>NC_138771.1:631965447-633317947 GCF_965119305.1 Pelophylax lessonae
AATGGATGCTGCCCTTGCTTATTTATAGGAGGTGGGAGGGTGTGGGAGGGAGGTATGCTGATTGGCCTGGAATGTGTCTGCTGACTGTGATGTTCAGGGTCAAAGTTTGCCTCAATGATGATGTATAGGAGGCGGACCGAACATCGCATATGTTCGCCCGCAGCGGCGAACGCGAACGTTCGAAGTTCGCCGGGAACCGTTCGCCGGCGAACCGTTCGGTACATCTCTACTGGACTTTTGCCAGCCTGCCAGGTTCCAATTGACACACTGATGATCATAGAGAAGTTTGTGACAGTCATCCAAGTTCTGGAGGATGTCAGCATTGTTTGGCACAATGAGCAATTTAGTGTGCTGCCTCGATTAAAGCTGTCATAAACTCCATACATTTCTACAGTTTATAAGTGGAAGGTCCCCTAATCTCAATGCAGCAATAAGACAATGACCCTGACAACTTTTTGAGGGTAAAGAGTACTATTTTTTGGGTGGTTGTGACTGACTTTTGATTTGCTTGTATAAGTCTTCCTCCTTCTGCATATGTTGGGAGAGATCACAAGTCTGCTATTCCATGTGCTTGATACTCTTGGATTACCATACTGCTAAGAGTGGATCGGGATGAGCCTTCCTCTTGTTGCTCAATCCTTTGGAGGTACACTTAGCGACTGAGATCTCTATAATTTGAGATCATAAATGTCTGCTAAGAGGGGTGTGTTAATTGTGAGGAAGCAATGTAAAAAGCAAAAAGGTCCGGTGCTAGGAAAACAGGACCTGCGCTCCCTTCATAATATTAAACAAAAGCCACCCGGGGGTCATAGAGCAGCTGTGTGGAAATAATGCACCAGGAAAGGTGTTGACGCATACAGTTACACCAACAATGACCCCAAGAGAGCGCTGACCCACTGGATAGTAAACGATGATATAGAACAATATTGAATGTGGATAACACTGTGTAAATAGTCAAACAATAAAAAGTTTATTTGGGGACAATTCCATAATTAATTCATGCATCCTTGATGCAGGACAGTGATACACCATGCACAAACTCCCTTGACCCGCACTGTTAAAACCTGATGGGTAAAAACTCACAGGATGGATCCCCTCTGGCAGGGCTGCTGTTAGAAACCAAGGGGCCTCGTACAGCCTACTTGACAGGGCCCCCTTCCCCCATCCAAAAGTGACTGAGGACATAAATTCATGAGTCTTTCTCTGTAGCCTCATCTGCACAGATGAATGAATAGGAAGTGCTCTGAGGCTTCCTGCTCATTCACAAGCTGAAGCATAGTAAACATGGTTTACTATGCTTCGGCGATTAATGGACACAGGAGTGATTGGTACCAATCACTCACTGTGTTCATTCAGGAAAGGAATGGGCCAGTAAATTACAAACCTACCGGCCCTTTTCCCACTCTCTATCTTGAAACATCCTCCATGTGTGCCGCCAACAGCTGCCAGCGGGAGAGGAGAGGAATGAAGCTGGCAGTGCTGCGGGGGAAAGGGGCACACAGAGGGCCCGGACAGCAGATGGAAGGGGTGCATGTTCTAGAACCAATCCCCCTGCAGTGCAGCTCTAGGGGGAAAGAGGAGGAGAAGCCGGCAGTGCTGCAGGGGAAGGCAGAAGAGGATCAGTGTCTGCAATAAGGCAGTTCAGCCGGACCTCCTGCTCAACAGGTGCCTGGGCCCCCCTTTTGAACTGATGGGGCCTGGGCCCAGTACAGAAGGGCTGGCTGTACTGCCTTATCAGTGGCACTGCCCACTGGTGTGCTGCCAGTGTAACACGACCAGCCAGGACGGTGTTGGGGTGCAGGTGGACGTAATCTTCTCCAAGCTGTGGAAATAGCAATAGGAAGGTTTGACGGTATTCACCGTCACTGGAAGTGAAAAACAGATAATTAATGGTTTGAATTGCTTCAGATGGGACAATCATATTTGTCAGCAATATCTTCATATAGAAATATGAAGATTTATTCCCATTGCCATGAAATCTGTAATTCCTAAATAATGTGTATTCCAGCTTCAATGTGAGACACACACACATTGTTCTGTCCAGATGGCTAGATAATTAGTTTAGGTTAGGGGGGAGTGATTGTGTACTTTGTATGGGAATGACTGAGTGTATTGGATTGTGAATGTCATGTCCAGTTTCTCCATAGGGTCCACTTGGGCGGTAACCTTGTGGGGGAAAAATGTATATAAGTATGTTTCTTGTTCAATAAAGAGAGTTAGTTCACCCTCAATCTAGAGTTCTGTCTCTTATTGGGGGAATATGCTACAAGGGATTGCTATGGTCTTCCATACTCCCTTGAATAATCACTAAGCTCTTGTAAGAGCTTGTGTAGAGCTTGTTCCTGCTGCCCTCTCTGGGGAAAGAGAGGTTCACCCACGGGAACCTGGAGCCTTGTCGTAGAGCCAGGGTGAGTAGGAGACAGCGAGACCCTAACCAATCTGTGGCGGTTCGTGGGGTCTGAAGTGGTTACGGCGTCTGTTGGAGTGCTTGGAGCCATCGGGAAGCACTAGGAGCATCCGTCAATGGAGGTACCCAGTCGGGGTGCAGGTGGACCCATTACAGATGAAATCCTGGTGTGTCACGGAAAGGGGAGGAGGATCACATTCTGCCAGGTGGAAGGAAGGCAGGAGATTTACCAATGAGTGGAGCTGCTGAGGGAGCTGATGAAGCTGACCAGAGGCTATGTACACAGCGGGAGAACAGGTAGAGCGAGACGTCAGACCCTCGGTGAGTGGCCATCTGGAGCGAGGCTTAAGCCGCTGGCGGAGCACGGGTGGAAAAAAAAGTGGCAGGAGGAGGTCACTGTCATCACTTGTTGTTCTGACAAGTTTCGGGTTTGCCCCCTTGTCAAGTTACATGATTGGGACAATGAATCGGGTTTAAATAGGGGCTGGCCACGGGGTGTATGCTATTGTGTTAAAGGAGCCGCAGCTCTCTTTACATATAAATTACTGCTGCACAGTCCTGGATGTTTAATGTAAGACACAATCTAAGAGAAGTTATTATATTGTAATCTACCTTAAAGAGGTTGTAAACTCGTTAAAAATTTTTTTTTTTTTTTTTTACAACCTGCAAGAGAAAGACATAATGAGCTAGTATGCATCGCTTTGAATAAGCATCACCAAAAACAGGTCAAAATGTATGTATTTCCTATACCGTCATTATATAACCCACTATATGAAAATTATGAAAATGAAAATTCTGATATATATGTCACTATTTCTACAGACTTGGTGACATTAAACCCTTGACAAAGGCTACTCTGTTAGCCGAAACGCGTCGGGTCAACATTTTTGATGAATTCTCTGTGACGCATCCAAGCAACCCAGCCTGGAGAAACAGAGTCCTTTTCATCAAAAATAAAAGTCACACATACTGCACCATTGTCACGGAAACTCTTTTTCCAAACTTAGCATTTTTCCATGCACCTTGGGTCTGTAACCCAAACACCAAACATCACCACTAATGTCTTTTAAAATATCTTTATTGTATATACAAGTGTATCCACAATAAATTGCCATTATAATTTTATACAACTGTGTATCCTTCACTTGCCCGTAAAAGTCCCACCTTATGGCCTGAGAAACCAACCCATACCCCACACCAAACTCTAAGGGACGGAGGCAAAACACAACTACAAACTCTCCAGAGATCAACAAAAAAACCTCTCGAGGGCCTTTTTTCTTTTCTTTTTTTGTTTGTCCTTGGTAATTTGCCCTCCTCGTTTACCTCTCCTAGTTTTCTTTTTTCTTTTATGAGGCTGGTCTGTGACTGAACTAAAAAATAGTCACTTTGTCGCAATGGGCACCTTGAGTGGGAGATTCCTTAGGGCGTGCTCCTTCCTTGAGGTAACAGTCAAAGTCCCTAGCCAATGGGCTGTATCTATTGTGTGTGAATATAGAAGGAGCCAAAGCCCTCTGTTCCACAGTGTGCGTTATGTTAAGTGGAGTGGTGGGCTGTTATAACATCATACGTGGTGGAAATTTCTGAGAGCTTTGAATGCTCTACTACACAGTAAGAGGCCATTTTTACTTATCATTTTAATAAAATAGTTAAACAGTATTATTCTATGGTCTGCCCGCTTTTTATCTTCCCCATGACCTGATATATGGAAGGAGCTTTGGAGGTCAGCTGGGTAGTCCTAAAGTAGCGGTGCCTGTGCTCCTGTTGGAGGGAGGATTGCTTGGTTTGTTCTCTTCTTACTTAAGGTGAGAGGCCATTTTATGTGGTGGTGGGCATTGATTCAATGAAGAGCACCTGTGTCATCATCCCAGGAATTAACATCATCCACATTCCTCACTCATGGGCTTATGCATGGACTTTATATTATAATTTATTTATTTTACCTGTTTTAGGATGTTTTATAGTCACATATGTTTCATAATGTGACTCATGAGCGCTGCACTATTTTCTTGCTGTGATTTTATGCTGGTTTTGTATTTTGAACCTGAGTGTTCAGCTGCTGTTTAATTTTAAGATTTTTTTGACTGTGCGCTGATATATTCTCTATCTATATACTGATAAATCAGTTGGATTGAATCGTTTGTCTGTCACTGATGAACCAATTTTCTGAAGGACTATATTCATGCATCTGTTTCTTACCATTTATAATACTGTTCTTTGTATTGTCACGATTCTATTAAGTAATATTTAACTTGTTTATTTACTTTATTCTGATAGTTTGCTGTACACATTGTTTGGATGATTTAGAGAAGCGCACCAGTAAACTTTTGAAAAATCAACATCTGTACCAGTGCACAAAACATTTGTCACATTGTACGTGTTCCATCAACATCTGTACCAGTGCACAAAACATTTGTCACAGTGTACGCGTCCCATCAACATCTGTACCAGTGCACAAAACATTTGTCACAGTGTACGCGTCCCATCAACATCTGTACCAGTGTTCAAAACATCTGCAATAGTATTCCATTGCAACATCAACATCTGTCAGTGTCTGCCGGTGAACGATCAACGTCATAGTCATGTCATAGTGTACAAGTGCATAAAAACATCTGTCAGTTTACCAGTGTCCCACCAAAAAATAAATAAAAAATTTAAAGCACCCCCCCCCCAGGTTCTCACGTGCAAAGGAAAACGCAGACGCTGGTCCAGTATGCATATGTAAACGGCGATCACACCACACATGTGAGGTATCACCGCAAACGTCAGAGCAAGAGCAATAATTGGCATAACCATACTCAGGAGAAGTAGCAGAATGTGTTTTGGGGTGAAGTTGCAAGTTTCCCTATGCAGTGTATGAGAAATAACTTATTAATATGACATTTTTGTGGTGAAAAATAAATATCTTAATTTTCCAAAGAATTGTGGGAAAAAATTACAACTTTAAAAGACTCGCCATGCCTCTTACTAAATACCTTGCACTGTATTCTTTCCAAAAAGGGGTGATTTGGGGGGTATTTGTACTGTGTTGGCATGTTAGGGCCTCAAGAAATGAGATAGGCCATCAGTACATCAGGTGTTATTAGGCGTGATCAATTTTCAATGACTGGTACCATAGCTTGTGGACTCTATATAACGTTCACAAAGACCAAATAATATACACTTATTTGGGTTATTTTTACCCAAGAAATGTAGCAGTATATATTTTGGTCAAAATGTATGAAAGAAATTACTTATTTGCAAAACGTTATAACAGAAACTAAGAAAAATGCATTTTTTTCAACATTTTTTATAATTTTTCATTTGTAACGCAAAAAATAAAAAACCTAGTGGTGAATAAATACCCCCAAAAGAAAGCTCTATTTGTGTGAAAAAAATGCTAAACATTTCATATGGGTACAGTGTAGCATGGCCATGCAAATGTCATTCAAAGTGTGACAGCACTGAAAGCTGAAAGTTGGCCTAGGCAGGAAGGGGGTGGTTGAAAGTGCCCGGTATTGAAGTGGTTGAGAAAAAAAAAAATCTTCCTTTAATGTCACTTTAAAAAAGAAGTATGGCCAAAGGTTTTTTGGCTGTACTTCATCAATGGATCATAGGAGTGCAGTTTGTTCTGGAAAGAATCCTGAACATATGGACAACCCTTGGACAGCAGCATTGTCAGTCTGGTGGGGGGTCAGATTTAGTTGAACTCAAAGTGGAGCTCCACCCAAAGGGCGAATCTTTGCTTGTCTGCCTCCTCCCCCCTCTGCTCCCACATTTGACACCTTTTGAGGGGATTGAGTAGCAGTACCTGGTAGTGATGGGCCGAACACCCCCCTGTTCTGTTCACACCAGAACATCTCGAACAGGGGAAATGTTCTAGCGAACATGCAAACCCCATTTAAGTCTATGGGGACACGAACATGAAAAATCAAAATTGTTTAAATTTTTTTTAAACAATCATTCTTAAAGGAAAAGTGATTTTAATAATGTTTAAAGTGAAACAATAAAAATGAAAAATTTCTTTAAATATCATACCTGGGGGGCCCTTTTAATGTGCCCGTAAAGTAGTGCATTTGTGCGATGTATGCAGCCTTTTGCAGCAATACTGACATTTCTAAAGGAAAAATTTTAATTTAAACTTGCTTGCGGCTGTAATGTATTGTTGGCTCCCAGCAATACAGATAAAAAAATGAAAAAAAGGCGTAGGGTCCCCCCCAAAATCCATACCAGAGCCTTATCCGAGCACACAGCATGGCTGGTCAGGATGGGGGTGGGGGCGAGTGATCACCCCCCCTCCTGAACCATACCAGGCCACATGCCCTCAACATGGGGGGGGTGGGTGCTTTGGGGCAGGGGGGGCTCGGCTATAATGTACCCAATATCTATTCACATTGAGGGGGGGGGGAAATTGGAATCTGGAAGCCCCCTTTAACAAGGGGGCCCCAGATCCTGCCCCCTACAAGTGAATGGATATCGGGTACATCCTACCCCTACCCATTCACCAAAAAAGTGTACGAAAAAATAAATACAAAAGCCAGTTTTGGAAAAGTCCTTTATTAAAAAAATAGTGTCCCCCGATGATCATAAAAATAGCAAAAAAAAAAAAAAAAGAAGCTCCTGCTTCTACGGACGCTTCCCGCTCTCTGAGCTGTTTTGATTTTGACAGCTCTTTTATAAGGATCAGAGGTCACAAGCCACCCCACAATGCACTGCTCAGGTGCAGTGAATAAATTACATGACATCAGTAATTTATTCACTGAACCTGAGCAGTGCATTGTGGGGCGGCTTGTGACGTCTGATCCCTATAAAAGAGCTGTCAAAATCAAAACAGCTCAGAGCGCAGGAATCTTCCATAGAAGCAGGAGCTTCTTTTTTTTTTTTTCGGGAGGCGGGCGACTGATCATCGGGGGGACACTGTTTTATTATTTTATAATAAAGGACTTTTCCAAAACTGGCTTTTGTCTTTATTTTTTTGTACACTTTTTTGGTGATTGGGTAGGGGCACGATGTACCCGATATCCACTCACATGGGGGGGTGGGATCTGGGGGCTCTCTTGTTAAAGGTGGCTTCCAGATTCTGATAAGCCTCCCCTGCAGACCCCCACAACCACAGCCCATGGTTGTCGGGAAGAGACCCCTGTCTCCATCTACATGGGGGCAAGGTGCTTTGGGGTGGGGGGTAGAGCCCCCCCCATGTTGAGGGCATGTGGTATGGTATGTTTCAGGAGGGGGACAGCCAGGCTGTGTGCTTGGATAAGGGTCTGGTATGGATTTTAGGGGGATCCCCACGCTGTTTTTTTTTCATTTGGTTCCCCTTAAAATCCATACCAGACCCAAGGGGCCTGGTATGGACTGGGAGAGAACCCCACACCGTTTTTTTTTTTTCAGCAATACTGACATAAACTGATATAAACTGAAGTGCCTATATATATATATATATATATATATGTATTTATATCTTTGTGGTATACACTGCACTAGCTGATCTTAACAAAAAGTAAAAAGCAAAAATATTTCTCCCTGCCAGCAATGTATTATTAACCATAGAATTCCAATTATAAATCACCCGCTGGCCAAGGGAATTGAACCCACAATCTTGCAATTGCAGGCCTGGTATTCTACCAGGTAAGCCACCGTCAAGTACGCTTAGGTTGACCACACTTTTCCTGCCTAACTAACTCCTATCTCACCCTACACACAGTGGATTAGATAAAAGTTAGGGAGAGTGTGTTTAGCTTAAGCAGGCTTAACATTGGTGTAGGTGGTAGAATACCAAGCTTGCAATGAGAGGACTGTGGGCTAGATTCCCCAGACAGTAAGTGATTCATTGGAATTCAGAGGTCAGAGTCCATGATAATGCGGGAACTCAAAGTTCCTGCAAAGAAGCAAACTGAGGCAGTGTTCTGCTGAAAACTCCAACTCACCAAAATCTCCAACCATGTCACTTCTGGTGACTGTACAGCAGTAATAATTGGAGATTTCGATGAGTTGCTGTTTTCACAGACGACCGGCAGCCTAATCACTATGATACACAATATAATGAGTGGACATTGTTAGTCCACCCGCTACTAACCAAAAACATGACTGCCTCCAAGAAGGCGACAATATTTTTCCTACTTATCCGGTGTTCTGTGAAAACAGCAACTCATCAAAATCACCAATTATTGCTGCTGTACAGTCATCGGACGTGACCTGGTTGGAGATTTTGGCGAGTTGGAGTTTTCGGCAGCATACGAAAGTTTTAGCCCATGAAGTTTAGCCCCCCTCCTCCTTCCCCCCCAGCCGACCCATTTACAAAACGCAGCGCGCTTTATGCATGTGCAGTAGGAAACCGGTTGTGATGCCGCAAGGCAGCAGCAGCACCCGATAGTCGACTAAAATATTGTTTTGGGTGAGGACACCGTAGGATCTCTGGAGCCTGGAGCTTTGCTATACTTTACTAATTGAAGCTGAAATCCAACTAACACATTTTCAGTTGTTACAGCAGTTATTTTTTCTTTATGGGATAAAGGTTTTACATATATAAAAAAAACCTGATTTGTGTAATTACCCCTGTTAGTAGTAAATGATTACTGTAAATGCAAACTGATACTTTGTATGGACAGGTTGACCTGTAAAGGAAGTTAAAAAATACCAAACTTACTGGCTGAATTAGCAGGTGAAAATAAACAACTAAAAAAGAAAACTAATATAGCCACCACATGTAAGAATTGGTGAGCTGAAATTTAATACAGCTTTAAGTTCCACTTTGACCTGGTAAAGCTTATATAAGATTGCAATAATTGTTTGAAGAGAGCTATGCAGATTTTAGAGGTTTTTGACTAAACACGGCTATTTGTCAGACATAAAAAACTAGCACCCACCTATGATACGAAGTCGCGGTCCAAGATAGTAATACTTGTTTTTCTCTTCATTATTATCAGAAGTTTCCACTTGCCAGCAATAAAAGGCTTGATTCCATCTGGTAACTTGGTTGAGTTGGAAAGATAAAGCATTATTCTTATAAGTGCACTCTCCGATATTTGTGCCGCGGTCACATCTAATACCAGCGTCCATGGTCCTCCTTACATGACAGGTGACGTTACTTACAGATGCTATGTTGTTACTTGTGAAGTGACCCAGAAGTGTCACATTTTCTCCAGGAGCAGCAAAGATCACCGGTATTGTCTCCAGAGCGGGTTCATTTCTATCTGATATAAAATAAAATATTATAGACAAAACTATGGAACAATACCCTCAACATCTGTTTTATGTTTTTGAAGCTGAACTCCTGACAAAAAGCCTAATATATGGATGAATGTATTGGAGCTGGTTTACCTGCCAAAGGATGTATTTCTGTCCATCCAATCCTGAGATTTGAACATCTCTGCTAATGTAACTCTAAGGCCTGTACAACATTAGCCCTTATACATTGGTGGCAGCAGATGATGGGGTTACACTTACTCTTTGTGACTGCAGTACCTCTTCCACATGGCAACATGGGATGCGAGGAGCTCAGGCGCAATCTGTCAACTTCTTGTGCCGGGCTAGCCCTTGTACCATGTGATTGCTATGACCAATCACAGCGATCACTTGTCAAATGTACACAAATGGCTTTCCTGGCCCACCTCATGTCAACACGCCATATGTTAACACCTTCTCTGGAGCCCACAGGATCACCTCTTCCTAGCATAATAAAAGACAGCCCCTCCCCCAACTAAAGTGTTCTTCTTTTTTTGGTGATGCTCCAGGCCACCTGTTGATTGCAGTTGGTAAGTACTTGGTTTGCTGCAAGTATATTCCCCCCTGCCGAACCAACACTCCAGGTTCAGCCTCTCCAGGACGTTGGAAGTAAACCTTCCTAAAAACTGGGTGCCGTATGTCCTGGGCCAGGGGAAAATAATGCTTAAACAGCATGGATATTGTACAGGTGTGGTATTATAAAAGCTCTGCAATTTGGCTCTCCCTTGGGTTTTTTCCTGTCTAGTATATGCAGTGCACTGCACTGCTCTCCTGGCTTTATTTTCAGTCTGAGAGCAGCTGTGGATGATTTCAAAAGGGGCAAGGAGATGAGGCAGCACAGGATGGTAATCTCCAGTTGCCAAGCAATGGCATAAACACTCTTAGAAGTCTGCAGAGGAACAGTCTTTTCTCCCTCTCTCTGCATTCTTGCCAGGTAAAGACATGCTTCTTTACCACCTCCCCACTGCAGCATACTCGCCAGTCTATGCTTCCATGTTGACTGGAGTTTGAATTTAGGAAGGGGGTGATGTTGTGACACCCTCTCATGACAGTTTTAATGCCTTGTGATTGGCTGCTCAAGCTTTAGAACTGTTACATAAGGCAGATCACATACTCCCCCATTCCCCAAAGTTCTACTCTGTTTATCAGGGTCCAGCAGTGCGAATTCCGTGGTTTGATAAGTATACATGTCCGGAGGTTGGGCTATGTCACTTTGTCAAGAATCGACCTTAAAAAGAATATGGTTGGAAATGTTATCACTAAGCATATTCCATCGTCCATTACAGTTACCTGTCAACAGATACTATGAATGGAGATACAACACAGACATTTCCCATTGGGCATTTTGCACGTTTTTATTAGCCTGTATGACTCTAGTAATAAATAAGAAAACATTTTAGGTATCATTTATGTTGAGAAAGTTGAATTTTGAGCCTCGGCTTACCTTTTACTATAAGCCACGTGCTGATTACAACTTGACATTTCCGGATGACCCCATTGGAAAACCTCAGTACTATGGAGCAGCAGTAACGCATAGCGTCCTCCTTCGTTACATTGTTTATGGTTATTGAGGCCTTTCGGTGTCTTAGATCAAATGTCACATTTAGCCTTTCCTGATACTTGGGAGAGAGCAGTCCTGAGTTGGAGTTATAAATTATCTTATTATCCCCTTCACAGTATGGTTGATCAGATGCTCTCACAATGATATTTGCAGACTCAATATTGTTCTCTGATTCTGGAAATGCAAATTGGCACGGGATGGTGACAGACTTCCCTTCTTGTAATTCAGTTCTTGCAGGCTGTTCAACACAGTACTGTCCAGAGGTGTCATGAAGTCTGTCTAAAGAAAAAAACACATGGAACTTATTAAACTTTGGGTTCCAAGTAAACTGTATATACAGTTATAGCGACCCCCCCCCCCTTCTACAAGGGACCAAAAGTAATTGGACAATTGAATCAAAAGCTGTTTCATGGCCACATGTGGATAAGTCTTACAGGAACACAAGACAGAGGATGCATGTGGAGGTTGAACGAGGAACTGATACAGGATATAGAAACTGAAAAAAAAAAAAGTAAATAGTACAATATTTTGGGTTAAATGAGTCCCATGAGGTCTCAAAAGCCACAATATTGGAAGCTCATGAAGCCTATATTAGAGGAGCTTTGATCTCTATAGCAGCAAGTAAAAAGAAAGAAAAAGCAAGATAAATGGAAACATTTATAAAAGAAATATATGAGCTGGAACAGATTCATAAAAAGAAAAAAGATCTTGAATTACAACAGTCATTAATAATGAAAAGAGACCAATTAAAAGATTTAATGGAACAACAAACAAGAAAGGTCTTAAATAGAGTGGCAAAAGGCAGGTATAACTGGTGTAATAAACCAGGAAAATACCTTGCAAAACCCCTAAGAAATAAAAAAGCATTAAATTATATAGAAAAGATAAAAAATAATAAAGGAGAGATGGTTTATTCAACAATTGAAATTGCAAAAGACTTCCATAGCTAATAAAGCAGCCTCTACTCGGTGAGACAAAGAGAGACTAGAGAAGCCAAAAGAGAAAGGAAACAAAAAACACAGGAATATATCAAGGAAGCAAGACTACCAAAAGTTCCAATAGGTAAACTGCAAGCTTTAGAAGATCCAATAACACAAGAAGAGATCAAAATAGCAATAAATAATACACCAACTGGAAAGAGCCCAGGACATAATGGATTTACAATAAGATATTATAAAAAATGTAAAGAACAATTAATACCAAAAATGTGTGAGTACTTGAATAAATTAGGGGAAGGGGAGGAAATGAGGAGGGAGTCGTACTGACACATATAACATTCATAACTAAGGAGGGGAAAGACTCAACATTATGTTCTAGCTATAGACAAATAGCACTATTAAATGCAGACACAAAAATATACGCAAAAGTGTTAGCAACAAGATTAAAAGTGTTGATGCCGGAGTGGATCTACACGGATCAAACAGGGTTTATACCTGGGTGGGAAAGTAAAGATAATAGGATAAGAACAATATTTAGAGCTGCAAAAAGAGAAAAGCAGAAATCCCTAGCTTTATTTCTATCGATAGATGCTGAAAAAGCATTTGATAGGGTGGACTGGGGATTTATGCTAGATACTATAGAAAATTTAGAAGTAGGTCCAAAAATGGTCCGATGGGTCAAAAATCTATATAACCACCGTACAGCATCTGTTAAGGAAAATGGAAGTATGTCACCATACTCTGAGATGTTCAATGGAACAAGAAAAGGATATCTGCTCTCGCCCCTCCTGTATGTACTTTCATTGGAGCCTTTGTTAGTGACTCTGAAATAATCTGGATATTGGAGGGGTGAAAATGGGAGAAGAGGAACATAAGGTGGCAGCATACATGGATGACATTCTGTTTTACATTTCAAACCCCAGAACAACACTCCCAAACCTAATAAAAGAGCTGAAAAAATATGGGGAACTATCGAATTTGGAAATTAACCCAACTAAATCAAAAATTCAGAATGTAGGCCTAAATAAAAAAAGGAGGAGGGGGCTTTACAAAATGAGGTTCCATTTACATGGAGGAAAAATGAAATGAAATATCTTGGAATAAAATTAACATCATCTATGGGGAAGATGTATCAAGCCAATTATATACCACTCCTTAATGAGATTAAAACCAAAATTAGGAGAATATCAACACTCTACCTTTCCTGGATGGGCAGGATTAATATGGTAAAAATTTGATTTCTCCCAAAAATTCTTTAAAAATTTCAAATGATTCCAATAGCATTACCTCAAGTATTTTTTTAAAATGTTAAAGAAAATGATTTCCAAATATATCTGGCAAAATAAGAAACCAAGAATAAAGTTTGCATTATTAAGTAGAGAAAAAAAAGGGGGAGGTTAGCAGCACCAGACCTAAAGATACTAAAACGCAGTATTAATAGCACAAATGGCAAATGGACAAACATGAAAAGTGAAAAAAGGTGGGTCAAAATGGAGAACATATTAAGTAAGACACAGTTATATAACAATATCTGGATGCCACAAAAATTTAGAACATTATGGGCGTGGTCTGGCCACTCACGCTGATGGCCGCATAACTGCAGAGCTCCAGCGGAGGCTAGTGTCTACAGCGGGTATACAACACATACAGCCCACACATCAGAGCGCCCAACAGTGCCTGGAGCAGAGATGACAAGAGGAGCCCTCTCCTGTCACTCCTCCAGCTCTCACCAACCATAAAAGCTCACAGACTTTTTCCCTTAGGCCGGCAGAAAATACTTTCAAGATGGCGCCGGCTGCAGCTCAGCAATGCCTCTCCATGCTGCAGAGTCACAGCCTCTTTCCAGCCCAACAGACTTAACGATCCAGGACATGGATCAGGAAGAAAAGCAAACTAACAAAAGACCTGCTTCTTCCCCCTTTGCCTCACCACAATCTAAGAGGCATGTAAGTAAAAAATATAGCTCTTCTACAGAGATCTGTGATATGGGTCGGGATTCACATGACACTCTATCCTCTTTTCCTGCCACTGATCAACCAGCTACTGAGCACACATTAAAAGTTATGCTTATGTCCCTGAAACAGGACCTACAAGTGGAGTGTTGTAAAAATATCACTACTTTACAAGCAAAAGTGGATCGGATAGAGGAGAGAGTTGAAAGTGTTGAAATTAAACTAAGGGATACTGTATCTGCACATAATGACTTAGTGGATTGCTATCAGGAGCACAACACTGACATCCAGTGGCTGAAAAATAAAATAGCAGATTTGGAAGATAGGTCCAGGAGAAACAATCTCAAATTCAGAGGCATGCCTGAAACAATCTCTTCTCCAACTGCTGAAGACCTTGCTTCCGATGGAACACCCTTGAGACCTAGTCATTGATAGAACGCACAGAATTGCCAAACCAAGCTCACTTCCTGACACAATACCTTGGGGCATTCTGGTGAGGATCCATTTCTTTCACGTTAAGGCCAGAGCTATGGCAGCAGCTTGAAAGGCAGATAAACTTCCTGAGCCCTTCTCCCACATCTCTATCTATGCAGATCTCTCAGTGGCAACACTAGCAAGATGGAGACAATTTTCTTCCATCACAGAAGCTATAAGACGCAAGAAAATTATCTAAAAATGGCTTTTCCCTGCCACACTTCAAATCCCCCATCAGGGTCACAAGTACATCCTCCAATCTCTGGCAGACTATAGGAAACTGCCACATCAATGGGACATACCGCCTCCCTCCTCTCTCAAGCCTCAACAGCCCATCCCGCCTGAATGCCCTTCTCAGACCGGGAAAAATGTTTTAGGTCCAGATTAAAGTTTTTTTAAGCAAACAAGGGCCTCAAATCATTCATGAGTAATCCATACTATGACACTTCCTCATGGCCGGTTTTTCTGGTATCCACAATGTGTTGCATTTGATAAACAATGTGTTTTTTTATATTAATCAGACATAACATTACATGTTCACAGACACACAAAATCAGGTTGTGTTTGATACTTGTCAAACAAATGCTGTTGGATACAATGGGAACTTAGATACCATTGTTGTATTCAGTTGACAGTTTAAACAGTCTATTGTCTCTATAGATACAGTAAACAAGTAACCTGGTCAAAAAGACCAGAGTGCCACTTTGAGGTAGAATTTGAGAACACCTCTCTAATAGGAAATAGCTTGTCGTTAAGGTAAGCTGTTTTTCTCTGTTGTTCGGTAGTTAAGGTAAACAAACCTTTTATATAAAAGGTTGTCAGGCAAATGAGACAAGGAGGACTCCATGACGCAGTGAACACCAAAGACCCCTGCAACCAAGATGCTTTCACTTGATTCCCCAGCAACTGTTTAAGAACCTGAGTCCTCGTTGTCATCAGAGATCACGAACACACTATTTCTAATAAGTTAAGTAACTTTAAGCGTATTTCTGCTGTTTACAGACCATAGGCTGTTCATTTGTTAGGCATTGGGTAAATAATAAGTGCAGCACTAAGTAAATATGACATGCAATTATACATAGTCAAAAATACAATATAAATGAAATGCATTATCAATAAATGATCAGTGACATACAGTGCCTTGCGAAAGTATTCGGCCCCCTTGAACTTTTCGACCTTTTGCCACATTTCAGGCTTCAAACATAAAGATATAAAACTGTAATTTTTTGTGAAGAATCAACAACAAGTGGGACACAATCATGAAGTGGAACGAAGGGGGCGTGACCGGAAGTCGTGGGAGACGGACGCTCTGGAAGGGAGCTCCGACGAAAACAAAATAAAATCCACATCCATCCACCTTTAAAAGACTCCCAATCGTCTCCAACATTAAGAGGGACATCCCCCGGGACCCGCTGCACGAACCGGGACAACGTTGAAAAAAAAAAAGATCGTTCTACCCGCAATCCGAATTTGAGGCCTACTAGACGGCCGAAGCCACGGTCTTTCCTGCGGGAGACCGCGACCGGACACCCGGCATACCGGTAAGCGGCGGTGAACTTTTTTAAAGGGGATAAGCAAGTACAACCCTCTACACCCTGGCTGAAATACCCTGACCTCCCCCAGAACATAGAGGCGCAACTTACATACCTGGGCAGCAAAGCACTGACTGCCATATTGCCCCCACGTGCAGTCTGTATCAAATCACAGCACTTCCAACATTTCCACCAGGACACAGAAAAAGAACACAGCCTGCAAAACTTACATCAGAATATACCCTTAAACCCCTGCAAATAACTAATTCCTAAACTACGAACTTTAAAACTCAGATGGCTGCCTAAACTGCATTCTCGGGTGCAAAAGGGTTACACATTTATTCTACACAGGGCAGCACAAATATTAACATGGGCAAATCTGACCGCAGCTCTTCTGCAACACGCTCCAGATCCCCCCACGGTGGTATATCACAACCAAATCACAATATTTCAGACCTGTTTAAAGCTCAATCAAGAGATATGGAAGCTGCAGCTCCACCTGCTGGTGAAACAAAGCAACCAGACTCACATAGCACAGGTCCTTCATATGCACAAGTTCTTTCTTCAACTCCCCCAGTAACTACACGCACAGCCCCCAGCTTAGAAGATCTAAAGGCAGTTGCTGGAGACATCAAAGATTCCTTATATGCAGCTATTGTTGATCTTAAAAGAGACATTCAATTGCAAAATATTCAATATTGCAAACAGGATGGATGCAGTAGAAGAATCCACGGCACGCCATGACACTTCCATTCAGGAGATGAGACAAAACCCTGATACGCATACCCAATATTCACAGGCACCTTGAGGATCTAGACAATAGAGGCAGACACCATAACATAAGAGTGCGAGGCATGCCGGAATCAGTGGAACCAAGTGCACTACGTCATGTTGTCACTGCCCTATTCAATGATCTCCTAGAAAGGCCACATGATACCTTAATCGAAATAGAGTGTATACACAGAGCCCTTCACCCAAGAGAGACATAATATGCTGTATTGAAAAACTTCAGAACCAAAGAAGAAATTCTCTTCAAAGCCCGCCAAAGAAACCGAATCCTCCATCAAGGTTCAGAAATGAAATTGTTTCAAGACCTTTCACCGATCACTCTGCAACAACGGAAAAATTTGAAGCCCCTACTTGATCTTCTTAGGGAAAGGGAAATTCCCTATGAATGGTGATTCCCCTTTTGCTTGGTCGCGGGGACTCCAGGCCGCACAGCATCATTAACCTGCTTAGCGGTAACCCCGAGCGTGACTCGGGGTAAATTTTTCCTGCTATTATCGGTATCCCTGAGTCACGCTCGGGGTGGATGTGCACAGCGAGCAGCGGTGTCTCTTACCTTCTCCTGGCGATCCAGCGATGATCTCCCCATTGCTGTGAACGCCAGCCGAGATCCCCGCCGATTGTCTGTCGGTATGAGGACTTCTTGGTTCCGTTCTCTGCAGCAGCAATGCTGCATGGGAGCGGAACTAGGGAGGGAAATTCAAATGTTGCACCAACACAAACATATAAAAAGGAGGTGATACAGTGTAATCTGAGAGGATTACACTGTATCACTTTGGTAAAAGACACAGTGCCCTTTCAGTTCCCCTTGCCATTGTCATTTGTGACAAATAAAATAATTTGAAAATGGCATCAAAAAAGCGCTGTCCTACATATGCGCTTTTGGATGAGATGAGCGACTGCGACAGCGACATGGAGCTGCTCGCAGAACAGAGTGACAGTGAGTCGTGGGGAGATTTGTCATCTGACTCTGACACCGACACAGATCCAGAAAGTGACGCAGATGATTCCGCACCTGACCTAAGTGATGTGCGCACTTGGTGCCCTCTAAACAGCGATGCGGACCAGGCAGCGCCCCCGAGATTCCGATTCACTGGATCTCCTGGGATGAAGGTTGATGTGGAGAGTGACAACCCTCTGGCGTACCTGAAGTTATTTCTAACTGAGGAGGTAATTCTAAAAATAGTCACTGAAACCAACCGCTACCATGAGCAGCAATCCGCTACGCTGAGTGCCATATTTTCCCGATCCAGAAAATGGGAACCGGTCAGTAAAGAGGACATCTGGAAGTTTCTGGGACTCATCATCCTTCAGGGGGTGGTGGGGAAACCGCTCCAGAAATGGTATTGGACCACCAATAAGATACTGGCCACTCCATTTTTTGGCACAGTGATGTCCGAATACCGTTTTTCACTGATCATGAAAAATTAGCATTTCGCCAACAACGAAGAGTTTGATGATGCCACGCATCCTGCGCCCAAACTCAAAAAAATCTGGGAGGTGTGCCAAATGATTGTCACCAACTTCCAGCGGACCTATGTGCCAGACAGGGATGTCAGTGTGGACCAAAGTCTGATGGCCTACAAGGGACGCCTGAGCTGGATACAATTTATTGCATCCAAAAGAGCGCGGTTCGGGATCAAATTTTATATGCTCTGTGAGTCGTCCACAGGATATATATGGAATGCTATAATTTACACCGGGAAAGGTACAAAGTTCAATCCCAAGTACAGCGGCTATGGGATGGCCACATCCTCTGTCCTTTCACTGCTGGACCCACTGCTGAACCAGGGATATTGCGTGACAACGCACAATTTTTACACCTCTCCGGAACTTTATGAGGTTTTGCTCCTAAACAAAACAGATGGGTATGGTACTGTTAGGCCAAACCGGCGTGACATGCCATCAATATTTAGCAGGAAAAAGCTAAAAAAAGGAGAGATGATTGCCTTTCAAAAGGGTAAAATGATGGCAATGCGGTGTCGAGACAAAAAGGATGTGTGTCTCATGAGCACCGTGCACAACACCTCCACTGCCATGGTCCGCACAAAACACGGAACAGATTTGCTGAAGCCGCAAGTCATGATCGACTATAATCACACGATGGGAGGTGTCGACCGAGCCGATCAGGCAATGACATTTTACCCGGCGATGCGGAAGCAACAAAAAAAGTACTACAAAAAGATTTTCAGGCATCTCCTTGAACAGTGCCTTTGGAATGCCTATATCTTTTACAAAGCAAACAGTACCATACCGCTGGTTCATTCTGACTTTATCTGGAAGGTGGCTGAGCAGATTTTCGTCAACCACCCGACGCCATCAGTATCTGCTAACAGACCCGGATGATGCGCTGTTGACATTGGCAATCCAGAACGCTTGACAGGCCGTCATTTTGTGGACTTTGTACCGCCTACACCAAGAAAGTTAGCGCCTACCAGGATGTGCGTCGTTTGCTGTTCTAAGAAGGATGGCAATGGAAGAAAAGTCCGAAAGGAAACAAGGTACTATTGTCCTGATTGCAACGTCGGACTTTGTCTAGTTCCATGCTTCAAACTGTTTCACACTCAGGATGTGTATTGAATTTCTTTGTTTGACAAATTTCATTATTTTTCATTGCAATATTGAATAAAATTATATTATTGATTAGATTATAATTCATGTGTTTGTGTTTCAAATTTATCACATCTGGGATGTCTACTAGAGTCTTGTTTTGGTAAGTTTTAAGTCAGTAATCACTAAGAATTGTAGGCCTTTAATACATAACGCCAAATTTCCATGAAAAAAATTGTACCTCTTTTGGTACATAATTCCTGACATAATCATACCGCCAGGGAGGTTAAAAGCGCCAGAAGATCTGCACTCTTTTTGTGACACCCTCCGCATCCCTATGATTGAACTGCCCGAATGGTATGCGGATCTCCGTCTTCCACAGACACCAGGAATGGAACCAATGGATATGTCTCAACATAGGGGACACTCTGAACCCAGAAGCCGTAGACTAAGTTACCATGCATCTCCTCCTCCAGCCAACAGACGCTCACCTGGCAGAGATAGTGTCCCATCCTCTCCCGCTCATTGAAAAGCACGCCACGAATGAAGTCCTGATGATAAATACCAAATAATGTCCTAAAGGGAATCTCTTCAACAATAAATCAGCCAACTGGAGTCGCTACTCCAGAATTGAAATCGCATGAGGTCATCCACACTAGACCAGATGTCTTTGTTCTCTATCCTTTCCCACTACTTAATACAACCTCTTCCGAATACAATGGTACAGAATTGAACAAGACTTTACAAAATTTTGAATACTGCTCGAGTGGCCTGATGATTTAAGCACTTTCTTCTCCTCTCCCAACTGTTTCTGGGATACTACTCAGATTTGAAATGAACACTCAGCAAAATGTTCTCTTGTCTAAGGTAAACTTGAAACACTGGAACACTTTTTCATGCAAAATTCCACCTTTTTGTTTCCCCCCCCCTCTTTTTTTTTTTTTTACGCATATTGTGTGCCAGCTCAAAAACTTGGAGATGATCCCCTCTTGCTTGAAAAAGCTTCCACACAGATGCAAAACTTCTCCTTTTGTACCAATCGCTAACATACACCATGCGATAAGAAAAACATTTTCTTTTTTTTTTTCTTGTGTTGGTGTTCTCGCTCCAGTGCACCTCACGGTGTAGTTTTGGACTTTTATTGAAAGATATATTTTGTTAAAACCTTTCTATTATCATACACGTTGTCAAGTTTTGAGAATAATGTCCTATCCGACACAGGTTTAACCCTCTAATGTTCGAATTATCACAAAGTATAAATATCTCTTTTTTAGACAAAGTCTGACAGTTCATCAACAACAGTTTCCTGATTACCCTGCTTTTTGTCGATCCTAGGATCATAAGGTAAATGTGAACAACTTATCCTGCTTATGTTATCTACAAATAACCCAGAAACAGTACATAAAGGCCGCTAATATCCTTATACATATCTATAATGTCTTTTAAAACACTAGTCCATTTGTGTCCTCTCACATTACAGCATACATTCTCACATCCCTGTACCTCTAAAACACTGTGTACCTTACCTTCGTACGCCCAGATAATACTTAGTTATTTAAGACCCTCCTTTCGTTATCATGAGCAAACCCGAATGCATCCGAGTCCATACCCATAAGTACTCCTACCTTCCCTTTCACGGGCCACCCTCTCCAATTTCGATCACACTCCAAAACAACACTTGATCCCCCCAGGTGTTGAACCACTCTGACAAACTTTTCCCGCCTAAACCTAGTGGATTAGCAGGATCTAATCTTCAGTCGGATATTTACTCCTATCCCACTCATCCCTCAACCCATTTACTCAAACCTATCTTCTTTCCCTACCCCCCTCCTATACTCGGCCCCATTTGTTTCTTTTCACCTGCTAATTACCCTCTCTTCTCCTCTCCTTTTACCCTTCTGTACACTCACCCCACCCTTTTTTTTTTTTTTCTTTTTTCTTTTTTTTTCTCTCGATCACTAGCCACAAATGATTTCTAGTCATTCTCCGAGCGCCCTAGCGTAACTTAAATTTGTTTCTCTAAACATAAAGGGACTCAATATCCCAGAAAAAAGGTCAAAACTCCTAGCTTACATGAAAAAACTCCATACAGACATCATCTATCTCCAAGAAACACACTTTCGCACAAACAACATTCCCAAACTATAAAACCATGACTACCCTACAGCATATCATGCTACAAACGAGGAATCTAAAACTAAAGGAGTATCTATTCTTATTTCTAAAAACACCCCCCTGATAATCACCAACTCCCTCACAGATATTAAAGGGCGATATTTATTCCTTAAAGGCACTTTATGGGGGAAACCTATTACTCTAGCAAACATTTATAGTCCAAATTCCGCCCAAATAAGTTTCTTCAATGATATTCTTACAGCACTAACGATATTTCACGAAGGAATTTTAATCCTTGGTGGTGACTTTAACATGGCACTAAGTCCCTTGGAAGACACCTCCACAGGAACCTCCTCCTTACCATATCGAGCATTACATAAAGTCAAATTGCAGCTACAACAACTTCTCCTCCATGATTCTTGGCGTGTCATGCACCCAAGAGAAAAAGATTACACTTTTTACTCGTCTCCACACAACAGATATTCCAGACTAGACTATTTCTGGATAACCCAAAAAGACTTACATTTACTTAAAGCGACCTCAATAGAACCCATGTTCTTGTCTGACCATAACCCTATTACACTCTCCCTGGAATTCCCTGACCAACCTCGCCCCCTCAAAACCTGGAGGCTTGACACCTCTCTTCTTACAGATACACATAACGTGCAAACGCTAACAGACCAACTATCTGACTTTTTTCAACTCAATGACACTCCCGATGTGTCGACTCTCACGCAGTGGGAAGCACACAAGTGCTTTATAAGAGGTTCCATGATTGCCATGGCAGCTGCCAGGAATACATTTAAACAACAGGAAATGAATACACTCCTCAACAAAATCAAAAAATTGGAAAGCTTACACAAACGCTCTCAACTCCAAAGCACATTAGCTGATTTAACAATGACACGAACCCTCCTACTGGAAACACTTGGAAAAAATACAAAACGTAAATACATACTATCGCAAAAGCTCTTTTATGAAATGGGAAATAAATGTGGCAAGATGCTAGCTAATGCTCTTAAAGACAAAAAGGCTGCTTTAACTGTCAGAGAGTTAAAGACACCAAAAGGGGAATCTTTAATTAAAAATGAAGACATTGCTAACCACCTAGCAGAATTTTACTCCAAGCTCTATAACCTGCCAGCAGAACACAACTTACCCAATGACAAAAGAACCCAATCGCAAATAATAGCAGAATTTGTAAGACAGTACACCCCCACACCTATATCTAAGTCCCAAGCCCACTCTCTGGAAGCCCCCATAACTCCCTTAGAATTTGCATCAGCTCTTAAAAGCATGAAACCAGGGAAAAGCCCGGGTCCTGATGGACTTCCAGTGGCCTATTACAAATCTTTCACAGACCTACTATGCCAACCATTTCAAAAAGCCTTCAACCCGCTATCGACTCAACAACTACCCAAAACTGACATATTGGAGACGCACATAACAGTTATCCCCAAACCCGGAAAGGATCCTTCCCAGGCTTCAAGCTACAGACCCATCTCATTGCTTAATGTTGATATTAAAATTTATGCTAAGATCTTAGCCAACCGTCTTCTACCCATTCTCCCTAACATCATCCTTAATGATCAAGTAGGGTTTGTCCCAGGTAGGGAAGCGAGGGACAATACCCAAAAAGCTATCAATATTCATCACTTGCTGACCAAATCGAGCCAGAAGGGGATGTTTCTTTCTTTGGATGCCGAGAAGGCATTTGACAGTCTAGAATGGAACTATCTTGATGCAGTCTTAAAAGCCCTGGGCCTGGGTGAGCGATTCATTAATTTTGTAATGGCATTATACAGTAAACCCAGGGCTAGGGTGAAAACTAATGGATTCCTGTCAAACACCTTCTTTATTAACAATGGCACACGCCAGGGCTGTCCTTAATCCCCGATCCTATTTGTTCTTACACTTGAACCACTGCTCAATCGTATTCGTGCAAATGAAAATATCAAAGGAGTACAAATAGCACAGCGCCACTACAAAATAGCCGCATTTGCGGACGATATTTTGCTTTTCTTTAAAACTCCTAACACCTCCATTCCTAACCTGTTAGCTGACTTACGCCTTTTCCAATACATGTCACATTTTAAAATTAATTTTGATAAATCTAACGCCCTCAACATAACCTTAACCTCTGACCAAGTCATGCACTGCAAACATAACTTCCCTTTCCTGTGGAAACGAAAAGCAATTACATACTTAGGCATACGTCTCCCCACCAGACTTAAAGACCTTTTTCAACTGAACTATATTCCTATACTCAAACTTATTACCAAAGACTTGAAGAGATGGATGAACCCCTCCTTTTCTTGGTTTGGCTGAGCGGCCATCTTAAAAATGAATGTCCTTTCTCGCCTCCTCTATCTCCTGCAGACAGCTCCTATAAAACTTCCACAAACCTTCCTACAATCCTACAGACGCATATGTTCCACTTTCCTGTGGAATAGACTCAGACCCGGAATTAGCTTGCACCACCAAAACATAAAGGCGGCATAGCACTGCCCGACCTACAACGCTATTATTGGGCTTGCCAATTAACCCGAATAGCGGACTGGAATATTCATAGAGATTCAAAAGATTGGGTAAAACTAGAAGAATCAATGTCAATGTCTTCAACTCCCCTGAAACTCACACCCTGGTTGCGCAAAACACACATTCCCAAACATGTTCTTGACCACCCACTCATTGGCCCAACAATTCAAAGCTTTCAAATATCCTGTACCAAATTCAATATATCAAAAACACCGGGCCCCGTGTCCCCCATCTATAACAATCCGGATTTCCCTCCAGGTTTAGAAGGGGAATTCCTTACGTCAGACACTACAAATAAGGACTTAAGAATACACCAAGTTCTACACTCAGGTAAATTAATGTCATCTACCCACATTCAGGCCAAATAGAAACATACCAATTTAAACTGGTGGTCATATATGCAACTCCAACATTTTGTTTCTGCAATTGCTCGTGAAACAAACCTAAATTGCCCGCTAACCCTTTTCGGACAATTATGTTCACTCACCACGCCTCAAAGACATGTCATATCTACAATCTACAACATACTATGGGAAAATTTTGAACCTGATTCGGGAAAAGCACAACCAAAATGGATAAAAGATTTATTACTGTACACACAAAAGCTCACAAAATGTGTCTATTCAAGAGAATTCCTACAAAATACTCTCCCGATGGTACAGAACTCCCGCACTTCTTCATAAGTTTAATGCAGACATATCTGATAAATGTTGGAGATGCAAACAGGCCACTGGTACTCTTTTACATATCTTTTGGGACTGTCCTCTTATACAACCCTTCTGGTCCTCCATACATGATCAAATAAAGCAAATTACAACCCTCAATCTGGAATACCAACCAGCCCAATATCTCCTCCATTGTTCTTCTTCCCCAACACGTTCACATGCAAAATCCCTCGCAGTAACATTAATCAATGCGGCCAAAATAGGCATCCCAGTACACTGGGGTACGACAAAGACACCATTCCTCCAATCTTGGATCAAATGTATTAACAAAATTGCTGAAATGGAACAATTGATAGCTGTAGCTAAAGATACTCATACCAAATACATTACCACTTGGGCCACTTGGTTACACTATCAATCTTCAACTGCATATCAGAAAGTGATGGGAAATCTGCCTTGAATCCCACCCTTTTTTTTAATATTTGTGTCATACTTTTATCTCCTTACCGTCAGACATTCTAACTCTAATACAGAGACCACGCACACAACGTGCCTTTAGTTTGCCAAGCTTCCTCTTATTGTCAAAACAGACGACTAGATGATAGTGAACATGACTTATAAGAGATTATATTATACGCCACAGTTCTCACTCTGGAAATAAATAATCCCCCCTCCTTTTTTTTTCTCTCCCATTCCCTCCTCCCTCTTCTCCTCCCTTCTTTCTCTCGATCCTTCTGCTCCCTCTAACTACTTCCATATATTACCTCTACACCTCTCCATTCTTTCACTGTCCCTTTCCCCTCCGCTGTACTTAACCATTCCACCTACTACCCCACCTCCCTCGTCACCTCATAACTGACTATAACATACTTTAACCCTTTGTATCTATGTGCAGGTCACATTGAGGTGAATATGCAACTGTTCGCAAATCGTACACTAACACATAGCACTCTTACCTCCAATTAAGGAGATTGTAATGAAACTTTGTTAATATGATAACCTACCAGAATACGGATACGTTTTTCACATTTCACTTCCTCAGAATTGCCTTGTCTTATGTTATCCGCCATGTTTGCTCTTTTCTTAGTCACGGCACGGGTTATTATAACCCAACTCTAACTCTAACTTAAAGACAATGTTCACCTTGTTGCAAAATAAGATTGTTCTAATCTAAATGTACAAGTTGCTTATAGTTACTGTGAACTCTGTTTTTCCATGTTCAATTTCTTAATAAAATTTATGGAAAAAAAATGAAGTGGAACAAAATTTGTTGGATATTTCAAACTTTGTTAACAAATAAAAAACTGAAAAATTGGGCGTGCAAAATTATTCAGAACCTTTACTTTCAGTGCAGCAAACTCTCTCCAGAAGTGCAGTGAGTATCTCTGAATGATCCAATGTTGACCTAAATGACTAATGATGATAAATAGAATCCACCTGTGTGTAATCAAGTCTCAGTATAAATGCACCTGCACTGTGATAGTCTGAGAGGTCCGTTTAAAGCGCAGAGAGCATCATGAAGAACAAGGAACACACCAGGCAGGTCCGAGATACTGTTGTGGAGAAGTTTAAAGCCGGATTTGGATACAAAAAGATTTCCCAAGCTTTAAACATCCCAAGGAGCACTGTGCAAGCGATAATATTGAAATGGAAGGAGTATCAGACCACTGCAAATCTACGAAGACCTGGCCATCCCTCTAAACATTCAGCTCATACAAGGAGAAGACTGATCAGAGATGCAGCCAAGAGGCCCATGATCACTCTGGATGAACTGCAGAGATCTACAGCTGAGGTGGGAGACTCTGTCCATAGGACAACAATCATTTGTATACTGCACAAATCTTTCCTTTATGGAAGAGTGGCAAGAAGAAAGCTATTTCTTAAAGATATCCATAAAAAGTGTAGTTTAAAGTTTGCCACAAGCCACCTGGGAGACACACCAAACATGTGGAAGAAGGTGCTCTGGTCAGATGAAACCAAAATCAAACTTTTTGGCAACAATGCAAAACGTTATGTTTGGCGTAAAAGCAACACAGCTCATCATCCTGAACACACCATCCCCACTGTCAAACATGGTGGTGGCAGCATCATGGTTTGGGCCTGCTTTTCTTCAGCAAGGACAGGGAAGATGGTTAAAATTGATGGGAAGATGGATGGAGCCAAATACAGGACCATTCTGGAAGAAAACCTGATGGAGTCTGCAAAAGACCTGAGACTGGGACGGAGATTTGTCTTCCAACAAGACAATGATCCAAAACATAAAGAAAAATCTACAATGGAATGGTTCACAAATAAACATATCCAGATGTTAGAATGGCCAAGTCAAAGTCCAGACCTGAATCCAATAGATAATCTGTGGAAAGAACTGAAAACTGCTGTTCACAAACGCTCTCCATCCAACCTCACTGAGCTTGAGCTATTTTGCAAGGAGGAATGGGCAAAAATTTCAGTCTCTCGAAGTGCAAAACTGATAGAGACATACCCCAAGCAACTTACAGCTGTAATCGCAGCAAAAGGTGGCGCTACAAAGTATTAACTTAAGGGGGCTGAATAATTTTGCACGCCCAATTTTTCAGTTTTTTATTTGTTAAAAAAGTTTGAAATATCCAACAAAATTTCGTTCCACTTCATGATTGTGTCCCACTTGTTGTTGATTCTTCACAAAAAATTACAGTTTTATATCTTTATGTTTGAAGCCTGAAATGTGGCAAAAGGTCGAAAAGTTCAAGGGGGCCGAATACTTTCGCAAGGCACTGTATGGTTGTTAGGCATTGTTATATCTGCCAGTCTTGAATTATTTTCCTAATATTGTAATAGTTTTGTATGTACAGCATGTTTTGTATAGTAAAAGCACATTTATACACTGCAGAGGTCTAAGCTTCCTTGATTATACTGCAAAGTAACCTTGCTAGATAGACGTAAGCAAAACACACGTACCCTCACACATCAGTAGATTATCTGTTCCTTTAAGTTTGACCGACACCAGGTTTGTTTATCACGGTGTGATCTGTGCATTTCTTCTACGTGTACATACAATATTGTGTTCACAATTATTACGTTCTGTTCTTTATCGTTATATCTGGTCATATTTTTTGTAACTTCTGCTTTACAGCTACAGGTTCCTAGCCTTAAAACCTTTATTGCTAAACTACCCTTCAGATACCCTTCTCTTTCAACTAGAGACATAAATATCATCAGGTCATATACCATTAGAGCAATCTTCCCAGATCCACATAAACTTCCCAATAGTAAAGATGGCCTTAAAAATCACTTCTTTGAATGTGAAAGGTTTAAACAGCCTGTTCAAGAGATCTATGTTATGGAGAGAAGCTCTCTCACAGAATTGTGATATTTTCTGTGCTCAGGAAACTCGCTTATCAATTCATAATCCCCCTAGGGTCTCCCACCACAAATTTCCCAATTGCTTCTTTGCCAAATCTGATAAAAAGAAAACTAAGGGTGTGATGATTGCAATTAAAGACACCATCACCTTCTCTCAAGAATATCTAGAATGCCACCTAAATGGTAGATATATTATTCTGGGTGCCATGATTAATCAGCAACCCCCTACATTAGTTTCAGTCTACTCTCTGAATACCAACCAGAAAAAAATTCCTACGTTCCCTTTTCAAACACATCTGCTCAGTGCAATTTGGCGATCTCATAGTGTGCGGTGACGGTAATGCGGTCCCCAACTCCACCATTAACCACTTGCCGACCGCCGCACGACTATTTACTGCGGCGGTCAGGCCCTCACAGGCAGAGCGACGTAGTACTACTTTGCTAGCCTGTGAGGGTCTAGGGAGCGAGCGCGCTCCCGCTCCCGAGTGGTAACGGACCCCCCCCGCGCGTGTGACTGGCGGACCCGATGTCCGCCGGTCCCTCGGCGATCGTCGGTGCAGAGGGAGAAAGGCAGGCGGCTGATGTAAACAAGCCGTCTGTCATTCTCCCCTGTGTATGAATGGTGATCATACGGTTCTACTATGTAGGACCGTTGATCACTGTTCATACACCTCAAGCCACAGCCAATCACAGTTAGAATCATGCCCCTAGGGACACACATAACCCCTCCCTCTCAAAAAAAAGTTAACCCCTTCACTGCCAGTGTAATTTTACAGTAACAGTGCATATGTATAGCACTGATTACTGTAGAAATGTCACTGGTAACCCCAAAAATGTCAAAAATGTCAGTCAAGGGTCCGATCTGTCCGCCGCAATGTCGCAGTACCGCAAAACAAATCGCAGATCGCCGCCATTACACGTTAAAAAAAAAACAACAAAAATGACAAAAATCTTACCCTTTGTTAGTAAACGCAATAACTTTTGCGCAAACCAATCAAAATACGCTTTTTGCGATTTTTTTTTTACCAAACATATGTAGCATAAAACAAATTGGCCGAAAATATTAAAAAATTTTGATTTTTACTTTTTTTGGGGGGGAAATTCATATAAAAAAATGTGAAAAATATTGTTATTTTTGAAAAATTTACTCTCTTTTTTTTTGTTTATAGCGCATGATCAAAAAGTCGCACAGGTGATCAAATACCACCAAAAAAAACCTCTGTTTGTGGGAAAAAAAGGACATCAAATTTGTTTGGGTACAGCGTCGCACGACCGCGCAATTGTCCGTTAAAGTCACGCAGTGCCGAATCAGAAAATAGTAAAATCTTCTGGGGCTTAAGTGGTTAATTCCACTAGTTGTACTAGAAGACGTTCCGATGATCTACAATCATTAATTAAAGAAGAAAGCCTTTACAATGAATGGAGAAGTGTACACGGTACAGAAAAAGATTAAACTTTTTATTCAAACGCACTCCATGTATATTCCACAATTGACATGTTTCTCGTGGAACTTCCCATACTCCTTTTTACAAACCCGATTCCAAAAAAGTTGGGACACTGTACAAATTGTGAATAAAAACAGAATGCAATGATGTGGAAGTTTCAAATTTTAATATTTTATTCAGAATACAACATAGATGACATATCAAATGTTTAAACTGCGAAAATTTATAATTTTAAGGGAAAAAATAAGTTGATTTTAAATTTCATGGCATCAACACATCTCAAAAAAGTTGGGACAAGGCCATGTTTACCACTGTTTGCCACCCCCTCTTCTTTTTATAACCGTCTGCAAACGTCTGGGGACTGAGGAGACAAGTTGCTCAAGTTTAGGAATAGGAATGTTGTCCCATTCTTGTCTAATACAGGTTTTTAGTTGCTCAACTGTCTTAGGTCTTCTTTGTCGCATCTTCCTCTTTATGATGCACCAAATTATTTCTATGGGTGAAAGATCTGGACTGCAGGCTTGCTATTTAAGTACCTGGATCCTTGTTATACGTGGCCATGATGTTGTAATTGATGCAGTATGTGGTCTGGCATTGTCATGTTGGAAAATTCAAGGTCTTCCCTGAAAGAGACGATGGGAGCATATGTTGTTCTAGAACTTGGATATACCTTTCAGCATTGATGGTGCCTTTCCAGATGTGTAAGCTGCCCGTGCCACACGCACTCATGCAACCCCATACCATCAGAGATGCAGGCTTCTGAACTGAGCGCTGATAACAACTTGGGTTGTCCTTGTCCTCTTTAGTCGGATGACATGGCGTCCAAGTTTTCCAAAAAGAACTTCAAATTTTGATTCGTCTGACCACAGAACAGTTTTCCACTTTGCCACAGACCATTTTAAATGAGCCTTGACCCAGAGAAAACACCTGCACTTTTGGATCATGTTTAGATATGGCTTCTTTTTTGGCCTATAGAGTTTTAGCTGGCAACAGCGAATGGTGCTGTGGGTTGTGTTCACCAACAATGTTTTCTGGAAGTATTCCTGAGCCCATGTTGTGATTTCCATTACAGTAGCATTCCTGTATGTGATGCAGTGCTGTCTAAGGGCCCGAAGAACATGGGCATCCAGTATGTTTTTCCAGCCTTGACCCTTAAACACAGAGATTGTTCCAGATTCTCTGAATCTTTGGATGATATTATGCACTGTAGATGATGATAACTTCAAACTTTTTGCAATTTTACTCTGAGAAACTCCTTTCTGATATTGCTCCGCTATTTTTTGTCGCAGCATTGGGGGAATTGGTGATCCTCTGCCCATCTTGACTTCTGAGAGACACTGCCACTCTGAGAGACTCTTATTTATACCCAATTATGTTGCCAATTGACCTAATAAGTTGCAAATTGGTCCTCCAGATGTTCCTTATATGTACATTTAACTTTTCCGGCCTTTTATTGCTACCAGTCCCAAAGTTTTTGGAATGTGTAGCTCTCATGGAATCCAAAATGAGCCAATATTTGGCATGACATTTCAAAAAGTCTCACTTTCAACATTTGATATGTTATCTATATTATATTGTGAATAAAATATAAGTTTATGAGATTTGTAAATTAGTCCATTCCTTTTTTACTCACAATTTGTACAGTGTCCCAACTTTTTTGGAATTGGGCTTGTACTTCAGAAGCAAAAATCTGCATAATTCTCTGGTCTGATCACGCTCCAATATCACTCACAATCCGTCTAGACCAAAACAACCCCTCTGCTAAACTGTGGAGACTAAATTCACAGCTTATTCACAATCCTATCCACGAGCTGCATGTCAACAAGAAATAGGAAGATTTTTTTGTACAAAATGCTAACTCTTTGACCAATGCCCATACTCTATGGGAAACCCACAAAGCCATTATGAGAGGTATCATTATAAAACTGGGAGCTCAGGAGAAGCGTAAGAGATTGAAGAAAATCAATGACCTTACCAAATCCAAAGACTCATTGAAATCCCAGAATAAAACTCAATTTTCATCTGATAGAAATAAACAATTGAAAGACCTCCGCCATCAATTCTCACAATGCCTTATCTCGCAGTTTGATAATTCCTTAAAACACCTCAAATTAAATTTTTACTTGGCAAGCAACAAAATAGGCACACACCTTGCAAACCAAATCAAACACAAGACCAGCAGATGTAGAATAGACTAATTGCCACCCGGTGTCCCCGCCCCTTATGACGTGACGTCAGTAAATTATTCACTGCACCTGAGCAGTGCATTATGGGGCGCTCGTGACTTTAGATTCTTAAACTGTCAAAAACTGGCTTTTGTCTTTATTTTTTTGTACACTTTCTTGGTGAATGGGTAGGGGTATGATGTACCTGATATACATGCACATGGGGGGGGGGGAAGGGCTGGGATCTGGGGACTCCTCATTAAGTCAAATTTACTGTAAGTACTTACATTAACCACTTGCCGACCGCTTCACAAGGATTTACTGCGGCAGTCTGCCGCTGCTGGGCAAAGCAACGTAGACTTATGTCGCTCGCCCACGAGCCTGTAGGGGGCGAGCGCCCACCGGTGGCGGCGCGCTCCTGCCACTGCTCGTTCCCTGGGGACCTAGCGCGAGTAACCGGCGGCTCCGATGTCCGCCGGCCACTTGCAATCTCCTGCAGGAGAGGGAGAAAGACAGACGGCTGATGTAAACACAGCCGTCTGTCATTCTCACTGAAGTAGGCACAGAGGCTATGCGATCCTGCTATATAGGATCGCATGTCTCTGTGGTTACTTCACTAACCACGCCCCCTAACAGTTAGAATCATGCCCCTAGGGACACACTTAACTCCTTGACTTTCGCCAATAAAGTTAACCCCTTCCCTGCCAGTGTCATTTTTACAGTAACAGAGCATATTTTTTAGCACTGATTACTGTAGTAATGTCACTGGTACCCCCAAAAGTGTCAAAAATGTCAGTGAGGGGTCCGATCTGTCCACCACAATGTCTCAGTCCCGCTAAAAAAATCGCAGATTGCCGCGATTACTAGTTATAAAAAAAAACAATAAAAATGACATAAATCTTTTACCATAGTTAGTAAACGCAATAGCTTTTCCGCAAACCAATAAAAAATATGCTTATTGCGATTTTTTTTACCATAAATATGTAGCAGAAAACAAATTGGCCTAAAATTTTAAAAAATTTTGAATTTACATATTTTTTTGAGAATTTCATATTAAAAAAATTTGAATATTGTTATTTTTTCAAAATTGTCGCTATTTTTTTGTTTATAGTGCAAAAAATAAAAATCGCACAGGTGATCAAATACCACCAAAAGAAAGCTCTGTTTGTGGGAAAAAAAAAATGTCAATTTCTACAGACTACAGACTGTATATATACTACATACTCCATAGACACAGCATGAACAGGACCGGCACACTGTATATAATAATACTACATACTGTATATATACTACATACTCCATAGACACAGCATGAGCAGGACCGGCACACTGTATATAATAATACTACATACTGTATATATACTACATACTCCATAGACACAGCATGAGCAGGACCGGTACACTGTATATAATAATACTACAGACTGTATATATACTACATACCCAATAGACACAGCATGAGCAGGACCAGTACACTGTATATAATAATACTACAGACTGTATATATACTACATACCCAATAGACACAGCATGAGCAGGACCAGTACACTGTATATAATAATACTACAGACTGAATCTATACTACATACTCCATAGACACAGCATGAGCAGGACCAGTACACTGTATATAATAATACTACAGACTGTATATATACTACATACCCCATAGACACAGCATGAGCAGGACAAGCACACTGTATATAATAATACTACAGACTGTATATGTACTACATACCCCATAGACACAGCATGAACAGGACCAATACACTGTATATAATAATACTACAGACTGTATATATACTACATACCCCATAGACACAGCATGAGCAGGACCGGCACAGCACACTGTATATAATACTACTACAGACTGTATATAAACTACATACCCCATAGACACAGCATGAGCAGGACCGGTACACTGTATATAATAATACTACAGACTGTATATATATATATATACTACATACCCCATAGACACAGCATGAACAGGACCGGCACACTGTATATAATAATACTACAGACTGTATATATACTACATACCCCATAGACAAAGCATGAGCAGGACCAGTACACTGTATATAATAATACTACAGACTGTATATATACTACATACCCCATAGACACAGCATTAACAGGACCAGTACATTATATATAATAATACTACAGACTGTATATATACTACATACCCCATAGACACAGCATGAGCAGGACCGGTACACTGTATATAATAATACTATAGACTGTATACATTACATACCCCATAGACACAGCATGAACAGGACCAATACACTGTATATAATAATACTACAGACTGTATATATATATATATATATATATATATATATATATATATATATATATATATATATATATATATATATATATATATATATATATATATATATATATATATATATATACACTACATACCCCATAGACACAGCATGAGCAGGACCGGCACACTGTATATAATACTACTACAGACTGTATATAAACTACATACCCCATAGACACAGCATGAGCAGGACCGGTACACTGTATATAATAATACTACAGACTGTATATATATATATATACTACATACCCCATAGACACAGCATGAACAGGACCGGCACACTGTATATAATAATACTACAGACTGTATATATACTACATACCCCATAGACACAGCATGAGCAGGACCAGTACACTGTATATAATAATACTACAGACTGTATATATACTACATACCCCATAGACACAGCATTAACAGGACCAGTACATTATATATAATAATACTACAGACTGTATATATACTACATACCCCATAGACACAGCATGAGCAGGACCGGTACACTGTATATAATAATACTACAGACTGTATATATACTACATACCCCATAGACACAGCATGAGCAGGACCAGTACAGTGTATATAATAATACTACAGACTATATATATTCTACATACCCCATAGACACATCATGAGCGGGACCAGTACACTGTATATAATAATACTACAGACTGTATATATAATACATACCCCATAGACACAGCATGAGCAGGACCAGTACACTGTATATAATAATACTACAGACTGTATATATACTACATACCCAATAGACACAGCATGAGCAGGACCAGTACACTGTATATAATAATACTACAGACTGTATATTTAATACATACCCCATAGACACAGCATGAGCAGGACCAGTACACTGTATATAATAATACTACAGACTGTATATATAATACATACCCCATAGACACAGCATGAGCAGGACCAGTACACTGTATATAATAATACTACAGACTGTATATATACTACATACCCCATAGACACAGCATGAGCAGGACCGGTACACAGGATATAATAATACTACAGACTGTATATATACTACATACCCAATAGACACAGCATGAGCAGGACCGGTACACTGTATATAATAATACTATAGACTGTATATATACTACATACCCCATAGACACAGCATGAGCAGGGCCAGTATAGGGGAAATCATGATTTGTATCTAAACTATAGATAAGCCTCGTTGATTTCAATATGTACTGTATAAAGAAGAGCTTACTGTATATTATTTATATACCCTTAGCATACACAGGAGGGCTTTCACCAGAAGACTTCCTCTTTTACTGTTAATTTCTTTGGAAAAAAATTATGCAAATTTCCGTTACATTTTTTGCAAATTTGGCAGGTAGGAAATTGTAATTGCAATATGGGCTCATTATGCTTTTCTAAAGTGTATAGTGGCAGTCTCATATGCCACCACTGAAAAAAGTATGTTCCGATTGCAGTCTAAAATCTCATCACTGCCATCGCAATGTTCTGTTTGCACTCTGTGCTTCACTCTGTGTAAGGATTTTCCAGCTTGTGGGATAACATCCTTAATTCCAGCGGACTGATAGTAATTTTCACCTAACTAAATTATCTCTGTACTCAGGGCCGCTGTTAGAAATGATGTGGCCCCATACTGATAGGGCCCCCCCCAACCACGCCTACACCCACCCGGTCTACAGCGGAAAAGTAACCCCGACTTTATCCATCTACACCACAGAAATATAAAAAATCCCTCCTCTGCTCCCACCTTCTGGGCCTCTCTGTTTACCTGATGGGACCTAGGGAAATGTAGTTTAAGGCCTGCTAAGCAAGTAGGAGGGAGGTGTGGTCTATTAAAATTAATTTAGGCAGAAATAAACAATAAAGCTGCCTTGGGCCCCCCCCCCTGTTTAGCTGATAGGGCCCGGGCCCAGTACAACAGGACTGGTTGTACTGCCTTATCAGCAGCCCTGTCTGTACTTATGCATTTACAAATGGCATGTTTTCACTGAAACACACACCTTGTACAGCATTTAAAAAACAAAAAGATCCCTGCACTTATTGTACAGTGTGCAAGACAACTGCAACTCAAAACATTTTAAAAACAAGATGTGAAATATACAAACAAAAAATAATAAAAAATAAAAAAAATGATATCTTTCAATGCTGCATACAACAATAGCACGCCAATTGCAAAATAGATGAATCTTGCAAAAAGGTGTAGCCTGGTCACAAGGCTGGTGTTGTTCAGACTGTTTATTCTGTTATTAACTACTTTACCACTAGAGGATTTTGCGGTCTTATGTCTGGGCCACTTTTTGTGATTCGGCGCTGTGCGACTTTAACGGACAATTGCGCGGTCGTGCGACGCTGTACCCAAACAAAATTTACGTCCTTTTTTTCCCACAAACAGAGCTTTCTTTTGGTGGTATTTGATCACCTGTGCGATTTTTACTTTTTGCGCTATAAACAAAAAAATAGCGTTTATTTTGAAAAAATAACAATATTTTTAACATTTTTTTATATGAAATTCCCCCCCAAAAAATGTAAAAATCTAATTTTTTTTACATTTTTGGCCAATTTGTTTTCTGCTACCTATGTTTGGTAAAAAAAAAAATCACAATAAGTGTATTTTGATTGGTTTGCGCAAAAGTTATTGCGTTTACTAACTAAGGGAAAGATTTCTGTCATTTTTGGTGTTTTTTTTTTTAACGAGTAATGGCGGCGATCTGCGATTTTTTTTGCGGGACTGCGACATTGCGGCGGACAGATCGGACCCTTGACTGACATTTTTGACACTTTTGGGGGTACCAGTGACATTACTACAGTAATCAGTGCTATATATATACACTGTTACTGTAAAAATGACACTGGCAGGGAAGGGGTTAATTTTATTGGAGAGGGAGGGGTTATGCCTGGTGCTTACTGACGTGTGTGGGGGGAAGAAGCTGCGTGGGTACGCAGCGTAACGCGTAGGATAGCCGATTTGTTTGTTATGCTCTGGAAAAGACGATAAGCAATGTGAGTGTTACTCTTATTTATTTAATAAAATACGGGACATACTTCACTATATTGGCCCGCTTTGTTTTTTGGAGACACAAAGGTCCACAGATATCTCCTGGCACATCGCTGCATATATAAAAAAAGGGAGAAAAATCGATTACTTATCATGGTACCCATACGCCAATAAGGAGGAAGGAGCTCTGAGGCATACAATACAAGGCTTTTTTAAAAGAGTATTGAGGTGAGCGCATAGGACACCTAGTGGTCACTGCACAGAAGAGCACCTGCATGTGGTTTTGGATAAGAAGACTTGGCTGATCACCATATATTTATATATTTATTTTAAGGACACTTTAGCACTTTATATTTCAATCACCTATTTAAGAGCACAAAAATATTTTTATTAGATGGTCACGTATTAGGAAGTTTACAATTTGTCACTTTAAATTATATATGTACTGTTGATTTATGAAATATTATATTTATTCAGCAGTTTTAACCACCTAATTGTTTATGGATTGGAGGATTTATATTTGATAGGATTTTACTTTATTTAGTATGCTGTGATGCACATTTTGTGAATATTATATTGAGAAGCACTAAGGCACTTTTTCACATATATATTTATATGTTTTAATTAATTTTGCATTAGGCACCTTTAAAGCGCGGTACTCCCCCCAACTATAAGTATCTGTATTGTGTAGGTTACCAATGATAGTACCTGCAGCATTAAAGGAGATAACTAGGTATATAATAGAAACAGCGCGAGAATTTCACAAACCCCCCTTCAAATAGTGTGTGGCAGATCAGAAGGCCTTGCCCCTCTTTTTCAGTTCTAGATTGACTTCCAGTTGTGGAGTACAGAGACCTATCTTCTCCCCTTTTGTTTGGAAATAAAATTAATGGTTATTCCTGTGTGGATTACAGTTAATTAATCACCTTTACTGTGGATTACAAATGCCTTCTCTGGATTGGCTGAGGACACCTTTGCCGGTGAAGACTAGCAAGGCCTTGCTCATCCAGGAGGCTCTTGCAAACTAATGTAAAGGGGGCCCCCTATAGGATACAGAGTGCACTCTGATAGATAGCTTAGTGCTAGGATATTAGACCTGCTGAGAAGTTATTCATAGCTGGAGTTACTCTTTATTACCGTTAAGCATTGTTTGTGGTCACTCTCGCATAACACTTGAGAAAGAGTGTATCTACTGATCTCCAAAATATTAATCCTCCATTATATACCAATATATATGTTAGGATTATCCTTTTGATCCTGAGTGCTGAACCTTATCCAGTTCCAGGATCTATCTTATTATTAATGTTCCAGAGAGGCCCGGAGTAAAGGAGAGAAGAGACATGGACGGAGGGCCGGCATGACAGGGGTTAAAGGGGTTTGGGACAAGGAGGAGTTTTCAGCCTAGTACGATAGAAAATATAAGTGGTCTGACTTTTAATTGGTGTTTTGGCCAGGAAGGGGTGGAGCTACAGGGAGAGGTCACGCTAGGGGCCTCAGGAAGTCTTCAGTCAGAGGAAAGCTGCATTGGAGAATATTGACAAAAGTACATGAAGAAGGCAGCGCATGAACCACACCGGGATGCAATGGATAAGAAAGTCAGGTGAACATCCAGTATAGAAAGGGTTAACAGTTTATTGGTATTGATAACCGAAAAACAAAGTACATAAAATGCTTACATCCCCCTGGGCTGGAGTGGACAAGGGCACCTGGCAGCAAGCAACACGAGTGCGAGGAGGTCAGTCTCCCAGGACTGCTGAGCAGTGTGTGCACAAAGCTGGAAAGGACTCTGTCTGCTGTAGTTCTGTAGTGGTGACATCAGCCTGACAGGGGCCACGTGCGAGGAAATACCAGGAACTAGGGTGGAACACAAGCTATATGGTTGCCATGACTACATGTTTTGCGCTATGCGCTTTGTCAAGTCATCTTATTATTATTATTATTATTGCTTTGACTTCTGGACTGGATTTTTTCCTGTGGCTGCCCTGGATGCGAATCTCTTTACTGAGCCATTAGTTGGCTAACAGCAGAACAACCGCTGGAGAGCCTCACAGGCTTACTTCTATCCCTCCACCCTACAGGCATCCCAGGAGCGCCTGGTTTGTGATTATTGCATTGGAGAATATTTACCACCCTCCCTCCCATTTTCTTGTATTTTCTTGTTTTATCTGACTTTTGGTTGTGCGGTCCTTCGCCCTTGTTTTTGGTTTTTGTTTTAACAGAGGCTTTCTTCTTTTGGGGTGGTTCTTTGTCATGGCAGCAAGTGGGGTACAAGGTCCTGGTAGGTTAGTATGGTGCAAACATTTACTTAGTAGGGACCCGTCTGAGGTACGGCTCCCTGATGGTTCAAACTTATACTTGGTAGGGACCCGTCTAAGGTATAGCGCCCTGATGGTGCAAACTTATACTTGGTAGGGACCCGTCTGAGGTATGGCTCCCTGATGGTGCAAACTTATACTTTGTAGGGCCCCGTCTGAGGTACGGCTCCCTGATGGTGCAAACATATACTTGGTAGGGACCTGTCTGAGGTACGGCTCCCTAATGGTGCAAACTTATACTTGGTAGGGACCCGTCTGAGGTACGACTCCCAGATGGTGCAAACTTATACTTGGTAGGGACCCGTCTGAGGTACGGCTCCCTGATGGTGCAAACTTATACTTGGTAGGGACCCGTCTGAGGTACGGCTCCCTGATTGTGCAAACTTATACTTGGTAGGGACCCGTCTGAGGTACGGCTACCTGATGGTGCAATCTTACACTTGGTAGGGGCCCGTCTGAGGTACGGCTCCCTGATTGTGCAAACTTATACTTGATAGGGACCCGTCTGAGGTATGGCTCCCTGATGGTGCAAACTTATACTTGGTAGGGACCTGTCTGAGGTACGGCTCCCTGATAGTGCAAACTTATACTTGGTAGGGACCCGTCTGACGTACGGCTCCCTGATGGTGCAAACTTATACTTGGTAGGGACCTGTCTGAGGTACGGCTCCCTGATGGTGCAAACTTATACTTGGTAGGGACCCGTCTGACGTACGGCTCCCTGATGGTGCAAACTTATACTTGGTAGGGACCCGTCTGAGGTACGGCTCACAGTAGTTGTTATGTTGGTACCTGCGACTGGTTGTCTCCGAGTCGGTGCTGTGGCGGCAGGAGGCCTAATTAAGTCAGAAGCAGGTACCTTCTTCTTTGATGCCTACCGGGACCTTAAGGCTCCAGTAAAAAAATTAGGTTTAACGTGTTATTTACCTGTTATGTATACAGTTTGTTAATAAAAGGCTGCTATGGCCATTTAACTCCAACCTGTGGTCATGTGGTTATTTATAATGGAGGAGGAGAGTGATTGTCAGAGCAGAATGGAGACAAATCATCTTAAATCCCCTAGTCATGTGTTGACTGTTTTATTTCAACTGTTTGTACATTTTACTAAACGCCAGTTAAATACAAGTAAATCTGATTCTTTACTGCAAATTTTGGTAGTTTCTTATCATTTACAATGACAGAACGTATAGTGTCAAGTGGGTTGGACAACACTCAGGGCAATCAAAGTGAGGAGGATTTCTGTACACTTAGCCACTCCCCAGGGGGCAGGGCTACAGAGGTGTATACAATAATCTCACACAATGTGCAAAATACTGTCAGAAAAAGTCTTAGTGTAGAGATGAATCTCGCAGTCAACTGATTAATTAACAAATGAACAATTTGAGGCCACACAGGAAATAATATGTACTCCAAAGGTGCCCCACTAGTGCTTGCAAGCTCCTTACTGGGTACAGAGTTCTGGTCAGAGATGTATAGTAACTAAGTAGAACTACTTCACTACTGTACTTAAGTACCAAAAGGCGGTATCTGTACTTTCCTGGAGTAGAATTTTTTTCTCCTAGTTCCACTTTTACTTCACTACATTTTTTCAATCATTTCAATACTTCTACTCCAATATTTTTTTTTTGTGCTGCATAGTTACTCGTTCCAATTATAAAAATTACCACTGCCAGAACAGTAGATGGCAGGTTTCATGAAGCTCAAAACATGTGTATTATCAGCGCATACGAAAATAAAAGCTACTGTATGTATAAATAAAAGCAGCATTTGAAATAATAAAAAACAATATGATGTTCAAACTTTTGACTTCTTTCTTTAATAACTACATAACACAGTACTTGTACTTTTACTTTCAGTACTCGAGTAGCAATTTTCTTTTTCAAAACTGCTGGTACTTTTACTTTCAGTACTTGAGTAGCAAAATTTTTTAAAAAAAACTACTTGCAATACTTAAGTACAAAAAATGTTGAATACTTTAGTACTTCTACTCAAGTCACTTTTTGATCGAGCACTTCCACTTCTACTCAAGTCACTTTTTGATCGAACACTTCCACTTCTACTCAAGTATAGGTTTTGAGTACTTTATACAACTCTGGTTCTGGTATGCCTGATTGCCAAGCCGCAATAACTCGCTCTAATACCACGATTACACAGTATTCCTAAATAGTACTCACACATACATTTAAAGATCACTTCCAGCTCAGACCTATTAAGCTACTTGTAAAAATCATCATTTTTTTTGCTAGAAATTACTCAGAACCCCCAAACATTATATGTGTTTTTTTGTTTTTTTTTTTTTAGCAGAGACTTTAGGGAAGAAAATGGTGGCCATTGCAACTTTTTATGTCACACAGTATTTGCGCAGCAATTTTTTTAAACGCTTTGTCTTTGGAAAAAAAAACTGTTTCATAAATATAAAAATAACAAAACAAAATAAAGTAAGCCTGATTTTTTGTATAATGTGAAAAATAATGTTACACCGAGTAAATAGATACCTAACATGTCATGCTTTAAAATAGCGCACACTCGTCGAACGGCGCCAAACTTCGGTACTTAAAAATCTCCATAAGCAATGTTTTAAAAATGTTTACAGGTTACCTGTTTAGAGTTACAGAGGAGGTCTTGGGCTAGAATAGTTGCTCTCACTCTAAGATTTATGGTGATAATCCTCAAGTGTGGTTTGAATGCTGTTTACATATATGGGCGCGATGCACGTATGTGTTTGCTTCTGCGTGCGAGCACACGGGGACGGGGGGGGGCTTTAATTTTTTTTTCACATTAGCCTTGTTAATCCTTATGGTGGCACCAATAAAGGGACGTTACTTGATGATGTTACAACCAGGGGGATGTGCCATAGCATGCAGTGTGCCCAGTGTCTCCACTTGTGCCCCCCTCCTGATATTACACTCACTAGATGTCTCTCCCCTTGCAACAGGGGTATCCAGCCTTTTCAGCTACTCCTGGATGTATGCTGCATCCATGCCCAACTTTCTGGCGGCCTTTCCTTGCACTCCCCAGCAGTCTCAGTGGTACATACTGTAGAAAAGACAGCCCCCATAGTGTAAAACTCTACAAGTAGTTTTACTGATAACAATTCAGTAGTGCACTTACATTTAATGAAATACAAATTGCTTGAGTCAAAATAACAGGATGTCCGGGATGCAATGTGCTCCACGGACCCTAACCGGAAGTTTTGCAATGACGCAAGGCTACCCCCCAACGCATTTTGTCACTCTGGCGTAATCGGGAGCGGCACCATCTTGCTCCACTCATCGGTTTATATCAGGTAAGGTATCCTCGCAGCCCCCAGTCACATGATCCGTGGCCATTTTAAAATAATTATTAGAAAAGATGTTTTCCAATGTTTCCTAGTAACCCCATATCCAATACAAATGCAAATAGTAGCCGACTGCGGCCTTTCCCCTATCCAGCGACAGACTGGCAAGCCTCCACAGGTGTACACTTGGCCTGCGTCATATAAACTTAATTGACCTATGTGTGTATCTTTATCCCCGTGGACGGGATCATAATTTGATGATATGCTGGGGGCATTATTTTACCTCCTGTTTCAAAATTGCATATTATGAATACAGTAAAACATCTATATACAAAATATTACCAAAATGGCCAGGAAGTATTAATATCTAAAGAGACATTTGTAACAGGATCTATACGTAATAAACTTTTATAAAGAAGCCTAAATGAAATATATATACTTGGTTACATATTAACATAAAATAAAATATTGAGTGGTTAAAATATAAAATAGTTAAAATTTAAAAAAAAAAAAAAAGAAATATAAAGTAGTAAATATTAAACTTGAAAGGTCATCGTTTTTGAAGTTCTTGTGCCTATGTCTTTGAGGATGATATTACATATGCCTAGTATGTGTCCCATATAACTATGGAAATAAAATAAAGAGGAAAAAAGGACAACAGGAAAAAAGCCTAATATATATAAATTTGGATTACCATAAAGGGATATAAGGAATCTGTACGGAATATAAAGAGGGCTCATATCCCTACAGTTTAAAAGGAACTAGAATTCATTCATTTGTTATGAAACAGTTAAATGTCAATGTTAAGGCCCTCTCTCTGGAGGGAATTTAACTGAAAAATCCATTGGGTTTTAGGCCTCTTTCACACGGCCGCTCCGTATGTCCGTATATCACCCCATTCGTTTGCGGGTGATATACGGACATAATGCATGTCTATGGGATTGCTGATGTCAGCGGATGACCATCTGCTGACATCCGATTTGTGTCCTTTCAGTTCTGTTCCATTTTTTGGAACGGAACAGAACTCTACTTTTCTTCAGTTTAAAAAACGGAACGGATGCAAAATCGGATGTCAGCAGTGTCATCCGCTGACATCCGCAATCCCCATAGACATACATTATGTCTGTATATCATCTGCAAACGGATGAGATGATATGCGGACATACGGAGTGTCATCCGTGTCCGTAAAAAAAAAAGTGCTGGAGCGGAAGAAAAATATCGGAAAAATTGTGTGAAAGAGGCCTTATTCTGTGAGACCTTAACAAAGATTTTAGTGTATTTTTATTGAAAATATTGTTTTTTTTTTTTCTTTTTTTTAACATTTGCACAATTATTATGGGTTACAAAAATCAGTAGCACATTTTTTTTTCTCTCAAAAAATGTTTTATTATTTTCAAGATTAGGTTTGACAAGCTGAATGATACATAGCAGAGGAAAGAAACCAACATGCTTACATAAGCCGGTGTTACACTGGAAAATGACATAACAAGGCATTACCCAATCAAAACAAGAATGGGCCAAGTGTAAGATCAGAATGAAATGTAGAAAAATAATGCGTATGTCGGATGTGATTAACCACTTCTGGACCAGAAAGATTTGCCCCCTTAATGACCAGGCTATTTCTTGCGATTCGGCACTGCGTTACTTTAACGGACAATTGTGTGGTTGTGCGACGCTGTACCCAAATAAAATTGATGCCCTTTTTTTTCCCATAAATAGAGATTTCTTTTGGTGGTATTTGATCACCTGTTTATTTTTTGTGCTATAAATAACAACAGAGCGACAATTCTAAAAAAAAAAAAAAAAAAAAAAACAATATTTTTCACTTTCTGCTATATAACAGTCCAAAAAAAAAATGTAAAAATCTATTTTTTTAATCCTTTTAAGCCAATTTGTATTCTGCTACATATTTTTGGTAAAAAAAAAAAAAAAACAATATCCATATTTTGATTGGTTTGCTTAACCACTTCCCGCCCGCCCTATAGGCGATTGACAGCGGGAAAGTGGTTGCATTATCCTGGCACAGAGCGGCGATTGGTGCTGCGGCTTGTCACTCTGACACACCTCATCTCCGATCTTGGACGTGTCCAATCACAGCTGGTCACATAGTACACAGGAAGAGCCGTTGATCGGCTTTCCTTAGTTCGTGCCTGACAGGCACGAGTAGAGGAGAGCTGATCTGTGGCTCTCCTGACAGGGGGGGTCTGCACTGGTAATCAGAGCATTGATTACCACTGCAGACCATTAGGGGGGGTGCCACTAGAACCACCAGGGATGCCCACCCATGACCCCAGGGATGCCCACCATGGCCACCAGGGATGGTACTCAGGGCTCAGGGAGCCCACCAGTGCCCTCCCCATCAGTGCTGCCCGTCAGTGTCCTCCCCATCAGTGCTGCCCACCAGTGCCCATCATTGCCATCTATCAGTGCCCCCCACCAGTGCCCATTATTGCCCACCAGTGCCGCTTATCAGTGCCCATCAGTGCTGCCTATAAGTGCCCATCAGTGCCACCTATCAGTGCCCATCAATGCCGCCTATCAGTACAGTGATACACGCAGCCAAGCCAGCCTGCCGCAATATATATGTGGAGGGTGGTCGGCAAGTGGTTAAAGAAAATAAAAAGGGGTATGTTATAGAAACGAGATAAGGTTAGCAGAAGTAGTTAACAGAAGGAAAATGATTACACCACTTCCAAAGTAGTAGAAGACACCCCCAGTGGTGTATTTAGGTTTTGTGCTGCCCTAGGCCTGACTAAATTTGTGCACCCCCTAATTTAAATATGACCCACTCCTTTCTGTAAAGGCCACACCCCTTCTTGTTTATGACCCACCCTGTCATCTGTAAACCACAGACCATAACCACAGTCTATCAGTGCCCATCAGCATAGCTTCATCAGTTCCCATAAGTTCAGCCTCATCAGTGCACCCTTATAAGTGCCGCCTCTTTACTGCCCATCAGTTCAGCATATCAGAGTGGCCTCATCAGTGGTCACCAGTGCAGCCCCATCAGTGGCCGCCAGTGCAGCCTTATCAGTGCCCATTAGTACAGCCTTATGTCATGGGATTAGCAAGATTACTCTTTTAAGATATTTGGACTTGTGTTTGCTGCCACTGGTTGTAATTATAGGATTATTTCACTTATTTGTATAATAAATAGGAAGTCCATAGTCATTTTACAAATAATGAAATATTTTTTTTGCTGCCCCCCCCGCAAAGTGCCGCCCTAGGCCTGGGCCTTGTTGGCCTAGGCCAGGATACAGCACTGGACACCCTCAACAAAAATTGGTAGGGGAAAAAGGATTAGGAAGGGAAAGAGCTTAAGAAAAGAAAGAAGATAGAATGAGAAAAAAGGAGAAACAAAAAAACAGAGGGGGAACGGAAGGGTTGCTGCCCTCTTTGCGAAGTATCCTCCCAGTATTGAAGGCATTTGACCTGATGTGGTTCATACTTGCTGCCCACCTTTCTTTCTGGCCATCCAGACTGCATGACATCTGATGATGTGAATTGTAAAGTCATCAATATGTGCAACAAACTTTTTTTAATGTATAGTTTTAATAGGTTAAAATAAAGAACTTTTGATATTTTATATACAGTCAGGTCCATAAATATTGGAACATCAACACAATTCTAATCTTTTTGGCTCTATACACCACCACAATGCATTTGAAATGAAAGAAACAAGATGAGCTTTAACTGCAGACTTTCAGCTTTTTTAATTTGATGGTATTTACATCCAAATCAGGTGAACGGTGTAGGAATTACAACAGTTTGTATATGTGCCTCCCACTTTTTAAGGGACCAAAAGTAATGGGACACATTAACAATCATAAATCAAACTTTCTCTTTTTAATACTTGGTTGCAAATCCTTTGCAGTCAATTACAGCCTGAAGTCTGGAACACATAGACATCACCAGACGCCGGGTTTCATCCCTGGTGATGCACTGCCAGGCCTCTACTGCAACTGTCTTCAGTTGCTGCTTGTTCTTGGGGCATTTTCCCTTCAGTTTTGTCTTCAGCAAGTGAAATGCATGCTCAATCGGATTCAGGTCAGGTGATTGATTTGGCCATTGCATAACATTCCACTTCTTTCCCTTAAAAAACTCTTTGGTTGCTTTCGCAGTATGCTTCGGGTCATTGTCCATCTGCACTGTGAAGCGCCGTCCAATGAGTTCTGAAGCATTTGGCTGAATATGAGCAGATAATATTGCCTGAAACACTTCAGAATTCATCCTGCTGCTTTTGTCAGCAGTCACATCATCAATAAATACAAGAGAACCAGTTCCATTGGCAGCCATACATGCTCACGCCATGACACTACCACCACCATGCTTCACTGATGAGGTGGTATGCTTTGGATCATGAGCAGTTCCTTTCCTTCTCCATACTCTTCTCTTCCCATCACTCTGGTACAAGTTGATCTTGGTCTCATCTGTCCATAGGATGTTGTTCCAGAACTGTGAAGGCTTTTTTAGATGTTGTTTGGCAAACTCTAATCTGGCCTTCCTGTTTTTGAGGCTCACCAATGGTTTACATCTTGTGGTGAACCCTCTGTATTCACTCTGGTGAAGTCTTCTCTTGATTGTTGACTTTGACACACATACACCTACCTCCTGGAGAGTGTTCTTGATCTGGCCAACTGTTGTGAAGGGTGTTTTCTTCACCAGGGAAATAATTTTTCGGTCATCCACCGCAGTTGTTTTCCGTGGTCTTCCGGGTCTTTTGGTGTTGCTGAGCTCAGCGCTGCGTTCTTTCTTTTTAAGGATGTTCCAAACAGTTGATTTGGCCACACCTAATGTTTTTGCAATCTCTCTGATGGGTTTGTTTTGTTTTTTCAGCCTAATGATGGCTTGCTTCACTGATAGTGACAGCTCTTCGGATCTCATATTGAGAGTTGACAGCAACAGATTCCAAATGCAAATAGCACACTTGAAATTAACTCTGGACCTTTTATCTGCTCCTTGTAAATGGGATAATGAGGGAATAACACAGACCTGGCCATGGAACAGCTGAGCAGCCAATTGTCTCATTACTTTTGGTCCCTTAAAAAGTGGGAGGCACATATACAAACTGTTGTAATTCCTACACCGTTCACCTGATTTGGATGTAAATACCCTCAAATTAAAGCTGAAAGTCTGCAGTTAAAGCATATCTTGTTTGCTTCATTTCAAATCCATTGTGGTGGTGTATAGAACCAAAAAGATTAGAATTGTGTTGATGTCCCAATATTTATGGACCTGACTGTATAATTATATATAAGATAAATCATGGTGGCATCGTTAAAGTCCTATCAGCTTCATTGGAAAGGATTTTTTACAACAATGTTCATTATTGGAGAATGGGGTACCCCCATAAAGAACAAAGTATTATATTTGTAGCACAGTTCCCAGCCGTTTTGCTGGATGTGGGTCCCCCTGGGTGACCGCTAGCAACAACAGCACATTTACGCATGTTTCTCCAAGTGTGATCACTGAGACAATGACCAGTCCAGTATCTTTGGGTTTTGTATTTATTTGGTAACTTGGATAGGAAAAGGGATGAGTGGGATACTCCTTGAACTAAACTAGGCTCATTAAACTTGAACAATACTGTTAACGCTGACTTAATGCTGGTTAACACTGGCCGGATGCCTGTTAACGCTGACTTGACTTTTGACTGCTTTTTCACTAAAGAAGTCCTCTTTTAAACTCCACCTAAGCATTCCAGCTGAGGTAGCTATTTGAATACACTGCTGCACTGCTGAACACTTCTGGGCCCGCTCCGGCGCCCCCTTTCTCTCACTAGTCTTCAGGGCTTAAACACTGGCACCCCCTTTCTCAATCACAACTACTGGTTAGCTGGCTCTTGGATCCCTTTGACCTTCTAGAGTGGTCCCCTCTCTCTGGCAGACCCCTGGACAGTTTTGAGTACTCACAACACTGTTTTTCCTGGAAACTTCTGCCCAGCAGCTCTACTCGGTGCACAGCACTCTGGTTCCTTCCTGCAGCCCAGCTCAACCTCCGGTCCTCTAGGCCGACTGCCCAGGACACCCTCACTTGCTCTGACAGGAGGAGAGACAGCCGTCACCCTCCTCCTGGGACTCTGCTTCCCGCCAAAGAGGCCCTGTCACATGCTCCCCTCAGACTTATATCTCATTCCAGGGTGCATTGCGGCAAACTCCACCCACTGAGACAGCTAAAGGCCCTGGTGTGCTATTGGCCAGGTTTCCTCCACTGTCCAACAATAGCCCTCACTGGATACAGTAGAGAGACTCCCCAGACTCAACAGATCACTCCTGGAACATGCAACAGCCTAACTAAATAAACAGGCCCCTCCCTGATAAGCAGACAGGGCCACATATATGCTTTTCCCTAGCACCTACCTAGAAGGGTGCTACATATTATTCCCCGGTTTTCTTTTTTGCTAAATGATACATGCCTGGATAGAGGTTTTGTGCATTTTAAATGTCAAAACAAACAAATAAACGGTGTAAGCCTCAGCAACACATCTTGTTCTCCTAAAAAAAATGTGGAGATCTGCGGGGCAAATATGGGGGCTCAAAACACATATCCACTCAAGGTGAATATGTATGTGGTGCATAGTACACCTTGTTAATCATTGGCAAAAAAAGATAAAATGTAAATAAAACATACCAATACACAAACATCAGATAAAACAAGCTACTTATTACAGTTATTATAATTATTATTATACAGAATATATATAGCTCCAACAGTTTGCGCAGCAGTTTACAATATGAGGGCAGACAGTACAATCACAACATAGTTCAATAGAGGAGGAATCAGAATTCTTTATTTATTATTTATTTACAAGTGGCTCAAATAATTTTCAAATAATTTTCATAAAATTTCTTCATGTTTAGCTTAACATAACTTTGACAACTAAAGCCAACATTCTCATACTACAGTTCCCCAAATAAAAGGTCTATCAGAGTTTTTTTTGTAAGAGAAAGATGTAAAAATTAGAGCTTGTTTGAAAAAGTATGAGAACCCTCTTACATGGAATGCAGAGTAAATGGACACCAGGTTTTAAAGTAGAGCTGAACTCATAGTGTCAGGAATTGCTATATTATAAGGAACATATTGAAATGTGAATTGTTCCCAAGCAGTATTCTGAAACATTAGCTTTTTGTTTTAAAGTCCAACTCCATGAAAATGAAAAAAATCACCCCCTTGCAGTGAGGCCCCTGAAGTAATGTGGTTTCAGCATTCACAGACTCAGGGAGCATCATATGTACTGTTCGCCGTGTTCGGCTGACGAATTTACACATTATAAGGTAAAGACCTTGAATTTCCACAATTCGTTTTAGAACGTTAGTGACTCTTAAGATAGCACTTAGGAAGAAACAGATGGTGGAGTACTAACTAGACACGTCTAACCATAAAAATGTAAACATGTGTTCCCTAATAGGGATGAGCTTTGAGTTCAACTCGAACATTAGCTGTTCGCTCATTTGTCGAATGACAAACAAATGGGTTTCTTTGTGGGACATTTGAGTTCCCGCATTATCATGGACTCTGACCTCTGATTCCAATAAGTCACCTGCTGACCAGGGGATTCGAAACCACGGCTGTCTCAATTGCAAGCCTGGTATTCTACCACCTATGCCACCATTAAGCTTGCTTAGTTAGTTAGGCAGGGAGAGTGTCTTCAGCCTAAGTGTGCTTGACGGTGGCGTAGCTGGTAGAATACCAGGTTTGCAATTGTAAGGTTGTGGGTTTACATCCCTTGGCCAGCGGGTGACTTATAAGTGGAATTCTATAGTTAATAATACATTGCTGGCAGGGAGAGAGATTATTGTTGAAATCAGATAGTGCAGTGTATGCCACAAAGTTATATATATATCATGTCATCACTATTCCCTAAGAGCCATAATGCTCACTCTGTTGAGAAGGCCGCAGAATCTTTTGTCATTGGTGGATAAAGAGAAACCTGTTCGTTCTGTCAGCTGATCAACCCTTCTATGCTTCTCATCAGTGGGCTGGACCTAATCCTACTTCCTCAGGAGGAGGCTCTGTGGTGAGAGGTCTCCTGCTGAACAGGCTATGTGCCTGTGGTAAGGCCCATGGCTAGATCAAGGCCTAAAGGGCTGTGTATCTGGTAGCCACATGGACTTAACAGTTCTTCTAGAGCCTTGTTTCTCAACTCCAGTCCTCTGGGCACACTAACAGGCCAGATTTTAAGTATTACCTTGAGGAGATGCAGACTAGAATACTGCAATCACTGAGCAGCAAATGATATAACCTGTGATGTATTTCAGTTTTCTTGCAGACCTGGCCTGTTAGTGTGCCCTGAGGACCGGAGTTGAGAAACACTGTTCTAGAGTCATTTGGAACAGAGAAACACTAGAACATATTTTGAAGCTTCTCCTCACCAGAGGAAACTGTTGGATGCTCCTGGATGCCAAGACTTACCCAACAACTGTTTTAGTAGTTAAACAGACTCCTTGAGAGTTTTGGTTATCCCACCTTTGTCCTTCTGTTGTACAAAAATTGCAGTGAAACTGTGAAACTACCTTCAGAGAAGGACCTACTTTTTATTGAGGGATAATGGGGAGTCCCTCTTATGTGCAGAACGGAAAAATGTGTTCTGTTTCATTTGTGTTTCATTGATTGGTTTCCGATTTTACTAATTGTGTTTCATTGATTGGTTTCCGATTTTAATTCTGTGTGAAGAATAGCTGGTTGTTAAGTAGTGGGCCTGGAAGCCGGCCGCAGCGTCCTAACAACTGATGACTCATCAGCTGTCAGCGAGCTTCCCCACTGACAGCTGAAATGTAAACAAAAGAATGACGGCAATAGAAATTTCCGTAAAAAAACCAACATGGGGTCCCCTCCCCAATCCATACCAGGAAAGGGAGGGGACAAAAGGTCTGGTATGGATGGGGGGGGGTGCTGTTTTTTCAGAATTTTATATTGCCGGCAATATTTTGTTTACATTTCAGTTTTTTAGGGGGCAAATCCCCTGACATCTGATAGGTTATGACAGTTGATAAGTTATCGATTGTTAAGGATGCTGCAGCTGGCTTCCCAGCAAACTCCTTGACAACTAGCTATTCTTCACACAGAATTCAAATCAGTTGATCATTTCTCGTTCCAAAAATTTGGAATTCGTTAGAAAACAAAATGTAATAAAATTAATTTCTTTGAAATTTGTTACTATTTTATTTCAGAGTTTCGGATATATACCTGAATCTCCGAATAACCAAAAATGAGTCCGCATTTACATTCGAACTGAAATGAATTGCACATGTCAAGTCCCTCTTTTACCCTTGAGATCAATTTAGAAGGAGACTCTATAGCAGTGATGGTGAACCTTGGCACCCCAGATGTTTTGGAACGACATTTCCCATGATGCTCATATACTCTGCAGTGTAGTTGGGCATCATGGGAAAAGTAGTTCCAAAACATCTGGGGTGCCAAGGTTCGCCATCACTGCTCTATAGCAATCAGACATTAACTGTAAACTCCCACAGTCCAAAGATCTCCTGGTACCCAAGAGCTGCAGCATTGGGATGTAACAGCTTCAAGGTGAGAATCATCTCTCCATTTCTCCTCAGAAATCACTGCTTGAATTATATTCTAAAAACAATTTTATATTAATTTCACTAACTGGTCTGTAGAAATTTGAAGCTGAAGTTTAGGAATTTTTTTTTCAGTTTTGTTACTATATATTGGTCCTACCTGAAGAAATGTTAGTATGCATTAGGGATCGACCGATATAGTTTTTTAGTTGCCGATACCGATATTTTGGCCATTGCATATCGGTATCGGCCGATATGGGCCGATATTTTGTACATCCTATGTCAGGGTCCAAGACTAGTCTTCTCCTCCTCCAACTATTAGGTGGTGATGCTCATGTAAGGGTAAAATGATGTCACATAGCATAATTCCATTTACAAATGTTATTGATTATGCCACTCACATATGTACAAATTAAAGATATAAGCAATTCCACATTAGCAGATCTGCTGGAAGATCGGTATCTCTCACCCACTTGCCGTAAGTGATACCTGGGTGATACCATTCCGTTCGGCATCCACTCAATACTGCTCTGTTTCTCACCCGCTCCATCTCCCATCCACCCGATACTGATCCGTCTCTCACCCACTTGCCGTAAGTGACACCCAGGTGATACCGCTCCGTCTGGAATACGATCTCGGAGGTCACGTGGGCATGTGGGTGATAGACGGATCGGTATCAGGTGAGTGGGAGATGGAGCAGGTGAGAGACAGAGCAGTATCACCCGGGTATCACTAACGGCAAGTGGGTGAGAGATACCGATCTGCCAGCAGATCTGCTAATGTGGAATTGCTTATATACTGTACTTTGTATTTAATTTGTACATATGTGAGTGGCATATTCAATAACATTTGTAAATGGAATTATGCTCTGTGATATCATTTTACCCTTACATGAGCAATATTTGGAATATCGGCAATATCGGCCAGTTCCGGGACCGATACAGATATATCGGCAAAAGTCAATATCGGTCCTCGCTATATCGGCCTTGCCGATAATCGGTCGATCCCTAGTATGCATGTTCCATTGCAGTAGATGGTGGCATTAAGATCTCCACCTTCTCTGATCAGATAATACTTTACAATCACTGAGAAAATGCAGTGTTCTTTGAATGGCTCCCATGCCAAGAAAGCAGCCTCCTGTGTTCAGTAAACTGCAGGGCAGCCACACGGCACAGGGCCTGAAAGGTAGTGTAGATCATCGTAGCAGTGGTGCCTACTACAAGGATTTCCACTGCTAAAAATTCTAAGAAAAATTATCTTTTTTTTCTGGTTCTGGTCCAGAACCAGAAAAAAAAGATCGTTTTTCTTTAAATTTTCAGTAGCGCAGGGATGGGGTTCCGCTCCTTTCACACCTGGGCGTTTTTGTTGCAGGCGTTTATTGGGCATTTTTTGGGTGTCTTTGGAGGCAGGCTTAACATCTGAACTTCTGTATAGGGGTATATATACACACACACATATATATATACACATATACACATACACACATATAGGTGTGAAAGGAGGGGAACCCCATCCCTGCGCTACTGAAATTATTTCATTAGCGCAGGGATGGGGTTCCGCTCCTTTCACACCTATATGTGTGTATGTGTATATGTGTATATATACCCCTATACTGAAGTTCAGATGTCATGCCTGCCTCCAAAGATGCCCAAAAAATGCCCAATAAACGCCTGCAACAAAAATGCCCAGGTGTGAAAGGAGCGGAGCCCCATCCCTGCGCTACTGAAATTCTAAGAAAAATTATCTTTTTTTTCTGGCAGTCACCCTGACATGGAAGAGTTCTGTCACCCTGGCATAGCAGAGTCAGTTCACCCTACACTACGGTCACCCTGACACTTAACACTTTCCCTAAAGAAACTAGATTATTGAATCTGACTATAGTGGTATATAGTACCCTAACTACACTGCATATCCCTTTCCTCACACTAATAATTGCAAAATGACACTGGAGCAGCATAAATGCTTCCACTCTATTCCACAGCCTCTGTAATACAGTGCTAGAGATTTGGCGGGGCTATGTTATATACTGGGGGGCGTATTCACTCCTGATTGGCCTCTGAACCCCCTAGTCACTTTAATCTGCTTTTACTGATGTTTCTGGGCCAATCACTGGCTTTTAAAGCCCAGTTCCTGTCCCATTGCATTTTTGGGCGGTTCTGGTGGCTGAATTAGGAATGTTTACCGCAAAAGTTCGGAATTCGGCCGAATTTCGAACAGCAAATGTTCGGGTCGAACCGATGGTCGACCCGAACCGTTCGATCATCCCTATTTATGACCAGGCCATTTTTTGCTATTGGGCACTGTGCTAATTTTAATTGGCAACTGCATGGTCAAGCAACGCTATACCCAAACATTTTTTTCACACAAATAGAGCTTTCTTTTGGTAAAAAAAAAATTATTAACCACTGTGGTTTTTTTTTTTCCCTCATAAACAAAAAAAAAAAATTTAAAAAACGTAATAATTTTATCTTCTGCTATAAAACATATCCAACAAAAAATTTAAAAAATGTACTTCTGCTACATGTTTTTAATAAAAAAAAATCCTATATATAAGCTATGGCATATACACTGGAATAAAAAAATAATAAAAAAAAAATGTTAGACTACTAATAGCGGCGATCAGCGACTTATAATGGGACTGCGATACTGCGGTGGGAAATCTGACACTAATTGATGCTGGGGGGAACTGACTAACTGCCACTGACATCACCAGTGACACTAATACACTGATCAATGATAATATCATACACCAGCGTTTGCGAACCTTTTCACCCCAAATGTTTTGGAACTACATTTCCCATGTTGCTCATGCACTCTCCAGTGTAGTTGAGCATCGTGGGAAATGTAGTTCCAAAACATCTGGGGCGCCAAGGTTCGCCATCACTGCTACACACTATCACTTTACTAATAATCCTGACTGGAAAGGTGCTTAATGGAGAAGTACAGCCAAAGCTTGTTTGGCTGTACTTCTTCTGTGCATCACGGGAGTGCAGTTGTAAGATCGAGACAATGGAGTTGGGATCCGCCCACATGCCTGGACCGCCACCCGACTCAGCCTTTTAGCGAGCTGATGAGAGCCTGAGCCAGCCCCTCCTACCCCCTCCACAGCCCAGAGCTCTGTGGGGGGGGGGGGGGCAAAGCAGAGAGTGGTGACTGACAGTCACCAGCTTTCTGTATGGGGAGCTGTGAGAACCGAGCCATTTATGGTGTTAGATTGCTCGGTTCTCAGTGAATGTTTTCATATAACCATTACTATATTTTTTACATTACTATTACTTTGTATGACTTTTTTTTTCCTGTAATCATTTATTCTCTATTAAACTCATTTTTTTTTATTTTTATGCAATTACAGAAGTAAGTTTCATCCTTAAGAACTTCACAGTCTTAAAATGTATTTCTGCTAAGAGTTTAAAGGAGCAAACAAAAAATAACATTTATACTATCCCTGGATGATTTTCTTGTACATATTAATATTTAAAGTTACAATTACAAATTAATAGTATGGAGATATTTTGATCCAACAAATTGATCCAGCTGTTCATGGGACATATAAAGGACTTTTTTTGTCTCTGATTACCATAGTTGCCAAGACGATTTTACTTGGCTTCCCCTGGGAAAAACTTCTAGGGGTATTGTACTTGATTGACATAAGTCTTTTTTTTCTGGTCTTTTGGGTCTTGTTGAGACTTTTCTGGTATAGGGTGACAACACTCTCTTTCTGTCTTATCTTCCTGAGTTGTCACCATTATATGGGTATCTAGTACTACTAGGTTGATTTACTAAAGGAGTTGAGAATCTTCACGCAATAAAATATGTAAATATTCTCTGTAATTATCAAATCATGTGAAAAACAAATTATGAATATAATCTTTAAATACTATTTATTATGAACTATGAATACCCTATCATGTGCAGATCAAGTAAACAGGAGGTTGCTTTAAATATAATTAGAAGACTATCAACTTCTAGTTTATCAGAAAATACATGTGGCCATGGCCATTTCAACACATTACAAAGGCATGGTAAACTGTTGTCACTATCAGGAAACCCGTCTTGAATAGGGATGACTTTGGGTTTGGGTCGATGAAGGTTTCAAACTGAACTAAAGCTGTCTGAGGTTTGATGAACGGACAAGCTAAATAGTCAGCTTTGACTTGTTCACCTGATCTTAACCTCTGGCTAGCAATGAGGCCACAAGTAAATTAATTTGGTGGAAGCGTCACTATGCCACTGGAGGAATGACTTCCCGGCCTGGCCTCTGGCTTATTTCATGTAGTAAAAAACATACAGTATTTGGTCAATCATAGTTTACTTCGAGGAGCCACCCCAGCAGTTGCCATTTTTGGTGAGCATTCATTGGGTCCAGGATTCTTGAGCATTGGGTTTTTTCAGAGGGGTTTCATTCTTCCTTTTTGATGATGGACCTTTTAGCACCAGATGACGTAACTGACATTGAATTTTTCATTATGTGTCATTTTGTTTTTTTTTAACAAAACATTTATGTACGTTGTGTATTTATCATACACACAAAAAGGTGGTACTTTGAACCACTTAATAATGTAGGAAGAGGCAGGATATATAGGGGCCCCTTTGTTTTAAAGAGAGCTTACAAATCCCGATAGATGCCCCCACCCCCAAGCCCCACAATCAGCGAGCCAGGGATGTGGGGACAAAAGGCCCTTGTTCCCATTATCGTCCATATTAAGGGCATGTGGCCTGGTATGGTCCAGCAAGGGAGAGAAAGGGAGGTGCACACTAAAAAAAATGAATTGAAAAGGATTAAAAGGGAGGGGCACACTTGCTTCTTCTCACTTATCTGGCCAGTCAGGCTGCATGCTTGAATAAGGGTGTGGTGTGGATTTCATTGGGACCTGATAATGTGTTTTTTTTTTCATGGTGTTCCCTCTGAGCCCCCGTTCACACTGGGGCGACCTGTCAGGGGACCTGGTCGCCTGACAGGTCACCATAGGTCGCCTTCCACAGAGAAGCTGTGGACCCATTCTAATAGGAGCGACACAAGTCGCTCCGACTTAGAAAAAGGGTCCGGAGCTTCTTTGGGGCGACCCGGAGCGACCTGCATTGACTTCAATGTTATGAAGTCCATGCCGGCCGCTCCGAGGTCGTGGTGCGAGCAGCGCGCCGCGACCTGTGAGGTCGCCCCGGGAAGTAGCGTCGCCCCAGTGTGAACGGGGCCTTAAACCTATGTAAGGTACATTTATTAAAAAACAAACAAACAAAAAAAAAAAAACAGCAAATTGGCAAGTCACTTATAGTCAATGTAGGTTAGTATAAAATCAAAGTAAGGCATGGGTGGTGAAGATCTCAGCACTGTAGTGTGCCAGATTCTGGCCCAGGATAAAGTGTTATGGTAAACACATATACAGTAGGCAATTGAGAGATAGATGGAAGAATCAATGCGTATCAAAGAGTCCTGGTCTGCAGCTCAGTAGTATACACATCAGGCATGTCCTGTCCCTAAATTCCCAGTTAGGTAGCAATTTTGTTGGTAAAATCCAGATGTTGGTGGAATCAGGAAGGAGGAAATAGATGGTGAGGTTGGTGAAGTGCACAGCAGACTGGAAGTGACATAACTTCCTGAAACAACACAAGGGCGGTTGACAACATGTTTTGAGGCCACTCAACCTCTTTCTCAAGCCAAAACTTGCAACTAACTCTTACAGTCCTGTCTGTTAATAGTGGAACTGAAATTTCATTATCAAATGAACAGAGTTTTGGCAGTCTCTGCATTTAATACCACAAAATATCACAATGGTGGAGACTGTAAATTTGGCCAAGTGGAATGTCTTCCGTGATTGCTTGGTGACTTAATGGCCAATCACCCAATTTGGTTATGGGGACGGAGTGGGGAGTGTGCATAGCTCTGCATGAGTTTTTCCTAGCAAGTTAAATTAAAGCTTTTTACTATAGGGAAAATACAGATTCACTTTATATTCTTTCATATGTATATGACTGTTAGAGCTAAATGGGGCTCCAAGCAATGCTGCATGCTCTGTATGTGTTTATTGGTAAAATGGAGTAGAGGCAGGGGGATTTCCTCCCTAGAAAACCTTTTTTGCAGAATTTTAAAAGTCCCTGTAGTTTAGGAACATCACAAATCTCCAGTCCAGTTCTTTTTTCAGTTCTTTTTCATATCTACATAGATAACCTCTGTATCAGGGTCCAGTGGGCTCTCCATCTTTTTCGGTGTAGAAGACGATGAGTGGTTCACAGCAGCATATACCAAATATTCACCCTGTTGGGTATTTAAGAACACAGTATAGGTAAAAGATTAATTAGAATAGGCTAAGTAATTTACAATATAGGCAGTGTGACCTCAATGATATATTATGTCAGGAACTTTAAAGAATTGGCAGTAAGTTAATTTAGAGGCAGAAAATAAGATTGCCAACATAGGCAGTGTGACCGCATTGATTAAAAGCAAGCTGCAGAAAAGGCAGCATAGGCTAAGGAACCTTTTACACAAGCAGTGTGATCTCAATGGATTATTATCTGTCAGGAACTCTATAGCACTGAAAAGATGTTAAATACAACAGTGCAGTGAGACAATTCAGGTCAGCATAGAGTACAATTAAGAGCAATAGTGTGTGGCTATGGGTGCTGCCCGCAAATAGACAAGTGACCACCATAGTGTTTTTACCTTTTGTTTTTGTTCCCCTTTAACTAGATTAATATAAATATAATATAATATAAATAGGTTTGAGCGACCCCGGACTGTATTGTTTGGGTTGTACCGGACTTTTGGGTATTCGGTACCCGGACACGGACCTAAACATTGCACTGTATGTTCGGGTACTGTCCGTTGTTCGGTAACGTTATTTGATGTTTTGGCGCGGTTTTATTGGAGCGGTTTCAACAGGTGCAAGGCAGCCAATCAGCAAGCGTTTAACTAGTGTGCCCTAGAAGCCATCACAGCTATGCCTACTAATGGCATGGCTGTGATTGGCCAGTGCAGCATGTGACCCAGAGTCTATATAAGCTGGAGTCCCATAGCACCGCATGTCATTCTGCTCAAACTATACTAGGGAGAGGTTCCTGATACTTTTGCTGAGATAGAGATATGATATTACTGTAGGGTCAGGCTGGAGATTGCTTTGAGGGACAGCATAGGAAGAATCTTCTTTAATCAGACAGCGATCTACATTGATTGTATTGTGTAGGGGTGCAGTGCACAATCTTTATGCCCTGACCTGAGCCCAGTGAGAAGGAGAAAGGAGAAAAAAAAACTTGTATCAGTCTGTTAGGTGGGCGGCGTGCGGTGCTTCACATTTAATGCAAGCTCAGTGCATATGTGTCTGATTAATCTGCATTAAAAAAAGAAAGAAAAGTTTTTCCTTCATATTTAACTTTGACATACAGTGTTTAGACAGACACTGCATTTCAAATCTGCTATTCAACAATCACCAATTATCAGATTTTCATTCATACCTTACAGTGAGATACACCCATTGCATACTGTTGTTGTATTCCATTTTGCAATAAAAACCCATTTAGGGGGAAAAAAAGTTAATTGCGGCCTAGGCTGCATATGTTACAGTGAGATACACCCATTGCATATTGTTGTATTGCGCATTGCAATAAAAACCCATTTAGGGGAAAAAAAAGTTAATTGTGGCCTAGGCTGCATATGTTACAGTGAGATACACCCATTGCATACTGTTGCATTGCGCATTGCAATAAAAACCCATTTAGGGGAAAAAAAAGTTAATTGTGGCCTAGGCTGCATATGTTACAGTGAGATACACCCATTGCATACTGTTGCATTGCAATAAAAACCCATTTAGGGGGAAAAAAAGTTAATTGCGGCCTAGTCTGCATATGTTACAGTGAGATACACCCATTGCATACTGTTGTATTGCGCATTGCAATAAAAACCTATTTAGGGGAAAAAAAAGTTAATTGCGGCCTAGTCTGCATATGTTACAGTGAGATACACCCATTGCATACTGTTGTATTCCGCTTATCAATGAAAAACCCATTTCGGGGAAAAAAGTTAATTGTGGCCTAGGCTGCATATCTTACAGTGAGATACACCCATTGCATACTGTTGCATTACAATAAAAACCCATTTAGGGGAAAAAAAAGTTAATTGCGGCTTAGTCTGCATATGTTACAGTGAGATACAACCATTGCATACTGTTGCATTGCGCATTGCAATAAAAACCCATTTAGGGGGAAAAAAAGTTAATTGCGGCTTAGTCTGCATATGTTACAGTGAGATACAACCATTGCATACTGTTGCATTGCGCATTGCAATAAAAACCCATTTAGGGGAAAAAAAAGTTAATTGCGGCCTAGGCTGCATATGTTACAGTGAGATACACCCATTGCATACTGTTGTATTCCGCTTATCAATAAAAACCCATTTCGGGGAAGATCCAAAATTCGATAAATATGAGGAGAAGGTCAAATACGGGACGTAGCCTGGGTCGTGGTGTTGCTGGTGGAGCTCCTGTTGCAAGGAGAGGACGTGGTCGATCTGTGCCAGCTACACGCACAGGTGAAACACTTTCCTCAGCTATGAGTAGGCGACAGAACCTGCAGCAGAATTTGGCAGGGCCTAATGTTTCTCTACAAATGTTGAGGCCAGAACAAGTATAGACGATAGTAGATTGGGTTACTGACAGTGCCTCCAGTTCCTTCACATTGTCTCCCACCCAGTTTTCTGCTGAAAGGTCAGAGTTGGCACCTGCAGCCGATGTCCATCAATCTTTCACCTCACCCCCTTGCACATCAGCCAAGCAGTCTTAGCCCCAAGTCATGCAGCAGTCTCTTCTTCTTTTTGATGACTCTGTTAGCATGGTTTCCCAGGGCCATCCACCTAGCCCTGCCCCAGAAGTGGAAGAGATTGAGTGCACTGATGCCCAACCACTTATGTCTCCAGATGAGTACATAGGAGGACCTTCGCAGCACGTTTCGGATGATGATGAAACACAGGTGCCAACTGCTGCGGAATTCCGAATTGTGGAGACCGACAAGGAGGGTAGGGGTGAAGACTGGGTGGAAGATGATGTGGAGGACGATGAGGTCCTTGACCCCACATGGAATTAACGTCAAGCAGGTGACCTGAGTGGTTTGGAGGAAGAGGCGGTGATCGCACAGAGCTTTTATAAATATCTTAATGGGGATCCCAGCTTAGAAAAAAAGCTGTTCATTCGAAGGGATTGCATGAGGACTCGAGGGCATACAATGCGATTAGAGGAGAAGCGGGGGGTTCTTTACTGTTAGGGCAACAAGATTGTGGAATTCTCTACCACAAGAGGTGGTTTCTGCGGGTAGTATGGTGGCTTTCAAAAGACTCTTAGACTTACATCTCAAGGATCAGAACATTCAGGGGTATGGGAGATGATTACAGCCACACATACCTACACAGGTTGAACTAGATGGACTATTGTCTTTATTCAACCTCAATGTAACCAGCACAGCAGAAGAGGGAGCAGGGTGCAAAAGCGGAGCGGCCGTGCCCTAGACACTATGCCTGCTACTGCCCAATGCAGCAAGGGACCGAGCACTCCAAAGTCAGCTCACAAGAGTTCCCTAGCTTGGCAGTTCTTCAGGCAATGTGATGATGACAGGACACAAGTGGTTTGCATGCTGTGCAATCAGAGCCTGAAGTGAGGCATAAACCTTCTCAACCTGAGCACAGCCTGCATGACCAGGCAAAGCACAAGCTGCTGTGGAGTGCACACCTCAAAAACCAAGAAAGGTCTCTGGCTCCTCCTGCTTCCTCTTCTGCTGCTGCGGTCTCAGCCTCTTCAGCCACCTCTGTAGTGACAGTGGCACCTGCCACCCCACAAACAGAGGATCCACCAGCAACACCACCACCTGGGTCACCAACAACTATCTCCACAATGTCCCGTGGAAGCGTTCAGCTTTCTATCTCCCAAACACTGGAGCAGAAGAGGAAGTACCCCCCTACCCACCTGTGATCCCTGGCCCTGAATGCCAGCATTTCCAAATTCCTGGCCTTTGAAATGCTGTCATTCCGTCTGGTGGAGACGCAGAGTTTTAAAAGCCTTATGGCGGTGGCTGTCCCACAGTACGTCGTGCTCAGCCGCCACTACTTTTCCAGGCAAGCCATCCCATCCCTGCACAACCAAGTGGGTGACAAAATCAGGTGTGCACTGTGCAACGCCATCTGTGGCAAGGTCCACCTAACTACGGATACGTGGACCAGTAAGCATGGTCAGGGACGTTATATCTCCCTAACAGCACACTGGGTAAATGCAGTGGCGGCTGGGCCTGAGGCGGATAGCGGTTTGGCGCATGTCCTTTCACCACCGAGGATTGCAGGGCGCTTCAGTTTGCCTCCTGTTCCTAACTCCTCCTACTCTGCTTCCTCATCCTCTACCGCCTCCTCTTCCGGTCAGCGTAACACCTTCACCACCACTTTCAGCACAGCCAGGGGTAAACGACAGCAGGCAGTTTTATAACTTGCCTGTTTGGGTGAAAAACCACACACTGCGTAGGAGTTGGAGGGGCATTGAACAGCAGACCGATGAGTGGTTGCTGCCAGTGAGCCTCAAGCCCGGCCTGGTGGTGTGCGATAACGTGTGACATCTCGTAGCAGCTCTGGGCCTAGACGGTTTGACACATCCCTTGCCTGGCGCATGTGCTGAATTTGGTGGTACAGAGGTTCCTTAGAAATTACCCCTATATGTCAGAGCTGCTACAGAAAGTGCAGGCCGTCTGTATGCACTTTCGACGTTCTCACCCTGCTGCTGCTCGCCTGTCAGCGCTGCAGCGTAACTTCGGCCTTCCCTCTCACCGCCTCATATGTGACGTGCCCACAAGGTGGAACTCCACCTTGCACATGCTGGCCAGACTGTGCGAGCAGCAGCAGGCCATAGTGTAGTTTCAGCTGCAGCACGCATGCGTGAGTCGCTCTGCGGAACAGCACCACTTCACCACCAATAACTGGGCCACCATGCAAGACCTGTGTGCCTTGTTGCGCTGTTTCGAGTACTCCACCAACATGGCCAGTGCCGACGACGCCGTTCTCAGCTTAACTATCCCACTTCTATGCCTTCTTGAAAAAACACTTCGGGCAATGATGGAAGAGGATGTGGCACAAAATGAGGGGGAGGAGGAGGAGGTTGAATAGGTAACATTTCCAAGGCTTTCAGGGCAGTCATTCGCAAGTGGCTCCGAGGGTGGATTCCTGCACACAGAAACGCCAGGGACACAATTGTCCAGCAGGGGCACAGTACTGGAGGATGACGAGGATGAGGAGGAGGAGATGGAGGAGGATATGGAACCATGTTAACAGCAGGGTGACACCCAGGCCAGCTCATGGTCCTCACTGGTGCGTGGCTGGGGGGATACGGAGGACACAGAGGATACACCTCCCACAGAGGACAGCTTTTCGTTGCCTCTGGGCAGCCTGGCACACATGAGCGATTATATGCTGCAGTGTCTCCGCAACGACCGCCGAGTTTCCCACATAGTAACTTGTGCTGATTACTGGGTGGCCACCTTGCTGGATCCCCGTTACAAGGACAATGTACCATCCTTAATTCCCTCACTGGAGTGTGATCGGAAGATGCGCGAGTACTAGCAGACGTTGGTAAACGCGCTGCTGGTGGCATTCCCACCTGACAGCGGGGGCACAGTGGAAGCACAAGGCCACTGCAGGGAAGGAGGAGGAAGAGGTTGACTCATCAACACTGCCAGGGCACCGCCAGCACCTCAGAAGGCAGGGTTAGCATGGCCGAAATGTGGAAAAGCTTTGTCAGCAGCACCAACAGCTCATATGGAACGTCTTAGCAGGAGGCAGCATTTCACTAACATGGTGGAGCAGTATGTGTGCACACGCCTAGACGTACTGAATGACGGGTCTTTCCCCTTCAACTTCTGGGTCTCCAAGTTGGTCACATGGCCTGAACTTGCCCTTTACGCCTTGGAGGTACTGGCCTGCCCTGCAGCCAGTGTATTATCTGAATGAGTATTTAGCATGGGGGCATTATCACAGACAAGCGCAGCCGTCTGTCCAGAGCCAATGTGGACAAGCTCATGTTCATTAAAATGAACCAGGCATTGATCCCACAGGACTTGTCCATACCTTGTGCAGAATAGACATGTATACCGGCCTTACCTAGCCATTGTTGGATTTGATCTTTCTTACTCTTTTGGGGTGTACCCGAATTACATTTTTTTTTTATTAAAAACCAAAACCAGTGTTTGCTACCTCGTCCTCCTCCTCCACTGCTGCCGCCACTTTCACCTACACCGCCACCTCAACCTCCTACTCCATATGGGCCTCGTCCTCCTCCTACATCATTCAAGATTATTATTTTTTATTTTTCTGTTTTTTATGTTATTTTAAGTTATTTCCCTGTCCACATTTGTTTGCAGAGCACTTGCCATGCTCTTCATATGAGTTTGCTGCCATTTTCAGCCCTCTAGCCCTTTCCATGATTGTTTTAGAGGCATTTTAGTGCTCAAAAGTTCGGTTCTCCATTGACTTCAATGGGGTTCGAGATCGGGGTAAAGTTCGGGTTAAGTCCGGTTCACAAACCCGGACTTTTTTTTCAAGTTCGGCCAGACCCGCCGAACCTGGACATCCAGGTGTTCGCTCAACTCTAAATATAAACACTCTTATACACATTTTTATATATAAGTTAATAAAGGTTATATTTTAGACCAATCGGCTATGGTGCAGTGTGTTACACACCCTCATTCTTTTTAAAAAATATAAAAGATGAGGTAGCATTAAGTTAATAGATTGTTGATAGGAAGGCATGCTTCCTCCAAAGACCAAGTCCCTTGCATTGAGAGGTCATCCAGGACTGATTATCAGCCTAATAGGCTGGTATCCGCAGTGAGTATTTTTTAAATCTTTGGAAGAAAGGTTTTCCCTGACTCCAGCACTGGGTTGAAAGTCTACCATGCTTGGGAGACTCAAGTGTGATATTAGCCTTTCTAAATATAAAAAAAAAAAAAAACTCTTTATAAATGGAAAGACTCAATTGCAGGCACTGCTGAGATTTGAACTCAGGATCTCCTGTTTGCTAGACAGGCACATTCATCAACTAAGCCACAGTGCCACAATTGGGGAAGTTTCTTGGAAACCTGGTCAAGTGCTTCAATTCTGTTAGTGAGTGGGGTCCCAACATTACAACCACCTCTTTTTTTTCAAGTTCTGTTCTGCTTCATCAACTAGTGCCTTCTGTCCCCTCCTGAGTGTCAGCCCTCTACCTGTCCTATGTGTAGCACAGAGCAGAGGGAAGTGCTCCAAAACTCTTCCACTGGTCTGTGTTTCAGGTCTGACAGGTAGCACTGCCAAGTCAAGTCAATGTGGTGACACATTGCAAGGTATTGAAAAAGCCTCTATAAGGTGAGAGCTGTCGATGAAGGGGGGCTGCATAGGTAAAAACTGTGGATGGAGATAAGGTACGGAAGTGAGACCTGGAAGTGGGGGTGGGTGCAGTGGTGGGAACTGGGGATGGGAGCTGGCTGCAGAGGAAAGAACTGTGGGGAATTGAGAGTAGCTGGAGTTAGCAGAGGTGAGAGTTAAACAGGCTGGGTGGGGGGGGGGGGGTACAGAGGTGATAGCCGAGGGTAAAAGGAATGCTGGGGCTGGAGCTGTGAAGGGGGAGGTACAGAGGTTAAAGTTATGGACAGAGGGGAGTGCAGAAGTGAAAGCTGTAGAGAGGGACTGGGTACAGAGGTGAGAGCTGTGGACAGGGAGGGGGATGTAAAGAGGTGAAAACTGTGGTTAGGAGTGGTTGGGTGCACATGTGAGAGCCACGGATGGTGGTGATTGAATGTAGAGGTGAGAGCTGTGGATTGGGGTGAGCTGTGGACAGGGGGTGCAGAAATGAAAAGTGGAGAGTGCCAAAGATAAGCAATTGAAAGTTGGCACAGAAACTAGGTACATTGTCTAGATCAAAGGTGACAGTTAGAGTTGATCGAAAACACCTGGATGTCCGGGTTCGGCGGGTCCAGCCAAACTTGAGAAAAAAGTCCGGGTTCGTGACCTGGACTTAACCCCAACTTGACCCCAATTCCAAACACCATTTAAGTCAATGGTGACCCTGCCTTCTGAGGTGCTGGCGAGGGCCCTGGCTGCGTTGGTGACCTCCTCCTCCTCCTCTGCCTTCGCCTTGTGCTTCCACTGTGCCCCCGCTGTCAGGTGGGAATGTCACCAGCATTGCTTCTCGACCTTTTGGCTAAGATCAAGTGTAGTATCTGTTATCAGTTATCTGGGAGACACCCTGCTGTGAACATGGTTCCTCCTCCTCCATCTCCTCCTCATCCTCCACCTTGTCATCCTCCATAACTGTGCCCTTGCTGGACAATTGTGTACCTGGCGTTTGTGGGTGCAGGAACCCACCCTCTGAGCCACTTGTGAATGACTGCCCTGAAAGCCTTGGAAATTATCACTGCTCCGGATGCGGAGGCGGTAGAGGATGAGGATGAGGAAGCAGAGTAGGAGGAGTTAGCAACAGGAGACAAACTGAAGCGCAATGCAATCCTTGGTGGTGGAAGGAGATGCGCCAAACAAATTTAAAGGGTGTATCTCACAGTAACATATTCAGCAAACGCTGCAAAATTATGAATTTTCCCCTAAATGGGTATTTATTGAATAGCAGAATAGAACAACAGTATCTAAAAGGGTGTATCTCACACGTACAGATACAGACTAAGCCCCAATTTAATATCTTTCTGTCCCCTAAATGGGTGTTTATTGAATAGCAGAATAGAACAACAGCATCTAAAAGGGTGTGTATCTCACACGTACAGATGCAGACTAGGCCGCAATTTAATTATTTTTTTCTAAATGGGTGTTTATTGAATAGCGGAATATAACAACAGTATACAAAGGGTGTATCTCACACGTACAGATACAGCCTAAGTCGCAATTTAATATCTTTCTTTCCCCTACATGGGTGTTTATTGAATAGCAGAATAGAACAACAGTATCTAAAGAGTGTATCTCACACGTACAGATGCAGACTAGGCCACAATTTAATATTCTTTCCCTAAATGCCTAAATGGATGTTTATTGAATAGCGGAATAGAACAGTATCAAACGGGTGTATCTTACAGTAACATATGCAGAATAGGCCGCAATTTAATATTTTTACCCTGAATGGGTTTTTATTGAAAAGCGGAATAGAACAACAGTATCCAACGTGTGTATCTCACAGTAACGTATGAATGAAAAAAATTTATTTTCCCCTTGAATTGGTGATTTTTGAATAGCAGATTAGAACAGCAGTGTCTAAACACTGTATGTCACTGTAAAATATTAAGGAAAAAAGGTTTGTTTTTCTTTTAAATCTAGATTAAGCAGACACATATGCACTGAGCTTGCATTACATGGCTACTACACGCCGCACGCCTAACAGGTTGGATACTGTTGTTCTATTCCGCTATTGAAGAAAAAAAACCCATTTGAATGAAAAACTGAAAAATAATTATTTTTCCCTTACATTGGTGATTTTTGAATAGCACATTAGAACAGCGGTGTCTAAACACTGTATGTCACTGTAAAATATGAAGGAAAAAAGTTTTTTTTTTTTTTAAAAATCCAGATTAAGTAAACACATATGCACTGAGCTTGCATTACATGGCTGCTGCACGCCGCCCACCTAACAGACTGATACAAGTTTTTTTTTTTTTTCTCCCTCCTCCTCACTGGGCTCAGATCAGGGCAAAAAGATCATGCACTGCACCCCAAAACAATAAAATCGATGTAGATCGCTGTCTGATTAAAGAAGATTCTTCCTATTCTTTGCCTGAAAGCAATCTCCAGCCTGCCCCTACAATAATCTCCTATCTCTCCCTCATATCAGCAGCAGCAGGAACCTCTCCCTACAATAGTTAGAGCAGAGTGACGTGCGGAGCTACGTGACTCCAGCTTATATAGAGGCTGGGTCACATGCTGCACTGGCCAATCACAGCCATGCCATTAGTAGGCATGGCTGTGATGGCTTCTAAGGGCACACTAGTTAAACGCTTGTTGATTGGCTGCCCAGCAGCTGTTGAAACTGCGCCATTAAAACCACGCCAAAACATTAAAACCACACCAAAACATGAAATAAAATTACTGAACAATGGACTGTGTCCCAAATATACAGTAAAATGTTCGGGTCCGTGTCCTGGTACCGAACACCCAAAAGTCCGGTACGATCCGGAACAATACAGGCCGGGTTCGCTCAACCCTAGTGACAGTGTCTTTATTCTATGTATATAAGACCATCTTGGCTTTTTGATGCTTTAGGTCAAGCATGTTCACATTCATCATGAACTAAACTATCGACAAGGATGGGATTCAAACCGATGTGCACAAAGCACAATGGATTAGCAGCCAATTGTCTTGACCCCTCGGCCACCTCATCACCAGTGATGTTGACCCTTCTGCAATTTATAGTCTGTGGTTTGAAGAAGGGCTTAGCCAGATCCAGACAATCTATAAGGGCCCACAGAGAGTCTGGAAGGGCCCACTGGCAGGAGTCTAAGTATGTCTGAGTACCACGTCCTCCTGAGACAATTTGGTGTGAAAAGAATCACTAGAATTCCTTCCATCTCCATCCTATGAAACAGACAATGGAGAATCTAGAGGGGCAGAAAGGAATATATCAGATTGAAATTATTCCATGGGGTCAACAGAGCATCTACTGTGAAGGCCTATGGGTCCCTGGACCTAGTGACAAGCCTGTCCACCTTTTTTGTTGAACCTTGATGGCAGAAGATTAATGTCCCATGTCAGCCACCTGTGACAAAGGGCTTTAAACACCCCAGGACTGAGAGCCCACACTCTTAGTTCCAAATACTGATGAGCAAGAAAGCCCACCTGCCAAATTTCCACACCTTAGATGTGAAAAGCAGACAAGTCGAAACCTGAAGTTCTGCCGAGGAGAAAATCAAATCTGCTTCCTTATGGGCTGCACCCCCTTCGTGCCCCATTGATGGTTGATGTAGGCCACAGTCATAGTATTGTCCATCTGGATTCCTATTCCTATACCGGATTCTAATATTGAGGGGTTACCTGAATTGTTTTATGCTCCAGAATGTTGATGGGAAGGCGTACTTCCTCCAAAGACCAAGCTCCCTGCATTGAGAGATCATCAGCCTAATAGGCTGGTATCCACTGTGAGAATTTTTCAAATCTTTGGAGGAAAGATTTCCCCTGACTCCAGCACTGGTTTGGAAATCTTCCATGCTTTGAAGACTTATGTGTGACATTAGCCTTGCTAAATATTAGAAAACTCTTTATAAATGGAAAGACTCAATTGCAGGCACTGCTGAGATTTAAAATCAGGAACTCCTGTTTACTAGACAGGTGCTTTCCTCAACTAAGCCACAGTTGAAAAATAGTGTTACTAGCTAGATCACCAGGGGAAAATGAGGGAAAAAAAGCCTAAAAAAATAAAACAAAAGTAGCCGCCTTATCAAAGAATTGGTATGCTTTAGTATATGACATTTTTGTTTTTAGGGTTAATACCTCTGTAGCATCCTCTAGTGTATGGTAGAAGTTAGTGTAGGCAAAATATAGTTTGGCTCAGGGCTAGGCCTCATCCATGGAATCTGGGTCAGGGTTCATTGAAGTTCAGGGCTGGATGATTCATCATGACAGCTCTCTGGTGCCTCCCCCTGGTCTAGAAGGTTGGAGAATCTTCTAGAACTAGAGGGCTGGGGTTACAAGGAGCTGCCATGCATATTTATGAGGCCTCAGCCAATCCCCATTAGTATTCTGGCAGGGGTCAAAGAATACCTCACAAATACACATGGGTCATGCCAGCAGGGGCAGTCGGGTGGAAGATGGAGATGCAGTATTTAGAAGGCTGTCGGCGGCCCAAGTCTGGGGGGACCTGCTTTGGTTTGGAGCTCAGGTTCTGGAAGAATCCTACTAAAACAAAAAGGAGGCAGTTTTCCTGGAGGCATGGGAGCAAGAGAGGACCAAGTGAGTAGCTCAACACTGTGGGGACTTACAAAGGAGGAGACTGTCACATGTAGTCAGTCTCCCTTGAAGACAGCGGCATGCTTGAGTCTTCAGTCCTTTACCCTGAGAGATCTCCTGTAAGTCAGCTGGGTGGACTGGTGAAGAGTCAATTGGGTGGACTGGTGTGGAGAGGCAACCAGGAGGGCTGGAATGAACAGAAGAAACTGCAGCCAGGAGGACTAGCAGGGCCTGAAGGGGTAGTGCTGGAATCATTGACTACACAGGAAGTGGAGGAGAAAGTTACAAGCTGTGTCACTCCATTTGAGTTATTGTTAAGGGACTGTAAGTTCCTGCCTGTAATGGGACATTTCTGAATTGACAAGGAGACTGTCAAGATCCCCCAGGAGTGTACCAGCAGAGCTGTGGTGTAACAAAGTGTGTACAGGGGGAAGGAGGAGAAGGGACTGTATATAGATATATATAATAAGTTGTCCTTAAAGTTGTTAAAGTCAAGTGGGCATCCCTATCCAACCCTCTAATAAATACCAAAAACAAAGCCACAGACTGTTCTCTGATATCTGCGCTACACCTCTTTAAACCACTTTACTCATAGCTCACTGAAATACAGTCTGTGAGTAAGGCAGACCATTTTTGAATGTAACAAACTGCAAGTGAGATTTAATTTTGACTAATTTCATAAATGTGGTGAAAGCCTTTGTTTATGTGACTACTCATTTATTTTTATTTTTTATTACAGGTACTTATATAACACCATAAATTTACTCAGCAAGTGTCAGTTAATAATGGAACTGAATTTTCATTATCAAATGCACAGAGACTTGCCAGTCCCTAGAATAGTAGTGTCTACATCAGGTGTGCCCTGTCCCTAAATTCCCATTTAGGCAGTGATTTTTTTTTTGTAAAATCCAGATGCCGGTGAAATCAGGAAGCAGGAAGATGGTGAGGTCAGCAGAGTGCACAGTAGACTGTAAGTGATAGCACTTCCTGAAACATCATGGGGGGGGGGGGGGGTTGTCAACATGTTTCGAGGCCGGCCAACCTCTTTCTCAAGCCAAAACATCCCAATTCTAACAGTCCTTTCTGTTAATAGTGGAACTGCAATTTCATATCACATGAAGTTTGGCAGTCTCTAGCATATAAGACCACAAAATAATAAGACCATAAATTTGGTCAAATGAAACATCTTACTTGACTGTTTGGTGACTGAATGGCCAATCATATATATACAATATTATACATTCACATCAGTCACTGCCCTCAAGGATCTTACAATCTAATGTCCCTAACTCACATTCATACACATACTAGGTCAAATTTAGGCAGGATCCAATTACTCTACCAGCATGTCTGTGGAGTGTGAGAGGAAAACGGAGTACCTGAGGGAAAGCCACACAGGCAGAGCATGCAAACTAGAGGCAGATAGTGCCATGGTTGAGATTTGAATGGACAACCCCAGTGCTGCTAGGCAGAAGTTCCAACCACTTAGCCACAGTGCTGACCATTAACATCATAACTAGCTTTTAACTAGCCCTGGTAGCCGCACAGAGAGGTAGTGTAATTTCATCACACAGAAGTGTAGAGATAGTATGGTTATTTTGGCTTTTGTTTTCATTTAAATAAACATTTACTTACTTCTTCATCCTCTGTCTTCTCTGTAGTTTCAACACAAACCTCCCTGATAAATAAAGGTAATTAGTAGTAGTTAGATAGATAGATATTCATACATTTGTAATGAATCTTAAACCTAAATTAAAGAGGACCTTCAGTTAAACTTTATACATTTCCGAAAAAATACTGGCAGCATGTAAAATTTTCAGTTCTGATATTTATGCACTTAAAATAGCAAAAACTTTTTCGTATGCAAAAAGAAGGCAGGAAGGGTACACTCACCCTGTTGTATCACTGCAGCCATTTTAAATGAGTGGGCAGCTCAAGCTAGTGCTCTATCTATTCCTGGTCATTCTGCGACCTGTCTGCCCTCTGTAATGGCAAATCCCGTGCACATGCAATACAGACGCTGGCACCGCACATACACATGGCTCGACGGTCGTACTGCCCATGCACGGAGCCAATGGTCCGTGTGGTCATACACAGCATAATATAAGGGCTCTAAGTGCGTAATAAGGTCACAGGGTTCATGAGAAAAAAATTTGTGACAGTTGCATCCCAGGTGTAAATGGGACTGCAGCAGCCTACATCATACGCCTAGGTGGGTGACGTACACAGAATCAGTAAATACTTAAAACTTAAAAAAAAGTTTTTACTGGCACCAAAATGTAATTGTTTTTGGCAAAGATAGTAAAGTAGGAGCAGACAATTTATATTTAAGAAACTGTTAAAAATAACTGAAGGTCCGCTTGAAATTTAGTTGTAGTCATTTATTAAAAAAAGAGGTAGAGATAAATAGACAGACAGACAGATAGACAGATAGACAGATAGACAGATAGATAGATAGATAGATAGATAGATAGATAGATAGATAGATAGATAGATAGATAGACAGACAGACAGACAGACAGACAGACAGACAGACAGACAGACAGACAGACAGACAGACAGACAGACAGATAGATAGATAGATAGATAGATAGATAGATAGATAGATAGATAGATAGATAGATAGATAGATAGATAGATAGATAGATAGATAGATAGACAGATAGATAGATAGATCTAGACCATACCTAAGATTATCCTGTTTGATACCTATACAAGGAAAATAAATGACAATGTTATTTTCAAATTAAAGTCTCTGTATAGCCAGCATTTTTTTCTTTATGTTTTTGATAGAGTACAGAAAGGTTTAAACCCCCACCAGGTTGCTTTTCACTGTCTGTGAGCTATTGGGGAAATTTCTCATAAACAAGTCAGAAGAAATCCCCCAAAGTAAAAGGAATTCTCGTAGATATTTGCTCCTGGAAGAGATGTTCCCATTGAAATACAGTCAGGTCCATAAATATTGGGACATCGACACAATTCTAATCTTTTTGGTTCTATACACCACCACAAAGGATTTGAAATGAAACAAATAAGATGTGCTTTAACTGCAGACTTTCAGTTTTAATTTGAGGGTATTTACATCCAAATCAGGTGAATGGTGTAGGAATTACAACAGTTTGTATATGTGCCTCCCAATTTTTAAGGGACCAAAAGTAATGGGACAGATTAACAATCATAAATCAAACTTTCCCTTTTGAAAACTTTTTTGCAAATCCTTTGCAGTCAATTACAGCCTGAAGTCTGGAATGCATAGACATCACCAGATGCTAGGTTTAATCCCTGGTGATGCTCTGCCAGGTCTCTACTGCAACTGTGTTCAGTTCCAGTTTGTTCTTGGGGCATTTTCCCTTCAGCAAGTGAAATGCATGCTCAATCAGATTCAGTTCAGGTGATTGACTTGGCCATTGCATAACATTCCACTTCTTTCCCTTAAAAAACTCTTTGGTTGAATCCTCCCTAAAATTAACATGGATAAATATTTCCAGACATTCCTACATGAAACATTATTCCTGTCCAGAAAGACGATAGCCAAAGTGTGGATGCGGCAAGCCCCCCCAAAACTAACTGATTGGATGACTGACATGAATAATACCCTTCCTTATAAAAAATTGATATACACTAACAGAGGTATCCCTACAAAATACAATAAGATTTGGAACCGCTGGCTCAACGTCTGCCACATGTGAATAATCTTGCTGCATACATCATCCCTCACATTTATCACTCTCCCATAACAAAGTGGTGTAATTTATGATGTTGTTTCGTGAAGTACAACCACTTTAAGACCAGAGGATTTTCCTGCTTAACGTCCAGACCACTTTTTTCAATTTGGCATTGCGCAAATTTAACTGACAATTGCGCGGTCATGCAATGCTATACGTACAAAATGTACGTCCTTTTTTTCCCACAAACAGAGCTTTCTTTTAGTGGTATTTGATCACCTCTGCGCTTTTTATTGTTTGTGATATTAATAAAAAAAGAGCGAAAATGTTGCCAAAAATTGACATTTTCTACTTTGACAGTTAAAAAATATCCAATATAGAACCAGACGAGCATACAATACCTCGTAGTTAAACTCACCCAGCACCCCAAAAATTAGTTTGAGCACAACTATCCCCCACTTCTCAGTTCCATCACAGGAGAATTACAAGGTTGGATGCCCAGACACTTTTCCTGGTTTGGCCGAGCCGCTATCATTAAAATGATAACCCTGCCGAAGCTTCTGTAGCTACTACAAGCCCTCCCCATTGCCATACCCTCCTATTTCTTCAGGAAACTACGTTCTCTACAGATACAATTTATATGGAATCATAAACAACCCTGGGTGCATTTTGACATGATGGCCAACTCCAAATCCTCTGGTGGTATGAGCTTACCTAACTTCAAGGACTACTACTGGGCTGTCCATCTCTCCAGGATTATAGACTGGAACTGCCATGCCCGCTCAAAAGACTGGGTAGAGGTTGAAAAATCTTTCTCCTTGGTCCATTGGCACATTTCCCTTGGATCCCTTTGACATACTGTCCTAAAGCGTTATTGACACACCCCCTCATCGGCCCCACACTGAAGACATTCCATACCATTGCTCAAAAATATGATATATTCTCCTCACTGAGTCCCCTGACTCCACTGGCAAATAATCAGGAGTTCACACCGGGTATGAACAACCCCTCTTTCCCGAAAAGCTCACTAGACCCAATACTGACTGTTTTGTAGGTGGCGTTTTTAGACAATTGGCGGACTTTCCACAGCTAACTCAGGACCGGAGAATGCCTTTCTGGTCATACTTTCAAGCGCGTAGCTATCTTACATCACACAAAAGAAGACTTTTAGTGTGCAGACCGCTGAGTGACTCTGAACACTGCTGTCATTTGGGGGACCGAGTTGAGAAGACCATTTCCCTGACCTACGCTTGGCTACAGAAACACACTGATACTAAGCAGGACAGATTCAGGGAGAGATGGAGCTCCTCGTTGAACACTCCTATCTCTGAGGCACAATGGAAACGAGTATGTCTGCTCTCGCACAAGTGCTCGCTGAGTACGAAAATGCAAGAAACTGTTTATAAACTCCTCTCGCAGTGGTACGCCACGCCTGATAAAGTTAAAAGATGGTATCCTCATGCTGATGATACCTGTTGGAGATGTGGTCAGGAGATAGGCACCTTAACCCACATTTGGTGGTCCTGTCCACTTATTTCCAGCTACTGACGAAAAATCCAGACACTGTTCTCCACCATTGTCGGCGAGGAGGTTACCTTCTCTCCTGAACTCTGCTTATTGCATCTAAGCTCCATACCACTCCATAGTTATAAGAACTCCTTGATTATTCACCCTTTATTAATGCGGCCAGATCTCTCATTCCCCTGCACTGGGAATCCACTTCTGTTCCCGCTATCTCAGATTGGCTGAGTAAAGTCTCGGAAATCTGTGAAATGGAAAGGGTAAGCGCTCTGACAAACGCCGGAATTCCCAGGTTTCTCTCCTGCTGGAATGCCTGGCTCACCTTCCAGACCTCCCCGCAACATGCTTCAGCCTTCCCTGGTCTACCCTGAGCCGGCTACCTATCTTCTCTGACCTCTCTTCTATATCTACTCTTTACTTACTTTATCCTCTACTTGGTCTATCTTACTCCTGATAATGATACTACAGAATGATGTTACTTCAGTCCTGAATAATATCCAGATCAATGCAGCCCTGACTGGCCATTCCTGCGTTAGGCCTAACTCATACTTTTGCTGATTACTCTGTAGGATTGAGCAACCACAGTGCACTTGGTCCTGTTGACGACATGTGTCACCTGTAATACAGGATTGATCCTTTCTAGATCTAATTGTTAACGCATTTTGCTTGCTACTATGGTCATAGTGTATCTATTTGAGTTTGTCATAAGCCTATGCACTATCTTGTCTACTTTCATGTACTATACATACGTTTATTGACTGCTTTTACTTGTTAAATTTCATTTGTTTGTTCAAGCTTCTTGATGCTATAGTTAATACACTGTTTGACATGTATGTACCTCTGTGACCAACCTGTTTTTATGACTGTACTGTACTACATGTTTTCAATAAACTTGATTGATAAAAAAAAAAAATATCCAATATATTCAATCAGTGGCGTACCAAGAGGGGGGGCGGGGGGGCGGCCCGCCCCGGGTGCCACGCACTGGGGGGTGTCAGTCGGTGTCCTGCCCGGCGTGTTCCGTATCGCTGTGAAGGAAGCTCCTTCAGTCAGCGCTGCGGGGGTGGGCGGAACGGCGGCGGGAATAAGGGGCGGAGCCGCGGTGGGAGAAGGGGCGGGGCCTCGACAGGAAGAAGGGGCGGAGCCTCAGCCTCGGCAGGAAGAAGGTGAGTTCCGAAGTGTGTGTGCTGGATGGGAGGGGGATGGGGCAGCTGCATATGAGGAATTCATCTTTCCCTAGCTCCCTGTCCCCTTCACTGCTCTCCACCCCCCTGGTTTTCTCTGCCCGCCCCCCAAGTGCTACCTGTCCTCCCCCCCAGTGCTCTCCACCTGCCTGGTTTTCCCTGCCCACCCCCCAAGTGCTACCTGTCCCCCCCCAATGCTCTCCACCCCCTGGTTTTCCCTGCCCACCCCATAAGTGCTACCTGTCCCCCCCCAATGCTCTCCACCCCCTGGTTTTCCCTGCCCACCCCCCAAGTGCTACCTGTCCCCCCCCCAATGCTCTCCACCCCCTGGTTTTCCCTGCCCACCCCTCACGTGCTACCTGCCCCCCCCAATGCTCTCCACCCCCTGGTTTTCCCTGCCCACCCCCCAAGTGCTACCTGTCCCCCCCCCAATGCTGTCCACCTGCCTGGTTTTCCCTGCCCACCCCATAAGTGCTACCTGTCCCCCCCCCAATGCTGTCCACCCCCTGGTTTTCCCTGCCCACCCCCCAAGTGCTAACTGTCCCCCCCCCCAATGCTCTCCACCCCCTGGTTTTCCCTGCCCATCCCCCAAGTGCTACCTGTCCCCCCCCCCCAATGCTCTCCACCCCCTGGTTTTCCCTGCCCACCCCTCACGTGCTACCTGCCCCCCCCCAATGCTCTCCACCCCCTGGTTTTCCCTGCCCACCCCCCAAGTGCTACCTGTCCCCCCCCCCCAATGCTCTCCACCCCCTGGTTTTCCCTGCCCACCCCCCAAGTGCTACCTGTCCCCTCCCAATGCTCTCCACCCCCTGGTTTTCCCTGCCCACCCCCCAAGTGCTACCTGTCCCCCCCCCCAATGCTCTCCACCCCCTGGTTTTCCCTGCCCACCCCCCAAGTGCTACCTGTCCCCTCCCCCAATGCTCTCCACCCCCTGGTTTTCCCTGCCCACCCCCCAAGTGCTACCTGCCCCCCCCAATGCTCTCCACCCCCTGGTTTTCCCTGCCCACCCCCCAAGTGCTACCTGTCCCCCCCCCCAATGCTCTCCACCCCCCTGGTCTTCCCTGCCCACCCCCAAGTGCTACCTGTCCCCCCCCAGTGCTCTCCACCCCCCTGGTCTTCCCTGCCCACCCCCCAAGTGCTCCCTGTCCCCCCCCCATGCTCTCCACCCCCTGCACCTTCCAACCAACCCTGCAATGCTTTCCAAACCCCCTCTTAATTCTCTCCAGCCCCCCCCCCCCCCCCACGTGCCCTTCAGCTCCTCCAGTGCTCTCTGCTTCGCCTGTGCTCTCTGGCCCCCCTAGTGCTCTTCTATCTTCTATCATGTCCTCAGTCTCTGAGCATCTCCTGTATCATGTCCTCAGTCTCTGAGCATCTCCTGTATCATGTCCTCAGTCTCTGAGCATCTCCTGTATCATGTCCTCAGTCTCTGAGCATCTCCTGTATCATGTCCTCAGTCTCTGAGCATCTCCTGTATCATGTCCTCAGTCTCTGACCATCTCCTGTATCATGTCCTCAGTCTCTGACCATCTCCTGTAACATCTCCTCAGTCTCTGACCATCTCTTGTATCATGTCCTCAGTCTCTGACCATCTCCTGTATCATGTCCTCAGTCTCTGACCATCTCCTGTATCATGTCCTCAGTCTCTGACCATCTCCTGTATCATGTCTGCAGTCTCTGACCATCTCTTGTATTATGTCTGCAGTCTCTGACCATCTCCTGTATCATGTCTGCAGTCTCTGAGCATCTTCTGTATCATGTCCTCAGTCTCTGACCATCTCCTGTATCATGTCTGCAGTCTCTGACCATTTCCTGTATCATGTCTGCAGTCTCTGAGCATCTCCTGTATCATGTCTGCAGTCTCTGACCATCTCTTGTATCATGTCCGCAGTCTCTGACCATCTCCTGTATCATGTCCTCAGTCTCTGACCATCTCCTGTATCATGTCTGCAGTCTCTGACCATCTCTTGTATCATGTCCGCAGTCTCTGAGCATCTCCTGTATCATGTCCTCAGTCTCTGAGCATCTCCTGTATCATGTCCTCAGTCTCTGACCATCTCCTGTATCATGTCCTCAGTCTCTGACCATCTCCTGTATCATGTCCTCAGTCTCTGACCATCTCCTGTATCATGTCCTCAGTCTCTGACCATCTCCTGTATCATGTCCTCAGTCTCTGACCATCTACTGTATCATGTCCTCAGTCTCTGACCATCTCCTGTATTATGTCTGTAGTCTCTGAGCATCTCCTGTATCATGTCTGCAGTCTCTGACCATCTCCTGTATCATGTCTGCAGTCTCTGACCATCTCCTGTATCATGTCTGCAGTCTCTGACCATCTCCTGTACTATGTCTGCAGTCTCTATCTATTTATGCTGAAGGTAGGACTATGCAGGAGAGGGAGGCAGAGAGTGCAAAAGGAGGAACTGCGATTAGAGAGACGGGGGAGGGGGCAGACGGCAAGGGGCACTGTGATGGGGGGCTGTGAAATTTGTGCAATAAATATTCTTGTAAACATTACAAATTTCTGTGGGTGTTTTTACATTTTAAAGTTGGGGGGGGGGGGGTGCCAGATATAGGATCCGCCCCTGGTGCCAAATGCTCTAGGTACGCCACTGTATTCAATTTCTGTCATATATTTAGGCCAAAATGTATTTAGCTACATGTCTTTGACAAAAAAATTCTCAATAAGCATGTTTTTATTGGTTTGCGCAAAAGTTATAGCGTCTACAAGCTATGGTGCAAATACTGGAATTTATACAGCTTTAATTTCTGACTGCCTATCTCAATTCTTGAAGTGCTAAAATGGCCGGGCAGTAGAAAACCCCCCAAGTTACCACTTTTTGGAAAGTAGACAAGGAATGTAGTGAGAGGCATATTGAGCTCATTGAATATTTAATTTTTTTTGTCACAGGTGTTTGAGAAATGACTAAAAAAAAATATATATATATTTTTTTACAACTTTTTTCATTCATTGAAATGATATATTGCTCAAGCATGCCATGGGCATATGTGTAATTACACCCCAAAATATATTCTGCTGCTTCTCCTGAGTACAGGGATACCACATGTGTGAAACTTTTTGGAAGCCTAGCTGTGTAGGGGACCCCGATAACCAATCACCGCCTTCAGGTTTTCTAATGACGTAAATTGTGCATTTCACCTCCGCACTACCTGTCACAGTTTCAGAGGCCCTGAAACTTCAAGATAGCACAACCCCCCCCCCCAAAATGACACCATTTTGCAAAGTAGACACTACAAGCTATTTGCTGAGAGGCATGGTGAGTCCATGGAATGTTTTATATTTTTGCCACAAGTTCCGGGAAAATTATTATTATTTTTTTGTTTTTTACACAAAGTTGTCACTAAATTATATATTGCTCACACATGCCATGGGTATATGTGAAATGACACCCCAAAATACATTCTGCTGCTTCTCCTGAGTATGGAGATACCACATGTGTGAGACTTTTTTACAGTCTAGCTGTGTACAAGACCCCGAAAACCAATCACCACCTTCAGGCTTTCCAAGTGCACAAATTGTTGATTTCACTCCTTACTACCTATCACAGTTTTGAAGGCCATGAAATGCCAAGATAGCATAACCCCCCCCCCCCCCAAATGACCCCATTTTGCAAAGTAGACACTCCAAGCTATTTGCTGAGAGGCATGTTGAGTGTTTTGCAGATCTCACTTTTTGTCACAAAGTTTTGGAAATTGAAAAAAGAGGAAAAAAAATGCATTTTCCTTATTTTTCTTCATTTCCCAAAATAAATGAGAGCTGCAAAATACTTGCCATGCCTCTCAGCAAATAGCTTGGAGTGTCTACTTTGCAAAATGCTATCTTGGCATTTCATGGCCTACACAGCTAGGCTCCCAAAAAGTCTCACACATGTGGTATCCCTGTACTCAGAAGAAGCAGAAAAATATATTTTGGGGTGTCATTTCACATATACCCATGGCATGTGTGAGCAATATATCATTTACTGACACCTTTGTGTAAAAAAACAAAACAAAAAAATTATTTTCCCGAAATTTGTGGCAAAATATAAAATATTCCATGGACTCACCATGCCTCTCAGCAAATAGCTTGGAGTGTCTACTTTGCAAAATAGGGTAATTTGGGGGGGGGGGGGGTTTGTGCCATCTTAAAATTTCAGGTCCTCTGAAACTGTGACAGGTAGTGCAGAGGTAAAATAAGCAATTTACGCCATTAGAAAACCTGAAGGTGGGGATTGGTTTTTGGGGTCCCGTACACAGCTAGGCTCCCAAAAAGTCTCACACATGGGGTATCCCTGTACTCAGGAGAAGCAGCGGAATGTATTTTGGGGTGTCATTTCACATATACCCATGGCATGTGTGAGCAATATATCATTTAGTGACAACTTTGTGTAAAAAAACAAACAAAAAAAAAGAAATAATTTTCCCGAAACTTGTGGCAAAATATAAAATATTCCATGGACTCACCATGCCTCTCAGCAAATAGCTTAGAGTGTCTACTTTTCAAAATGGGGTCATTTGGGGTGTTTTGTGCTATCTTGAAAATTCAGGGCCTTTGAAACTGTGACAGGTAGGTAAAATAAGCAATTTACACCATTAGAAAACCTGAAGGTGGGAATTGGTTTTCGGGGTCCTGTACACAGCTAGGCTCCAAAAAAGTCTCACACATGTGGTATCCCTGTACTCAGAGAAGCGAAGAAGCAGCAGAATGTATTTTGGGGTGTCATTTCACATATACCCATGGCATGCGTGAGCAATATATCATTTAGTGACAACTTTGTGTAAACAAAAAAAAAAAACAAAAAACAAATTGTCATTTTCCTGAAACTTAGGACAAAATTTAAAATACTCCATGGACTCAATATGCCTCTCAGCAAATAGCTTTGGGTGTCTACTTTCCAAAAAGGGGTCATTTGGGGAGTGTTTGAACCATCCTGGCATTTAATGCTCAATCTTAGCCACACATCACCCACTCTTCTAACCAATTGAAAACCAAGCCTTTTCTGTGACTGTTTGTTTACATGAAGAAAAAAAAAATTATAGAAAATTACTTTGAACCCCCAAACATTATATTTTTTTTTAAAGCAGAGGCCCTACAGAACAAAATGGTGGATGTTGCAATTTTGTTTGTCACACGGTATTTTCCAAACACAATTTTTGCGGAAAAAAAACACTTTTTTTTAATTTAATGCAGAAATACACTATATAATTCCTAATTGTTTGGTAAAATTTAAAAGGTGATCTTATGTCGAGTACATAGACACCAAACATGACATGCTTTTAAAAATTGTGCATGCCCGTGCAGCGGCAACAAACTACGTACGGTTTTAACCACTTAAGCCCCGGAAGATTTTACCCCCATTCCGACAATGGGGTATTTTGCGATTCGGCACTGCGTGACTTTAACGGACAATTGCGCGGTCGTGCGACGCTGTACCTAAACGAATTTGGCGTCCTTTTTTTCCCACAAACAGAGCTTTCTTTTGGTGGTATTTGATCACCTGTGCGATTTTTTGATCACGCGCTATAAACAAAAAAAGAGCGTCAATTTTGCAAAAATAGCAATATTTTTCACATTTTTTTATATGAAATTCCCCCAAAAAAATGTAAAAATCAAAATTTTTTAACATTTTCGGCCAATTTGTTTTATGCTACCTATGTTTGGTAAAAAAAATCGCAAAAATCGTATTTTGATTGGTTTGCGCAAAAGTTATCGCGTTTACTAACAAAGGGAAAGATTTTTGTCATTTTTGTTGTTTTTTTTTTAACGCGTAATGGCGGCGATCTGCGATTTTTTTTGCAGTACTGCGACATTGCGGCGGACAGATCGGACCCTTGACTGACATTTTTGACACTTTTGGGGTTACCAGTGACATTTCTACAGTAATCAGTGCTATATATATGCACTGTTACTGTAAAAATACACTGGTAGTGAAGGGGTTAACTTTATTTGGGAGGGAGGGGCTGTGTGTGTCCCTAGGGGCTTGCTTTCTACTGTGATTGGCTGTGGCTTGAGCTGTAAGGACACTGATCAACGGATCTACATAGTAGATCCATGTGATCAGTGTCTTTACAGCGAGGAGAATGACAGGTGGCTTGTTTACACAAGCTGCCTGACATTCTCCCTCTCCCCCGCCGATCGCGCTCGCTCCCTAGACCCTCACAAGCAAGCAACGTAGCCCTACGTTAGTTTGCCTGTGAGGGGCTGACCGCCGACGTAGATAGTCGTGCGGCGGTCGGCAAGTGGTTAAAAGCCTTTAAGGCCCCTTTCACACTATTGCCATGGCAATTTTACCGCGATTTCGCGGCGCAATTTTTGCCGCGATTTTGAAAGCAATGGCAAGGCTATATGCCACAAAACACATTAAAATCGTGGCAAAGTAGTGCAGGAACTACTTTGAAGTCGGTGCGACTTCAAAACGCACTGATATGAATGGGGCTCATTGAAAATAATGGAAAACGACTTGTCATGCGATTTTGCAGTCCAAAATCGCGGGACAAGTCGCACTAGTGTGAATGGGGCCTAAAAGTCTTTACAGGTTACCACTTTGAGCTTACAGAGGAGGTCTACTGCAAGAATTACTGCCCTTGAACTGGCGTTCACGGTGATACCTCACATGCATGGTGCAATTGCGGTTTACATATGACACTAGACCAATGCTTGTGTGCGCGCGCAAGCACGGGGGGACAGGGGGGCTTGATATTTTTTTTATTTATTTTGCTTTTTTATGTTATTTTGACACCTTTCCTTTAATTTTTTTTTAAATCATTTTTATTGTTATCACAGTGAATTTAAATATCTCCTATGATAGCAATCTGTAGTGACAGGTACTCTTTTTTTAAAAAAAATTGGGGTCTTTTAGACTCTAGATCTCTCCTCTGACCTTAACACATCTGAGCACACCAACATTTTTGCGATAAAATGCTTTCCCAATTTCCCAATGGCGCTGATTATTTCTGGCGAAACAGAAGTCATGAAATGCTCTTAGCTTCCGGTATCTTAGGCCATAGAGATGATTGGAGCCATTCTCATCTCCAATCAGCTCTATGGTTGGATAACTGAACCACCGACTGCACTCTTGGGTTAACTGGTGTGACAGGAGAGCCCAAGAAAAACCGTGGAAGGCGGCGGAAGGCAGCAGGGGGCGGGGTCGTCCCCTCCCACTGCATGTAAAAGCAGTCTAGCGGCCAATTATCCGCTAGGATTGCTTTTACATGTAAGCCGACTGCTGGCTGTAAAAAACGATACCAAGATGATGCCGAAATCTGCAGGTATCATCCTGGCATAGAGAAAACACACATTACCAGTCCCTGCACAGATCCTGGAGATTGATTCTCAAGCTGGGGAATCTTGTAATATGGCCTGTGGTGAAACACATGAATGAAGCGTGGCAGCTCTCCTAACCCTCCATGGGGTATGAGGCAAAGAAGCTGTACAAAAAATAAAGGAACAGAGCGCACACCGCCCTAGTGTAACACCATTTATTTAAAGTTAATAGAAGCCATAAAAACAGGTACTCACAAACAGATGGGAAGTCATGCATGGAAATAAATATCCCCCGATGATGTTTACAGGGCTCTCTCCTCCTAGCCTCGGCGGCTCAGTTGTTCGTCCTGCACTGATCAGTGAGTATCGTACGGCTAAGCCAACCGCCTCGGATAACTCAAGGAGACTCGATGTGGTGCGCCTGCGCATGGTCCAGTCGCCGCCGCACACTCTCCAGGAGACGGATGCTGTAGCCGCTCAGAGAAACTGACAATGCGGTTAAGCAGAGGGAGACTCCCCGATCGGGACCCAGAGCATGACTTGCATGGGGTTGCTAAGGACAAAGTTTCGGAGGCGTAGCCTCCTTCTTCAGGTCTCGGCCTGAAGAAGGACCTGAAGAAGGAGGCTACGCCTCCGAAACGTTGTCCTTAGCAACCCCATGCAAGTCATGCTCTGGGTCCCGATCGGGAAGTCTCCCTCTGCTTAACCGCATTGTCAGTTTCTCTGAGCGGCTACAGCATCCGGCTCCTGAAGAGTGTGCGGCGGCTGGACCGTACGCAGGCGCACCACATCGAGTCTCCTCGAGTTATCCGAGGCGGTTGGCTCAGCCGTACGATACTCACTGATCAGTGCAGGACGAACAACTGAGCCGCCGAGGCTAGGAGGAGAGAGCCCTGTAAACATCATCGGGGGATATTTATTTCCATGCATGACTTCCCATCTGTTTGTGAGTACCTGTTTTTATGGCTTCTATTAACTTTAAATAAATGGTGTTACACTAGGGCGGTGTGCGCTCTGTTCCTTTATTTTTTGTACATCATCCTAGCATAACCGCTCAAAGTCCAGCAACGTACCAGTACATTGCTGATCCTTGTTTGGCATATAGTGTAGGTTTTTTTTTTTTTTCATGCAGCCTGTGGGCTGAACGAAAAAAAGAGAACCTAACAGAAATCACTAACAGAAATCACCACAGGAAAATTGTGTAGTATTACACACCATTAACCGCCCAAACATCCAAACCCACTTATTTAATGGCGGGTATACATGACAATATTCCACGTATACCTAAAGGTATTTTAACTGCAGTGGTGAAATCAACCTACCACAGCGCTTGTCCCTCCACTTCACTGCAAGCAATTCTTTGAACCTCAAGCAGGCTCTCTCCCTCGGACTCAGTGGGGCATTTACTAGCCGTTGGGGGAAGCCCAGGAGATTAGATCACACGGTGCCACAAGTGCCAATTTGTAATTGAAAGTGGTGTCTAAAAAGTGGCACGCTTGAATAAAAATTGTCCACGTACAAGTGGTACCCCTTTCCGAATAAGGGTGACACCAAGTCCCAAACTACCTTACCGCTGTTCCCTATGTAGTCTGGGAAATCGGGGGGCTCCACAGTGCTATCTTTTCCCTCGTAGACACGGAAACTAACTGTATAGCCTGTGGCCCTGTCACACAGCTTGTACAGTTTGACCCCGTATCTGGCAAGCTTTCTGGGGAGATACTGTTTGATAGCAAGGCGGCCAGTAAGCTTTATCAGGGACTCGTCAACGCAGACATCTTGTTCGGGGGTAAACAAGGCTGCAAACCGCTGATTGAAGTGGTCTATGAGGGGCCGAAGTTTGTGGAGCAGATCATATTCAGCCCCCCCCCCCCCGAGGACGACAGAGTCCATTGTCGTTGAAATGCATGAACCAAAATATTTGTTCGTATTGAGTCTTGGACATAGTAGCAGAGAACAGGCGCATTTGGTGAATTGGGTCAGTGGACCAATATAACCACAATTTTTTGTAATGCCCATGTTGAAGGATAGGCCCAGAAAGGTCTTAAATTTGGAAACCGTTATAGGTTCCCAGCCGAATGGTCTGGTAAGGGGCGAATTTGGATTGGTGGTAATAAAATGACTAGCATACAAATTACTTTGATCCACAATAGATCTGTAAAGATCTGCAGCGAAAAACAGCTCAAAAAAATTAAGGGAATTAAAATCAGCTGTTTCCACTCGAATTTTGGTTGAGCAGTAAATGGGGGAAGTACGGGCGCTGTAGAATCTGTGGGCTGCCAATTAGGGCATGCCAGCGCTTCAGGGAGGACACTATGGGCTCTACGGGCCTGTCTTCGAATACGCGGTGGCTGCGGGCCACTACTCGTGCCAGCCACCGCACCAGCTTCAACTGCACTTATGGGACATGCCACGTCACCAAGTCTTACTGCAGTGCTGGTTGTACTAGGTCCAGGGTGTACTAGGCCACTCATGCTTGCCAGATCATGAGAAGTGTGAGCGGCACTAGTGCTGGCACTCTGCTGCCTACAAGAAACATCCGGTTCTTGCAACTCAGCATCTTCAGAATGGGGTCAGGTATGCCTGACCTTAGCAGGGACCCACCAGTCGTCGGAGCTGTCTGTCAGGGAGGCGCTGCTGTCTACAGGTTCATATACTGACCCTGATTCTGCCAGTGAGGTTTCCCCATCGCTCTCATCTGACATGGTCAGTATACTGTAGGCCTCTGCACTACTGTACCACCGTTTGGACATTTTATCAACTAAAGTTTCCGGTACAGTAGAGTGACTAGCAGGTAAAAAAGCACCTGGTTGTCAAGGACTATTTGGTCGCTACAAAAAAAAACTGCTAGTGCTAGCAGAGATCAGGCCTGACTCTGCTAACGTTTTGTGTGATTTGTGTTTTTTGGAAGTGACAGTAATCTATTGATTACTGCACTTGCCTGGGTAGGATGGGCTTGGCGGAGGGGCTAAACGCAGGTGCTGGCAGGAATCAGTGCTGATTGTCCAAACACCGCATTTTGGGAACACTAAACTATGGGGACGCTAGTATAGTTCTGATCAGATCAGATATTGATCTGTTCAAACATCATACTAGTAATGGAGGTGTTTGTGTGTGTGTTAGTGTAATTGACTCTAACTGATGTTAAATAACGGTGGTGTGGTGGGACCCTGACGCTAACTAGCCTAACTAGCGGCACACTGTGACAGGGCAGTGAAGGGGTTAACTGGGAAGATCAAGGGGTTAAACCTTTATAGGGGATAAATGGCGGGTGGCCTAAACCAATTTGGGTCTAGCGCAAGCGTAAACTGGGGTCACAAGTGACACTAATACAGTGATCAGCAGTTAGCTGATATACTGTATATATTAGTGCACTAATGCACTAGTGTGATAGGGAGTGAAGGGGTTAAAAGTTTATTAGGGGATAGATGGCGGGTGCCCTAACCCTATTTGGGCCTAGCGCAAGCACAAAATGGGGTCACAAGTGACACTAATACAAAGATCAGTAGTTAGCTGATATACTGTATATATTAGTGCACTGTATGATAGGGAGTGAAGGGGATTAACTGGGGTTGATCAAGGGGTTAAAACTTTATTAGGGGATAGATGGCAGGTGCCCTAACCCTATTTGGGCCTAGCGCAAGCGCAAATTAGGGTCACAAGTGACACTAAATACAGTGATCAGTAAAAGATCTGTATACCACTGTATATAGTGTTCACTGTGAGGGGTTTGGGGGGGGGGGGGTGATCAAGGGGCTAAATGTGCCTATGTGAGGTGGTGTTAGTGTGCTGTTGGTGGAACTCACGTTTTAGATGTCTCTCTTTCTTCTCCTGGAACTGAAAGGGCTCCAGGAGGGAAAATGACATCACTTCCCCTGCCTGTGTTGAAATTACACAGGCAGGGGACATGATGCCATTGGCCAGAACCGATCATCAGATCCAGACCAAAAATCATTGGTCTGCATCTGGTGACTGATCGGTTCTGAGCCAAATCAGATCAGGACCCTGCGAGCCGTGAATGCGCCCGACGTAGGTCTACGTCGCTGGACCTAGCCGAGCCGCTCTGCTGCAGTAGCAGCAATGTGAGTGGTCAGCAAGTGGTTAAACTTTGTCTTGCAACAAAAACCCTTGCTGTATCTCAGGGAAACCCGCGTACTTCTGTACGAATACCTTTATAAACTTGTTAACACTGAACATTAAAATTGTATATACATTGAAAGCTGTATACTGTTTTGTATTATTGTCTTGTTTTTTCATTGGATAAATTAAATTGTTTAACCAAAAAAAAAAAACTCTTTGGTTGCTTTCGCAGAATGCTTCGGGTCATTGTCCATCTGTACTCTGAAGCACCGTCCAATGAGTTCTGAAGCATTTAGCTGAATATAGAAGCAGATAATATTGCCCAAAACACTTCAGAATTCATCCTGCTGCTTTTGTCAGCAGTCACATCATCAATAAATACAAGAGAATCAGTTCCATTGGCAGCCATACATGCCTACGCCATGACACTACCACCACCATGCTTCACTGATGCGGTGGTATGCTTTGGATCATGAGCAGTTCCTTTCCTTCTCCATACTCTTCTCTTCCCATCACTCTGGTACAAGTTGATCTTGGTCTCATCTGTCCATAGGATGTTGTTCCAGAACTGTGAAGGCTTTTTTAGATGTTGTTTGGCAAACTCTAATCTGGCCTTCCTGTTTCTGAGGCTCACCAATGGGTTTACATCTTGTGGTGAACCTTCTGTATTCCCTCTGGTGAAGTCTTCTCTTGATTGTTGACTTTGACACACATACACCTACCTCCTGGAGAGTGTTCTTGATCTGGCCAACTGTTGTGAAGGGTATTTTCTTCACCAGGGAAATAATTCTTTGGTCATCCACCACAGTTGTTTTCCGTGGTCTCCCGGGTCTTTTGGTGTTGCTGAGCTCACCGGTGCGTTCTTTCTTTTTAAGCATGTTCCAAACAGTTAAGTTGGCCACACTGAATGTTTTTGCTATCTCTCTGATGGGTTTGTTTTGTTTTTTCAGCCTAATGATGGCTTGCTTCACTGATAATTACAACTCTTTGGATCTCATATTGAGAGTTGACAGCAACAGATTCCAAATGCACACTTGAAATTAACTCTGGACCTTTTATCTGCTCCTTGTAAATTGTATAATGAGGTAATAACACACCTGGTGATGGAACAGTGGAGCAGCCAATTGTCCCATTACTTTTGGTCAGGGGTCAAGTCCTGGGGAAAAAAGTGTGGGAACTCACCCAAGATACACCCCCCCAAAAAAAAAAAAAAAATGACGCTCATATATTTCACAGAAAATACAATGCAACATTTATTGTAAAGTGCCAGTTTACAAGAACATTTTCAAAATTCACATGCAATAAACAAATAAATATAGAACAGTTGTAACAAAATAAGTTACTTATGCAATAACCGAATAAATATAGAACCGTTGTAACAACAAAATAAGTTAACTTATTTGTCATAGTAACAGAATAATCACCAAAATGGGTGAAGATCTTTCCCTTGCAGGGAATTTCTGACCTCAGAACCCTCTGGCTGGTCTCAGGGTGCTGGCTGGCCTCAGGGTGCTGGCCTGGCTGGCCTCAGGATGCTGGCTGGCATCAGTGTGCTGGCTTGCCTCAGGTGCTGGCTGGCCTCAGTGTGCTGGCCTGGCTGGCCTCAGGGTTCTGGCTGGCCTCAGGGTGCTGGCTGGCCTGGCTGGCCTCAGGGTGCTGGCTGGCATCAGGGTGGTGGACGGCCTCAGGGTGCTGGCCTGGCTGGCCTCAGGGTGCTGGCCTGGCTGGCCTCAGGGTGCTGGCTAGCCTCAGAGTGCTGGCCTCAGGGTGCTCGATGGCCTCAGAGTTCTGGCCTCAGGGTGCTGGCTGGCTTCAGGGTGCTGGCTGGCCTCAGGGTGCTGGCCTGGCTGGCCTCAGGGTGTTGCCTGGCCTCAGGATGCTGGCTGGCCTCAGGGTGCTCTATGGCCTCAGAGTGCTGGCTGGCCCGCCTAAGGGTGCTAGGTGCCTCAGTGTGCTGGCTGGCCAGCCTCAGGGTGCTGGCTGGCCAGCCTCAGGGTGCTGGCTGGCTGGCCTCAGGGTGCTGGCTGGCTGGCCTCAGGGTGCTGTGCTGGCTGGCCTCAGGGTGCTCGATGGTCTCAGAGTGCTGGCCTCAGGGTGCTGGCCTGTCTGGCCTCAGGTTGCTGGCTGGCCTCAGGGTGCTGTCCTGGCTGGCACTGGCCTTAGGGTGCTGGCCTGGCTGGCCTCAGGGTGCACTGCTGGCCTCGGGGGGTACACTGCTGGCCTGGCTGGCCTTGGGGGGTACACGGCTGGCCTGGCTGGCCTTGGGGGGTACACTGCTGGCCTGGGAGGTGCACTGCTTGCCTGGGGGGTGCACTGCTGGCCTGGCTGTTACACCGCTGGCTTGGCTGGCCTCAGGGGGTGCACTACTGGCCTGGCTGGCCTAAGGGGGTGCACTGCTGGCCTCAGGAGGCCTCAGGGGGTTAAATGCTTGTTTGAGGGGTGGCCTCAGGGGGTTCACTGCTGCAGAAGGTGCTGTGTGAGACTTATGTGTGTCACTCCTCTCCTCACCTCAGTCAGTCAGTCAGACTCTGAGGTGAGGAGAGGAGATCCGGGGCTCCGTGTGACATCACTCGGGGAGGCGGTGAGGTCAGAGGCGGAGTCCCGACTCCTTCACTATACGGAGATGCCGCTGCTGTGCTCCCGCTTGTACGGATTAAAGGATCGGCTCAGGAGGCGCCGCGATCTGCTTGTTAGGTGAGGAGTGACACCAGCTGCCCTCAGTGGCGTCTCCAGCTTTTATATTTAGGGGGGCACAGGGACAAAAGTAGGGGGGCCAACTATAAAATGCAATGTTTATATATATATACAGTGCCTTGTGAAAGTATTCGGCCCCCTTGAACTTTTCGACCTTTTGCCACATTTCAGGCTTCAAACATAATGATATAAAACTGTATTTTTTTGTCAACAACAAGTGGGACACAATCATGAAGTGGAATGAAATTAATTGGATATTTCAAACTTTTTAAAATAAAAAACTGAAAAATTGGGCGTGCAAAATTATTCAGCCCCCTTAAGTTAATAGTTTGTAGCGCCACCTTTTGCTACGATTACAGCTGTAAGTCGCTTGGGGTATGTCTCTATCAGTTTTGCACATCGAGAGACTGACATTTTTGCCCATTCCTCCTTGCAAAACAGCTCAAGCTCAGTGAGGTTAGATGGAGAGCGTTTGTGAACAGCAGTTTTCAGTTCTTTCAACAGATTCTCGATTGGATTCAGGTCTGGACTTTGACTTTCTAACACCTGGATATGTTTTAATGGGAGAGTGTCTCCACAAGATGGCCTATGTGGACACTCGTTGGTATATGTGCCTCGTCCGAATTAGTTCAATTATAGAGAAAGAAGTTTATAGCTATTGCTATCAAGAATGGACTTTTTCAATAAAATTATTTTTACAATACTAGTGTTGATTGCTGTGCCGAGAAAGTCCATTCTTGATTGCAATAGCTATAAACTTCTTTCTCTATACCTGGATATGTTTATTTGTGAACCATTCCATTGTAGATTTTGCTTTATGTTTTGGATCATTGTCTTGTTGGAAGACAAATCTCCATCCCAATCTCAGGTCTTTTGCAGACTCCATCAGGTTTTCTTCCAGAATTGTCCTGTGTTTGGCTCCATCCATCTTCCCATCAATTTTAACCATCTTCCCTGTCCCTGCTGAAGAAAAGTAGGCCCAAACCATGATGCTGCCACCCCCATGTTTGACAGTGGGCATGGTGTGTTCAGGGTGATGAGCTGTGTTGCTTTTACGCCAAACATAACGTTTTGCATTGTTGCCAAAATGTTTGATTTTGGTTTCATCTGACCAGAGCACCTTCTTCCACATGTTTGGTGTGTCTCCCAGGTGGCTTGTGGCAAACTTTAAACAACACTTTTTATGGATATCTTTAAGAAATGACTTTCTTCTTGCCACTCTTCCATAAAGGCCAGATTTGTGCAGTATACGACTGATTGTTGTCAGAGTCTCCCACCTCAGCTATAGATCTCTGCAGTTCATCCAGAGTGATCATGGGCCTCTTGGCTGCATCTCTGATCAGTCTTCTCCTTGTATGAGCTGAAAGTTTAGAGGGACGGCCAGGTCTTTGTAGATTTGCAGTGGTCTGATACTCCTTCCATTTCAATATTATCACTTGCACAGTGCTCCTTGGGATGTTTAAAGCTTGGGAAATCTTTTTGTATGCAAATCCGGCTTTAAACTTCTCCACAACAGTATCTCGGACCTTCCTGGTGTGTTCCTTGTTCTTCATGATGCTCTCTGTGCTTAAAAACGGACCTCTGAGACTATCACAGTGCAGGTGCATTTATACGGAGAATTGATTACACACAGGTGGATTCTATTTATCATCATTAGTCATTTAGGTCAACATTGGATCATTCAGAGATCCTCACTGAACTTCTGGAGAGAGTTTGCTGCACTGAAAGTAAAGGGGCTGAATAAATAATTTTGCACGCCCAATTTTTCAGTTTTTTATTTGTTAAGAAAGTTTGAAATATCCAATAAATTTCGTTCTACTTCATGATTGTGTCCCACTTGTTGTTGATTCTTCACAAAAAATTACAGTTTTATATCTTTATGTTTGAAGCCTGAAATGTGGCAAAAGGTTGCAAAGTTCAAGGGGGCCAAATACTTTCGCAAGGCATTGTATATATGATTGCACTGAAGTATTAGCACTTTAAGTCACAACATATTTGCATTAGCACTTTTTCTCACATTTAGTTTTACAATCATTTTATAATATAATTTACACCCACCACTTATAACACTTTTTTCATCATATAATAATTTTTACACAGATATTGCGCCTAATTTATTTTCTCACTTTCCACATAGCTTTGCTATGGTTCAGTGGCTGCATCTCTGGTAATTTGCTTTTGGAAGAAGATTTTTTTCACATTTTTCCTTTGTACAGAAGCTTCCTAGGCGCTGGTTTTTCCAATGATTGTTTGACAGCCATTATCAGGAATATTTCATGTTTATGTGTTTGACCGCCGTTGTCAGAAATATTTCATGTTTATGCGTTTGATGTCCATTGTCAGGAATATTTAATGTTTATGCATTTGACGGCCGTTGTCAGGAATATTTCAGGTTTATGCGTTTGATTCCCATTTTGACAGGAATATTTCATGTTTATGCGTTCGATGCCCGTTGTCAGCAATATTTAATGTTAATGCATTTGATACTCGTTGTCAGGAGTACTTTATGTTTATGCGTTTGATGCCCATTGTCAGGAATATTTCATGTTTATGTGTTTAAGCCAATGCGCATGCTTGGCACAATGCCGCTCTGCGCCAATCAGCACCTCCATTGCATTAGCACTTTTTCCTCACATTTAATTTTACAATCATTTTAAATTATAATTTACACCCACCACTTATAACACTTATTTCATCATATAATAATTTTTACACAGATATTGCGCCTAATTTATTTTCTCTCAATGGCTGTCAAACGCATAAACATGAAATATTCCTGACAATGGACATCAAACGCATAAACATAAAATATACCCGACAATGGATATTAAAAGCATTAACATTAAATGACAATGTGAACCCACACGCTGACAGAATGTTACAGCTGGACATAGCAAACTTACTGACATGTATTATACATGTTTGCCATGTTCAACTGTAACATTCTGTCAGCGTGTCAGTCCACATTGTAATTTTCAGGGATGTGAGGGTGGTACGAGAATGCAAATGTACAGTGGACTCACTGCTCCACTTACCTGCCACCTCTGAAATTGATGTCCCCAGGCCTGCTCCTTGTGTGCTGGCTGTGTCTGGCTCCTCTGCTGCGTGCTGCTGCCTCGCCTTACCGGTGACTCCACTGATGCTGTCCACACGCTCTGGGCCTTCAAATGCATAAACATGAAACATGCATGACAAATTGGCCAATTATTAATTGCATAAACATGAAATATTCATGGCTGATGCCAATTGTCTGGAATATTTCATGTTTATGCATTTGATTCCCATTGTCAAGAAACAATGGATATTAAAAGCATAAACATTACAGGACAATGTGGACTGACACGCTGACAGAATGTTACAGCTGGACATAGCAAACTTACTGACATGTATTATACATGTTTGCCATGATCAGCTGTAAAATTCTGTCAGCGTGTCAGTCCACATTGTCATTTTCAGGGGTGTGAGGGTGGCACGAGAATGTCAGGGCCACGAAAGAATAAAATAGAGAAGTGGCCCCGTGGGATTGTCACTCCTAACACCCATTTGTTTTATAAATAAATTTTACTTTTAATAGAGGGCTATGTTGATTGTTAAGTACATGTATCTCTATGGCTGCTTTGCTGGTGCTTTCTGTTTTGTGTTTCAGGTGACAAGTTGACTGCTGTTGCTAGGAAGATTTACCTCAGCTGCTGAGCATTGGATTGGTGACAAATCTTTTGGCGGGAAACATCTAGCCAATGAGTGTAACCTTTTACTTTTATCCTCTCCTGTCACTGGGCGGAGTCAGCATTTACCTCAGCTCTGTCAGCTGGACTCACCGCTGGGATTCTCCTCAGCCTTCCTTCTGGATATTTTAACCTGTTCTCAGCCCAGAATGGATATTTTACTTCATGAACTAATTCAAAGGACTAATTCCCCTTGAGGAAGGCTTGGCTCTGTTTTTTTTTTTTTTTTTTTGCTTTTTCCCCCTTAGTTTTTAGTGGTGATAGCTCTATCATCACTTACATCTGTGTATTGTGCCTCTCATTCTTTAAGTGCCAGGGCTACCCTGTATACTGATGTTAATAGGTTACCTGAGGCCAGCCAGGGAACTTTTCATCTCTCTGTAGGCAGACCAGGACCTGCGGCAAAACCATAGGAGCATCACATCACCACTGGACCGGGTTGTCATTGGGACTTGGCATGCACCAGAAGAGGAGGACTGCTGACTGGAAGTGTCAGCACACAGGCCAACAGGGCAGGAGCTACCATGAAAGATTACACAGGACGAGAAGGCCCTAGTCTTCTTTAGACACCCACAGAGACACTGTTCTTGCCACCATGAGCCAGGTAGGCAGCGGGTCTGAAGCTGCTACCATGGCCCGACAGCATGATCAACATCTTTCCAACAGGACCTTCATCATCATCACCACAGGCTAGGGGAGAGTGAAGGCTCTGAGGGCTGGGAATGTACACAGACTTCACTCTGTTCTGTCTGCTTCATTCTCCTCTGTGTCAGCGTCTTCCCTGCTTAGGCGCCTTTCACACATACGGTCCATTCAGTTCATCAGTTTAGGCAAGTCAAAATGTATCAGTTTTCCATCCGTTTTTCATCCATTTTTCATCTGTTTTTCATCCGTTTTTCGTCAGTTGTTATCTGTTTTTCAACCATTGCCATCCGTTTTTCATCTGTTTTCATCTGTTTTTCATCCGTTGTCATCCATTTTCTTCCGTTGTAATCCGTTTTTCATCCGTTGTCATCCGTTTTCATCCGTTGTCATCCGTTTTCATCCGTTGTAATCCGTTTTTCATCCATTGTCCTCCGTTTTTCATCCGGTCCGTTTTTTTGATGGATGAAAAAATAGGGCATTCATCCGTTCAAAAAAACGGACATTGACGGAAGCGGATGAAAACGGATGTTAACTGATGATCATCCGTTGTCATCCGTTTTTACATAGAGATACATTGATGTCCGTTTTTCATCTGTCAACGGATGGATGAAAAACGGACAAACGGACAGCATGTGTGAAAGGGGCCTTAGTGTGCTCTGTCAGTGTCTTGCCCGCTTAGTGTGCTCTTTAGTCACCCCTTCCTGTTCAATCTCCCTTCTCTAGTGCTTTCATTTACATTTCACCTATCACACTTCTGAACTGTGAAATGTCTTCATTGTGTGTTCATTTGCAGCAATTATTGCAGGTGTTCTAAAATTTAGTCGGACCTGTGAAAATTCCGGACCCTCGTCACTTCCGGGAACGCTTCGTCACCACCAGCTGCTAGCAGCGAGCCCCGGTGCGCATGCGCACAAGGCATTTTCAAGGTCCGATGAAATTCTAAGACTTACGAACCAGTTGCTGCGAGCCCCTGTGCGCATGCGCACAAGGCATTTTCAAGGTCCGATGAAATTCTAAGACTTACGAACAGCTGACTGAGAGGAGGAGGGGCTGAGGTGAGACACACAGACCGCTGCGGGATAATGTTACAACACCGCCGCGTCATCGAGCAAGGAACATGTTGCAGAGCTGACTTAGAGGAGGAGGGAAGGAAGTGAATACTCATACTAAATAGTAATGATAAAAAATGTTTAGTATGTCTTCTTCTTATTTTTTTTTAAAAAATGCCTTGTGCGCATGCGCACTGGGGCTCACATCAGCTGGGTTATGACGTAGCCTCACCGGAAGTGACGAGGGTCCGAAATTTTCATGGGTCTGATGAAATTTTAGAACACAGGCACTGCACGAGAATGGTTAGTGCTCCTGTCCAGTATACAGCATGTCAGGGTTCAAGGCTGTCATTGTTATTATATCAGTGATTGCTAGGGGAGATTGTGGGGTTACATGTGTGCCTAGCAGGCTGATCAGTCAGTTTATCATTATTGGCTTGTCTGAGGTTGAATTTACTTCCTTTACAGAAATTAGGGTGTTTAAGGGTTGTCAGTTTTACATCTGTGAATGAGTTGCCTGATGTTGTGTTTTATATATTTATATAGTTTTCCCACTTTGTTTTATTAGGATAAGTAAAAGAGCATTGTGCACATACAGTACACAATGTGCCACAGAACATGACATGTAGGCATGATTGTGTTTTATCATTTTCAAAAGAAATTTATGAAGAGAGGATCCCGCCTCATATAGTCCCCCCATTTGTTTCTTTAGGTTAGCACCTCTTGTCTGTGATTCCTGAAGAGTCCAACGAGTTTAATCATTTGTCATTCCCTAAGGCCCTTTCACACTATCCGTCCGTCGGACGGACTCCGTTTATCTCAGCGGGGCATCAATCCGTCGATCCCCCGCTGAGCAGGAGGGTGACAGCTGTTCTCTGCGCTGTGTGCGGAGATACAGCTGTCAGTTCCCCATTCATCTCTATGGGAACGGACGGTCCGTTCTCATCCGATCCCATCCCAGATTTGACGGATCGGATGTCAGCGGACATGTCTCCGCTGACATCCAATGCCCCATAGAGATGCATGGGGGGACCGTTCAGATCCGTCAAAAAATTTGACAGGCGGATCTGAACGGTCCGCCTGTGTGAAAGAGCCCTTAGGCCCCTTTCACACATGCTGTCTGTTTGTCCGTTTTTCATCCATCCGTTGATGGATGAAAAACGGACATCAATGTATCTCTATGTAAAAACGGATGACAACGGATGATCATCGTTTTTATGAACGGATGAATGCCCTATTTTTCATCCGTCAGAAAAACGGATCGGACGAAAAACGGATGACAACGGATGAAAAACGGATGACAACGGATGAAAATGGATGACAACGGATGAAAAAAGGATGACAATGGATGAAAAACGGATGAAAAACGGATGACAGTGGATGAAAAACGGATGACAACGGATAAAAAACAGATAACAACTGACGAAAAACGGATGAAAACGGATAACAACTGATGAAAAACGGATGACCCTTTGGGCTCTTTCACACGGCCGCTCCGTGTGTCCGCAAATCATCCTATTTTTTTGCGGATGATTTGCGGACATAATGTAAGTCTATGGCATTGCGGATGTCAGCGGAATACCATCCGCTGACATCCGATTTTCCTCCTTTCAGTTCTGTTCCGTTTTTTGGAACTGAACAAAACCCTATTTTTTCTACGTTCAAAAAACGGAAAGGAAGGAAAATCGGATGTCAGCGGTGTCGCTCCGTAAAAAAAAAAAAAAAAGTCCCGCAGCGGAGCTTTCACACGGAGCAGCCGTGTTAAAGAGCCCTTTCACACATACGGTTCGTTCAGTTCATCAGTTCAGTCACGTTTTTTGTCTTCAGTCAATGTCCGTTTTCATCTCAGTTCATATCCGTCTTTCATCCTTTTTTTGTCAGTTGTTATCCGTTTTTCATCCGTTTTTCGTCAGTTATCATCTGTTTTTCATCCGTTTTTCATCCGTTTTCATCCATTTTCATCCGTTTTTCATCTGTTTTTCATCAGTTTTTTATCCATTTTTCTTTCGTTGTCATCTGTTTTTCACCCTATTTTCCATCCGTCTAGCGGATGGGATCGGATGGGATCGGACCGACGGTCCGTTCCCATCCGATTTCCCCCATAGAGATGCATGGGGAACTGACAGATGTGTCTCCGCACACAGCGCGGAGGCACAGCTGTCATCCTCCTGCTCAGCCAGGGATCGGCGGATCGATCCCCCGCTGAGAAAAGCGGAGTCCGTTTGACGGACTACAAGTGTGAAAGAGCCCTTAGCGTTCATGTTCTTTATTGATCTTATGCTGATAGCCTATTCTCATTAATCACTTGCCGTCTGCTCACATTGAGCCTACTGCGGCAAAGTGGCTCTCCTGGGTCCAGTGACCTAAACCTACGTCGCAGAATTCCGCCCCCTCTCGGTGGCGCGCGCGCGTCACCGGAGGCTCGCTTCCGCTGTATTTAGACACAGCGGGAGTCGGGCCAGGGAAGGAGAGGCGGTGATTAGTGATGTCGCGAACCTAAAATTCGCCGTTCGCGAACGGCGAACGCGAACATCGGCAAATGTTCGCGAACCGGCGAACCGGGCGAACCGCCATAGACTTCAATAGGCAGGCGAATTTTAAAACACACAGGGACTCTTTCTGGCCACAATAGTGATGGAAAAGTTGTTTCAAGGGGACTAACACCTGGACTGTGGCATGCCGGAGAGGGATCACGCAAAAAAAAGTTCTTAAAAATTATAATTTTTTGATAGAGAGCCAATTATTGGAAAAATTAAAAAAAAATAAAAATAAAAAATTTCTTTGGATTTAGCATCTGGGGGGTCTAAAAAGTGTACCTGTCAAGTTTCAGCTCTGTAGCATGTCCAGAACCCCTAAAAAACAGCATTTTTCTTATATTTTCAGGAATACGGCTTCTCTGCGGCTGGCTTTTTCTCTTGCAGGCATTTAGCGGGCATTTTTTTAGGCAGGCATGTCATTTTTTGTATTTAGTGTCTGGAGGGTCTAAAAAGTGTACCTGTCAAGTTTCAGCTCTGTAGCATGTCCAGAACCCCTAAAAAACAGCATTTTTCTTATATTTTCAGGAATATGGCTTCTCTGCGGCTGGCTTTTTCTCTTGCAGGCATTTAGCGGGCATTTTTTTAGGCAGGCATGTCATTTTTTGTATTTAGTGTCTGGAGGGTCTAAAAAGTGTACCTGTCAAGTTTCAGCTCTGTAGCATGTCCAGAACCCCTAAAAAACAGCATTTTTCTTATATTTTCAGGAATATGGCTTCTCTGCGGCTGGCTTTTTCTCTTGCAGGCATTTAGCGGGCATTTTTTTAGGCAGGCATGTCATTTTTTGTATTTAGTGTCTGGAGGGTCTAAAAAGTGTACCTGTCAAGTTTCAGCTCTGTAGCATGTCCAGAACCCCTAAAAAACAGCATTTTTCTTATATTTTCAGGAATACGGCTTCTCTGCGGCTGGCTTTTGCTCTTGCAGGCATTTAGCGGGCATTTTTTTAGGCAGGCATGTCATTTTTTGTATTTAGTGTCTGGAGGGTCTAAAAAGTGTACCTGTCAAGTTTCAGCTCTGTAGCATGTCCAGAACCCCTAAAAAACAGCATTTTTCTTATATTTTCAGGAATACGGCTTCTCTGCGGCTGGCTTTTTCTCTTGCAGGCATTTAGCGGGCATTTTTTAAGGCAGGCATGTCATTTTTTGTATTTAGTGTCTGGGGGGTCTAAAAAGTGTACCTGTCAAGTTTCAGCTCTGTAGCATGTCCAGAACCCCTAAAAAACAGCATTTTTCTTATATTTTCAGGAATATGGCTTCTCTGCGGCTGGCTTTTTCTTTTTTTACTTTGCAAGTTGCTGTGCCACCTTATATATCAGTGGTGGGTGGGCAGTGGCACAGTACACTCTCTGTGGACCTGACAGCAGTCACTGGCACCCAGGCAACTGCAATTTAAAAAAATATATATTTTTTTTTACTTTGCAAGCTGCTGTGCCACCTTATATATCAGTGGTGGGTGGGCAGTGGCACAGTACACTCTCTGTGGACCTGACAGCAGTCACTGGCACCCAGGCAACTGCAATTTAAAAAAAATATATATTTTTTTTTTACTTTGCAAGCTGCTGTGCCACCTTATATATCAGTGGTGGGTGGGCACACAGTGGCACTGCAGTGGGCAAAGTACACTCTGTGGACCTGACAGTCACTGGCAGCCCAGGCAACTGCAATAATAAAAAATATATATTTTTTTTTCAATTTATTGCAACAAGATGCTGTGCCACCGTATATATATCAGTGGTGGGCAGTGCACTGCAGTGGGTACAGTGCACTCTGTGGACCTGACACAGCACTCACTGCAATTATGACAGAGGAAAAAAAAAATATTTTTTAAAATGCCAGGTACTGTGCCTGTGCCACCTGAAATGAGTGTGGTGTGCACACAGTACAGTCTGTGGTAGGTCTGTGGCCTCTCACACACAGCGGGCAGGCAACTGCAGTCACAGTGTACAATATATATATATATATATATAGAAAAAACTCTATTACCTTACCAGCCCTTTTTGGACGCTATATATATATATATGTATATATATAAATAAAAAAAAAAACCTCAATTACCAGCCCTTAAAAGGGCTTTTGGGGACACTAGATAGATATATATATATATATATATATATATATATATATATATATAAAAATTACACAAATACCAGCCCTTAGAAGGGCTTTTTGGGGTGCTGATATTACAGCAGTAGTGGACCAAGAACACTGCAAGACCAGGAACACTGACTAACTGTCCCTAGCTTAACAGCAGCAGCAGCAGCAGCAGCAGCTCTCTCCCTACTCTCACTACACACACTGCTTCAGAATGATCTAAGATGGATGCTGCCCTTGCTTATTTATAGGAGGTGGGAGGGTGTGGGAGGGAGGTATGCTGATTGGCTGGAAATGTGCCTGCTGACTGTAAAGTTCAGGGTCAAAGTTTGCCTCAATGATGTCTTATGGTGGCGGACCGAACATCGCATATGTTCGCCGGCAGCGGCGAACGCGAACATGCTAAGTTCGCCGGGAACTGTTCGCCGCCGAACAGTTCTATACATCTCTAGCGGTGATCACCGTCGCTCTTCCCCGATTGTCAGGGACAGACCGAGGAAATGTGACAGACAGTGACAGATTACAGGATTCAGCATAGTTGAACCTTCGATCTGTTTCTCTGTCACACAACCCCTTTCCCCCACACACGTCAGTAAGCATGAGGCATACATTTAACCCCTTCCCTGTCAGTGTCATTATTACAGTAACAGTGCATATTTATAGCACTGATTACTGTAGTAATGTCACTGGTACACCCAAAAGTGTCAAAAATGTCAGTCAGGGGCCCGATCTGTTCGCCACAATGTCGCAGTCCCGCAAAAAAAATCGCAGATCACCGCCATTACAAGTAAGAAAAATAAACAATAAAAATGACCGATCTTTCCCGTAGTTAGTAAACGCAATAACTTTTGCACAAACCAATCAAAATACGCTTATTGTGATTTTTTTTTTTTTTTACCAAAAATATGTAGCAGAAAACAAATTGGCCTAAAATGTTAAAAAAATGTAGATTTTTTTTTTTTTTGGGGGGGGGGGGGGGGGAATGTTATATATCAGAATGTAAAAAATATTGTTTTTTTTTTTTTCAAAATTGTCGCTCTTTTTTTCAAAAATTAAAAATCAAAAGTGATCAAATACCACCAAAAGAAAGCTCTATTTGGGGAAAAAAGGACATAAATTTAATTTGGGTACAGTGTCGCATGACCACGCAATTGTCCATTAAAATAACGCAGTGCCGAATCGCAAAGTATAGCCTGGTCAGGAATGGGGAAAAATATTCCGGTCTTAAAGTGGTTAAAAATTCGCTCATTTAGAATTTTTTTGTCAAAGACATGTAGCTAATTACATTTTGGCCTAAATATATGACAACATTTTAATATATTGGATATTTTTTAACTGTCAAAGTAGAAAATGTAAATTTTTTTGCAAAATTGTCGCGCTTTTTTTATTAATATCGCAAAAAATGAAAAGCGCAGAGGTGATCAAATACCACCAAAAGGAAGCTATGTTTGTGAAAAAAAAAGGACGTAAATTTAGTTTGGGTATGGAGTTGCATGACCGCGCAATTGTCAGTTAAAGTCGCGCAGTGCCAAGTTGCAAAAAGTGGCCTGGACGTTAAGCAGGAAAATCCTCCGGTCCTAAAGTGGTTAACATATCTAAATCTACAGTAAATCTAGCTCTTTTTGTGATTAGACCAATTGGTCCAGATGCCCTGTTAGTCAAATCTGACATTAAATCTTTTCCTTTATTCTTTGCTTTTGGTCTGGAGCTTAGAACTCCCTGGTCATTCTCTTCCTGCTTCATCTCAAATGTATTTTCTTGATAAGCAGGATGAAGATTCAATTGTGAATCATTGAAGGCATTTGGTGTAGCTACATGATCCCTGTGGGGCTCAGCTACAGAGATCTGCATTCTCCAATGCTCCTTCTCAATTCAGTACAGGACTCTGCTTTTCTTTTAGTAAATCACAGTGCATTTCTACTACAGTGCTGCAGAAATCTGCTTTGCTAAACACTGTTGCTTGGTAGGAAGTTGGTTCTCGAAGCCAGAGTCCAGTAAGCATGGGGAAAGTGATCCCCTGGTCTTCCAGTTTAATGGTTAATACAACATATCATGTCTCTTTGTCCGATGAATCACAGTTCTGCCTTGTTCCACGTTTATTTCCTGGGTGTTGGTATAGAATATGCCAGGAGAGAGCTTAAGTCTCGGTTCACACTAGGTCGCTCCGACTTCAGGGGTGACCTGTGAAGTCGTGTGCACCGCGACTTCGGGGCGACTTGCACGGACTTCATATAATGAATGTCTATGCAAGTCGCTCTGAGGTCGCCCCGAAGTAGTACAGGACCCTTTTTCTAAGTCGGAGCGACTTGTGTCGCTCCTATTAGAACAGATCCTGTAGCACTGCATGGACCGCGACGGACCGCGACTTGTCAGGCTGACAAGTCGCCTGACAAGTCGCGGTAGTGTGAATGGATACTTAGACTCCTACAAAAGACAATGTGTCTTTTCAGGAGGGAAGACAGAGCAGCGCCTTCTAAGTGCAGCAAGACATTTATTGAAGTATGTGCAGCAGTATTACTACGGCGACACGTTATTGGAGTGTGCGCTCCTTCTTCTACGGCCTGAAGAAGGAGCGCACGCTTCGATAACGCGTTGCCGTAGCATCCCACATCACCCCCAGGACTGACATCAGGATCCCGGGACCCACGAGTGCCAGCATTCCACCAGTTGACGGGGAGCCCGCGGACACCACCGAAGCTGCCCCTGCACACACAGAGGAACCCCCCCCTGCCGCTCTCACGGGGATCCACTGCCTCCACCACTAGGACCCTCTCCAGTGATGCTCCTGATGATCAACATTACTTGACTAACTGCATCTTATTCACCGACTAAATGTGAGTGTAATACTGCTGCACATACTTCAATAAATGTCTTGCTGCACTTAGAAGGCACTGCGCTGTCTTTCCTCTTGTCTCCCCCCAGAGATCTCTTCTGTCTCTTCCGCCGGCAGCCGCTACAGTGGACAGCTACCCCCTGAACTGTTTGGGGGTCCCCCTACCCCTGGTGTTTCCCTTCCCCCTTCCCCCCCTCCCCCGGGTCCCCAGGACCAGACTTTTTTGAGACCTCTTCTTGCGCCAATTCACCACTAAACCAATGTATCTTTTCAGAACCCAAAAAAGATATGTGCTATACAGCACTCTCCTCCCGCGCTCAGAACCCGGTCCTCAGGCTGCCTCAATCCCGGGAACTCGTGCTAAAACTTGGCATCCATTATGGCTAGGCTTTGCTGCCCCTTACGACCAGGGCGGTCGACCAAACACTGTAATACAAAAACAAAGAAAGGGCGCACCAGCCTAGCGCATTATCCTCAGCGAGTTTATTAGATAAAAGTTAAAATCAGCTACTCACAAACATACGTGAAGTACAGACACATCAATCCCATAAAGCCGCCTCATAGCAGAGGTCCAACGTCTTTACTGGAAGCAGAGGGCTGACGCGTTTCGAGGCCGTGCCTCTTCCTCAGAACCACTGAGGAAGAGGCACGGCCTCGAAACGTGTCAGCTCTCTGCTTCAGCGGCTTTATGGGATTGATGTGTCTGTACTTCACGTATGTTTGTGAGTAGCTGATTTTAACTTTTATCTAATAAACTCGCTGAGGATAATGCGCTAGGCTGGTGCGCCCTTTCTTTATATTTTCAGAACCACCTTATCGGAAATTAGTATACTGTTTATGTGATTCAGTTCTTGGGTTTTTTGATGTTTGTATCACACATTATGCCTATGAGCAGAATTTTACTAGTGGGCTGGGTGCTTCTCATCTCAGGCCTTTAATTCTCTTATTGGCATGTTGGTTATATTAGAATATAAAAGAGTATCTACTGGTTTTAGCGCAAATTTATTTCAACTTAAAATGTTAGCTCTATGTGGCAGGTCAGAATTTGTTTTAGATGAGCATTTTCCAATTGTCTACAGATGCAACAGAATCCATTACATGTGGTAATCTCCGCTCTGGCAAATAGTGTTCAGCATTTTGACCAGAATATTGTATTTACACAGTACCCCTAAGAATATTGTTTACTTGGGCTCTTCCTTTTTGTTGTGGCTATGGCACTTTGGATCAAGCAGTTCAGCTTCCAGAGCCTCTTAATGATGATTGTTAGAATAGCGTTTATATGCAATTAACTGCCTAGGATATCTGTTCCTTTTTGGTCTTCATTTTATATTTAGGTTAAAGTAAGAGATTTTCAGGGTAGCAAAACATTTAATGGCAGATGCTTTGTTTTGTCTTGTTTCAGTCAGTGTTTCAGGACACCAGTTACCCCAGCAATGAGGAAAGGCCTTCAAATTCCTTAACACCAGTTTGTTTTTTGCTCGCAGTTATATGCAATTTGATATTCAATTCCCTTGCTTAACCACTTAAGCCCCGGAAGATTTTACCCCCTTCCTGACCAGGGCCTATTTTGCGATTCGGCACTGCGTGAATTTAACGGACAATTGCGCGGTCGTGCGACGCTGTACCTAAATGAATTTGGCGTCCCTTTTTTTCCCCACAAACAGAGCTTTCTTTTGGTGGTATTTGATCACCTGTGCGATTTTTTGATCATGCGCTATAAACAAAAAAAGAGCGACAATTTTGCAAAAATAACAATATTTTTCACATTTTTTTTTTAAATTCCCCCCCAAAAAAATGTAAAAATAAAAATTTAACATTTTAGGCCAATTTGTTTTCTGCTACATATTTTTGGTAAAAAAAAAAATCGCAATAAGCGTATTTTGATTGGTTTGCGTTATTATTAAAGTTATTGCGTTTACTAACTAAGGGAAAGATTTTTATCATTTTTATTGTTTTTTTTTTTAACGAGTAATGGCGGCGATCTGTGATTTTTTTTTGCGGGACTGCGACATTGTGGCGGACAGATCGGATCCCTGACTGACATTTTTGACACTTTTAGGGGTACCAGTGACATTACTACAGTAATCAGGGCTATACATATGCACTGTTACTGTAAAAATCACACTGGCAGGGAAGGGGTTAACTTTATTGGAGAAGGAGGGGTTAAGTGTGCCCCTAGGGGCATGCTTCTAACTGTGCAGGGATGTGGCTGTTTGTGTAACAACAGAGATATACGATCCTACATAGCAGGACCTATGTAAGTGATCTCTGCACTTACACAAGGGAGAATGACAGGCGGCTTTGTTTACATTAGCCACCTGCCTTTCTCCCTCTGTACCGGACGATCGCGAGTGACCGGAGGACATCGGGTCCGCCGGTCACACGCACGGACATGTTAGGGAGCGAGCGTGGGCGGGAGCGTGCCTCCGGCGGCGCGCGCTCCCCCCTAGAGGTTTGCAGGTTACGTTACTTTGCCTGTGAGGGGCTGACTGCCGCCGTAAATAGTCGTGCGGCAGTCGGCAAGTGGTTAAACAACCAACATTATCTACATCACTGATTGCATCTCCTTTTAGGACTCTTCAGAACTCTTTTGGCCTTTATATCAAAGTGGTTGTTTCCGCACTTCTACATCAAAACTGTTAGGAGTTTGAAACACAATGACTTTGAATATAATTCTCGCTTTTGGTAAGAAGTCCTGAAACAGACTTTAGAAGCTATGTTTATATGCTGCTATTGGATCACAAATTGAATACATGTCATGTTATTTCACCACTGCTATGGAATCAATCTGTTCTGCATATAAAACAGAACTGCTTTCCCACTCCGTTCAGTCTGGTTAGTTGAGGTTAACTTGCTGGACAGTGTTTGAAGAATCGGATTAGCAAAACAAAGATAGGTAGTTATCATTTCATGCTAAGCCATTGGCATACCCCCCAACCGTCCCGGATTCCGGACTGTCCCGCAATTTGGTGGGAGTCCCGTGGTCCCGGGAGCCGGGCTGAAGTCCCGGAAAATGTGGCCGGTCTTCTCTGCTCCCCCCTCCTCCTCCCAGAGCTCCGCCTCCAGATCCTGCGTCTCAGCGCCGCTGCGCCGGCCGCGATCGCTGCAGCGGGGGACAATCAGAGGAACCTGTCAGGGGAAGATAACTCAGCGGCCGCCTGACACAGTCTGTAGTTAATGCTGCAGCGAGATTCACTCCTGCACTTTTTAACTACCGTCTGTGTCAGGCGGCCACGGAGTTATCTTCCCCTGACACATGATGATGATTACAGGAAGTGCTGAGCCCGAGCAGGACCTGCGGGCGAGTGCAGCGGGACCCGGGAGTTGAGGTCTCTGCGGTCTGCATCTGTCTCTCTGGATCTCCCTTAGTTCTTCCGAGAGGTTAGTGTTCTTTTTGGAACTTCCTACCTCTTGCTGCGGTGTTAGCCGCGGGGGGGGGGGGTGTATGGAGCTGGGGTGAATGGATGTGCCTGGGGGAGGGATTTAACCGGGGGGGGTAGTGGATGTAGCTGGGGGTTGTTTGGAGCTGGGGTGGATGGATGGACCTGGGGGGGGGGATTTAGCCAGGGGGGTGTATTGAGCTTGGGTGGGCATTTGGGGTGGATGTACCTAGGGGAGGGATTTAGCCGGGGGGGGTGTGGTGGAGCTGGGGTGGATGTAGCTGGGGGGGTGGATGGACCGGGGGAGATGTGTGGAGCTGGGGTGGGCATTTGGGGTGGATAGAGCTGGGGGAGGGATGTAGCTGGGGGGGTGGATGGACCTGGGGGAGGTATTTAACCGTGGGGGGGTTTATGGAGCTGGGGTGGATGTAGCTGGGGGGGTGTATGGACTTGGGGGATGGATGGACCTGGGGGAGGAGGGATTTAGCCAGGGGGGTGTATGGAGCTTGGGTGGGCATTTGGGGAGGATGTAGCTGGGGGATGGACGGACCTAGGGGAGGGATTTAGCCGGGGGGGTGTATGGAGCTGGGGTGGGCATTTGGGGTGGATGTAGCTGGGGGAGGGATGTAGCTGGGGGGGTGGATGGACCGGGGGGGATGTGTGGAGCTGGGGTGGGCATTTGGGGTGGATAGAGCTGGGGGAGGGATGTAGCTGGGGGGTGGATGGACCTGGGGAGGTATTTAGCCAGGGGGGGTGTATGGAGCTGGGGTGGGCATTTGGGGTGTATGGAGCCGGTGAGGGGGTGGATGGAGCTGGGGTGGGCATTTGGGGTGGATAGAGCTGGGGGGTGGGTGGTGCAGAGTCCGACCCCTGCATTCTGTACATTACACTCCTGTCCCCTGCGCTCTGCACATTACATACTCCTGTCTCCTGCATTCTGTACATTACATACTCCTGTCTCCTGCATTCTGTACATTACATACTCCTGTCTTCTGCATTCTGTACATTACATACTCCTGTCTCCTGCATTCTGTACATTACATACTCCTGTCTTCTGCATTCTGTACATTACACACTCCTGTCTCCTGCATTCTGTACATTACACACTCCTGTCTCCTGCATTCTGTACATTGCATACTCCTGTCTCCTGCATTTTGTACATTACACACTCCTGTCTCCTGCATTCTGTACATTACACACTCCTGTCTCCTGCATTCTGTACATTACATACTCCTGTCTTCTGCATTCTGTACATTACATACTCCTGTCTCCTGCATTCTGTACATTACATACTCATAGAATGTGTCGGCAGATAAGAACCATTTGGCCCATCTAGTCTGCCCAATATATCTGAATCCTATGAATAGTCCCTGGCCCTATCTTGTATGAAGGATAGCCTTATGCCTATCCCATGCATGCTTAAACTCCTTCACAGTATTTGCAGCTACCACTTCTGCAGGAAGGTTATTCCATGCATCCACTACTCTCTCAGTAAAGTAATACTTCCTCATATTACTTTTAAACCTTTGCCCCTCTAATTTAAAACTGTGTCCTCTTGTGGTAGTTTTTCTTCTTTTAAATATGCTCTCCTCCTTTACCGAGTTGATTCCCTTTATGTATTTAAAAGTTTCTATCATATCTCCTCTGTCTCTTCTTTCTTCCAAGCTATACATGTTAAGGTCCTTTAACCTTTCCTGGTAAGTTTTTTCCTGCAATCCATGTACTAGTTTAGTAGCTCTTCTCTGAACTCTCTCTAGAGTATCTATATCCTTCTGGAGATATGGCCTCCAGTACTGCGCACAATACTCCAAGTGAGGTCTCACCAGTGTTCTGTACAGCGGCATAAGCACTTCTCTCTTTCTACTGCTTATACCTCTCCCTATACATCCAAGCATTCTGCTGGCATTTCGTGCTGCTCTATTACATTGTCCTCCCACCTTTAAGTCTTCTGAAATAATTACTCCTAAATCCCTTTTCTCAGATACTGAGGTCAGGACTGTGTCAAATATTCTATATTCTGCCCTTGGGTTTTTACGCCCCAGGTGCATTATCTTGCACTTATCCACATTAAATTTCAGTTGCCAGAGTTCTGACCATTCTTCTAGTTTTCCTAAATCCTTTTCCATTTGGCGTTTCCCTCCAGGAACATCAACCCTGTTACATATCTTTGTGTCATCAGCAAAAAGACAAACCTTACCATCGAGGCCTTTTGCAATATCACTTATGAAGATATTAAAACAAAATTGGTCCCAGTACAGATCCCTGAGGTACCCCACTGGTAACATGACCTTGTTCTCAATGTTCTCCATTGACTACAACCCTCTGTTGTCTGTCACTCAGCCACTGCCTAATCCACTCAACAATATGGGAGTCCATGCTCAATGACTGCAGTTTATACTCCTGTCTTCTGCATTCTGTACATTACATACTCCTGTCTCCTGCATTCTGTACATTACTCACTCCTGTCTCCTGCATTCTGTACATTACATACTCCTGTCTCCTGCATTCTGTACATTACATACTCCTGTCTCCTGCATTCTGTACATTACATACTCCTGTCTCCTGCATTCTGTACATTACATACTCCTGTCTCCTGCATTCTGTACATTACATACTCCTGTCTCCTGCATTCTGTACATTACATACTCCTGTCTTCTGCATTCTGTACATTGCATACTCCTGTCTCCTGCATTCTGTACATTGCATACTCCTGTCTCCTGCATTCTGTACATGACATACTCCTGTCTCCTGCATTCTGTACATTACACACTCCTGTCTCCTGCATTCTGTACATTACATACTCCTGTCTCCTGCATTCTGTACATTACACACTCCTGTCTCCTGCATTCTGTACATTACATACTCCTGTCTCCTGTACATTACACTTTCCTGTCTCCTGCATTCTGTACATTACATACTCCTGTCTCCTGCATTCTGTACATTACACACTCCTGTCTCCTGCATTTTGTACATTTCACTCTCCTGCACTATATACACAATACTTTACATTGTATACTTCTCACCAAAGTCTTCATTGTCTCAACAGTTGCTGGTTGCTATGCAGTCTCTGACTATTTTAATGAAGTTCTTCTTTAAGGTAGGCTGAGCAATCAAAGCATATTTTAGGAGTACATGGAAGTCTGGGTTTTGTTTACCCTATCCCTTAAGCCCCTCCCACTGCTACACAACTGGCCACACCCACAATTTGCCGCGGCGCGCTACGCGCTTTGCAAGTTGTATTCCTCTTTTAGTGTCCCTCATTGTGAAGTTCAAAAGTTGGGAGGTATGCATTAGCATTGCCCAATAGAGCTGATTCAGCAATTTTCACTATCCGCAAGGCTTTCCTTTCTTTTTCTGTTCCATGTAAATGGCTCTCCTCTATCAGAATCATAATTAAAATCTGTTCGTAAAAGATGTTGATGGTGCAGGATATGCAGCTGCTACATAGGGAGTGCATCAGGACATAGATGGGTGCCCTGCTCTTTATGTACGACCTGCTCTTTGCATTTATTACACAAGTCCCCATCTTTTATAATATTAATATATAAAAGAGATTATTGTATGAATAGTTGACATTCATATGTTTTCTGGTGCAGAGGATTTTATTTTTCCTTCTGTTAAAATTACAGCTCTCCTGCAGGGTATATGGGGATGCTCATATTCCCTATTTGCAAGTGTGAGCTGCGTTGGATATCCTTGTTGTTCACCTGGAAGGGAATGATTTAGGTGGATTCAAAATATTAGACCTTCTAAATAAAAGGGAACCGCTTTGTCTACAATTAATGGTTTTCTAGGCCTGGACTTCAGTTCATGGTAAAGTTACCATACAATGTGCATTAATTAATATGCTGATTTCCTGTATACTCATTATTAGTGACTTCATTTTTTTCGGGTGTGAACTGAAGAGTTTCATCAGAGATCTAGCAGCGTTTGGCATAGATCCCAACCTTCACTCCTTTGCGACCAAATCCCTCTGTCTCTCATGCAGTTTCAGTTGTCCCTCGTTTTGGTCTGATGTATACATCTCTATACAAAATTTACAGTTTTACTGCCATAGGTGTTATGCTGTGCTAAACTTTTTATCCGGCCTCTAGAATACTGCATTTGTTATTTTGGAGGGCCATTATTGTGGAAAAGTAGAGGTAAGAAAAAAGCACTTGTGTTGTTTAGTCAATTATTTTCTGCATATTAGATCTTTGAGGTCCCTGTAACCAGGGACGGTTCTTTTCTACTTATTGTGTAAAAGGGTGTCCCTCTTTATAATTTCAGAAATTTAGGAGGTATGGTTTTAGTACATTTTCTCAAATATTGGTAATTGCATTTTCAATGCTGGATTGTAAAGAGTGATTGTTTAGGCTGCTGTGGTAGGGTGGGGCCAGGTTGATAACCTGGCTTTTGGGTAATGTCCTTGGACAGTGGTTGGTAAACTGTTATTTGGTTGGTATAAGATATTGCTGCTTGAGTCTTAGTGACTAAGCATGTTGGTCTGTTAATGGTTAACAGCGGTTCTGTTTGATATTAACCACTTAAGCCCCGGAAGATTTTACCCCCTTCCTGACCAGGGGGTATTTTGCGATTCGGCACTGCGTGACTTTAACGGACAATTGTGCGGTCGTGCGACGCTGTACCTAAACGAATTTGATGTCCTTTTTTTCCTACAAACAGAGCTTTCTTTTGGTGGTATTTGATCACCTGTGCGATTTTTTGATCATGCGCTATAAACAAAAAAATAGCGTCAATTTTGCAAAAATAACAATATTTTTCACATTTTTTTATATGAAATTCCCCCCCAAAAAAATTTAAAAATCAAAATTTTTTAACATTTTCGGCCAATTTGTTTTATGCTACATATGTTTGGTAATAAAAATCGCAAAAAGCATATTTTGATTGGTTTGCGCAAAAGTTATCGCGTTTACTAACAAAGGGAAAGATTTTTGTAATTTTTGTTGTTTTTTTTTAACGCGTAATGTCGGCGATCTGCAATTTTTTTTGCAGTACTGCGACATTGCGGCGGACAGATCGGACCCTTGACTGACATTTTTGACACTTTTGGGGTTACCAGTGACAGTAATCAGTGCTATACACATGCACTGTTACTATAAAATTACACTGGCAGTGAAGGGGTTAACTTTATTTGAGAGGGAGGGGCTGTGTGTGTCCCTAGGGGCGTGATTCTAACTGTGATTGGCTGTGGCTTGAGCTGTAGGAACAATGATCAACGGTCCTACATAGTAGAACCGTATGATCATTGTTTCTACACAGGGGAGAATGACAGGCAGCTTGTTTACACTAGCTACCTGCCTTTCTCCCTCTCCCCCAACGATCGCCGAGTGACCGGCGGACATCAGGTCTGCCGGTCACACACGCGGGGGGTCCGTGACCGCGTGGGAGCGGGAGCGCGCCGCCCGCGGCGCACGCTCGCTCCCCAGAGCCTCACAGGTTAGTGACGTATATATACGTCACTTTGCCTGTGAGGGGCTGACCGCCGCAGTATATGTACTTGCGGCGGTCGGCAAGTGGTTAAAAGTTAAAGTTAATTTCATAATCATAATTGTTTTAAACCCAATAAAGGGGCCACGTTCTAAACTTTTCCCCAATCCTTGTTGTGTGTTTATTTTATATTTTAAGTATGTTCTTATGGTATGATGGGTGTTAATGGGGTGTACAATCCCATGCAAATGTGCAGTGGGCTCACTGCTCCACTTACCTGCCACCTCTAAAAGCGATGTCCCTGGGCCGGCTCCTTGTGTGCTGGCTGTGTCTGGCTCCCCTGCTGCGTGCTGCTGCCTCGCCTTACCCGTGACTCCACTGATGCTGTCCACACGCTCTGGGCCTTCAAATGCATAAACATGAAACATGCGTGACAAATTGGCCAATTATTAAACGCATAAACATGAAATATTCATGACTGATGCCAATTGTCTGGAAGATTTAATGTTTATGCATTTGATTCCCATTGTCAAGAAACAATGGATATTAAAAGCATAAACATTACAGGACAATTTGGACTGACACGCTAACAGAATGTTACAGCTGGACATAGCAAACTTACTGACATGTATTATACATGTTTTCCATGATCAACTGTAACATTCTGTCAGCATGTCAGTCCACATTGTCATTTTCAGGGGTGTGAGGGTGGCACGAGAATGCAAATGTGCAGTGGACTCACTGCTCCACTTACCTGGCACCTCTAAAAGCGATGTCCCTGGGCCTGCTCCTTGTGTGCTGGCTGTGTCTGGCTCCTCTGCTGCGTGCTGCTGCCTCGCCTTACCGGTGACTCCACTGATGCTGTCCACACACTCTGGGCCTTCAAATGCATAAACATGAAACATTCGTGACAAATTGGCCAAATAAACACATAAACATTAAATATTCCTGACAAAGGGCATCAGTCACAAATATTTCATGTTTATGCATTTGAAGGCCCAGAGTGTATGCAGACAGCATCAGCGGAGTCACCGGTAAGGCGAGGCAGCAGCACGCAGTAAAGGAACCAGACACAGCCAGCACACAAGGAGCAGGCCCGGGGTGCAGGTAAAGTAAGTGGAGCAGTTCAGCTGTAAAATTCTGTCAGCATGTCAGCCACATTGTCATTTTCAGGGGTGTGTCACACACCCCTGAAAATGACGATGTGGCTGACATGCTGACAGAATTTTACAGTGTGAGGGTGGTATGAGAGGCAAATGTGCAGTGAGTGGACTGTGGACTCACTGCTCCAGTGACTCACCTCCCAGGGAGGCTGCCACAGTGCCACTTCTAAAACCGGCCTGCTCCTCTGACTGCTTCAGTTTTCTTCTGGCATATGCTGCCTTCACCTTGCCTCGCCGCCTCACCGACCAACTCACTGACTCTATCCACTCCAGTCAGGCCACGTCCACGCCTGTCCATTCCGCGCGCGCTCTAAGCCTGGGCTGGGCCTGGGACGGGCTGGTGGTGCTTGCTGCGCACTCTCCCTCTGCTGGCGTGACGTCATGTCACTGTGCACGCCCCCCTCCGCCGGCCTGTTTGTATAGGCGCCGCGAGCGGCAAGACGCTGCCTGCACTGTGTCCGTCTTCTGGCTGCCCTGTTCCTGCAGGAGGACTGGAGCAATGGGAGTGGCGTTCCTGCTGTGCAAATAGTGCGGGAACATAGTTCCCATGCGTTCCTGCAGGACTCGAGCCCTGCTTTTGGTCCCTTAAAAAGTGGGAGGCACATATACAAACTGTTGTAACTCCTTTCACCTGATTTGGATGTAAATACCCTCAAATTAGAGCTGAAAGTCTGCAGTTAAAGCACATCTTGTTTATTTAATTTCAAATCCATTGTGGTGGTGTATAGAGCCAAAAAGATTAGAATTGTGTCGATGTCCCAATATTTATGGACCTGACTGTATTTCATCCCACCTCTTGCTCTGAAGGCAATTCTGAAATTTTGGATTTCCCCATCAATTTTTTTTTTTTTTTTTATGTACCTCAGTGACAATGGTCATTAGTAGAAAAAGAGGGATGAAAAGAGAGAGAGAGACACAAAACAGGAAGTTAGAGGGATTCCCCCCAATAAACAGTTGTCTCTAGAAGAGATACTGTATATCCATCTGAAGATTTTCCCCTAACCCCTGTTCTGGAGACAGTTTTACAATTTTGTATTCCCCTAACTTTTTTTGGTCACCAGTACAAACTGAGAGGGTGAATATTCACAGTGAGGACACAGACAGGAAGAAAAACGTGACTGAGAATCTAACCCTTCCCCACTCTATCCAAAACTAAAAAAAAAAAAGGTTTTTCTTAACTTATGGCCTTTTAGTTGTTTAGGGCATAGGGACATAATTCCTAGGGATCGACCGATTATCGGCAACACCCGAAATATATCAGAATCGGCTCCTGAGGTTACTGATATTGCCGATGTCTCAGAAAGTGCTTTTACCGGAGTGATGCCTGCTAGAGGCATCACCCCGGTACCGGCGTCCATAGCCGACGGTCGGCTGTCTTGTAATGACAACCGATGCGGCTGAGAACTCGCTCGGCTGTCATTGCAAGGAGCGGGAGGGGACGTCTCCCCCCCTCCCGCCGCCTTCCGTGGCTCACCTGGGTATCCCGTCCCACCAGAAGACCCGGGCAACCAGCCTGCACGGCCGCTGAGGACCCGATCAAAGCCGCATTTGGCTCTGATCGGGTCTCCATGTAAAAACCTGGAAGTGATGTCATGACATCACTTCCGGGTACTCGGCGCCAGATTAAAAAAAAAATTACAGCATTCAAAACAGCCAAACTTGGCGTTTTGAATGCTTTTAAGTGCAGAGGAGGAGTTTGGGACCCCCAGATCTCTCCACAAGAGTACCTGTAAAAAAATAAAGAAAAAAAAAAATTTTAAATGTCCGATAATATCAGCCGATACCGATATCCAATGACCAAAATATCGGTATCGGCAATAAAAAAAACAATATCGGTCGATCACTAATAAGTACCCACCAAATTTACACTACAGCTATATTTATGATTAAAATATACCCCTACAACATTGTGTTATGGTACATACCCCCTAATCCCCGCCATTTTATTTAACCACTTGCGGACTGCGCACAGTATATTTACTGCGGCAGTCAGCCCCTCACAGGCAGAGCGACGTAGGTCTACCTCGCTAGCCTGTGAGGCTCTGGGGAGCGATCGCGCGCCGCCGGAGCCACGCTCCTGCGCGTTCACGGACCCCCCCGCTCGTGTGACCGGCGGACCCGATGTCCGCCGGTCACTCGGCGATCGTCGGGGGAGAGGGAGAAAGGCAGGCGGCTAATGTAAACAAGCCGCCTGTCATTCTCCCCTGTGTAGAAACAATGATCATACGGTTCTACTATGTAGGACCGTTGATCATTGTTCCTACACCTCAAGCCACAGCCAATCACAGTTAGAATCATGCCCCTAGGGACACACACAGCCCCTCCCTCTCAAATAAAGTTAACCCCTTCACTGCCAGTGTAATTTTACAGTAACAGTGCATATTTATAGCACTGATTACTGTAGAAATGTCACTGGTAACCCCAAAAGTGTCAAAAATGTCAGTCAAGGGTCCGATCTGTCCGCCGCAATGTCGCAGTACCGCAAAAAAAATCGCAGATCGCCGCCATTACGCGTTAAAAAAAAAACAGCAAAAATGACAAAAATCTTTCCCTCTGTTAGTAAACGCGATAACTTTTGCGCAAACCAATCAAAATACACTTTTTGCGATTTTTTTTTACCAAACATATGTAGCGTAAAACAAATTGGCTGAAAATGTTAAAAAATTTAGATTTTTACATTTTTTTTGGGGAATTTCATATAAAAAAATGTGAAAAATATTGTTATTTTTGCTAAATTGACGCTCCTTTTTTGTTTATAGCGCATGATCAAAAAAGTGCACAGGTGATCAAATACCACCAAAAGAAAGCTCTGTTTGTGGGAAAAAAAGGACATCAAATTTTTTTAGGTACAGCATCGCACGACCGCGCAATTGTCCGTTAAAATCACGCAGTGCCGAATTGCAAAATACCCCCTGGTCAGGAAGGGGGTAAAATCTTCCGGGGCTTAAGTGGTTAAAAAAAAATCTACATTGTGTACATTGAGCAACAACATATTTACTTTGTTTTTAATTTTTAGATATTTTCCTTCTTCTAAAAATTACACCAATTTCCCCCAATTAACTAAATTACATTTTACTAAAAAACGTACTATTTATACTATGTTTTTTTCTCCATGTTTAGAAATGCAGATTTACCTCTTGTTTTTATCCAGCAGATGACCAACAAAATAATGATAACCAGGACGACAGGGACCACACCCAGTACAATTAGTAATATTGGAATTGGGTTACCTGGAATTTGAAAAATACATGCAGTTAACTGAGATCGGGGGGGGGGGGGCATTTTTATTTATCATTTGTAGGTTTGTATCACTTAGCATACTAAAGCACAAATCCTGAAGGGAGAAATCCTCATTGGCCCTGAACCCGCTTCCTCAACAGGCACATCTTTTCTGGGCATTAGGTGAAGAGTTCCCCAACCCTTGATAGATCTAGATTTGCCATACATTTTGGTATTAAGCATTGGGTAAAATTCCACTGAATTTGTTCTCTAATGTTGCCTTACAGCACTGAAAGGTGAATTTAGAAAAACGTTAGGAAATTAGGATGCCTGTTATAAGGGGAAAGCTCTAAAATGTCCCTAATTGCTCTGTGCCCTGGATTTATAAACAATTTCAGGCACTATGATGTTAACGAAGGGTAGAGAGCTCCGCGCTTGTGGAGTATTGGATATAGTAGACAATATAGACTGTTGCCTCCCTATATTATAGTCCAAAGACTATATAATATGGTGAAAAAAAAAAGGGGGGGATAGGGGATGTCTGTTAGCTAGGAAAGATAATAAAGTGCCAAGTTTGGAAATACTATCAACATGTGGTAAAAAATGTAAATAAATAAATAAAACCGATATATAAATTGTGGTATTTGAAATAGTTGGATAAACAGTGCATCAAAGTGACATGTGCATATATTTCACCATAAAAGGTGACGTGTGCTATGTAGGTAAAATTAGTGGTGTTGGAATAAATTGACAATATATGTCTAACAGTATATATGCACTATGCAGATGATATGAAAGGTGATATAATCAATAGATAAACACAAATAAATATAAGTGCAAAGGTGCATAAAGTGATCCATAATATATATAGATGATAACAAATCCTCCTCATAAAATGTGGACAATAAATCAAAGTGACATGGGCATGTGCGTCCCTGTAAGGTGACGTGTGCTACAATGCTAGTGAAATTGGAGGTATTGGTGAACGGTACCAATATACTTAATTTGATAATCCAAACAAATACAGGTGAGATAAAATCAACAATTGATATATAAAAACTGATATGTGAAAAAATTATTATTAGCACGAATTAATAAGCATAGATGAATATAAGTGCAACCGCGCATAAAGTGACACGAGTGACAGCCCCAATGTTAAAGTGACATATGCTAGATAATATCTATGAAACTAGGTGGTAGATCTCTGCTTCACAGAATATGCGTTGCGGAAAGTGGCGTGACTAATGGGTGAACCAGGAAAAAAAGGGGGGGGGGGCAATATAGTGATGCAGTAATAACTATGAAGTGACAAATGCTGAAACACCAAAGTGATGTGTCCAATTTCCAAAAAAAATAAATCGATAATAGTCTATTTCAAGCGAAACAGTGATGATTGATAAGTGATCATCCTAAAAGGGGTGTTGATAAATTCTTCGTGTATCCCGTACACAATACTGAATAACCCTGTGGTGGGTGGTGAGGTGCACGGTGACCCCTACGGTAGGTAGCACACTCACGAGAGATACTCACCCCACACAGGGGTACAAGGCGGGTATGTTAAGATGTAGAGCTGATGTATCCTACTTTCTTCTCCAGGTCCAGGTAGGGACGTCTGGAAAGGTCCCTGGTGGTCCAAGGGTTAAAAGATATTGGCTATGTACTATGAAGATCTGGTGGGGTTCAAGGATATCCGCTCCGGGGGTCCGCAATGGTATGGAGTAAGGGATCAAACAATAGAGAGGCACATAGCGTAATACTGTAAATACAGCTATTTATTTGAATAGACAGGGTAAAAGGTACTCACAAACGATAGATCATAAAAAGGCAGTGAATTCCAGCGTCCGGAACGCTGTGCGGTCCAAGCTTTGTTTTGGGAACCGGAAGTGATGCGACACGCTGTACCGGTTTCGTAATGCTGAGGACGTATCATTACAAAACCGGTACAGCGTGTCGCATCACTTCCGGTTCTCTATTGTTTGATCCCTTACTCCATACCATTGTGGACCCCCGGAGCGGATATCCTTGAACCCCACCAGATCTTCATAGTACATAGCCATATCTTTTAACCCTTGGACCACCAGGGACCTTTCCAGACGTCCCTACCTGGACCTGAAGAAGGAGGCAGGATCCATCAGCCCTACATCTTAACATATCCGCCTTGTACCCCTGTGTGGGGTGAGTATCTCTGGTGAGTGTGCTACCTACCATAGGGGTCACCGTGCACCTCACCACCCACCACGGGGTTATTCAGTATTGTGTACGGGATACACAAAGAATTTATCAACACCCCTTTTAGGATGATCACTTATCACTCATCACTGTTTCGCTTGAAATAGACTATTATCAATTTATTTTTTTGGGAAATTGGACACATCACTTTGGTGTTTCAGCATTTGTCACTTTATAGTTATTACTGCATCACTATATTGCCTTCCCCCCCTTTTTTTTCTGGTTCACTATGATGTTAACATCATCATTTCCACTCAATAAGAAACCTTTATCAAGCCAGCAAAGGTTTCCTGCTCCCTATCAGTAGTGATGATCCAAACATACCAGGGTTTAGTTTGGGGCAGTTTCAGCGAACTTTACTGAATTTCAAATGTTTAATCCTATTTCAAATGTTTAATCAAAGGGAGGTGAATTATAGAAATCAGTAATGGTCTTTACCACGTTAATAGCAAGAGATTGCCAAAAAAAGATCATGGGCACTGCCAGGGGTGGCATGCACAGAAAAAAAAAAATCAGTTTGGAAGGAAGCAGTAACTTTAAAAAAGCTTAAAGTGAAATAATAAACATGCAAAACTACTTTAACTACTTACCGCCCACCCACTATCAAATGACGGTGGATTTGTATGGCTCTCGTTCTGGGAGGATGTCATATGACGGCACCCCAGAACGGCCACTCTCGCGCCCCTGTGGAGGCGCACAGCGCAGCGATCGCGGCCACACCGTGTTCCTAGGACATGGCACGACCCTGATCTTGGTAAAGAGCCAATGACGTGGCTCTTCACCCACGTGATCGGCTGTGTCCAATCACAGCCGGTCACATGTAAATGAGGAGGTGCCATTTATCGGCGCTCCTCGCCTCACACTGTCAGAGTGTGTGGCGAGGAGAGCCAATCAGTGGCTCCTCCTCAAAAGGAAGTCCAGGACAGGTAATCAGAGCACTGATCATCAGTGCCCTGATTACGGTAAAGAAAAAACAGTGCCCATCAGTGACACCAACCAATGCCCATCAGTGACCCCAATCAGTGCCCACAGTGACCTCAATCAGTGGCCATTAGTGATGCCAGTCAGTGTCCATCAGTGCCTGCTCATCAGTTCCACCCATCAGTGCCCCTCAGTGCCGCTGTCAGAACTTATCAGTGCCATAAATGAGTGACACCCACCAGTGCCGCCTATCAGTGCCCATCAGTGCGGCATATTAGTGCCTCCTCATTAGTGCGGCATATTAGTGCCTCCTCATTAGTGCCACCTTTTCAGTGCCCATAAGTGCCACCTCATCAGCGCACATCAGTGGAGGAGAAAAATTAGTTATTTACAAAAAAGAAAACAATTTTTTTTTTTCAAAATGTTCTGTCTTTTTTTCTTTTCTGTCTTTTAGTTAAAAATAAAAAAAAAAACAGCGGTGATTAAATACCACCAAAAGAAAGCTCTATTAGTGTGAAAAAAATGATAAAAATGTAATTTGGGTACAGCATTGCATGACCTCACAATTGTCATTCAAAGTGTGACGGCGCTGAAAGCTAGAAATTGGCCTGGGCAGGAAGGGGGTGAAAGTGCCCGGTATTGAAGTGGTTAGGTAGCATGTCTGGGGATGCCACATCTCTGAAGTGACACATCTGTACAAGTCTGGACTGGCCATAGAGCCACAAAGTGGGAGGTAAATGGTGACCGTGGTCTAGACAGGCCTAACACAAACTTTGCTTGCCGCTCACCTCCCACTAAGAGGCTATGCCTGTGTCTCCTCTGGCGAAACTATCATCAAGGTTTCTGGCTGCAGGAATGAGCTGTGTGTCTCTCTCACACACAGCTCAGGCTCTGAGCCAGTGCTGATCTCTCAGTATGGACTGGAGAGGAGAGAGAGCTCATCTGCTTCTCCTCCTCCTCCTCCCACCCCTCTCCTGCTGTCTCTGCCCTGCCCAGACTCCTTAGGGATGTGTGGGCAGGCAGGTAGTTTGAACCCAGAAGAGGAAAGTTGCTGACAGCCTACGCCTGAGCCTCTATCTTAGGGTAAGTAAGCTCATCCTCTATCTTGCCTCCCAGTGTGTAAACTAATTTAAGGGGAGCTGAATTCAAAGACACCCCAAAAATCTAAGAGAAAAATGATTCAGCAGGCTAGTACATTTTTCTGAAATTTTATTGCAGCAACTCATAATGGTACTCAGTAGATTGTATGGCCCCCACGTGCTTGTATGCATGCCTGACAACGTCGGGGGCATGCTCCTAATGAAACGATGGATGGTGTCCTGGGGTATTTTCTTCCAGATCTGGACCAGGGCAATACTAAGCTCCTGAACAAACTGGGGTGGCATCAGATGGACTGAAACATAATGTCCCAGAGGTGTTCTATTGGATTTAGGTCAGGCAAGAGTGGGGGCCATTCAATGATATCAATTCCTTTATCCTCCAGGAACTGGCTGCATACTCTCGCCACATGAGGCGGGGCATTGTCGTGCGCCAGGAGGAACCCAGGACCCACTGCACCAGTGTAGGGTTTGAAAATGGGTCCAAGGATTTTATCCTGATTCCTAATGCCAGTCAGGGTGCCATTGTCTAGCCTGTAGAGGTCTGTGCATCCCTCCATGGATACACCTCCCCAGACCATCACTGACCCACCACCAAACTGGTCGTGCTGAGCGATGTTATATGCAGCATAACATTCTCCACGGCTTCTCCAGGCCCTTTCACGTCTGCCACATGTGCTCAGCGTGAACCTGCTCTTATCTATGAAAAGCACAGGGCACCAGTGGCGGAGATGCCAATTCTGGTGTTCAATGGCAAATGCCAATCGAGCTCCACAGTGTTGGGCAGTGAGCACAGGGCCCACTAGAGGATATCAGGCCCTCAGGCCACCCTCCTGAAATCTGTTTCTAAATGTTTGGTCAGAGATATTCACACCAGTGACCTGCTGGAGGTCATTTTGTAGGGCTCTGACAGTGCTCATCCTGTTCCTCCTTGCACAAAGGAGCAGATACTGGGCCTGCTGATGGGTTAAGGACCTTCTATGGCCCTGTCCAGCTCTCCTAGAGTAACTGCCTGTCTCCTAGAATCTCTTGAGAGACATAGCAAACCTTCTGGCAATGGCACATATTGATGTGCCATCCTGGAGGAGTTCGACTGCCTGTGCAACCTCTATAGGGTCCAGGTATCCCCTCATGCTACTAGCAGTGACACTGACCCTATCCAAATGCAAAACTAGTGAAAACAATCAGAAATAATGAGAAGGGGAAACATTTTTTCAGTGGCCTCCACCTGTAAAACCATTCCTGTTTTGGAGGTTGTCTCATTGTTGCCCGTCTAGTGAATAGGGATGATCGAACGGTTCGAGTCGACCATCGGTTCGGCCCGAACATTGGGTGTTCGAGGTTCGGCCGAATTTAGAACTTTTTGCCCAAAAAGTTCGGAATTCGGCAACCAGAACCGACCAAAATGCAATGGTTCAGGAAATGGGCTTTAAAAGCCCGTGATTGGACCAGAACCATTAGAAAAAGCCAATTGAGGGGGCAGGAGAATGCTAGGAATGTGATTGGAGTGACTAGGGGGTCCCTAGGCCAATCATTAGTGAATACGCCCCCCAGTATATAAGATAGCCCCCGCCAAATTCCTAGCATTGTTATACAGGACATGGAAGAGAGTGGAAGCAGTTCTGTTAATTTTACTTTAAAAGTGTCATTTAGCATTTATTAGTGTGAGGAAAGGGATATCTAGTGTAGTTAGAGTGCTCCTTTACACTTTAGTTAGCTTCAAAAATGTAGTTTCTGTAGGGAAAGTGTGAAATGTCAGGGTGACCGTAATGTAGTGTAGGGTTAACTGACAGTGACTGCTATGGCAGGGTGACCAAACCCTTCCATGTCAGGGTGACCGCTATAGAGAAAAGCTAGTTTCTCTCAAGTCACTTTCGCTGCAGGAATATGGCTTCGCTCCCGTCAGCATTCTTTATGCTGCAGGCGCTGCTAGTGCTTTTTTGAGGACATGTTTGGAGTCAGACATGACATCTGAACATGTTCATGACATCTGAACATGTGTATATATACATACCCATGTATGTATATATACACCTACACATATATAGGTGTGAAAGGAGCAGAAAAAACTACTTGCGCTAATGAAATAATTAACACCAATATAGTTACGCACCTATCACACCTATATATGTCTAGGTGTGTATATACATATAAGTATGTGTGTATATACACCCGTATACACAAGTTCAGATGTTTTGCCTGCCTCCAAAGAACCCAAAAAAATGCCCAAAAAAACGCTAGCGTCAAAAAGAAAAAACGCCCAGGTGTGTTGTCGCAGGCATTTTTTTGGGGTTTTTGGAGGCAGGCAAAACATCTAAACTTGTGTATACGGGTATATATACCACTATACACAAGTTCAGATGTTTTGCCTGCCTCTAAAGAACCCAAAAAAATGCCCAAAAAAACGCCTGCTACTAAACCGGCAAGGTGTGAAAAGCGAGAAGCCACTAACCTGTTCTATAATTGCACTAATACAAATAATCTTTTTTTTATGGTTCTGGACATGCTACAGAGCTGAAACTTCACAGGTACACCTTTTAGACCCCCCCCCCAGACACAAAATCCCACAAAAAAAAGTTCTTAAAAATTGTCATTTTTGATAGAGAGCCAATTATTGAAAAAATTAAAAAAAAAAAATTATTTGGATTTAATATCTGGGGGGTCTAAAAATACCTGTGAAGATTCAGCTCTGTAGCATGTCCAGAACCAGAAAAAAAGATAATTTTTCAGTACAGCAGGGATGGTGGTACCCTCCTTTTACACCTATATGATCTTTTTTTTCTGGTTCTGGACATGCTACAGAGCTGAAACTTCACAGGTACACTTTTTAGACCCCCCCAGACACAAAATCACACAAAAAAAGTTCTTAAAAATTGTCATTTTTGATAGAGAGCCAATTATTGAAAAAGAAAATAAAATAAAAAAATAAAAATAATTTCTTTGGATTTAGTGTCTGGGGGGTCTAAAAGGTGTACCTGTGAAGTTTCAGCTCTGTAGCATGTCCAGAACCATAAAAAAAAAGATTGTTTGTATTAGAACACTTATAGAACAGGTTAGTGGCTTCTCGCTTTTCACACCTTGCCGGTTTAGTAGCAAGTGTTTTTTTGGGCATTTTTTGGGTTCGTTGGAGTCAGGAAAAACATCTGAACTTGTGTATAGAGGTATATATACCACTATACACAAGTTCAGATGTTTTGCCTGCCTCCAAAGAACCCAAAAAAATGCCCAAAAAAACGCTAGCGTCAAAAAAAAAACGCCCAGGTGTGTTGTTGCAGGCATTTTTGGGGGGTTTTTGGAGGCAGGCAAAACATCTGAACTTGTGTATAGTGGTATATATACACATAATTATATGTATATACACACCTAGACATATATAGGTGTGATAGTAGCAGAAATATATGCTTGCGCTAATGAAATCATTTACACTAATATGGTTACGCTCCTATAACACCTATCTATATATGTCTAAGTGTAAAATACATATAAGTATGTGTGTGTACACAGTTCAGATGTTTTGCCTGCCTCCAAAAACCCCCAAAAAATGCCTGCAACAACACACCTGGGCGTTTTTTCTTGACGCTAGCGTTTTTTTGGGCATTTTTTTGGGTTCTTTGGAGGCAGGCAAAACATCTGAACTTGTGTATAGTGGTATATATACCTGTATACACAAGTTCCGATGTTTTTCCTGCCTCCAAAGAACCCCAAAAAATGCCCAAAAAAACGCCTGCTACTAAACCGGCAAGGTGTGAAAAGCGAGAAGCCACTAACCTGTTCTATAAGTGACAAAATACAAACGATCTTTTTTTTCTGGTTCTGGACATGCTACAGAGCTGAAACTTCACAGGTACACTTTTTAGACACCCCAGATACTAAATCCAAAGATTTTTTTTTTTATTTTTTTATTTTTTTTTTTAATTTTTCCAATAATTGGCTCTCTATCAAAAATGACAATTTTTAAGAACTTTTTTTTGTGTGATTAATAGTCCCTGGGGTATGACCCAGAACCCTAGGAACTTTTTAGGGGCATTTATTGGGTTTTAGGGCTTCAAAATTGTGTTTTTTGATTACCGAAGTTTGGGTCCCATTGATTTCAATGGGGTTCTGAAATCCGGGCCGAACTTTCGGGAAGTTCGGATGTTCTGGCCGAACCAAACTTTTGAAAAGTTCGATCATCCCTACTAGTGAACCTGTTAATTTCATTAGCACCAAAGCAGCTGAAACTGATTAACAACCCCCTCTGCTACTTAACTGACCAGATCAATATCCCAGCAATTTAATTGACTTGATTCTATACTCTGATTAAAAGTGTTCTTTTATTTATTTTTTGAGCAGTGTATTATAGTAAGCACCACATTGTTTATGTATTTGTATTTGAATTTATGTGGGGACACATACGATTATTGTGAGAAACTATTCGCTTTTGTTGCTTTTAATTAGTTTTTGTACCTCCTTGTTCCATTTAATCATGTCAGTACCGGGCACTTTTTTCCCCCTTCCTGACCAGGTCAATTTTCAGCTTTCAGCACTGTCGCATTTTGAATGACAATTGCGCAGTCATGCAACACTGTACCCAAATTATTTTTTATGACTTTGTTCACACAAATAGAGCTTTCTATTGGTGGTATTTAATCACCATTGGATTTTTTTTTTTTTTACTAAATAAAAAAAACAAATACTGAATTTTTTGATAAAAAACATTTTGCTTTGTTTGTTATAAAACTTTACAGACACATTTTTTTTTTTATTAAATTAAAACAAAAAAAAAAAATGTATGATTTTTTTAAACACATTGTGACCAGGGGGAATATAGTGTTACCATGGTAACATTGTACTACTCTGGGTGATCAGGATTTTTTTTTTCACAATATGATTGCTTATAGCAGTGAATTTTGTTGCTATCAACAGAGATGTATAGTAACGAAGTAGAACTACTTAAGTACTGTACTTAAGTACCGAAATGCGGTATCTGTACTTTCCTAGAGTAGAATTTTTTTTCTCCTACTTTTACTTCACTACATTTTTTTGATGATTTCGATACTTCTACTCAAGTATTTTTTTTTTGTGCTGCATAGTTACTCGTTACTTTTAGAAAAATTACCACTGCCAGAACAGTAGATGGCAGGTTGCATAAAGCTCAAAAAATGTGTATAATGTCATTTGTAAATCAGCGCATACGAAAATAAAGGCTGTGTATAATAAAAGCTGCTATACCAAATCTTTCCAATAAAAAGAAAATATGAAACAAACAAATAAATGGTGCTACAGCGCTTAAAGTGCATCAAGAAACTACTAACAAACACAGGTTAATCATTTGAATAAATCATTTGAAATAATAAAAAACAATATGATGTTCAAACTTTTGACTTCTTTCGTTAATAACTACATAACACAGTACTTGTACTTCTACTTTCAGTACTTGAGTAGAAATTTTTTTTCAAAACTACTGGTACTTTTTACTTTTAGTACTTAAGTAGCAATTTTTTTGAAAAAACTACTTGCAATACTTAAGTAAAAAAAATTCTGAATACTTTAGTACTTCCACTTAAGTAACTTTTTCTGCGAGCACTTCCACTTCTACTCAAGTCACTTTTTGATCGAGCACTTGTACTTTTACTCAAGTAGAAATTTTGAGTACTTTATACAAGTCTGGCTATCAACAAGCATTTTACTGAATGAAATTGATTCAGTCAGTTTGTTTTGTTGTGATTGGGCCGAGCTAATCACATGGTACAGCTGGGCTGTGATTGGCCCTGCCTGTACCATGTGATCACATTGACCAATTACAGCTAGCAAAACAATTGCACACAATGGATGGCATGAAAGGAAGCCTTCCATTGTTTACAACTATCATGTGAGCTGCTGTGATTGGTCACAGGGTACCAGCAGTGAGCCGGTACACTGATAAGTCATCGGCGGTGGATACAGCCAGTGACAGATCGCGCCGCAACACATATCTGTGCAAGCGGAGCCTTCTGAGAGGACGTCATATGATATCCACTAAAAAGGAGGGAAATGTGTTAATATAATTCATTTATCTTATACTGAGAGTGATAACGCATAGGACAGTTGTTTCCTTTTTATTTTAAATTTGGGTACAGCGTTGCATGACAACGCAATTGCCAGATATCCACTTTAAGACCGGAGGACTTGGCTGCTCTATGACCAGGCCTTATTTTGCGATTCGGCACTGCCTGAATTTAATGGACAATAGCGCGTTCATGCGACGCTGTACTCAAGCGAAGTTGACGTCCTTTTTTTCCCACAAACAGAGCTTTCTTTTGGTGGTATTTGATCACCTGTGCGATTTTTATTTTTTGCGCTAAACAAAAACAAGAGCGACAATTTTGAAAAAATAACAATATTTTTCACATTCTTTTATATGAAATTCTCAAAAAAAAAATGTAAAAATCTAATTTTTTTAACATTTTAGGCCAAATTGTTTTCTGCTACATATTTTTGGTAAAAAAAAAATCACAATGAGCGTGTTTTGATTGGTTTGCGCAAACGTTATTGTGTTTACAAACTACGGGAAAGATTTCTGTCATTTTTATTGCTTTTTTTTTAAACTAGTAATGGTGGCAATCTGCGATTTTTTTTGTGCGGGACTGCGACATTGCCGCGGACAGATCGGGCTCCTAATTGACATTTTTGACACTTTTGGGTGACCAGTGACATTACTACAGTAATCAGTGCTATAAATATGCACTGTTACTGTAAAAAATGACACTGGCAGGTAAAGGGTTAGCATTACTGGTGATCAAGAGGTTAAGTGTGACCCTAGGGGCGTGATTATAACTGTAGAGGGGCGTGGCTTGTGAGATCATCACAGAGACATGCGATCCTATATAGCAGGATCACATAGCCTCTGTGATGATCTAAGGGAGAATGACAGATGGCTGTGTTTACATCAGCCATCTGTCTTTCTCTCTTAGCTGTGGGAGATCGCGAGTGGCCAGCGGCCATCAGAGCCGCCGGTCACATGTGCTGGCTTCCTGGCTGACGAGCGCTTGCCCCCTAGAGCCTCCTGCGCGAGCGACGTAATATTACCCAGGAGCGGCTGCCTGCCGCAATAAAACTGCGGCGAGCGGTTGTTTTGTGGTTAATCATTTGCCGACCGCCCAGGCTGGCTCGGCTGCGCGGATCGAGGTAGGGGTACGTTGGTTCGCAGAGGTGGTGCTGGGGGACAAGCGTGCGCTGCCCACAGCGCACTCATGCCCGCACTAGGCCGCAGGGATGCCGATCCATGGGACCGGCGGCTGTGATTGCCACCGGGCACCCGCTGAGAAAGAAGGATGGTCTGCTGTTGTAAACACAGCTGGCCATTGTTCTCTCTGAAATGATCACAGAGCGCCTGTGATCCTCCTATATAGGATAACAGGTCTCTATGGTCATTTCACAAGCCCCTCCCCCCACAGTTAGACACACTCCCCTAGGCTCACACTTAACCCTTTGATCACCAGTAGCTTAACCCCTTCCCTGCCAGTGCATATTTTTAGCACTAATTACTGTAGTAATGTCACTGGTCCCCCCCAAAAGTGTGACAAATGTCAGTTAGGGGTCCGATCTGTCCCCCGCAATGTTTCAGTCCCGCTAAATATTGCAGATTGCCGCCATTACTATTAAAATAAATAAATAAATAAATAAAAATGACATAAATCTTTCAGACACAATAATTTTTTGCACAAACCAATCAAAATACGCTTATTGCGATTTTTTTTACCAAAAATATGTAGCATAATAAAAATTAGCCTACAAGGATGAAAAATTTTGATTTTTACATTTTTTTTTTTTTGGGAATGTTATATATATAGCACAATGTGAAAAATATATAGATTTTTTTTTTTAGAAATGTCGCTCTTATTTTGTTTATAGCACAAAAAAAAAGAAATTCACACAGGTGATCAAATACCACCAAAAGAAAGCTCTTTTTGTGGGGGGGGGGGGGGGGGGGAAGGACATCAATTTTATTTGGGTACAGCGTCACACGACCGGGCAATTTTCTGTTAAATTAACACAAAAAATGACCTGGGGCAAATCCTTCAGTTCCAGTAGTGGTTAAAGGAGCACAGTACTGAATAGCAAAAAATGGCCTGGTCATGAAGGGGGTAAAGACATTCAGAGGTGGTTAATTTAATTTGAAGTGTGTTAATATAATTAATTTGTCTTATACTGAGAGTGATAGCACATAGGATAGTTGTTTTCTTTTTCTTTTAAATTTGGGTACAGTGTTGCATAACGACGCAATTACTGGTAACCACTTGCCGACCGCCCGCCGCAGTTTTACTGCGGCAGGCTGGCTCGGCTGCACGAATCGAGGTAGGGGGTAAGTTGGTTTGCAGGCAAATCCTACCGGTCCAGAAATGGTTAAAGCAGCACAGAACTGAATAGCAAAAATGATTGATTCTTGTCTTCATTTTACCTTTTCTCTTTGTAATCAGTGGTTATGTGAGTATCATACAGATCATCTATAAGGGGAGCGTTTTATGAACGTAACATCCTTTGAATGGCCTGAAGTGTGTTACGCACACAAGGCCATTGACACACAGAGAAGGTAAAATACGGACATGAGATGAATAAATCTCAAGTAGTCATTTTATGTTAGGTAGAGTCACTGAATTGCATTTGCAGGCAAAACAAAGCCAACAAAGTTTAAAAATAAAAAAACTAAACAAAAAAAAACATTATTTTAAGTCCTTTTCAGAATTTTATGCGTATTTTGTTGTTTTTTAAAGGATTTTCAGAAAAAAAAAAAAAAAAGAAAAAAAAAAACTACTTCTAAAAACTGAAAGGGACAGTAACCCAATACCTTTTTTACTATTATCTAAAAAAGTTACATTTTCAATAAACAAGAGCAAAAGCAAGAAAAACATAAAGCAAGAATAAGAACTGTTATTGCAATACTAATAGACTATTTTAAATTTTTGATATTTAAAACAATCAATGCATACTTCTAATTCCTAAACGTGTTCCAGCACCATCCTCTAAGATTGTCTTTATGCCGTTCGGATCTGTTTTAGTAGCCACACATCGTCTTATTATGACTCGGCAGTAGAAGGTGGTGTTATCTGTCCCATGGAAGTCTTGTAGAAGAAGATTGGAGCCATCCACCAATCTGGTCTTTCCCTTGTAATCCGGGTGTATGTAGTCCGGGTTTGGATGGTAGACGTAGTTCTCTCTTGGGTCTCCGATCATCCAGTAGACTTCTGCCATTAAGATACTGCTCTTATTTTGTACAGTGAAGCTGCAATTGAGTGTTGTGGGAGGATGGAATTCAACTTCCTCTGGCTGGATGATGTTTAAGGATTTTGTTTTATCTATAAGTTAAGAACAAAAGTTAGAGTAACATCCTTGCATGGTGTTCAGTTAAAGCATATCTAAAGCTTTTTTTTTTTTCAGACTATTTGCCAACCGCCCACAGTACATTTACTTCATGACTTTGACGTTTAACCACTTTAAGACCAGAAAGATTTGCCCCCTTAATGACCAGGCCACTTTTTTCAATCTGGCACTGCGTGACTTTAACTGACAATTGCACGGTCGTGTGACGCTGTACCCAAACAAAATTTACGTCCTTTTTTTCCCACAAATAGAGCTTTCTTTTGGTGGTTTTTGATCACCTGTGCAATTTTTATTTTTTGCGCTATTCACAAAAAAATAGCGACAATTCTGAAAAAAATCAATATTTTTCACATTCTGTAAAAAAACATTCCCAAAAAAAAAATGTAAAAATCACAATTTTTTAACATTTTAGGCCAATTTGTTTTCTGCTACATATTTTTGGTAAAAAAAAAAAATTGCAATAAGCGTATTTTGATTGGTTTGCGCAAAAGTTATTGTTTTTTTTTATACTAGTAATGGCGGCGATCTGCGATTTTTTTTGCGGGACTGCGACATTGCGGCAGACAGATCGGACCCCTTATAAAGTAAAAGAATCCGCACTACGAATAAAGGTCAGGCTGCAGCCCACCTCAAATATAGCCCTAAAAGGGATATATAGTGTAACGGGGTTTTGAGGGCACACCCTAGTGTCTTTGGGGTCCCTGAACCTAGTTAGCTCACTATGCCTGACAGGCAGATCCTGAGCCTCCGCTATCTGGGAGCTGGGGTACATGTCTGCGGCAGTGCCTCCACCCAGTGGGGTATCCGGGGTAGGGATGTGGGGTCCCACTGGGAACATACTTGGTGCAATGAGACTGACACAGCCTAACTGGAACTGACTTTATATAGTAAGTAGCAAATGAACCAACATACATAGGAAAATACAATAGAGTAACACAGATAATAATGCAATGTGGATTTTCCTCACCCACCCACTAGCACACCTGCGTCCCACCCCCTTATATTCGCCCTAGTGGCCGTTGGTGCACATAGGAGAGTTGGGGCCCTTATAAGTCCTGCTCCGCAGGGTTACTGAAGCAGTCTGAGCTGTGCAATGTCCACTCTGAACCTCAGAGTCTTTAACCTCTAGAAGTCTTCCAGGACCTGCGATGATGTCACAACCATGTGACTGAAAAGGCAGCAAGTCCTGTGATCAATGCTCAATGTTTTATTAACAGCATACTGAGTCCATCTGCCATCTACTGGGCATTTCAGATAATACAGCCTGTGTAACTCCACAGGGCTACATGCTCCCCCTTGAAAAATACTTGCCTTCCACTGGCAAGTCCTAGCCAGGGGGCTTAACAAAAATTCAACAGAAAAAGGTTTAGCATACATACAGTACAATTAGCACAGTAACATCCTAGCTAGCTAGTTATCTAGGGTAAAGAGTCACTAACATTTACCACTTCAGCTAGTGCATGTAGGAAAGTGGCCATTTTAGATGCCGCTTGTGTCAGCGGGGCATAACTGGGCTCTCCTATATTATCATAAACTAGGGCCCTAGGGGGTTGCCGCACTCTGGTGCTGTGTCTCAGTTCTCGCTGTGGGAGAGGATCTTGGAACATCAACTGTGGAACTTCGAATCCTGCCCTCGAACTAGAGTCTCTAAGGGAAGTTCCAGGCACAAAACATGGACTTTCTGGATTCAACCATGGAGAACTTTGTGAAACCACAGGAGTTAAAGGAGGCAATTGCTGTGTTTCTTCAGCGGTGATGACCACCACGGATCCTCTGCACTGGGAGTTCCCGGGGTCTCCTCTGCCCCATTTCCAGGACTCTCTGCTGGGTTTTCCCTCAGTTCTTCACTACTCTCCTCCTCTTCATCAGCATACCCAACTGGAAGCAGATGGTTTCTATGCCAAGCCTTTATTCGGCCCTCCGGGCCCCTAATGTTATACACTGGCAGCCCTTCCAGTTTGGACACAACCTCAAACAGGGTATCTTTCCATCTGTCAGCCAGTTTGTGTTTTCCAGGCACACCTAGATTCCGGAGAAGAACTTTATCCCCTGCTTGAATCTCCCGATATCTCACCTTAGCATCATACCTTTTGTTCCGTTCTTCCATTTTTGCTGCAGCTTGGGTGGCCAACTCATAGGCCCGATGAAGGTTTTGTTTGAGGTTCCTCACATATTGAAAGTGTGAAGTTGAATCTGTTCCATCAGGAGACACTCCCAAATGGACATCTATCGGCAATCGAGCTTCTCTTCCGAACATTAGGAAATAGGGTGAGAACCCTGTAGATTCATGCCTTATACAGTTGTATGCGTGGACCATGGCTTCCACATGTTTACTCCAAGACCGCTTCTCGACTTGCTTGAGAGTCCCTAGCATATCTAGGAGGGTCCTATTGAACCGTTCTAACTGTGCATCGCCCTCCGGATGATAAGGTGTGGTTCTGGACTTCTGCACCTGCAACATGTCCAACAGCTCCTTGATCAACTTACTCTAAAAGTCTCTACCTTGATCAGAGTGTATCCGATTGGGTAGTCCATAGTGAATGAAATACTTCTGCCAAAGGACTTTGACTACAGTCACAGCCTTTTGATCTTTAGTGGGGAAGGCTTGAGCATATCTGATGAAATTGTCTGTTACCACCAGCACATTTCCAATTCCCGCTGTATCGTTCTCAATGCAGAGATAGTCCATGCACACAAGATCCATGGGTCCCGTACTTTTCAGATGACCCATAGGGGCAGCTCTCACAGGCAGGGTCTTCCTCTGGATACACCTCCTGCATGTCTGTACATGTTGCTCGACATGTTCCCTCATGCGAGGCCAATAGAACCGATCTTGTACTAGGCCATAGGTCTTGTCCACCCGAGATGCCCATGTTGATCGTGGAGAGCTCTCAGGACCATGCCACGGTATCTATGCGGTAGTACCAATTGTTTTCTGTCAGGGTGATCATGATACTTCACGACCCTATAGAATACTCCATCTTCGAGATGTAGTCGGCTCCATTATCTTCGGTATAATTCTCTTTGACTCACAGGTAGAGAAGTCAGCAATTTAGGATTCTTAGTCTTTATTGCACTGATAACTATCCCAATATACCAGTCCTGCTCTTGAGCTTTCCTCTTGTCTTCTGTGGTTATACTGGACCACTGTTGAAGCATGACTGGAGCATGGAACACCTCAGGCACAGCTTCCGGAGACTGGCTAATGGAGTCTATCCCTCTTAGCTCGGCAAATTCTTTTTGACTCTCGGCCACCACATACATCTGACAAAAGGCTCCTACCCCTGGCCCAGGGATCTCTTTCCACTCCTCTTCTTCTCAGTGAGGAGGGAGTCTAGGTCTACGGGACAGGGCATCTGCGCTGACATTCTTGGGCCCAGGCTTGTACTTCAGGCTGAAACTGTAGCTTGACAAGGCAGCCAACCACCTATGTCCTGTGGCATCCAGCTTAGCTATAGTCTGTATGTAGGTAAGTGGATTGTTGTCAGTCCTTAATTTGAATGTTGCTCCATACATATAGTCATGCAGCTTATCCACGATGGCCCACTTGAGTGCCAGAAATTCCAATTTATGAACTGGATAGTTCTTCTCTGTACCTGTAAGACTTCTACTTATGTAAGCCACCGGCCTCAATCCTTCTGGATAACTTTGGTGCAGTACACCCCCTAGGCCTTCCATACTGGCATCCACATAGAGGATATATGGTTTCTCAGGGTCTGCATAGGCTAAGACAGGAGCTTCTGTAAGTCTCTTCTTCAATGTCAGAAAGGCATCTTCACATCCTGAAGTCCATTTCTCTCCAAAGGGGTCTTTAGGATATGGTGCCTTAGCACCCCTTACGTCAGAGGTAATCTTCAGCAGGTCATGTAACTCTCGAGCAATCTTTGAGTAGTCTTTCACAAACCTTCGGTAGTAACCACAGAATCCGAGAAAGGACCGCAACTCACTGATGTTATTTGGTCTTGGCCAATTCAACACTGCTTCAATTTTAGCAGGATCTGTGGCTACTCCTTCAGCGGAGACTATGTGCCCCACATAAGTGACAGAGTTTTGGGCAAATCGGCATTTGTCCACTGATAGCTTCAGGCCTTCAGCTTGAAGTCGATCCAACACCTTTAGCAACCTTTGTTCATGCTCCTCTGGCGTCTTCCCGAAAACAATTAGGTCATCTAGATAAACTAGACACTCTTTGGGATTCATATCCCCCACAGTTTTCTCCATCAGCCTCTGAAAAGTAGCAGGAGCTCCTGTGACTCCCTGTGGCATTCTGGTAAACTGGAAGAACCCCAAAGGGCAGATGAAAGCTGTCTTTTCCTGATCCTCCTTCTCCATGGGTACCTGATAATATCCAGACCTCAAGTCAAGCACACTGAACCACTGGCTGCCAGATAGGGCGTTCAGGAGATCCTCTATCCGGGGAAAAGTGTACTGATCTGGCACAGTCCTCTTGTTCAGAGTACGGTAGTCCACACATAGCCAAACTGAACCATTCTTTTTCCTCACTACCACAATAGGTGAGGCATAGGGGCTCCGGGACTCTGTGATGATGCCTGCTCCTTCCATCTGCTGGAGTATGTCCCGGACATCTTCCACATCTCGAGGGGGTATTCTTCTTGACCTTTCTCTGAAAGGAGTAGAATCAGCAAGTCTTATAGCATGGGTGGCACTCTTAGAACACCCCACGTCCATCTCTGCTCTGGAGAACACTCCCTCTCGGGTGGCCAGTTTTGAACGAAGGCTGTCTTTCCACTGCTGTGGAAGAGGAGAATCTTCTAGATCAAAATCTAAAGGTGTTTTCACATGATCCTTCTGTTCTGCACTCACAGACATGATGGACAAAACTTGATCTAAAAGGTGTATCACACCAATCTTCTGATGACGATCAATCCGGATTTCTGTGGGGGTTAAATTCTGTACCATCACAGGAAAGCTCCGACACCACCTTTTTCGCCAATCTTTTACCTCAGGTATGAGAGTCCAGCCCTTCTTCTGATCCTCTTCAGGCAGAGACTCAATAAGGTATTGTCCAGTTCCCCCCAACATTTCATGGCGCATTGAGGCTATGGCTCGTAAAGTTTTGGTCTCACCAGGCTTCACAAATGCAGGTTCTGTTCCTGAATAGTGGCACAACCCTGGTTTTGCTTCAAGGGCTAGTCGTTGACACTCTTTTCCTAGGACAGGGCTGACCTCCATCAATCGGTCTAAGGAGACATCTCCCACTTCTGTCAGATAGGCCCTGAATACATCCTGTACCATCTTTGCATTAGTACCCAATATTATTGGGGCACACACTTTCTTGGCTGCAGGGCATATCAAAGCTTCAAGCTCCATAGGACATATCATCCCGGTGTTTAACTGGGGAATAGTTATGGTCACTTTTATGCATCCCTCCACAGGTTGAGCTTGAGACCCAACGCCCCATAGCTGAAACTCTCCGGCAGGTTCCATAGGAATATGTTTCAAATGACGTTCATAGAAGTCTCTGTAGATAATGGTGACTTGAGAACCTGTATCTAGCAATGCTGAAGCATGAATTCCTTCTACTTGCACGTGTATCAAAGATTTAGGCCCAATCTTGGCCCCAACAGATAGACTATATGTAGGCTGGGTCTTCCTTCGCTTGTAAGACCTGGTCATTTGAGTCTCCTCGAGCTCGGTTGCCAGCACCTCCACATCCACCTCCATGGAATTCACAGGGCACTCCTACTGAAAATGCCCTGACTTTCCACATTTAAAGCAGTCCCCTCGGCGGGGTGAATCCTCAGGAAACAGCTTTTTCTGAGTCTTCCTGTGTTGCCCCCCCCACTTCCAGGGGGAGGATGTGCTCTCTCTGGTGGTGATTTGCATAAGAGCTCCAATTCAGCCACCTTCTTCCTAAGAGCTGACAGTTCTGTATCCTCTTTCTCCTTCTGTATGGGTGGACACGTCTGGTCTTCCAATCTCCTGGCTGTATTTATTAATGTGGAATAAGGCAGAACTTTATCATCCAACTTGGCTCTCAGCAGAATCATAACTGGATTATTGGTCAAACCACCTCTCTGAATTTGCTTAGATAGCCGAGCATCCAACTCAGAGGCAGTGACTGCTCCTTTATGGAATAACTTTCCTAGCGATAGCTGTAACCGGTTGATATAGTCAGTGGCTTTTTCATGCTCCTTCTGCTTAGTGGCTAGGAACTTAACCAACAGATCATCCAAATCTTCTGATTTCCCATAAGCATCCTGTAAGACTTGTAGATAGTCGTGCACAGTAGCTTGCCCATTTACTCCCTTGTACAGTCTTATCATGTCTGTAGCGGGAAAACGAAGACTCTCTACCAACCGCTGTTTCTTTATGGTATCCGTACAAGACTAGGGTTGAGCGGACACCTAGATGTCCGTGTTCGACGGGTTCGGCCGAACTTTAAAAAAAAGTCCGGGTCCGTGTCCCGGACTTTTACCGAACTTTTCCCGGACACCGAACCCCATTGAAGTCAATGGGGACCCGAACTTTAAGGCACTAAAATGGCTCTAAAACACCAAAGGAAAGGGCTAGAGTGCTGCAAATGGCAGCAAAACGTAATTAAGAGCATGGCAAGTGCTCTGCAAACAAATGTGGATAGGGAAATAACTTAAAACAACAAAAAAAAACAGAAAAATAAAACAATGTTCTTCTTCATCTCTGAAGGACGAGGCCCATATGGAGTAGGAGGGAGGTTGAGGTGGTGGTGGATGTGGCGGTGACATAGGCGTGCGCACAGGGTGTGCTGGGTGTGCCTGGGCACACCCTAATCACCTAGGGCACATAGCATTGCCAGTGAGGAGATGGGAAAGATCTCCCTGGGACCTGCTCTGCTCTATTTCTCCTTGCCTACAGGTACATGGCCCCGATACATTACTCTCCCTGCTGGCAAACACATGCATGTGTATTTCAACTTTGGGGTGCACACCTTAATGCAATAGGCTGCGCACACCTATGGGCGGTGTAGGTGGAAGCGGCGGTGGAGGAGGACCAGGGCCGGATTAACAGCATCATGGGCTTGGTGCTGAGGATTTTGAAGGGCCTTAGGGCCGTGCCTTGCCATGCACCCAGAGGAGGAAGGGTGCAGCCATGCATGCCTAATTCAACATGGGATGCTGTCTCTGAAGCCCATAAACACATCCATGCATCGCCAACTGTCCCTCCTTGTCCGGCCTTCACGCTGTGTGGGGAGGTTCTGAGGGTGCTGCCTGGGGAAGCGAGCATAGAAGCCAGACTTCTGTGTTTACAAGTGACAGAAGAGCGGTAACAGTGAATATGGCCAACCCGGGGCCTATATAAAAGGTAGGGGCCTGGAGCTGCAGCTCCAATAGCCCCTACATTAATCTGGCCCTGAGGAGGAGGACAAGGTAGCCAACACTGCTTCTTTTCAAAAATTTTAAATGAGGGTACACCCCAAAAGAGTGAGAAAGAGCAAAAATGGAACAATGGGTGGGTAAGGTCGGTATCCATTGCTATTCTGCATAAGGTACGGAAAAGTCCCGTGGGATCCATGCCTGGTTCATTTTAATGAACGTGAGCTTGTCCACATTGTCTCTGGACAGGCGGCTGCGCTTGTCTGTTATAACGCCCCCAGCCGTGCTAAATACCCGTTCAGATAATACACTGGCTGCAGGGCACGCCAGCACCTCCAAGGCGTAAAGGGCAAGCTCAGGCCATGTGCCCAATTTGGAGACCCAGAAGTTGAAGGGGGCAGACCCGTCATTCACTACATGTAGGCGTGTGCACACATACTGCTCCACCATGTTGGTAAAATGCTGCCTCCTGCTAAGACGTTCCATCTGAGCTGCTGGTGCTGCTGTTTGTTGTGGCGTGCTGACAAAGCTTTTCCACATTTCGGCCATGCTAACCCTGCCTTCTGAGGTGCTGGCGGTGCCCTGGTTGCGTTGGCGACCTCCTCCTCCTCCTCCTCTGCCTTGTGCTTCCACTGTGGCCCCGCTGTCAGATGGGAATGCCAGCAGCATGGCGTCTACCAGCGTGCGCTTGTACTCGCGCATCTTGCGATCGCGCTCCAGTGAGTGAATTAAGGACGGTACGTTGTCCTTGTAACGGGGATCCAGCAGCGTGGCCACCCAGTAATCAGCACAAGTTAGAATGTGGGCAACTCGGCGGTCGTTGTGGAGACACTGCAGCATGTAATCGCTCATGTGTGCCAGGCTGCCCAGAGGCAACGAAAGGCTGTCCTCTGTGGGAGGTGTATGGTCCGTGTCCTCTGTATCCCCCCAGCCACGCACCAGTGATGGCCATGAGCTGGCCTGGGTGCCACCCTGCTGTGAACATGGTTCCATCTCCTCCTCCAGCTCCTCCTCCTCCTCATCCTCCAGAACTGTGCCCCTGCTGGACAATTGCGTCCCTGGCGTTTGCGTGTGCAGGAACCCACCCTCGGAGCCCCTTGCGAATGACTGCCCTGAAAGCCTTGGAAATGTTACCTCTTCATCCTCCTCCTCCTCCTCATCCTGTGCCACATCCTCTTCCATCATCGCCCGAATTGTTTTTTCAAGGAGGCATAGAAGTGGGATAGTTAAGCTGAGAACGGCGTCATTGCCACTGGCCATGTTGGTGGAGTACTCAAAACAGCGCAACAAGGCACACAGGTCTCGCATGGAGGCCCAGTTATTGGTGGTGAAGTGGTGCTGTTCCGCAGAGCGACTCACGCGTGCGTGCTGCAGCTGAAACTCCACTATGGCCTGCTGCTGCTCGCACAGTCTTTCCAGCATGTGCAAGGTGGAGTTCCACCTTGTGGGCACGTCACATATGAGGCGGTGAGCGGGAAGGCCGAAGTTACGCTGCAGCGCTGCCAGGCGAGCAGCAGCAGGGTGAGAACGCCGAAAGTGCGCACAAACGGCCCGCACTTTCTGCAGCAGCTCTGACATATCGGGGTAGTTTTTAAGGAACCTCTGCACCACCAAATTCAGCACATGCGCCAGGCAAGGGATGTGCGTCAAACCGGCTAGGCCCAGAGCTGCTATGAGATTTCGCCCGTTATCGCACACCACCAGGCCGGGCTTGAGGCTCGCTGGCAGCAACCACTCATTTGTCTGCTGTTCCATGCTCCTCCACAACTCCTGCGCGGTGTGTGGTTTGTCCCCCAAACAGGCAAGTTGTAAAACTGCCTGCTGTCGTTTACCCCTGGCCGTGCTGAAGTTGGTGGTGAAGGTGTTACGCTGTCCGGATGAGGAGGCGGTAGAGGATGAGGAAGCGGAGTAGGAGGAGTTAGGAACAGGAGGCAAACTGAAGCGCCCTGCAATCCTCGGTGGTGGAAGGACATGCGCCAAATTGCTATCCGCCTCAGGCCCATCCGCCACTGCATTTACCCAGTGTGCCGTTAGGGAGATATAACGCCCCTGACCGTGCTTACTGGTCCACGTATCCGTAGTTAGGTGGACCTTGGCACAGATGGCGTTGCGCAGTGCACACCTGATTTTTTCCCCCACTTGGTTGTGCAGGGAAGGGATGGCTTGCCTGGAAAAGTAGTGGCGGCTGGGCACGACGTACTGTGGGACAGCCACCGACATAAGGTTTTTAAAACTGTGCGTCTCCACCAGACGGAATGACAGCATTTCAAAGGCCAATAATTTTGAAATGCTGGCATTCAGGGCCAGGGATCGCGGGTGGGTAGGGGGGTACTTCCTCTTCCTCTCAAGTGTTTGGGAGATGGAAAGCTGAACGCTTCCACGGGACATTGTGGAGATGGTTGTTGGTGACCCAGGTGGTGGTGTTGCTGACAGATCGTCTGTTTGCGGGGTGGCAGGTGCCGGTATCACTACAGATGTGGCTGGAGCGGCCGAGACTGCAGCAGAAGAGGAAGCAGGATGAGCCAGAGACGTTTCTTGGTTTTGAAGGTGTGTACTCCACTGCAGCTCGTGCTTTGCACTTAGATGCCTGATCATGCAGGTTGTGCTCAGGTTGAGAAGGTTCATGCCTCGCTTCAAGCTCTGATTGCACAGGGTGCAAACCACTCGTGTCCTGTCATCAGCACATTTTCTAAAGAACTTCCACGCTAGAGAACTCCTTTGAGCTGACTTTGGTGCGCTCGTTCCCTTGCTGCGTTGGGCAGTAGCGGGCGTAGTGTCTAGGGCACGGCCGCTCCGCTTCTGCACCCTGCTCCCTCTTCTGCTGTGCTGGTGGCTCTGTGCGACCACCGCCTCTTCCTCCAAACTACTCAGTTCACCTGCATGACGTTCATTCCATGTGGGGTCGAGGACCTCATCGTCCTCCACATCATCTTCCACCCAGTCTTCACCCCTGCCCTCCTTGTCGGTCTCCACAATGCTGAACGCCGCAGCAGTTGGCACCTGCGTTTCGTCATCATCGGAGACGTGCTGCGATGATCCTTGCATGTACTCATCTTGAGAAATAAGTGGTTGGGCATCGCTGCACTCAATCTCTTCCACTTCTGGGGCAGGGCTAGGTGGATGGCCCTGGGAAACCCTGCTGACAGAGTCCTCAAAAAGAATAAGAGACTGCTGTATGGCTTGGGGCTCAGACTGCTGGCCTGATTTGCAAGGGGGTGAGGTGAAAGACGGTTGGACATTGGCTGCAGGTGCCAACTCTGACCTTTCTGCAGTAGACTGGGTGGGAGACAATGTGAAGGAACTGGAGGCACTGTCAGCAGCAAACCAATCTACTATCGCCTCAACTTGTTCTGGCCTCATCACTTCTAGGGGCGTTTGATGCCCTACCAAATACTGATGCAGGTTCTGTCGCCTACTCACACTTGAGGAAGGTGTTTCACTTGTGCGTGTAGCTGACACAGATCGACCATGTCCTCTCCTTGCAACAGGAGCTCTACCAGCAGCACCACGACCCAGGCCACGGCCCTTATTTGACGGTCTCCTCATATTTCTGTAATTTAAGATCTTGCCCTAGAAAGGTTTTTATTGAATAGCGGAATAGAAAATATGATCCAAAAAAAGTGTATGTATATCACACGTACACAACCACACTAGGCCCCAATTACTATTGTTTGTACCCCTAAAAGGCTAGATGAGGAGTAGGGGGGGTATGGAACAGGCAGCACCCTCAAACCTTCAGAAGTATGAGATGAACCCCAACAACTTGGAAAGGTGGATCTCTCTCACACGTACCGACACAGACTATCCCGCAATTCAATTGATCCTCAAAGGTTTTTATTGAATAGCGGAATAGGAAATATGATCAAAAAAAGTGTATGTATCTCGCACGTACACAACCACACTAGGCCCCAATTACTATTGTTTGTACCCCTAAAAGGCTAGATGAGGAGTAGGGGGGGTATGGAACAGGCAGCACCCTCAAACCTTCAGAAGTATGAGATGAACCCCAACAACTTGGAAAGGTGGATCTCTCTCACACGTACCGACACAGACTATCCCGCAATTCAATTGATCCTCAAAGGTTTTTATTGAATAGCGGAATAGGAAATATGATCAAAAAAAGTGTATGTATCTCGCACGTACACAACCACACTAGGCCCCAATTACTATTGTTTGTACCCCTAAAAGGCTAGATGAGGAGTAGGGGGGGTATGGAACAGGCAGCACCCTCAAACCTTCAGAAGTATGAGATGAACCCCAACAACTTGGAAAGGTGGATCTCTCTCACACGTACCGACACAGACTATCCCGCAATTCAATTGATCCTCAAAGGTTTTTATTGAATAGCGGAATAGGAAATATGATCAAAAAAAGTGTATGTATATCACACGTACACAACCACACTAGGCCCCAATTACTATTGTTTGTACCCCTAAAAGGCTAGATGAGGAGTAGGGGGAGTATGGAACAGGCAGCACCCTCAAACCTTCAGAAGTATGAGATGAACCCCAACAACTTGGAAAGGTGGATCTCTCTCACACGTACCGACACAGACTATCCCGCAATTCAATTGATCCTCAAAGGTTTTTATTGAATAGCGGAATAGGAAATATGATCAAAAAAAGTGTATGTATCTCGCACGTACACAACCACACTAGGCCCCAATTACTATTGTTTGTACCCCTAAAAGGCTAGATGAGGAGTAGGGGGGGTATGGAACAGGCAGCACCCTCAAACCTTCAGAAGTATGAGATGAACCCCAACAACTTGGAAAGGTGGATCTCTCTCACACGTACCGACACAGACTATCCCGCAATTCAATTGATCCTCAAAGGTTTTTATTGAATAGCGGAATAGGAAATATGATCAAAAAAAGTGTATGTATCTCGCACGTACACAACCACACTAGGCCCCAATTACTATTGTTTGTACCCCTAAAAGGCTAGATGAGGAGTAGGGGGGGTATGGAACAGGCAGCACCCTCAAACCTTCAGAAGTATGAGATGAACCCCAACAACTTGGAAAGGTGGATCTCTCTCACACGTACCGACACAGACTATCCCGCAATTCAATTGATCCTCAAAGGTTTTTATTGAATAGCGGAATAGGAAATATGATCAAAAAAAGTGTATGTATCTCGCACGTACACAACCACACTAGGCCCCAATTACTATTGTTTGTACCCCTAAAAGGCTAGATGAGGAGTAGGGGGGGTATGGAACAGGCAGCACCCTCAAACCTTCAGAAGTATGAGATGAACCCCAACAACTTGGAAAGGTGGATCTCTCTCACACGTACCGACACAGACTATCCCGCAATTCAATTGATCCTCAAAGGTTTTTATTGAATAGCGGAATAGGAAATATGATCAAAAAAAGTGTATGTATATCACACGTACACAACCACACTAGGCCCCAATTACTATTGTTTGTACCCCTAAAAGGCTAGATGAGGAGTAGGGGGAGTATGGAACAGGCAGCACCCTCAAACCTTCAGAAGTATGAGATGAACCCCAACAACTTGGAAAGGTGGATCTCTCTCACACGTACCGACACAGACTATCCCGCAATTCAATTGATCCTCAAAGGTTTTTATTGAATAGCGGAATAGGAAATATGATCAAAAAAAGTGTATGTATCTCGCACGTACACAACCACACTAGGCCCCAATTACTATTGTTTGTACCCCTAAAAGGCTAGATGAGGAGTAGGGGGGGTATGGAACAGGCAGCACCCTCAAACCTTCAGAAGTATGAGATGAACCCCAACAACTTGGAAAGGTGGATCTCTCTCACACGTACCGACACAGACTATCCCGCAATTCAATTGATCCTCAAAGGTTTTTATTGAATAGCGGAATAGGAAATATGATCAAAAAAAGTGTATGTATCTCGCACGTACACAACCACACTAGGCCCCAATTACTATTGTTTGTACCCCTAAAAGGCTAGATGAGGAGTAGGGGGGGTATGGAACAGGCAGCACCCTCAAACCTTCAGAAGTATGAGATGAACCCCAACAACTTGGAAAGGTGGATCTCTCTCACACGTACCGACACAGACTATCCCGCAATTCAATTGATCCTCAAAGGTTTTTATTGAATAGCGGAATAGGAAATATGATCAAAAAAAGTGTATGTATCTCGCACGTACACAACCACACTAGGCCCCAATTACTATTGTTTGTACCCCTAAAAGGCTAGATGAGGAGTAGGGGGGGTATGGAACAGGCAGCACCCTCAAACCTTCAGAAGTATGAGATGAACCCCAACAACTTGGAAAGGTGGATCTCTCTCACACGTACCGACACAGACTATCCCGCAATTCAATTGATCCTCAAAGGTTTTTATTGAATAGCGGAATAGGAAATATGATCAAAAAAAGTGTATGTATCTCGCACGTACACAACCACACTAGGCCCCAATTACTATTGTTTGTACCCCTAAAAGGCTAGATGAGGAGTAGGGGGGGTATGGAACAGGCAGCACCCTCAAACCTTCAGAAGTATGAGATGAACCCCAACAACTTGGAAAGGTGGATCTCTCTCACACGTACCAACACAGACTATCCCCCAATTTAACTGATCCCCAAAGGTTTTTGATTAAATAGCGGAATAGAAAATATGATCCCAAAAAAGTGTATGTATATCACACGTACACAACCACACTAGGCCCCAATTACTATTGTTTGTACCCCTAAAAGGCTAGGAGTAGGGGGAGTATGGAACAGGCAGCACCCTCAAACCTTCAGAAGTATGAGATGAACCCCAACAACTTGGAAAGGTGGATCTCTCTCACACGTACCAACACAGACTATCCCCCAATTTAACTGATCCCCAAAGGTTTTTGATTAAATAGCGGAATAGAAAATATGATCCCAAAAAAGTGTATGTATATCACACGTACACAACCACACTAGGCCCCAATTACTATTGTTTGTACCCCTAAAAGGCTAGGAGTAGGGGGAGTATGGAACAGGCAGCACCCTCAAACCTTCAGAAGTATGAGATGAACCCCAACAACTTGGAAAGGTGGATCTCTCTCACACGTACCAACACAGACTATCCCCCAATTTAACTGATCCCCAAAGGTTTTTGATTAAATAGCGGAATAGAAAATATGATCCCAAAAAAGTGTATGTATATCACACGTACACAACCACACTAGGCCCCAATTACTATTGTTTGTACCCCTAAAAGGCTAGGAGTAGGGGGAGTATGGAACAGGCAGCACCCTCAAACCTTCAGAAGTATGAGATGAACCTCAACAACTTGGAAAGGTGGATCTCTCTCACACGTACCAACACAGACTATCCCCCAATTTAACTGATCCCCAAAGGTTTTTGATTAAATAGCGGAATAGAAAATATGATCCCAAAAAAGTGTATGTATATCACACGTACACAACCACACTAGGCCCCAATTACTATTGTTTGTACCCCTAAAAGGCTAGGAGTAGGGGGAGTATGGAACAGGCAGCACCCTCAAACCTTCAGAAGTATGAGATGAACCTCAACAACTTGGAAAGGTGGATCTCTCTCACACGTACCAACACAGACTATCCCCCAATTTAACTGATCCCCAAAGGTTTTTGATTAAATAGCGGAATAGAAAATATGATCCCAAAAAAGTGTATGTATATCACACGTACACAACCACACTAGGCCCCAATTACTATTGTTTGTACCCCTAAAAGGCTAGGAGTAGGGGGGGTATGGAACAGGCAGCACCCTCAAACCTTCAGAAGTATGAGATGAACCCCAACAACTTGGAAAGGTGGATCTCTCTCACACGTACCAACACAGACTATCCCCCAATTTAACTGATCCCCAAAGGTTTTTGATTAAATAGCGGAATAGAAAATATGATCCCAAAAAAGTGTATGTATATCACACGTACACAACCACACTAGGCCCCAATTACTATTGTTTGTACCCCTAAAAGGCTAGGAGTAGGGGGGGTATGGAACAGGCAGCACCCTCAAACCTTCAGAAGTATGAGATGAACCCCAACAACTTGGAAAGGTGGATCTCTCTCACACGTACCAACACAGACTATCCCCCAATTTAACTGATCCCCAAAGGTTTTTGATTAAATAGCGGAATAGAAAATATGATCCCAAAAAAGTGTATGTATATCACACGTACACAACCACACTAGGCCCCAATTACTATTGTTTGTACCCCTAAAAGGCTAGGAGTAGGGGGAGTATGGAACAGGCAGCACCCTCAAACCTTCAGAAGTATGAGATGAACCCCAACAACTTGGAAAGGTGGATCTCTCTCACACGTACCAACACAGACTATCCCCCAATTTAACTGATCCCCAAAGGTTTTTGATTAAATAGCGGAATAGAAAATATGATCCCAAAAAAGTGTATGTATATCACACGTACACAACCACACTAGGCCCCAATTACTATTGTTTGTACCCCTAAAAGGCTAGGAGTAGGGGGAGTATGGAACAGGCAGCACCCTCAAACCTTCAGAAGTATGAGATGAACCTCAACAACTTGGAAAGGTGGATCTCTCTCACACGTACCAACACAGACTATCCCCCAATTTAACTGATCCCCAAAGGTTTTTGATTAAATAGCGGAATAGAAAATATGATCCCAAAAAAGTGTATGTATATCACACGTACACAACCACACTAGGCCCCAATTACTATTGTTTGTACCCCTAAAAGGCTAGGAGTAGGGGGAGTATGGAACAGGCAGCACCCTCAAACCTTCAGAAGTATGAGATGAACCCCAACAACTTGGAAAGGTGGATCTCTCTCACACGTACCAACACAGACTATCCCCCAATTTAACTGATCCCCAAAGGTTTTTGATTAAATAGCGGAATAGAAAATATGATCCCAAAAAAGTGTATGTATATCACACGTACACAACCACACTAGGCCCCAATTACTATTGTTTGTACCCCTAAAAGGCTAGGAGTAGGGGGGGTATGGAACAGGCAGCACCCTCAAACCTTCAGAAGTATGAGATGAACCCCAACAACTTGGAAAGGTGGATCTCTCTCACACGTACCAACACAGACTATCCCCCAATTTAACTGATCCCCAAAGGTTTTTGATTAAATAGCGGAATAGAAAATATGATCCCAAAAAAGTGTATGTATATCACACGTACACAACCACACTAGGCCCCAATTACTATTGTTTGTACCCCTAAAAGGCTAGGAGTAGGGGGAGTATGGAACAGGCAGCACCCTCAAACCTTCAGAAGTATGAGATGAACCCCAACAACTTGGAAAGGTGGATCTCTCTCACACGTACCAACACAGACTATCCCCCAATTTAACTGATCCCCAAAGGTTTTTGATTAAATAGCGGAATAGAAAATATGATCCCAAAAAAGTGTATGTATATCACACGTACACAACCACACTAGGCCCCAATTACTATTGTTTGTACCCCTAAAAGGCTAGGAGTAGGGGGAGTATGGAACAGGCAGCACCCTCAAACCTTCAGAAGTATGAGATGAACCCCAACAACTTGGAAAGGTGGATCTCTCTCACACGTACCAACACAGACTATCCCCCAATTTAACTGATCCCCAAAGGTTTTTGATTAAATAGCGGAATAGAAAATATGATCCCAAAAAAGTGTATGTATATCACACGTACACAACCACACTAGGCCCCAATTACTATTGTTTGTACCCCTAAAAGGCTAGGAGTAGGGGGAGTATGGAACAGGCAGCACCCTCAAACCTTCAGAAGTATGAGATGAACCTCAACAACTTGGAAAGGTGGATCTCTCTCACACGTACCAACACAGACTATCCCCCAATTTAACTGATCCCCAAAGGTTTTTGATTAAATAGCGGAATAGAAAATATGATCCCAAAAAAGTGTATGTATATCACACGTACACAACCACACTAGGCCCCAATTACTATTGTTTGTACCCCTAAAAGGCTAGGAGTAGGGGGGAGTATGGAACAGGCAGCACCCTCAAACCTTCAGAAGTATGAGATGAACCCCAACAACTTGGAAAGGTGGATCTCTCTCACACGTACCAACACAGACTATCCCCCAATTTAACTGATCCCCAAAGGTTTTTGATTAAATAGCGGAATAGAAAATATGATCCCAAAAAAGTGTATGTATATCACACGTACACAACCACACTAGGCCCCAATTACTATTGTTTGTACCCCTAAAAGGCTAGGAGTAGGGGGAGTATGGAACAGGCAGCACCCTCAAACCTTCAGAAGTATGAGATGAACCTCAACAACTTGGAAAGGTGGATCTCTCTCACACGTACCAACACAGACTATCCCCCAATTTAACTGATCCCCAAAGGTTTTTGATTAAATAGCGGAATAGAAAATATGATCCCAAAAAAGTGTATGTATATCACACGTACACAACCACACTAGGCCCCAATTACTATTGTTTGTACCCCTAAAAGGCTAGGAGTAGGGGGAGTATGGAACAGGCAGCACCCTCAAACCTTCAGAAGTATGAGATGAACCCCAACAACTTGGAAAGGTGGATCTCTCTCACACGTACCAACACAGACTATCCCCCAATTTAACTGATCCCCAAAGGTTTTTGATTAAATAGCGGAATAGAAAATATGATCCCAAAAAAGTGTATGTATATCACACGTACACAACCACACTAGGCCCCAATTACTATTGTTTGTACCCCTAAAAGGCTAGGAGTAGGGGGAGTATGGAACAGGCAGCACCCTCAAACCTTCAGAAGTATGAGATGAACCCCAACAACTTGGAAAGGTGGATCTCTCTCACACGTACCAACACAGACTATCCCCCAATTTAACTGATCCCCAAAGGTTTTTGATTAAATAGCGGAATAGAAAATATGATCCCAAAAAAGTGTATGTATATCACACGTACACAACCACACTAGGCCCCAATTACTATTGTTTGTACCCCTAAAAGGCTAGATGAGGAGTAGGGGGAGTATGGAACAGGCAGCACCCTCAAACCTTCAGTATGAGATTGTGTTCACTGTACCCCACAAAGATTGAGTTCACTGCACCCCACAATGATTGTGTTCACTGCACCCCACAAAGATTGTGTTCACTGCACCTCACAAAGATTGTGTTCACTGTACCCCCCAAAGATTGTGTTCACTGCACCCCACAAAGATTCTGTTCACTGTACCCCACAAAGATTGTGTTCACTGCACCCCAAAAAGATTGTGTTCACTGCACCCCAAAAAGGATGTTGTTCACTGCACCCCAAAAAGGATGTTGTTCACTCCACCCCAAAAAGATTGTGTTCACTGCACCCCACAAAGATTGTGTTCACTGCACCCCAAAAAGATTGTGTTCACTGCACCCCAAAAATGATTTTGTTCACTGCACCCCAAAAAGGATTTTGTTCACTCCACCCCAAAAAGATTGTGTTCACTGCACCCCAAAAAGATTGTGTTCACTGCACCCCACAAAGGATTTTGTTCACTGCACCCCAAAAAGATTGTGTTCACTGCACCCCAAAAAGGATGTTGTTCACTGCACCCCAAAAAGGATTTTGTTCACTGCACCCCAAAAAGATTGTGTTCACTGCACCCCACAAAGGATTTTGTTCACTGCACCCCACAAAGATTGTGTTCACTGCACACCAAAAAGGATTGTGTTCACTGCACCCCAAAAAGATTTTGTTCACTGCACCCCAAAAAGATTGTGTTCACTGCAGCCCAAAAAGATTGTGTTCACTGCAGCCCAAAAAGATTGTGTTCACTGCAGCCCAAAAAGATTGTGTTCACTGCAGCTCACACACAGAAAAATGGATGTGGATCACTGACACCTGCCTATCTCCAATCCCACACCACACAGCAATATCGATTGTAGTTTGTAGAACACAGTTTCCCTAAAATTCAGCAGACTCTGTCCCTAACAGGATTGAGAAGAGATCGTAGATCAGGATTGAGTGCAGACCCCACCCCCCACACAGCAATATCGATTGTAGTTTGTAGAAGACACTGACCCTATATAATTCAGCAGACTCTATCCCTAAAATGCCTACAACTCGCCCTGCCTAAACACTCCGACCTGTCCCTCAATTCTATCCGGACACAAATGGTTTTTTCCTGCCTATCTTTCCCTAATCAGCAGCCAGCACGTTGATGTGTGCTCTGTCCCTGAATCTAAGCAGCATAATGACGCCGCTGCGGCTGCCTCGAACTTATAAAGACTTGGTCACATGCTTCAGACGGCCAATCACAGCTACTGAGACATTTGCAGGCATGGCTGGGATGGCTTAAGGCACACCAGTTAAACGATTGTTGATTGGCTGTTGAAAGCCCGCCATGAAAAGAGCGCCAAAGCATGCAAAACCCGGAAATAAAACGACCGAACACGGATTTTTACCCGAACATACAGTAAAGTGTCCGTGTCCGTGTTCGGGTACAAAAAATCCAATTATTCGGTACGAACACGAATAATACAGTCCGTGTTCGCTCAACACTATACAAGACCATTCCTCCAACAACTGCATAGCATTATCCTTCCAGACCTCAAAAGGCTCTTCTCCTGCAGGAACAGGCTGATTCCCAGAAAACACCTTTAGTTTGCGGTAACTATGGGTGTGGTTTGCCGTCACTATGGCCTCTGAGAGTTTCTGTAGTATGTCCGATACATCACTACCTCCTGTAGGCAGGGTGCGAACTTCAGGGTTGTCTGTTTTCAGTAATGCTGTAGATGGATGATATTCTGCTTTAGGAGTAATCATCCCCTGTCCTGCAATAGGATGGGCAGCTTGTTTAGGAATGGCTCCGGCCTTTCCGGAGATGGGAGTCAGGAGCTTAGAATAATTTTCTGTGACATAGTCTTTCTGTTCTAATTTAAAGGGTGGTTGCAGTGAGACCCTTTCTTTCTTATCAAGGAGAGCGTACACTAAGGAGCATCCTTCATCCGGGGCTCCATATAAATGAACGTTGGTAGGCATCTCATGGTCTCCCAAGTCCGTATGACAATATATTAACATGTAAGTTCGGCCTTCAGAATCCTGCAGGATATCCCTGATGGTCGCCATTTCTATTCCCAGTCAAATTTCTATACACAAGATGACGTGATTCATCTCACAGCAGGAGGGGACTTTGCATAACATCACAGCTTGCTGTAATGGTACATTTCTTTGCTGGGCCCACACTTTTGCAAAGGAGGGAGTGGCCTGAGGACTTAACCTATTCTCACTGGTTGTACCCCAATAAATCTCAGCAGTGCCTCCATATGTAACGGGGTTTTGAGGGCGCCCCCTAGTGTCTTTGGGGTCCCTGAACCTAGTTAGCTCACTATGCCTGACAGGCGGATCCTGAGCCTCCGCTATCTGGGAGCTGGGGTACATGTCTGCGGCAGTGGCTCCACCCAGTGGGGCATCCGGGGTAGGGATGTGGGGTCCCACTGGGAACATACTTGGTGCAATGAGACTGACACAGCCTAACTGGAACTGACTTTATATAGTAAGTAGCAAATAAACCAACATACATAGGAAAATACAATAGAGTAACACAGATAATAATGCAATGTGGATTTTCCTCACCCACCCACTAGCACACCTGCGTCCCACCCCCTTATATTCGCCCTAGTGGCCGTTGGTGCACATAGCAGAGTTGGGGCCCTTATAAGTCCTGCTCCGCAGGGTCACTGAAGCAGTCTGAGCTGTGCAATGTCCACTCTGAAGCTCAGAGTCTTTACTGTGAGTGAGGCGACAGGTGCCCTGTGGTGATACAGGGAGAGGCTTGGCTTACCCTCACAACGCAATTAACCAGGTCAGTCCACTGCAGTCTCCTCTCACTGGATTCACCAGACGTCTGGACTCAGTGCTTGCCTTTGCCAGGGTCCCTCTCTCAGCTGGTGGGGTCTTGGGTGAAGCAAGTTCTCTCAGCAGGATTCTATCTCTGTGCTGCAGTCTCTCCCAGCTAGTAGCATGTCCTTTCTCTGGCTCAGCAATGAGGTAACCTCTAGAAGTCTTCCAGGACCTGCGATGATGTCACAACCATGTGACTGAAAAGGCAGCAAGTCCTGTGATCAATGCTCAATGTTTTATTAACAGCATACTGAGTCCATCTGCCATCTACTGGGCATTTCAGATAATACAGCCTGTGTAACTCCACAGGGCTACAATAGTATATAGAAAATGGGGGGTGTGAGTGAGATGGCGCTGCCTAGATTGATATTCCACTCAGGGTCTGAAAGATTGGTGTATAAATGTATAAATCCTCATATAGTGTTATACATTAAGGTGCATATATAAAACACAGGGTCCTACGTATACACTAGCAGCGCTAATGGGTTCATGTCCTTGCGCCCTATGATATATCCAAAGATAATCAAATAAAAGGTTATTAATACACATAAATCCGTAAAAAAAAACGATAGTCCTTTCACATATGTCATGAAATGCAATACAAAGTCCTAACTGTGTATAGTGGAATCTTCCTTTGAAATTGAAATATAGAGGATGAAAAAAAACACCCCCACCACAATTCCGTGAGCCCCTTAGGTATTACACACAAACCCTTAAGACCAAGGTCTGGCGCTTTGAATAGTATGGAGGCTTCTTCCACCTTAATCTGGCTGCACACACCCCGGTCATGGAACAGGCTATGAATGGTAATCACCACTTCTCCAGACAATATCCCATATCCATGGCCACATAGAATCAAAAAAGGGGACCCATAGTGTAATATGTAACACACAGGTACGCTGCTCCATACGATTTAGCCGCACACTCACTTCTGCCCAGGGGCTAGATATCCCCGTACCTCATATAGTGTTGTTGACACATAAATACATCACATTAAAATTGAATATATACACATAAAAACGTATATATAAAAGTGCAAAATAGTGCGAAAAAGTGTCAAGTGGTAATGCAATAAAGTGCTCTCAGGTATTGCAGAGGTTACCAATAAATAAATCAATAAATGTGTGAAGGTGTCTGTAGTGCAACAAAGTGCTAGGTAGTGGTGCAACAAAGGTGCTTACTGATATTGCAAAGGAATCAGTAAATCACCACAAATGAATATCTATAAATGCTCTGCAGGTGACACAGGTTAAAACATCCACAAAAATCAATTGAAATATAAATCAAAGGGGATAATAAGTGGATAAATGTGCACTTATAACGGAATTAGCATTAAAGTGACAGGGACAGTTCGACCCCACTTGTTCCACTGCACGTTGGGCAGCCAAAAAAGGAGTTGGTGGTGGGTGTTGAGGTTAATAAGTGACTGGGGTGAAATAAAAGTCCATATAGTGATAATTTGTGCAAAGCCCGAAAATTGGATTGAGGGGTTCCTTGGGGTGATCCAAAGTGGATGCGCGGGTGAGGAATCTTGTGCTCCCCTCTCAATTCAGCCCGCACTCACCAGAGCTATGTACCCCTACAGGGGTGACCAGCGTGTATAATACTGCTATACTCCTATACGGTAGGGATCCTGAACCCTGGTACCAATAGCTGCAGTCTTCCAGTCAGATCATTCTCAAGGATAATATAATATGTTCTGATGGCAATTTTTGGTCAGATAAAATTAATCACAGCAGCAGATTTGCCACGGAATCACTTTTAGAGGCGGCAGGAGAGGTGACCCCTGCCACTTTCAGGTCTTTTCCGGGTTTACCTGAGCCATCGGTAAGCCCAGAATCAATCCGATCTGTTGGATAGATAGGCAGGAAGTTGAGTGAGGGCAAGATGGCCCCACTCTGCCCTATGCCCTTGGAGGACCAGAGCGACCTCCGACGTCACTTCTGGTTCACGGGCTTGAAGAGGTTTGTAAACCGCTGAACTTTTTTTTTTCTTTACTGCAAGGCAAAGGCATAATGTGCTAGTATGCATCTCATACTAGCACATTATGTTAAACTTGCCTGAAAACTAAGCGTTCCAGTGATGTGATGCCATTGCTGGAGGCAGCGTCCATCTCTACCCGGTCTTCCTCCTGGGTTCGCATCCTCTGGCCATCTGATTGGTCAGAGCCAAGATGACGTTACTTCTGCGCATGCAGGCGGGAGCCGCCAGTCACAGCACAAAGAAACCGCACAGGTGGCTGTTCCTTCAGAGAGAATGCACCAGTGATGTAACTGGCTGCTAGCTCAGTAAATATCTCCTAAATGGTGCATGTTTAGAAGATATTTACAATACCTATAGGTAAGCCTTAATATAGGCTTACCTATAGGTAAAACTTACAGATGGAAGTTTACTTCCTCTTTAAAGAGATGATTTTTATTTCATTATTTATTTATTTTAAGTCAAAGTGCCAACATTTTCTTTTCTTTTGCTTTTAGAGGTAAATGAGAGATTTGAGGTCTTTTTGACCCCAGATCTCTCAATAAAGAGGGCCTGTCATTGTTATTTCTAGTAGAAGGGATGTTTACATTCCTTGCAATAGGAATAAAAGTGATAACAAAAATAAAATAAAGGGACGGTGTAAAAATAAAAAGTAAAATAAATAAGGCCAAAAAAAAATAATGAAAGTGCCCCTCCGTGCTCGCACGTAGAAGCGAACGCATACATAAGTCGTGCCCACATATGTGAGGTACTGCTGCAATCATTAGAGTGAGAGCAGTCATTCTAGCACCAGAACCCCTCTGTAACTCTAAACAGGTAATCTGTAAAAAATGTTAAAGCGTCGCCTATGGAGATTTTTAACCACTTGCCGACCGCCGCACGACTATTTACTGCGGCCGTCAGCCCCGTACATGCAAAATGACGTAGTACTACGTCGCTAGCCTGAGAGCCTCTAGGGGGCGAGCGCGCGCCACCGGAGTCAGTGACACTGACCCTAGCCAAATGCAAAACTAGTGAAAAACAGTCAGAAATAATGAGAAGGGAAAAAAAAAAATTCAGTGGCCTCCACCTGTAAAACCATTCCTGTTTTGGGGGTTGTCTCATTGTTGCCCATCTAGTGCACCTGTTGGGTAATTTCATTAACACCAAAGCAGCTGAAACTGATTAACAACCCCCTCCAATACTTAATTGTTCAGATCAATATCCCAAGAGTTCAATTGACTTGATGCTGTACTCTGATTAAAAAGTGTTCCTTTACTTTTTTTGAGCAGTATATACATATATATATATATATATATGTATATATATGTGTGTGTGTATGTATGTATATATATATATATATATATACACACACACATATAATGTTGGGGGGGGGGGGGGTTCTAAGCCATTTTCTAGCAAAGAATACTAATTTAAACTTGTAAAAATAAATTCCAGAAAAGGCCTGGTCAGCAAGCGTTTAAACTCCTGTCAGGTTTTCAGTTTTGCCTGTGTCCACTCTGGGAAACTTACCTAATATTTACAAAGTAAGAGCAAATCCCCTGTTAGATTGCCATACAGATTTTTAATACTGTATTTTTATTAAAAATGTTTCAAAGAATAGGGTCCGTAGGTGGAGCATATCAAAACATTAGGAACAGGTATAAAAGGGGAATCAATTATTATACCACCAGTTATTTCTGCCACAAAGGGATGCCATATAAAGTAGAAATTCAACACAATGAAAACAGCAATCCCACTCAGAACCTCCTTGCCAGGGGACACTTTAGAACCCATACTTTGCCACCACCCACCGGCAAGCCGGCATGGGCCATCAGTATACATAATGCGCAACCACAAGTAGAAGCAACACAACCAAATAAAAAAAGGAAAGTGAATCCAAGAAAGAAAAGGGGGGGGGGGGAATTAAACGGAAGAAAAGATGAAGAAAAGAAAGGAACAAAAGAAGAGAAGGAGGGGAAGAAGAATGAAAAAAAACCCAGAAAGAAGGACTGTCCGAACGCCCACACTCCTCAGTCAGCTGGAAGTTGGAGATACTTAATCCAAGGATCCCAAACACGGTCAAACTTATTAGTCTTATCCTGCAAGATACTGACCAGCTTTTCGTTGAGCATGATCCATGTCAGTTTATTTTTCATAATAGCAAGATCCACCACTGGTTTCTTCCAAATGGTCGCCATAGCAATTTTTGCCGCAAGAAACATAAAGTGAATTAAAGTTTGAAAATGCTTGGGAGCATCGACGGCAGGCTCATTAAGAGCCACCCTAGGGTTTTTAAATATATTCACCATTGTCACAGAACGGATCAGGGAGTGAACTCTAATCCAAAACCAGTGAACCTTGGCACAGGTCCACCATATGTGGAACATCGTGCCAGGTTGACCACATCCACAAAAACACAGAGAGGAAGCCCCGGTACATTTTCGAGAGGTAGTATGGCCACCAGGTACCATCTGAAAAGCATCTTATATCCTCCTTCCGCCAGGGCTGTGTTCAATATACCCTTATATGTATGAGGAGACCACTTCCAGCAGTCACTAAACTCAATCTCCTCTCCTAAGTCCCGCTCTCAGGTCAGCAAATAAGGAAATTTTGCAAATGGGTAAACAAACAATTTGTACAGCATCAAGATTCCCCCCCCCCCCGCTTTAGGCCTCCCCCTGGAAACATCTGGATTCAAAAGTAGTGTGAGTAGTAATATTAGCTGTAGATCTCTGCAACAAGCGCAAAAAGTGCAGGATCTGCTTCAAATGGAAATGCTCAGATAGAGGCACCTTCAACTGCTGCGCAAAGTAGGAGACCAGACAAATTCCTTTATGGTCAAGGAAATGATATATTCTCTACAGGCCCTATCAATCCGCCACTGGAATTCCTGTCGGCATAGACCAGGCGTAAATGCGGGATTGTGTAACAGAGGGGCCACCGGAGTTTGGGTATCGAAGAGGCACAGCCCTACAGGACAAATCTCAGACCTGCATAGAGAGAAAGAAGGGCACAGCATCGCCGGACGCTGCCAAAATGAGATCCACATGAAAAGATCAAAGGGAAGAGGCCCGCAAGCCTGCTCCTTTAGGGCCACCCACTCCGGTCTGAACGGAGAAGAATATATCTGAGGCAACTGGGCCACCTGCGCTGCGTTAGAGTATTGTTTATGGTCTGGGACCCCCAGCCTCCTAAGCTTACGCAAAGTATACAGCGTGCGCCAGGCTAATCTATACCCCCTAGGGCCCCAAATAAACCTCAATAACTGGGTTTGTAATTTCTGTAGCTTCTGGTTTGGGACGGCTTCATGAAAATAGTACAGGATCCTGGGGAGCACTACTATTTTGATCAAGGCTATTCTACCCATTCAGGAGAGACCACCAGAAGACCATCTTTGCCACTCCTGCAGCAACTAAAAAAAGTAAAAAGTCATGAATAATTAGATTGATAGTGTTGCCAAAGAAGGGGTCAATTTAATGCCAAGGTAGGGAATGGAATTTGATTGCCTTGCAAAACTATAATGCCCTGGAGACTATGTAAGACATCCCCCATCCAGGTTCACATTCAAGACTTCTGACTTCTCCCAATTGACGGCTAAAGCTGGAAATGTTTGCCTGATAGATTTTCAAACAAATGTTGGTATGAACATACAAACCTTCTCATTAGTATATTTGATGACCTAATAAATTAACAAGCTGCAACTTATAGTGAGATAAAACAAATGTAAATTAAGGTAATGAAAAGCTGCGCTAAGTGAGTAAGAAGTGATAAGTAAATATCAAACTCTAATGATCACTGTGCATAATCATAAACCATGGATAAATATACAAATGTGAATAAAGTCCTTGTAGTGAAACGTAATCAAAAAGTCCAATAAAAGTGAAAACGTGATCTAAAGTGATATAGAATTAAACACGTGATGTGTTATCCTCCACCGCTGTGTACCAATCCACTGCTGCATCCCAGGAAGACGTCAGTTGTGACGAAATGCGGCAGATCATGGTGTGCTGACGTCACCAGCGTTACACGTTTTTTCTCTTAAAGCGCACATTATTCTACACATTGTAAGTGTTTTTCTTTTACCTAATAAAATGTTTTAACTGGTTTACAATATGGAGCCCCTATTGTTTCCCTTTATGGTGGATGTCTGGAGCCCTCTAGATCCTTAAAACGTGGAACTACCACATGCAAAGCCACCCTGGGGGACTGTGACAGCCTCGCAAGACACCTCACTACAAGCAGGGAGCAGTGCCAGCTGATGGACCGTTTCGTGGAACGGTCCTGCTCCTACAGCAGCGTCGCAGCGGCCTCCGCCACCCACCCTCTAGAGTAAGCTGACATGGCTGCCGATCCACATGCAGCCTCCGCAACACAGGGGAGAGAGGTGAGAGAACCCCCGACCGCACACTGCCCTGCTCAGCCCTGCACCCCTGTGACATCTCAGAGTGACACAACCTATGGGAAGATAGCAGAGGCTGTAGCAGCGATACTAGCCCGCACAATAAAAAGCACAGTGGAATCAGCCATCATGCAGTGTATGATACAAATCCAGAAGGACCTACAAGCCCACAAACAGCAAATCCAGTAAGCTGAAACGAGGATTTCATCCCTAGAAGACGAGCTGACCTACAACAATAGGGACATATCTGCCCGTGCATTGCAGCTGTTACAGGATAAAATAGAGGACCTGGAGAATCGTTCCAGACGGAACAACCTCCGCATAATAGGGTTCCCAGAATCCCTCCAGCCTGAGGCGCTGTCACACTTTTGCTCCACTACTATACCAGGAGCACTGGGAATTAACTTCACGTGCACAGTGGAACGGGCGCACAGGATTGGCCAACCCACAGAGGGCAGGAAAAATCCCAGGCCCGTTATTGTGCGCTACTTGAATTACACAGACAAAAATCTCATTCTCCTGCGCTTCAGAAAACAACATTTTAAATTGATGGCCATTCTTTACTCATATTTGCAGACTACTCAGCGGAAGTATCCAGAAGACGCAAGGCTTTCTCCCCAATCTGTTCATCTTTGTACCAACAGCAGATCAAATTCACTCTGGCGTATCCTGCGATATTGCATGTCACCACCCGGAGGGAGAACGCATCTCCTTTCAATCTCCAGCTGATGCGGAAAAATACCTCCATTCACTCAACATACCTATGGAAGAGGGTCCCTCACAGGCTAGAAAGGCCTCACTGTCCAGGAAGGCCCAGATCATGCCCACCAAAGAGGCTTACAAGAAAATCAAATATGGCGCATCAAGTTCCCGCCTTTTGCTTACCTGAAAGAATCTCTACTCCACTGCAACTGCCCGTCTCTCTTGAAGCGAACAGCTTGCATTTTCCATATTAGCTTTGTTAAAATGCTAACTACTTAATAGTTAGGTTCAGTCCTTAACATTGTTGCATGTTATTGTTCTTTCTCCATGATACGTATGTCTCATACTGCTTTATGGCTGAATGTTCTATAATGGGGCTGCATAAATATTTGTTCTTACTTGCCTTTTTGGCACCACATGTTCTTCCCTTCCTCTTGCCATGCACAGCTCCTAACACTACTGCTGTGTGCCCTTCGATACTTTTACATACTGGCTCCCGCGGTGTTGTACCTTCCGCACACCCTCCCCTCGCCCATAGATCCCCCTCAGTTTGCACCTCGGGCTGGGAGCCGACAGTGTTCACACCCCTCCACATGCAGAAAAAGGTGAAGCCTTATTGTTTATGCGAGTTCAGGAGCACTCTGTTTGAGAGCTCTCCTGTTCACCTCTCCCCCCCCCCCCATATCCTCTTTTCATTTGTCGTCGTCCCGCAAAACTTCCTCTTCTTCCTTTGATCCTCTCACATCACGTAACCAGTCACTGACGGATATGGCCCATGGCCGCCTCTGCCACCTCCATTTATCTCATTTACCTCCTGGCTCTACTCCTCACCACCCAATGTTATGGCCCCCCTGACCATTGTCTCCTGGAACGTGAAGGGCCTATGCTCCCCAAATAAACAGATGCGTATCCTGCGCCACCTGAAACGCCTGAAGACGGACATCGCCCTCCTTCAGGAAACGCACTTCACTGCAGATACATTCCACTTCTTGAAAAAGATGTGGGTGGGAGATGTAGTAGGTTCGCCAGCAATAAACCGTAAAGCTGGTGCGATCATCCTCTTGAATAAAACCCTCCCCTGTACCACACACTCCATACACGTGGATAATATAGGCAGGAAGGTTTCAGTCATTCTCCAATTTGCTGAACATTCCCTCCAAATTTCGAACGTATATGCCCCCAACTCCCCCACGAAGGTGTTCTTCAAGGATACAGCGACTTGGATCTTAGACAACCCAGCTACATACCATATAGTAGGCAGGGACTTCAACTCGGTCATGTCCCCGCTGGAAGATCGCAAGATAGGGTTCCCATCCTCTTCTCCCACATTGCCACCTCCTCACACGCAATCTACTTCTCTCTCTGATATGACCGACTCTTTGAACCTAATTGACTATTGGTGCCTAAACCATCCCATTTATAGGGAATACACTTTTTTCTCCCACCCCCACGATTCTTTGGCACGACTTGACTATTTGTTCAGTACTCGCAGCCTGATTCCATATATTACTTCCTCGACTATCCACGAAATGGTTATCTCCGACCATTACCTCATATCACTCTCCATGGACTTAACACACAACCAGACCCTACATAAACTATGGAAATTCCCTAACTACCTTGCAGAAAATGAAGATTTTCTAAATTTTTTACAAACCTCCTGGGCAGACTATATCTCTCACAACGGAGACGGGGACATTGCCCCGGTCCTGTTATGGGAAGCGAGCAAAACGGTCCTGTGAGGTAACATTAGCTCCTACACCGCCCGCCACAAGCGGACCATAATGGACACGTTCACCCAGCTCAGTGCCCACCTCCGTATTGCCCAACAGACCATGGCCTCCTCTAACACACCAGAAAACGTGAAGGCATGGCACACGGCCAAGCAGCACTTTGACCTATAGGCTGAAAGGGTGGAACAAGCAAAACGCTCACTCCATCGTTTTGGCAAAAAACCCAGTAAACTGCTGTCGAGACTTAAAAAAGGGACTCATACTCCGACGCACATAACCTCCCTTCGTGACAACCAAGGACATGTTCCCACTCTCCCAAAGCTATTACAAATATTCTAGAAAAATACTATATGTATCTCTACTCTCCGGGACACGTAGATTCGGAAGCGGCGAATAAATTACTGAACACCCTGAACCTTCCATCCCTCTCAGATACCCAATTAGCTCTCATCAATGCCCATAAGCCAAGACGAAATAGCCAACTCCATCAAAACTTCGGCTAACCACAAGGCCCCTGGGCCCGACGGTTACACGAAGGAATTTTATAAAAAAAATGTCAGATACTTTACTACCCTCTCTTACTTCTCTCTTCAACATGATCTGGACAACGGGCACTTATCTCCCAACCGGTTATCAGGCTTATATCAAACTCATTGCCAAAAAAGTTAAGGATAGCTTGCTGCCTGGCTCGTATCGCCCAATCTCACTATTGAATATTGACCCCAAATTGATGGCTAAAGTGGTGGCTTCCAGACTTGCCACGATTTTACCATCCCTCATCCATGAAACACAATCAGGATTTGTCAAAGGCCGATCTGCGACCTCGAATATTCGCAAAGTCATTGCGGCTCTCAAATATGCGAAGGCTAATCCCTCTAAACATATACTGTAGCTATTGTTTCCCTAGATGTGGAAAAAGCTTTTGACAATATCAACCTTAACTGGCTTTTTCTGACCTTGGAGAGATTGAGCTTTACGGGCAATGCCCTAAGCTTCCTTCGAGCCATGTATGCTCAACCGACAGCTAAGATTGTCTCCTCCACAGGTATATCTGACTCTATTCCTCTTCACAAGCGCATGAGGCAGGGCTGTCCGCTTTCCCCAATTCTTTTCAATCTTGCCCTGGAACCACTCTCTAGATTTTTCCTGGAACAAGCTCCCACTCAAGGCATCCGTATAGGTAGCGAGGAAATTCGATCAGCATTGTTTGCTGATGATGTCGTCCAACCCACGTGTGATGACCAAAAAACTATACAGCAAATTCTAGACAACTTTAAAATACTCACAGGCCGCAAAATAAATTATGATAAGAGCGAGGTTCTCCCACTCACCCTGATCACCGCATCTGAATGGGACGCCTCCTCTCCCTTCCCTCTTGCCCATTCACATATCACGTACTTAGCCATCAAGATTAGCAAGAACCCTTCTTCCTTATATACGCTTAATTATACCCCACTAATTGAAAAGATTCGGAAAGAACTGGATATTTGGCAAAATTTACCCCTGTCGTTCTTCGGGAGATGCCATTTATCAAAATGGTCAGTTTTCCCCGCCTGCTTTACCCGCTGCAAACTGTACCGCTTCTCTTGAAGCACAAAGATGTTCAACTCCTGAACCAAACATTTTCAAAATTCATCTGGCATGGGAAACGTCCCCACATTTCTCTAAACAAGCGGCATCTTCCGAAGAACGCAGGGGGGGAGGGGGCTGGTCTTCTGGATGTTAGGCTATATAACCTTGCCTGCTTATTAAGATATAGCCTGGACTGGCTTGCTGAAGTTAACTGCTACACTAACATTGCCCTGAAGGCGCAAATAGCACACCCCCTGCGGCTAGCAGGCATTTTGCACAGCAAATTCCACTCCCTACCGAAAAGTGTTCAACATCATACCCTTCTCAGGGACACCTTCATTTGCCACTTGGTATCTCAGTTCATCTTCCGCTGATGGGAAATGTTTTCTCAGGCAATGGACCAGTCTGCCTTTGACTATTGGAACTCCAAAGGCATTACCAAGGCACACTCACTGATCCAGACTGACACCATGACTTTCAAACCCTTTCATGCCCTTGCTACAGAATTTGACCTCCCCAAGTCACATTTCCTCGCCTATTACCAAGCAACCTCATACATCTCTTCCTGCTCCTCAAACTTGTCTGCGGGCTTTCAACACTCAGTGCTGGACAACTTGGTGAAACAATGCTCATATTCGATATCCTCGGTCTACAAAACCTTGCAATGCGAGCTACTCCCCTCCCTTACAGATAAACTATTTGATAAATGGCACACAGACTTTCCTGGACCAGAACTGTCCCAGAGCATTCTCAATGGATATTTTCAAACCGGGACACTTACTTACTCACTTTGAATGAACTTTGGAGAGAAACCCAGTTTAAACTTATTCACAAAGCCTACATCCATGCACTCTTTGCTAAAACTACTAGGACTATGGGGGGCGTGGTCGCCTCGCAGCAGCACGGACATTTGAGCTCACAGCTCTGCCAGACCAGGGAGAGAATCGGCATCCATCGGCACCCCTGCACTCTGTAACGCAGCTTATTCTCCGCCAATCGACTGCTGGAAGTCCCTACCTTCCTTACCGATGGCCAAAAAGAAGAAGGAGACCGGCCAGTAGCGGCAGCTCCAACACTTCTTTATGACCCAGGACAAGCAGCGCAGCCAAGATGGCAGCGGCGGCGGATCTCCGGCCTCATCCAGCGGGACATCTCATTCCTCACCCAGCCCTCCGCCTTCCTCAGCATAGAAATTGGGACAACCACGGTCCCCTGCGGTCTCCACTCCACTATCCAGAAGCCCTGTAAAGAGCAAGCCCAGGCTGTCGGAGGACACACATGCTGCGGAGGTAAGCCAGGGGGATTACTCTTTCATGAACTCCCCTAGGGAACTATCCCCAAATTTAAATACCTTTCCAGCAAATGAGCAACCGGTTTCTGAAACCAAGCTCAAGGATATGATGATGTCCCTGCCGGCCTCTATGCATGCGGATCTCATGGAGTGTGTTAGATCCTTCAAAGAAGAGGTGCAGGCCTTAGGAGGATGCATGGACAGAGTTGAAACGTTGGGGGAATTTGCTGCTTCCCACAATGAGTTGATCGACTCTTACTATAATCATGAAGAGGAGATAGAAAAGCTCTAATCCAAAATTGCTGACATGGAGGACCGCTCTAGGCGGAATAATGTTAAAATAAGGGGGGTCCCCGAATCCGTACATCCCGGTGATCTGGATCAGTACGCTTGTGACCTTATTATGGCGGTTCTCCCAGCTACCCCCATGTCTGAACTTGTAATTGACAGAATTCATCGCCTTCCTAAGCCCTCTTATCTGCCAGATGATGTTCCCCGAGATGTGATTATGAGGGTCCACTTCTACCATGTTAAAGACAACCTCATGTCTGCGTTTCGGAAACTGACTCCAGTCCCAGATAGATACTCGAGGATTCAACTGTTTGCGGACTTATCATAGCACATGTGACGGAACAGGACACCCCGACTGAATATCTCCGCCAAGAAGACTGCTTCCTTAGAAATCTGGAACACGGGATCCGTGAATCTGGCTATAGTTACCCCAAGAACTAGACAGTACAAGTTTTGGGGTCAAACCAGAATGAACTGTTTATTAAAACCAACTCACAGACTTTTATACATTGGAGAAGTATGTCATTGGCCAGTCAAATATTTACACAAAATATCACACAATAGCTACGATAACGAGGTAGGGCTGACCATGATATCATTAACATACCAATTAACTGAGCACTTAAATCAGCCTAGGCGGAATGCACAGAATGCTAGCAGGCAAACAATAGATGACACATTTAAACACCTGAACATTCAGGAATCTCATTCCAGGCCAGACACACCAGCATCGAGATCCCAAAGAACAATAGACAGCATTAAAGTGTGACACATCCCCATAGCAGACAATGGGCTGCTGTGTGAAAGACAGATGGCTTGAGTTGATGAGACTACCAAAAAGAATTGCTCCACACAGACAGTGGCCAGGAGTCTAGCTTCCTAATTCTGTGACAATACTTCCCCCCCTGTTCCATAGTCCGGCAGACCCAGCTAGATCCAATACGGGTCAGCTTGGGGATGTCCGGGAGCCATACTACAATCACAGTTCAGTTTGCCGAGAAAGTCCATCGGCATTGCCATTTTGTCGTCCCGGCCTGTACTGTAGTTTTTGGTCACCCTGTGCCCCTTATAGACACAGGGTGATTTACACATAAGAAGGACTGGGGATGCTGGACAAGGAGTCTCCCACCCTCCCTAAAGCAATTGGGGTTTCACAAGCCCCCCAACCAAAGTGACTCACGTCACATATCTCCCCTTTCGGCAGGAGACTAACACAGAAGGAGACCCCAAACGGGTTGACTTTGAAGTTAGTCCGTAGTTCCAGTCCCCCAATGTCTGTACCCACACAGCACCCCAAACAAATTGTCCGGAACGGATCATTACTCACCCAGCCAACCTCTGCCTCTCTTGTAGAACATAACCCCTGCTGTGGAGAAGTGTGGACTGGTCCTTCTCCCTGGAGTCCATTTAGCCGCTGGAGAGAAGACAGGGTGACTGGGATCACTCCATCATGTTGTTGGGGATCTGGGCCGACTGCCCAGTATCCCTGGGGTATGCAGGTGGAGACTGTAGTCTCATATACTTTTTCTGTATGAAAATCCACCAGTGATTGCACAACAAGGCTGACATCCTCCTGTCCCAATGCCAGACCTTTTTCTGGGGTTCTGTAAGCGGGAACCAAAGTCTCATCCACTACCACAGGGAATCCATCTTCTATTAGTTGGGGGCAGAGGCCAGCAGCGCTCTGCTCTGTTGCCAGCCCTTCTGCTGGGTTGGGGTTGGCGAATACTACCCCCAGAACCTGGTTGGGGGTCTGCTGTAGAGAGGAGGGATCGCTTACCTCCTCCTCCTTGTATTCCTGCGGGGTAGGTGGGGGATCTGGACCGGCTGTCCAGCATCCCTGTAGGTCTGGTGCAGAGACCGCGGTCCCATCTGCACCATTGGAGTCAGGTCTGTTGTCTCCCTGTGGTTGGGGAGAAGGATTAGTTGTCTCCTGTCCCTGGAAGGTACACTGCTGTAGCTGGGGACCTGGGCCGGCTGCCCAGCCTCCCTGTAGGGCCGGTAGAGAGACCTCGGTCCCATCTCCACCAGCCATCGGTGGGTCTTCACAGTACCCCCAGTCTGTACTGTCTCTCCAACCAAGGAGAGACTGTTGTGGGCAGAGGCCAGTAGCGTTCTGCCCAGCTTCCAGCTTTTCCACTGTGAAGTAAATTGAAACATCGGTGACCTTGCACACATCCTTCAGGGCCACCGATTGTTGTATACAGGGGTCCACAGCGCCATGCTCTGAAGTGAGCTGTTCTGCAGGAGTCTCACCGGGTTGTTCCTCCTCAATAGAAAAGTCTATTAAATCCCCAGTCTCTGGTGGTGTCTGGGGATCGAGGTTCACCATCTCCTTTCTGTGGAATCCAGAAGATGTTACTGGTGCTGGGCAGAGGCTAGCAGAGCTCTGCCCTGTTGTCAGCACTTTAGCTTTGGGAACAGCAATCTCCGGAGTTTCCACTGCCGACTCATAGGCATGCTGCTGAACGTGTCCTAGCAGTTTCCTGTATGCCCTTTCCAGATGCTGTTCTTTCCTTAGCAAGTGTTCTAGATCAGGTTCAAGCTCTGAGACCCCTGTGAGACGGAGCATAGCCTCTCTGTATTCTCGCAGGTTCTCAAGGGTAGGTTCCCCTTCATCCCCAAACACAAAGACATCTGTAAGGCTCTCCCACAGCAATCCAGGGCCACCAAAGTCATATCCCTCCGGAGAGCATTCTGATGTCTCTCCTAAATATTTCTGCTCTGCGTGCCATTGCAGAGCCCGATATTGATTGTCCAGCTCTATCTCCTGCTGGACCAGACTGTCCAACTCAGATACCCATTGCTCCTGGGGCTGCTTTCCCAGGAATGCCATCCGCAACTTCCGTTGATCACTGGCCTGTTCCCCTGGGGTTGGAAAGCACTTTCCCTGGTATATACCAGCAAGCTGGAGGGCTCCAAGCCAGAGCCCCACCCGAATCTGCTGCCTGAGCTCCAGGTATTGATCCGCAGATATTGTCCTGGGGTATACAGAAAGGGAAATCCGCAGCACCCCCTCGAACTCTGATGCCAGGTCCATATCTCCGTTGTAGCCACCAAAGTCTGCTATCCCGATCTTGGATCCCGGTGGAGGTTTGGATGTCCCAGACTGCGGGAAGCATCCCACCGCTGCCAACCAAATGTGACGGAACAGGACACCCCGACTGGATATCTCCGCCAAGAAGACTGCTTCCTTAGAAATCTGGAACACGGGATCCGTGAATCTGGCTATAGTTACCCCAAGAACTAGACAGTACAAGTTTTGGGGTCAAACCAGAATGAACTGTTTATTAAAACCAACTCACAGACTTTTATACATTGGAGAAGTATGTCATTGGCCAGTCAAATATTTACACAAAATATCACACAATAGCTACGATAACGAGGTAGGGCTGACCATGATATCATTAACATACCAATTAACTGAGCACTTAAATCAGCCTAGGCGGAATGCACAGAATGCTAGCAGGCAAACAATAGATGACACAATTAAACACCTGAACATTCAGGAATCTCATTCCAGGCCAGACACACTGGCATCGAGATCCCAAAGAACAATAGACAGCATTAAAGTGTGACACATCCCCATAGCAGACAATGGGCTGCTGTGTGAAAGACAGATGGCTTGAGTTGATGAGACTACCAAAAAGAATTGCTCCACACAGACAGTGGCCAGGAGTCTAGCTTCCTAATTCTGTGACAATACTTCCCCCCCTGTTCCATAGTCCGGCAGACCCAGCTAGATCCAATACGGGTCAGCTTGGGGATGTCCGGGAGCCATACTACAATCACAGTTCAGTTTGCAGAGAAAGTCCATCTGCATTGCCATTTTGTCGTCCCGGCCTGTACTGTAGTTTTTGGTCACCCTGTGCCCCTTATAGACACAGGGTGATTTACACATAAGAAGGACTGGGGATGCTGGACAAGGAGTCTCCCACCCTCCCTAAAGCAATTGGGGTTTCACAAGCCCCCCAACCAAAGTGACTCACGTCACAGCACACATTACAGAAAAAGAGGGCTCTCCACCCGCTCACTAAAATCCTCAGAAACCACTCTATTGTCTATAGATGGGGTTTCCCTGTGAAGCTCACTATAACGCACAACAATAAGGCCCATGTTGTCACTTCCTTGCAAGATGGCTTGAACCTTCTGCAATCATGGGGTATTCTCCCCGACCAAGAGTCTACTCCTCCGGAATCCTCTAGCCATATCTCACCGGTATCTGAGGACTGGCACACAGTTTCCTACAGGAAAAAAACCATCCAAGGGATCGCAATCTCAAGCTATCAACCACAGTCCCTCTCCCTGAGTCTGGCCACTAAGACCCCCTTTTACCCTCACAATTATGTGCAGTATACCTGCTCACGAGTTCATTCTCAAATTTTTATACATATCTCGTACTTACTGAGTTTGTTTCTTTGTTTTGTTGTTTTTTCTTTCTACTCTTTTGTTGGTCAGCAACAGGGTACTATGAAACCTGATTCCTGTCGTGCGGTATCCGGTTGCCATGGAATCCTATCCTCATCCTCAACTGTCACTCTCCTGGTGGACGTCTCTGATACCCTTCCAACTGCGCATTGGTCCAGGTAACGTTATCATCTTCCACACACCTGCACTATGACCATTACAATCACCTCCTTTAATGTCCATGGTCTCAACCACCCTGCCAAGAGGGCATCCATGTGGCGTGAGGCCATGAAGAAGTGACCTTGGAGAAGTGACCTTCTCTGTGTGCAGGAGACTCACCTTCAACAATCCCCACCCCCTACCTTGTCTCACGGCAGTTTCTCGCACATCTTTACGGCTTCAGCCATCCGAAAACGCAAGGGAGTACTGATAGCGATTAGAGACTCAGTTGCCTTCTCCTTGCACAAGCTTATAGAAGACCCACATGGACGTTACCTGGTCTTGCAGTGTGAGCTGAACAATGCCCCTTTCACGGTCCTTAATGCATATGCCCCTAATAAGCATCAAATGCGCTTTTGGAGGAAAATGTTCAGCCTGTTGGATAAACACAAGCATGGCTCTGTAGTGGTTTGTGGAGACTTTTTTTTTCAAGAAAATAAACTTTTATTGAGCTGAAAAAGAATGTGACATAATACAAACATTTTGGGTAACACAGTTCCATACAGGACAAGATGTAAAGATTCACATACAGTCAGGTCACGATCAGTCATAAGTGCAACTGTGGTAGAACAGCCATAGTGCAAAGATCAGAGCTCAATCACAGTATAACTGGGCATATAAACAAAACGATCCTAACTAAAGAATATTGTGCATTTTTGGGGGGGAACAGGGGAAGAAACAAGTGGGAAAGGGGGAAAGGGGGAACATTTCCACTGGAGAAAACATAGTACCATGCAGACAGCATTAGGGGAGCTTATAAAGCTCATCCCATCAAAAGTCTGTCTATCACCAACCGGGAAGGAGCCTGGGACGGGTCATCCAATCACGGTTGCCACAGAGAGTAAAACTTTTTGTGAGCCTTACGATGTTGGTAGGTAACTTTTTCTCTAATCAACAAATTATTGACCTGCTCAATCCATTGCGCAGTCGTTGGTACACGGGAGGTAATCCAATATCTGGCAATCAATTTACGAGCCACATACAGCAGGCGAAGGACCGCCGTATGGGCATGCGGGGTTCCTCCAGTGCAACAAGCAGACACACAACCGGATCCTTAGGCAATCGAAAATTATAAACTCCGGATATAGAATCAATTACCTCGCTCCAATATCTGAACAGCTTGGGACATCTCCAAAGCATATGGATAAGGGTGCCTTGATCTCTGTTACCTTTGGGACAGGTATCATTGTCCCTACGCCCCCATTTGAAAAACTGAACCGGGGTGTGATAAGCCCTATGAAACAGGAATAAATGGAGAAGTTTCTGTGATGCCGACACCGAGACCAACGGTATAGAGGAGAGACACAACTCCCATGTTTCACCATCAATGGGGCCCAAGTCCCTCTCCCAGCCCACACGGGCCGGGAGGGAAGCCGGGTCCTGCAAGGCCGCCAGCAGGGTAAGATATATCCGAGATATCATGCCCCGTGTATCAGTAGATTTAAACACGTCTAGCGTCAGGGTATGTTCCGTCAGCCTAAGTGGAGCCGTCCGTGGCTGTACAGAAATGGCATGTCGCAACTGCAGATACTTAAAAAAGAAGTGCCTGGGAAGAGCATATTCTTGTTGGAGTTCCTGAAAAGACTTCAGCTCCCCCTCCCGTCAAAAAACCTGCACAAAAAATGCAACTCCCCGCGACTCCTAGCCCTCCACTCCCTCCAAACGAGACAACTCCCGATAATTGGAATTCCGCCACAGCGAAGTGCCGTGGAAGAACCCCTTGATTCGGAGCATTCTCCGTACACATTGCCATAAGGTAAGGAAGAGTCTGATCGTCGGGAGCAAGGTCTGCAAGTGCTTGAACCCCGCCTCTAGATGCGTAAATGCTGTGTATGGGGAGTCTGGGGGTACTAAGAGGGCCCGGATAGGGTCAGACCGATCCTGCAGTTCCCAGCCGCCCAGGTGCTGCACCTGTGAGGCAAGAAAGTACACCCTTGGATTGGGGACCGCCAGTCCCCCACAGTCCTTACTCATCTGTAGAGTAGTAAGTCTAATACGAGCCACCCGTTTTTTCCAAATTAGATCACAAAACAGGGACTCCACACGTAGGAACCATCGCTTCGGGATCCAAAGAGGGACATTGTGCAAAACATAAAGAAGCTGAGGTGCCCAAATCATCTTAACCAAGTTAACCCGCCCTGCCACCGATAAAGGAAGTTTACACCACGCCATACATTTAAGCCGAAATTTGTGGAGCAGGGGCACTAGATTAAGTTCAAGGAATCGTCCCACATCAGGGGTCACCTGAATACCCAAATTCTGAATTGCTCAACCACCCGCACCGCAGCCGCACGTTCAGGCAGGGGGGCAGTAAGAGGATCCAGAGGCATGAGAACTGACTTATCCGAGTTTATGGAGAACCCAGAGAAGGATCCGAAGAAGTCAATCAAGGTCATAACCTCACTCAGAGACCCCCCCCCGTGTCCCCCAAATAAAGCGAAGTATCATCTGCATATAAGGAAATAATGTCCACGGAGGGGCCCCGTCGGAAACCGACAATCTCCGGAGTGGCCCGAATACGTGCCACCAGCGACTCCAGAGCCATGGCAAACAGCAGGGGCGAAAGTGGGCACCCCTGCCGAGTGCCCCGGAAGAGACGGAAGGGTTCAGACAGCTCCCCATTAACCCTCAATCGTGCTCTAGGGTTGGCATACAATAATTTAACCCAGCTAATAAACGTTTCCCCGACTCCAAAGCGTCTCAACACCGTCCACAGATAAGGCCACTCGACACTGTTGAAGGCCTTAGCAGCGTCCAATGAAAATATCGCTGTGTTACCAGGGTTATCTACAGGGAGTTGGAGATTGAGGAACAGTCATCGGAGATTCAAAGCCGTAGCCCGCGTGGGTATAAAGCCCGATTGATCTCTATGAATAATAGTCTGGATAACCTTAGAAAGTCTGGAAGTCAACATCTTGGCTAGTAACTTAACGTCTGACGTCAGTAGGGAGATTGGCCTATACGAGTCAGCCAGTAACGGGTCCTTACCTGGCTTAGGGATCAGGACTATAATAGCCTCACCCATAGAGTCGGGCAAAGAGCCTCTCTGTAAAGCGTCGTTAAATACTTGTAGCAGGACAGGAGCTAATTGCGCAGAATAGCGCCCATATACCTCAGACGGCAAGCCGTCCACCCCCGGAGACTTTCCACGCGGAGCAGCTTTCAGGGCCAAAAGTAGCTTGTCCTCAGTCAGGGGGGCATCCAGGTCCCCCGCCTCCTGAGCAGAGAGCACAGGCAAGTCACAGGTATCCAAGAAGTCCTCTACCACCTGGGGGGCGGCAGACACCTTAGAAGAGTACAGGTTAGAGTAAAACTCCCGGAGAGCCCTAGAGATCTCCGGGGTGGTACTCCACCGGGCACCCGAGGGGTCCCGTAGCTCTGCAATAAACACAGCCGGTTGCTGGGAACGCACCAGCATGGCCAACATATGACCCGTACTCTCCCCTTCCTCAAAGTGTCTCTGCTGGAGAAAGAACCGTTTATTCTCGGCCAGTTGTAACGCCACCGTTTTAGAAAGGGATTGAGCTGCCAAACAAGAACGCTGGGTGTCATCAGAGGGGTTATTCACATACGCCGCCTCTGTCCTCATGACCTCAGCCATCACAGTAGTTTCCCATTGTTTAGTAGAAGTCTTAATCTCAGAGATCAGGTAACTAAATTGGCCTCGCAAAAAGGCTTTCGCAGCCTCCCACACCACCCCCAGTTAAGCTGTATTCAAATTGGTCACAAAAAAGGAGGTTAACAGAGTAGGTATAGGGTCAGGGCAAGGGAAGAGTGTCAACCAAAAGGGGTTCAGTTTCCATAGAGGCCTCCCCGACCTAGTCGGGAGAGATAATCTGATCTGAAGCGGAGCATGATCCGAGACCAGTCTCGGACCATACTCAGCTCCGACCACAAGAGGCAGCAGGGCCGCATTACCGAACCCCATATCAATACGGGAAAGGCCCGTCCGCGCGGCCGAGTAACAGGAGTACACCTGGTCCCCCGGACGACCCAACCTCCAGACATCCGTCAGTCCCATCTCCCCCACCAGCCGAGCAAAGGTAGAACCCGTGCCAGCCGGTGGCGGGGACCCGGAGTGAGGGGAGAACCTGTCTAAATGTGGATCCAAGATGTTATTAAAATCACCGATCACCAACAGAGGGACCGCCGGAAGGCCAGCAATCCACTCCGCCAGCAAGGCAATCACTCCAGCTGAAAACGGAGGTGGGATATAAACTGAAATTATCACACAGGTCAACCCCCCAACATTACAAAACAATATCACATATCTGCCCTCTGGGTCCATATGGCTAGAAAAGCAATAAAAACGACCCCCTTCCTCACCAGAATACATACACCTCTCGAATAAGTGGAAAGGGTGGAGTGGTACTGGTAGCTATACAGAGTAGGAGCAAGACTGGGGGGAGGGTCAGGGGACAAATGAGTCTCCTGCAGGAATACCACATCGGCTTGCAATCCTTTCAGGTTCCGAAGCACAGCAGTCCTCTTCAACGGATTGTTCAGTCCACGAACATTCCAGGAAACAACTGTCAAAGTGTCAGCCATGGCAGGTTAGGCAACATAGGGCATAGGGAAGGAGTTCAAGGCAAAGAGTGACAGGGCACCCCAACACTCTGTCATGGGGCCGATGAGCACTCCAGGGGGAGAAGGAACTCAAGGCATCCGTGGCAATGAGGGACAGTCCCAGGTCCCAGCACTTGAAGGAGGGGCACCATCCATCCTCAGAGGTACTCGAGGGAAGAGCCGGATCGTAGCAGAATACTCCAGTGGAAAAAAGGGGGGTAGAAAAACCAGAACACAGGAAAAAGAAAGTCTTCAAGGGGCATCCAAACACAGAAGGTCGGGGATCCACAACATGCCCACCTCCAACCGTGTCCGGTGGGAAGCGGTGACCTCCAAAGTTCGTCCAACCAGGACCCATGGGGGGGGGGGGGGACGGTGGGAGACGCAGCTGACTCAGCAGTCTCCACAGGAGCAGCTTGCGAAAAGAACAATAGAACCAAGTAACTGGTAATGAGGGTAGTCTGTTCATGTAGAGCAACCCCCGCTCAGGTACAGGAGCCTCAGGGGGCACCCGATCCTAAACTCAACCAAAACAGCAGCCAAACAAAGTAAAAGAGGAATACAGGAGTTAGGGATCTCCTCATCTTGGAGACAGGCCAGGTCGCTGAGCCCGACCCTCCACTTCCAGCCATAGTGCTGCGGCCGCAGGATTGTCGAAAAACTTCACGCCATCATGAGTCACCACTCTGAGCTTGGAGGGATACAGCATGGCATATTGTAGATTCAGCTCTCTCAGCCTCTGTTTCCCCTCCCCAAACTTCGCCCTCTGCCTCTGCACCTCCGCCGAGTAATCCGGGAATAGGGAGACTTTACAATTATCCACCACCAGCTTGTCTTGCAGGCCCCGGGCTTTGGTCAGGATGACATCCCTGTCTTTATAGTTAAGCAGTGTAAAAATGAAAGTACGGGGAGGTGCTCCCGGGGGGAGAGGACGCATGGGAACTCGATGCGCTCTTTCCACTGAAAACATGGGAGTGAAGGCGTCCTGCCCAAAAGTATCAGTCAACCAGTTTTTAATAAAACGGACAGGATTGTTACCCTCAGCCCGCTCCGCGATGCCAATAGCTCGCACATTATTGCGCCTCATCTCCAGATCTTCCAGCCTGGCGGCCTGCTGTGCAGCCAGGAGCGCAGTATGTTTGACCTCCCACTGGAGAGGGGGCATATCATCCTCAATAGAGCTCACCCTACCCTCCACAGCCGAGGTGCACTCTCTGAGCTTTTGCATATCATGCTGGAGGAACGAGATCTCAGATTTGACCCCCTTCAATTCCACTGTGAGAGCAGCAATGGAGATATTACAGGCTGTAACCGCTATCATAATGTCTCTCAGGGTAGGCTCAGGAGCTTGCACAGGGGAGGGGGGCGGAAGATGGCCCGCAGTATCCCAGTCAGTGAGCTGAGCAGAAAAATCCCCGAGTGGGGCTGTGTCATCATTATCTGAGTGAGAGGCAGGAGAGGTGGTAGGGGTGGTCGCCGCCACAGGAGTGGATTTAGTAGCAGGCTTATTAAAGAATTTCATGGCTGCATCCCTGTAGCTCTCCTTCTGAGCGCCACGCTGCGGCTGGGCGCCATCTTGGGCCTGGAACTCCGGAGCCGGACGGCCGGTCTTCTGTCCCTTAGACATCGGGCAGCGAGATGGGAAGACTCACCGAGAGATCCAGGCATGCAGGAGGTGTCAGAGCCACTATTCCGGGTAAGATCGCGGTCAGATCGGGTGTCCGTCAGGATGATTGAGCAGGATCTCCGGCGGAGCGAGAGCTGCGCACGTCCGGCTACATTCGCTGCTCGGCCACGCCCCGTTTGTGGAGACTTTAACCTAACGGCTGACCCCAAATTGGATATCTCCTCTACACCCAAACGTTCCCCTCCTGCTCCACAGTCCCTTTTTCATGAAGTGGAGTTGTTCGACACATGGCGATGCCTTCACCCAGGAGAACGTGACTATTCCTTCCATTCTCAACACCATAACACTTATTCTCGCATTGATATGATCAATTGCAAATAACCCAGAATTCGGATATCCACAATATCGTCTCACCATGCGCCAGTATTCATTACCCTACAGGAAGCCCGCTCTCTGGGCCCCGCGTATCTATGGCGGGCAAACAGCCAGGTCTTGGACTCTCCTCAATTTGCCTCTCAAATAGAGTCGCATCTTAAGGAATACTTCAAACACAATGCGGGCTCGGTCTCTGACCCGACAATAGTTTGGTGTGCCCACAAGGCCTTTATACGTGAGATTCTTATCAAAATGTGTGCACGGCTTCGGAGGCAGAGGGCAAAGCGGCTGGACAAACTCTTGGCTGAGATTGCTCGCTTGGAACCCCTGAATAAAACCTTCCAAACCCCCCATTTAGCCCAACAATTAAGTAAGCTTAGATCAGACTTGAGAGACCTTTTAGTGGAACAGCAGGACAACTATTTTAGAGCCCTCAAATTATCCCACTATTCCGCTGGTAACAAGGCAGGGAAAATATTGGCAAATAAACTGAAAGCCAGGCGAATCAAGAATAGGATAGCATCTTCTAAACCCTGTTACCAACACCAAAATCATGAACCCTCAAGAAATAGCTGAATCCTTTGCCAGTTATTATGAATCATTGTATTATCTGAAAAGTGATCCCCATACTCCCCAGCCAACTGAACAGCTTATTTCCACCTTCTTAGACTCCATCAACCTACCACTTCTCACCCCTTCTCAACTACACGCTCTCAATGCCCCAATCTCAAACACTGAGGTGGAACGGGCCATTTGTACACTACCATCGGGGAAATCTCCAGGACCTGATGGGCTCCCCAATCTCTACTATAAAAAGTTTGCATTGGTCCTAAGCCCACACTTAGCCTTGATGTACGTGGCTGCGGTGTCCTCTGCCTCTTTGCCACGTGAATTGCTTCAAGCATATGTTGTTATCTTACCTAAACCTGGGAAGGAGCCTACGTCTCCTCCTAATTTTAGGCCAATATCATTGTTGAACACTGATGTAAAACTGTATGCTAAGGTCCTGGCCCTCACACTTCACCCTATCTAACCAGATCTTATTAACCCGGACCAGTCAGGGTTTGTACGGGGCCGTCAGACTTCAGATGCTACTATAGGAGGATCATAGGGCTTATAGATAGATCTGTGTCTGGTCGGGTGCCTTCTCTGCTGCTTTCTTTGGATGCGGAGAGGGCATTCGACCGGGTCCACTGGACATATATGACAAGGGTGTTACAAAAATTTGGCTTTACTGGTCCCATTTTACATGCGATCTTGGCGCTGTACTCTAACCCTTCAGCGAGGGTGTATACATCTAACATGCTTTCGCGGGCATTCCCTATTACAAACGGAATGAGGCAAGGCTGCCCATTGTCGCCTTCAATTTTTAACTTGCTTATTGAACCTCTGGCAGAGGCAGTCAGGTCCTCCGCACACATCAAGGGTCTCACCACTCCCTCACACTCTCATGTCATAAATCTGTTCATAGATGATGTCATTATCTTTATGACAGACCCTGAAAGATCCTTAGCAGCCACCCATTCACTGTTACAACAATTTAGCCTGGCCTCTTACTACAAAGTTAACTTTACAAAATCATTGATTCTTCCCTTGGCCATGTCCCAAAAACTATGTCATAAGTTACAAAGTTCCTATCCCTATTCCTGGAAACAACACAGTATCCCATATTTGGGAATTCAATTGACCCCCAAGGTGGACCTACTGGCTGACGCTAACTTCCCTCCCTTGATAACTAAAATTACACAGGAATGTCACAGAATCTCAAAAACAGAACTTACCTGGTCTGGATGCCTTGCCTCGATCAAAATGCTCCTCTTGCCCCAGATTCTTTACATATTTTGGATCCTGGTGATCCAGGTCCCCCACAAAATTATTGCCTCACTGCAAGCTACACTTAAAGGGTTGGTGTGGAAGGGTAAAAGACCCAGGAGTGCCCATTCCTTCCTAATTAAGCACTGGTCTGCAGGGGGTATGGGTATGATTGACATTAAGGACTACCTCCTAGCTTCGCATCTGGCCCAATTGAAACACTGGGTGGCCCCAATGTCTCATACAGTATGGAGTGCCATGGAAGCTGAATTATGCTCCCCCCTGCCCCTGCGGACGGTGCTTTTAGCAGATGTGTGGCGCCCTATGCCAATACGGAAACTTCCCATCTCGATCCAAGCTTCACTTTTGGCATGGCACGAGTTCACAGCCCCTGTGCTCCAACCCCCCTTAAGGGTACGAGTTCCTATCCCTATAAGTGTGCTGGAACTTGTTATACCTCATACCTCTTTTAAGGGCTGGGCTGCTTGGTGATGGTTATACTGCTTGGTGATGTCTTGAAATCATTTTCCCGTCTATGGGAAGACTACTCACTTTCACCTACCGACCAATATCTATACCTACAAGTATCTCATTTTCTTCGCTCCTTGGCATCCCCACATATCTACATGCCCACACAGGGTTGGACGTTCTTGCTGGGCAGTCCACGCTCAGTTAAGGGAACCTCCCTCTTTTACAACTTTCTCCAGCACAAGCTGGACTATTGTAAAATTGTCCCCTTTGTGAAATGGGCATTCTTCTTCTTCTTCTTTCTTCTTTCTTCTTTCTTCTTTCTTCTTTCTTCTTTCTTCCTTCTTCTTCCTTCTTCTTCCTTCTTCTTCCTTCTTCCTTCCTTCCTCCTCTGCCTCTGCTTCTTCTTCTTCTTTCCCCCCTCCCCTTCCTCCTTCACCCTTCCCTCCCCTCCTCCCCTCTATATCCCCCCCTACCAATCTCCTCTCATTTCCTCGGACCGGCACTAACTATCTCTACCCACTCCCATTCTGGATAAGTGTTGTAATGCTTGCTTAATTAATCCGTGATGTATATACTCTATTCTCATAAATGAGTGCATTATCGGTAACCCTATAGGATGTTCATGTCCATGTTGCAATGTGTCACTTTTTGTCATGTTAAATTACGTTATGTCTGTAATCCTTTAAACGCAATAAAAAAATTTCAATGCAAAAAAAAAAAAACTACCAGGACTACGGCTGTATGCCCTCACTGTGCATCAACCAACCCCACGTTGGCCCATAGGTTCTGTCCCAAAGTGGCCTCATTTTGGGACAAGGTAATCCATTACGCCAACACAGTCACGAATACTCATCTATGAAAATCACCTCACCTTATGCTCTTTGGAACAAAACCCCTGGATCCCCTTCCTCATGCCAGCCCGCCCGTCGCTATACCCACCTGGTCACATCTGTGCTTTCTGGCAGCCAAGAGAGCCATCTTGAAGTCATGGATTCTACCTACCCCACCTCCCCTTTATGCAGTCAAATTAGAATTAAAATCCTTACTATACAAAGAGCAAATGAAACAACATTGTGCCTCTTCGAAAAAGTTTTTCAGCAAATGCCGATTCTTTATAGAGCATGAGCTCACGACCGCAGAAATCCAGCAGTTCATGAAGCCCTTCAGCTACACAGATTGGTAGAAAATAAATATACAGTATATTCCCGCGCCAAGTGGAGAACCCTAGAGTTTCTGAATATATATGTGAATATGTGTAAATGCAGCTGATATAGTGAAAGTGCGAGTGCTCAAATATAGGTGAAGTAATCAATAAATATATGATTACCTATAGCACTTGCCAAAATATCTTTACCAATAATCTCAAAACTATAAATTCAAACTTATAAAGTGCATATATATCCCCGTGATACAATATAAATATTAAATAAATAAGTACACTTTAAATATAAATAGATTATACGAAATAAAATTAATAAATTTACAAATTCATATATAGTGCAAAGGTTCAAAAATTATAGTCCATATACAGAAAAGTTCATTGTTTTGAAGTAATGTGACTTCTTAGTAGTGAAGTGTTCTTCACTAAATAAATAAATAAAGGTGCACAGTGAAAAGTGCTATGTGCTGCTGTAATAAATCTTCCACTCTATCCCTGGTGTCAATCCCCGTGCTCCGCTGTGATAAGTAAAGAGATTTCACACTTACCAGATTGCGTGGGCCCTATGTGCCTTACGACACTAGGACCACCAGAGCTTTTTGACCCCCAGGGTCCGGGTGCGTTCCCTCCAAGTGGGTGCCTTCTCCTATAACCACGTTCCTCCTGCTGCCAAACTTCCAGTCAGGGATATTGGGGAAAAAAAGGAGAGTCTGGATAGTGTGATACCATTTCCCAAATGGTTTTATTGCACAGAAATCCGGTGAGCCAGTTACAGAGTCCCAATAAAACCAAAGATCATAAAAGCAGTAAAATTCCAAAGGAAATCAGGGTAAAATTCATATAAAACGCCGTCACTGTATTGAGCTGCGGTATGGAAAGCGGCACTTCCGGGTTGTGTTCCACCGGGCTCAAGTGACGTCACGACGTGCTTTCTAACTAACGCGTTTCGTCATTGGCTAGATGTCTTCAGAGGCCTACTAAGAAGTCACATTACTTCAAAACAATGAACTTTTCTGTATATGGACTATGATTTTTGAATCTTTGCACTATGAATTTGTAAATTTATTAATTTTATTGCGTATAATCTATTTCTATTTAAAGTGTACTTATTTATTTAATATTTATATTGTATCACGGGGATATATATGCACTTTATAAGTTTGAATTTATAGTTTTGAGATTATTGGTAAAGATATTTTGGCAAGCGCTATAGGTAATCATATACACAGATTGGTACCTGAAGGCAGACGTAGCACGAACTTTGGGCAAATTGAAAATAAATCCTCCCGAGGCCCTTGCTTCTCCTTCCTCATCACCTTCGCATTTCCCAATGCTGCATTCCTCTACCAGAGACGTGTCAACTTCTCAGGGTACTATCGAGGACCGCACATAAGATTGAGACTTTTAAATGGCAGACCAGCCCAAGTTAGGATGTTAAGATGTTCTGGTGTCCTGATGCTGTCAGCTTGTTGCTACCTCTATCTGATTCATAGCAACCAGATGACACGGATGGAAGTTACGCTTACTTTACTTTATGCATTCTTTTTCTTGGCCTCTGTTACACATGATGATGCTCTCCCCCTGTACCATGCGAGACCATCATCCTTGCTCTACCCAACCCCTTTCCTCCCATTCCTTCTTCTCCCCCTATCCTCCTCTTTCTTTTCTTGGTTTGTTCACATTTTGTTATTATTATGGCATTGTACTTGTTTTTGACTTTGTATGTTTATTCTAAAATCCAATAAAGATATTGTTGAAAAAAAAAAAAAACGAGGGATGAGTGCTGGCCTTTGGTGATACTTACCGCCTCTCTTCCTGAGTTTGTGGACATCCTTTTGAGAACATCCCTTTTTCCATCTGGCTGATGGTCCTGCTGAAGACGTTGAATACTGGTCTAACATCTCAGTGGCTGTTTGGCTCCTTTTCATATGCCATCTGGTAAGCAGATTCACATGCAGCGGTGGATTGGTACATAGCGGTGGAGAATAGCATATCATGTGTTTAATCCTATATCGCTTTAGATCGCGTTTTCACTGTTATTATACTTTTTGATTACGTTTCACTACAAGGACTTTATTCACATCCGTATATTTATCCTTGGTTTATGATTATGCACAGTGATCATTAGTATTTGATATTTACTTATCACTTCTTACTCACTTTGCGCAACTTTTTATTACCTATATTTGATGACTTGACAGATGTCCTTTGATAGTACCTTCAAGAAAATGTTTCCATCCTGCTCCTTCAAACTTTTTGTAATTTCAGTAAAAAAAAAAAAAACACGTCCATTTGACTATACTAACCATTAAAAAATTGAATGAACATTCTTTAAAAGAAAATTTTCAAACAAAATTCTAATAGTTTATGGCCAGGTTTAGACAGTTGTCACCACAATGGGTGTTCCTGTTGGAAGATTTCCTATCAACTCCTGCTCCGATGACAACTGTATGGTTTTAGCATTTTCATAATTTTCTTCCCCAGTGACAATGGTCACCAGGGCAAATGGAGAGGGTGAATCACCCCAGCAGGGTAACAGGCATCAATAAACACCTGACAGGGGCGTTAACACTGAGCTTTCTTTGTCTCTTCCATGGATTTTGCCATTGCTTGCCCCAGCTGCTATAACCAAAACCTGATTAGCCATCCAGCCCCTTAGTGGTGGTGGACTGCTATCTGTGACACCTATGTCAGACTATGACTATGTACATTGTAATAAGTAAAACCAATAGGGGTAAGTAACAATGATCATTTTGGTAATAATGAAGTCATTCTTATACATACTTAAAGTGTTACTAAACTCACATCAGTGAAATCAGTCTATATTTGCAGGAAAGAATGCTTGTTATACTCACTGTGCAACCTAAGGGGTAATCCTCTGTATTGTGTAAAAATGCTGTTTGATCCTGTCTCCTTAGATCCTCCCCTTCTTCCACTGTCCCCAATCCATCTCCTGATAGAACAGAGCATTGGAGGTACTATGTACACGCTCAGTTTGGCGTGTATTGCTAGAGAGTTTATTTTGTTTTTTTGGGGGTGGGGTGGGACGGGGGTGCATGTGATCGGCACAGGGCCATTCAACACTGTCCAGGCAGGGGGGTCAGGGGTCATGCAGCCTCATAGGACAGTCAGAGCAGAATGAAAACTCCTTCTAAATGCTTTAACCAGACACTAATAGAAGTCACAAGACTGCTATATACTGCTGATGAGAAAAGGTATTTAGCAGTTTATATTTATTAAAATAATTGCATTTCCATGTTCTGTGTACTGTGGGAGACCAGATATAGTGACTGCATGATCCTGGATTTAGTAACACTTTAACTGCTTCCGGACCACCCACCACACATTTACTGCAGCAGGCTGGCCCTCCTGCGCGCACCGACATAGCCCTACGTTGGTCACACGTTTGGTGCTCTCGCCCCCCTAGGCAGCGGGGATGCCGATGCACGGGGCTGGCGGCACTGATTGCCACCTGACACCCGCAATCGCTCCCCGCTGAGAGAGAAGGACGGTCAGCTGTTGTAAACACAGCTGACCATTTTTCTCCCTGGAATGATTACAGAGTGCCTGTGATCCTTCTATATAGGATCACAGGTCTCTATGGTCATTTCACAAGTCCCTCCCCCCACAGTTAGAAAACACTCCCCTAGGCTCGCATTTTACCCTTTGATCACCCACTAGGTTAACCCCTTCCTTGCCAAAGTCATTATTACAGTAACACTGCATATTTTTAGCACTGATTACTGTATTAATTTCACTGGTCCCCCAAAAGTATCAAAAATGTCAGTTAGGGGTCCAATCTGTCCGACAGAGGTGATCAAATACCACCAAAAGAAAGCTCTATTTGTGGGGGGAAAAAAGGGCATCAATGTTATTTCGGTACAGTGTTGGACAATTGCGCAATGTTCCATTAAAGTAACGCAGTGCTGAATCGCAAAATATGGCCTGGTCATTAAGGGGGAAAATCTCCCGGTCCAGAAGTGGTTAAAGGGATTTAGTCCATTTTACTTTACAAATCATTTTGTTCTACACTTCATACAAAGGGGTTGATATACTAAAGCTGTAGAGGGCAAAATCTGGTGCAGCTGTGCATGGTAGCCAATCAGCTTCTAACTTCAGTTTGTTCAATTAATGCCCCGTACACACGTACTGATCGTCGGCCGAATGATCGGCCGTCTTTTGTCCAGGGCTGTCGTGTCGGCTGAAAACTACAAATGACTGCACACGAATTTTGTCGGCCAACAACAGCCGACTGCAGAAGTGATGTCATGTGATGGTTAACTTTCCTTGTCTTTTTTCTTTTCTGAGCATGCCCAGTCTTGCAAATCTGCTGTCTGTCGGCCGAATTCTGTACTGACTGGCGAACAATCGGCCGTTCTGGTGTCGGCATACAAAAATTTTAATGCTTGCACGACAGATTCTGTTCGGCCGAAAGTGCGCTGTCGGCTGTCGGAAGCATCATACTAACAAGCCTACAATTGGCCGATCGGTCGTCGGCCGAATCTTTTCGGCCGACAATCTGCACGTGTGTACGGGGCATAAGCTTTGACAATAAAACCTGGAAGCTGATTGGTTTCTATGCAAATCTGCACCAGATTTTTCACTCTCCAGTTTTAGTAAATAACCCCCAAAGTGTTTGCAGGCTACTATCTAAAGAGACAGCTTAGCAGCAGTAGAATCTTTTCAGACACTCCAAAAGCTGCTTTACACCATAACGGTGTGTCTGAGCATGTGTGTGTTTTTTTTTTTTTTTTGCATGTTCTCACGTGTTGCATTTTGGACAGTCCATTCATTTCACTGTGCTGCCAAATATGTGGGAACATGCAAAAAGTACTGCAGGCACAATTTTTTAAAATTGAGCTACACCAAACCACTTGGCATTGCAGAACCATATGTTTTGGTGGCTGCAAATGCACCCATGTTTGCTAGATGAATTAAAAAATATACATAGTGGCGCAAGCAAAAAAGACGTAGGAAACTGATATAATGTCCATAGGGTGGTCATACAGACTACCCTATTCGTCCTTATTGTAAATGGGAAACAGTCTTTATGCTCAGGGCCAGCCTAGAGGGGAGCAGAAGCAATCTCCAGACATGTAAGAAAACAGAGAGAAGACAGGCGCCTCTAAGTAAGGACTGTGAAGATTTATTTTGACAAAGTACATTAAAAACTTACTTGGGAGTAAGTAAGTGCAGATGCATAGATGATCCGATGTCCGGGGTCGGCATGGAGCCACTGCTTGGGTCAGCTCTACTCGCTCGTCTCCAGTTCCTGTCCGGGAGGAAGTGTTGTGACGTAGGAGGACGAGTCTGAGGCCTGGAATGCAAGGTTAGCCGCTGCATCTGGGAACTTCTGGCGTGCTCGCAACGCGTTTCGGAGCATGCACACTGTGGGAATACCAGCGCGCGCTCCTTTAATACGCTGGTATTCCGCCGCAGTGCACATGCTCCGAAATGCATTGTGAGCGGCTAACCTTGCGGTCCAGGCCTCGGACTCATCCTCCTACGTCACAACACTTCCTGCTGGACAGGAACTGTAGACGAGCGAGAATAGCCGACCCAAGCAGTGGCCCCATGCTGACCCATGACTCCGGATCATCTATGCATCTGAATTTACTTACTCCCATGTAAGTTTTTAACCACTTTAGCCCCCTTTCTGACCAGGCCCTATTTTGCGATTTGGCACTGCGTTACTTTAACGGACAATTGCGCGGTCGGGCAACACTGTACCCAAACAAAATATACATCCTTTTGTTTCCACAAATAGAGCTTTCTTTTGGTGGTATTTGATCACCTGTGTGATTTTTTTTTTTTGCATTATAAACAAAAAAAGAGCGACAATTTTGAAAAAAAAAAAACAATATTTTTCACATTCTGCTATATGACATCCTCAAAAATAATTAAAAATCAAATTTTTTTTAACATTTTAGCCCAATTTATTTTCTGCTACATATTTTTGGTAAAAAAAAAAAAAACTCGCAATAAGCCTGTTTTGATTGGTTTGCGCAAAAGTTATTGCGTCTACTAACTAGGGGAAAGATTTATGTCATTTTTTATTGTTTTTTTTTTTACTAGTAATGGCGGCGCGCTGCGATTTTTTTTTTGCGGGATTGCGGCGGACAGATCGAACCCCTTACTGACATTTTGACACTTTTGGGGGGACCAGTGACATTACTACAGTAATCGGTGCTAAAAAATATGCACTGTTACTGTAATAATGACACTAGCAGGGAAGGGGTTAATACTGGGGGAGATCAAGGGGTTAAATGTATGCCTAATGCTTACTGACTGTGTGTGCGTGCGTGTGTCGGGGGGGGGGGGTTCTGTGACAGGCACAGAGATCGCAGTTTCAACACAGCTGAAACTGCTGATCTGTCCCTGCCTGTATGTAAGAAGATCCGCCTCCCGCGGCCCGACTCCCACTGAAACCCCTTCCCCTCCAGTCACGTAGTACTATGTGACTGGACCCAGGGGAGCCGCACTGCCGCAGTAATATTACTGTGGGCGGTCAGCAATCGGTTAATGTACTTTGTTAAAATAAATCTTCACAGTCCTTACTCAAAGGTATCTGTCTTCTCTATGCTTGCTAGATGTGCGGGGGGGCCATTAGGTGTCATTAGCACCCACAAGCATCTACAGAGGGCAGAACGCACTGAAAGTGGTGTGAACAAGTCCTAAAACCTCAATCAGAGAAAATGTATAGCAAGGAGTCACTTGCGTGAATAAATTTCAGCTTGAGCTATTGAGCCCTGTAAACAACTACATTTTTTTGTAACATGAGGCATGCAGAACCTGGAAAGCAATGTTTAATATTTACCTACCTAAAAAAGGAAAATATATATACAGTATATATATATATATATATATGTGTGTGTATGTATGTATGTATGTATATATGTATATATATATATATATATATATATATATATATGTTTTTTATGTGAATATTTTATCCCTGACCTTTGGATATAAAGAAAACACATCAAAATATTTTTGCATGTTAGTATTTTTTTTCCTATCAAAATGTGTCTCTTACATTTAAAAAATGAAAACCAATAAATGCAAAAAATGTACCTATAATTTGAAGATCGGGTCCAGGATGGTTAGATGATGTTTTGTTATTGCTTGTAGAAGTTTCTATTTCCCACCAATAGGATCCTCCATGTGTACGATTCACTTGATTTATTTTGAAGGATAAAACAGAATCCTTAAACAAGCATCTTTCTGTAGGTGTCTCCCGTCCTATACGGCAGGCAGTAACGTTGGGTAAAGTATTTACATTCCTATTCCTAATACGACTGAGAAATGTCACATTTTCTCCAGGAGCAGCAAAGATAACCGGAATCGTCTCCACATCGGGTTCATGTTCACCTGATGGATTCAGCAAAATTATTAAAATATACGGCAAGCACAGAACAAAAACAGCAACTTCTACTGCAATGATTTTTAAAATGAATTTGAAGGTTATCTCCTTAACCACTTCTGGACCGGAATGATTTACCCCTTAACCACTTGCCGACCAGCCGCCTTCAATATACGGCAGCAGGTCAGCAGATTCCCGCAAATCGGCCTACCTGGCCCACTCGCCAGCGGGGAAGCAGATCCACGGGGCCAGCGGCCGTGTTTGTCGCCGGGCACCCGCGATCACTCCCCGTGAAGAGAGAACGGCTTGTTGTCTCTGGAATCAACACAGAGCACCTGTGATCTTCCTATTTAGGAACACGGGTCTCTGTGTTGAAGTCACAAGCCCACCCCCCTCACAGTTGGAAAGCACCCCGTAGGCTCACATATAACCCTTTGATCGCCCCTGGGTTAACCCCTTCCCTGCCAGCGTCATTATTACAGTAACAGTGCATATTTTTAGCACTGATTACTGTAGTAATGTCACTGGTCCCCCCCCAAAAGTGTTGAAAATGTCGGCGTGACCTCCGAGATCGTATGCCGGACGGAGCGGTATCACCCAGGTGTCACTTACGGCAAGTGGGTGAGAGACGTATCGGTGGGTGGGAGATGGAGCGGGTGAGAGTCGGAGCGGTAGTGAATGGATGCCGAACAGAGCGGTATCACCCGGTGTCACTTACGGCAAATGGGCGAGAGATACCGATCTCCCAACAGATCTGCTAATGTGGAATTGCTTATATCTTTAATTTGTACATATGTGAGTGGCATATTCAATAACATTTGTGAACAGAATTATGCTATGTGACATCATTTTACCCTTACATGAGCATCACCATCTAATGGTTGGAGGAGGAGAAGACTAGTCTCGGACCCTGAGATAGGATGTTCAAAATATCGGCCCATATCGGCCGATACCGATACGTTGTGACCAATATATAAGTATCGGCCCTGAAAAAAACATATTGGTCTATTCCTAGTATGTATCACCCATATATATATGTGATAACATTTGATAGATATTTTGAAACTATGTATCATTTTATGAAAAAAGACCCATACATGTGTATATTTGTCATAGAAAAGCTCGCCATCAAATACTTTTCTGAAGAAGCTGGCTGTTGCCCCGAGAAATCCACCTGCTTTTAATGCAATTCATGGCGAGACAATCCACCACCCAACTGCAGCAGGGTGGATGGATAAGTGTAACTATTGGGGAATTATAGTGTTCCTATATAGAGCTATATGTATATGTCTAATGTCTGTAAAAAATATTTTACCTTTATGGCTTTAATGAATACTTTTCTTGCACAATAAAATCGCACTATATGTGCTTTTAACCACTTCCGCCCCGCCCACCGTACAGTTACTGCAGCACTCTGCCACTTACAGGCAAAGCGGCGTAGACCTACGTCGCTCACCCCCGCTCGTTCCCTGGGGAGCCAACGCATGTGACCGGCGCCTCTGATGGCCGCCGGCCACTCGCAATCTCCCGCAGCAGAGGGAGAAAGACAGACGGCTGATATAAACACAGCTGTCTGTCATTCTCCCTGAAGTGATCACAGAGACTATGTGATCCTGCTATATAGGATTGCATATCTCTGTGGTTACTTCACTAGCCACACCCCCTGACAGTTAGAGTCACGCCCCTAGGGACACATTTTACCCCTCCCTTGATCACTAGTAAAATTAACCCCTTCCCTGCCAGTGTCATTTTTACAGTAACCGTGCATATTTATAGCACTGATTACTGTAGTAATGTCACTGGTAACCCCAAAAGTGTCAAAAATGTCAGTGAGGGGTCCGATCTGTCCGCCGCAATGTCGCAGTCCCGCAAAAAATAATCGCAGATCGCCGCCATTACTAGTTAAAAAAAAAACAATAAAAATGACAAAAATCTTTCCCGTAGTTAGTAAACGCAATAAATTTTGCGCAAACCAATCAAAATACGCTTATTGCGATTTTTTTTTTTTTTTTTTTACCAAAAATATGTACCAAAAAGAAATTGGCCTAAAATGTAAAAAAAAAATTTGATTTTTTTTTTTTTTTTGAGAATTTCATATAAAAAATTTGAAAAATATTGTTATTTTTTCAAAATTGTCGCTCTTTTTTTGTTTATAGCGCAAAAAATAAAAATTGCATGGGTGATCAAATACCACCAAAAGAAATCTCTATTTATGGGGAAAAAAAAGGACGTCAATTTTATTGTGGGTACAGCATCGCACGACCGCGCAATTGTCTGTTAAAATCAAGCAAAATAGGGCCTGGTCTTTGAGCAGCCAAATCCTCCGGGGCTAAAGTGGTTAAGGTACCTTTAAAGTCCTCAGTCCAGTTTGTTAGAAACTATTTTTGTACACATTGATATTTTGTAATTGATGCTTCATTCTTTTCTGTAAGCTGATGAAACTGAAAAAAAAAAGTGTGGGATGACCCAATGGAGGGGAGGGGGGGGGGGGCAAAGAATTTGTATTGGGCATTATAATGCTTGTTTGTGACTTACCTTTTACCAAAACTTGAGTGCCCTTTGGATGCTGCCATTGATCTGTCTTGTCTTCAAATATTATTTTTAAACGGAAACAATAATATTTAGCATCATCTTTTGTCAAATTATTTATAGTTATGGTTGCATTTCTGTGTTCTAGATCCAGATGCACTTTTAGTCTTTCCTGATAGTTGGAGGATATTTTGGAAGATTCTGTTTTGTTGTAAATTTCTGTTTTGTTGTAAATTTCCTCCTTTTCTCTGCCACAGAAATCCATACTGGCTGCTGCTTTTATTGCAATATTTACAGATTTAATTTTTTCCTTCAGTTCTGGAAATGCAATCTGGCAGGGGATTGTTATTGCTCCTCCAACTAAGGATTCCCTTCTTGTAGGCTGATCAACGCAGTATTGTCCGGAAGCGTCATGGGACCTGTCTATGAAAAGAACACATTGGGATTATCACTTGGGTAAGAAAGAGGACAAGAGCTCATATTTTCAAAGGTGAACATTTGCTATAAAATATCTGTGTCTATTTCAGGGCTCCCAACTTTTCAGGGCTACGTTATATACAGATTTTACAAATATTAGCAGGCTGAAAAAATTCCCCCCAGAGTTTCCCCTTACATCAGAAGCAGAGGCCATAGGCATCCTCTAAAAAGATAAAAACACGTCTTTGTATCATATATTAACCCTAACGTCAAGTGTTACAACTAATAAAGTAAATATTTATCAGGAAGACAAAGCCACGTAGGTGGTGGCTTTGTCTTCCTGATAAATATTTACTTTATTTACCAGGACAATGATAAATATTTACTTTATTTACCAGGACAATAAGGGCTCTTTCACACGGGCGGTCCGATCAGATCCGCCTGTCAGTTTTTTAGGCGGATCTGATCGGATCCTCCATGCAGCTCTATGGGGCAGCGGGTGTCAGCGGAGGTGACCTCCGCTGACACCCGCTGCCCTCCGCATCCGATCCTGTGCTGAAATCTGGACGGATGGAAACCCTATTTTTCCATCCGTTCAGTAATCGGAGCGGAGTGGATCTGATGAGAGCGGACAAGCGGTCCGCTCTCATCCGATCCCCCATAGAGGGCAGCGGGTGCTGAGACACCTCCCTCTCCACTCTGCAAGCGGAGACGGAGCTGTCATCCGCCCGGCTCAGCGGGGATCGCGGATCGATCCCCGCTGAGCAACACGGATCCGCCTGCGGAGGCGGACCGTGTGAAAGAGCCCTAATGCAGAGCGCAGACGGGATGTATTTGTTTGCCTGTCTAGGCAATACTCAATGCTTTTTAATGTTACCCTACATGTGAGTAGATACGCTTTTGTAGTGCTTTTATAGCCTTTAACTACTTCTGGATCGGAAGGTTTTCCCCCTTAATGACCAGGCCATTTTTTGCGATTCGGCACTGCGTTACTTTAATGGACAATTGCACCTAAATAAAATTGACGTCCTTTTTTTCCCACAAACAGAGCTTTCTTTTGGTAGTATTTGATCACCTGTGCGATTTTTTTTATTTTTTGCGCTATAAACAAAAAAATTGTGACAATTCTAAAAAAAATATATATATATTTTTCACATTCTGCTATATAACATTCCCAAAATAAAAATGTAAAATTCAAATCTTTTAACATTTTAGGCCAATTTGTTTTCTGCTACATATTTTTGGCAAAAAAAAAAAAAAATTACAATAAGCGTATTTTGATTGGTTTGCACAAAAGTTATCACGTCTACTAACTACGGGAAAGATTTATGTCATTTTTAATGGCGGCGATCTGCGATTTTTTGTGGGACTGCGACATTGTGGCAGACAAATCGGATCCCTAACTGACATTTTTTTACACTTTTGGGGGACCAGTGACATTACTACAGTAATTAGTGCTAAAAATATGCACTGTTACTGTAATAATGACACTGGCAGGGAAGGGGTTAACAGTGTGGGTGATCAAAGTTTTAAATGTGACCCTAGGTGAGTGATTCTAAATGTGGGGGGGGGTGTGGCTTGTGAAATGATCAGAGACCTGTGATCTTGTATAAAAGGATCACAGGGGCTCTATAATCATTCCAGGGAGAAGAACGATCAGATGTGTTTACAACAGCCGACCGTTCTTCTCTCTCGGCGGTTTTTCGCTGAAGAGTGGGGGGCGGGAGTGCGCTAGCGGCGGCGCGCGCTCGCCCCCTAGCTGCAGGGGCGTGACCCATGTATACTTTTACGTTGGTTTGCCTGGGAGAGCCACACTGCCGCAGTAAAAAGGCGGCGTGTGGTCAGGCAAACGGTTAAAAAAAAAACCATACTATAATATTTGCGGCCTTTTTTTACTTTTATATGCCATCTAGAGACACCGCTATCCAAAGTTACCCTTAACCATGAGAAGGATCTGTGCTGGTGACCGGATCTGGGGGATCATTGCACACATTGTTTACTTTCAAGTGTTGTTAACCTGCATTTATTTATGGGTCCACAAACAAGGTGAGCGTGCAATTTTATCGGTGAAGGAGGACTTTTCATTTGGGTGGAGCACAAAATTTATGAGGGTGAAGAGACTTTCTTAATTGAAGACACTCATTTAACCACATTAAGGCTGGCCATACATTATAAAATTTTCTTCTACAACTTTCCTCTAGATTTACCAAAACCATATAATATAAGGTCAGACCTAAACACTTTCAATTTTGTATGCAATCAGGCAGGCCTTTGTACTACATAGTTGAAGCTAAAGCCCCGTACACACGTACCGATCGTCGGCCGAACGATCGGCCCTCTTTTGTCCGAGGGCTGTCTTGTCTGTTGAAAACTGCAAAAGACTGCACACAAAATTTGTCGGCCAACAACAGCCGACTGCAGAAGTGATGTCATGTGATGGTTAACTTTCCTTGTCTTATTTCTTCTCTGAGCATGCCCAGTCTTGCAAATCTGCTGTCTGTCGGCTGAAATCTGTACTAATTGGCGAACAATCGGCCGTTCTGGTGTTGGCCAACAAAAATTTTAATGCCTGCATGACAGATTCTGTTCGGCCGAAAATGCGCTGTCGGAAGCATCATACTAACAAGCCTACAATCGGCCGATCGGTCGTCGGCCGAATCTTTACGGCCGACAATCGGTACGTGTGTACGGGGCTTAAATCTAAAGGAAATTGAACAAAAAAATTGTATTTTGTATGGTCAGCTTAAGACCACCCGCCGCACATTTACTGTGGCAGGCTGCTCCTCCTGCGCGAATCGACGTAGCCCTACGTCAGTCGCGCACGATGTGCTGGGGGGCTAGCACGCACTGCCGGTGACGCGCTCCCGCCCCCCCCCCCCACTAGGCAGCGGGGATGCCGATGCACAGGGCCAGCGGGCGCTATTGCCGCCGGGCACCCGCGATCGCTCCCTGCTGACAGAGAAGGACGGTCGGCCATTGGGAAATGATCATAGAGCTCCTGTGATCCTTCTATATAGTATCAACGGTCTCTATGGTCATTTTGCAAGCCCCTCCCCCCATACAGGCTCATACTTAACCCTTTGATCCCTGAGTTACCCCCTTCCCTGCCAATGTCATTATTACAGTAACCATGCATATTTTTAGCACTGATTACTGTAGTAATGTCACTGGTCCCCCCCAAAAGTGTCAAAAATGTCAGTTAGGGGTCCAATCTAAAAGCTGCAATGTCGCAGTCCCGCTAAAAATCTCCAATCCCCGCCATTACTAGCAAAAAAATAAATAAATAAAAATGACATAAATCTTTCCCATAATTTGTAGATGCGATAACTTTTGCGCAAACCAATCAAAATACGCTTATTGCGGTTGTTTTTTTTTTTTTTACCAAAAATATGTATCAGAAAACAAATTGGCCTAAAAGGATGAAAATTTTGATTTTTATTTTTTTTTTTTTTGGGGGGGGGGGGTGTTATATAGCAGAAAGTCGCTCTTTTTTTTTTTTTTTTTTTTAGCGCAAAATTTTTTATTTAATTTTTTCTTTTAAAACTACTTAGCGTCGTTGCATCACTTCCGCATCTGTTGGTTTAAGAACCGTGAATCGCACGTATCCGGACATTCGCAGTGCACGGCGGTACCGGATAGAAGATTTCTAAACTGTAAGTGTATATTTTTATTTGAAATAAAGAACTTGATATACTACACCAAGGGAGCTTTTCTTGTCTTTCCATGGTGGAATCGTAAAAAGTACAGCACCCAGGATAAGGAGAGCAGGCCTACATACCGGATATATACCAGGCTATATACCACTGTTGGGGTGAGGAGCTACGGTGAGTACATTCACATAGGGGGAGAGCACGTGTGTGTGTACCCACCAGACAGTGCCATCTTAAGAGCTTTAACGGGCCCCGGGCAATGCAGTGCACTTGGGTCCTGACTACACAAACACCCACGAAAACAAAAATGCAAATCTATTGGTACAGGAGTGCCAGGCTAATGACAGCTTCCAAGTTTAGCAGCTGGGTCCGGTGAACACACATAAATGGGAGTCAGACTCGACTGTCCTGTTCCAGTGGAGGTGGACAGGAATTCCTGCAGTTGTGGGCTCCCCTTCCATGGCCAAAGTGGCCTGACAGTAGTGTGGGGCCAACAGGCGCTTGCTGCCTGCTAAGTTCGGCGGCTAGATGATGCTGCACACGGGAATTGGGACTAATGCTTGGCTGGGACTGGTGCTGGGTCGCTGGGCAGGTGGAGCCCCCGGGCAACTGCCCAGCGTGCCCATTCGGTAAGATGGCCCTGCCACCAGAGCACTAACAAGGAAGAAGGCACAAGTCACTAAGCACTTTTATGTCCATTTGGTCACTCAGCATTTCTGCATTAATTCCTGCTTTTAAACACTGGAAAACATTGGGAAACTTTACGGACTTTGAAAAAAAAATTTGTTGGACTTTTTAATATTTCTGCTTATATCACATTTGTTATTATTTGCACTTTTTTGCACATTGGCATTGCACTTTATTAGCACCATCAGTATATTTATTTAACTATTGTAGTCAGCACAGCTATTCTTTCTAAGCTGCACACACTCCCTCTAGTGACAGCAGGGAAGCACTAGGTTCACCATTGTTTCATACTTGTATATTTTTTTCTTAATATTGATATTATTTTAAGCAAGACACTAAGGCTGCATTCACATGTCAGCGTTTGGATCGCGGGCAGAACCGCCGCGGTTCCGCCCGCGATCCGGAGATTATTGCAAATCGCGGGACGCCTAGCGTTGCCCGTTGATTTGCAATAGCCCCCCCAAACGCCGAGCGATGTTGCCGCGATTTCCGCCTGCCGAATCGCGGCAACATCGCGCAAACAAAATCGCGGGACGCAATACGCTCCAAAGAAGTACAAGAGCTTCTTTGGAGCGTATTGCGTCCCGCGATTTTGTTTGCGCGATGTTGCTGCGATTCGGCAGGCGGAAATCGCGGCAACATCGCTCGGCGTTTGGGGGGCTATTGCAAATCAACGGGCAACGCTAGGCGTCCCGCGATTTGCAATAATCTCCGGATCGCGGGCGGAACCGCGGCGGTTCTGCCCGCGATCCAAACGCTGACATGTGAATGCAGCCTAACTTGTATTTATGAATTTATAATTTTTATGCCATTTCATCATTTAAGATTACACATCATTTAATTATATATTGGTATCACATAGCACAGAGGTGCGCACTTATACACCTAAAGGATTCACATATTGGAGCGGAGCGCCTACCCCACACTTTCTCGTTAAGACACCATTAAAGTTCATGTGCGTGTAAAGGTAGCCGTCCCAATTCTTTTGTATATACTTAGCGTAGTCTTTCCACATAGGTATTTCAAGCAGATATATATCGTATTTTTCTTTGAATCACTATGTTGCATTATTATTATTTTATTACATGAGGGCATATTTACTTTATTGGTTGTAACACTTCATGATAGGGTTGTCATTAGCATACCTCCCAACTTTTTGAGATGGGAATGAGGGACACCTATCAGCAAAAGTATGAAGGCATAGGACACACCCCTTGCCACGCCCCCTTAACAATTATTATAAAAAAAGATTAGTTAAACCCAAAAATGCTATTTTTTTCCCACTTCTATTCCTTTAGACTGGCATTTGAAATTTACAAATGCAGAAAATTTAGAAATTAGATGAAAGGTTTAGCACTGGGAAACACTTTTTGAAAGAGAAAAAGTGCATTTTATATACAACTATATAGATGAGACCAAAATGAGGGACAAATGAGGAGGAAAGAGGGACAGGGGGACTATGTTCCAAATCAGGGACTGTCCCTCAATATCATGGACAATTGGGAGCTATGCATTAGAGCAGTGCAAATGCGCCTTTTTTTATATTTTTAGCTGTATTGGTGTGGGAACACTTTTAAGCTGGATACACACTATCAAACTTTTGTGGTTAGATTTCCTTCAGATTTACCTTTTCTATGTAGGCAAGGGCCTGCCTGATTGCATACAAATTGAAAGTGTTTAGGTTTGACCTCACATTATATGGTTTTGGGAAGTCTAAAGGAAAAAGTCCTCAGAAAATCTTATAGTGTGTATGGCCCATTAGTGGTTGCAGCAGCTACTGAGTTTGGATTGATTACACCTGAGGCTGTGTACAGCAATAACGGTTATATAGATAGGCATCCTGCTGACCCTAATCTTCAATCAGTGCACATTGAGGATGCACCACTTACCCGAGCTGTGCGCCAGATAATATCTTGTAGTGGGTTGTATGTAACCTGTTGGCCCCAGTTTGGAGATACCTGGTCTATTCCAATAAACATTTGTGCCTACGCTTATGAAAATTATTTTGTAACTTAAGCTAGCCATACATTAGTAGAATTTTGAAAATGTTGGAATTCAATACATTTGTTACAATTTCTGCTTATTAGCCAGTTCTGGACCGGAAGATTTCCCCCCTTAATGACCAGGCCATTTTTGTGATTTGGCACTGCATTACTTTAACGGACAATTGCGCGGTCGTGCGATGCTGTACACAAATACAATTGATGTCCTTTTTTTTTCCCCACAAATAGAGCTTTCTTTTGGTGGTATTTGATCACCTGTGCGATCTATGTTATTTTTATTTATTTATTTTTTTACTAGTAATGGCAGCGATCTGCGATTTTTAGAGGGACTGCGACATTGCGGTGGACAGATCGGACCCCTAACTGAAATTTTTGACACTTTTGGGGGGACCAGTGACATTACTACAGTAATCAGGGCTAAAAATATGCACTGCTACTGTAATAATGACACTGGCAGGGAAGGGGTTAACCCAGGGGTGATCAAAGGGTTAAGTGTGAGCCTAGGGGGTGTTTTCTAACTTTGTGGGGGAGGGACTTCTGGAATCAACACAGAGACCTGTGATCCTAAATAGGAGGAACACAGGCTCCTATTTTACACCAGCAGACCGCCGTTCTCTCTCAGCCGGGAGCGATCACTGGTGCCTGGCAGCAATCTCGGCTCCCGGACCTGTGGATCAGCTTCCCCATTTCCTAATGGGGGCATGCGCCCCCTGGAGCACTCCTGCAAACCAACATACCCTTATTTCAGTTTGTGCAGCCGAGCCAGCCTGCCACAGTATATCTGTGGTAGGCAGTCGGCAAGTGGTTAGTGGAGTCAAGTCAATGCTTCTTTTCAAACGCAGTGTTGAAAACAATTTGGAATTTTGTTTAGAATTAATGAACATTTATATGAATATTAGCATGAAAATTCTCATCTGTACATTTAACCACTGGACCTCCAGAAGGTTTTACCCCCTTCATGACCAAGGCATTTTTTTGCTATTCAGCACTGCGCTACTTTTACTGCAATCACCAGTCATGCAACACTGTACCCAAATAAAATTTATATCATTTTTTTTCGCACAAATAGAGCTTTCGTTTGGTGGTATTTGATCACCACTGTTATTTTTATTTATTTTTATTAAAGAAATGAAAAAGACCAACCATTTTGAAAACAAAACAACATTTTCTACTTTCTGTTAAAAAAGACATCCCATAAAATTTAAATTTCTCCATAAATTTGGGCCATAATGTATTCTGCCACGTCACAAGTGCTGGCAGTGATGGGGGGTGATCCTGCTAACACTGCTTAGTGACACCATACTTATGGGACACTAGTATACAGCAGTGGCCAAAAGTTTTGAGAATAACACACTTATTTTTTTCTCAAAGTCTGCTGCCCCAGTTTTTATGATGGCAATTTGCATATACTCCAGAATGTTATGAAGAGCGATCAGATGAATTGCAATAAATTGAAAAGTCCCTCTTTGCCATGAAAAGGAACTTAATCCCATAAACAAAATTTTCACTGAGTTTGTGAAGAAGGCTTCAGGGTGCCCAAGAAAGTTCAGCAAGTGCCAGGACCGTCTCCTACAGTTGATTAAGCTGCGGGATCGGGGCAACACCAGTGCAGAGCTCAGAAATGGCAGCAGGCAGGTGTGAGTACATCTGCACGCACAGTGAGGAATAGAGGAGGAGGGCCTGGTGTCAAGATGGACAGCAAAGAAGCCAGGTAAAACCTGAGGGACAGACTGATTTTCTGCACAAGGTACAGGGATTGGACTGCTAAGGACTGGGGTAAAGTCATTTTCTCTGATGAATCCCCTTTCCGATTGTTTGGAGCATCCAAAAAAAACCTTGTCTGGAGAAGAAAAGGTGAGAGCTACCATCAGTCCTGTGTCATGCCAACAGTAATGCATCCTGAGACCATTCATGTGTGGGGTTGCTTTTCAGCCAAGGGAGTGGGCTTACTCACAATTATGCCACAGCCATGAATAAAGAATGATCTAAGAACATCCTCCGAGAGCAACTTCTCCCAACCCTTCAAGAACAGTTTGGTGAGAAACAATGCCTTTTCCAGCATGATGGAGCACCTCGCCATAAGGCAAAAGTGATAACTAAGTTGCTTGTGGAACCAAACATTGAAATTTTGGGTCTATGGCCAGGAAATTACACAGACCTTAATCCCATTGAGAACTTTTGGTCAATCCTCAAGAGCTGGGTGAACAAACAAAATCTCACAAATTCTGACAAACTCCAAGCATTGATTATGCAAGAATGGGCCGCCATCAGTCAGGATGTGGCCCAGAAGTTTATTGACAGCATGCCACCAGGGCGAATTGCAGAGGTCTTGAAAAAGAAAGGTCAACACTGCAAATATTGACTCTTTGCATACATTTCATGTAATTGTCAATAAATCCTGAAATGCTTGTAATTATACTTCAGTATACCATAGTAACATCTGACAAAAAAGATCTAAAAACACTGAAGCAGCAGACTTTGTGAAAATGAATATTTGTGTAATTCTCAAAACTTTTGGCCATGGCTGTATTTCTGATTGTGATCAAGATACTGACCCATACAGATACTATACTAGTAATGGGGGTAATCAGCAATTTATAGCGTGTGTGCTGTCTATTATAGGATTATCTATAGGATTTTCATTTTGAGGACACCTGGTGGTTGCCTGTTGCAATTGCAGTTCAGTTCCTCACAGAAGAAACAGGAAGTATTGCCTTTGTTAATAAAGTTTCCTATTGAGCAACATGAAGTTTTACCTTGGTTACGGCATAAAGATTTAACCTCAGTTAAAGAAGCCATTTTAGTTATGATGCAGACAAGTATTGCAATTATTGATAGAAGTAAATTCAGTTTTGGAATAAAACACAACACTATTTCTGTCTGTTTTGTTAACTGGCTGTCAGCTAAGGCATAGTAGGTCAGCACAGTAAAAGGCATACGTATAAGTCCCCGTTCACACTGGGGCAACCTGTGAGGCGACCTGGTCGCCTCACAGATCGCCGTAGGTCGCCTTCCATAGGGAAGCTGCGGACCCGTTCTAATAGGAGAGACACAAGTCGCTCCGACTTAGAAAAAGGGTCCGGAGCTTCTTTGGGGCGACCTGGAGCGACCGTCATAGACTTCAATGTTATGAAGTCCGTGCCGGCCGCTCCGAGATCGCGGCACGCTGCTCGCACCGCGACCTCGGAGGTCGCCCCTGGAAGTCGGATCGCCCCAGTGTGAACGGGGCCTAACAGGAGAAGTCAAAAGAGCTACATTTGAAGTTAAAGCATCCACTTTAAATTGATCACCATGAATTCAGACAGAAATATTTAAATAACTCATCTAACTTTGGAGATCAGATCTCATGTTTCCGGCTCCAGAAATTCTGTGCACTCCAGCATCATCAGTGAGTTCTGCAGCACTCAGAGCAAGAATAAAGGCAGAAGCAGCGTGAGCAGAAGTCTCTTCTGCAGAAAAAGAGGCAAACATGATAAGGCAGAAAGCAGAGTTGATAAAGCAGAAAGCAGAGTTGGAAGCTAATATACATGTGCTACAAAGTTAATGGGCAGCAGTAGCAGCATCCGCAGAAGCTGCAGTATATGAAGCTGCAGCTGTTTTAGAAGAGGATTTGCTTCTAGAGTTTGCAGAGATAGTTACTCATGATCCAGTACAAAGGACTTATGAGTATGTTCAGAATCATGCTCTGGAACAAAATATAACACAGTTTGTTCTTATCTCCAGCATAACTCCACAGCTTTAACCCACTCCAAATATGCCTGAATTTCACACCTATACTGACAACATCCCAACACCAAGGGTGCGCATCCAAGAAAGCAGAGATTCTGCAAATATACAACATTCATCCCATGACATGGATTATTGTGCATTCTCTTTCAGAGATGGCACATAAGGAACTTCAGAGAACACTGATCTAGCAAAGCACATTAATTCCAAAATGGTGAATATAAAAAAAGTGTTCCTGTGCTTCAAAAATAGGTGATATACATAAACTTAATATCCAATATCAATGTGTATGTCATAAATAATCATTACTCCTTGTTCTTAAATGAGGTTCCTTAAAACAAGAAAAAATATATAAGGTGCTTAATATATAAAAAGTGCAGGTGCATCAATATAAAATTCTAATATATGAAGTGCTTCTATGTTTCTATAAATCAATGTGTTTTTCCCAGTGTTCAGGTAAAGTGTCCCAAAACAAATTAGTATAAAATAGTCCAATCAAACATACATCGATCCAATAAAATGATATAAACATATAAAGTGATTAGTGGTGCTTTTTGTTTTCCTCCACCTTCCCCGTGGTATCTTCAGTGCAAACACCTCTAGGTGCCCAAAATGCTCACCTCACTCAGGTAAGTCGTGCGCCTGTATCATTTAACCAGTGGTTCCTCTGGTTTCAATCCCTCGCAGCTTTGTTCGTCTCCCTCTGGGATGATCCCTTGTCTCCTGAATGGTATCCAATATTTTCTCCTATGCCACTTTCTCTTTCTAATGGGGCTTCCTAAATCACATATTCAGCCATGTGGAGAAAAAGCAGAGTCCCACTAGTGCAATAACGTTTTTAAAAATTGCATTTATTCAACCACACGCGTGACCAGGCGACACTCAACACAACAGTGAGTAAGGAGTGCTGTGACATCCGGCAGTTCCATCTTCCACGGCGGGGAGCCTGGAGACAGTTTCCATAACGGGTGTTACCTCCTTCCTTAGGATGACTTCAAATGCGCTTTTTAAATGTTAAACCAAGTGAGTGTATATATTGTGTGGTTGAATAAATGCAATTTATAAAAACGTTATTGCACTAGTGGGACTCTGATTTTTCTCCACATGGCTGAATATGTGATTTGGATCTTGCCTATGGAAGTGTGATGTTGTGGTCTTAGGACTCTTGCATTTCTAGCTTGGTTACGAGAGTAATTAAGCAACAACATTTGGTGAGTGCGACTTTCAGCTATTCCCCCACACACGGTGGTGGTGGAGATTGGTGACCCATAAGTCTCTACACTTTCTTCATATTATTTACATTCCTTGGACTATGCGGTGTGCTTTTTCATCATATGGACTTGAATTTTAATATTTTATGTCAATCTTAACCACTTAAGCCCCGGAGGATTTGGCTGCTAAAAGACCAGGGGGTATTTTGCGATTCGGCACTGCGTGACTTTAACGGACAATTGTGGGGTCGTGCGACGCTGTACCTAAACTATTTTGACGTCCTTTTTTTCCCACAAACAGAGCTTTCTTTTGGTGGTATTTGATCACCTGTGCGATTTTTTGATCATGCGCTATAAACAAAAAAAGAGCGTAAATTTTGCAAAAATAGCAATATTTTTCCCTTTTTTTTATATGAAATTCCCCCAAAAAAAATGTAAAAATCAAAATTTTTTAACATTTTCGGCCAATTTGTTCTATGCTACATATGTTTGGTAAAAAAAATCGCAAAAAGCGTATTTTGATTGGTTTGCGCAAAAGTTATCGCGTTTACTAACAAAGGGAAAGATTTTTGTCATTTTTGTTGGGTTTTTTTTAACGCGTAATGGCGGCAATCTGTGATTTTTTTTGCGGTACTGCGACATTGCGGCAGACAGATCGGACCCTTGACTGACATTTTTGACACTTTTGGGGTTACCAGTGACATTTCTACAGTAATCAGTGCTATATATATACACTGTTACTGTAAAAATACACTGGCAGTGAAGGGGTTAACTTTATTTGAGAGGGAGGGGCTGTGTGTGTCCCTAGGGGCGTGATTCTAACTGTGATTGGCTGTGGCTTGAGCTGTAGAAACAGTGATCAACGGTCCTACATAGTAGAACCGTGTGATCACAGTTTCTACACAGGGGAGAATGACAGGCGGCTTGTTTACACTAGCCGCCTGACTTTCTCCCTCTCCCCCGACGATCGCTGAGTGACCGGCGGACATCGGGTCCGCCGGTCACACGAGCGGGGGGGTCCGTGACCACGCGGGAGCGCGCCGCCGGCGGCGCGCACTCGCTCCCCAAAGCCTCACAGGCTAGTGACGTACCCCTATGTCACTCTGCCTGTGAGGGGCTGACCGCCGTAGTATATCTACTTGCGGCGGTCGGCAAGTGGTTAATGGATTATTTTTATGTTATTTTTATTATTTTTTTTTATGTCAATTTATTACAGTGTGTGTCAGCATATGTTTGAGGTGCAGCAGGAGGTTGCCACCACTATTGCACCATTGCATTATTGGATTTCTCTGCAATTTTTTGTTTAAAACTTCCTGCATTTCTGCTCAGTGAGCATATGACTGAGATGTGGTAGGAGGGCGCCACCATCATTGTATTATTGCATAATTGCGCTACTGGATTTTTCTACTATTTGTGTTGTTAGGAAGATCCCTTTATTTAGTTTATGTTAAAAATCCAATTGCTGGAGTTAAAATGGTATGGCAGAGATTAGAAGACTCCTATGGCAGCCCTGAAGTAATTGAAAATGCTCTGTTAAAAAAAACTAGAAAATTTCCCCAGAATCTCTAACAAAGACAATCTAAAGTTAAGAGAACTTGGTGACATGTTGTTGGAAGTAGATGCAGCAAAGTCTTGAGGCTACTTGCCAGGACTGGCATACCTGGACACAGTTTGTGGGATTAAACCAATAATTGAAAAGCTCCCATATAGTCTGCAGGAAAAGTGGATTTCTCAAGGCTCCATGTATAAAGAAAATCATCATGTCTCTTTCCCACCATTCAGTTTCTTCACTGGATTTATTGTCAACCAAGCCAAGACTAGAAATAATCCAAGCTTCATATTCTCAACATGCAGCAACCAAATTATGGCAAATACAGAGAAGACAGGAGCAAGGTACGGCAACAGACCATCAGTGTCAGTCAGAAAGACGGAGGTGTCAGCCACTAATTCGACTCCACAAGTAAGCAGCCCTAAAAAGAAATCAATGGAACCAGACAATCGGTGTCCAATTCATAATAAACCACACCCACTGTCAAAATGCCGTGGGTTAAGAAGCAAACACATTGATAAACGTAAGGTTTACCTGAAATAAAATGGTATCTGCTTCAGATGCTGTGCATCCACCAAACATTTTGCTAAAGACTGCAAAGCTAACATAAGATGCAGAGAATGTAACAGTGACCAGCATATCTCAGCATTGCATCCAGGTCCAGCCCTCTGGGCAGCAGAGACTCTTATATACTGGAGAAGAGCAAGGCGGGGAGAAAGCTGAAGCTACCCTATCCACTATTGTAGCCAAGAGTACAGCAGTATGCGCGCAAGGGACAAGGACCAGATCATGTTCCAAGATTTGTTTAGTGACTGTGTATGCCTCTTGTGCAGTGAAAATGTATGCAGTGTTAGATGATCAGAGTAATCTGTCATTAGCCAAATCAGAGTTCTTCGATATGTTTAACATTAGTGGTGAAACATTTTCCTACACTCTAAAAACATGCTCAGGCATTATGAAGAAAACAGGACGTAGGGCGTCCAACTTCACTGTTCAGTCTATTGATAGGCAAATACACATAGAACAGGTCAGCAATTCCAACACCTGAGGTTGCACAGCATTTTTCTCATCTGAAATCCTTAAAAGATAAGATCCCAGAACTTGATCCTAATGCCCAAATACTTCTCTTGCTAGGAATGGATATCCTAAGGGTGCACAAGTTACGTGAACAGATTAATGGGCACCATAACACACCTGATGCACAATGTTTAGATTTAGGTTGGGTTATAGTTGGGGAAATATGCTTAAGAGAAACTCATAGTTCAGTAGCTGTGAACTCTTTTAAGACAAATGTGCCTAGCGGACGCACTTCTCTATTCAGCCCTTGCACTGGCTATATGCAGGTTAAAGATATTTTTGATGCTAACAAACAACAGCCACGCACCCCCTCACTAGGCTATTTAGAAACTGTGACTCACAGTGTAGACAGTTTAGGTGATAATGTGTTTGTTAGAACTTTAAATGATGAAAAATCTGTTATGTCTATTGAAGATAGAATGTTCCTTGATGTACCGTATTTTCCGGCCTATAAGACGACTGGGCGTATAAGACGGCCCCCCTAATTTTCAAGTTAAAACCTAGGTTTTGGGCTATACTCGCCGTATAAGACTACCCCCCTTCCGAAGCAAGGCAACACCATTGAAAAACATTAGATTTCTCATAGATCTCCAAGGTACCCTAGTACTGTAATACATGTAGTCTCTCATAATATCTCCAAGGTACCCTAAGTATTACCAGTAGATGTAATCTCAAGACGCTGGCTGTGCGGGAATCCTGTACCGGTATACCTTATGTACCGTAGCTTCGGCTACATACAGTATACCACGCTGAGCCAATCACAGTGAGCGATGTATTCTATTATTGAATGCAAAGCCTGCTCGGATTGGCAGAGTCAGAGAGGCGGGCTGATGTTACTCCGCCAATCCGAGCAGGCTTTGCATTCAATAATAGAACACATCGCTCTCCCTGATTGGCTCAGCGCGGTATATTGTATGTAGCCAAAGCTACGGTACATACGGTATACCGGTACAGGATTCCCACACAGCCAGCGTCTTGAGAGATTACATCTACCGGTAATACTTATACTTAGGTTACCTTGGAGATATTCTACTCGGCGTATAAGACGACCCCTCATTCTTGGGGGATTTTTTTGAGGTTCAAAAGTAGTCTTATACGCCAGAAAATACAGTAGTTGAAAAAGAGATGTTTGTTGATAAAGAAAATGACTAGGTAGCACCCCTACCATTTCGCTGGCCATGTCCTAGACTGCCAAACAATATAAAGCAGGCGCAGAAAATATTCCTGGCTCTACCATGTTCTCTTGAAAAAAAACCTGAGTTGAAAGATCATTTTGTGAGGTTTATGCAGAAGATCTTTGATAATGACCAAGCAGAACCTGCCCCACCATTGGAAACAAGTGAGGAATGTTGGTACCTACCAATCATTGGCATCTATCACCCTCATAAACCAGAGCAGATCAGTGTAGTTTATGATTCAAGTGCTCAGTATCAAGGCATCTCATTGAATGACACACTTCTCAGTGGACCTAATTTGAATAATACACTGTTAGGTGTCCTTCTGCGTTTCCGCAAAGAGCAAGTTGAAATTACTACTGATGCACAGCAAATGTTTTACTGTTTCACAATTAGAGAAGATCATCACAACTTCTTAAGGTTTCTTTGGTTTTGAGACAACGACTGTAACAAAGAAATTACAGAGTTCAATATAAAAGTGCATGTCTTTCGAAACAGCCCTTCTCTTGACATAGCCATTTATGGTCTAAGACAAATAACTAAGCAGGGAGAGTGTGAGTATGGGGAAGATGTAAAAAAGTTTATCTTAAGAAATGTTTACATAGATGAAGGACTCACTTCCTTGCCTACTGAAGCTGAAGCGAGTCCTATATCTATGTAAAAATTTCTTAAGATAAACTTTTTTACATCTTCCCCATACCCAGTCTTCTGCAGAGGGCCAGGGAGATGCTTGCAGAATCAAATCTAAAGCTACACAAAGTGGCGTCCAATAGAAGTTCAGTTATGGAAGCATTTCCAGCAGATGACAAAGCTAAAGATCTAAAGAATCTTGTTTTAGGTGTCGACCCTCTACCACTTCAACAGAGTTTAGGAGTGAGTTGGAATCTACAGACTGACAGTTTTACCTTTCAGGTATCCAGACAAGTAAGGCCATTCACGCGAAGAGGTATCCTGACCACAGAAACAGTCATTATCAACAAGAGACATTTCTCGAAGAGTTAAAGTCTTTATCAAAAGGAAAGAAAATCCCTGATCAAAGCCCAATTAAATGTTTGAATCCCATAATTGACAAAAATGGACTGGTTAGAGTGGGAGGACATTTGTTTAATGCAGACATGACTGAAATTGGGAAACATCCTGTTATAATTCCAGCCATCACATAGCCACTCTCTTAGTTAAACACTATCATGAGAAGGTAGCACATCAAGGTTGTCACTTTACTGAAGGTACATTACGTTTAGCAGGCTTATGGATTATTATTAAAGCTAAGAAGCTCATCTCCAGTTATGTCCATAAGTGTGTGATCTGCAGGGAATTGAGGGGGAATGCTGCAGGAACAGAAAATGTCAGATCTCCCAACAGACAGGCTCACTGTAGCTCCTCCATTCTCACATGTAGGACTTGATGTTTTTGGGCCTTGGAATGTAATGTCTCGTTATACTAGAGCACACCTTGCCGAGAGTAAGCGATGGACTATTATATTCACTTGTTTAAATACTAGAGCAGTTTATTTGGAGGAGACTGAATCAATGTCATCTTCAAGTTTTATTCATGTCTTGAGAAGATTTTTGTCTCTTCGTGGACCAGTCATTTAATTCTGATCTGACCAAGGGACAAACTTTGTAGGAGTCTGCAAAGAACTACAAATTAACTCAGAAGATCCCGAGATCCAAAAGTATCTACTGGGTCAGGGATGCACTTGGACTCCCCACTCATCTCATATGGGAGGAGTGTGGGAGAGAAAGATTGGTATTGCTAGGCCTGTTGGAATAGAACAGTAATTCATAGATTATATAGTAGTGGTATATATTTACCGTATTTTTCGCCGTATAAGACGCACTTTTTCTTCCCCAAAACTGGGGGGGAAAAGTTGGTGCGTCTTATACAGCAAATACACATTTGCCTGCCAGTTCCGGAGCCAGAAGTGGAGTCCTTGCCACGCCCCCCGCTCGCGCCTCACGCTCTGCCCTGCAGCGGTAGTTATGCTCACTCAGACTGACTGTCTGAGCCGAGCGACCCGCACGATCGTTCTGTCCGCCCCCTCCCCCGTGCCGCTGTGTCAGAAGGAGCCGATGGCTCCGTTCTGACACTGTGAATCTGTGAAGTGTGGACCCGAGGCGCAGAGCAGCGCGCATTGAGCCCGCCCATTTGTGTGACAGTAGCGAATGAAAATTCGCTACTGTCTCACGGATCCTCCTCCTCCTCGGCCAATGCCATTGGCCGAGGAGGAGGCGGGACTCGGAGGACTCGAAGAGACGCGGGGACTGAAGAGGAAGCCGCCGCTAAAACAGGTAAGTCACTGTGGCTTGGTACGTTGTTCACTCATTCTAGGCACTCCGCATTGAAAGGGGGCACTCCACAATGAAAGGGGGCAGGCTGTGGGCACTCCATATTGAAAGGGGGCACTCCACATTAAAAGGGGGCAGGCTGTGGGCACTCCATATTGAAAGGGGGCACTCCACATTGAAAGGGGGCAGGCTGTGGGCACTCCACAATGAAAGGGGGCACTCCACATTGAAAGGGGGCAGGCTGTGGGCACTCCACAATGAAAGGGGGCACTCCACATTGAAAGGGGGCAGGCTGTGGGCACTCCACAATGAAAGGGGGCACTCCACATTGAAAGGGGGCAGGCTGTGGGCACTCCACAATGAAAGGGGGCACTCCGCATTGAAAGGGGGCAGGCTGTGGGCACTCCACAATGAAAGGGGGCACTCCACATTGAAAGGGGGCAGGCTGTGGGCACTCCACAATGAAAGGGGGCACTCCACATTGAAAGGGGGCAGGCTGTGGGCACTCCACAATGAAAGGGGGCACTCCACATTGAAAGGGGGCAGGCTGTGGGCACTCCACAATGAAAGGGGGCACTCCACATTGAAAGGGGGCAGGCTGTGGGCACTCCACAATGAAAGGGGGCACTCCACCTTGAAAGGGGGCAGGCTGTGGGCACTCTGCATTGAAAGGGGGCACTCTGCATTGAAAGGGGGCAGGCTGTGGGCACTCCGCATTGAAAGGGGGCAGGCTGTGGGCACTCCGCATTGAAAGTATTTGGTTCAGAATCTTTTTTTTCTAGATTTTCCTCCTTTAAAATTGGGTGCGTCTTATACGCCGGTGCGTCTTATACGGCGAAAAATACGGTATACCAGGTGGGGAGTGTGCTGTCTATTATAGCATTGTCTATAGGATTTTCATTTTGAGGACACCCGGTGGTTGCCTGTTGCAATTGCAGTTCAGTTCCTCACAGGAAGAAACAGGAAGTCTTGAGCCTTTGTTAATAAAGTTTCCTATTGAACAACATAATGATTTACCTTGGTTAAGACATTAAGATTTAACCTCAGATACAGAAGCCATTTTAGTTATGATGCAGACAAGTGAAGATTTTCAAATTTGCCTCTAGATACACAAATGCCTGTATGTCTATTTATTATTTCCCAAAGTAAATTTTACACTTGGACTGCACTGTTGTGTGTTTGATAGATTATTTAAATACAAGCTTTCTGCATAGTAATGTTTAATCGTGTACTTATTTGCAAAGGGTCACATGTAATACATATTGTAATTCTAAGTCTCTCTCATTGGATTCGTTTATAGAACTATTGATAGATGTAAATTCAGTTTTGGAATAAAACACAATGCTATTTCTGTCTGTTTTGTTAACTGGTTGTCAGCTAAGGGATAGTAGGACAGCACAGTGTGACTGTGATAGTGTGGCAGGTAATCTGGTCCTAACTGACACTGGCTGGGAGGTCCTAACTGACTAACTGACACTGGCTAGTGACATTAATACAGTGGTCAGTGATAATACTGTACATTGTCACTGTACTAATGGCGCTGGTACCATTCTGAGTTGCTGCAATGAAATTTCAGAAAATAGACTAGTCTGCTGAATTATTTTTCTCTTTGATTTTCGGGGTGTCTTTGAGTACATACAGTATTTCACAAAAAGTGAGTACGCCCCTCACATTTTTGTAAATATTTTATTATATATTTTCATGTGACAACACTGAAGAAATAACACTTTGCTACAATGTAAAGTAGTGAGTATACAGCTTGTATAACAGTGTAAATTTGCTGTCACCTCAAAATAACTCAATACACAGCCATTAATGTCTAAACCTCATGCAACAAAAGTGAGTACACAATGTCCAAATTGGGCCCAAAGTGTCAATATTTTGTGTGGCCACCATTATTTTCCAGCACTTAACCCTCTTTGGGCATGGAGTTCACCAGAGCTTCACAGGTTGCCACTGGAGTCCTCTTCCACTCCTCCATGACGACATCAAGGAGCTGGTGGAAGTTAGAGACCTTGCACTTCTCCACCTTCTGTTTGAGGATGCTCCACAGATGCTCAATAGTGTTTAGGTCTGGAGACATGCTTGGCCAGTCCATCACTTTTACCTTCAGCTTCTTTAGCAAAGCAGTGGTTGCCTTGGAGGTGTGTTTGGGGTCATTTTCATGTTGGAATACTGCCCTGCGGCCCATTCTCCGAAGGGAGGGGATCATACTCTACTTCAGTATGTCACAGTACATGCTGGCATTCATTGTTCTCTCAATGAACTGTAGCTCCCCAGTGCAGGCAGCACTCATGCAGCCCCAGACCATGACACCCCTCACCACCATTTTTGACTGTAGGCAAGACACACTTGTCTTTGTACTCCTCACCTGATTGTCAACACACCATTGACACCATCTGAACCAAATAAGTTTATCTTTGTCAGACCCCAGGACATGGTTCCAGTAATCCCTGTTCTTAGTCTGCTTGTCTTCAGCAACCTGTTTGCAGGCTTTCTTGTGCATCATCTATAGAAGAGGCTTCCTTCTGGGATGACAGCAATGCAGACCAGTGTGCGGCGTATGGTCTGAGCAATGACAGGCTGACCCCCCCCCCCACCCCTTCAACCTTGGCAGCAATGCTGGCAGCACTCATAAGTATATTTCCCAAAGACAACCTCTGGATCTTACGATGAGTATGTGCACTCAACTTCTTTGGTAAATTCTGAGTGGAACCTGTCCTGTTAAACTGCTGTATGGTCTTGGCCACCGTGCTGCAGCTCAGTTTCAGGATCTTGGCAATCTTCTTATAGCCTAGGCCATCTTTATGTAGAACAACAATTCTTTTTTTCAGATCCTCAGAGAGTTCTTTGCCATGAGGTGCCATGTTGAACGTCCAGTGACCAGTATGAGAGAGTGAGAGCAATAACACCAAATTTACCAGACCTGCTCTCCATTTACATCTGAGACTTTGTAACACTAATGAGTCACATGACACCGAGGAGGGAAAATGGCTAGTTGGGCCCAATTTTGACATTTTTACTTAGGGGAGTACTCACTTTTTAGTTGCCAGCGGTTTAGACATTAATGGTTGTATGTTGAGTTATTTTGAGGGGGACAGCAAATTTACACTGTTATACAAGCTGTACACTCACTACTTTACATTGTAGCAAAGTGTCATTTCTTCAGTGTTGTCACATGAAAAGATATAATAAAATATCTACAAAAATGTTTTTTTTTTTTTATTGAGAATTTGTAAATGCAACACTAAACATATTAATGAAAAAATAAGAAACGAATGAATGAAAAATAAATAAATAAATAAATAAATAAATGAAAATGTAAAAAAAGTGGGAATATTTATGGTTTAAAATAATTAGAATTAAAAAATAATCAGCAGTGTGATAACAGCTAAAAAGCAAAGGAGAGGAAGGAGTTAATTTGTGCTAATTAGGGGTTATCTAAATGTTAGTAAGGGGTTATATTTTTATTTGTTTCTTTAATGGTTATATGTTTATTTTTTTCTTTACTGGTAAAGTTGCTTTAGCAGATACCATATGAAGATCAAAGGTCACAATTGTTTTATGTGTACCCTTGTGAAGACTGGCATTTTTCTATTGTGTCCTAGCACAAGTGTGAATGAGCCCTTAAGCACTGCTTGACCAGCCATCTTTTTACAAAAATAATTGGCGCTGTCTCTCCCCTAAAGCACAAACACTGCAGAGAAACTATATTGTGTGGAGGGGTGTATGTTATATTTTAGTATAACATCTCTCATTGGGGGGATCTGATTTAAGTTTATATGGTTTATATGCCTTTAAGAAAAAAAAAAAATAGGTATGATATAATGTCAAGTTTAATGACACTTAGATATCAAAGTCCTCCGGGCACAGAAATCTTAAAGGGTAACTCCACTTTTGTGGGGAATAAAAATAGCAAATAAAGAAAAAACAATATAGCGTACACAATTGTGACAAAAATCACATTGTAATTGAATGTTATTAAAAATGACCTTTCCTTTTCAATCTGCAGCCGCTGTCATTTTCTGAAAATGCAATGCAATATGGCTACCTGGAGCTGTTCTGTACACAGAATGTGTACTGACCACACCCCAGAAACATAATTTCCTGCTTGTTTGATTGGCTCACCAATTTTCCCAGAAGTCTGTACTAAGATACAAGTCAGATTTCTGGCATCCCCTGCAACAAAAATGTCATTTTTGGTGAGATACTCCCAATAGGAACACGTCTAAAGGGATGCAGGCCCAGCAGCTTTCCTCATTAGAGCCCTGCAGTTGCCACAGCTGATAGATCATTATGAAACCACTCCCATTAGACCCACTCAGCAAAGAGGCACAGAGGAACAAACAATGATTTCTTCAATATAACAAAAAGAAGGAATCTGCAACAAAGTTTGTTAAAATCCTTGCAATGTACAGAGATCATCCAGAGGAGAATGTTTTTTTCTCAACAAAAGTGGAGCTACACTTTAACCATGGATGCCCCATGAAGATGATGTTTTGTGCATACAAGCAGAATAAAAAAAAAAACATGTAAAGTGTTCAATGGCTCAGGTTCAAATTCACACAAACAATTGAATACATTACAACAGGGGTGTCAAACTCAATTTAATCATGGGCCACATCAGCATTATGGTCACCTTGGTTGTATCATTAATACTAGATGTCCAGAACATCCTACCCCTTACATCCGATGCCAAGAGCCCCCCCCCCCCCCACCATCAGAAACCAAAGGTTCCCCAACCTTCTTACGTCACAGTGGGGGGGCAGAGCTGGGAAGCAGAAAGTGCAGGGTCTGGAGGAGGACCAAAGAAGGGCTGGAGTCTTCTAAATGCTGAGACCAGAGGAGCTGGAGATGAGGGGGTGCTGCAGCTGCACAAAGAGGCACAGGCTCTAAAGGTGGAGTTCTGTCCTCTCTGCTGCTGGCTCCTGAGACAGGGGGTGGTGGGAATGAGGGGTCTGCTACAGCTGTTGGAGAGGAGTGAGGGCCACATGAATTGACCTGGAGGGCCGGGTTCGGCCCGTGGGCCTTGTGTGTGACACATGTGCATTAGCGCATGCTCTGTTCAGATGGAGCTGTACAGACTTTCAATTCGAGAGAGAGGGTCAGAAAACAAACAGATCGGTTGCAAGTTAAATTGGGTGTTCTTGCAGGGAGTCATTCATCTGTTTGTAGAATATATTACATGAGACCTCACAAAAAAATTACAGAAAGATTATGTAAATGTAAATATTCTATTTGTGCTCCACAGTTAGAAATACCTCTGGCAAGGCACTTTACAAAAAGTCGTAAAGAATGAAATAGAGAACTAAAATTGAAAAATATAGAGGTAAGATCAATTGCAGACCTAGATGGCCTTCAGCCAAAGCCATCAATGCTGATTTGAATCAACATTTATGTCCTTAATATGCTGTAGTCATTTATGAGTATGTTTCTTTTTCATTTAAGTATTTTTAAGTATTTTCAGTTTTTAACTTTCCAAGATCTTTGTGATTTTCCTTTTTTTCTTTTTTAAAGTGTGTATTTATATGTATTATCATGTTTGTAGAATGATTGATAATTGATTATGCTGAGACAAGTTTCAAGTGGTTTCATCCCTGAACTTTGCATGTTGTATCATTGCGTGAAGCAGGGCATCATGTATGACATGAAGGGGAGTGCTGCCTGCATATACTGTGTTATATATATATATATATATATATATATATATATATATATATATATATATATATATATATATATATATATATATATATATATATTAATGATTGGCTGATATTTTTTTTTATTATCAATACCGATACCAATATTTTGGTCATCACATATCGGTATCGAAATTTATTTTTTCTTTACACAGGTACTCTTGTGGAGGGATTTGGGGGTCTCAAAGACCCCAAACCCCTCCTCTGCACTTAAAAGCATTTAAAGCACCAAGTTTGGCTGTTTTGAATGCTATCATTTTTTTGAATTTGGTGCCGAGTACAAGGTTTTTACATGGAGAGTGAGACCTGATCAGAGCCGAATGATGCTTTAAACGGGTCTTTGGTGGCCATGCAGGTAGGATGCCCGGGTCTCCGGGTGGGATGGGAAACCCGGGTGAGTCGGGGAAGGCGGGGGGAGGTATGTCCCCTCCCACTCCTTGTAATGACAGCCGAGCGGCTTCTCAGCCGCATTGGTTGTCATTACAAGACAGCCGACCATCCTCTAGCTGCAGGCATCACTCCGGTACAAGCACTTTCCTGAAATATCGGCAATATCGGTAACCTCAGGGGCCGATTTCGATATATCGGGGAAAGTGCAGATCGGCTTTTGGCGATAATCGGTTGATCCCTAAGATATATATATATATACACACACACACATATATTTATATATATAAATTTTTTTTTTTACTTCAAAGATCTTCAAAGATTCATCTTCATACAAAGTCAAATACAAATAAGCGACTGCATAGCTTCAGTAATAACAATGCTCTTCATTAGAGTTGAGCGGACACCTGGATGTCCGTGTTCGGCGGGTTCGGCCGAACTTGAAAAAAAAGTCCGGGTCTGTGTCCTGGACTTTTTCGGAACTTTACCCGGACACCGAACCCCATTGAAGTCAATGGGGACCCGAACTTGGAGTAACATAGAAACATAGAAACATAGAATGTGTCGGCAGATAAGAACCATTTGGCCCATCTAGTCTGCCCAATATATCTGAATCATATGAATAGTCCCTGGCCCTATCTTATATGAAGGATAGCCTTATGCCTATCCCATGTATGCTTAAACTCCTTCACTGTATTTGCAGCTACCACTTCTGCAGGAAGGTTATTCCATGCATCCACTACTCTCTCAGTAAGGTAATACTTCCTCATATTACTTTTAAACCTTTGCCCCTCTAATTTAAAACTGTGTCCTCTTGTGGTAGTTTTTCTTCTTTTAAATATGCTCTCCTCCTTTACCGAGTTGATTCCCTTTATGTATTTAAAAGTTTCTATCATATCCCCTCTGTCTCTTCTTTCTTCCAAGCTATACATGTTAAGGTCCTTTAACCTTTCCTGGTAAGTTTTTTCCTGCAATCCATGTACTAGTTTAGTAGCTCTTCTCTGAACTCTCTCTAGAGTATCTATATCCTTCTGGAGATATGGCCTCCAGTACTGCGCACAATACTCCAAGTGAGGTCTCACCAGTGTTCTGTACAGCGGCATAAGCACTTCTCTCTTTCTACTGCTTATACCTCTACCTATACATCCAAGCATTCTGCTGGCATTTCGTGCTGCTCTATTACATTGTCTTCCCACCTTTAAATCTTCTGAAATAATTACTCCTAAATCCCTTTCCTCAGATACTGAGGTCAGGACTGTGTCAAATATTCTATATTCTGCCCTTGGGTTTTTACGCCCCAGGTGCATTATCTTGCACTTATCCACATTAAATTTCAGCTGCCAGAGTTCTGACCATTCTTCTAGTTTTCCTAAATCCTTTTCCATTTGGCGTTTCCCTCCAGGAACATCAACCCTGTTACATATCTTTGTGTCATCAGAAAAAAGACAAACCTTACCATCGAGGCCTTTTGCAATATCACTTATGAAGATATTAAACAAAATTGGTCCCAGTACAGATCCCTGAGGTACCCCACTGGTAACATGACCTTGTTCTGAATGTTCTCCATTGACTACAACCCTCTGTTGTCTGTCACTCAGCCACTGCCTAATCCACTCAACAATATGGGAGTCCATGCTCAATGACTGCAGTTTATTGATAAGTCTTCTATGTGGGACAGTGTCAAAAGCCTTACTAAAATCTAGATATGCAATGTCTACTGCACCTCCACCGTCTATTATTTTAGTCACCCAGTCAAAAAAATCTATAAGATTTGTTTGACATGATCTCCCTGAAGTAAACCCATGTTGTTTTTCATCTTGCAATCCATGGGATTTAAGATGTTCCACAGTCCTATCCTTTAATAGGGTTTCCATTAATTTGCCTACTATTGATGTCAGACTCACTGGTCTATAGTTGCTCGATTCCTCCCTACTACCTTTCTTGTGAATGGGCACGACATTTGCCAATTTCCAATCTTCCCGGGACGACTCCTGTTACTAATGATTGGTTAAATAGATCTGTTAATGGTGTAGGAGGGAGGTTGAGGTGGTGGTGGATGTGGCGGGTGTAGGTGGAAGCGGCGGTGGAGGACGACGAGGTAGCCAACACTGCTTTTTTTTCAGTCATTTTAAATGAGGGTACACCCCAAAAGAGTGAGAAAGATCAAAAATAGAACAATGGCTTGGTAAGGTCGGTATCCATTTCTATTCTGCACAAGGTACGGAAAAGTCCTGTGGGATCCATGCCTGGTTCATTTTAATGAACGTGAGCTTGTCCACATTGTCTCTGGACAGGCGGCTGCGCTTGTCTGTGATAACGCCCTCAGCCGTGCTAAATACCCGTTCAGATAATACACTGGCTGCAGGGCACGCCAGCACCTCCAAGGCATAAAGGGCAAGCTCAGGCCATGTGCCCAATTTGGAGACCCAGAAGTTGAAGGGGGCAGATCCGTCATTCACTACATGTAGGCGTGTGCACACATACTGCTCCACCATGTTGGTGAAATGCTGCCTCCTGCTAAGATGTTCCATATGAGCTGCTGGTGCTGCTGTTTGTTGTGGCGTGCTGACAAAGCTTTTCCACATTTCGGCCATGCTAACCCTGCCTTCTGAGGTGCTGGCGGTGCCCTGGTTGCGTTGGCGACCTCTTCCTCCTCCTCCTCTGCCTTGGCCTTGTGCTTCCACTGTGGCCCCGCTGTCAGGTGGGAATGCCAGCAGCATCGCGTCTACCAGCGTGCGCTTGTGCTCGCGCATCTTGCGATCGCGCTCCAGTTATTGAATTAAGGACGGTACGTTGTCCTTGTAATGGGGATCCAGCAGCGTGGCCACCCAGTAATTAGCACAAGTTAGAATGTGGGCAACTCGGTGGTCGTTGTGGAGACACTGCAGCATGTAATCGCTCATGTGTGCCAGGCTGCCCAGAGGCAACGAAAGGCTGTCCTCTGTGGGAGGTGTATCGTCTGTGTCCTCTGTATCCCCCCAGCCACGCATCAGTGATGGCCATGAGCTGGCCTGGGTGCCACCCTGCTGTGAACATGGTTCCATCTCCTCCTCCATCTCCTCCTCCTCATCCTCCTCATCCTCCAGAACTGTGCCCCTGCTGGACAATTGTGTCCCTGGCGTTTGTGGGTGCAGGAACCCACCCTCAGAGCCACTTGCGAATGACTGCCCTGAAAGCCTTGGAAATGTTACCTCTTCATCCTCCTCCTCCTCATCCTGTGCCACATCCTCTTCCATCATTGCCCGAATCGTTTTTTGAAGGAGGCATAGAAGTGGGATAGTTAAGCTGACAACGGCGTCATCGGCACTGGCCATGTTGGTGGAGTACTCAAAACAGCGCAACAAGGCACACAGGTCTCGCATGGAGGCCCGCACTTTCTGCAGCAGCTCTGACATATCGGGGTAATTTTTAAGGAACCTCTACTGCAGCTTTTCCAATAAGTTTCTTGATTGGGAAAGGTCCCAAGAACAGAGGTCCAAGCTTTTTGCTAGGGATTTTCAGTCTTAAATTTTTTGTTGAGAGCCAAACGAGGTCCCCGATAGCATACTGAGGAGAAGGTCTTCTGCGAAGATCATAGTACTTCTTTTGTTGACTATGAGCGTGTGCAATGGTAGTATTAAGCAAACCCAGAGAGTCCTTTATTTGGGTAAGATAGTCTGAGGCTACTGGGTTATTTGAAGGAAGGATGCGTGGTGGAAGAATAGAGGGATGAAACCCATAGTTCAAGTAGAACGGACTCTGCTTGGTCGTACTGTGGGTTGCATTGTTGTAGGCAAATTCTGCCAGAGGGAGAAGATCCACCCAATCATCCTGTTGGTAAGAAGTGTAACAACGTAAATATTGTTCGATGCATTGGTTGACTCTTTCAGTCTGTCCGTTGGTCTGCGGATGGTAAGGAGAAGTGAGCTTCCGCTCAATTCGTAGTATGTGACATAGTTCTTGCCAGAACTTGGAAATAAATTGTGATCCACGGTCAGACAGAAGAGTTTTTGGGATACCATGTAACTTAAAGACATGTTTCATCAGGAGTTCTGCCGTTTGTTTGGACGAAGGTAGTCTGCGAATAGCAATGAAATGTGCCATTTTTGTCAGATGGTCCACTGACACTAAGATGGTATTAAATCCTTTGGAAGGAGGTAGTTCTACTATAAAGTCCAAGGACACAACTTCCCATGGAGTTTGGGGTATTGGTAGACTGCATAGTAGACCGGATGGTCTCGTAGTGTCAATTTTGGACCTGGCACAGACATTGCATGAAGAGACTAATTTTTGTATAGAAGTTTTCATGTCAGGCCACCAGAATTGCCTGGTAATCAGATTAAGAGTCTTTGTCATACCCATATGTCCTGCCATAGGCACATCATGCGATAATTACAAGATCTTGGTGCGCATGGTAGGTGGTATGTAAAGTTTGTCGTTGTAGTAGAGGAAGCCTTCTGCATCAGTATTTAGTTGTGGTGGGGGTGAATCCAAACTTATACCATGCAAAACCTCTTCCTTCAAGGAACGGACAACTCCAATAATGCGTTTGTGAGGTATTATAGGAACGGAAGGGATTTCGAAGTAGTTTTCTTCAGTTAGTCGTGATAGTGCATCCGCCTTTTTGTTCTTATCTGCAGGTGTGTAGGTCACTAGGAAGTTAAACCTTAGAAAGAATAGTGACCATCGTACCTGTAGGTGAGAGAGAGTTTTATTAGTCTGAAGATATTGAAGATTTTTATGGTCCGTGTATATAAGTATTGGTAATCGGGTGCCTTCGAGTAGATGTCGCCAATTCTCCAGAGCCAATTTTATAGCAAGCAGTTCCTTTTCACCCACGGGGTAATTTACCTCTGGACTGCTTAAGGATTTAGAAAAAAAGGCAACTGGATGAAGTGGTGAAGTGTGAGTTGGTCGTTGGGAGAGTATTGCTCCTACTGCCATGTTTGACGCATCTACTTCCAGAATGTATTGGAGGGATGGGTCTGGATGGCGTAGTATGGGAGCAGAAGTAAACCTTGTCTTTAACAGGTGAAAAGCTTTATTTGCTTCATCTGACCATTTGAATGGTCTTTTAATGCTAGTGAGCTGTGTGAGGGGTCTCACAATGGCAGAGAAGTTTTTGATGAACTTCCTGTAGAAATTCGAAAATCCAAGGAATCGCTGTAGCGCCTTGCGTGTGGTTGGTGTAGGCCAATCCTGAATGCAGGATATCTTACTCATGTCCATCTTGATTCCTGTTTTGGATATGATGTAGCCTAGAAACAGTACTTCTTCTTTATGAAACAAGCATTTTTTCAGTTTCACATAAAGGTTGTGTGCAAGCAATCTCGATAATACTAGTCTTACATGTCTTATGTGTTCAGACAGGGATCGTGAATATATAAGTATATCGTCCAGATATACCACAACACAGACATCTAGTAAGTCTTTAAAAATATTGTTTATAAATCGTTGAAAGGCTGCAGGGGCGTTGCATAGCCCGAATGGCATTACAAGATATTCGAACAATCCGTATCTGGTTCTGAATGCAGTCTTCCACTCGTGTCCATCACGGATTCGAATGAGATTGTATGCTCCTTTCAGGTCCAATTTTGAAAAATAGGTAGCTCCACGCATCTGCTCAATGAGCTCAGGGATAAGCGGTAGAGGATAGCGATCTTTTATTGTAATAGCATTCAATTGCCTATAGTCGATGATAGGCCTGAGACTTGAGTCCTTATTGCGGACAAAAAAGAGTCCTGCTGCTGTGGAAGAAGTGGAAGGTCTAATAAAACCTTTTTTCAAATTCTCATCCAAATAGTCTTTGAGATGGGAAAGTTCATCCTGCGAAAGAGGATAAACATGACCGAACGGCAATTTGCTATTTGGGAGTAGATCAATACTACAATCATAGTCTCGATGGGGAGGTAGTGCTTGAGCATTTTTCTCAAGAAAAACCTCAGAGAGATCCTGATAACATAGTGGTGCAATCTCATCTGTCACCACAGACAGGATCTTCCCGAAAGACGGGAGGTTACACGTACCCTCGCAATAGCAAGAGAGGAAGGCCAGGGTCCGTTCCTTCCAATCTATGGTTGGTTGATGTGTGTGTAACCAGGGAAGTCCCAAAACAATGGGAAAGTGGGGTGAAGGTATTAGATCGAAGGTAGTGGTCTCCATATTAGACCCGTTAGTAGTGACTAGGAGTGCCTGTGTCTGATCAGTGATCGGACCAGAGGATAAAGGAACACTGTTAATAAGACTCACTGAGACAGGTTTAGGTTTAGAAATAATAGGAACTTTATTTAAAGCAGCAAAACGTATGTCAATATAATATCCACAAGATCCTGTGTCAATCATGGCCTTAGTAGTAATCCTGTTCTGGTCCCACTGTAATGTTAAGCAAACAAAAAGGTAAGGGTTAGTAATTGAAGTTGTCAATCCCCCTAGGAGGACATGTGAACACTCACCCTTCTTTTTGTAGACTTGGGGACAGACGTTTATCTTGTGATCCGGGGATGCACAGTACAAGCAGAGATTACCAGATCGTCCTCTGGCTCTTTCCATAGTTGACAGAGGTGGGCGTATGGTTCCTACCTCCATAGGAATGGGGTCAACGGCCGAAATCCGAGAAGAACTGGATAATCGCATTCCCATTTTCTCAGTCTTTCTTTCTCGTAGTCTTCTATCTATGGTGATACTGAGTTGTATCAATGCATCCAGGGTTTTTGGCAGATCCGCTCGGGCGAGCTCGTCTTTAACGGCTTCTGATAGGCCAAGCCTAAATTGGGTTTTCAGAGATGCATCATTCCATTCTGAATCAAGGGTCCATCTCTTGAATTCTGCGACAAAGTCTTCCACAGGTCTCCTACCTTGTTTCAAGGATCTTAATTGAAGATCGGCAGTACTCTGCCTATTGGGATCATCATATAGGCTAGTAAGTTCTGCTAGAAACAAGGCATAGGAGTTGAGAAGCTGATCGCTTTTCTCAAAAAGAGAGTCTGCCCAGGCCCGAGGATCGCCTGTTAGGTAAGAAATAATAGTACAAACCTTAATGTGATCAGTAAGGTAGGTACGGGGTTTTAGCAAGAAAAGTAACTCACATGCGTTTTTAAATTCGCGAAATATTTTGCGATCGCCTGTAAATAACAAAGGAGGATTTATTTTGGGTTCAGGGGACTGAGCAGTGGTAAGTTGTGTCAGTCTAATTACCTGCTGCGACAGAGCCTGATTGTCTTCTTTTAATTCAGCAAGTGCGTGTATTAACGCAGTTACTTGCTGTTTTAATTGTGTCACCTGAGTGGTTATTTCTGCTGAATCCATTTGAGGATCGTTCAATCTGTAACGCTCCTGCGTTTTATGTATAATGTGGATTTACAGCTGCAGAAATATTCCACTTCAGTAGTCATGTAGAGAAACGCTGAGACACCAATCCCAACTCCCAAGACTCATCATGTGTGGATGATCTCAATTCAGCAAGTAAATACACACACTCAATAAGATGTTCCTAGAGTGACTTATGTATATAGTAACACAGTGATGATAGGCTGAAGAGACAGGTTGGGTAGAGATGGTAGATGACAGACACTTGAAAGGAAATGTTCTTGAAAGTAAGATAGTAGCAGATGGGATGCAGATAGGTTAACAATCATGTATGGTAGCAGATGATAGAGTAGCAGGTGAACATACAGGAGAGACCAACCCAGTGCAAGAGCAGATGGTAGTAGGCTCAAGAGCTAGCAATCTTAGATAATGCAGATGTAATAATAGTCCTTAGTATGCAGAGCTAGATAGTGTAAGCTTTAGTATGAAGGTTATAGAGGTTTCCCCTGTGGGGTACTTATCACTAGTAGCAATGAGGAGAGGTTCGGCAAGAGCGGATGATCCGGTAGCGGGATACAGGGATCAGCGCAGCGTGGTTCCGACAGCGAGGTATGCTTGCAAGCATGAGAGCTTCAAGACAGGTTAGCATCAAGGCACAAAGCAGGTTGAACGAACACATGTGAGTGAAAGCTGGTGATTTAAATAGCTGTTCAGTCCGGCGCTCAGTGATGACAGCATCAGTCTTAAAGGTGTATGCGCACCTTACCAAAAGAGAATGGTGGGGCGCATACACTTAGGAAAAGAGTAATTAGGGTACCCAAAGGTACCAGAACATTACACCTCTGCACCACCAAATTCAGCACATGCGCCAGGCAAGGGATGTGCGTCAAACCGGCTAGGCCCAGAGCTGCTATGATATTTCGCCCGTTATCGCACACCACCAGGCCGGGCTTGAGGCTCGCTGGCAGCAACCACTCATTTGTCTGCTGTTCCATGCTCCTCCACAACTCCTGCACGGTGTGTGGTTTTTCCCCCAAACAGGCAAGTTTTAAAACTGCCTGCTGTCGTTTACCCCTGGCTGTGCTGAAGTTGGTGGTGAAGGTGTTACGCTGACCGGATGAGGAGGCGGTAGAGGATGAGGAAGCGGAGTAGGAGGAGTTAGGAACAGGAGGCAAACTGAAGCGCCCTGCAATCCTCGGTGGTGGAAGGACGTGCACCAAATTGCTATCCGCCTCAGGCCCATCCGCCACTGCATTTACCCAGTGTGCCGTTAGGGATATATAACGCCCCTGACCGTGCTTACTGGTCCACGTATCGGTAGTTAGGTGGACCTTGCCACAGATGGCATTGCGCAGTGCACACCTGATTTTTTCCCCCACTTGGTTGTGCAGGGAAGGGATGGCTTGCCTGGAAAAGTAGTGGCGGCTGGGCACGACGTACTGTGGGACAGCCACCGACATAAGGCTTTTAAAACTGTGCGTCTCCACCAGACGGAATGACAGCATTTCAAAGGCCAAGAATTTTGAAATGCTGGCATTCAGGGCCAGGGATCGCGGGTGGGTAGGGGGGTACTTCCTCTTCCTCTGAAGTGTTTGGGAGATGGAAAGCTGAACGCTTCCACGGGACATTGTGGAGATGGTTGGTGACCCAGGTGGTGGTGTTGCTGACAGATCGTCTGTTTGCGGGGTGGCAGGTGCCGGTATCACTACAGAGGTGGATGGAGAGGCCGAGACTGCAGCAGAAGAGGAAGCAGGAGGAGCCAGAGACCTTTCTTGGTTTTGAAGGTGTCTACTCCACTGCAGCTCGTGCTTTGCACTTAGATGCCTGATCATGCAGGTTGTGCTCAGGTTGAGAAGGTTTATGCCTCGCTTCAGGCTCTGATTGCACAGGGTGCAAACCACTCGTGTCCTGTCATCAGCACATTTTCTGAAGAACTTCAACGCTAGAGAACTCCTTTGAGCTGGCTTTGGTGCGCTCGTTCCCTTGCTGAGTTGGGCAGTAGCAGGCGTAGTGTCTAGGGCACGACCGCTCCACTTCTGCACCCTGCTCCCTCTTCTGCTGTGCTGGTGGCTCTGTGCGACCATCGCCTCTTCCTCCAAACTACTCAGGTCACCTGCATGACCTTCATTCCATGTGGGGTCGAGGACCTTATCATCCTCCACATCATCTTCCACCCAGTCTTCACCCCTGCCCTCCTTGTCGGTCTCCACAATTCTGAGTGCCGCAGCAGTTGGCACCTGCGTTTCGTCATCATCGGAGATGTGCTGCGATGGTCCTTCCATGTACTCATCTTGAGAAATAAGTGGTTGGGCATCGCTGCACTCAATCTCTTCCACTTCTGGGGCAGGGCTAGGTGGATGGTCCTGGGAAACCCTGCTGACAGAGTCATCAAAAATAAGAAGAGACTGCTGCATGACTTGGGGCTCAGACTGCTTGCCTGATTTGCAAGGGGGTGAGATGAAAGACGGTTGGACATTGGCTGCAGGTGCCAACTCTGACCTTTCTGCAGTAGACTGGGTAGGAGACAATGTGAAGGAACTGGAGGCACTGTCAGCAACCCAATCTACTATCGCCTGTACTTCTTCTGGCCTCATCACTTCTAGAGGCGCATGATGCCCTACCAAATACTGCTGCAGGTTCTGTCGCCTACTCACACTTGAGGAAGGTGTTTCACTTGTGCGAGTAGCTGGCACAGATCGACCACGTCCTCTCCTTGCAACAGGAGCTCTACCAGCAGCACCACGACCCAGGCCACGGCCCCTATTTGACGGTCTCCTCATATTTCTGTAATTTATGATCTTGCCCTAGAAAGGTGTTTATTGAATAGCGGAACAAAACAACAACAGTATCGCACGGGTGTATCTCACAGTCAAATATGCAAACTATGCCGCAATTTAATTTTTTTTACCCCAAAAGGGTGTATATTGAATAGCGGAATAGAAAAAAGGATAAAAAACGGTGTATCTCACACGTACAAACACAGACTAGGCCCCGATTACAATTTTTTGTACCCTAAAGGCAGGATGAGGAAGAGGAGTAGGAGGAGTTCGGAACAGGAGTCAAACTAAAGCGCCCTGCAATCCTCGGCGGTGGAAGGAGATGCGCCAAACAAATTTAAAAAGGTGTATCTCACATGTGCCGATATAGACTATGCCGTAATTTAATTTTTTACACTCAAACAGGGTGTATATTGAATAGCGGAATAGAAAAATTTTTACAAAACGGTGTATCTCACACGTACAAAAACAGACTAGGCCCCGATTACAATTTTTTGTACCCTAAAGGCAGGATGAGGATGAGGAGTAGGAGGAGGTCCGAACAGGAGGCAAACTGAAGCACCCTGCAATCCTCAGCGGTGGAAGATGCGCCCCCAAAATTTGGAAGGTTTATCTCACACGTACCCCAAAGGCAGGATGAGGAGTAGGAGGAGTTCGGAACAGGCAGGAGGCACACTGAAGCACCCTGCAATCCTCGGGAGTATGAGATGCGCCCCAAAAATTGGAAAGGTGTATCTCACACGTACCGATACAGACTATCCCGCAATTCAATTGTTTTTACCCCAAGGGTGTAGATTGAATAGCGGAATAGAAAATATGATATCAAAAGGTGTATCTATCTCACACGTACAGACCCAGACTAGGCCCCGATTACTATTTTTTGTACCCCCAAAGGCAGGATGAGGAGTAGGAGGAGTTCGGAACAGGCAGGAGGCACACTGAAGCGCCCTGCAATCCTCGGCGGTATGAGATGCGCCCAAAAAATTGGAAAGGTGTATCTCACACGTACCGATACAGACTATCCCGCAATTTAATTGTTTTTACCCCAAGGGTGTAGATTGAATAGCGGAATAGAAAATATGATATCAAAAGGTGTATCTATCTCGCACGTACAGACCCAGACTAGGCCCCGATTACTATTTTTTGTACCCCCAAAGGCAGGATGAGGAGTAGGAGGAGTTCGGAACAGGCAGGAGGCACACTGAAGCACCCTGCAATCCTCGGCGGTATGAGATGCGCCCCAAAAATTGGAAAAGTGTATCTCACACGTACAGATACAGACTATCCCGCAATTTAATTGTTTTTACCCCAAGGGTGTAGATTGAATAGCGGAATAGAAAATATGATATCAAAAGGTGTATGTATCTCACACGTACAGACCCAGACTAGGCCCTGATTACTATTTTTTGTACCCCCCAAAGGCAGGATGAGGAGTAGGAGGAGTTCGGAACAGGCAGGAGGCACACTGAAGCACCCTGCAATCCTCGGCGGTATGAGATGCGCCCCAAAAATTGGAAAGGTGTATCTCACACGTACCGATACAGACTATTCCACAATTTAATTGTTTTTACCCCAAAGGTGTAGATTGAATAGCGGAATAGAAAATATGATATCAAAAGGTGTATGTATCTCACACGTACAGACCCAGACTAGGCCCCGATTACTATTTTTTGTACCCCCCAAAGGCAGGATGAGGAGTAGGAGGAGTTCGGAACAGGCAGGAGACACACTGAAGCACCCTGCAATCCTCGGCGGTATGAGATGCGCCCCAAAAATTGGAAAGGTGTATCTCACACGTACCGATACAGACTATCCCGCAATTTAATTGTTTTTACTCCAAGGGTGTAGATTGAATAGCGGAATAGAAAATATGATATAAAATTGGTGATTTTTCAAAAGCACATGTGAACACAGCAGTGTCTTATATCAGTCAGCTCTGCTGCAGGCTATGAAGGGGAAAAAAAAAGGAAATTTCCCCTTTTAAGTTTGTAATTTTTAAATAGATTAGTACAGACTATGCCACAATTTAATTTTTTTAACCCAAAAGGGTGTATATTGAACTGTGGAATAGAAAAAAGTGTATAAATTTTAAAATCACTCAATAATAGCACATGTGAACACAGCAGTGTATTATCACAGTCAGCAGCACTGAAGGAAAAACGCTGCACACAACTGACTGATAAAAAAGATTTTTTTCTCCCTCCTAAGATAAGATCGGTCACTGGCACTGCAAACCCCCCACACAGCAAAATCGATGTAGAACACTGACCCTGCCTATTCTCCAGCCTCGCCCTAAACTGCCCTAACAACTCACCCTGCCTGTAGCACTCCGACCTGTCCCTGAATTCTTTTTGGACACAATATAATTTTTGACTGTCTGTCCCTAATCAGCAGCCAGCACGTATGATGTGTGCTCTGTCCCTGTACTACAGCAGAATGATGCAGCGGCGCTCGGTCTCGAACTTATAAAGACTTGGTCACATGCTTCAGATGGCCTATCACAGCTACTAATACATTAGTAGGCATGGCTGGGATGGCTTAAGGCACACCAGTTAAACGCTTGTTGATTGGCTGTTGAAAGCCCGCCATTAAAAGCGCGCCATTACATACAAACCCGGAAATAAAATGACCGAACACCGATTTTAAACCCGAACATACAGTAAAGTTTTCGGGTCTGTGTTCGGGTAACAAAAATCCAATTATTCGGTACGAACACCAATAATACAGTCCGTGTTCGCTCAACACTACTCTTCATCAAGCTTGTATGAAAATGGAATCTTTAAAGAAAAAATCGCTGCAATACATGGAGATCGCATCCTCCTTTTTTGCTATATATATATAAATATATATATATATACACAGTATATATATAAATATATATATATATTTGCTATATATATATATATATATATATACACACAGTATATATACACACCCAATGTATTGTCAAAAGTATTGGGACGCCTGCCTTTACACGTACATGAACTTTAATGGCATCCCAGTCTTAGTCTCTAGGGTTCAAAATTGAGTTGTGCCACCCTTTGCAGCAGTAACAGCTTCAACTCTTCTGGGAAGGCTGTCCACAGGGTTTAGGAGTGTTTCTATTGGAAAATTTATATATTCTATATTCTTGCAGAAGCGCATTTATAAGGTCAGGCACTGATGTTAGACAAGAAGGCCTGGCTTGCAGTCTCCATTCTAATTCATACTAAAGGTGTTCTATTGGGTTGAGGCTTAGGACCCTGTGCAGGCCAGTCAAGTTCCTGCACCCCAAACTCGCTCATCCATGACGTTATGGACCTTACTTTGTGCACAGGTCCAAATCATTTGGTGGAGGGAGGGATTATGGTGTTTGGGTTGTTTTTCAGGGGTTGGGCTTAGCCCCTTAGTTCCAGTGAAGGGAACCCTTAAGGTGTCAGCATACGTCAGTTATTTTGGAGAATTTCATACTCCCAACTTTGTGGGAACAGTTTGGGGATGGCCCCTCCCTGTTCCAATGTGACTGCGCACCAGTGCAGAAAGCAAGATCCATAAAGACATGGATGAATGAGTTTGGGATGGCGACCACTAAGATATATATAAAGCTTGTTAGCTCACTGTCCAATAGAATCTCCCTGAGGAAGACACGTGACCCTGTGTCCACACGTGTAGGGGGCAAAGACAGTGATGGCACCCAGAAGCCTCGTGGAGCCAGCTCCCCGGAGCTAACAGCTTGTGCAAACGAAGGAAACCATTAGAGAGGAGTTCTTTGTGTGTAAAAAGAAGAGGGGAGAAGCGCTCTAAGTGCAGACAATTTATTGCAGATAACAAGGCAGGTGATATACACTCACTAGACATGAATAGTGTTGAGCGAACACGGACTGTATTATTCGTGTTCGTACCGAATAATTGGATTTTTTGTACCCGAACACGGACACGGACACTTTACTGTATGTTCGGGTAAAAATCCGTGTTCGGTCGTTTTATTTCCGGGTTTTGCATGCTTTGGCGCTCTTTTCATGGCGGGCTTTCAACAGCCAATCAACAATCGTTTAACTGGTGTGCCTTAAGCCATCCCAGCCATGCCTGCAAATGTCTCAGTAGCTGTGATTGGCCGTCTGAAGCATGTGACCAAGTCTTTATAAGTTCGAGGCAGCCGCAGCGGCGTCATTATGCTGCTTAGATTCAGGGACAGAGCACACATCAACGTGCTGGCTGCTGATTAGGGAAAGATAGGCAGGAAAAAACCATTTGTGTCCGGATAGAATTGAGGGACAGGTCGGAGTGTTTAGGCAGGGCGAGTTGTAGGCATTTTAGGGATAGAGTCTGCTGAATTATAGGGTCAGTGTCTTCTACAAACTACAATCGATATTGCTGTGTGGGGGGTGGGGTCTGCACTCAATCCTGATCTACGATCTCTTCTCAATCCTGTTAGGGACAGAGTCTGCTGAATTTTAGGGAAACTGTGTTCTACAAACTACAATCGATATTGCTGTGTGGTGTGGGATTGGAGATAGGCAGGTGTCAGTGATCCACATCCATTTTTCTGTGTGTGAGCTGCAGTGAACACAATCTTTTTGGGCTGCAGTGAACACAATCTTTTTGGGCTGCAGTGAACACAATCTTTTTGGGCTGCAGTGAACACAATCTTTTTGGGCTGCAGTGAACACAATCTTTTTGGGCTGCAGTGAACACAATCTTTTTGGGGTGCAGTGAACAAAATCTTTTTGGGGTGCAGTGAACACAATCCTTTTTGGTGTGCAGTGAACACAATCTTTGTGGGGTGCAGTGAACAAAATCCTTTGTGGGGTGCAGTGAACACAATCTTTTTGGGGTGCAGTGAACAAAATCCTTTTTGGGGTGCAGTGAACAACATCCTTTTTGGGGTGCAGTGAACACAATCTTTTTGGGGTGCAGTGAACAAAATCCTTTGTGGGGTGCAGTGAACACAATCTTTTTGGGGTGCAGTGAACACAATCTTTTTGGGGTGGAGTGAACAACATCCTTTTTGGGGTGCAGTGAACAAAATCCTTTTTGGGGTGCAGTGAACAAAATCATTTTTGGGGTGCAGTGAACACAATCTTTTTGGGGTGCAGTGAACACAATCTTTGTGGGGTGCAGTGAACACAATCTTTTTGGGGTGGAGTGAACAACATCCTTTTTGGGGTGCAGTGAACAACATCCTTTTTGGGGTGCAGTGAACACAATCTTTTTGGGGTGCAGTGAACACAATCTTTGTGGGGTACAGTGAACAGAATCTTTGTGGGGTGCAGTGAACACAATCTTTGGGGGGTACAGTGAACACAATCTTTGTGAGGTGCAGTGAACACAATCTTTGTGGGGTGCAGTGAACACAATCATTGTGGGGTGCAGTGAACTCAATCTTTGTGGGGTACAGTGAACACAATCTCATACTTCTGAAGGTTTGAGGGTGCTGCCTGTTCCATACTCCCCCTACTCCTCATCTAGCCTTTTAGGGGTACAAACAATAGTAATTGGGGCCTAGTGTGGTTGTGTACGTGTGATATACATACACTTTTTTGGGATCATATTTTCTATTCCGCTATTTAATCAAAAACCTTTGGGGATCAGTTAAATTGGGGGATAGTCTGTGTTGGTACGTGTGAGAGAGATCCACCTTTCCAAGTTGTTGGGGTTCATCTCATACTTCTGAAGGTTTGAGGGTGCTGCCTGTTCCATACTCCCCCTACTCCTAGCCTTTTAGGGGTACAAACAATAGTAATTGGGGCCTAGTGTGGTTGTGTACGTGTGATATACATACACTTTTTTGGGATCATATTTTCTATTCCGCTATTTAATCAAAAACCTTTGGGGATCAGTTAAATTGGGGGATAGTCTGTGTTGGTACGTGTGAGAGAGATCCACCTTTCCAAGTTGTTGGGGTTCATCTCATACTTCTGAAGGTTTGAGGGTGCTGCCTGTTCCATACTCCCCCTACTCCTAGCCTTTTAGGGGTACAAACAATAGTAATTGGGGCCTAGTGTGGTTGTGTACGTGTGATATACATACACTTTTTTGGGATCATATTTTCTATTCCGCTATTTAATCAAAAACCTTTGGGGATCAGTTAAATTGGGGGATAGTCTGTGTTGGTACGTGTGAGAGAGATCCACCTTTCCAAGTTGTTGGGGTTCATCTCATACTTCTGAAGGTTTGAGGGTGCTGCCTGTTCCATACTCCCCCTACTCCTAGCCTTTTAGGGGTACAAACAATAGTAATTGGGGCCTAGTGTGGTTGTGTACGTGTGATATACATACACTTTTTTGGGATCATATTTTCTATTCCGCTATTTAATTAAAAACCTTTGGGGATCAGTTAAATTGGGGGATAGTCTGTGTTGGTACGTGTGAGAGAGATCCACCTTTCCAAGTTGTTGGGGTTCATCTCATACTTCTGAAGGTTTGAGGGTGCTGCCTGTTCCATACTCCCCCTACTCCTAGCCTTTTAGGGGTACAAACAATAGTAATTGGGGCCTAGTGTGGTTGTGTACGTGTGATATACATACACTTTTTTGGGATCATATTTTCTATTCCGCTATTTAATCAAAAACCTTTGGGGATCAGTTAAATTGGGGGATAGTCTGTGTTGGTACGTGTGAGAGAGATCCACCTTTCCAAGTTGTTGGGGTTCATCTCATACTTCTGAAGGTTTGAGGGTGCTGCCTGTTCCATACTCCCCCTACTCCTAGCCTTTTAGGGGTACAAACAATAGTAATTGGGGCCTAGTGTGGTTGTGTACGTGTGATATACATACACTTTTTTGGGATCATATTTTCTATTCCGCTATTTAATCAAAAACCTTTGGGGATCAGTTAAATTGGGGGATAGTCTGTGTTGGTACGTGTGAGAGAGATCCACCTTTCCAAGTTGTTGGGGTTCATCTCATACTTCTGAAGGTTTGAGGGTGCTGCCTGTTCCATACTCCCCCTACTCCTAGCCTTTTAGGGGTACAAACAATAGTAATTGGGGCCTAGTGTGGTTGTGTACGTGTGATATACATACACTTTTTTGGGATCATATTTTCTATTCCGCTATTTAATCAAAAACCTTTGGGGATCAGTTAAATTGGGGGATAGTCTGTGTTGGTACGTGTGAGAGAGATCCACCTTTCCAAGTTGTTGGGGTTCATCTCATACTTCTGAAGGTTTGAGGGTGCTGCCTGTTCCATACTCCCCCTACTCCTAGCCTTTTAGGGGTACAAACAATAGTAATTGGGGCCTAGTGTGGTTGTGTACGTGTGATATACATACACTTTTTTGGGATCATATTTTCTATTCCGCTATTTAATCAAAAACCTTTGGGGATCAGTTAAATTGGGGGATAGTCTGTGTTGGTACGTGTGAGAGAGATCCACCTTTCCAAGTTGTTGGGGTTCATCTCATACTTCTGAAGGTTTGAGGGTGCTGCCTGTTCCATACTCCCCCTACTCCTCATCTAGCCTTTTAGGGGTACAAACAATAGTAATTGGGGCCTAGTGTGGTTGTGTACGTGCGAGATACATACACTTTTTTTGATCATATTTCCTATTCCGCTATTCAATAAAAACCTTTGAGGATCAATTGAATTGCGGGATAGTCTGTGTCGGTACGTGTGAGAGAGATCCACCTTTCCAAGTTGTTGGGGTTCATCTCATACTTCTGAAGGTTTGAGGGTGCTGCCTGTTCCATACTCCCCCTACTCCTCATCTAGCCTTTTAGGGGTACAAACAATAGTAATTGGGGCCTAGTGTGGTTGTGTACGTGCGAGATACATACACTTTTTTTGATCATATTTCCTATTCCGCTATTCAATAAAAACCTTTGAGGATCAATTGAATTGCGGGATAGTCTGTGTCGGTACGTGTGAGAGAGATCCACCTTTCCAAGTTGTTGGGGTTCATCTCATACTTCTGAAGGTTTGAGGGTGCTGCCTGTTCCATACTCCCCCTACTCCTCATCTAGCCTTTTAGGGGTACAAACAATAGTAATTGGGGCCTAGTGTGGTTGTGTACGTGTGATATACATACACTTTTTTTGGATCATATTTTCTATTCCGCTATTCAATAAAAACCTTTGAGGATCAATTGAATTGCGGGATAGTCTGTGTCGGTACGTGTGAGAGAGATCCACCTTTCCAAGTTGTTGGGGTTCATCTCATACTTCTGAAGGTTTGAGGGTGCTGCCTGTTCCATACTCCCCCTACTCCTCATCTAGCCTTTTAGGGGTACAAACAATAGTAATTGGGGCCTAGTGTGGTTGTGTACGTGTGATATACATACACTTTTTTTGGATCATATTTTCTATTTTCCGCTATTCAATAAAAACCTTTCTAGGGCAAGATCTTAAATTACAGAAATATGAGGAGACCGTCAAATAAGGGCCGTGGCCTGGGTCGTGGTGCTGCTGGTAGAGCTCCTGTTGCAAGGAGAGGACATGGTCGATCTGTGCCAGCTACACGCACAAGTGAAACACCTTCCTCAAGTGTGAGTAGGCGACAGAACCTGCATCAGTATTTGGTAGGGCATCAAACGCCCCTAGAAGTGATGAGGCCAGAACAAGTTGAGGCGATAGTAGATTGGTTTGCTGCTGACAGTGCCTCCAGTTCCTTCACATTGTCTCCCACCCAGTCTACTGCAGAAAGGTCAGAGTTGGCACCTGCAGCCAATGTCCAACCGTCTTTCACCTCACCCCCTTGCAAATCAGGCCAGCAGTCTGAGCCCCAAGCCATACAGCAGTCTCTTATTCTTTTTGAGGACTCTGTCAGCAGGGTTTCCCAGGGCCATCCACCTAGCCCTGCCCCAGAAGTGGAAGAGATTGAGTGCAGCGATGCCCAACCACTTATTTCTCAAGATGAGTACATGCAAGGATCATCGCAGCACGTCTCCGATGATGACGAAACGCAGGTGCCAACTGCTGCGGCGTTCAGCATTGTGGAGACCGACAAGGAGGGCAGGGGTGAAGACTGGGTGGAAGATGATGTGGAGGACGATGAGGTCCTCGACCCCACATGGAATGAACGTCATGCAGGTGACCTGAGTAGTTTGGAGGAAGAGGCGGTGGTCGCACAGAGCCACCAGCACAGCAGAAGAGGGAGCAGGGTGCAGAAGCGGAGCGGCCGTGCCCTAGACACTACGCCCGCTACTGCCCAACGCAGCAAGGGAACGAGCGCACCAAAGTCAGCTCAAAGGAGTTCTCTAGCGTGGAAGTTCTTTAGAAAATGTGCTGATGACAGGACACGAGTGGTTTGCACCCTGTGCAATCAGAGCTTGAAGCGAGGCATGAACCTTCTCAACCTGAGCACAACCTGCATGATCAGGCATCTAAGTGCAAAGCACGAGCTGCAGTGGAGTACACACCTTCAAAACCAAGAAACGTCTCTGGCTCATCCTGCTTCCTCTTCTGCTGCAGTCTCGGCCGCTCCAGCCACATCTGTAGTGATACCGGCACCTGCCACCCCGCAAACAGACGATCTGTCAGCAACACCACCACCTGGGTCACCAACAACCATCTCCACAATGTCCCGTGGAAGCGTTCAGCTTTCCATCTCCCAAACACTTGAGAGGAAGAGGAAGTACCCCCCTACCCACCCGCGATCCCTGGCCCTGAATGCCAGCATTTCAAAATTATTGGCCTTTGAAATGCTGTCATTCCGTCTGGTGGAGACGCACAGTTTTAAAAACCTTATGTCGGTGGCTGTCCCACAGTACGTCGTGCCCAGCCGCCACTACTTTTCCAGGCAAGCCATCCCTTCCCTGCACAACCAAGTGGGGGAAAATATCAGGTGTGCACTGCGCAACGCCATCTGTGCCAAGGTCCACCTAACTACGGATACGTGGACCAGTAAGCACGGTCAGGGGCGTTATATCTCCCTAACGGCACACTGGGTAAATGCAGTGGCGGATGGGCCTGAGGCGGATAGCAATTTGGCGCATGTCCTTCCACCACCGAGGATTGCAGGGCGCTTCAGTTTGCCTCCTGTTCGTAACTCCTCCTACTCCGCTTCCTCATCCTCTACCGCCTCCTCATCCGGACAGCGTAACACCTTCACCACCAACTTCAGCACGGCCAGGGGTAAACGACAGCAGGCAGTTTTACAACTTGCCTGTTTGGGGGACAAACCACACACCGCGCAGGAGTTGTGGAGGAGCATGGAACAGCAGACAAATGAGTGGTTGCTGCCAGCGAGCCTCAAGCCCGGCCTGGTGGTGTGTGATAACGGGCGAAATCTCATAGCAGCTCTGGGCCTAGCCGGTTTGACGCACATCCCTTGCCTGGCGCATGTGCTGAATTTGGTGGTGCAGAGGTTCCTTAAAAACTACCCCGATATGTCAGAGCTGCTGCAGAAAGTGCGGGCCGTTTGTGCGCACTTTCGGCGTTCTCACCCTGCTGCTGCTCGCCTGGCAGCGCTGCAGCGTAACTTCGGCCTTCCCGCTCACCGCCTCATATGTGACGTGCCCACAAGGTGGAACTCCACCTTGCACATGCTGGAAAGACTGTGCGAGCAGCAGCAGGCCATAGTGGAGTTTCAGCTGCAGCACGCACGCGTGAGTCGCTCTGCGGAACAGCACCACTTCACCACCAATAACTGGGCCTCCATGCGAGACCTGTGTGCCTTGTTGCGCTGTTTTGAGTACTCCACCAACATGGCCAGTGGCAATGACGCCGTTCTCAGCTTAACTATCCCACTTCTATGCCTCCTTGAAAAAACAATTCGGGCGATGATGGAAGAGGATGTGGCACAGGATGAGGAGGAGGAGGAGGATGAAGAGGTAACATTTCCAAGGCTTTCAGGGCAGTCATTCGCAAGGGGCTCCGAGGGTGGGTTCCTGCACACGCAAACGCCAGGGACGCAATTGTCCAGCAGGGGCACAGTTCTGGAGGATGAGGAGGATGAGGAGGAGGAGGAGCTGGAGGAGGAGATGGAACCATGTTCACAGCAGGGTGGCACCCAGGCCAGCTCATGGCCATCACTGGTGCGTGGCTGGGGGGATACAGAGGACACGGACGATACACCTCCCACAGAGGACAGCCTTTCGTCGCCTCTGGGCAGCCTGGCACACATGAGCGATTACATGCTGCAGTGTCTCCACAACGACCGCCGAGTTGCCCACATTCTAACTTGTGCTGATTACTGGGTGGCCACGCTGCTGGATCCCCGTTACAAGGACAACGTACCGTCCTTAATTCACTCACTGGAGCGCGATCGCAAGATGCGCGAGTACAAGCGCACGCTGGTAGACGCCATGCTGCTGGCATTCCCATCTGACAGCGGGGCCACAGTGGAAGCACAAGGCAGAGGAGGAGGAGGTCGCCAACGCAACCAGGGCACCGCCAGCACCTCAGAAGGCAGGGTTAGCATGGCCGAAATGTGGAAAAGCTTTGTCAGCACGCCACAACAAACAGCAGCACCAGCAGCTCAGATGGAACGTCTTAGCAGGAGGCAGCATTTTACCAACATGGTGGAGCAGTATGTGTGCACACGCCTACATGTAGTGAATGACGGGTCTGCCCCCTTCAACTTCTGGGTCTCCAAATTGGGCACATGGCCTGAGCTTGCCCTTTACGCCTTGGAGGTGCTGGCGTGCCCTGCAGCCAGTGTATTATCTGAACAGGTATTTAGCACGGCTGGGGGCGTTATAACAGACAAGCGCAGCCGCCTGTCCAGAGACAATGTGGACAAGCTCACGTTCATTAAAATGAACCAGGCATGGATCCCACGGGACTTTTCCGTACCTTATGCAGAATAGCAATGGATACCGACCTTACCCACCCATTGTTCCATTTTTGCTCTTTCTCACTCTTTTGGGGTGTACCCTCATTTAAAATTTTTGAAAAGAAGCAGTGTTGGCTACCTCGTCCTCCTCCTCAGGGCCAGATTAATGTAGGGGCTATTGGAGCTGCAGCTCCAGGCCCCTACCTTTTATATAGGCCCCGGGTTGGCCATATTCACTGTTACCGCTCTTCTGTCACTTGTAAACACAGAAGTCTGGCTTCTATGCTCGCTTCCCCAGGCAGCACCCTCAGAACCTCCCCACACAGCGTGAAGGCCGGACAAGGAGGGACAGTTGGCGATGCATGGATGTGTTTATGGGCTTCAGAGACAGCATCCCATGTTGAATTAGGCATGCATGGCTGCACCCTTCCTCCTCTGGGTGCATGGCAAGGCACGGCCCTTAAGGCCCTTCAAAATCCTCAGCACCAAGCCCATGATGCTGTTAATCCGGCCCTGGTCCTCCTCCACCGCCGCTTCCACCTACACCGCCCATAGGTGTGCGCAGCCTATTGCATTAAGGTGTGCACCCCAAAGTTGAAATACACATGCATGTGTTTGCCAGCAGGGAGAGTAATGTATCGGGGCCATGTACCTGTAGGCAAGGAGAAATAGAGCAGAGCAGGTCCCAGGGAGATCTTTCCCATCTCCTCACTGGCAATGCTATGTGCCCTAGGTGATTAGGGTGTGCCCAGGCACACCCAGCACACCCTGTGCGCACGCCTATGTCACCGCCACATCCACCACCACCTCAACCTCCCTCCTACTCCATATGGGCCTCGTCCTTCAGAGATGAAGAAGAACATTGTTTTATTTTTCTGTTTTTTTTTTGTTGTTTTAAGTTATTTCCCTATCCACATTTGTTTGCAGAGCACTTGCCATGCTCTTAATTACGTTTTGCTGCCATTTGCAGCACTCTAGCCCTTTCCTTTGGTGTTTTAGAGCCATTTTAGTGCCTTAAAGTTCGGGTCCCCATTGACTTCAATGGGGTTCGGTGTCCGGGAAAAGTTCGGTAAAAGTCCGGGACACGGACCCGGACTTTTTTTTAAAGTTCGGCCGAACCCGTCGAACACGGACATCTAGGTGTTCGCTCAACCCTAGACATGAAGACTGAAAAGCTGTATGTGTCAAAGCAATCCTGCAGCCATCCTCTGGAGGGTGTCCTCTGGTCACAGGAAGCCGTATGCAGTACTGTCACTGGCGGTGGGAGGGAAGAAAGCCGGCTGTCTCCCACAACATCAGCGGTGAGCGGTCAAGCGGCTCGGATGTGCGGTTCCGTGTTGCGAGTGATGGATGGAGGCACTCTCACCCACAGGGATGGTGGGATCTGTCCGATGTGTTACGGCATGCACGACGCGTTTCTGAGCATGCGCGGGGTCCTCTGCACCCGGCGCGCTCTTTCATCAGGTGCTAGAGTGCCGTAGTCTCTGTGGGGCTTTATGTAGTGCTGAACAAGAGGATAATTAGGCACAGCTGAAGTAAGGGGATGGCAACCGCCCACAGCACTGAGCAATAACCTAACCAATCAAACATTTTTGTAGCAATGGGAGAGATTAAAAACAACTTAGAAGTGGAGTGTGATCGGTCGGCTGCCCTTAAATACACATGTATGTGGGCTAGACAACCGCTTATCACAGTGATAGCAAACAATTAGGCAATACAAAACATATAATAAATGTAAAATAGGGGTAAGCCTGGGTTCATCAAGGCTTATGAAGAACATGTAAAAACGTTCCAGGTTTAAAATGATACAATTATAAAAATAAAAAAGTTAATAAAAAGCATCTTTAAAAGGTATATTTTAAGAGCTAATGCATAATACCTATACAGGCTGTGGTATGGAGAAACATATAAGCAAATGAAACAATAAAAGGAGGAAGGGGGAGGGGGGGGGAGTAAAAAAGCCTTATATATTGGATAAGAAAATGGAGGATGGATATAACCCATATATAGGTGTACATATGTATATCCTAATAATTATATTTTCTGTATAAAGGATTATTATATGGATTACTAACTACGGTACCACATGCATGATATATAGGGGAATAAGCCTTCTGATTGCTCAGTAGGTAAACCTTATAAAGTTTGTATAAAAGATTTATATACCAGAACCAGGGCCAAAGTGTATACATTAAAAAATCATCTGATATGATGTGATGAAAAAATAATAAATAAAGACCAACAGAAAACCCTGATAATGATTATAAAATAGTGTGCACGTCTAATTCTTCATTTAACCCTCGAGGAGCGAGAACATCTAACGTATAGATCCAGAAAGTCTCTCGCATACATAATTTGGAAAATCGTTCTCCCTCCGGCAAGTCTTTGGGAATCGATTCGATAACCCAAATTTTTAGTCCCTCGGTGGATTTTCCGTGGACTTCTGAAAAATGTCGAGGGACACTATGAAGGTCACATCCACCTTCAATAAGATGGCGATGTTTGCCGAATCGTTGTCTGACTGGTCTGATGGTTCGACCTACATAGAGCAACTGGCAGGGACATATCAGACAATACACCACATAGTCTGTGGAACAGTTGAAAAAATTGTCCAAGACATAGGTTTTGTCATTATGTGTAAAGTTCTTTTGGCCATGTTGCACAAAACTACACATTTTGCATAACTTTTTACGGCAGGCATACATGCCTTTCAGGGGGATCATCCATGACGGATGATTAGTGGCCTTGATGTTCTTTAATTTGCTGGGTGCTATTTTGTTTTTCAAGGTGGTAGCCCTCCTATAAGTCACTTTTGGCTTGTCCAAAATGACCGAGTTCAAGTGGGGGTCTTGTTTTAGGATATCCCAGTGTTTTGATAGAATTTTTTCCATTTTTCTATACTGACAATGGAACTTAGTGACAAAACGAACAGGATGATATTCGCTCTTGGCCCCAGAACTAGGATGTTTCCCTGGAAGATAGGCCTCATAGGCTGAGTTTACCAAATCATCAGGGTAGCCCTTCTCTGAGAATTTTTTCTTTAAGTGTTTACTTTGAGTTAGATAATCTCCATCTCTGGTACAGTTCTGTCGAAGTCGACAGAACTGGCCTTTTGGTATATTTTTCGTCCATTGGGGGTGATGGCAACTCTTATAATGGAGATATGAATTACCTCCCGTGGGTTTGATATAATTTTTGGCATGTATCTGATGTAGCTCATGTCCCAATTCCAGATCTAAAAAAGGCATAGAATCTGGATGTGAGACTGACGTGAACGATAGACCCAAAGAGTTGTTATTGCAGTGGCTGACAAAACCGTCAATCTGGGATGCGGAACCATCCCAGATGACGATAATGTCGTCAATATACCGCCCAAAAAAAACGATGTGTTGAGCAAATGGATTATTCTGCCAAATGTATCTAAGTTCCCAATAGCCCATGGTCAGATTCGCATATGAAGGAGCAAAGTTAGCTCCCATGGCTGTGCCATTTATCTGCAGATAAAACGTGTCCTCAAACTGAAAATAGTTGTGGGTTAGGCAGAAATGTGTCGCCTCCAAAATAAAGGAAACTTGGTCATGATGTAGGGAAGAATCTAGTAGGAGAAAATGTTGTAATGCTTGTAAGCCTATACTATGGGGGATAGATGTATACAAGGAGCTAACATCTAAAGATAGCCACGAGTAACTATCTTCCCATCTATATGGCGTAATCTGCTCCAATAGGTGGCCCGAGTCTCGTATGTACGATTGCAGACTTTGGGCCAAGGGCTGTAAAAAGACATCAATAAACTGTGAGAAGCCACTAGTGACGCTATTCATTGCTGCAACGATAGGTCTCCCTGGGGGATGAAGGGGGTCTTTATGAACCTTTGGCAGGTGGTAGAAATATGGAGTATTATAATACTCCTTTTTCAAAAAGGCCGCCTCATCCTTATTAATCACTTTTTTGGATAGTGCAGAACCTACCAGTTGTTCGACCTCAATTTTATATATGGGCAATGGGTCTTTTGAGAGCCTCAAGTATGTTTTTTGGTCACTTAATAGTCGAAGGGCTTCGTTCACGTAATCAGTTTTATTCTGTAGGACAATGCCCCCACCTTTGTCTGCAGATTTAATAATAAGATCAGGGTTATCAGAGAATCTCTTAAGGGCCTGGGATTCGCCATGATGGAGATTAAGGTGGGAGTATTTGCTCTGTTTTGATGTATCTGAACACATGGCTTGCAGGTCAGCAAAGACTGTCCTATAATAAGTTTCTAGGTACGGGCCTTTTGAGCGTGTGGGGTAAAACACGGATTTAGGCCGTAAGTCCGTATGGGTATAGTGTGGCGACTCCGGGAGATGCTGAGTATATAACAGTATATCAGGGTCCAGATCATCATCCTCACAGGGATCATAAGTGCTAAAGGGACTGCCAGGAAAAATCTCATCAGTTGGGGTAGGGGCATTGGTGTCTACATTGTCAGTGAGGGAGCTGGTATCAGCCTGTTTGGCCTTTATATTGAAATAACGCTTCAATGTAAGGTTGCGTATAAACTTATTTAAATCACGAAATAGTAAAAAGGAGTTAGGGAAGGAGGTAGGGGCAAAACTTAGGCCTTTATGTAATAAGGACATATCATCCTGATTTAACTGGACGGAGGAAAGATTAAAAATTTTTATAGTCTCCGTTGTTTGGAGTTTATTTTTGGTAATTCGTTTACCTCCTCTACATCCTCGTCTATAATTTTTCTTTTTTTCTTTCTGGTATTGGTCAGTGGGCCCTCCTCTAAAAAAGACACCGGAGGAGGGACCATTGTAGAGGGAACCGTGTCAAGTTCATTGATCATGACAGGAAAAGATATATTTTGGCTCAAGCCAAGTGACTTTGGTGTTACTGGTATCTGACTGGCTATAGGGGGACTAATGAACTCTTCCCGGTTGGCGGGTAAGTTTGGGAGGGTCTGAACCGACGTGGGGACAGATGACTTACCAGCGGTAACTCGGGCATTGGTGGTACTGGAAAGTCTATTTTTAGTAATATTATTATAGGTGGCAGAAATGCTCTCAATCTTACTAACTTTACCTATATCTGTCTTGGTTTTGTTTTTATTTTTATTTTTATTATTACACTTATTAGAATGGTTAGGTGGAATTCTGGTTGGACAACTAGAGGGAATATTACTCTTATTATGTTGGTCAAAGAGTCTATCTACCTTAGTGGTCTGATTCTTGGCTATGGGTATGAGTCTATGGTTGTACATGGGCCGTGTATAACTGCCACCACTATGTGGCGCGGTCCTAAGGGGTTGGACTGGGTGAATCTCCAGGGACATTAGTGGAGGTATGTGGTGATTTTGTTTCCACAGGAAAACCTTATCGTTGCTGTAATCATCTAGGTCTCTCCTAAATTTATCCAATTTAGTATGTATGAGTTGGTCCTCCTTTCTTTTTGTATTCCTTTTTAGAGTGTCAAACCACTCAAGAGGGATATGCGTATGAAAACTCTCAATGTCCTGAATCAATATTTGGATGTTGTGTACTAATGAATCGTATTTAATGTGTCGCTGAGTGGCGAGAAGCCCTAGCCACTTAGTGGTGCAGAACTCTGCAATACCGCGCCACTCTTTCAGGTGGGCGGGATCTAAAAAGGAGCAGGTCTGCGTAATCCTAAGGCCCCTGGGGGAAATTTTGGCAGATAAATATTTATTGAGAAAATTTCCCAAATTTCTCCCTCCGGCAAAGACTTGCCGGAGGGAGAACGATTTTCCAAATTATGTATGCGAGAGACTTTCTGGATCTATACGTTAGATGTTCTCGCTCCTCGAGGGTTAAATGAAGAATTAGACGTGCACACTATTTTATAATCATTATCAGGGTTTTCTGTTGGTCTTTATTTATTATTTTTTCATCACATCATATCAGATGATTTTTTAATGTATACACTTTGGCCCTGGTTCTGGTATATAAATCTTTTATACAAACTTTATAAGGTTTACCTACTGAGCAATCAGAAGGCTTATTCCCCTATATATCATACATGTGGTACCGTAGTTGGTAATCCATATAAAAATCCTTTATACAGAAAATATAATTATTAGGATATACATATGTACACCTATATATGGGTTATATCCATCCTCCATTTTCTTATCCAATATATAAGGCTTTTTTACACCCCCCCCCCCTCCCCCTTCCTCCTTTTATTGTTTCATTTGCTTATATGTTTCTCCATACCACAGCCTGTATAGGTATTATGCATTAGCTCTTAAAATATACCTTTTAAAGATGCTTTTTATTAACTTTTTTATTTTTATAATTGTATCATTTTAAACCTGGAACGTTTTTACATGTTCTTCATAAGCCATGATGAACCCAGGCTTACCCCTATTTTACATTTATTATATGTTTTGTATTGCCTAATTGTTTGCTATCACTGTGATAAGCGGTTGTCTAGCCCACATACATGTGTATTTAAGGGCAGCCGACCGATCACACTCCACTTCTAAGTTGTTTTTAATCTCTCCCATTGCTACAAAAATGTTTGATTGGTTAGGTTATTGCTCAGTGCTGTGGGCGGTTGCCATCCCCTTACTTCAGCTGTGCCTAATTATCCTCTTGTTCAGCACTACATAAAGCCCCACAGAGACTACGGCACTCTAGCACCTGATGAAAGAGCGCGCCGGGTGCAGAGGACCCCGCGCATGCTCAGAAACGCGTCGTGCATGCCGTAACACATCGGACAGATCCCACCATCCCTGTGGGTGAGAGTGCCTCCATCCATCACTCGCAACACGGAACCGCAGATCCGAGCCGCTTGACCGCTCACCGCTGATGTTGTGGGAGACAGCCGGCTTTCTTCCCTCCCACCGCCAGTGACAGTACTGCATACGGCTTCCTGTGACCAGAGGACACCCTCCAGAGGATGGCTGCAGGATTGCTTTGACACATACAGCTTTTCAGTCTTCATGTCTAGTGAGTGTATATCACCTGCCTTGTTATCTGCAATAAATTGTCTGCACTTAGAGCGCTTCTCCCCTCTTCTTTTTGTCTATACAGATTCTTCCTCCTCATCTGTGGAAGAGCAGCTCAGTGCCCACGGACTTTATCCCTTTTAGGATCATCAACCTATTTATGGTATCCCATTGTCCCCTATTGTATGGTACCATTTTATGCCTATGTCTATTTGCAGCTACAACCTTTTTTATTGCCTGTGTTTTTTTTTTTTTTTTCCCTTCCCTCCCCTCCCCCCCCCCTCCCTGGATTCAGCTGCTTATTAGTTCTGTTCATCCACCCTTCATATGCTGGAGGTCTTCGTAGCGCTCTGTGTTTTGTTTTTTATATTTTTTTTTCTTTGTGTGTATGGCCTGGTGTGCTGGAAGCACCAGGAATTTGTTAGTACCTCATTTTTGTTTTAAATAAAGAGATTGTTTTTAAAGGTTATAAGCACTATTGAGATTCTTTTATATATGGTATCTGGACATCAACGACCGGAGTGAGGTGGCGTGACGAGGACTAATCATTGGGGCCTTTATGGGAAAACTCTGCTCTAGCCCAGGAGTGGCTAAAAGGCTTATTCTGACCAAGCTTAATTGCAAAGTCACACTGCTGAAGGTGAGAGTTCAACAGAAGAGGGGAGCACTATTGTGGTGATATACGGATTTGGTACGGAACACTATTAAGGGAGAAGGATTGAGAAATTTTGATTAAGGAAGGAGACTGGTCAATGGGAACAGTTTCACAGTTATTTCAAACTGCACTGTTGTGGACTTTTTCTTTATTTGATGTTTTTTTTTTTTTTTTTTTAATTGATCACTGCATGAATTTATACACACTGATTTAGTATGACATTTATATGATTTAAACCACTAAGGATTTAGGATCATGTGAGATATTATAGTCTGAATTATATTTTAGGTCTGACATTCGTTACACTTTATTTATTTTTTGTTGCATCCTATTTTGTCACACACTGTATATAATAATCACTACAGACTGTATATATACTACATACCCCATAGACACAGCATGAGCAGGACCAGCACATTGTATATAATAATACTACAGACTGTATAGATACTACATACCCCATATACACAGCATGAGAAGGATCAGTATACTGTATATAATAATACTACAGACTGTATATATTCTACATACCCCATAGACACAGCATGAATAGAATCAGCACACTGTATATAATAATACTACAGACTTTATATATACTACATACGCCATAGACACAGCATGAGCAGAACCAGCACACTGTATATAATAATACTACAGACTGTATATATACTACATACCCCATATACACAGCATGAGAAGGATCAGTATACTGTATATAATAATACTACAGACTGTATATATTCTACATACCCCATAGACACAGCATGAATAGAATCAGCACACTGTAATAAATATACTACAGACTTTATATATACTACATACGCCATAGACACAGCATGAGCAGAACCAGCACACTGTATATAATAATACTACAGACTGTATATATACTACATACCCCATATACACAGCATGAGAAGGATCAGTATACTGTATATAATAATACTACAGACTGTATATATTCTACATACCCCATAGACACAGCATGAATAGAATCAGCACACTGTAATAAATATACTACAGACTTTATATATACTACATACGCCATAGACACAGCATGAGCAGAACCAGCACACTGTATATAATAATACTACAGACTGTAAATATACTACATACCCCATAGACACAGCATGAACAGGATCAGTACACTGTATATAATAATACTACATACTATATATATATATACTACACACTCCATAGACACAGCATGAGTAGAACCAGTACACTGTAATAATAATACTACAGACTTTATATATATACTACATACCCCATAGACACAGCATGAGCAGGACCAGCACACTGTATATAATAATACTACAGACTGTATATATACTACATACCCCATAGACACAGTATGAGCAGGACCAGTACACTGCATATAATAATACTACAGGCTGTATATATGCTACATACCCCATAGACACAGCATGAGCAGGAACATTACTATATATAATAATACTACAGACTGTATATATACTACATACCCCATAGACACAGCATGAGCAGGACTAGCACACTGTATATAATAATACTACAAACTGTATATATAATACATACCCCATAGACACAGCATGAGCAGGACAAGCACACTGTATATAATAATACTACAGACTGTATATATACTACATACCCCATAGACACGGCATGATCAGGATCAGCACACTGTATATAATAATACTACATACTGTATATATACTACATACCCCATAGACACAGCATGATCAGGACCAGCACAATGTAAATAATAATACTACAGACTGTATATATAATACATACCCCATAGACACAGCATGAACAGGACCAGCACACTGTATATAATAATACTACAGACTGGATATATACTACATACCCCATAGACACAGTATGAGCAGGACCAGTACACTGCATATAATAATACTACAGGCTGTATATATGCTACATACCCCATAGACACAGCATGAGCAGGAACAGTACTATATATAATAATACTACAGACTGTATATATACTACATACCCCATAGACACAGCATGAGCAGAACTAGCACACTGTATATAATAATACTACAGACTGTATATATATATATATATATATATATATATATATATATATATATATATATATACTACATACCCCATAGACACAGCATGAGCAGGACCAGTACACTGTATATAATAATACTACAGACTGTATATATACTACATACCCCATAGACATGTCATGAGCAGGACCAGCACACTGTATAATACTACAGACTGTATATATACTACATACCCCATAGACACGGCATGATCAGGATCAGCACACTGTATATAATAATACTACATACTGTATATATACTACATACCCCATAGACACAGCATGATCAGGACCAGCACAATGTAAATAATAATACTACAGACTGTATATATAATACATACCCCATAGACACAGCATGAACAGGACCAGCACACTGTATATAATAATACTACAGACTGTATATATTCTACATACCCCATAGACACAGCATGAGCAGGACTAGCACACGGGACATTGTGATTGCTAACTGATATTGAAACGCTTTGCTGATTATAAGACATTCAAAGAGGAACTTCTATTGCTACAATATCTCCAGTAGACATGAGAAGACATTCGTTCATCTATACTTCCACTTTTTTTTCCCCCACATTCCTTACAAAAGAAGTTAGAAGAAATTGTTGCAAACCTACAGTGGCTTCACACATGAAGAGATAGTATCAGTACAACAAACTTTAGTTGATAATGAGCACTATGTACACATAGGATTACACATCTAGTAAAAATGGGTTAAAAATGAAGAAACTGAAGACAGAACAGTTACATGACCATAAAAGAGAGAAGAGTCCTATGACAATGAGAGGAGAGGTCTACCCTGATGAACCTATATTCTACACAGGTGATGAACCCTCTATGCATTATATGTGTAGCACACAGGCTGGATTGGTCTGGAGGTTCGGCCCAGGGTTCCATTCCCTGATCAGCACACAACATCCAGGCACACAATATTTTCCAAACACTTGAGTCAGAGAAGATGCCTTGTGTGTCTTTTATTTTGTGGTTTTTATTTTTGGGTAGAACTTGGATAGGGTGAGGGTGAGCCTATCGATACTCCAATAACAATAAACTTGGGAATGGGGACTCCGCACTAAAACCTCAGGGTGAAGACACCCCCTTTGAAGTTGGAACTGGAGTTCCTCAACAGGAATACAGACCTAAATGTACTAGTAGTAGCTGGTGAACTCCCAGAAAACCTAAGGGAAGTCTTTAGATCCCGAAAGACATGTACTCACTGGTTCCTGGTATCAGTGCAGCCATGTGCACGTCAGTCCACTAGTGTACTCCAACTGACTGGATCTTTAGGAAGCTTTCTGTAAATGAACCTGGAGAACAGAACAGAGTAGCAGCAGCTGGAACCCCACAAAAGATGCTTACAGCTCCAGACAGACTTTCCAGGGATGCCATGGCTCTCAGGCTGGTTCTTACTCCCCCAGGAACAAGAGGACTTTGCTCTGGACTCTAGACCATTTATACCTCCCTCAGCCCACTGCTGGTCACCTGCCATGTTGACCAGTGATTGGCTGGGGGAGATATCAACATACAGGCTGAGGTCATATTCTCCCACCCACTATGTCCTAGGGTCCCCTGAGAAACAGGAGGGAATAGTTGACCCCATACCTACAGAGCCCAGAGCAGACCTAACTAGTCAAATACTGCTCTCCCTGATTAACAAATAGTAGCTATATGGGAGATAGGCAGAAGAGGCTGGATGCCCAGGAACATGCAAACCTATACTGTTGGTCTTTCAAAGAGCTAACCACACTAGAAAAGATGATTTTAACAAACAAAACCACAGTGTATAATTTTACATAAAGCAGAAAACTCTATTGTGCGATATCATCATAAACTGTAAATATAAATAGAGCAGAGTTGCTCCAAAAAATTATAATAAAACATATCTTATATCACAAGGAAAATTAAGTATAGAGATAGGCTGCGAAAAGTCCCATGTAGGTATTCCAAGTTGGTAGAATCTCAACTTGCAGGTGCTAAATCATAAGTGGTTCACTGTTCAAAATGACACACATCACCTTCCGCCACCAAGTATGGCTGACCACCAGAGACACCGCTACCAAAGAAATGATACAAATGCCTGCTTACCAGCAGTACTGGACCTCTTGACACAGGAGGCTAGCAGCGCTATTTGGGTGTTTATCCCGCCAGGGCCTTGTAGCAGTATTCCTATGGATTTTCCAGCTATATAGTGAAGTCAGGCATCCAATAGCTGCATCTGTATAAGTATGCCCCCGATGCAACACAGGAGGGTGGAACCGGTGGGAATTTCAAAAAAATAAATAACACTAATGACTTGATACAGTGTAATCTGTTAGGATTACAACTTTTCACCACAACTTTTCACCTAGTGGCTCTTCCAGTGCCCTGCCTGTACTTTTGTGGTTCTTTGTGCCTGGAAAATTGAGAATGTCCATGGTGTCCAAAAACCGTTCTTTTAGCTCAAAATCACTTTTAGATGAACTGGAAAACTGCAACAGTGAATTGGAATTATTTGAAGAACTGAGCGATAATGATTCATTGGAAAATTTGTCATCAGGTACTGAAAGTGACCACAGCGACGATTCTGCGACTGAGCACAGTGATGTGCAAACTTGGTGCTCTATTGACTGCGGTACGGATCAGGCAGCGCCCCCAAGATTCCCATTTAGGTGCTACAGTAGTATTTAAAGTATAAGGTAAAGTATAGTGGTCCTTGGCTGCCTAACAGCAGGGCCATGATTTCAGCTAGCTGTCATGTCTCCTAGGTGTGTCTGCTGAGAGGGGAGTCTCCCCACTGGCTCCATGAGAGGATTCTCATTGAACAGTGGAGGAAACCCAATCAGAGACACGCTCAGGCCTGTATCTACCCCAGAAGGCAGATTCTGCCGCAGAGGATTCTGGGAGTGGGTATAAGTTCTGAGGGAACGCATGAAGCAGCATCTTTGGCGGAAAGCTGAGTCCCAGGAGGGAGAGTACGACTGTCTCTCCTCCTGTCAGAGGAAGCGGGTGTCCCGGGTGGCAGCCTGGGAATCCAAAAAGTGTAAAGCTGAGCTGCAGAGGGGATCCGGTGTGCCGAGAACCAGCGGAGAGAGAGAGGGGTCCAGTTCCAGGAAAGCCTACAAAGGTCGTGAGTACTGTGGACTGCCCCTGGGGGTCTGCCTAGTGTCAGAGGGGACCACTCTGAAGAATGTTTTGGGGATCCAGGAGTCAGCTAGTGGTTAAAGGGGGTGCCTAGTCAGAGGACCCTGAAGTGTTAAAGGGGGCGCCTGTAGTTTGTGCCCTGAAGAGTCAGTGTACAGTGGGAAGTGTACAAGCTAAGTGTTGCAGCAGCACAAGTATCTACACATAGCTACCTCAGCCAGTGCAAGGCTGGAGGGAGTTGTTCAGTGACTTTTGAGCCAAAGCAGTGTCAGGAGTCAAGTGTTATACAGTCCTGGATCTTCTGAATTAAAGTCGAGGTACCAGCACAGTTTCAGTACTACAGTATCTAGAAACGTCAGGAAGCGCTGGTCGGCATTCAGCTGGCGTCAAGACAGCGCTAACAGGCAATTTTCTTCAAGTGTCCCAAAGTGTACCTAGTTGAGCCAGAGGAGTATCACACTCATTCCCTTCTCACATCCCCTAAATACAATAAAACCAAGAAACCAAAGATGCCGGAATGGTCATTGTCTCCGTTCTCACACTTGGGTTCGCAGCTCAAATGTGCTGAAAGTGTTACCGGTAACAATGGCAGACCCATCTTACGCTCAAGGCCTAGAAATCCTGCTACACTACTATGCATGCAATCTAGCCAGAATAGCAGACTGGCACATTCGCAACAAAATAAAAGACTGGGTGCAACTGGAGCAGCTTGGCTCCCATAACCCCGTGAATCAACTCCCTTGGACAAATGCAAATAGCTTGCAGAGCCCGAATGCTTCCAACCCCTTAATAGCGAACACCATACATATCTTTAAGATCAACTGCCATCAATTCCAGGTATCCACTACTCCAGGTCCTTTCACACTATCAGACTCCTTTCTCACCAACATATGGTCTACCCAAAGCATTAAAGCTGAATATTTTTTTGAAAATGGGAACTTCATCTATCTTTCAGCACTCCTTTCCAGCTCACAGATCTCTACCTTCCCCTTTTGGTCATACTTACAAATCAGACACTTTCTCAACAATCCAAAACATACTCCTAGCTATTCATGCCCCCACACCCCCTTTGAAGCGCTTTGTGCCAAACAAGAATCACAAAGGCATATGATATCAAATATATACGCTATGTTATTCCCAGACATGGCCCCGACATCTAGCAAACTGAAACGACATTGGGAACAAGACCTGAATGTTACACTGAAGCTGAATGGGAAATGATACATAATATCGCTCACAAGGGATCGATCAATGTCACAACACAAGAAAACTATTTTAAATTACTGACAAGATGGTACATGACTCCTCTAAAACTCCACAAAATTTTTCCCTCCACACCTCCTAAATTCTGGAGATGTGATGATCACACAAGTTTCCTATTACATATCTGGTGGTCCTGCCACAAAATCCAACCGTTCTGGAAAGAGGTGCACTGCCTCATTCAAACAATCACGACAGACACTCTGGACTACTTATCTACCCAACTCCTTCTACACCGCTCAACTTCACTAGGACCACCTTACTTAAAGCGGAGTTCTACCCTGGGAATACTTTTTTTAATAAAAATACCCCCGGGACAGTCAGGGCTAGTACATTCCACAATGGCTAGCCTCTGATCTGTCCCGGGTTGCACTTACCTTTTAGGAGATATACTTACCTTGAAAAAGTATTGTCCAGCGCTGCCATCTCAGGTGTGGGCAGCTTGAAGCCAGCGCGATCCTCTTCTGCGTCCTCTTCCTTCTTCTTTGGTCCCACGATGCACTGCACCGGCCCCGCCGTCACTTCCGGTGCGCGCGCGCGCCGGAACTGACGTTGGGGCCGGTGCAGGCGCATTTATTCCTGGGAGCGATGACGTTCAGCTCCCAGGAATCATTGCAAAAGCCAGGAAGTGACGAATCACCGTGGCCGCCGAGGGGAGGAAGAAGGAAGTAAGGTATGTATATTTTCTCTACGAGGTAAGTAAAAAAAAAAAAAAATTGCGATTATCCATTTGTTTTTCAGGTGACCCGGAGCGAGAAGATGGAGGTAAGTATAAATTTAGGGTGGAACTCCACTTTAAAATCATTAGCCATGCATATGGTGAATGCGGCTAAGCTTTGTATCCCTGTCATTGGCAATCAACTGATCCCCAAATATAAAAGAATGGCTCAACAGAATTTTAAAAAATCGCCATTATGGAATAACTCATCCACCAAACCAGAGAAACTCCCCAGAAATTTTACCTAACTAGGGCTACTTGGCAACATTTATCTATCTATCTATCTATCTATCTATCTATCTATCTATCTATCTATCTATCTATCTATCTATCTATCTATCTATCTATCTATTTATATATATATTGCTCCATATCAAGTTTGATACAAAAATACCACGTAGATAACCGTGGCTAGAAATGGAGTGGAGTCTAGCGGTCCCCAGTAAGTCGACGCATTTCACCCTTGGGGCTTCCTCATATATACTTGCATATGATATACTGTTTAAAAAGATATACAGTGTGTAAAAATACTATAACATATTATTGTTGTATATACTTTTATAGAATGCTGGTCTTGTCTTCGGTCTCTCTGGCCCTGGGGAAGTCCCAAGTGCAAAACGCGTCAACTTTCCGGGGACCGCTAGACTCCACTCCATTTCTAACCACGGTCATCTATGTGGTATTTTTGTATCAAATTTGATATGGAACAATATATATATATATGTTTATTTTAATGTACATGTATTATTTTAATTTTTGGATCGATAAAATGTTGTTTTTAAAACCTATCGTGCTTCATTCATAGATATTCCTTTCTTTCTTTTGGCCGTTTAAAAATCACGCTTTCTCTTTTCATTTTTTTCTGTACTTATATTTGGGATGATGGCCATATAATCATAGTATTTTGTGCTTTTTTGACCTTCTAAAAGATGACTTACTGCCATTTGGCAATGTTCCACTGAACACTTTTACTTGTTATTCCTGTTAATACAATGTAAATTTTTTTCTATGTGTCTAAATGAAAATCCTATCGGATATCTTAAATTTTTTTGGATATTCCTATTTACGTGTTTACTTATCTTTTCGAAAGGTTGCAATATAACTGAATCAAGCCAGCGGAGTCTTTGTATGATCCCTGAAAATATGACTATAGGAAGTATTAGGAGAGATCATATGAATTTGTCATTTTTAACTGCCCTATATCATTACTAACCAAATGAATAATCATAACATCAGGTTGAGGCCAACGCTCAAAAAGACTACCCAATTCAAATTGCAAATCACTCCAAACCATTCCTCTCCGGCCCCACTCCAAAAAACTTAGAATAAGGAAGGATCCAAACTTAAATTTGATAAATAATTTCTTATTGACGCTCTCTTCTTAGCCCAGAATATGAATGAGTGACCAAGAATCCAAACTATAACAAGAGAATCTGGAATATCAAACAAACTGGTTAGGACGAATATACAATTTATATGCATTCGATTTCCATCTACCAATTCTTTAAATAACATTCTCTCTTAGACCCATCTTAGCTGCCTCTGTTGCAGCTCATATTCTGAAAGAGTGCGATGATAGCCTAACTTATCCTAAGTTTAAAGCTGATATGCATTTCATAAAGACTTTTTTAAACTGAAACCTTGTTAAAGGAGACCCTTGTTCATGAATGATTAGAAGTTCCTTTCCTAGAGGTCTTATGCTCAAATACTGCTTTAAAAGAATGATTGGGCAAATTGCATTATCACACGAATTTAGCACAATCTATTGTCCTATACCTAAACGATCTGTCTTGCTTCTAGGAATAAAGATTCTTATGCACCTATACCTTATAATTATATTTTTGATGAGCATGCCTTCCTTACTATTTTTTGATGCCGCAACTACTTCAGATAAGCGAAAAGCCCCAAAAAACATTAAGGAAAACACTGCCTTAAGCAATGTGGCTTCAAAAGCCGAAAAAAGAAACTGCTTGTGTTATAATACATAACTTTGTTAAGATCTCTGGTGTGAGCGGAACTCTTTTATCCACTTCCACATTAACTTTTCTGAAACCTTTTAAGGCCTGTTTAACTAATAAAAAAAACTTGAACAAGCTGGTAATGAATAGTCTTAAGAAAAAGGATACCCCTGCCAAAATCTTATTAACATGCGACCAAGAATGTTGCTTGGCTATTAAGTTATTCAGAAAGTACAATACTAATTGTTTGAAAAAGGCAGATAAATCTAGCTTGTTTAATCTCAAAAAGGACAGCCATAGCATCTAAGAAGACACATAACTAGGGTTGAGCGAACACGGACTGTATTGTTCGGGATCGTACCGGACTTTTGGGTGTTCGGTAGCCGGACACGGACCCAAACATTTTACTGTTTATTCGGGATACAGTCCTTTGTTCGGTAGTTTTGGTGCGGTTTTAATGGCGCGGTTTCAACAGCTGCAGGGCAGCCAATCAACAAGTGTTTAACTAGTGTGCCCTTACAAGCCATCACAGCCATGCCTACTAATGGCATGGCTGTGATTGGCCAGTGCAGCATGTGACCCAGCCTCTATATAAGCTGGAGTCACGTAGCGCCACACGTCAACTACTGTAGGGTCAGGTTCCTGATGCTGCTGAGGGAGAGATAGGAGATTATTGTAGGGGCAGGCCGGAGATTGCTTTCAGGGAAAGAATAGGAAGAATCTCTTTAATCAGACAGCGATCTTCAATCGATTTTATTGTGTGGGGGTGCAGTGCACAATCTTTTTGCCCTGACCTGAGCACAGTGAGGAGGAGGGAGAAAAAAAAAAAACTTTTAAAAGTCTGTTAGGTGGGCGGCGTGTAGCGGCCATTTAATGCAAGCTCAGTGCATATGTGTCTGCTTAATTTGGATTTATATTTTACTGTGACATACAGTGTTTAGACACTGCTGTTCTAATCTGCTATTCAATAAGCACCAATTTAAGGGGAAAATTATTTTTCAGTTTTTCATTCATATTTTACTGTGACATACAGTGTTTAGCCACTGCTGTTCTAATCTGCTATTCAAAAAGCACCAATTTAAAGGGATTTTTTTTTTTTCATTTTCTCCTTTATATGTTACTGTTTAGACACTGCTGTGTTCTAATCTGCTCTTCAAAAATCATCAATTAAAGAGAAAAAAAAAAAAATCATTCATACGTTACTGTGAGATACACCCCTTGGATACTGTTGTTCTATTCCGCTATTCAATAAACACCCATTTAGGGAAAAAAAAAATTGCAGCCTAGTCTGCATATTTTACTTTGAGATACACCCGTTGGATACTGTTGTTCTATTCCGCTATTCAATAAACACCCATTTAGGGGAAGATCCTAAATGAGAGAAATATGAGGAGAAGGTCAAATAGGGGCCATGGCCTGGGTCGTGGTGCTGCTGGTAGAGCTCCTGTTGCAAGGAGAGGACGTGGTCGATCTGTGCCAGCTACACGCACAGGTGAAACACCTTCCTCAGGTGTGAGTAGGCGACAGAACCTGCCGCAGTATTTGGCAGGGCCTAATGCGCCTCTACAAATGTTGAGGCCAGAACAAGTAGAGGCGATAGTAGATTGGGTTGCTGACAGTGCATCCAGTTCGTTCACATTGTCTCCCACCCAGTCTTCTGCTGAAAGGTCAGAGTTGGCACCTGCAGCCGATGTCCATCAATCTTTTACCTCACCCCCTTGCAAATCAGCCAAGCAGTCTGAGCCCCAAGTCATGCAGCAGTATCTTCTTCTTTTTGATGACTCTGTTAGCATGGTTTCCCAGGGCCATCCACCTAACCCTGCCCTAGAAGTGGAGTGCACCGATGCCCAACCACTTATGTCTCAAAATGAGTACATGGGAGGACCATTGCAGCACGTCTCGGATGATGACGAAGCACAGGTGCCAACTGCTGCGGAATTCCGAATTGTGGAGACCCACAAGGAGGGCAGGGGTGAAGACTGGGTGGAAGATGATGTGGAGGACGATGAGGTCCTCAGCCCCACATGGAATGAACATCATGCAGGTGACCTGAGTAGTTTGGAGGAAGAGGCGGTGGTCGCACAGAGCCACCAGCACAGCAGAAGAGGGAGCAGGATGCAAAAGCGGAGCGGCCATGCCCTAGACACTATGCCTGCTACTGCCCAACACAGCAAGGGACCGAGCACACCAAAGCTAGCTCAAAGGAGTTCCCTAGCGTGGCAGTTCTTCAGACAATGTGCTGATGACAGGACACAAGTGGTTTGCACGCTTTGCAATCAGAGCCTGAAGCGAGGCATAAATCTTCTCAACCTAAGCACAACCTGCATGACCAGGCTTCTAAGTGCAAAGCACGAGCTGCAGTGGAGTAGACACCTCAAAAAACAAGAAAGGTCTCTGGCTCCTCCTGCTTCCTCTCTGCTGCAGTCCTGGCCTCTTCATCCACCTATGTAGTGACAGTGGCACCTGCCACTCCGCAAACAGAGGATCTGCCAGCAACACCACCACCTGGGTCACCAACAACCATCTCCACAATGTCCTGTGGAAGCGTTAAGCTTTCTATCTCCCAAACACTGGAGCGGAAGAGGAAGTACCCCCCCTACCCACCCTGGCCCTGAATGCCAGCATTTCAAAATTCCTGGCCTTTGAAATGCTGTCATTTCGTCTGGTGGAGTTGCACAGTTTTAAAAGCCTTATGGCGGTGGCTGTCCCAAAGTACGTCGTGCCCAGCCGCCACTACTTTTCCAGGCAAGCCATCCCTTCCCTGCACAACCAAGTGGGTGAAAAAATCAAGTGTGCACTGCGCAACGCCATCTGTGGCAAGGTCCACCAAACTACCGATACGTGGACCAGTAAGCACGGTCAGGGACGTTATATCTCCCTAACAGCACACTGGGTAAATGCACTGGCGGCTGGGCCTGAGGCGGATAGCAGTTTGGCGCATGTCCTTCCACCACCGAGGATTGCAGGGTGCTTCAGTTTTCCCCCTGTTCCTAACTCCTCCTACTCCGCTTCCTCATCCTCTACCGCCTCCTCATCCGCTCAGCATAACACCTTCACCACCAACTTCAGCACAGCCAGGGGTAAATGACAGCAGGCAGTTTTAAAACTTGCCTGTTTGGGTGAAAAACCACACACCGCGCAGGAGTTGTGGAGGGGCATTGAACAGCAGACCGATGAGTTGTTGGTGCCAGTGAGCCTCAAGTGGTGTGTGATAACGGGCGAAATCTCATAGCAGCTCTGGGCCAAGCCGGTTTGACACACATCCCTTGCCTGGCGCATGTGCTGAATTTGGTGGTGCAGAGGTTCCTTAAAAATTTCCCCGATATGTCAGAGCTGCTGCAGAAAGTGCGGGCCGTCTGTGCGCACTTTTGGCGTTCTCACCCTGCTGCTGCTCGCCTGTCAGTGCTGCAGCGTAACTTTGGCCTTTCTGCTCACCGCCTGATATGTGAGGTGCCCACAAGGTGGAACTCCACCTTGCACATGCTGGCCAGACTGTGTGAGCAGCAGCAGGCCATAGTGGAGTTTCAGCTGCAGCACGCCCGCGTGAGACGCTCTGCGGAACAGCACCACTTCACCACCAATAACTGCAAGACCTGTGTGCCTTGTTTTTGCAATAAAAAGCTTTATTGAGAAAATTTAAGCAAACATTAGCAACAGTGAAATAACATGTCGAATGCGACAGAAAACAGTGAATTTCACAGATATTTCAGTAAGAGCAAAATGGTAAGCCGGCAGGTAAAAACCACATACTGAAAATCTAAGTACATTTAATAGTCAATGAATGTATCATGAGTGAGGTATGGTCCCAGAGGGGACCGATACCTGGAGGCCCAAGGCCTTGGTGAAAGAAGAAAAGGTTGAATGGAGAAAAAGTCAGGAAGAGAGAAGAGAAGGTGAGCCTCCTTGAAAAAACGCTTGATGATGGAAGAGGATGTGGCACAGGAGGAGGAGGAGGAGGAGGAGGAGGAGGAAGAGGGATCATTTCCAAGGCTTTCAGGGCAGTCATTCACAAGTGGCTCCGAGGGAGGGTTCCTGCACCCACAAATGCCAGGTACACAATTCTCCAGCAGGGGCACAGTTCTGGAGGATGACACGAGGATGAGGAGGAGGAGATGGAGGAGGAGATGGAACTATGTTCACAGCAGGGTGGCATCCAGGCCAGCTCATGGCCATCACTATGGCGTTGCTGGGGGGATACATAAGACACAGACGATACACCTCCCACAGAGGACAGCTTTTGCCTCTGGGCAGCCTGGCACACATGAGCGATTACATGCTGCAGTGTCTCCGCAATGACCGCCGCTTTTCCCACATTGTAACTTGTGCTGATTACTGAGTGGCCAGGCTGCTGGATCCCCATTACAAGGACAACGTACCATCCTTATTTCCCTCACTGGAGCGTGATCGGAAGATGCGCGAGTACAAGCGCACGCTGGTAGACGCGCTGCTGGTGGCATTCCCACCTGACAGCGGGGGCACAGTGGAAGCACAAGGCCAAGGCAGAGGAGGAGGAAGAGGTCGCCAACGCAGCCAGGGCACTGCCAGCACCTCAGAAGGCAGGGTTAGCATGGCTGAAATGTGGAAAAGCTTTGTCAGCATGCCACAACAAGCAGCAGCACCACCAGCTGATATGGAACGTCTTAGCAGGAAGCAGCATTTCACCAACTGGAGCAATATGTGTGCACACGCCTAGACGTACTGAATGACGGGTCTGCCCCCTTCAACTTCTGGCTCTCCAAATTGGCCACATGGCCTGAGCTTGCCCTTTATGCCTTGGAGGTGCTGGCATGCCCTGCAGCCAGTGTATTATCTGAACCTGTATTTAGCACGGCTGGGGGCGTTATCACAGACAAGCGCAGCCGCCTGTCCAGAGCCAATGTGGACAAGCTCATGTTAATTAAAATGAACCAGGCATGGATCCCACAGGGCTTGTCCATACCTTGTGCAGAATAGACATGTATACCGGCCTTACCCTGCCATTGTTGTATTTTTGATCTTTCTCACTCTTTTGGGGTGTACCCTAATTTAAAATAAAATTAAAAACAAAAACCAGTGTTGGCTACCTCGTCCTCCTCCACCGCCGCTTCCACCTACACCGCCACATCCACCGCCACCTCAACCTCCTACTCCATATGGGCCTCGTCCTCCTAGATCAAGATGATTCTTTTTTATTTTTATGTTATTTTAAGTTATTTCCCTATCCACATTTGTTTGCAGAGCACTTGCCATGCTCTTAACAAGATTTTGCTGCCATTTGCAGCCCTCTAGCCCTTTCCATGTTTGTTTTAGAGCCATTTTAGTTCGGGTCACCATTGACTTCAATGGGGTTCGGGATCGGGGTCAAGTTCGGGTTAAGTCCGGGTCACGAACCCGGACTTTTTTTCAAGTTAGGCCGGACTCGCCTCACCCAGACATCCAGGTTTTCGCTCAACTCTACACATAACTCAACCAGGTTGATTTAGCTATGGATCGTTGAATGTTAGCTGAAACTAAATCACCTCCCACAAATGCTGAGGGCATGGAACTCCACATAAATCTGCTTCTGGCATCATGGTAAAAAAGCGATCCATCTGAAATCAAGAAAGTGAGTCTGCTAACTGATTCTTTTCCCCTGGAACCTAACGAGCTTTAATCTAAATATTTAATGATAAGCATTTGAATACCAAATATCTCAACAACTTAATGACTGGTTGCGATTTTGATGACAAACAATTTATTGCAAATAACACTCCTTTATTATCTGTATTTACCAGCAACCTTTTATTTCTAAACCGATCGCCCCAGATCTCTATAGCTACTATTATCGGAAAAAGCTCCAAAAGTACTATAATTTTACAAAGGCCTTTGTAAAGCCAGGTTTTAGGCAATTTATCTGCACACCAATGCTTTTCCCATATGGCCGCAAAGCCCATAGAACCTGTTGCATCAGTGAACAGATAAAGTGCCTCATTAGTTATAAATTCCTCTTGCCAGATAGCCTTTCCCTTAAAATGTTCTAAACATTTTAGCCAAACTAGCATGTCTTCTTTTATTTCACTTACAAGACCACAAGCACTGAACCTATTCTCTCTGGAGAAGAGACGATTGATGGGGGATATGATATCAATGTACAAATACTGTACTGGCGACTCTAGCATAAGGAACAAACTATTCAGAGTAAGGGAATACAATAAGACACGTGGCCACTCACTAAAACTAGAGGAAAGGCGGTTTAACCTTAAAATGCGTAAGGGCTCTTTCACACGGGCGTTCAGGTTTTTTTTGCCCAATCAGGTCCTTTTTTTCTTTTTTGAAACGGACACGGATGACACTTGTGTCATCCGGTCCGTCTGTCCGTTTTTCATCCCATCCGTTTGCGCATGAAAAACGGACATAATGTGTCTCTATGTAAATACGGATGTCAGCAGATGACACCACTGACATCCGTTTTTGCGTCCGTTCCGTTTTTTGAACGGAAGAAAAAATAGGTTTCTCTTCCGTTCCAAAAAACTGAACTGAACTGAAAGGACGAAAAACGGATGTCAGCGGATGGTCATCCGGTGACATCCGTATTTACATAGAGATACATTATGTCAGTTTTTCATCCGCAAACGGATGGGATGAAAAACGGACATACGGAACGCCCGTGTGAAAGAGTCCTAAGGGGTTCTTCACTGTAAGAGCGGTAAGGATGTGGAATTCTCTTCCACAAGCAATCGTATCAGCAGGAAGCATTGATAGTTTCAAAAAACTATTACATGGGCACCTTAGAGACCACAACATACAGGGGTATACAATGTACAACATACAGGGGTATACAATGTACGGTTAACAGCAAACACACACACACATCATAGGTTGAACTGGATGGACTGATGTCATTTTTCAACCTCAGTAACTATGTAACTTCCTAACCTGACGTGTGCAAAGGGATCTTTTTGAACCTGAGATAATAAAATACATTCTTCTTGAAAAAAATCCTGCCCATAGGTAAAACTCTAGTAGCAAATGCTAGCAAACCTAGTAGCTTCTGCATCTCTTTAAGAGACACCTTCTTCCTTCTAACAAATACGCATAACATCTGTGTAATTTTAATTCGGACAATCTAAACTCCTTGTTTTCAGTATCTATCACTATCCCAAGGAATTCCAGACAATTTACTGGACCCACTGTTTTTTCTTGTGCTATAGTTATACCAAAATAGTTGCATACATTATTAAAAGTGTCAAGTAAAACTTGACAATCAACTGAACCTGTTTCACCCATAAAAAAAAGTCATCCAAATAATGCAGAATACATTTGTTATTGGCTTCTTTTGCTAATACCCATTCAATAAATGTGGAAAAATTTTCAAAATAGTAGCAAGCCAAAGAGCATCCCATTGGTAAACATTTTTTCCACATAATACTTATTATTAGGATGCATACCCAATGAGGAAAACCCGTCCGGATGTATTGGAAGGAGCCTGAAGGCTGATTTTATGTCAGCCTTTGCTAACCAAGCTCCTTTTCCTAATTTCTTTCATTTACCCACTGCTTCTTCAAAAGACGTATATGCTACAGATGTTTATCCGGTGTCAATCTGTTCGTTCAATGATCTTCTATATGGAAATGATAGATGATGAATCATTCTATATTGATAAGGTTCTTTTTTGGGGATTATCCAAATTGGGGAAATTCTTAGATTACTAAATGGAGGCTTTTCAAAGGGAACAACTATTCTACCTAATGCGATTTCTTTATTTAACTCATCTTCAGCTAGCCCAGGTTCTTAACCGATGAGAGATTATCTATTGTTATGCACCCTGTACCATTGAAAGGTGGCAACCTTAAAACCTCTCTCAAATCCTTCAATTAATAACGCTGCTGTCTGTTTGTCTGGGTAATCCTGGAGCCATGGCAGCATGTTTTCCAGGATCACTGGCGAATTGGCTTTTTGTGTAATGTCCCTGTTCTGTTGTGATTGCGTTCCTGATAATTTACGATAACATTTCGTTATTGGATGAGCTCCTGCACAAAAAGGACATTGGTGCCTGCATCTGCACGAGTGCATCCATTTGCATTGGTTATCATTGTAAGCAAAACTGGGAAGAGGGCCGTTCTGCCTTATTGTAGGCTGTTTGGGCGGTGAGAATAAATTTAGCCAAAGCCCTACATCCTTAACTCCCCACTTAAGTGATGGATGAATACTCAACTTCTGACAAAATGATTAATCAAACCACGCAAACCCTCCAACATTTTTATATGCCTCTAATATGATGTCCATATGCTGAAAAAGTCCCATACTTTTTTCTGAGAATTTTTCACATACTATGCTAGCATATATGTAAAATGCTTACAACCAATTATTGAACGATTTAGTTATTGGCCTTCTCCTATCTTCTTCTGCTCTATCCTCTTTCTTCTCAGATTTGAAAATAAAGTCATTTGAATAAGGTAGTAATGATAAAAAATCAATAGAATCCCCTTTCCATATTTTTTCCTTTACGCTAGCAGGTAAATGAAATCCTAAAGGAGACATCACACATGGCATTACTTTCTTACCACAGATTGCAGGAATGCCTGTCATTGACTCATTCACATTCACAAGACTTTTACCTGAATCCGCTACTGCAGGAACAATATTTGGAACTGGTTCAGGATTGGCTAGAAAAGAAGCTGAAGAGTTAATTACATTTTCATTGGACCCTGGTACCCATACTGCCGCTGCCTCCCTCAGAGGAACCTTGGGCCCAGAATGCCAGGGGACAGTCATATCTGAAATAATCTTATTTAGAGAAGATGATGGAACAGATAATAAATGCAAATGACTAGACTCACCCTGTCTTTTATCAATAGGAGCCGTGTGCTCTGACTGCTGTGCTCTCCATATTACTGGGATTGTGTGATTTGCCTCTCTGTTCTCTACTTCTGCCTCTTTAAATGTACTTGCTGTGTTGCTTTCTGACCTTCCTGCTTCTATTGTTAAATCTTGTACCTGTCTCTCTCTCCTTACTATTCTCTGTTGCTCACTTCTCATACCTTCCTTTTGGTACCCTGCTCTCTTCTGGCTCTGTCTGTTGCTACGCCCACCAGCCTCCTCACTTGCTTCTATCAGGTGCCGTCTTCTCTGCGGAGTCGGCCCTGTTTCTCCGGCCAAAGCAGCTGACTGCGTGGGCAGGCTGTATTTTCTGCGCTGGATGTGCCTCCTCCTCCCGCACTCTCCACTGCGCCTTTCTCTTCTCTGTCACACCGCTGGCTCATTCCTTCTAAGGGACCCGCCTCTTCTCTCCGGCCATCCCTTTTGTTTTGCTGCCGCCCTGCCTGTCTGCTCCTTCCTTCGTCTGGTCCTCCGCTCACTTCTTCTCCCCGTTCTTGGGTTCTTGAAGGTAAGGATAGGCACCTCCTCAGCCAACCTTCATCCTCCGCTCCTGCCCTTTCCAACAGCAGCCGAATTAAGGTCTTCATGCCGCCAGAAGGATAACCTTAGACAGTATTATAACTCTTTTGACAGAGCTGTCCTGCTTAAATCCTTCTCCTGGCTGGCAAAAAGCTGATTCCAAGACCCCTTTTTATAAGGGACCCCAGAAATTCCAGAAACTTCCAAGGGTCGGGTGACCCAAAGGACCTATCCCTGAACACATTTTCCCAGCCTCTGGAATATTCCTGGGGTCAGCTGACTCCGCTGGCCAATCAGGTGCCTAGTACTTCACATAACTCCCTGGGGAGCTTGTAACTGTTCACAATCCCGTGAGGAAAAGGGGGCGCCTTGAAACCGACTTTCTCCCCTTTTTCCTTTACATTCTCTCACTCTGTGTGTTCCTCTCTCTCAATCTCTGGGTGACAGAGTGGGAGAGAGAGTGACAGAGATAGAGATAGTGGAGTCACACTCGGTCACTCTGTGGCAGTAACTGCATAACACTGTGCCTCCATTTCACTCACACTGTCTATCACATTTTACAGAGAGTGTGTCAGAGAAGTTGTGAAATGACGCTATGCGTGACACAGAGTGCGTCTGTTCCCCTTGTCTCACACTGTGAGAGAGAAAGAGAGGCACACTGACGCACACTGACTCAGTCCTGGGACCAACTTTGTTCAATTTATTCATAAACAGCATTGAGGATGGGATCAGTAGTTCGTTATCAGTTTTTGCAGATGACACAAAATTGGGCAGAGCAATAACTGCACATCATGAAGCAGATATCCTACAGAATGATCTGGACAAAATTACGGAGTGGGCAAAGACATGGCAAATGAGGTTTAACGTGGAGAAGTGTAAGGTTCTGCACTTGGGGACTAAAAACATAAAAACACAATACACGTTAGGAGGGGAACCCTTGGGGGAATCAAAAATGGAGAAAGATCTGGGAGTCTTGGTTGATGATAGATTAGGCAACAGCATGCAATGTCAAGCGGCAGCTTCCAAAGCCAACAGAATATTAGCATGCATAAAGAAAGGGATGTATTCCAGAGATAAGACTATAATCCTTCCACTTTATAAAACTCTGGTCCGACCACATCTGGAGTATTCTGTCCAGTTCTGGTCGTCAGTCCTCAGGAGGGATGTGTTGGAGCTCGAGAAAGTCCAGAGAAGGGCAACTAAACTGATTAGGGGGATGGAGGACCTTAACTATGAAGAGCGGCTGCAATCGCTCAATTTATTTTCCCTGAAGAAGAGACGTCTGAGAGGGGACATGATAGCAATTTATAAATATCTTAATGGGGATCTCAGCTTAGAAAAAAAGCTGTTCATACGAAGGAATTGCATGAGGACTCGAGGACATACAATGCGATTAGAGGAGAAGCGTTTTAACCTCAGGCAACGAGGAGGGTTCTTTACGGTTAGGGCTACAAGATTGTGGAATTGTCTACCACAAGAGGTGGTTTCTGCGGGTAGTATGGTGACTTTCAAAAGACTCTTAGACTTACATCTCAAGGATCAGGAGATTAAGGGCTATGTTAGATGATTACAGTCATACACACCTACACAGGTTGAACTGGATGGACTATTGTTTTTATTCAACCTCACCTACTATGTAACTATATGTAACTATGTAAGACGCACACTGACTCACAATATGTGTGAGAGAGAATGAGATGCACACTGACTCACACTATGTGAGAGAGAGAGAGACTGAGAGAGAGAGAGACCGAGTCACACTATGTGAGAGGGAGAGAGAGAGACTGAGTCACACTATGTGAGAGAGAGAGAGAGAGCGAGCGAGAGAGAGAGAGACTGAGTCACACTATGTGAGAGAGAGAGAGGGAGAGAGAGAGAGGGAGAGAGAGAGAGACTGAGTCACACTATGTGAGCGAGAGAGAGAGAGAGACTGAGTCACACTATGTGTGAGAGAGAGAGAGAGACTGAGTCACACTATGTGAGAGAGAGAGGGAGAGAGAGAGAGAGAGAGACTGAGTCACACTATGTGAGCGAGAGAGAGAGAGAGAAAGAGACTGAGTCACACTATGTGTGAGAGAGATAGAGAGACTGAGTCACACTATGTGAGAGAGAGAGGGAGAGAGAGAGAGAGAGAGACTGAGTCACACTATGTGAGCGAGAGAGAGAGAGAGACTGAGTCACACTATGTGAGAGAGAGAGAGACTGAGTCACACTATGTGAGAGAGAGAGGGAGAGAGAGAGAGAGAGAGAGAGACTGAGTCACACTATGTGAGAGAGAGAGAGGGAGAGAGAGAGAGAGACTGAGTCACACTATGTGAGCGAGAGAGAGAGAGAGAGACTGAGTCACACTATGTGAGAGAAAGAGGGAGAGAGAGAGAGAGAAAGAGAGATACTGAGTCACACTATGTGAGAGAGAGAGAGAGAGAGAGAGAGAGAGAGAGACTGAGTCACACTATGTGAGAGAGAGAGAGACTGAGTCACACTATGTGAGAGAGAGAGAGACTGAGTCTGAGTCACACTATGTGAGAGAGAGAGACTGAGTCAAACTATGAGAGAGAGAGAAAGAGAGAGATACTGAGTCACACTATGAGAGAGAGAGAGAGATACTGAGTCACACTATGAGAGAGAGAGAGAGAGAGAGAGAGAGAGAGAGAGAGACTGAGTCACACTATGAGAGAGAGAGAGAGAGAGAGAGAGAGAGAGAGAGAGAGAGAGAGAGAGAGAGATACTGAGTCACACTATGAGAGAGAGAGAGAGAGAGATACTGAGTCACACTATGAGAGAGAGAGAGAGAGAGAGAGAGAGAGAGAGAGAGAGAGAGAGAGATACTGAGTCACACTATGAGAGAGAGAGAGATACTGAGTCACAGAGAGAGAGATACTGAGTCACAGAGAGAGAGATACTGAGTCACAGAGAGAGAGACTGAGTCACAGAGAGAGAGAGAGACTGAGTCACAGAGAGAGAGAGTGAGAGAGAGAGACGCACACTGACTCTCACTCTATGTGTGACTAACTTTCACAGAGACTGCGTCGGAGTGTCACTCTCTCTCTGTAACAGACAGTGTGAATCCTCTCCATTGTATTAAAGGTACCACAGGGAAGAAAGGAGAAGGGAATCCTTTTGTGTGGGAAATATGTATTGGTTGCCTGCAGCATTTCAGTTGCCACGGCCAGTTATCAGAATCTGGTAAAATCCCCCAGATCCCGCCCCCCCCCCATGTGAATAAGTATGGGGTACATAGCCCCATACATTCACTAAAAAAGTGTAAAAAAGTGAATAAAGACAAAACAGGAGTTTTTAAAATGTCCTTTGTTAAAAAAAAAAAAAAATACAATGTCCCCGATGTAGATCCATTGTCAATCACCAGGCCCACCGCCACTGCCGGCCTTGTAGAATGCTCCGCCGGCTGCCTGCTCGGCCATCTGACATTCCTTAAATAGCTGAGGGGCGGGGTCACCCAATGATGTTATCGAGGGACTCCGCCCCATAGCTACTTAAGAAATGTCAGACGGCAGAGCAGGCAGTTGGCAGAAGCCTTTAAAGGAGCTGTTATTTTTACATTTTATTTTCTTTTATGGCTGTGGCGGGCATCGTGATTGACCATGGATCTACACTGAGGCACTTTTTTTTGTGAATAAAGGAATTGTCTAAAACTCATTTTGTGCCTCTATTCCCTTTTACACTTTTTTTGGTGAATATGTAGTGGTACTATGTACCACATATTCATACACATGTGTGTGTGTGTGGGGGGGGGGGGGGCGAGAGCCTCCCTGCCCCAAAGCACCCCCCATGTTGAGGGGAATGTGGCCTAGTATAGTTCAGGGGGGTGCGCTCGCTCCCCCCCCTTTTCTGTCCTGTCGGGCTGCATGCATGCTCAGGTAAGGGATTGGTATGGATTTGGGGGGGGGACCCCATGCCGTTTTTTTTAATTTTTTTTTTATTTGGCGTGGAGTTCCCCCATAAGTACATGTCTGAAGACTGCTGCCATACCACTTACTATTGCTGTGTGTTAACAGTGATTACCCATATGGGAAAGAAAGGGGGGAAGGGAGGCACCAGACTTGCCCAATTCATGACACTCTGTAGGTGGTCTATCCTGCAAATAGACACACACACACATGATATATGGTGAGAGGCAGAGGAGATACTGTAATAGATAGATTGATGCTTTGAATCCTGCTAGTATATACACTGCTCAAAAATTAAAGGAACACTGTTTAATCAGAGTATAGCATCAAATCAATGAAATTCCTGGGTACTTTGATCTGGTCAGTTAAGTAGCAGTGGGTGGTTGTTAATCAGTTTCAGCTGCTTTGGTGTTTTTGAAATGAACAAAAGGTGCACTAGATGGGCAACAATCAGGTTACCTCCAAAACAGGAATGGTTTTACAGGTGGAGGCCACTGACATTTTCTTACCTACTCATCTTTTCTGACTGTTTTCACTAGTTTTGCATTTGGCTAGGGTCAGTGTCACTACTGGTAGCATGAGGCGATACTTGGACCCTATAGAGGTTGCACAGGCAGTCCAACTCTTCCAGGATGGCACATCAATACGTGCTATAGCCAGAAGGTTTGCTGTGTCTCCCAGCACAGTCTCAAGAGCATGGAACAGATTCTAGGAGACAGGCAGTTACTCTAGGAGAGCTGGACAGGACCGTAGAAGGTCCTCAACCCATCAGCAGGACCGGTATCTGCTCCTTTGTGCAAGAAGAAACAGGATGAGCTCTGTCAGAGCCCTACAAAATGACCTTCAGCAGGCCACTGGTGTAAATGTCTCTGACCAAACAATCAGAAACAGACTTCATAAGGATGATCTGAGGGCCCAACGTCCCCTAGTGGACCCTGTGCCCACTGCCCACCACCGTGGATCTCGATTGGCATTTGCCATTGGCATATCCATGGGTCCGCATCAGAGTTCCCTTACATCAGAGTCTCCATTAGAACCCCCTTACAACAAGGTCCTCATCAGAGTCATCTGCTACATGGGGGTTGCAGCATAGACCTTAATCCCCAAGCTTTGCACATGAAAGAGACACCACTGACTCTAGCTGTGGACCAGAAAAAATCTTGTAGTGGGCAGGAGGTGGACATAGTTTGGAGATCCCTGCTCTATGCTCATTGAATCCTGTACCATGGTTTCTGGTTTAAACTATATTAAAGGAGAAGTATAGTCAAAGTTTTTTAGGGTTATACTTTTCTGGGTCACAGGAGTGCACTGATTTCTTCACTCCCATGACTAATTTTCAGGCTTTTCAGTGCGCTGCCGATAAACTGAGCCAGCCACTCCCGCCCCTCCACAGCCCAGGTCTCCAGTGACTGCTGAAGGGGCAGAGCAGACCCTACGCTGGTGCAGTGGGTCTTGGGTTCCTCCTAGTGCATGACAATGCCTGACCTCATGTGGAGAGAGTATGCAGTCAGTTCCTGGAGTATGAAGGGATAGTGATAATTCTCTATTTGCTTTGCTATTTAAAGCTATTTGCATGATAGACCACTTACAGAGTATCATGTTTTGGGCAAGTCTGGTGCCTCTTTTTTCACCTTATTTTCCCATATGGGTAATCGGTATTAACACACAGCGATAGTAGGTGATATTGCAGCGGTCTTCAGACATGTACATACATGTTTATTGACATGTTGATGTATGGAATAAGGTTTTAAAGAAATATTCATTATTTTCATAGCTGGGACTATACTTCCCCTTCTATGGTTGTCTTAGGGCCACCTTGGATCCCAAAGACAGAAATCCGGTAGCAACCACATTAATTAGAAGCAAGGAGTCCTATTGAAAGATGAGAACTTGGGTAAGCATGACTGTGTGACAGCACAGTTATTTATTTATTGTAAAAATATTGTATATAAAATTGAACGTATGTTGCACAATATTTTCCTATATACAATATATATGCTTGTATGCAGCTTATATAGAAAGGTTTCTCTCCTCCCCTTCCAGGATGGCCCAACAATAAGAGATGATAGGCTCCTCCCTACCGGAAACACAATCAATTAAGAATAGTTAAAAGGCCCCACCTTTCCCTCTGGCCCTCAGTTTAGATTGTGTTTCTTCCTACAAAAAGTCGAAAAGTACCCTGTGAGCCAGGTTCGGCAGAAAGCCACGGGTTCCCCTCACAGAACTCTTTGGAGTAGGGGGGGGGGGACCTTACGAGCGGAGCAGTCCCTGCACTCCCATCTGCGGGAACTCACAGGTCGCCCACAGAACAATCCCTCGGTCACTTCTGATGTGTTTCCAGGTCTTGTTTTCGGCGCTAGCAGCTCTCCTCCATAAGAAAATTGGTTGAGGAAGTATACTCTATTACAACTGGGGCCAGAGGGAAAGGTGGGGCCTTTTAACTATTCTTAATTGATTGTGTTTCCGGTAGGGAGGAGCCTATCATCTCTCATTGTTGGGCCGTCCTGGAAGGCTCGGAAGAAAAGACCGTTACCGGTGAACTAACGGTAGGTTTTTGGTGACACTCCTCCAGAAGAAGCCGTTTTTAGCAAAACATGTAGAGCACAGATGGCAAACACAAGGCCCACGGGCCGAATCCGGCCCACCAGACCTTGTCATGTGGCCCGCATCGGCCCCTGGCCGCCACCACTGGCTCTCATCTGCTTTTCCTGCCGACACTTATAAACACAGGAACTTTTGTGTTTACAGTGACAGCTATAGTCAATGCGAGTCCCAGTAGCAGCAAGATCAGTATACCCATGAACGACGGTATCCCCTCCTGTTACTGCACATGCACCAGCTCCTGGCTATACAAGCAGAGCACGGAGATGCTGCAGCTGAACAGGAAGCTTAGTAAAATTAATGCTTTACATGCCGAGTGGTTGGGCTGGCTCACAGGCACAGGCTGGAACGGAGGACACACAGGCTGGATGAACCACTTGAATGCCGAAAGTTGAGTGCTTATCCCTGGGGTTTTCACAGGGGGTGGTGGTCTGGTAGTGGAGGGGCAGTAGTTGGGTGGGTAGTGGTCTTGTAGTGGGGGAGTGGTCTGTTAGGGGGGGGCAGTAGTTGGGTGGATGGTGGTCTTGTAGTAGGGGGTGGTCTGGTAGGGGAGGCAGTAGTTTGGTAGGTGGGTGGGTGGTGGTCTTGTAGTGGGGGGGTGGCGGTCTGGTAGTAAGGGGGGAGTAGTTGGGTGGGTGGTGGTCTTGTAGTGGGGGGTGGTCTGGTAGTGGTGGGTGGACGTTAGTTGGGGGCTGGTGTGGTAGTGGGGAGGCAGTAGTTGTTGGGGTGGGGGTCTGTCAGTGGTGAGTGGTGGGGCAGAAGTTTGGGGTCTGGTAGTCGGGGGCGTTAGTTGGTGTGGTAGAGGTCTGAACCCTGCACTCTGCACACAGCACAACCCTGAACCCTGCACTCTGTACACAGCGTACCCCTGAACCCTGCACTCTCTACATAGCGCACTCTTGAACTCTGCATTCTGAACTTAGCGCAGCTCCTGAACCCTACCCTCTCTACACAGCACACCCCTGAACTCTGAGCTAATTATTGCTTAAATTAAAAACCAGAAAAATTTAAATGCAGAGGCAATGTTTTAATATGATAAAGGGTAAATACAGTCTTAGATATACAATTGGCCTCTTGAGGACAACCATATTGCTGATGCGGCCCCCAAAGAATTTGAGTTTGACACCCCTGATAGAGGAAACAGTGTAGCCTGTACAGAAGAAACAACCAACTGTAATGTTTTGCTGTATATAGATAATTAATTTCTTAATATGATTTTAATGTACACGAAATAAAACTATTTTTTTTAAGAAAAAGAAAAGTTGTGTTTTGGCACCATAAAAATACCAATATACTATGACTGGAATGAAACAATAAACTTTAAGAGATGTGGTGTAGAGAAAGGTCTAAGACCCTAGGAGTTACCTCTTAAAGACAAATTTTACATTGGTTATGGTTTACTGTTCTTGGTGTTGGAAGAGTGATATTTATGTTAACAAACTTAATTTTAATTTTTTCAGCCTGGTTCCTAAATTCTTAAGGTATCCTTGCTGGATACCTTCATTTGGTGCCCTCTACTGCTCTGGTCACAGTATGTAAAAAAAAAATATTGAAACAAAATTAATTTTTTTTTACATATTGTCACCAGTCACTACCCTTGATCACCACTATACCAGTCATATAATGATGCAGTACTGCTCTGGTGACAGTATATAAAAAAAAAACATTGTGATAAAAAACACATTTTATTCAATTTCTTCATTTTCCAAACAATTGTGACAAAAATGTCCAACTTCAAAAAACTTACCATGCCTCTTACTAAATACCTTGCACGGTCTACTTTCCAAAAAGGGGCCATTTGGGGGCCGCTCCAGTAGACGTCTGAATGACGAAACGCGTAGGGCGGAGTTACGCACGTCATACGTCACTTCCGGTTTAGCAGATTGGAGCCGTGGAATGCGGAAGCGGAAGCATCTCGGCGTCTTAAACTGATAGTGATCGGTCCGAAGTGTGAGTGTTTACTTGCTTGCTTTTCTTCAACTATTGTACACTACGCCATTGGGGTCTTTTATTGTCTGTTTGAGCATCACAGAAATTTGACATCGGTGGGGAGGCATCCCTCGGCCTGGCTCATAACAGTCCTAAGGAACCCCGGACCAATCATCTCTCACTCCATTCATTTGGCCCAGAAGAGATAAAAAATAGGGTGAGTGCGATACCTAGTGGGCATCACTGGTATAGGCACCTTACTCACCAATAATCACTTGTCACAGACACTGAGATTTTATACCATACAAGGCGGTTTTTACGTTAATTTATTCATCCATTTTTGTTATAGTATATACCAACACTGCACTATTATCACCATATCAGTTTATTAAAACGGTTTTCACTGGCACTTATCACTGCGACCAGTTAATAAAATTGATGACACGGTGTGCACTTTTATTTATTTGTTTATTTATTTATTGAGCAGTTACCATTCTGTTTTGCACTGAGCACTTTGTTTTTAGGGGGGTGCTTGTCAGCTGAAAATTGGCCAGGGCAAGAAGGGGGTGTAAGTGATCGGTATTGAAGAACTCCATAAATGGGATTACTTTAAACACTATATTTTAGCTGGGTTGGCTCAAACCAATTATCCAGACTCCACCTCTATGTGGCCGATGGCAAAGCTGTAATTCACTGTTGTAGCCTGTGGCTGCATACTGAAAGTAGCATCCTCTTCTAACAGGTGCTCAAGTGGCTTTCCCTCTGTGTACTAAATAAAGAGTGGTGCTTGCTCCTGCACCTCCACTACTCAGTTTTTTTTTTAAATAAATACAAGGTTTACTCTGATTGGCCATGGAATAAATTGTGATATCATTCCCCTGACTCTCCACCTCAGCCAATCAGTAGAAGTATTGTATTCATTGAAAAAACAACATTCAAGACTTCTCATGAATAGTGGAGGTGCAGGAGCAAGTGACGCTTTATATTTAGTTCACAGAGCGGAAGTTGATCGAACACCCCCTGAACAAGGCGCCACTCACCATGTGTCCCATAGTCTACAACATAGTCTACAACAGTGAGTTACATTTTTACTATTGGCCACACAGACATGTTAGCTGGATAATTCCAATTCCTGGAGTCCTTCCTTGGTCAACTTACTTTTTATTCTATTGCTTATTATTGTTGGGTTATAACAATAATAGGGCTGGGGCTAAACTATTTTGTGCCCTAGGCAAGACCAGCTACTTGCAGCCGCCCAAAAAAAAAAAAATATATAAATACTGTATTTTTTGGCGTATAAGACTACTTTTGAACCTCAAAAAAATCCCCCAAAAATGGGGGGTCGTCTTATACGCCGAGTATAATATCTCCAAGTTAACCTAAGTATAAGTACTACCGGTAGATGTAATCTCTCAAGACGCTAGCAGTGTGGGAATCCTGTACTGGTATACTGTATGTACCGTAGCTTCGGCTACATACAGTGTACCGTGCTGAGCCAATCAGGGAGAGCGATGTATTCTATTATTGAATGCAAAGCCTGCTCGGATTGGTGGAGTAACATCAGCCCGCCTCTCTGACTCTGCCAATCCAAGCAGGCTTTGCATTCAATAATAGAATACATTGCTCACTGTGATTGGCTAAGCGCGGTATACTATATGTAGCTGAAGCTACGGTACATACGGTATGAGAGATTACATGTATTACAGTACTAGGGTACCTTGGAGATCTATGAGAAATCTGTTTTTCAATGGTGTTGCCTTGCTTCGGAAGAGGGGTAGTCTTATACGGCGAGTATAGCCCAAAACCTATGTTTTATCTTGAAAATTAGGGGGGTCGTCTTATACGCCCAGTCGTCTTATACGCCGGAAAATACGGTATATATATATATATATATATATATATATATACTACTCCTGTGACCCCTGTGGCTTTAGAAACTCCTGGACTGCTATGCCTCCAGCAAACCCCACCACCCCTGTGCACTCCTTTGACCCCAGTGTCTCCAGTAACAGTATCACTCTTATGCCTTCAGTGACTATGTGACCCCTGTGCACTCTTGTATTCCCAGCATCTCCAGTGACTCTTGCACTTCTGCACCATCAGTGATTCTATGACCCCTGAGCACTCCAGTGATCCAAACCTCTCCAGTGAGCTCTATGCTCCATTGTGACTCCTGTGTCTTTGGTGACACCTGCACTCCCTGTCACTCAATGCCTCCTGAGCTTCCTGTCTCACCCAGGGACCTCAGAGCATCCAGTCTCATGCAGTGCCTCTTGAGCATTCTGCATCATCCTGTGACCCCAGTGCGCCCTTGTCACCCCTAACACATGTGTGTCTTTATGGAACACTGGGTATAGACCATAAATCCTGAACTGTCTCTCTACCTGTGGATATGGGCCCCTATCCATGACAGTATCCGGTTGGTAGAGACACCTGCACTCCAGAAGATACTCAGACATGCTGGTGGCCTTGAATCAGTGGATCCCAGTGTGTACTACACTTTGCAAGAACAAAGCAATATGCCATGTACAGATTGATATACAGTCTTGCAACTAAGATTTGCATCACACTATCAATTTAAATTTTTTTAAAAACAATCTTGAAATGTCCTCAAATTGGTGGGATTAGGTCCTGAAGCCACATGGGCTTTATTTCAATCCTTGATTGAGGATTTAATGCAATCCAATACAAATTTTTACCATATTAAATGTTAAAACCCACTGGCAAGATCAAATCCTACCTGTTTACATGAGTCACCGCCAGCTGTTAATAACATACATATAGTTACATAGTAGGTGAGGTTGAATAAAAACAATAGTCCATCCAGTTCAACCTGTGTAGGTGTGTGTGGCCGTAATCATCTCTTTGATCATCTGTTCTGATTCTTGAGATGTACGTCTAAGAGTCTTTTGAAAGCCACCATACTTCCTGCAGAAACCACCTCTTGTGGTAGAGAATTCCACAATCTTGTAGCCCTAACAGTAAAGAACCCCCCACGTTGCCTGAGGTTAAAACGCTTCTCCTCTAATCACATTGTATGCCCTCGAGTCCTCATGCAATCCCTTCGACTGCATAGCTTTTTTTCTATGCCGAGATCACCATTGAGATATTTATAAATTGCTATCATGTCCCCTCTCAGGCGTCTCTTCTCTAGGGAGAATAAATCAAGCGATTGCAGACGCTCTTCATAATTAAGGTCCTCCAATCCCCTAATTAGTTTAGTTGCCCTTCTCTGGACTCTCTCCAGCTCCAACACATCCCTCCTGAGGACTGGCTACCAGAACTGGGCAGAATACTCCAGATGTGATCAGACCAGAGTTTTATAAACTGGAAGGATTATAGTTTTATCTCTGGAATACATTCCTTTCTTTATGCATGCTAATATTCTGCTGGCTTTGGCAGCTGCTGCTTGACATTGCATGCTATTGCCTAGTAAGGATGATCGAACTTTTGAAAAGTTCGGTTCGGCCAGAACATCCAAACTTCCCGAAAGTTCGGCCCGGATTTCAGAACCCCATTGAAATCAATGGGACCCGAACTTCGGTAATCAAAAAACACAATTTTTAAGCCCTAAAACCCAATAAATGCCCCTAAAAAGTGCCTAGGGTTCTGGGTCATGCCCCATTAACTATTAATCACACAAAAAAAAGTTCTTAAAAATTGTCATTTTTGATAAAAAAGCCAATTATTGAAAAATTAAAAAAAAAGAAAGAGATTTTTCAATAATTGGCTTTTTTTTATCAAAAATTACAATTTTTAAGAACTTTTTTGTACCTGTGAAGTTTCAGCTCTGTAGCATGTCCAGAACCAGAAAAAAAAAGGATTGTTTGTATTAGAAAACTTTCTGACAGGGGGTTTGCTTCTCTGCTGTAACACCTTGCCGGTTTAATAGCAGGCATTTTTTGGGATCTTTGCAGTCAGGAAAAACATCTGAACCTGTGTATAGTGGTACTATGCACAAGTTCAGATGTTTTGCCTGCCTCCAAAACCCCCCAAAAAATGCCAGCAAAAACACACCTGTGCATTTTTTTTTTTTGACGCTAGCGTTTTTTTGGCATTTTTTTGGGTTCTTTTGAGGCAGGCAAAACATCTGAACATGTGTATAGGGGGTATATATAGACATATATGTCTGAATATATACCCCTAGACATATATAGGTGTGATAGTAGCAGAAATATATTACTGTAAATGATTTCATTAGCGCAAGCATTTATTTCTGCTACTATCACACCTATATATGTCTAGGGGTATATATTCAGACATATATATCTATATATACCCCCTATACACATGTTCAGATGTCATGTCTGACATCAAACATGTCCTCAAAAAAGCACTGGCAGTGGCAGCCCCTGCAGCATAAAAAATGCTTGGCTGGTGAGAAGCCATATTCCAGTTCCGAAGCTATTCAGAGAAATGATAATTTCTCTATAGCGGTCACCCTGCTATGGAAGGGTTTTGTCACCCTGCCATAGCAGTCACTGCCAGTTAACCCTACACTACACTACGGTCCCCTGACACTTAACACTTTCCCTACAGAAACTAAATTTTTGAAGCTAACTAAAGTGTAAAGGAGCACTCTAACTACACTAGATATCCCTTTCCAGACACTAATAAATGCTAAATGACACTTTTAAAGTAAAATTAACAGAACTGCTTCCACTCTCTTCCATGTCCAGTATAACAATGCTAGGAATATGGCGTGGGCGATCTTATATACTGGGGGGCGTATTCACTAATGATTGGTCTAGGGACCCCCTAGTCACTCCAATCACATTCCTAGCATTCTCCTGCCCCCTCAATTGGTTTTTGCTAATGGTTCTGGTCCAATCACAGGCTTTTAAAGCCCATTTCCTGAAGCATTGCATTTTGGTCGGTTCTGGTTGCCGAATTCCGAACTTTTTGGGCAAAAAGTTCTAAATTCGGCCGAACCTCGAACACCCAATGTTCGGGCCGAACCGATGGTGGACCCGAACCGTTCGATCATCCCTATTGCCTAGTCTATCCTCTACCAAGAATCCCAGATCTTTCTCCATTTTTGATTCCCCCAAGGGTTCCCCCCTAAAGTGCATTGTGCTTTTATGTTTTTAGTCCCCAAGTGCAAAACCTTACACTTCTCCACATTAAACCTCATTTGCCATGTCGTTGCCCACTCTGTTATTTTGTTCAGGTCATTCTGTAGGATATCTGCTTCATGCTGTGCAGTTATTGCCCTGCCCAATTTTGTGTCATCTGCAAAAACTGATATAGAACTACTGATTCCGTCCTCAATGCTTTTTATGAATAAATTGAACAAGGTTGGTCCCAGGACTGAGCCTTGGGGGACCCCGCTTACCACCTCAGACCAGTCTGAGTATGCGCTGTTTATTACCACCCTTTGGACATGCCCTTTTAGCCAGTTCTGTATCCAAGAGCAAACCTTGCGGTCGATGCTTGCAGACCTTATTTTATAAATTAAGCGCTTGTGGGGAACTGTATCAAATGCCTTAGCGAAATCTAAGTACACCACATCCATTGGTCTCCCCCTATCTAGCTCACAGCTCACCTCCTCGTAGAATGTTAAGAGATTGGTTTGACAAGAACGTCCATTTGTAAACCCGTGCTGATTACTGCTGATGATGTTGTTGTCTTTAGCAAACTCTACGATATAGTCCCTTATCATCCCCTTCAGAAGTTTACATACTATTGATGTCAGACTGACAGGCCTATAATTTCCCGGGGTATGCCTCTGCCCTTTTTTGAATATCAGTATCACGTTAGCTTTCCTCCAATCCCCTGGTATATTTCCTGTCATAATACTGTCAGCAAAGATCAGGAACAGTGGTCTAGATATAATCTTACTAAGTTCTTTGAGTACTCTCGGATGTACACCATCCAGGCCTGGTGATTTATTTGTGTTAATTTTATACTTTATACTTTCCCTGATTTCACCTTCTGTTAGCCATAGCGGCAAGTCCTGTGTATTACTACTAACCATACATTCGTGGTCAGTGTACCCCTCCTTTTCCTGTGTAAAGACTGACGAGAAAAAAGCGTTCAGCAAGGTTGTTTTTCAGTGTCCTCTGTAACCATCCTCCCATCATCGTTAATTATGTGTGCAATATGCTCTGCCCTAGCTTTTTTGCTGTTGATATATTTAAAGAATTTTTTTGGATTCTTTTTACTATCCTCCGCCATTTGTCTCAAGTTGATTTTAGCCATTTTGATTTCGGATTTACTTCTCTTATTTCCCTCCTTGTATTGCTCGAAATCCGATACTGTGCCCTCTGATTTATTTTTCTTGCAGGCCACTTTTTTTTCCCCTAATAAGTTTTTTAACATTACGGTTTAGCAAGCCAGGTTTGGCTTTGTCTCTTCTAAATGTATTTCTCATAGGAATGCACTGCAAGATGTATTTGTTTAATATGTTCCTAAAGCATTCCCATTTTTCCTCCGTGGTCAGTGTTCCCAGGGTTTGGTCCCAGTTTACCCTTTCCATCATTGAACACAATTTTGGAAAGTTTGCCCTTCTGAAGTTTAGGGTTCTTATGTCCCCCACTTGCCTTGTTATATTGTTATTTACGCTAAATGTGATCATCCTGTGATCGCTAGAGCCCAGGTTGTCCTGGACTCCTACCTCTGAGATTAGGTCTGGGTCATTAGTGAGCAATAGATCCAGGACTGCATTTTCTCTAGTAGGAGAATCCACCAACTGAGACATGTAGTTGTCCTGTAAGATTTCCATGAATTGACGGGCCTTCTGTGAGTGTGCAGTCCCCTCTTCCCAGTCAATGTCGGGATAATTGAAGTCCCCCAATATGATGACTGATCCCAGTTTTGCCACTTTACCCAACAGTGATATAAATTCCAGCTCTACTTCTAATAACATTATGACGCAACTACAGTATGTATTACCCACCAAGCATATTTATCACCAGTTAGACTAATTAAAATGGGTAAAGTTATAGATCAAAATTTAACAAGTGCCAGCTAGACTATGATAATTTTTGACACTTTATTTGGAGCTGCCCCTTTATAGCTCCATTTTGCTTTGAGGTGTTGTTTTTTTTGTCCACTGTTTTACAACATCAAATAGCAATAGACCCTAAACTTTGTTTTTTGGGAGTACTTTATGATGAACAATGGCACCACAACCATTGGATATTCTTAAAGGAGTATTTATGACCATGAAAACTATAACCCTAAATGGATAATGTAAGATGATCTATAGACTGGCACCTGGATCTGTTTGTTGTATACTTCCATACCATATGAACATATTATATCTTGTGTATATCTATGTATCAAAAAGTAGACTGGTCTAAAAATATTTAAAAAAAATTTGGAGACAATGACTTTCTAGTAAACACTCTAAATTATCAACATAAAATATTTGCTTAAATAATGGTCCCTACTGGGCAAATCACAAACCCTTGACTAGTATATTCAGCTTTATTAGAATTTCATAATAGTTATTGCTTTTCACATTAAAGATACACCACTGACCCTAGCTGTGGACCTGAAAAAAATCTTATAGTGGGCAGGAGGTGGACATAATTTGGAGATCCCTGATCTATGCTCATTGAATCCTGCACCATGGTTTCTGGTTTAAACTATATTAAAAGAGAAGTATAGTCAAAGTTTTTTAGTGTTATACTTTTCTGGGTAACAGGAGCACACTGGTTTCTTCACTCCTGTGACTCAGATTCAGGCTTTTCAGTGCACTGCCAATAACCTAAACCACTCACTTCCACCCCTCCACAGCCCAGCTCTCGAGTGACTGCTGAAGGGGCTGAGCAGAGAGCCGGTGGCTGACAGTCACCACTCTCTGTCCACTGGAGACCAAAAACTGAGCGATCAGTGGTCATATGATTGCTCGGTTCTTGGTCTTAGAGCCAGTGAGGGACAGATGCAGAATCAGATTGATGCTGCAGCCACATACTCTAGGTGAGTATATGATTTAGTTTTTTTGTAAATTCTGCTCTTATCCTTTAGGTTTACATCCAGCTTACTGAAATGGTTACAAAGCATTTGTTCTTTCATATATCCTATTGTCTATCTGCTCTGATAATTTTCTATATGGTCTTTTTATATGTAGTCATACACTGCATCACCTTTCTCTTAGTACACTTGTACTATCAACTATGTCTTACAAAGAAAAAAAAAAAGATTTATCTCTCCAGCATCTACCAAATAAACAATGGGTCCAAAGGTCCTTCAGATTAAAAGAAAAACATATCAAATGACCTTATTGAATATATGATTGTAGGCAAATTTCCTTTAAGTTTGTATTCAAGTATATCATATCTGTAGCTGATGTTTGAATGAAGATCGAATGCTTACATGCTCAACCGTGTTCAGTCAAATATTTTTCTGGTGTGGTCAGTTTTGATTTTATGACAGGGGTGGATTGGATGCAGGGGCAAACTGGCAACTTTCAGCCCAGGGGGAAAGTGCAAACCAGAGACCCGTCCCCCCTCCCACTCTCCCTCTTCCTGTCCTCCTCCTGACCCCCATTCCAGGCTGAAGCTCTGCTCCTGGTACTCTCTACTCACTGGCCTAATCCTGGTTCCTGACATGCCCAGCAGGGGGCAGTTGGGGGGAGCTGTGACAGCTTGGTTGGGGCTGGTCGGGGGAGGAGAGTCTCCAGTGGGGCATTAAACCAGTTTCTGCTCAGACACAGTTTACACCATTCCATGCGGGAGGGGGGGGGGGGGAGAGGCCTGTGCTCTGTCCTTGTCTTCACCCCCCACTCAGTAGGTCAGTGGCAGGGACTTTTTATTTCTCTTCACCAGGAATCCTTTAGGCATGTCTGTAGCAGAAGCGGTGCAGCCTTTTTTTACGGGGGCATTAGAGGGGCCCAGGGGGCAATTGCCCCCCTGCCCCCTGGCCCAGACCTCCCCTGATTGGATGGATAGGATGGATACAGTATATGACCAAAGGTTTGTGGCTAGCCCTCCAAATGAACAATTTCGGGTGTTTTCAGTGAAGGGTACTGTTAATACTACAAAATACAAAGACATTTTAGACAATTGAGTTCTTCCAACTTTGTGATAACAGTTTTGGAAATGTCCTTTTCTTTTCCAGTTTGACTGCACCCCTGTGTATAAAGCCAGCTCCATAAAGACATGGTTTTATGTGGAGGAACTCAAATGACCTGACCCTAACCTGACCCTAACCCTAAAAGAAATTGTAATGCAGATTGTATGTCCTGAACCAGATGTCCAGCAAGGTGTAATGGTCAGATCGCCCCCCCCCCCCCCGATAGATAGATAGATAGATAGATAGATAGATAGATAGATAGATAGATAGATAGATAGATAGATAGATAGATAGATAGATAGATAGATAGATAGATAGATAGATAGATAGATAGATAGATAGATAGATAGATAGATAGATAGATAGATAGATAGATAGATAGATAGATAGATAGATAGATAGATAGATAGATAGATAGATAGATAGATAGATAGATAGATAACATTTATGCCCTTAAAATTGACTTTTGAAGTCATTGTTTATTTTTCACATAGATGGCAGCCAGTACTGTAAGTAAAACACTTAAGAAGACTTTGATCCCGGCATAAGCTGCAAGTATTTCAGTTTGGAGATTCCCTGGAGAAATGACAAGAACAAAAATAAATGTCAGGAAGCATTTACAAATGAATAAGGTTATTATTGTAATGTATAATTCTCTTTTCAATATGTTTATTGAATATAATAATAAAAGGTACATTCAGATAATAAATTAGCCTGCAAGTCCTTAAGATATAAATGAACAAGTGAACAAGTACAGTATAAGAAATCAAAACCTATTAGAGTGGTTTGTGTAATTTTATGGAGACAGAGAGAGTATAAATCAAATGAAACATATGACCACAAAAAGTAGCCCCGGGCTAGGGGAAGGAAGCATCGCCAAGGGCCCTCCAACCCAGTAGGGAACAGACACGCCACCTCCATGGGATCAAACTGTGGACATGGAGACCCGGATGGGCCCCCCCCACCTCCAGCCCCCCATCCAAAGCCACCTGTATAGCTAATGTCAGAGCCAAGGTCGCTTGAATCGTAGAGAGAGGGCTAAGAGGAATCAAAGATCCACTCTCGTGTCCAAAAAAAAACCTCATGCTTGGCTATCAAAATATAGGAAAACGAGAAGAAGAAAAAAAGTTCCCCTTTGGAAACAAGCGTTCAACCTTCTCGGCACTCCATATAGTAACATCAGCAGCGGAAAAAGGATTTTGCATTTAGGGATAAAGAATAGATAAAAAGTGAAGAGAGAAAAGAAAGGGGGGAGAAGCCAAGTGGCTTTTAGAGAAAGAAAAATCAATGAGCAAGGAGAGGGAAAATAGGTGTCCTTTTGGGGGAGTACCATGCCCGGGTACAAGGGAACCCCAACATAAAGCGCCCAAGTGTAACGCTCCTGCGTTTTATGTATAATGTGGATTTACAGCTGCAGAAATATTCCACTTCAGTAGTCATGTAGAGAAACGCTGAGACATCAATCCCAACTCCCAAGACTCATCATGTGTGGATAGTCTCAATTCAGCAAGTAAATACACACACTCAATAAGATGTTCCTAGAGTGACTTATGTATATAGTAATATAGTGATGATAGGCTGAAGAGACAGGTTGGGTAGAGATGGTAGATGACAGACACTTGAAAGGAATGTTCTTGAAAGTAAGATAGTAGCATATGGGATGCAGATAGGTTTGCAATCATGTATGGTAGCAGATGATAGAGTAGCAGGTGAACATACAGGATAGACCAACCCAGTGCAAGAGCAGATGGTAATAGGCTCAAGAGCTAGCAATCTTAGTTAATGCAGATGTAGTAATAGTCCTTAGTAAGCAGAGCTAGATAGTGTAAGTTTTAGTATGAGGGTTATAGAGGTTTCCCCTGTGGGGTACTTATCACTAGTAGTAATGTAGTAGAGGAGAGGTTCGGCAAGAGCGGATGATCCGGTAGCGGGATACTGGGATCAGCAGCGTGGTTCCGATAACGAGGTATGCTTGCAAGCAGGAGAGCTTCAAGGCAGATTATGCGGCGTTGAACGAACATGTGAGTGAGACCGCCGGAGGTTGAAATAGCCGCTCCAGCGGCGCTCAGTGATGACAGCATCGGTCTTAAAGGTGTATGCGCACCTTACCAAAAGAGAATGGTGGGGCGCATACACTTAGGAAAAGTGGAATTAGGGTACCAAAGGTACCAGAACATTACACCAAGGTTCCCAGACTGCTTCAAACTTTCACACTCTATCTTGAAGTTTAGCAAAAAGTTGTTCCTGGGACATGATCCAGGAGACCTATCATTTTGTTGCTGATATTGAGACTGAGGGCTTCTTCCAGGCTTCGGCTATCGTAATTTTAGCTCCCAAAAACATAAAGAAGATCAAGGTCCGAGGGGTTTTGTCTACCCTGTGGTTTAAGAGGGCTATAGATGGATCCTGAGGAACAACAACCCCAGTTACCAAGGTTTCAATAGCTACTGCGAAAATGAAAGGAGGGACAGCCCTGTCTGGTCCCTTTTTTGACGTCAGAAGGGTTAGAATAGTTGGCCCATCAAATGGACCTGTGCTTTCAGAGCCGAGTAAAGAGACTGAACGATTTACAAGAATTAAGAGCTGAAACCTCATCTTCCTATTATTTCAAATTGGTAGGGTCAAGAGACTGAATCAAAGGCTTTTTGGAGGTCAATGGACAAAAGAAAGTCTTCCTGGGGGGTGCCCCCATCCCAGTGAGAGTGTAGCAACAAAATTATAGCTATGGCTCTCCTAACTTGGTCAGGGCCATGCCTCCCAGGGATAACATCTATCTGGTCCTCAGCTTGACAGTCTCGATGCAAGAATTTGTCATAAGTTTGAGGTCATTATTAATAAGTGATATCAGACGATAGTTACTAAGATCACTTACATCTTTCCCCTATTTGGGAATAACGGAGATATATATTGAGTTTAAATTACTGTCCAGGGGGTTTCCATTTTGAAGGGTGTTAAAAAAATCAAGCCATATAGGAGGATAAGGAGGGGCCAAATATCTTATAATATGCGACCAAAAAAACGTCAGGCTCAGACGCTGAGCCTGGTCTGAGAGATTTACTGGCCTCCAATATCTCCTCTGGTGTGAAAGGATTATCGAGAAGTTCCCTATAGGACTGTGTGATTTTGGGTAGGGGAAGATCCCTAAGGAAAGTCTCTGATTTATGTGGGGCAGGAGAGGATTGCGAGCCATACAAATTAGAATAGTAAGTTTGAAAAGTTTCTATGATACAGATAGGGTTTTGGGTCAAGCTTCCTGATGAAGTGCAAATTTTGGGGAAGGATAAGGTACGCAGGCTAGTGCATAGTTTGTTTGCCAATTTAGAACCTATCTTGTCCTTCTGTGAGTAAAATATAGCACCAGTCCATCTAATGTGCTTTTCTGCTGCTGTAGTCAGGGCTAGATTTAATTTCACCTTGGCAGAATCTAGCTGAGACAGGGTAGTAGAGGTAGGGTTACTTTTGTGACATTTGCTAATTTCAAGGAATTCCCTCCAGATATTTATCATGCCAAGGTCGTGAAGAATCTTTGCTATTTCTAGACTTTGTCTGGGGAGGCATTTTGATTTTCGAGGTCCGCTTACTTGATTTATCCAAAGAGAGGTCAAATGCTATATTGGAGTCTCCTCCAAAAATGATGGTGCCCTGTAAAAAGGGCTTTAATGTTTTTGTCATGGATTCAAAAAATTCTGCTTGGCCTTTTATTTGGGGTATAATAGTATATAAATGTATACATTTGTCCATCAATGGTACCCACTACCAACAGGTAACGATCTTCCAGGTTCCTTTGTATTTTGGAAGGGGACAAAATGTAAACGTTTGGAAAAGCAAATTGCTACTCCATGTTTGTTTGTGCCATTAGCTAGGTAAAATTGGGGGAAGCTCTGGTGAACAAAGGAGAGGTTGTAGGAGGTTGGGAAATTAGTTCAATTTAGGAGAATAACATCTGTCTTTAGGGTATGATAAAATTGGAGCAATTTCTGCCATTTTACTGGGAAATTAAGACCTTGTACATTGTGGGATAAAATGTGCATGATCGTATTGGAAGGTTTAGAATTAACCATGGATCAGAGGTTTGGACAACTCAAAATAGAAAAAAATCTCACCCAGTGAAGACAGGTCGCCCTGTCATGCAGTGCATCCACAATCTTTCCAAAGTCTCAATCCTGCGAATCAATATGATGTTCCAGCGGACCATAGGAAAGGGAGAGGTTAGAGAAAGAAAAAGAAAAGCGGTAGAGAAAGGGAAGCAAAAGAATACAAGACAACAATTAAAGAGACAATAAAATCAAAAACCCAGTAACCCACCCAGGTGAGGAAGGGTCCAGCCACTTTCCACCAAAAAACCTGAGAATAGTGATATCCCCGGAAAGCAGGGAACATCAATCTGCCACTGAGAGTAAAAAGTAAACGTATCAGCGCCAGATGGAGGCGCATTGTATCCACTTCGGTCCACCCGCCAAAAGATATAATACCAAACTTCAAATAGAGCACTGTTCCTTAAAAACAAGGAAGGAGTAGGGCTTGAACAATTGTCGCCAAGCTGCCCCCTATCCACTGTCAAGCAATCAGACAGTGAAGATTTCTTTGTTACCCACTTGGAGCATCAAGGAGGCAACTGCACAGGGTCAATCATAATATTCCGTAGAGCAATGTATTCAGTGAATACAAAAGGCGTGGTAGCGGCCTCCATCTTGGATAGGCCGGCCTGCCACAGGGTGTAATCCAGCTGACTGGACAGATTTCTCCTGGCAGAGCCTCCAGACATCAGATTATTCCCTGGGGATTCCCAGGTCGATCGCTGGTGGAGTGGGTCAGGAACGAGTGCTCTGAAGGCTGTGGCGAGGCTTGGAGGACCAGAGCGTGCAGAGCTCCAAGGCTAAGCAGCCATCTTGGAGTCCTCCATAATATATAATTCTCAATCATCACTTCATCATATTTAATTTTAATTCCTCCTCTTAGCACAACCAGTCCCCCAATGCTGATTCTGTCTAGCCCAGGGGCAAGCACAAGCCACGACTATCCTCACGACCATCCAGGCCTTAGAGCTCTTTAGTGTGGGTATTTTTTCAGCATATCTGCACCATTGTGGTCTGCATCCTCTGCTTGCAGCGTATCATGCTAACACACATGCCTTCACTATGAAGCTCAGTGGGAGAATCGCCTCAATGAGAAAGTCAGCATCAAAAGACCTTCAGTTCTCTTTGTTCCTCCTTTCAGCCTCCTCCACAACATTCTCTTGTTGCTTGGGTGGCTGTAGGAATTCTTTGCATGAGGGTACCCCTTTATATTCCATACCAGATGCAAAGGGACTAGTATGTATGTTGAGGGGGGGGCTCTATGCTGTTTTTTTTTTCTTCATGCTTGCTGTAGGATGTTGTATAGCAAAAATGACATTTACAAATAAAAATTATATTGTTTTGTTTGCAGGCAAATGACATCCAGCGTCAGCTTCAAAAGGTCCCCCCACATAAACAGTGTGTTATTAAAAAAAAAATATTTTAATGACAGCTGTCAAAGCCATTTGCCAGTAATCTTTTTTTATTTTCTTTTTTAAGAAAATTTTTATTTGTATTTCAAAGGTTAACAATTTTGCACAAAGTATCATGCATTTACAGAAACTCAAAGATTCAAACAAATCGTAACAAACCATCAGGTGTCCCTGATGTACCGTAAAGCATTGTGTAATAGGCATATATTAACAAAGGAAAACGGGTCATGAGGGTCTTGGGGGGGGGGGGGGATATTCCTAGGGATACCCAGGGGTATCTCCTTCTGGTATCAGTTTGTCAATATTGTTGTGCCCCCCCACAGAGCGGGGAGTAGGTTTTGGTTTAGGATATTAGGAGCGAAATAACAGGTAAAAAGTGGGGGGGAGGAGAAGAGATGGGAAGGGGTAGGGAGGTATAGAGGGAAAGGGGGGTTAAAAGGGCCGAGTGAGCAGAAAGTGAGAGAAGGAGCAGCCTAATAGGAAAGCTAAAACATTAAGCATACATCTAAGTTACAAACATACATCTATGGTGTAGACATCGGATGCAAGCTGGGTATTAAACCTAATATCTGGATAAGTCTAGAGCATTGGTGAGGAGTTGATCAGAGGTGAGTGGAATGTGGGGGGGGGAGAACGGTCTCCCAGTGGTGGCATTAGTGGAAGTCCCATTCGGGCTGCATGGGAGATGAGTAGGATATAGTTCCATGTATGCAGACCATTTCCTCCAGAACAGACCAGGTATGGTTTTGTTTAGGACCAAGTCCAAGTATTCCCTTTGAAGGAGAGCCGTAAGGTCCGACTTGACTTTTCCCACTCGGGGAGGCGTGGGGGATACCCAATGACGGAGTATGACCCTCCTGGAGACCATGTAGCAGGTGGCTAGCCAGGGTTTGTGTTTACCGGTAATGGTTGCCTTTTGTAGAGGGTTCATCCCTGTAACTGTCTTGGGTGCCCCATCCAAGTATCCAAATAGAAGGGGGAGAGGGTCTCTGGAAGGTTGGAGGGATGTGACCCTAAGGGTCATGAGTTCTACTTGGTCCCAAAACTTAGAGATGTGAGGGCACGACCATAATTTGTGTAGCAGCGTGGGATGAGAGGACAAACACCAGGAGCAAGCTTGGTAAGGGGAGTCCAAACGGGAGGAAGAAAAGGGAGAATAGGCATGGTGTAATATTTTGAGTTGTTGCTCCCTCCAAAAGGCGTTGCAGATGTAGGTACATGTGGTTTTAAATCCAGATAACAGAAGAGGTTTTGTGGCCATGAGTGATAGGGCTTTATCCCAAGAGGAAGAGAGGTAATCTTTGGCCTTGGCTTCCAATGCGAACTGAAGTGGTCGGTATATCTGTGATATCTTCAAGGGGGGTTCCAAGTTCAAAGAGTCCAGAGGGTCAAGGGTGAAACGGCCAGACGGTTTAGAGCAAAGGGAGTTGACAAAGCTATGTAGCTGATGCACATAAAGGTATTGAATAGCGGGTATTCCGAAAGAAGATTGAAGGGTAGAGAAAGAAAGTGGGGATCCAGAAGCGGGTTCGTAGAGTTGGTAGAGGAATTTCAGACCACGGTTTGCCCAGGTAGAGTAGATCCTTTCCAGGTTGAGGTGGAAGAGAGCAGGATGGCCTCCGATGTGCAGAGATCTAGATAAGTATTTTGGACAACCAAGTTTCTTGCGTACCTCCTTCCACGCAGCCCCAGTGTCTCTGAATAAGACATGCTGTCTTAAATGCACAGGTAAGTCACCCAGCTTGCAGTGCAAGATAGCACTAAGATTGAATGGTTGTGCAATTTGTGATTCCAGTAAATAGTTGGAGACAGTGGAGGTGCCATGAATCCAGTCTAGACCTACCCTAACGAGACTACACAAGTTATATAATCTGATGTCAGGGAGATTCATGCCGCCTCTAATTCTCGAGGGGTATAGTTTGTGCAAGGCAATGCAGGGTTTTTTAGAGGACCATAAAAAGGTAGTGAGGGCCTTGTGAAAGGTCATCAGATCTTTGTGTTTAATCAGAAGGGGCAGGGTCTGTATCACATATAGCAATTTGGGGAAGGAGACCATCTTATATAGGTGACATCTCCCAATTAGAGCTATGGGAAGTTTGGACCACCCGGATAGTTCTTTGGTGATTTTTTTGAGATGTGGGGTATAATTCAGGCTGTATAGGGCCGACGGTGTCCTACCAATGTGGATCCCTAGGTATTTAATGTGGGATTTTGCTAACGGAAAAGGGGAGAGCTGTGACCATGGAGGTGACTGCGTATATTTCAAGGATAAGATCTCGCTCTTAGCATAATTTATGCGTAGTCCAGAGCACAATCTAAACCTATCAAATATGGTTTTAACTGTACCCGCGTCCTGTGCCGGGTTGGAAGAGAATAATAATATATCGTCTGCAAATAGTACCGATCGTAGTTCCGTATTTCCAACCTGGACTCCGGATAGATTTGCATGATTAGCGAGATAGCGGGATAAGGGCTCTAGGGCTAAGTTAAAGAGGAGGGGTGATAGGGGACAGCCTTGGCGAGTACCCTTGTGGAGGGGTATGTTGTCAGACAAGACATTTGAGGTGACCACTTTCGCAGTAGGTGATTTGTACATGGTGGTGATGAGGTGTAGGAAGGGGCCCGTGAAGCCAAATTTTTGGAGGACTAGGTGTAACCATTGAAAGCTGACGTTGTCAAACGCCTTTTCGGCGTCAAGTGTGAATATGGCGATATCCGATTGCGGAGCAATCTGTTGTTAGGACAAGACAGCTAGTACTTTATGTATGTTGGCTGTGGCAGATGGACCTTTGGTGAAACCTGATTGAGAGGGATGGAGGATCGTGGGCATTATGAGTGCTAGTCTGCGGGCTATTATTTTGGAAAGCAGTTTGGCGTCGAGGTTGATTAATGATATGGGCCGGTACGACCCAGGTTCGGACGGATCCTTACCCGTTTTAGGGATTCATTTTATGTGGGCTTGTGACCCTGTAGGGATGTAAGGACCGCCATCTAAAATAAATTGAAAGAGAGATAGTAGGGAGGGGGATAAGGCCTGTGTCATTAATTTGAAGAATTCAGAGGAGAAGCCGTCTGGGCCAGGGGCTTTGCCAGGGGACAGGGAAGAGATGGCTTCAAGGACCTTCGAGATGTCAATGGGTGCATTAAGTTGCGATAGTTGAGAAGCAGAAATCGTGGGCAGAGATACTTCCCGAAGGAAGGAGGAGGCCTCGGTCTCATCTATGGGGTCTTTACCATACAACGAGGCACAGAATCTTTCCATGACCGAATTAATGTCCTTGGGGGACGAGACTAGGGAGCCTGTGTGATCCCTCAACGATTTAATTGGTGTGACAGTGTGTGGACCTTTACAGAGACGTGCAAGGAGTTTGCCCGACTTGTTTCCAAATTTGTGAAACTGTAAATCGTGTACCGACTTATGGAATTGTTCCAGCGCCAGCACCCATTTATCAAACTCTTGTTTAGCTTCCTTTCATTGTGTTACGTGTAAGGGTATATGTTGCTGCTGGAGACGAGCGTGCGCAGCCTGGAGCGCCGCGCTGGCTTTGAGATAGCCAGTCGTCGCTTTCCTTTTGTATGCCGAGGCGAAGGCGATGATACGCCCTCTGAGGACAGTTTTGCCCGTCTCCCACAGCAACACCAGGTCATCAGCATGTTGTGCATTATCTGAAAGGAAGGTCTACCATGCATCTTCCAGTACGCTACGTAATTCAGCATTGTTTGCCAAGTATGAGGGGAATCGCCAAGGTTTATATGAGGGCTGCGGGGTGGAAATCGACAAGGTTATCGAGAGGGGGGAGTGATCGGAGATCACCATATCATGGGATTCAGGGGAGTGTGTTATGCGCAGACTCGGGTCATTGCCTAAGAAGTAGTCGATGCGAGAAAAGGAGTTGTGCGGTGAGGAGTAGAAGGAATAAGATCTGTCAGTGGGGTATGCCAGTCGCCAGAGGTCTTGGAGTTGGAGACTATCAGCAAAGTTAGCGAGGAGGGAAGGGGAGACATCCGCTGGATGGTGTGATTTGGGAATGGGAGTTGACCTATCCATGAGGGGGTCCATCACTGCATTTAGGTCACCCCCCAGCAGAAGAGGTAAGTGTACATGAGGGGCTAGGAGGCCCGTCAAGTGTTGGAAAAAGGATGTGGACGGGGGGGGGGGGGGCATAGACATTAGCTAAGGTCACGGATTCACAGGGAAGAATCAGTTGGAGGATCAGTAGTCTACCATCTTCATCTGAATGTATCTGAGAAATGTCAATGGAGACCCGTTTGTGGACTAGGATCAGTACACCAGCTTTACCCTTGGTGGATGGAGAACCGTATATTCGACCCACCCACAACTTTTTCATACGGTCTATGTCAGACTGGGACAGGTGGGACTCTTGGAGGAGAGCTATGTCCGTGTTTAATCTGCGCAAGTGCCACAGTATGGCCATGCGTTTGTGGGGAGAACGTAAACCCTTCACATTCCACGAGGTTATACGTAAGTCAAGGTGGGCGTAGCATGAGGACTAGGAGCTTGCATGAAGGTATTGAGATAGGAAGATAAGTGTAGGTCACTCGGACTGGGAGTACAGGGGAAGTAAAGGGAGGCACAGGGACGGCATGAAGGAAGGGGATAACCGGGGAAGACTTATCGCACCGTTCCCACACTAGCCAGGCTAGCGGGGGAAGGGACGAGACACACAAAAAAATAAACAGAACATTAGAACGTACCGTAGGAAATGTGGACTTCACTTTTTTCCGTATGGAAACATACCTCCGACAGCGTTACCGAGTAGTGGCTGGGCCCGCTCACCCTGAGGTAAGATGAGACGTGCTGCAGAGAACAATGCAGATCATTTGCCAGGCGTGGCTACCCGCTGGGGGTGACTTGAAGGCACCAGTACTTCGGTAAGGCTGTGAGTAGGAGGATAACAGAGAAAGCATTATAAACATTATTACCGTAATATTGGCAGATAGGTAGAGGTGAACATCTATGCACTCAAGTGGGACGCAGTAGAGGGCTAAAAGTAAAGTCAACAAGCCAGTTCAAACATTGGATCCACGAGTGTAGATTGGGTTAGATGTAAATGGTATGACAGCTCACTGAGACAGAGACAGGCTATCGTTGCATAGCTAGTGAGAGTAAAAGAAAAGTTCAGCGGTGTCTGTCTCTGTGCGAAGAGTTGGAGGAGAAGCGACCCCTCTTAGGGGACTCTTTGCGGGGACTGCGAAGGTCTCTATGGGAGGGCGAAGCAGACGATGCCGCAGGGGGCAATGTATCCATCGAGAGATGAAGGTGGGTCTGGATGTATTCCGTGGCTTCTTCCGGAATCTGAGTGTGGCTGGATAGGCTAGGGTAAACTTTAGGCCTTTTTGGAACAAGGCATTGCAAGCTGGTTGAAAAGCTTTGCGACGGCGTGCCACTTCTTGCGAATAGTCCGCGAACAACAGCAATTTATTACCATCAAAGACTAACGACTTGGCATTCTTGAAGGAGCGTAGTATGGACAGTCTGTCAGCATAATTCAAATAGCGGACAATGACAGGTCGTGGGGTCTTACGGTCATTAGAAGGCGCTCCCAAGCGGTGTGCTCGTTCAACAGTTCATGGGGCAGTAAGACCAAGAGCCTGGGGGATACGAGTGGAACAAATGTCAGGGAGGTGACCCGCATTAAATGATTCCGGCAGGCCGATGACCCGTAAGTTGTTCCTACGAGACCGATTCTCAAGGTCATCAATTTTCTCCAGCAAATACTGCTGGGTCTGTGCCGTTTTCGTTTCATTGGCAAAAGTGGATTTAATCTCCTCTTCCAGGTCAGAGACTCTGGATTCCACCTCCGTGAGCCTTTTGGCCTGGTCACCCAGCTCCTTCCTGAGCTGGGTGATCCCTGCGGTTACCGCCCGCTCCACTGCCTCAGTAATGGTGGGGGTGAGGAGTGCAGCCACCGCTCGTGCCATTAACTGATATTGAGGGTCAGCGGCTAGTTGCGGCGGGAGAGCTGTGTGTTGTAGATCCACGCCATCCACTGTGGGTACGGCGGCCATATTGCCAGGGGACTGGGGAGCGGCCTGGAGCGGCGGATCCGGAGGCAGCACGGCCGGATTACTGGAGGCTCCGTGGACAACAAAGCGATCCATCGGTGCAGGATGATGTGGGGAGACTCACCAACGCTGGATGGGGTGATGAGGACTGCCAGCGAGCGGTATTAGCGGGTTTTGTAAGCGGGGTCAGTCGGAGCCGCTGCGCTCACTCCCTCTCCATACGGCGCCGGAACCGGAAATCAGCCTTTTTATTTTCAAATGTTAGTGCTTCTACAGCACTTTTCTGTGCATCACTGGGGTGTGCCCCTTCACAGGAAGGATTAGGACAACCCCTCCCCTGACTGTCTTTTAAAGGAATTGAACATTTTAATGATTCAATTTACAGGTGCATCTCAAAAAACGGAAAATTGTCTATCAAATACTTACCGTAATTTTCCTTTCCTGATGGACTCCATGGCAGCATACGTTTGGGTAGCTCCACCTCCTCTCCTACCCTATAGGACCCCACTCCCATAAATCTTTGCTTCCTTTTAGCATCCGTGTTCTGTAACTAGCCTACTCAGGAACTGGGAGGGGACTCCTGCTGCCATGGAGTCCATCAGGAAAGGAAAATTACGGTAAGTATTTGATAGACAATTTTCCGTTTTCCTGACAGACTCCATGGCAGCATACACTCGGGAAATAACTCGCAATACACTCCCGGGTGGGCAGATGCTGAACAAAAACATTTAATTAGTACCATCAACTGACAGCACTTGAACACCAAAATTAACAGAAGGTAAGGCAGCTGGTTCAACACAATAATGAGACATAAAGGTGTTGATAGACGATCAGGAAGCTGCCCTGCAGAACACTTCAGGGGCGACGTGTCTAGAAACTGCCCAAGACGTAGAGACGTTTCGGGTTGAATGTGCCGTCACCACCTCTGGAGAAGCCAAGCCCCTTGATTTGTATGTCCACTGAATGGCTCAAACGATCCATGCAGCAACCGCTCTGGATGAGGCCCGCATCCCTTTTTTCTTCTCATAAAGAAGAACAAAGAGAAATTCTGTTTGACGAAAAGCAGCTGTGGCCGCTAAATACTGCTGCAGCGTGTCACCTACATCATGAGGATGGATCCGAGAGTCTTCTTCTGTCCTAAAGGTAGGAAGGACAATTTCCTGGTTTTCATGAAAAACTGAGGTTACTTTGGCAGTTGACCCTAGCATAGGTATTAAGACTACTCTGTCTGGGAAGAAGGTTAGGAACGGCTCTTTAAATCCCAAACTTTGGATCTCGGAAATACACCTTGCTGATGTAATTGCCACCAGGAACACTGTTTTGAGTGTGGTCTCCTTAATTGTTAGAGGCTTATCAGAAGCCGAGCTGAGTGAGGAGAAGAAATCCAAGACCAAGGGAAAGTCCCATTTGGGAAATCTTGGCTTCCTCTGAGACTTAAGCCTCATTGCACCTTTTAAAAACTGGCGGACCAGTGCATGCCTAGCCCAAGATACTCCAGTGAAGGCTGAGATGGCTGACACCTGCACCCGGAGTGAGCTGACCGATAAAGACAAATCCAGACCTGACTGTAAGAAGCCTAGAACATCCTGTATTGTAGGAGTCGCACCAGGGTCAGTTCCAGGAGACAAGTAGCTAGAGAACCTGAATCAAATCCTCTCGTAAACTCTATTGGTGCTACTCCTCCTGGCGTTCAGAAGAGTAGGAATAGCTTCTGCTGGACATCCTAGGGCCTCCAGCCTCCCCCTCTCAAGAACCAAACCTTGAGATGCAGACGTGTCGGGCATGGGTGTAGAGTAGGACCTTGAGATAAAAGATCTGGCCTGAGAGGCAAGGAGATTGGAGCCCGGTAACTGAGCAGCATCAGTAAGGGAAACCATGGCCTGTTGGGCCAGTATGGAATTATTGCCAGGACTTCTACTGCTTCCATTCTGAGCCTCAGTAGAAATGGAAGAATGATCGGGACCGGAGGGAAGGCATAGGCTCTGTGAAACTTCCAACGATCTGTGAGAGCATCTACCCTGAAGGCTTGGGGGTAATATTTTGCAAGCTTCTTGTTGCATGGAGCCGCAAAGAGGTTGAAATCCAGAAGAAACCCTATTGACTGCACCCACTCGAAGACTTCTTTGTTGAGGGACCACTCGTTTCACCTCCCGAAGCAAGGACCAGCTGCAGGTTCCCCCTTGTCTCTTCACATAGGCTACTGCTGTTGTGTTGTCTAGCCCGAGTATTACAGATGACCCTCGAATCAGATGAAAAAAGGCCTGAAAAGCTTTTAAGGCCACCCTGAGTTCTAGAACATTGGAGACTACTCTGCGGGAAAAGAAGTCCCACTTGCCCTGTGCCACTTTGGACAGACAGTGAGCTCCCCAACCCATGCTGCTGGCATCTGAGGTCAACGTGACCCACGAAATGGGAGCTATGGAGTGACAGTTCAGAAGGTTCTCCCGTAGCAACCACCAGGGAAGACACCTCTTCATGGTTGCTGTTAGAGATATACATTGAGCCAGGTCAGCTGACGTTCACTGCTGTAGAAAGCCTTTCTGGAAGGGCCTCAGCTTCCATAGTGCCCACTTCACCATTGGAGCTGTTGCTACTAGAGTCCCAATTATTTTCAGACACTGTTGGGCAGTGAGATGAGAAGAGGAGAGGGCCAGCGAAACCCTGTCCCTGATCACCGGAATCTTCTCTTCTGGCAGAGAGATGGTACCTTTTGCTATATTGAACTGTGCCCCCAGAAAGACGAGAGACTGAGTGGGCACCAGGTGACTTTTCTCGATATTAAGGATCCACTCAAACTCCCAAAGGACCTTGGTGACTTGGTCTCTGTGTTCGAGGAGCTGGGACTTGTCTTGGGACAGGAGGAGGAGATCGTCCAAATAGTGGTGCAGTCTGATGCCCCTGACTCTGATTAAGGCCACCACCGCCAACAAGACCTTCGAAAACGTGCAATGCGATGTGGAATGCCCAAAGGGGAGACAGGTAAACTGGAAGTGATTCCGTCCTATGGCGAAGCGAAGAAATTGTTGAAAACTCCTCGCGACGGGGACGTGAAAGTATGCGTCCTTTAAATCTATGGATATTAGCCAGTCTCCCGGCTGAACTGAATGTTGAATTTTCAACAGAGACTCCATTTTGAATTTTTCTTTGTGAATAAACGGGTTCAGATGTGTCAGGTCTATGACGGGCCTCCAGGCGCTGTTCTTCCGGACCATAAAAAGAGGTGAGTAGATACCCTGCCCTCTCTCAATCTCTGGAACGGGAACCACTGTTCCCTGAACTAACAGGGACTCTATATAAAAAAGGGTCCGACTTTTTTCTTCCAATACGGGAAGTGAAGTGAGGACAAACCTGAGTTCGGGAATGCGGTCGAAGGTCCAGGAGTGACCCACAGAATAAAAATCGCACAGGTGATCAAATACCACCAAAAGAAAGCTCTATTTGTGGGAAAAAAAGGATGTCAATTTAGTTTGAGTACAGCATTGCATGACCGCGCAATTGTCAGTTACAATCACGCAGTGCCGAATGGCAAAATAGGGCCTGGTCATTGAGCAGCCAAATCCTCCGGTCTAAAAGTGGTTAATCAAAAAAGTATTTAAAAAATAAATTAAAAATGTCAGCAATAGAAATCCTTTATCAATTACATTGTGCAGGGATGTAGATCCTATGAGCGTCACTTTCACCCGCCACCACAGTGACCCATTGAGCTCAGCGATCTTCACACACTGCTACTACAGTAGCCAGCAGGGATCCTAGGTGACATCATTGACCAAATATGGCATTTGGCCAAATTACATTGCCCAGGATTAGAGATAAACTCTCTGGAAGTTCATAAATTCAGACCAAACATTGGCTTTTAGGACATTCACCTAAATAACAAATGCAGAGCCGTCTTTACCATGGGGCGATGGGGGCAGCTGCCCAGGGCCCTGTCATTGCTGGGGGGCCCAAAGCAGCTGCCCCTGAAACCCACGCTGCCCTCAAATATTTCTCCCGGTGTAGCAGTCACGAATATAGCTGTTCCCTCCTCCCCTGTTTGCTTTCCCTGCCGGGTTAACAAAACTGGCCACACTGATGGGGGAGAAGCACAGTTGCGGGTTGTATGTGTAAAAGCCTGCTCATCCTGACAGGGAGTGAGGCAGAGTGGCTCTCCATGCTCCCCAGCCCCCATCCCATCTCTCAGACTTCTATAGCACAGAACAGAGTGAAGTGTTATGGCTGTACACTACAGATCTGATAGGCACAGACTGCACTGTATGTGTTGGAAAAAGAGTGCGCACACACATAACAGAATGATGCATCATCGCTGTGAGGATGAGAACTGTGAGAAGGAAGGGGGTGAATTTGTGAAAAGAGAAGAGAACTGTTCCTGTTTTGACTTTCCAGTCAATCACTCACTTATTACTTCCATTTTGAGTTACAGCTGCAGTTTGCTCCCTCTAGGCCTCTAGGCCTAAAATCGAAAAACCTCAGGCAATCAGCGTCCTCAAGGATGAATCTTTCCTCCCAGGAGGAGAGATCCATCACTCCAATATCTAGACCCAAATGCCTGGAAAGATGGTTCTTACTGTAGCATTGTCACCAGGCAGACACCCAGCTGGGAAGATAATGAGCCAGGAAGGGTCTCCAATATTTGATAGTTCACATGCCCCCCCCCCCAAGTCTGCTTGTTAGCCCATCAAACATCAGTATCAGCTCAAATAGCAAGATAATATCCTCCATGTTTACAGAATATGAACAAATGCATCCAGACAAGCTGGCAAAAGCTGTCTACTTCTTACAGAATCAAATAAACACAAGAAGAGAATTTAAGACAAATACTGTATCTCTACAAAACCCTGAAAGTATGACACAAGAGAAGATCTCTTTCTGAATGTTCTGTAATCAAAGAATAAACCAAAAAAATGTACAGCTACAATGTCATAGGCAGATTGATCTTCCCACACTGGGACTAAACATAAGAAATTCAATATTTGTTCCATTTGTTGGAACCGGGTTTAGACACAAAAAATAAATAAATAAGTAAATAAATGCCATATATAGAGATAAGCAAACTTCTGAAAAGTCAGCAGTAGTTCAACTTTTTATGTATGAATCCCTTAAATTTCAAATTTCCAGACTAGCAGTCCCATTGAAGTTCATAGAAATCCAAACCAGGCTCCAACATCAGTGGAATATAGAGCAGGAAATGTCACCTGTCTGCCCAGTTATAGATGGAGGAGGTGACCACTTTTTGCAATATCGTATAACGTTTATATTGGTCAGGCAACGCACTGACACCTTCGCTGCCATTGTGCTATGTGCTGGGTGTTCAGTGTGACCCTGCGCCTTTAAGGAGGGGTGGGCTCCCTCCAGTCACCTGTCCTCCATCTATCTCATCAGAATGCATGTGCTCCCATTGTGGAGACTCTTTAAAGGTAGAGTTAGGGACTGCAGATATCAGGGTGCCTTGGCGCGGCCTGCAGCTTACGCATGTATTTGCAAATGTGTGCAACTAAACCCCTGTTTTTAACGCATACTGTTAGACAGGTTAATTTGGCTGGTTGCTGGCTGGTTGGTAAGTAGTGACTGGAAATCCCTTCGTTTTTGATCACCTGTCTGCTCTGCCTGAGAAAATGATGGGGCCAAAAAGTAATCAAAGCCACTTTAAAAATGTTACCAGCGATATTAAGTTTGGGATTTGGTGTCACTGGGAATGCCAGGCAACAGCAAAGTAAATATAAGGGACAAACAGCCTTTGTGGGAATATGGGCACAAAAATGGGTAAATGCTATGCTAATGCTGGAAAATCAAAGCATGCAGCAATGTAAAAATGTTAATAGTTACTATTTTGATTGTTTTTTAACTGTTTTTTTTATTATTATTGTCTAAAAAAACATGAAATCATACACAAAAAATGCAATAAATAACAAGAAAATTACATTCAGGAATAAGAACTGCTACAATACTAATAAACCATGTGTACTTTTTGAAATTTACAACAGTCAGTACCTACCTCTAATTCTTAAAAGTGTTCCAGCACCATCCTCTAAGATTGTCTTTATGCCGTTCGGATCTGTTTTAGTAGCCACACATCGTCTTATTATGACTCGGCAGTAGAAGGTGGTGTTATCTGTCCAATGGAAATCTTGTAGAAGAAGATTGGAGCCATCCATCAATCTGGTCTTTCCCTTGTAATCCGGGTGTATGTAGTCCGGGTTTGGATGGTAGACGTAGTTCTCTCTAGGGTCTCCGATCATCCAGTAGACTTCTGTGCTTAAAATGCTGCTCTTCTCTTTTACAGTGAAGCTGCAATTGATTGTTGTGGGATGATGGATTTTGGCTTCCTCCGGCTGAATGATGTTTAAGGAATTTGTTTTATCTAAACAAAATTGTAAGAGTATTTTTCTTAGTATTCAGTTAAAGCACATCTAAATCCTATTTTTTAAACTCAGGCTATACTGTATCAGGAAAAGTATGTATCTCCTTTCAGGTTTCTCTATTTCTACATGGATCTTCTCCAGGGAAAGTTACTTTTAGGGCCCATGCACACAAGCAACTGTACTTACAGTAACTGCACGTTTTGAATGAATGTTTACATGCATTTGAAGCGTGCTGAACATGCACTTGTCGCGCACTTGAATACATTTTGCGCTGCGCTTAGCACTGCATTTACAGTGCATTTCTCTATAAATATACCAATAATACCTGCGCTACTGATCACTATAATAACAGCTGATGTGTAAAACACAGTCAGTGTTTTTAGAATTAAAAGACCTTAGTACACAGCGCTCAATTGTGTTATCCTGGTGCTATTATCTACTGTTAATCAATCGTGTGATCCATATAAATTCATCATTTGCATGAAGTGCTCCTGTGCATCAATAATTTAAAGGGGTTGTAAAGGCAGAAGGTTTTTTATCTTAATCCATTCTATGCATTAAGATAAAAAACCTTCTGTGTGCAGCAGCCCCCTTCAACCACCCCTAATATTTACCTGAGCCCCATCTCGATCCAGCGATGAGAACGAATGCGCCATTGGCTCCCGCTGCTCTCAAAGTCAATTAGCCAATGAGGCGAGAGAGGGGGTGGGGCTGAACCGCAACTCTGTGTTTGAATGGACACACAGAGCTGTGGCTCGGGTGCCCCCAAGCAAGCTGCTTACTGTGGGGGCACTCAACAGAAAGGAAGGACCAGGAGCACTAAAGAGGGACTTGAGAAGAGGAGGATTGGGGCTGCTCTTTGCAAAACCCCTGAACAGAGGAGGTAAGTATAACATGTTTGTTTTTTTAAACAAAAAAAAGGAGACTTTAGTCTGTTTCAGACCGCCTGCCGCAGTTTCAGCCCCTCCTGAGCGAACCAATGTAGGGCTACATCGTTTGCGCACGGGGCTTAGGGTCGCACGTGAGCGCGCCCTACATCCCCGCAATGGTCTGATTCAGTACAGAACTGATCAGTCATCAGGTCCAGGCCAATGATTTTTGGCCTGGACCTGGTGATCAGTTCTGACCAATGAAAAACTTGGGTGTCAGCGCTGCTCTGTAAACCATCCACTATATTAAATCTAAATGTAAACATTTATATCATATGAATAGTGCATAAAGTGCTGAGTGCAATAAAAAATGTGACTTTAGTGGTACAAAATTCATATATATATATAAATAAGTGTCCATATAAATATGACACGTTCATAAAGTGCTGCTGCAGTGCTTCAATAAGAAGTGATCAATCCGGGCTCACTCGATGTGCAATTCGTGCTCCCCATTTGTGTCCCCGCTCACCGGAACAACTATACCAAGAGCTTTATCCTGGATATTACACTTCAATGCTGGTATAGGCTGGGATCAACAGATGGCCTTTTTTAAATCTCTATGTCTCTATGTCTCATTCTCCTCCGCAGTGGTACATAAAACGGAAAGACTCTCCATGGTGAAGTACTGTATACCATTTTTATTTAAGAAATAACATCCACTTACATTAAAAACAATGTAATTCTCTACTGCACGGTGGTTATGGCAGAGTGTGGCATGCGTTCCACCGGCCGGAACTGATGTCATATGCTAGGACCTCGCTTTACGCGTTTCACCCCTCCCATTGGGCATCATTTGAAGCTTCATTTAGCATTAGTGACCGTTAGTTTCTATCCCAAATAGGTTTAGGGTACCCGCCATCCCTCCTCAGTAAGATGTAACCCCCTGATCACCCCTAGTTAGCCCCTTCATTGCCCTGTCACAGGGTCACTTTTATAGTGTACAGATCTTTTTTCTGATCACTATATTAGTGCCAAAGGTGACAATAGTTAGTGTTAACGCTAGTTAGCGTCAATCTAGGACAGCGTCAGATCCCCATTGCATATTTAGAAAAATAATGTAACCCTTTGATTGCCAGTGACACACACATACACACACTAAACACCTCCATTACTAGTATAGTATCTGAACGGAACAATATCTTTGATCTGATTAGAACTATGCTACCGTCCCCAATAGTTTAGGGTTCCCAAAATGCAGCGTTAGCAGGATCAGCCACGACACCTGCCAGCACCCAAACAAGTGCAGTAATCAATAGATTACTGTCACTTCCAAAATACAACACACAAAACCGCAGCGTTAGCAGAGTCAGGCCTGATCTCTGCTAGCACTAGCAGTTTTTTTTTTTTCGTAGCGGTTTAAACAGTCCTCGACAACCAGATGCTTTTTTACCTGTGAGTCACACTAGGTACCTGTAAATTTATTGGCCAAAATGTCAAGTCAGAGGTACACTAGTGAAGAGGCCTACAGGATACTGAGCATGACTGATGAGAGTGATGGGGAAGCGTCACAGTCAGAATTAGGCTCAGTATACAAACCTGTAGACAACACCCTGACTGATAGCTCTGACGACAGAGTAGCGGTCCCAGGTGAAACAATCGCAGGGTTCCTCGTATGCAGCATAGTGTCTGTACTAGTGCCGCTCGACGTTTTGGTGAACTGGCATGCACCAGCGGCCTAGCACATCCTGGTCATAGACAAACCAGCACTGCAGTATCACTTGGTGATGTGGCGAGTCCCATAAGTGTATTTCAAGCTGATGCAGTGGCTAGCACAAGTAATGATCCGCAGCCACCGAGAATTCAAAGAAAGGCTCGTAGAGCCCATAGTGTCCTCCCTGAGGTGCTGGCAAATCCTGATTGGCAGCCCACAGATTCTGCAGTGCCCGTACTTCCCCCATTCACTGACCAACCTGGAATTCAGGTGGAAACAGCCAATTTTACTTCCTTTGATTTTTTACGAGCTGTTTTTCACTGAAGATCTGTACAGATCTATTGAGGACCAAAGGAATTTATATGCTGATCAATTAATCGCCGCACATCCAAAAATGTCCCTTACCAGAGAATTTGCATGGAAATGTATCACTGTTCCTGAATTTAAAACCTTTCTGGGCCTATCCTTCAACATGGGCATTACTAAAAGAGTGAGTTGCAGTCATATTGGTCCACTGACCCAATTCACCATATCCCCGTGTTCTCTGATGCCATGGCCATGGCCAGGACTATATATGAGAAAATCCCGCTGTTCATGACTTCAGTGTCGTCCTCGGGGTGACCCTGGATATGACCGGCTCCACAAAATTCGGCCCCTTGTAAACCCCTTCAACCAGAAGTTTGCAGCCTTGTATACACACCAAAAAGTTGTCTGCTTAGAGTCCCTGATTAAGTTTTCTGGCCGCCTTGCTTTCAAACTGTTTTTCCCCAGCAAGCGTGCCAGATACGGGGTCAAGATGGATAAGCTCTGTGACAGGGCCACAGGCTATACAGTTCGTTTCTGTGTTTCCGAGGGCAAAGATAGCACTATGGAGCCCCCCAACTGCCTAGACTACATAGGGAGCAGCGGCAAGATTGTGTGGGACTTGGTTTCACCCTTATTCGGAAAGGTCGTGGACAACTTTTTACACAAGTGTGCCACTTTTTAGTGACCTTTCTGAATTTGCAATTGGTGCATGTGGCACCCTGCAATCTAATCCCTGGGGCTTCCGCCAACGGCTTGTAGATACCCAACTTAGACTGGAGGGAGAGAGTGTCACAAGTTAGCCTGTATATTCTTACCTCCTTGCAGCAATGCTTCTGTCTTGGCTCCCTTCACATGTGGTGTTTGGGCTTCTATGGGCGTCGCCTGCTCCACTGTGGGTTATATCCTGTTTCTGTCAATTACTTCCTGGGTCACCTCCCTGTTTGCTTCCCTATATATACACAGGCTCAGTGCACTGTTCCTTGCTTGAGCAACAACCCTGTTCTCTGAGCTCCCATCCGTGTATCCCTTGGCTATGGTATCTGATCTCCTGTGTACCGACCCGGCTTTGTTTCTCCGTCTACGTTTGTCTGCTGCCTGTCCTGACCTCGGCTTGTCTCTTGGATCTCCTTATAGTCTCCTGTTTACCCTGCACACGCCAGCGGTCTCCACATTCTCAGCTGGGCCTACCTGGGGGCCGCGACCTGGTTCCAGTCTGCTGCAAGTCCATCCCCACCATCAGGGGCAAGGGTGAAGAAGCAGGCTGGGGCTTAGACTCTGCGCCCCGGGGAATCCTTAGCTGGGGATCTATAAGGGCTCACTACCACAGACCCGTGACAGTTTGATCAAGCCATGAGCTCGTCCGAGACACCGCAGCCACTTCAGGATCAACTTCAGAGTTTGGAACAGAGAGTTAACGTTCAGCAGGCTTATCAAGAACAGATTATGCAGTGTCTGCAGGCTCTTTCTTCCCGTTTGGATCAGCTGCAGATTGTTCCTACTCCCGCTTCCTCTGTTCCAGCTCCTGTGTCCGCCCCTGTTGCTTCCGCTTCCGCAGTCCCTCCAGCAGAGGTCAGTCCTGCAAAACTCCAGCTGCCTCCGCCATCTCGCTTCTCTGGGGACCCCAAAGCTTGTCGGGGATTCATTAATCAGTGCTCAATCCACTTCGAGCTAGCAGGCCATTACTTTCCTACTGATCGTTCCAAGGTGGCGTACATGATTTCACTCCTGTCGGGACCAGCGTTGGCTTGGGCCTCGCCGCTGTGGGAACGTCAAGATCCTACCGTTTCCAGTCTCTCTGCCTTCCTACAAGCTTTCCGTAATACCTTTGATGTGCCTGGCAGGGCCTCATCTGCTTCCGGAGCCCTTCTTCGTCTTCGTCAAGGAAACATGACTGTTGGTCAATATGCAGTTCAGTTTCGCACCCTGGCTTCGGAACTGGCATGGAACAACGAGGCTCTTACTGCAACATTTTGGCAAGGTCTTGCAGATCGTATTAAGGACGAACTAGCTGGCAGAACTGTACCCACCAACTTGGATGGCTTGATTTCCCTTAGCATCCAAATTGATGTCCGCTTCCAGGAGCGAGATCTGGAAAGGACTGTGTCACGTCACCCCCCACTGGGTCACCTTGCTCCTGTTGTCCAGAACATTCTGGAACAACCCATCTCTCCCGCAGTATTGGCTTCTGAAGAACCCATGCAATTAGGCCGGACACGCCTCGCTCCAGAAGAAAGGTCCCGTCGCCTGAGACTCGGCCTGTGCCTTTACTGCGGAGCTGGTGGTCATATGATAAAATCCTGCCCCGTCCGTCCGGGAAACTCTCGGGTCTAGGTCGCTCAGAGGGAAGCGATCTAGACCAGAATCTGAACTCAGCCACCTACCCTCGATTTGTTATTCCCGTCTCTATTCATTGGGCCCTAAATTCTTATCAAGTTTCTGCATATGTAGACTCTGGAGCAGCCGGGAATTTCATTGAGCAGTCTTTGGCCACTGAACTTGGCATTCCTCTAGTTCCCCTGGCTATGCCTCTAGCTGTTTCGGCAGTGGATGGCTCTACCTTGGCCTTTGGACCTCTACGCTTCAGAACAGCCTCCATCACCATGCATGTCGGTGTTCTTCATCGGGAGGAAGTCTCCTTCCTGATACTTCCCAAGTCTTCTAGTCCCATCATTCTTGGACTTCCATGGTTGAAGAAACACTCACCTTATTTGGATTGGAACTCTGGCCAAGTATTATCTTGGGGGTCGCAATGCCATCAGACCTGTCTCCCTAAGGTGTCTCCACCTCTCCGTGTACCTGTGGCTGAGGTCTCTACCTCTCCAATCCTTCCTCAGCAGTATCTGGCCTTCCGAGATGTCTTTTGCAAGAAAGCTGCTGACAGTTTGCCTCCTCATCGTCCCTACGACTGTGCGATTGACCTCCAACCCGAGATTTCACCACCCCGAGGTAGAGTCTACCCTCTCTCCATCCCGGAGACCCAAGCCATGTCCAAGTACATCCAGGAAAATCTGCAGAAAGGATTTATACGTAAATCCAATTCTCCTGCTGGGGCTGGGTTCTTCTTTGTGGAGAAAAAGGATGGTACACTCCGGCCCTGCATTGATTATAGAGGTCTCAACGCCATCACCATTAAAAATCGGTACCCGTTACCCTTGATTTCCGAACTTTTTGACAGGCTACGAGATGCTCATATTTTCACCAAGTTGGACCTCCGTGGAGCATACAATTTGATTAGGATTCGAGACGGGGATGAATGGAAAACCGCTTTCAACACCAGAGATGGGCACTATGAATATCTCGTAATGCCTTTTGGCTTGTGTAACGCCCCAGCTGTCTTCCAGAACTTTGTTAATGAAATTTTTTCTGATCTCCTATATGTTTGTGTCATCGTGTATCTGGATGACATACTCATCTTTTCTCCAGATTTGAATACTCATCGCCAGCATGTTTGTACGGTTCTTCAACGTCTTCGGGACCACCGCTTATATGTGAAGTTGGAGAAGTGTCTCTTCGAGCAAACCCAAGTTCCTTTCCTAGGCTACATAGTCACAGATAAAGGACTGCTTATGGATCCTGCCAAACTTCAGGCCATCTCCAACTGGCCTCAGCCTTCTGGTCTAAAAGCTACGCAACGGTTCTTGGGATTCACCAATTTCTATCGCCAGTTCATCCCTGATTACTCCTCTCTGGTGGCACCCATTGCCTCCTTGACCCGGAAGGGTGCCAATGCCAGAGCCTGGCCTCCTGAAGCTGTCAAGGCTTTCCACAAGCTCAAATCGGCCTTCCTATCGGCATCTATTCTCAAACGCCCTGACATTCTTCAGCCTTTCTTCTTGGAAGTAGATGCCTCGTCCTTGGGAGTGGGGGCCGTCCTTCTCCAAAGACATGACAGTAAGCTCCGCCCCTGTGCCTTTTTCTCGAAGAAGTTTTCTGATGCAGAGAAAAACTACACCATCGGGGATCGGGAGCTTCTGGCTATCAAGCTGGCACTGCAAGAATGGCGACATCTACTGGAGGGGTCTCCTCATCATATTCTGATCTATACCGATCATAAGAACCTCCAGTATCTGCAGTCCGCCCGACGTTTAAATCCCAGGCAAGCACGATGGGCTCTCTTTTTTGCCAGGTTTAATTTTGACATCACCTTCCGGCCTGGCTCCAAGAATGCTCGTGCGGATGCCTTGTCCAGATCATTTGACGTTGCTGATTCAGAGTGTCATATTGAACCTGAACATATTATTCCTGCCAATTGTTTCCTGGCCTCCACTCACCTTCAGTCTCCACGTATCCCTCCCGGAAAGACTTTTGTGAGGCCCTCCCTTCGCCCCAAGCTTCTCAAATGGGCACATGATTCCAAACTCTCTGGACATCCTGGTGTGCAACGCACCTGTGCCTTCCTGCTGCGTTACTACTGGTGGCCCTCACTCCGGAAGGATGTTGAGAAATATGTCCAGGCTTGCTCCATTTGCGTGCAGTCTAAGTCTTCTACTTCAGCTCCAGCAGGTCTCCTGTTACCTCTACCTGTTCCAGATGTACCGTGGCGCTGCATTTCTATGGACTTTATATCTGAACTACCCCCATCAGCGGGCTCCACCGTTATCTGGGTGGTGGTGGACAGGTTTTCTAAAATGTGTCACTTAACTCCACTTCCAGGCCTACCCTCTGCTGTCACTTTGGCTTCCATCTTCATTAGGGAAATCTTTCGTCTCCATGGTATGCCCTCACACATTGTCTCAGATAGAGGAGTTCAGTTTACGGCCCGCTTCTGGAGAGCCCTGGCCACGTCATTTGGAATCAAGTTGGATTTCTCCTCAGCTTTTCATCCGCAGTCAAATGGTCAAACGGAAAGGGTTAACCAGAATGTGGAACGGTATCTTCGTGCCTTCATTTCTGCCCATCAGGATGATTGGGTAGACCTTTTACCCTGGGCAGAATTTGCCCTCAATAACCATGCTAATGCCAGCACTGGTGAGTCTCCCTTCTTCACGGTATTTGGCCGCCATCCTTCAGTACCATTTCCTGTTCCGATCTCTGCTGAAGTGCCGGCAGCCGCAGAGGTGCAACGGTCTCTCAATTCTATCTGGGCAGATGTTTCCAAGAATTTACATCTGGCGGCTTCCAGGTACAAGGTAGCTGCAGATCGTCATCGCCGTGCGAGCCCCAAAATTCTCCCTGGTGATAAGGTTTGGCTCTCTACCAAGAATATCCGTCTCAGGGTACCCTCTATGAAGTTTGCTCCCCGTTTCATTGGTCCCTTTACAGTCCTCTGCCAGGTTAACCCTGTCGCTTTTAAGCTCCGTCTCCCGTCACATCTAAAAATCCCCAATGTTTTCCATGTTTCTCTCCTGAGACCATACATCATCAATAGGTTTTCTCATCCTATTCGTCGTCCTTCTCCAATAACCAGTACTTCGGATCAGTACGAAATCAAGCAAATCTTGGATTCCAAATTCTCCAGGGGGAGGCTCTTGTATCTAGTGGACTGGAAAGGATATGGTCCTGAGTAGAGATGTTGGATTCCTTCCACTGATGTTTCTGCACCTCGTTTGGTGAAACTTTTTCATCAGAAGTTTCCTCTCAAGGCTGGGCCCAAACGAGTGGGGAGGCCCCGCAAGAGGGGGGGTACTGTCACAAGTTAGCCTGTATATTCTTACCTCCTTGCAGCAATGCTTCTGTCTTGGCTCCCTTCACATGTGGTGTTTGGGCTTCTATGGGCGTCGCCTGCTCCACTGTGGGTTATATCCTGTTTCTGTCAATTACTTCCTGGGTCACCTCCCTGTTTGCTTCCCTATATATACACAGGCTCAGTGCACTGTTCCTTGCTTGAGCAACAACCCTGTTCTCTGAGCTCCCATCCGTGTATCCCTTGGCTATTGTATCTGATCTCCTGTGTACCGACCCGGCTTTGTTTCTCCGTCTACGTTTGTCTGCTGCCTGTCCTGACCTCGGCTTGTCTCTTGGATCTCCTTATAGTCTCCTGTTTACCCTGCACACGCCAGCGGTCTCCACATTCTCAGCTGGGCCTACCTGGGGGCCGCGACCTGGTTCCAGTCTGCTGCAAGTCCATCCCCACCATCAGGGGCAAGGGTGAAGAAGCAGGCTGGGGCTTAGACTCCGCGCCCCGGGGAATCCTTAGCTGGGGATCTATAAGGGCTCACTACCACAGACCCGTGACAGTGAGCCTGCTTGAGGTCTAACAGATTACTTGTAGTGAAGTGGAGGGATACACGGAATGTTTTCGTTCTGTCCTCCTTTCACGCAGAAACGACAGTACAAATTTCAACGGCAACTGGTGTTGTTGAGAAGCCCCTCATCGAATACGTCTTAGGCCTGGTTCACACCTATGCGATTTTTTATACTTTTTGCAAAAACGCACTACTGTTCATTTAACATAGTTTCCACTAGGACACGTTCCTGTGCTTTTTTTCAGCCGCTGTGTATTTGGAAAGGGTCAAGGACTTTTTTCAATGCAAATTTGTTTTGCTTTTTCCATAAACTTCAATGCAGAAGCTGCAGAAAAGCAAACAAATTGGCCAAAAAAAAGGATTTAAATGCAAAATGCAAAACACAGCAAAATTGCCTGTGCAAAAACGTAAAAAGCACTGCAGAAATGTATCAAAATCAAACCGCATAGGTGTGAACATGGCCTTATGCTGGCCATACACATATCGATTTTCAGACGAGAATATTTGTACGGAAAATCTTTGTACATTCGCTAAATAAAAGAATGCAGTTTTAAAAATTTCTCTTGTGTAGCATTGCCCCCGTAAGGACTGCTGATCATCCACTCTGTGGGTCTCCCCCTGGTTACCAAAACCCAGTTAACAACAAATGTAATTCTTACACTCCTCTTGGCTCTTCACTCCATTAAACAGTCCAGGGGTGTTTGGTTGTTTTTGTTGTTTATTTTGTAATCAGGATAGGATAAGAAAATACTCCAATTTAACTATTCACAATTTCTGAGGACTTTCTATCTTCTAGTTCACTTAGATATGGAACAGCCAGGCTGTTAATTCATCCTGCCACTTTAGATGAATGGGATTAAGTCTCTTGCTTTCTTTCAGGAGGACTTGGTGGACATTATAATATCTTATCTTCAGGATACTCTTCCTAGCTATCCTATGAGCTGGGGTGGCCCCCCTCAGGTCAGGCCCCTTGACACAAGTTGCTGTACTCATGATACTGCAGAAACAAGACTTCCAGTGTCTCCCCTCTCAGTCAGCTTCCCTGGAACTCTTAGTTTAGCTCCTCTCAACCGCTCCTCTTGCCCTCTGACGACCTCCTGTGACCGCATGGCACCTCTACAGAGGAGGAGGCAGCCGCCCTCTCCCTCCGGGACTCCGCTCTCCAACGAAAGACCCCCAGCACATGTGCTCCTGGCTTTTATACAGTATCCCAGCATGCTCCGAGGTGACCTGCCCTCTGCCATTAATCAGGACTGTATCAAAAACATATGCCCCCATTCGTCAGGTTTCCTCTCACTGTCCAACATGCCTCCCTATTGGACCAGCATCAAACACTCTCCAGACTAAATGGATGGCATACTGAGCACAATGAGCAGACCTCACTAACAGATCCTGCTCCCCGATAGGCAGAGAGCAATATAGATTTACCTGCAGCCCCTCTGGTAAGCAGACAGAGCTCAAAACTATACTCTCTCACTAAAAACCTACCTAGGAGGATGCTACACTTGCTTTTAGCATTCAGTTTTAAAATGAATGTCATTTCTGAACGAAACCACATACACAGTCTGGAAATTCCTTTGACCAAGAAGTTTTCTATTTTGCTCCTTCAAATTTTCTTGTCACTGTAGTTGAAAAGGAACGTCAATTTGACCCCAATAATGATTAGAAAATTGAAAGAAAGTTCTTAAAATTATTTTTTTTTTTTTGAAGGAAGACATTGTTTTCGTATGGGCAGCATAGCTGACAGCAGGCGCAGGGATCTTTTATCAAGTCACCAGCCTATGACAAGGGAGTCTGTCATACATGATATATTACAGTTCTGTCTGAATATCGTCTTTCATTTTTTTTCTCTTTAAAGATGAAGTAAAGCCAAAGATTGTTTGGCTGTACATTTCCTATGGATCACAGACATGCAGTTCGTTTTGCACCCCTGTGACCCATTTTCAGCAGAGAGCGGTCTGAAGTCTGCTCTCTGCTGACATCACAGAAGTCAGTCCAGGCACCGCGTCATCGAGAAAATGGAAGTCGGGATCCGCCAGGTGCCTGGACCGACAACCGGCTCAGCCTCTCAGTGAGCCGCTAAGAGCCTGAGTCGGCTGCTCCCCGCCCCTCCACAGACCAGCGCTCCAATGAGCGAGGAGGGGGCAGAGCAGAGAGCCGGTGACTGTCAGTCACCAGCTCTCTGCTCAGGGAGGTGTCAGAACCGAGCAATCGGCGGTGTTCGATCGCTCGGTTCTCTGTGCAGAGGCGTGGGGGACAGATGCATGATCCACCTAGGCAAGTATAAATAGGGGGAAACAATAAAACCCATACTTCTCTTTTAACAACTTTAAGACCGGGCCTATTTTTGACACTTGGTGCATACAAGCTAAAATCTGTTTTTTTTTTTTTTGCTAGAAAACTACTTAGAACCCCCAAATAATATATATATTTTTTGTTAGAAGAGACCCTAGAGAATAAAATGGAGATTGTTGCAATATTTTTTATCACACCGTATTTGCGCAGTGGTCCTCCAAACACATTTTTTTTGGAAAAAATTATCTTTTTTTAAATTACAAAAAAAAAAAACAGTATAATTAGCTAAATTTTTTTCCATAATGTGAAAGATAATGTTAAGCCGAGTAAATAGATACCCAACATGTCATGCTTCAAAATTGTTCACGATCACGGTATGGCGACAAACATTGGTACTTAAAAATCCACATAGGCGAAACTTTAAAAATGTTTACAGGTTACCAGCTTAGGGTTACAGAGGAGATCCAGGGCTCAAATTATTTCTCTCACTCTAATGATCGTGGTGATACCTCACACATGTGTGGTTTGAACATGGTTTACATATGTGGGCGGGACTTGCATATGCGTTCGCTTTTGCGTGCGAGCTAACGGGGACAGGGCGCTTTAATTTTTTTCTTTTTTTACTATTTATTTTATTTATTATTTTTTATTTTTACACAGTTTTTAAAAAAAAAAAAATGTAAACATCCCTTGTAATAGAAATAGGCATGACAGGTCCTCTTTATTGTGAGATCTGGGGTCAAAAAGACCTCACACCTAACAACTACACTAAAAAAGAAAAAAAAAATTGTTGAAAAAAAAAAAAATCGGCCCTTTAAACCTGTGGCTAGGCAACAACGTTTGATGTCACTCCGGTCCTCCAAGACCATAGAGTCGAGTGAGGGCCATCTTGCCCTCACTTGACTTCCTGTCTCACAGGATCCCGGACCGGATCGTTTTCCCGCTGCTGGCGAGTCCGGTAAGCGGGTAAAACGGCAGGGATGTGGCCGGAGGGGGGGCACCTCTTCCGCCGCACTGTAAGGGTGATCTCATGGCAAATCCTCCACTGGGACCACCCTTAACTGAAAGCAGATCGCCCGCTTTTTTAAAAAATACCAGGGTTATGGAACCTATCTGCTGTCATAACCCCGGTATTTAGCGTCAAAGGACCGACGTAAAACTGCGACGGGCGGTCGGTAAGTGGTTAAATAAAAAATTTGATCTGAGTCTATTGATATTTACCAGATTCAACCTCTAATAGTATATACAGTATATCTCTTCTCAGAGTGGATTTGAGATTTTGCTCTTTAACCTTATAGTTGATTATTTATATTTACCATTGCATATAAATATTAAGGAATAAATTGCCTTTTTATTTAACTTTACATATTAACTAAATTATACAACACACTTTTTTTTTAAGGTTATTATCTGATTAATCGAATAATCGAAACAACCAATCGATTATGAAATTAATCATTAGTTGCAGCCCTAATCTAAAATGTTATTATCATTTGGGCTGTAAGCACAGAGGGAGGATTCTGAAAATAAGGGAGAATTTCATTCACACTGGAATTTCACCTATTATACCCGTTTGCCATAGATTTGTCAAAAGTAATACCAACATGTTGAAAGGGAAAATTTTTATCATTCTTGTTCTTGTACAAATAAACATTTAATGCATGACAAAGGCTTCACAGAGTGCTATGGGTTATCTAAAGAGAACGTGGAGCAGTAGTCATCTTCTTTGGGGCACTCCTTTCTGTCTCTGGAGCCTCACACAGAGCTGTAGAGAGGGAGGGTAGCAAGGGAAGGAATCACTGCTCTGATTCACTTGTGTGAATGTAATTTTCAGCTTGAGCTACTGAGACCTGAAAACAACAGAATTTTTGTAACACGCAGTAAGGAGAAACTGGAAAGCAATAGTAACGTTTACCTAACTAGAAAAAGAAAAAATATATATATATTTGAAAAAGTTATTATTTTAGAATAAAAAAGAAGACAATAAAATATCTTGCATTCTGTAAATAAAGCATTAAAAATACATAAAAATGTACCTATAATTTGAAGATCGGGTCCAGGGTGGTTAGATGATGTTTTTCCATTGCAAGTTTCTATTTCCCACCAATAGAATCCCTTGTGTGCATGATTCACTTGATTTATTTTGAAGGATAAAATAGAATCCTTGAACAAGCATCTTTCTGTAGGTGTCTCCCGTCCTATACGGCAGGCAGTAACATTGGGTAAAGTATTTACATTCCTATTCCTAATACGACTGAGAAATGCCACATTTTCTCCAGGAGCAGCAAAGATAACCGGAATCGTCTCCACATCGGGTTCATGTTCACCTGAAAGATTCAGCAAAATTATACAACTATAGAGAAATGTACAGAACAAAAAAAAAAAAAAAAAAAACTTATTTTGAAAAGTTAATTAAAATGCTAATGTAAAACAAGGACTGAGCGTTCAGAAAAACCGATAACCCAATCACCCAGCTCTAAGGTCAGTAGATAAATCTCATGTGCATATATACCATAAGATAAACATAAAATGATAAGCTGCTGCCTTAAAATAAACAATATAAAATAAGGTGCATATCAATCAAAATTAATAGACACAAGCAGCGCTAATTGCTAAATATACATATCATAAAAAGTACATGAATAAGCCCTGTATTGACAGAGCTGACGTCATCAATGATATAGCATCTACAGTCCATAAAAGTCCAAACAGTCCATCACCAAGTGACCTTTCAGTGAAAGGTAATAGCAGACACCAACATATAAACTGCTAGGGATATGCCTCCACCTCACCACGTGTACCCCAATGGTAATGCTCTTACCAGGACTTGCCGTGTAATTAAGCATATAAATCCTCCACAGACTCTGTTTGGCTTCAGACCGCTTCACAATCGAATATACTCTCAGCCATCCAAGCATATGGGGAGTAAAAAAGATGCACAATAGGGCAGTATTGCTTGATAAAAGTGCACCTTTATTAAAAACCCTCTCCCATCGCACTTACATTGGCAAAAAAACATTAAAAGCATTCAATCAATTGTCAGCACAGGGTTACCGTCCAGCCGCTCGTCTCCCGCTCGCTCAGTGGCGTCCCGGAAGTTGCTCGAGACCAGACAGCGTCCTGTTGCTAGGGTGACCGCGCAAGTCACCGCCCTGACGTACGTTTCGTCAATAGGCTTCAACAGAGGGCGTGCTTGCGCGGTCACGCCACTTCCCTTTTATCTATTCTCCCTGGTCAGCATTAACCACTTCAGCACTGCCACAGCGGTTGCGGTCTGCCATCTACAGGGAGTTATATGAAATAGCAAGCTTTATAACCTCTACAGCTGCCATTTAGTTCCATTATTCCTGCTGACATTGCAAACTATAGAATTCCTAATGGCATTGCTGCCTTATAGCTGAGATGTGTGTCCTATATCGTTATTTCATCCAGTAAGTATACAATAAAGCAATATCAACATAGTTGAATGTGTTTCTTTGTGAAATTGGTGGTTATTTTTCATTATTCCAATATAATGTATTCAAAATAGCCATCTAACAGTCCGACCATATTGTTCTGCCCTATTAGAACATATGTGCTCGTAAATAGCTAAAAATATTTTAAAAGAATACAATATAAGATTATTAAATATATATTTATATTGGTGTGCCACCAATTGCACATACATAGCCTAAACACTGGCCTAACATGCAACTCTATATGTTATTAACCTTGGGTTGCTGGAAGGCTAAGAAATACATATACTTAAAAATAACAATGATCATATACACTAACATAAAAGTGTGCAATGGTATGAGGATATAAATATACATAACCCATACATATTATACAACAAAAAAAATTCCATAGGGACATAAAAGATTTTCAAAGTGGCCAAGTGTATGCTTGGCAGTCTCCCGATACGGCACAGGCTGTGCCGGGGCCGAGTCGGGAGGGTGCCGAAGTGAGAACAGACAATACGCCCTTAAGGGGAATACCGAGGAATATGGTACAAAATAGGTCCCAAGTGGCTGGCACACCGAATAGGAGCAATTCGAAAGGTAGGCAGCCAGTAACTAACAATGGGCCTCAGGCTCAAAAAAACAAAACAACTAAACCCATGACTCAGCGAGTATATCAGCACCCCAATAAAGGGAATAATAATCAAAGAGTTTATAGGCCACCAGTAGACTCACAGAATCGCAATAGCGGATATGGGGTAACGACCCAGAACCGCTTTGGACCACTTGCAAACCAGAGTGAGCCTTGGACCCCAGCTCCCTCACGTCCTTTTTTATGGAGGGGCGGCAGGGGCAGGGGACGCCGGAGAGGGGGCAGAGGAGGGATGGGCAACAATGCCAACCCACGACAGCCACCCCCACCCTATGTAGAAATGGGGAACCAAGGTCCCCAGTGGCGGGACAATCAGGAGCCTCAGGATTTCTGGATAGAGGCCGGCGGAGAGGATGTAGAGCAGGGAGGAGGACCCACAAAAAGAAAGAGGGTGGGACACTGAGTGGTATATACAACCTTGCCAACATCACTCTTAATAACAAAGAGACCAATATCTTACACGCTGGCCTGAAGTGTGCAGCAAAAAGGCCAATCAGTAAGTTTGGAGTATATATGGATATACACAAATTTATCCGAAAAGTTAATTTAAAAAGATACTATCTGAGTGACACCAGACCCAAACCGGAAAATAGACCCACTTATTCAATAGGCATTGATAGCGGGTTAAAGAATAAATCTTTATATAACCCAGCACAACCCTCTAACCACTGTGTGGACGTCTTCAAAAGGCTGGTTTTGAGAGACTTGTCTAATATAGAACCGAGTAAGAACGTGAACCCCAGGCATATCCAAGAAGGGCTTGAAGCATTAGAAAAACGGAATGATGTCATCATTTGCCCTGCGGATAAGGGGGGAGGAGTTGTAATCATGCATAAAGAATATTACCATAATCAGCTGATAGAGATGTTAGCAGACACTAGCACTTACCAACAGCTTGCTGGTGACCCCACTAAGTCATCAAGGAGAGAGCTAAGTGATTTGATCACATATGGACGGGATAGTGGGGTTCTAACAAAAAGAGAAAAGAGGTACTTGGTACCAAGCTTTAGTAGAGTGCCCACCATCTACACTCTCCCGAAAATCCATAAGGATGTGACAAACCCGCCACCCAGGCCGATAGTGAATAGCATTAATTCAGTGACGGCCAGGGCAGGCGAGTATCTTGATCACTTCCTTCAGGATTCTGTTGTTCGCACTAAATCCTATCTCCGGGATACGAAGGACTTTTTGAGTTCTTTGAGATCCTTAAGCGGGCTTAACACAGGTGATGTGTATTTGGTAACAGCTGATGTCGCATCACTATATACAGTGATTCAGCATGATGATGCCCTCTTGGCTTTAAACTGGGCGTTTAGCCAGAGGGATGATTTGCCCGACCTCCAAAAACGGTTTTTGAGCCAGTTGTTAACATTCTGTCTCTCACATAATTATTTCTGGTTCGGGGGTGAGTTCTACACTCAGAAGAAGGGCGTGGCTATGGGGGCTAAATATGCCCCCAGCCTGGCCAATCTCTTCATGAGTGAGTGGGAGGACCGCTTTGTGTATTGCAATAAAAAGTCGGAGTTATTACTCTATAAAAGGTACATAGACGATTTGTTCCTTATCTGGCGAGGTAGTGAACAATCGCTGTGTGACTATATGCAACACCTGAACAATAACAGAAATAATATAAAACTAGAGTTCAGTTGGAGCCAAACGAACATCCATTATCTCGATGTCGAGGTTTTTTTACAAGGTGGTGAAGTTGGTACAAAAACTTATTTCAAGCCAACGGACAGGAATAGTTACCTCCCCATGTACAGCGGGCACCACTCCAAGTGGTTGCGTAACATCCCTAAGGGGCAGTTTCTCCGAGTTAGGAGGAACTGCACCAGAGATGAAGATTATAATATTCAATCTGTACTGCTAAAAAACCGCTTCATAGAGAAGGGATATAATGACGCCATTCTTGAAGGCATTAGACAAGAAGTTGGAGGATGCACACAGGAACAATGTCTGGAGGATAGAACACCGTCGGAAGACCGTAGATATGAATGGGGGTTTATATCTAATTATAGTGAGCAACATAAAGAGGTGGAGAACATCTTTAGGAAGCATTGGGGTGCCTCTGTATGGACAAAATCCTAGGGGCAGCTATTCCCCAAAACCCCACTTTTATCTATCGAAAAGGCCCCTCTTTTGGTGATAAGGTGGTGAAGAAAATCATAGACCCCCCTACCAAACCCAAAATGTTTTGGGATCGTGAGGGATTCTATGCATGCAGTAGATGTGTGTCTTGTAGGCAGATTAAGGAACATATCTGTGGGATAAAGACCTTTGTTTCAAGTGCCAATGGACAAGAATTCCAGATTAAGGAATGTATCACGTGCCAAACAACGCACGTGGTATATTGTTTAGAATGTCCATGTGGCCTTATGTACGTCGGACGCACGAAGAGAACATTGTCAAAACGTGTGTCCGAGCACATAGCGAAAATCATCAAAGGTGATAAAGACCACAGTGTGCCTCTCCATTTTAAATTAAAACACAATCAAGACCCCTCAGGCTTGAGGTTTTGGGGCATAGATAGGATCCATCCAAATTGGAGAGGATCTAATATGGTAAGAGAACTTTCACGCAGAGAAACATACTGGATTTACCTGACCGATGTTCTCCATCCCAGAGGCTTGAACGTCGAACTGGACGTAAACTGCTTCATAAGTGATTACTGATAGCAGTTTGCGTCTAGTGACGGATGGGTATAATGATAATGAGTATTAATTGGGATCCACATTACCATAGTGGGGGTGTGTGTTTCCATCAACTTGCCACCCAAAGTAATATTTGGATGGTTCAAATTAGGGATACTCTATTGAGTTTGGGCAATTCTTCTTCTTTTTTAGTTCGTTTTTTTTGTGAACCCAAATCTTAGCATGTGAGGTGCTTGAGCACAACAGATAGTATCTGATTTTATTATTATATACATTTTTATCTTCTTATTTAATTATGAATTTTATATTTACATTTGTTGTATAATATGTATGGGTTATGTATATTTATATCCTCATACCATTGCACACTTTTATGTTAGTGTATATGATCATTGTTATTTTTAAGTATATGTATTTCTTAGCCTTCCAGCAACCCAAGGTTAATAACATATAGAGTTGCATGTTAGGCCAGTGTTTAGGCTATGTATGTGCAATTGGTGGCACACCAATATAAATATATATTTAATAATCTTATATTGTATTCTTTTAAAATATTTTTAGCTATTTACGAGCACATATGTTCTAATAGGGCAGAACAATATGGTCGGACTGTTAGATGGCTATTTTGAATACATTATATTGGAATAATGAAAAATAACCACCAATTTCACAAAGAAACACATTCAACTATGTTGATATTGCTTTATTGTATACTTACTGGATGAAATAGCGATATAGGACACACATCTCAGCTATAAGGCAGCAATGCCATTAGGAATTCTATAGTTTGCAATGTCAGCAGGAATAATGGAACTAAATGGCAGCTGTAGAGGTTATAAAGCTTGCTATTTCATATAACTCCCTGTAGATGGCAGACCGCAACAGCTGTGGCAGTGCTGAAGTGGTTAATGCTGACCAGGGAGAATAGATAAAAGGGAAGTGGCGTGACCGCGCAAGCACGCCCTCTGTTGAAGCCTATTGACGAAACGTACGTCAGGGCGGTGACTTGCGCGGTCACCCTAGCAACAGGACGCTGTCTGGTCTCGAGCAACTTCCGGGACGCCACTGAGCGAGCGGGAGACGAGCGGCTGGACGGTAACCCTGTGCTGACAATTGATTGAATGCTTTTAATGTTTTTTGCCAATGTAAGTGCGATGGGAGAGGGTTTTTAATAAAGGTGCACTTTTATCAAGCAATACTGCCCTATTGTGCATCTTTTTTACTCCCCATATGCTTGGATGGCTGAGAGTATATTCGATTGTGAAGCGGTCTGAAGCCAAACAGAGTCTGTGGAGGATTTATATGCTTAATTACACGGCAAGTCCTGGTAAGAGCATTACCATTGGGGTACACGTGGTGAGGTGGAGGCATATCCCTAGCAGTTTATATGTTGGTGTCTGCTATTCCCTTTCACTGAAAGGTCACTTGGTGATGGACTGTTTGGACTTTTATGGACTGTAGATGCTATATCATTGATGACGTCAGCTCTGTCAATACAGGGCTTATTCATGTACTTTTTATGATATGTATATTTAGCAATTAGCGCTGCTTGTGTCTATTAATTTTGATTGATATGCACCTTATTTTATAATTAAAATGCTAATTTGAAGCTTGTTCTGGGAAGGTATGGAGACTAACGTTGCTCACCTGTCTTTCTGAAAATGCCAGTTGTCTGGCTGTCATGTTGCTTCAATTCACACAGTACAGGCAGTCCCCCGGGTTACAAACAAGATAGGTTCTGTAGGTTTGTTCTTAAGTTGAATTTCTTTGTAAGAGGTACATTTTTAAGTGTAGCTCCAGCCCAAAAAATAATTTTTATATTTTTTGGATAGCATAGAAAAGGGTTAACACCTCTGTAACATTTGATTTGCTGTCTGTGCCCCTGTTTAGAAGATTTCACCTGTGACAGTTGAATTTTGAAAATTTTGGGTTGTTTTTGAAACAAGGATTGGTGATAAAGCTTCAGTGGAGACACCTTTTTCCCATGAGAACTCTTACAGGAGTGAATTTCCCTTCCTAGGGGGAGATTTCCTCTCACTTCCTGTTGTCTGCTTCCGGTTGTAAGTAGGAGTCGTTTGTAAGTCGGATGTTTGTAACACAGGGAATGCCTGTATGGCCAAAGGTTTGTGAACACTTGGCACCAGAGAGCTCCCAGGATGAGTCACCCAGCCCTGAACTCTAATAAACCTGACCTAATTAGGATTCACAAATGTACATCATGAGTCAGAGTTAAATTTCCCTAGTAGCTAGTAGTATTACTCTACTAGTAGCGCCCACTAGAGGGTGCTACACACAATACTACTTTATGCACACCCTAAAATTACCTAGTGAACCGATTGCCTTGTTACATCATTTTAACCACTTGCCGACTGCCTAACGCCGATCTACGTCGGCAGTCAGCCCCTCACAGGCAAAGCGACGTAGGTCTACGTCTCTAGCCTGTGAGGGTCTAGAGAGCGAGCGAGCGCCGCCGGAGGCGCGCTCCTGCTCCCGCGCGGTCACGCACCCCCCCGTGCGTGTGACCGGCGGACCCGATGTCCGCCGGTCACTCTGCGATCGTCGGGGGAGAGGGAGAAAGTCAGGCGGCTTGTGTAAACAAGCCGCCTGTCATTCTCCCCTGTGTATGAAGGATGATCATACGGTTCTACTATGTTGAACCGTTGATCACTGTTCATACATCTGCAGCCACAGCCAATCACAGTAGAAAGCACGCCCCTAGGGACACACATAGCCCCTCCCTTTCAAAAAAAGTTAACCCCTTCACTGCCAGTGTATTTTTACAGTAACAGTGCATATATATAGCACTGATTACTGTAGAAATGTCACTGGTAACCCCAAAAGTGTCAAAAATGTCAGTCAAGGGTCCGATCTGTCCACCGCAATGTCGCAGTACCGCAAAAAAAAATTGCAGATCGCCGCCATTACGCATTAAAAAAAAAACAACAAAAATGACAAAAATCTTTCCCTTTGTTAGTAAACGCAATAACTTTTGCGCAAACCAATCAAAATACGCTTTTTGCTATTTTTTTTACCAAACATAGGTAGCATAAAACAAATTGTCCGAAAATGTTAAAAAAATTAGATTTTTACATTTTTTTGGGGGGGAATTTCATATAAAAAAATGTGAAAAATATTGCTATTTTTGCAAAATTTACGCTCTTTTTTTGTTTATAGTGCATGATCAAAAAATTGCACAGGTGATCAAATACCACCAAAAGAAAGCTCTGTTTATGGCAAAAAAAGGAAGCCAAATTCGTTTAGATACAGCGTCGCACGACCGCGCAATTGTCCGTTAAAGTCACGCAGTGCCGAATCGCAAAATACCCCCTGGTCAGGAAGGGGGTAAAATCTTCCGGGGCTTAAGTGGTTAAAACTTGTAACTAATGTCTCTCTCAATGTTACATTGTTATGTTGTAATGGGTGCTTCATTATTTATTGTAAACTGATAAAATGTTTTTAAACAGAAAAAAAGTGTGGGGTGACTCAAGTGATGGGGGGCAGAGAATTTGTATTAGGCATTAGGAAGCTTGTTTGTGACTTACCTTTTACCAAAACTTGAGTGCCCTTTGGATGCTGCCATCGCTCTGTCTTGTCTTCAAATATTATTTTTAAACGTAAACAATAATATTTAGCATCATCTTTTGTCAAATTATTTATAGTTATGGTTGCATTTCTGTGGGCTAGATCCAGATGCACTTTTAGTCTTTCCTGGTAGTTGGAGGATATTTTGGGAATTTCTGTTTTGTTGTAAATTTCCTCCTTTTCTCCGCCACAGAAATCCATAATGGCTGCTGCTTTTACTGCGATATTTACAGATGTAATTTTTTCCTTCGGTACTGGAAATGCAATCTGGCAGGGGATTGTTATTGATCCTCCAACTAAGGATTCCCTTCTTGTAGGCTGATCAACGCAGTATTGTCTGGAAGTTTCATGGGACCGGTCTATGAAAAGAACACATCGGGATTATCACTCGGGTAAGAAAGAGGACAAGAGCTCATATAGGTGAACATTTGCTATAAAATATCTGTGTCTATTTCAGGGTCTCCCTACTTTTCAGTACAAGGGCTACATTGTATACAGTTCTTACAAATATTAGCAGGCTGAAAAAATTCCCCCCAGAGTTTCCCCTTACATCAGAGCATAGGCATCCTCTAAAAAGATAAAAACACGTCTTTGTATCATATATTAACCCTAACGTCAAGTGTTACAACTAATAAAGTAAATATTTATCAGGAAGACAAAGCCACGTAGGCGGTGGCGTAACGCATGAAGGCGTGGACAGGTGATGCCAGATGCGGACCAGGACATTAATGCTGAGATCAGTCGGGGTGTGTGTGTTTGCGTATCTAGGCAATACTCAATGCTTTTTAATGTTATCCTACATGCGATTAGATACACAGTGCTTTTATAGCCTTTAACCACTTGCCGACCGCCGCCCGACTATATACGGCGGCAGTCAGCCCCTCCCAGGCAAAGTGACGTACCGGTACGTCACTAGCCTGGGAGCCAAATAGGGGGCGCGCGCGCCGCCGGAGGCGCTCTCCCGCCCCAGCTCGTTCACTAAGAAGCTGGCCCGTGTGACCGGTGGACCCGATGTCCTCCGGTCACTCGCGATCGTCGGGTGGAGAGGGAGAAAGGCAGGCGGCTAATGTAAAACAAAAACAAATGTAAACAAAGCCGCCTGTCGCTCTTCCCTGTGTAAAAGGACAGATCATGTGGTCCTGCTATGTAGGACCATTGGTCTGTGCTGTTACACACACAGCCACATCAAATCACAGTTAGAATCACGCCCCTAGGGACACACTTAACCCCTCCCTCGCCAATAAAGTTAACCCCTTCCCTCTCAGTGTCATTTTTACAGTAACAGTGCATATGTATAGCACTGATTACTGCAGTAATGTCACTGGTACCCCCAAAAGTGTCAAAAATGTCAGTCAAGGGTCTGATCTGTCCGCCGCAATGTCGCAGTCCCGCAAAAAAAATTGCAGATCGCCGCCATTACTCGTAAAAAAAAAAAAAAAAACAACAATAAAAATGACAAAAATCTTTCCCTTAGTAAACGCAATAACTTTTGCGCAAACCAATCAAAATACGCTTTTTGCGATTTTTTTTTTTTTTACCAAACATATGTAGCATAAAACAAATTGCCCTAAAATGTTAAAAAATGTTGATTTTTACATTTTTTGGGGGGGTATTTCATATAAAAAAATTTGAAAAATATTGTTATTTTTGCAAAATTGTCGCTCTTTTTTTGTTTATAGCGCATGATCAAAAAAATCGCACAGGTGATCAAATACCACCAAAAGAAAGCTCTGTTTGTGGGTAAAAAAGGACATCAATTTCATTTGGGTACAGCGTCACATGACCGCACAATTGTCCATTAAGTCACGCAGTGCCGAATCGCAAAATTGGCCCTGGTCAGGAAGGGGGTAAAATCTTCCGGGGCTTAAGTGGTTAAAAATGCAACATACTACACTATTTGTGGCCGTCTTTTTCCGTTTATATGCCATCTATAGACGCCGCTATCCAAAGTTACCCTTAACCATGAGGAGGATCTGTGCTGGTGACCGGATCTGGGGGATCATTGCACTACAGATTGTTTACTTTCAAATGTTGTTGACCTGCATTTATTCATGGGTCCACAAGCAAGGTGAGCGAGCAATTTTATCGGTGAGGGAGGACTTTTCATTTGGGTGGAGCACAAAGTTTATGAGGGTGAATAGACTTTCCCTAATTGAAGACACTCTTTAATCACCTCATTTTGGACTTTTAGGAACTATTACTGTGTTTGAATGGTGGAATTGTTTTCTTTACGACACATGTATCATCTTTGTTTGCAGCTTTTCTCTCTGCAACATTGGATTTATTGCTACTTGTATGGTTTCATGTTTAGATTCATGAATTATTGCCAATACACATACACTATATTGCCAAAAGTATTGGGACGCCTGCCTTTACACGCACATGCACTTTAATGGCATCCCAGTCTTAGTCCGTAGGGTACAATATTAAGTTGGCCCACCCTTTGCAGCTAGAATAGCTTCAACTCTTCTGGGAAGGCTGTCCACAAGGTTTAGGAGTGCGTGGGAATGTTTGACCATTCTTCCAAAAGCACATTTGTGAGGTCAGGCACTGATGTTGGACGAGAAGGCCTGGCTCGCAGTCTCTGCTGTAATTCATCCCAAAGGTGTTCTGTGCACTGGTCCAAATCATTTGGTGGAGGGGGGATTATGGTGTGGTGTGGGGGGGGGGAGAGGGATTATGGTGAGGGGTTGTTTTTCAGGGGTTGGGCTTGGCCCCTTAGTTCCAGTGAAGGAGAATCTTAAGGCATCAGCATACCAAGACATTTTGGACAATTTCATGCTCCCAACTTTGTGGGAACAGTTTAGGGATGACCCCTTCCTGTTCCAACATGACTGCACACCAGTGCACAAAGCAAGGTTCATAAAGACATGGATGAGTGAGTTTAGGGGGGGAAACTTGACTGGCCTGCACAGAGTCCTGACTAGGGTTGCCACCTCATCCCTTTAAAACAGAACACATATTAATTACACAGGTTCTGTGGCTGATTAAGGTGGTAATTAAACTCACTTGGAGCCTTCTCTGCATTAAATTAGCCTCAGAACCTGTGTAATTCATATGTGTTCTGTTTTAAAGGGATGAGGTGGCAACTCTAGTCCTGACCTCAGCTCGATAGAACACCTTTGGGATGAATTAGAGCAGAGATTGCGAGCCAGGCCTTCTCTCCAACATGAATGCCTGACCTAACAAATGCACTTCTGGAAGAATGGTCAAACATTCCCATAGACACTCTCCTAAACCTTGTGGACTGCCTTCCTAGAAGAGTTGAAGCTGTTATAGCTGCAAAGGGTGGGCCAACTCAATATTGAACCCTATGGACTAAGACCATTAAAATTTATGTGCGTGTAAAGGCAGGCGTCACAATACTTTTGAGAATATAGTGTGTGTGTGTATATATATATAAAAATCAGAGCAAATAATAATCACTTCAGACCATATACAGCATGTATAATGATCAATACAGGCTATATATACCACATAATCCAAAATAACATAATAGTTACTATAGACTGTATATATACTACATACCCCATAGACACAGCATGAGCAGGACCAGTACACTGTATATAATAATACTACAGACTGTATATATACTACATACCCCATAGACACAGCATGAGCGGGACCGGTACACTGTATATAATAATACTACATACTGTATATATATTACATACCCCATAGACACAGCATGAGCAGGACTAGCACACGGGACATTGTGGTTGCTAACTGACATTGAAACGCTTTGCTGATTATAAGACATTCAAAGAGGAACTTCTATTGCTACAATATCTCCAGTAGACATGAGAAGACATTCGTGCATCTATGCTTCCACTTTTTTTCTCCCCACATTAATTACAGAAGAAATTAGAAGAAATTGTTGCAAACCTACAGTAACTTAACACATGAAGCGATAGTATCAGTACAACAAACTTTAGTTGATAATGAGCACTATGTACACATAGGATTACACATCTAGTAAAAAAAGGTTAAAAAATGAAGAAACTGAAGACAGAACAGTTACATGACCATAAAAGAGAGAGAGTCCTATGACAATGAGAAGAGAAATCTACCCTGATGAACCTATATTCTACACAGGTGATGAACCCAGTGCTGTATTTTGGCTTAGGCTGACAAGTCCCAGGCCTAGGGCAGCACTTTGCAGGGGGGCAGCAAAAAAGCCGCCCCCCTCCCCCTGAGGCTCTTTTGGCCACTGGTTGCTAGAGCCGCCTCTCCCACCTCTCTCTCACCTCCTCCTCTCTCTCACACTCACCCACCCTCTCTCTCACCCCCTCTCTCTTTCTCTCACCCCCTCTCTCTCTCTATCTCTCTCTCACCCCCTCTCTTTCTCTCTCTCTCACCCCTCTCTTTCTCTCTCTATCTCTCTCTCTCTCTCACCCCCCTCTCTCTCACCTCTCTCTCTCTCTCTCCCTTTCATTCCCCCTCTCTCTCTTTCATCCTCTCTCTCTCTCTCTCTCTCTCTCTCTCTCTCACACCCCCTCTCTCTCTCTCACCCCCCTCTCTCTCTCTCTCATCCCCCCTCTCTCTCATCCTCCTCTCTCTAATCCCCCCTCCCCCTCTCTCACCCCCCTCTCTCTCCCTCCCCCCTCTCTCACCCCCCTTTCTCTCCCTCCCTCCCCCACCCCCCTCTCCCTCCCTTCTCCACCCCCTCTCTCTCTCTCATCACCCTTTTTCTCAACCCCTCTTTCTCACCCCCCTCTCTCTCACCCCCTCTCTGACTCCTTCCCCCTCTCTCTCATCCCTCCTCTCTCTCATCCCCCACCCCCTCTCCCTCCCCCACCCCCTCCCTCTCTCTCTCTCTCATCCCCCTCTCTCTCTCCCTCCCTCACCCACCCTCCCTCTCTCCCACCCCCTCTCACCCCCCATCTCGTGAGATCTCAGGGGTTCATGCTGGGACTTGGAGTCCTTCAATTTTGAAGGGAGTCACATCTGTTAAAAAGGAAGGAGTGGGGCAAATTTACATAGGAGGGGGAAGGGGGCGCCCAATTTTAGTCTTGCCTAGGGCAGCACAAAACCAAAATACACCACTGTTTTCTGCCACTGATTATTTCACCTATTTATATAATAACTCTGGACTTCCTATTCATTATACAAATAAGTGAAATAATTATATGATTACAATCAGTGGAAGCAAACACAAGTCCAAATATCCTAAAAGAAAGGAGTAATCTTACTAATCCAGTGACATAAGGCTGTACTAATGGGCACTGATAAGGCTGCACTGATGGCCACTGATGAGGTGCCACTAATAAGCTGCACTGATGGGGCTGCCCTAATAAGCTGCACTGATGGGCACCGATATGCTGCACCGATGGGCACTGATATGCTGCACTGATGTGCGCTAATAGGCTGCACTGATGGCCACTGATAAGGCAGCAGTGGTGCATACTGATAAACTGCACTGATGGGCACTAATGAGGCATCACTGATGAGGCTGCACTGATGGGCACGAGGCGGCACTGATAAGCTTCACTGATGGGGCTGCACTGATATGCTGCCCTGATGGGCACTGATATGTTACACTGATGGGCACACTGATGGCCACTGATGAGGCTGCACTGATGGCCTCTAATGAGACGGCACTGAGAAACTGCACTGATAAGGCAGCACTGATGGGCACTGATATGATGCACTGGTGGCCACTGATGCGGCTGTACTGATGGCCTCTGATGAGACCGCACTGATATGCTGCACTGATGAGGCTGCCCTGATGGGCAGTAATGAGGCTGCACTGATGGGCGCTTATGAGGCTGAACTTATGGGCACTTATAGACTGTGGTTGTGGTCTGTGGTTTACAGATGACAGAGCAGGTTATAAACAGGAAGGAGCGTGGCCTTTACAGGAAGGGGTGGGTCATATTTAAATTAGGGGTGCCCAAGTTTAGTCAAGCCTAGGGCAGCACAAAACCTAAATACACCACTGGATGAACCCGCTATGCATTATATGTGTAGCACACAGATTAGAATGGTCTGGAGGTTCGGTCCAGGGTTCCATTCCCTGATCAGCACACAACAGACATACACACAATATTTCCCAATCACTTGAGTCAGAGAAGAGACTTTGCGTGTCTTTTATTTTGTGTTTTTTATTTTTGGCTAGAACTTGGATAGGGTGAGCCTATGGATACTCCAATAACAATAAACTTGGGAATGGGGACTCCACACTTAAACCTCAGGGTGAAGACACCCCCTTTGAAGTTGTATAGATCAGTGGTCCTCAACCCTGGCCTACAGGGCCCACTAACAGGCCAGATTTTAGGTATTACCTTGGGGAGATGCAGACTAGAGTACTGCAATCACTGCGCAGCAAATGATATCACCTGGGATGTATTTCAGTTATCTTGAAAATCTGGCCTGTTAGTGGGCCCTGTAGGCCAGTGTTGAGGACCACTGGTATAGATGATTGGAATTACTCAACAGGAATACAGACCTAAATGTACTAGTAGTAGCTGGTGAACTCCCAGAAAAGCTAAGGAAAGTCTTTAGATCCCGAAAGACAAGTACTTACTGGTAAATATGGCATTGCTCGGTTCGTTCGCAGATCTTGCGAATATATGGCGTTGTTTGCGGCGGCCATATTAGTTTACATTGGAGAGAACTTTGACCCATGACACATCCATCAGGTGGAACAGGACAGCCAATTGAGACATTTAAGCACATGTACATACCTCCTACCTAATAAATAGACCTGAGCTGGCTGAGATTTTACATTCTGCTTTTTGTCAGTGTAAGGAGAAGTTTGCTGTGTGCACCCGGGACAGATTGTCAGTGACACAAATCGCTCTGTTATAGGTCCACAAAAGTCCTTTCAAGGACTGGTATTTGGTATAGGTGTACTATTCTTTGGTGTGCACTATATAGGGGTGTAATACACTTATAATATACTTTCTAATATAGAAAGGATATTATAGTGGATTTGTATTATGCACTGTGCAGCATTGTGACTGGTGTGGTGAGCGTTTCTGCAGCGATACTACAACTACAAAGAGTGACAAAAGCACTTTTAAATAAGTATTATAACTGGTGTGATAGACCAGTGGCCCCCCTAAACGACAGATAGAAGTCGAGTGTTATCTAACAATACACTTTTATAACTATGTATTTGGGTACTGCAAAAATGTTGCCTCCTTTGCTGTGTTGACTGTGCTACACACAGTGACTGGCCAATTTTTTGTAGAACTGGTGTGATAGACCAGTGGCCCCCCAAAACCACAGATTGAAGCGCGGTGTTATATACCTTCTTCCACATATACTGCGCTTCTCTAGAGACTTTTGTCACAGGGTAATTTAAAAAATGACAGGTAGATGCATGCCCTTACGCAGGGGTGGTAGGGGTAGGGCAGGAGCAGTAAGCCGGAGCCAAAGTGTGAAGTTTTAGAAGGTGCGTTCCATTACGTCAAAGGATGCACAAGACTTGGTTGAGTGGGTCACTCAGCCTTCCTCTTCTGCACCCTCCTCATCCTCTATACCCGCCTCATCCTCTCTATCTGCACTCTCTTCACTCTCTGCTGTGTGCACCCCCAAAGACATCACCACAACCATATACCCTCCACTCTCACAAGAGAGGAAGAGGAGGGGAGTTCAGAGGGAGAGATGGACCAGCAGACAGGGAGGAGAAGCAGGCGGAACTTACATTGCACAGGAGGGACAAAGCAGACTGCTAATGTATCAGGAGCGAGCCATCAACCATGTACAGTCACATCTGGCGCTCCCAGGACGCTGGCACATGGCTCCGCAGTGTGGGCTTTTGTTAATGTGTCTGCTGCTGACAATAGTGTTGCCATCTGCAGCCAACACATAAGTCACGGTAAGCCCAACACTCACCTAGGGAGGACCGCCTTAAGAAGGCACCTGGACTCCCATCACCGAGCCCAGTGGGAGCAACGCTGTAAGAACCCACAAAGCCACACTCCAGCCTCTCACCCTCCAGCCTCTTCTCCTTCTCCTCTCTCCTCACAATTGTCCTCCACTCCACCTTCCATCATGCCATCCTCACGTTGTTCTGGAAAAAGGCAGGCTTCCGTGGCCCAAATGTTGGAGCGTAAAAAAATGATGACGCTGGATAACCCTCTTGCCTAATAGTTGACTGCTGGCTTGTCGGAACTGATAGCCCGCCAACTACTGCCATATCAACTGGTGGACTTGGAGGCCTTTCGGAAATTTGTGGCCATTGGAACACCACAATGGAAGGTCCCAGGAAGGAAATTTTTCACGCAGAAGGGCATTCCAGAGCTATATGTCCATGTTCAGCGGCAAGTGAATGTATCTCTGGCACACAGTGTCGGTGCCAAGACACATCTGACCACAGACACATGGTCTAGAAAACACAGGCAGGGAAGGTATATAACTTTTACTGCCCACTGGGTGAACCTTCTGACGGCTGTCAAGCATGTAACCTGTGGCACCAGTGTAGATTTGGTTTTACCGCCACGGATTGCAAGCAGGCCTGCCTCTTCTTCTCCTCCTCCTACTCCATCCTCCCTCTCCTCCTCGGCTGACTCCTCCTTTTCTGCTGCTACCATCTCTTCCGCTGCACTGCCCAAGATCCCCAGAACCTATTCCACATGCTAGGTAAGACTTTGCCATGCTGTGCTGCGTCTGTTGTGCCTGAAAGCCAAGAACAACACTGGTCCTGCACTCCTTTTAGCTTCGCGTTCACAGGCAGATCAGTGGCTCAATTTGACAGTTGGTAAAGTGGTGTGCGACAACGGTGCCAATCTGCTAAGCGCGCTGAAATAGGGCAAAAATTACACATGTGCCATGCACATACCCTGGGGTCCAGGATGTCTTGCGGCAGGCCAGGAAAATCTCGGGCCATTTCAGAAGATCTTACACAGCCATGGCTAGCCTTGCTGACATTCAGCGGTGGCACAACCTGCCCGTAAGGCATCTTATTTGTGACTGCCCAATGCGATGGAACACAACCTTGTATATGCTTGATAGGCTGCTCCAGCACAAACGTGCAGTTAACGACTACCTGTACGAACTCTGCGGCAGGACAGGTTCTGGGGAGCTTGTTTTTTTTTCACCGCACGAGTGGCTGCTAATGCGCGACGCATGCAGACTTCTGCGGCCATTTGATGAGATCACCAAACTGGTCAGTCATGGCCAGGGCACCATCAGTGACACCGTACCTTATGCCTTCTTTCTGGAGCTTGCATTGCGTTGTATCATTGATCAAGCCGTCGAGGAGCAGAAGCAGGAAGATGAGGAAGTCGCAATGTTGGATGAATTCCCAGGGGGTGCTACTCCATCTGAGACATGTCAACAACAGGAGTCTGAAGAGGAGTCACAGGAGGATGGTGCCGGGGCGGATGAGGAGGAGCAAGAAGAGCATGCTTTAAACCTTTCTGGGATCCCTGGTGTTGTCCGTGGATAGGGGGAGGAGAACGAGGATGACATTATCCTGGATGATGAGCAGGAGCCAGGCCACTACACCGTTTCCATTTTAGTGCAAATGGGGGCCTTCATGCTCCAGTTTTTTTAAGGGGGACCCCCCGTATAAAAAGCATAAAGGGCAAGGACCAGTACTGGGTGGCAATGTACTTATACCCCCGGGACAAACAAAAAATGGCGGAAATGTTACCACCATCATGGTCAGAATGCAGCACTTCCAGGCCTTGCTTCGAGAAATGCTGCATTCTGCTTTTGCGTGCTCTGGCAGAGAAATTTCCACTCACAGAGAAACAGTTGCGGGTAGCAATCCAACAGCGCCTGCAAGAAGAGGGCGTTTTGAAGATGTGTTGGTCACTTCTGATATGAGATCATTCTTTCAGCCGACCCATCGACAGCTGTACTCCGGATCCAGCATGAGGGAACGCCTAGACCGACAGGTGTCCAACTACATCAGGTTAACGGCCGATGTGGACGCTCTGAGGATTGATGAACCCCTGGACTACTGGGTGGGCAGGCTTGACCTCTGGCCAGAGCTTGCACAATTTGCAATGGAACTGTTGGCTTGCCCCCCGTCCAGTGGCCTGTCTGAAAGGACGTTCAGCGCAGCAGGGGGGATTGTGACCGATAAGCGCACTCGCATAGCTTATGACAGTGTTGACTACCTCACATTTATAAAAATGAACGAGGCATGGATCTCTGAGAAATTTAACACATGTGACCAGTAGACCATGTTTGATTAAAATTCCTCATGACAGGCCACAAATATCCGCCAGACCGTAATCCACTCATAACTATTCATGGTCCTTGTCTTCGGTAAATACAGCAGCATAAAAGGCATTTTATGTCCATTTATGCCTAATTTTTGGGGCCTTTCATGGCCGACAATTATTTATCCTGTCAATGCCTAATGTACCTCCAGCCACAGAATACAACGTTCTTTGCTGTCAGGTAAACGCATGTGGGCTAATTTTTGGGGCCTGGAATGGGCGACACTTGCTTCTGTATCCTGTGAATGCCTAATGTACCCTCAGCCACAGAATACAACGTTCTTAGCTGTCAGGTGAACGCATGTGGGCTAATTTTTGGGGCCTGTAATGGCCGGGCAACACTTACTTCTGTATCCTGTGAATGCCTAATGTACCTTCAGCCACAGAATACAACATTCTTAGCTGTCAGGTGAATGCATGTGGGCTAATTTTTGGGGCCTGTAATGGCCGGGCGACACTTACTTTTGTATCCTGTGAATGCCTAATGTACCTCCAGCCACAGAATACAACGTTCTTAGCTGTCAGGTAAACGCATGTGGGCTAATTTTTGGGGCCTGGAATGGGCGACACTTACTTCAGTATCCTGTGAATGCCTAATGTACCTCCAGCCACAGAAGACAACGTTCTTTGCTGTCAGGTGAACACCTGTTGGCCAATTTTTTGGGCCTGTACCGGCCGGCACTTACTTCTTTATCCTGTGAATGCCTAATTTTTCAAACTGTAATTGAAAATCAATGGGTCTGTAAACATTCTGCCAAATTGTGGAACGGATGCGGACCCATTTTACAGATGTGTGAATGGACCCTATATGTATTTGACAGGTATTTACTGGCTGCTGTCAGTTCTGGCTGATTTAGAAAAAAAAAAAATGTTTTTTTGCTGAAAAAATTATAATTTTTAGGGCAACTTTTCCAATAGCAATACTTCTATTATGACAGTGTCCATGTTGTGGGACTATTTGTGCACAGCTAGTAAGTATTTTGTGGCTGCAAATATGACCTGAAGGTTTCTAAAGTTTGCCTGCCATTAAAGTCAATGGGACCCGCCGCGAAATTGCGGTTTGCGAACATTTGAGAAAGTTTGCGGATAATGTTCGCGAACTGCCCCGGCCGATGTTCGTCCATCACTATTCCAGATATGGTGGGTTAAAGCATCTTTCCTGTATGACAAAAGTGTATAAAAAATAGCCTCATTTAAATCCCATGTAACTGTTCAGATCACTGCACAGCGGGTGTATTGCGTTTAAAAAAGTTCTGCAAGTTCCCAACATCTTTGGGACCCTTTTTCAAAAGCACACCAAAAATTCATCTTTTGTTGTAAGTCAATAGGAACTCACCAAAAATGTATCAAAAACACACCTGGGTGCATTTTGGAGAGTTTTTTAGTCACGTGTCCATGTTTCACAGGTGCATGCTAGGTGTCAGGAAAGCAGAAAACGTACCATGAATGCAAAGGTGTTAAAAATGGGATATGTATTTTTCCAAAGTGCACCCGGCATTTTTAAATGCACCAGTGTGAATAAAGGAGTAGACCATTGGAAAATGTTATATTTAAACATCAGATGTTTAGTGTCTGGTGTTCTCTTTTTCACTTAGGGGTGTACTCACTTTTGTTGCCAGAGGTTTTGACATTAATAGCTGTGTGTTGAGTTATTTGGAGGGGACAGAAAATTTACACTGTTATACAAGCTGTACACTCACTACTTTACATTGTAGCAAAGTGACATTTCTTCAGTGTTGTCACATGAAAAGATATAATAAAATATTTACAAAAATGTGAGGGGTGTACTCACTTTTGTGAGATACTGTATAATGTGCTATTCTGATTCTATTGTCAGTGTAGAATATCAGTTTAGTGTGAATCTAGTGATAATTCAGTCAGTTAGTGTGACCATTCATTTTTATTTTAGTGTGAATCTAGTGATAGTTCAGTGAGTGACCATTCATTTTTACTCTACTAGTGTCAGTTTGTTTTGTCAGGCTTGTTTACTGCATTATAGTCCGGTGTGTTAGTGCGCGTTTAACGCAGTATATTTCTGTGCGTTTCGTAAAGTTTAACGCAATGTATTTAAGTGTGTTACATGGCGTTTAACACAGTATATTTCATTGCGTTACATGCCATTTACCACAGTATATTTCAGTGTGTTAGTGTACGTTTAACACAGTATATTTCTGTGCATTACTGCACATTTAACGCAGTATATTTTAGTGCGTTACTTCACATTTAACGCAGTATGTTTATGTGTCTTAGTGCACATTTAACGCAGTATATTTCAGTGTGTTACGTGCCATTTACTGCAGTATATTTCAATGCATTAGGGCACGTTTAACACAGTATATTTCTGTGTGTATAAATCAGAAAAGTGGGTAGTGTCTCCTGATCAGGTTACTGAAAAATTTGCTTTCAGTAAGGCATGGATGACCGACACACCATGCTGGTTGTGCCCTCCCCTTCAAACTCCAGAACATAAATCAAGGCTAGACAAAAAACGGGAAAGAACCCCAACAAAGAAGTTCCATATACGGAGGAAGGGGAGCCAACTCAATGCGGTATATCCAAAGAAAATTATAACAAAAAAGTGAAAAGCACACATTAAAGCTACAACAGACTACGTATATAGGGTAAAAATGACAACGTTGGCTTTTAAAATGCACCTGAATCCAAGCAGATATGCATCAAAATACAGTAAATTAGGTTAGACAGAAAAATATGCACATGTAAATGTCTGGCTCCGGCAGGTAGCAGGTAACCTGAGTGATGTCAGCTGCTCATTAGCTGTGCAGACACTTTATAGACTTCTGCTCCTGTCATATTGCCCAAGAATAAATACAATTTGAATGCAAAAAATTGTCATATAAAGAATCCCTAAATCAACCATTAAGAGTGTCAGCAGGTGTGAGAGTTATATGTAATGGCCCTTATGAAGGAATATTATCAGCTGCAGGTGGATGGCTGGATGGGAAGGCCAGCACATGCATAGAGCCGCGGTAATGAGTCTATTACAAAAAGCAGTAAGTCAATGGGTGCCTGTGCCGTCACTTCTTGCAGCGTCTCTCATCTGGTAATCACACACATGCTGAGAGTACTGGAAGCCTCAAACATATCAAAAGGGTAGCCTCGGTTCCAACATGCACTGTGAGGGGATTCCTTACATGCGGTTCCTTCTGATATAGGCTCCACTGTATCGTATCCATAGAATCCTCAGTATGAAAATCTTGTGGGTCATGCAGAGTATTGTGAACATGGACCAATATTTTCAGCTTCAGGTGGGTGGATGGGATGGCCGGCACATACACAGAGCTGCGGTAGTGAGTGTGTTGGGAATAGAAGTAAGACACTGGGTACTCACGCGACCTGGATGTCTTGTGTAGTGCAAAAGCCAAAGGATATTCTGTGAGCCCCAGTCAGGGCTGCTGTTAGAAATCGCGGGGCCCCGTACAGACTACCTGGCAGAGCCCCCTCAAGAAAATATTAAAGATATGTTTAGCTAAAATTACAACAAAATCACTATTATCAGACACAAATATAACATAACTCGCATAATTCCTGCTAAATCTAAAAAAAAAAAAAACTATGTTAAATAAAAATGAAGATGAGATGAGAAAAACATACAGGCTGGGCAGTTGGAGCTCAGTGATCAGAGAGACAGAGAGAGAGACAAAGTTACAATTTACAAATAAACTCCTGAGCAGAGATAAGTGCTGGGAGGGGGGCCCACACAAGGGAGGGGGATTAGTGAGGGACGACTGTCTCTTTCTCAACAGATAAAAGCTGATAGCAGGGAGGGGGACAGATCAGATTCAGGTGCTGGAGGAAGATTTCTGTAATTGTTGTCCATCACTAATCCCCCTCTCTGTGTGGGCCCCCCTGTGTGCTAGGGCCCCCTACAAGAGGGCTGGTGGTCCCCCCCTATCAGCGGCCCTGGCCCCAGTGACCACACAGTCAATTGAAGGAAACTAGCCTGGATCAGTGCCGCTGGGTCCCTTCGTTCAGCAGAGTTTCACAGCCTGTGCCATCACTTCTTGCAGCATCTCTCATCTGGTAATCACACACCTGCTGAGAGTGCTGGGAGCCTCAAATATATCAAAAGGGTAGCCTCGGTTCCAACATATGCTGCAAGGTGATTCCTTACATACAATTCCTTCTGATATAGGCTCCACTGTATCATATCCACAGAATCCTCAGTGTGAAAGTCTTGTGGGTCAGGCAAGAATGAGAGGAAAAACAGGCGCCACTGTATTAAGCCAAAGAGTTTTATTGCACACGAAAACAAGTAGTAACTTAGTAGTAAAACAAGTAGTAAAACTCTTTGGCTTAATACAGTGGCGCCTGTTTTTCCTCTCATTCTTGCCAGCAGAATTCCCGGAGTTTCCCGCCAGTGCTGCCTTGTACCCGGCCACTTCCGACAGTGCATGTTAAGAATTGGGGGACACCTCCTGTGCCTTCCTATTGCGGCGGACTTCCTCCTCCTCTTCTTTTTGGTTAGAAGCGCCCAACACCCTCTTTCTTTGTGGGTCAGGCAGGGTGTTGTGAACATGGACCAATTCCTGAGTGATACAGCTGCATCAGTGGACAGAAGCAAGGCTCCAAAATAAAGGGCTTCTCACACTATGCAGACATAATGGAGGTGGGGGGTGCAAAGATGAAGCTTGGGGGAGCAGGGCACACACCAATGCGTTCTTCTGTGTGTTACTGCACATTTAACGTAGTATATTTCAGTGCGGTAGTGCATGTATAATGCAGTACATTTATGTGCATTATTGCACGTTTAACACAATATATTTCTGTGTGTTAGTGCAGTTTTACTGCAGTATATTGTAGTGTGTTAGTAAAGTGTGTCTGTGTAGTGAGTATTCAAGCTAAAGTGCACCAAACACCACTTTCCATTGATTAAAGTGCATCCATGTACACATTTCCACATCTTTATTACATTTTGTTATTAACCACCTTCCCATTATGTCTGGGAGGCCAACAAGCAAAGGCAGATGTTCCCAAGGCACTGTGAGGGGGCCAGCAGCATATTTGTCCACAGGCAAAGGTGGATGTGGTCAGTCCTCAGGCAGGGCATAATTTCCTCTCTTTAGTGGTGTTTCCTATGCTATCCAGCCATAACATGCATAGGAGGGGGTGGACTGGCTTATTAAACCATCCTCATCCTCCTCATCCTCCTACACCCAAGCAGAGACTAGTGCGCAGTCCACTGCAGCTGCCAGAGCGGATAAACTTGCCTCCTTGTCCACAGCTATTCCTGCCATAGCCCAAGCATTAGGCATGGAGGAGTCAACTGAGTTATTTTAACACAGCGTCAGCCACTTAATTCTTTTTTTTTTGTTTTCAAAAGATTTTTATTAGAAAGTCATAGAAAACAGTACAGATCATTTTCAACATATATCAAAAAAATGGAGATATACATTAGTTGCACCTTATAGCAAAGATATCACATAAATGGGTTTGCATATGAGAAATAACAAGGTAGACAGACATATTAACAATGGAGCCAAAAGGGATAAAGAGTGCCGTATGGCTCTGCTATATGATCAAAGAGGCCATATCCTAAAATTTTATATCTTCAAACATTGGAGTCCCATATGGCCCATTTGGCCCGAAATATTGCCATCGAATTGTGTACAGCATGAAAAACTTTTTCTGACAGCTTGATACTTTCCATTCGGGAGAGAACCTGAGACCATACCAGAGTATCTGATCTCCAATTAAGGGCAATCATCCAATGAATGGAACACATCAATGTATGGATTAGTCTCACTGTTTGGGCTGGGACACCAGGAATTTTCATAAAGAGTAAACAAACTTTAGGGGAGAGGGAAAAATTTGACCCAACAATTTTTTAAATAAGCTTTTGGGCTTGATCCCAAATGGGTCGCAAATAACTGCAGTCCCAAAATAGATGAAGCAGAGTACCCTCCTCAGTACAACCTCTAAAACAGGAAGGAGGGACTGACTCGTAAAAAGAGTGTATTAGAGAAGGGGTTAAATACCATCTAGTAAAGAGTTTAAGGGGGGATTCCCTGCAAGCACTAGAACGGGAACATCTACGCAGATTACTCCACATATTATTCCATTCCAAAGGTGAAAAAACACAACTCAGGTCCCTCTCCCATTTAATCATATACCCCTGCTTCTCAGGAAGAGAGACACCAACTAAATGTGAGTACAATGTAGAAACAATACCCTTTCCTCTGGGAGAAGAGGAGCAAATGTTCTCAAACACAGTAAATGGTGGGTTCAGTGATACGGTGCCTTTTGAGCGGAAAAACTCAATTATGATTAAATAATGGCCCAGTTCAGAGCTGGGGATATTGTGCAGTTGGGTAAGTTGATCAAAAGTACAGAGTGTATTACAAACTGTGATGGCTTTAAGGGAAACCAAGTCTCTGGATATCCAAGGTTCCAGGTCTGTTTCATCAAGTGGGAAAGAGGGGGAGCCCAAATAGTTCATGAAAGAGGTCAGAGGTGAGGTTCGGGATACCATTTCCAAAGGAGTGTTCAGTTTAGACCATAGTTGAAGTAAATGATTAATAATTTTGTTGGGGAAAGTTTTGTATCGAGGTGGTCTTGGAAAGTCCCAGAGTATGGCCTTCAGCGAGCATGGGGCAACCGAAGCCCGTTCAAAATCCAACCAAGGGACACTATCATCATTGGAACACCATTGTGCCAGTTGCTGAAATTTGGCAGATAGGTAATAAAGCCAAAAGTCAGGGAGACCAAGGCCACCTTGAGATTGAGGGGCATGTAAGACCTGTTTATTATATCTAGATTTTTTACCACACCAAACAAACCTTGAAATTTCTCTTTGAAATGACAAAATATGTGTTTTTGGGACATTGATGGGGAGGGCACGGAAAAGAAATAACAGCTTAGGGAGTATGATCATCTTGACCGCTAAAACTCTACCCAAGAGAGAGATATGATAAGTAGTGTTGAGCGAACACGGACTGTATTATTCGCGTTCGTACCGAATAATTGGATTTTTTTTACCCGAACACGGACACGGACACTTTACTGTATATTCGGGTAAAAATCCGTGTTCGGTCGTTTTATTTCCGGGTTTTGCATGCTTTGGCGCTCTTTTCATGGCGGGCTTTCAACAGCCAATCAACAAGCGTTTAACTGGTGTGCCTTAAGCCATCCCAGCCATGCCTGCAAATGTCTCAGTAGCTGTGATTGGCCGTCTGAAGCATGTGACCAAGTCTTTATAAGTTCGAGGCAGCGCCGCAGTGGCGTAATTCTGCTGCTTAGATCAGGGACAGAGCACACATCAACGTGCTGGCTGCTGATTAGGGAAAGACAGGCAGGAAAAAACCATTTGTGTCCGGATAGAATTGAGGGACAGGTCGGAGTGTTTAGGCAGGGCGAGTTGTAGGCATTTTAGGGATAGAGTCTGCTGAATTTTAGGGAAAGGTTTTTCTACAAACTACAATCAATATTGCTGTGTGGGGTGGGGTCTGCACTTAGTCCTGATCTACGATCTCTTCTCAATCCTGTTAGGAATAGAGTCTGCAGAATTTTACGGAAAGTGTGTTCTACAAACTACAGTCGATATTGCTGTGTGGTGTGGGATAGGAGATAGGCAGGTATCAGTGATCCACATCCATTTTTCTGTGTGTGGGCTGCAGTGAACACAATCTTTTTGGGGTGCAGTGAACACAATCTTTTTGGGGTGCAGTGTACGAAATCCTTTTGGGGTGCAGTGAACACAATCTTTGTGTGGTGCAGTGAACACAATCTTTTTGGGGTGCAGTGAACAAAATCCTTTTGGGGTGCAGTGAACACAATCTTTTTGGGGTGTAGTAAACACAATCTTTTTGGGGTGCAGTGAACAAAATCCTTTTGGGGTGCAGTGAACACAATCTTTTTGGGGTGCAGTGAACAAAATCCTTTTGGGGTGCAGTGAACACAATCTTTGTGGGGTACAGTGAACACAATCTTTGTGGGGTGCAGTGAACGAAATCCTTTTGGGGTGCAGTGAACACAATCTGTGTGCGGTGCAGTGAACACAATCTTTTTGGGGTGCAGTGAACAAAATCCTTTTAGGGTGCAGTGAACACAATCTTTGTGGGGTGCAGTGAACACAATCTTTTTGGGGTGCAGTGAACAAAATCCTTTTGGGGTGCAGTGAACACAATATTTTTGGGGTGCAGTGAACAAAATCCTTTTGGGGTGCAGTGAACACAATCTTTGTGGGGTACAGTGAACACAATCTTTGTGGGGTGCAGTGAACAAAATCCTTTTGGGGTGCAGTGAACAATCTTTGTGGGGTACAGTGAACACAATCATTGTGGGGTACAGTGAACACAATCTTTGTGGGGTGCAGTGAACAAAATCCTTTTGGGGTGCAGTGAACACAATCTTTGTGGGGTGCAGTGAACACAATCTTTTTGGGGTGCAGTGAACAAAATCCTTTTGGGGTGCAGTGAACACAATCTTTGTGGGGTGCAGTGAACACAATCTTTTTGGGGTGCAGTGAACAAAATCCTTTTGGGGTGCAGTGAACACAATCTTTGTGGGGTACAGTGAACACAATCTTTGTGGGGTGCAGTGAACGAAATCCTTTTGGGGTGCAGTGAACACAATCTTTGTGTGGTGCAGTGAACACAATCTTTTTGGGGTGCATTGAACAAAATCCTTTTGGGGTGCAGTGAAAACAATCTTTTTGGGGTGCAGTGAACAAAATCCTTTTGGGGTGCAGTGAACACAATCTTTGTGGGGTACAGTGAACACAATCTTTGTGGGGTGCAGTGAACAAAATCCTTTTGAGGTGCAGTGAACACAATCTTTGTGGGGTGCAGTGAACAATCATTGTGGGGTACAGTGAACACAATCTTTGTGGGGTACAGTGAACACAATCTTTGTGGGGTGCAGTGAACAAAATCCTTTTGGGGTGCAGTGAACACAATCTTTGTGGGGTGCAGTGAACACAATCTTTTTGGGGTGCAGTGAACACAATCTTTGTGGGGTGCAGTGAACACAATCTTTGTGGGGTGCAGTGAACAAAATCCTTTTGGGGTGCAGTGAACACAATCTTTTTGGGGTGCAGTGAACAAAATCCTTTTGGGGTGCAGTGAACACAATCTTTGTGGGGTACAGTGAACACAATATTTGTGGGGTGCAGTGAACAAAATCCTTTTGGGGTGCAGTGAACACAATCTTTGTGGGGTGCAGTGAACAATCTTTGTGGGGTACAGTGAACACAATCTTTGTGGGGTGCAGTGAACAAAATCCTTTTGGGGTGCAGTGAACACAATCTTTGTGGGGTGCAGTGAACACAATCTTTGTGGGGTGCAGTGAACACAATCTTTTTGGGGTGCAGTGAACACAATCTTTGTGGGGTACAGTGAACACAATCTTTTTGGGGTGCAGTGAACAAAATCCTTTTGGGGTGCAGTGAACACAATCTTTGTGGGGTACAGTGAACACAATCTCATACTTCTGAACATTTGAGGGTGCTGCCTGTTCCATACTCCTCCTACTCCTCATCCATCCTTTTAGGGGTACAAACAATAGTAATTGGGGCCTAGTGTGGTGGTGTACGTGTGAGATACATACACTTTTTTTGATCATATTTCCTATTCCGCTATTCAATAAAACCCTTTGGGGATCAATTAAATTGCGGGATAGTCTGTGTCGGTACGTGTGAGATCCACCCTTCCAAGTTTCTGGGGTTCATCTCATACTTCTGAAGATTTGAGGGTGCTGCCTGTTCCATACTCCTCCTACTCCTCATCCATCCTTTTAGGGGTACAAACAATAGTAATTGGGGCCTAGTGTGGTGGTGTACGTGTGAGATACATACACTTTTTTTGATCATATTTCCTATTCCGCTATTCAATAAAACCCTTTGGGGATCAATTAAATTGCGGGATAGTCTGTGTCGGTACGTGTGAGATCCACCTTTCCAAGTTTCTGGGGTTCATCTCATACTTCTGAAGATTTGAGGGTGCTGCCTGTTCCATACTCCTCCTACTCCTCATCCATCCTTTTAGGGGTACAAACAATAGTAATTGGGGCCTAGTGTGGTGGTGTACGTGTGAGATACATACACTTTTTTTGATCATATTTCCTATTCCGCTATTCAATAAAACCCTTTGGGGATCAATTAAATTGCGGGATAGTCTGTGTCGGTACGTGTGAGATCCACCTTTCCAAGTTTCTGGGGTTCACCTCATACTTCTGAAGATTTGAGGGTGCTGCCTGTTCCATACTCCTCCTACTCCTCATCCATCCTTTTAGGGGTACAAACAATAGTAATTGGGGCCTAGTGTGGTGGTGTACGTGTGAGATACATACACTTTTTTTGATCATATTTCCTATTCCGCTATTCAATAAAACCCTTTGGGGATCAATTAAATTGTGGGATAGTCTGTGTTGGTACGTGTGAGATCCACCTTTCCAAGTTTTTGGGGTTCATCTCATACTTCTGAAGATTTGAGGGTGCTGCCTGTTCCATACTCCTCCTACTCCTCATCCATCCTTTTAGGGGTACAAACAATAGTAATTGGGGCCTAGTGTGGTGGTGTACGTGTGAGATACATACACTTTTTTTGATCATATTTCCTATTCCGCTATTCAATAAAACCCTTTGGGGATCAATTAAATTGCGGGATAGTCTGTGTCGGTACGTGTGAGATCCACCTTTCCAAGTTTCTGGGGTTCATCTCATACTTCTGAAGATTTGAGGGTGCTGCCTGTTCCATACTCCTCCTACTCCTCATCCATCCTTTTAGGGGTACAAACAATAGTAATTGGGGCCTAGTGTGGTGGTGTACGTGTGAGATACATACACTTTTTTTGATCATATTTCCTATTCCGCTATTCAATAAAACCCTTTGGGGATCAATTAAATTGCGGGATAGTCTGTGTCGGTACGTGTAAGATCCACCTTTCCAAGTTTTTAGGGTTCATCTCATACTTCTGAAGATTTGAGGGTGCTGCCTGTTCCATACTCCTCCTACTCCTCATCCATCCTTTTAGGGGTACAAACAATAGTAATTGGGGCCTAGTGTGGTGGTGTACGTGTGAGATACATACACTTTTTTTGATCATATTTCCTATTCCGCTATTCAATAAAACCCTTTGGGGATCAATTAAATTGCGGGATAGTCTGTGTCGGTACGTGTGAGATCCACCTTTCCAAGTTTCTGGGGTTCATCTCATACTTCTGAAGATTTGAGGGTGCTGCCTGTTCCATACTCCTCCTACTCCTCATCCATCCTTTTAGGGGTACAAACAATAGTAATTGGGGCCTAGTGTGGTGGTGTACGTGTGAGATACATACACTTTTTTGATCATATTTCCTATTCCGCTATTCAATAAAACCCTTTGGGGATCAATTAAATTGCGGGATAGTCTGTGTCGGTACGTGTGAGATACACCTTTCCAATTTTTGAGGCGCATCTCATACTGCCGAGGTTTTGAGGGTGCTTCAGTCTGCCTCCTGCCTGCTCCTCCTACTCCTCTTCCTCATCCTGCCTTTAGGGTACAAAAAATTGTAATCGGCGGGGCCTAGTCTGTGTTTGTACGTGTGAGATACACCGTATTATAAAATTTTTCCTATTCCGCTATTCAATATACACCCTTTTGGAGTGTAAAAAATTAAATTACGGCATAGTCTGTATCGGTACGTGTGAGATAAACCTTTTAAATTAGTTTGGCGCATCTCCTTCCCCCGCCAAGGATTGCAGGGCGCTTCAGTTTGCCTCCTGTTCCCAACTCCTCCTACTCCTCTTCCTCATCCTCCCTTTAGGGTAGAAAAAAATTTAATCGGGCCTAGTCTGTGTTTGTACGTGTGAGATACACAGTTTTTTATCCTATTCCGCTATTCAATATACACCCTTTTGGTGTAAAAAACATTAAATTGCAGCATAGTTTGCATATTTGACTGTGAGATACCCGTGCGATACTGTTGTTGTTTTGTTCCGCTATTCAATAAACACCTTTCTAGGGCAAGATCTTAAATTACAGAAATATGAGGAGACCGTCAAATAAGGGCCGTGGCCTGGGTCGTGGTGCTGCTGGTAGAGCTCCTGTTGCAAGGAGAGGACGTGGTCGATCTGTGCCAGCTAGACGCACAAGTCAAACACCTTCCTCAAGTGTGAGTAGGCGACAGAACCTGCAGCAGTATTTGGTAGGGCATCATGCGCCTCTAGACGTGATGAGGCCTGAAGAAGTACAGGCGATAGTAGATTGGGTTGCTGACAGTGCCTTCGGTTCCTTCACATTGTTTCCCACCCAGTCTACTGCAGAAAGGTCAGAGTTGGCACCTGCAGCCAATGTCCAACCGTCTTTCACCACACCCCCTTGGAAATCAGGCAAGCAGTCTGAGCCCCAATCCATACAGCAGTCTCTTCTTCTTTTTGAGGACTCTGTCAGCAGGGTTTCCCAGGGCCATCCACCTAGCCCTGCCCCAGAAGTTGAAGAGATTGAGTGCAGCGATGCCCAACCACTTATTTCTCAAGATGAGTACATGCAAGGACCATCGCAGCACGTCTCCGATGATGACGAAACGCAGGTGCCAACTGCTGCGGCGTTCAGCATTGTGGAGACCGACAAGGAGGGCAGGGGTGAAGACTGGGTGGAAGATGATGTGGAGGACGATGAGGTCCTCGACCCCACATGGAATGAACGTCATGCAGGTGACCTGAGTAGTTTGGAGGAAGAGGCGGTGGTCGCACAGAGCCACCAGCACAGCAGAAGAGGGAGCAGGGTGCAGAAGCGGAGCGGCCGTGCCCTAGACACTACGCCTGCTACTGCCCAACGCAGCAAGGGAACGAGCGCACCAAAGTCAGCTCAAAGGAGTTCTCTAGCGTGGAAGTTCTTTAGAAAATGTGCTGATGACAGGACACGAGTGGTTTGCACCCTGTGCAATCAGAGCCTGAAGCGAGGCATAAACCTTCTCAACCTGAGCACAACCTGCATGATCAGGCATCTAAGTGCAAAGCACGAGCTGCAGTGGAGTACACACCTTCAAAACCAAGAAACGTCTCTGGCTCATCCTGCTTCCTCTTCTGCTGCAGTCTCGGCCGCTCCAGCCACATCTGTAGTCATACCGGCACCTGCCACCCCGCAAACAGACGATCTGTCAACAACACCACCACCTGGGTCACCAACAACCATCTCCACAATGTCCCGTGGAAGCGTTCAGCTTTCCATCTCCCAAACACTTGAGAGGAAGAGGAAGTACCCCCCTACCCACCCGCGATCCCTGGCCCTGAATGCCAGCATTTCACAATTATTGGCCTTTGAAATGCTGGCATTCCGTCTGGTGGAGACGCACAGTTTTAAAAAGCTTATGTCGGTGGCTGTCCCACAGTACGTCTTGCACAGCCGCCACTACTTTTCTAAGCAAGCCATCCCTTCCCTGCACAACCAAGTGGGGGAAAAAATCAGATGTGCACTGCGCAACGCCATCTGTGCCAAGGTCCACCTAACAACCGATACGTGGACCAGTAAGCACGGTCAGGGGCGTTATATCTCTCCGCACACTGGGTAAATGCAGTGGCGGATGGGCCTGAGGCGGATAGCAATTTGGCGCACGTCCTTCCACCACCGAGGATTGCAGGGCGCTTCAGTTTGCCTCCTGTTCCTAACTCATCCTACTCCGCTACCTCATCTTCTACCGCCTTCTCATCCGGACAGCGTAACACCTTCACCACCAACTTCAGCACGGCCAGGGGTAAACGACAGCAGGCAGTTTTACAACTTGCCTGTTTGGGGGACAAACCACACACCGTGCAGGAGTTGTGGAGGAGCATGGAACAGCAAACAAATGAGTGGTTGCTGCCAGCGAGCCTCAAGCCCGGCCTGGTGGTGTGCGATAACGGGCGAAATCTCATAGCAGCTCTGGGCCTAGCCGGTTTGACGCACATCCCTTGCCTGGCGCATGTGCTGAATTTGGTGGTGCAGAGGTTCCTTAAAAACTACCCCGATATGTACGAGCTGCTGCAGAAAGTGCGGGCCGTCTGTGCGCACTTTCGGCGTTCTCACCCTGCTGCTGCTCGCCTGGCAGCGCTGCAGCGTAACTTTGGCCTTCCCGCTCACCGCCTCATATGTGATGTGTCCACAAGGTGGAACTCCACCTTGCACATGCTGCAAAGACTGTGCGAGCAGCAGCAGGCCATAGTGGAGTTTCAACTGCAGCACGCACGCGTGAGTCGCTCTGCGGAACAGCACCACTTCACCACCAATAACTGGGCCTCAATGCGAGACCTGTGTGCCTTGTTGTGCTGTTTTGAGTACTCCACCAACATGGCCAGTGGCGATGACGCCGTTCTCAGCTTAACTATCCCACTTCTATGCCTCCTCGGGCGATGATGTAAGAGGATGTGGCACAGGATGAGGAGGAGGAGGAGGAGGATGAAGAGGTAACATTTCCAAGGCTTTCAGGGCAGTCATTCGCAAGGGGCTCCGAGGGTGGGTTCCTGCACACACAAACGCCAGGGACACAATTGTCCAGCAGGGGCACAGTTCTGGAGGATGAGGAGGATGAGGAGGAGGAGGAGCTGGAGGAGGAGATGGAACCATGTTCACAGCAGGGTGGCACCCAGGCCAGCTCATGGCCATCACTGGTGCATGGCTGGGGGGATACAGAGGACACGGACGATACACCTCCCACAGAGGACAGCCTTTCGTTGCCTCTGGGCAGCCTGGCACACATGAGCGATTACATGCTGCAGTGTCTCCACAACGACCGCCGAGTTGCCCACATTCTAACTTGTGCTGATTACTGGGTGGCCACGCTGCTGGATCCCCGTTACAAGGACAACGTACCATCCTTAATTCACTCACTGGAGCGCGATCGCAAGATGCGCGAGTACAAGCGCACGCTGGTAGACGCGATGCTGCTGGCATTCCCATCTGACAGCGGGGCCACAGTGGAAGCACAAGGCAGAGGAGGAGGAGGGGGAGGAGGAGGTCGCCAACGCAACCAGGGCACCACCAGCACCTCAGAAGGCAGGGTTAGCATGGCCGAAATGTGGAAAAGCTTTGTCAGCACGCCACAACAAACAGCAGCACCAGCAGCTCAGATGGAACGTCTTAGCAGGAGGCAGCATTTTACCAACATGGTGGAGCAGTATGTGTGCACACGCCTAGACGTACTGAATGAGGAGTCTGCCCCCTTCAACTTCTGGGTCTCCAAGTTGGGCACATGGCCTGAGCTTGCCCTTTACGCCTTGGAGGTGCTGGCGTGCCCTGCAGCCAGCGTATTATCTGAACGGGTATTTAGCACTGCTGGGGGCGTTATAACAGACAAGCGCAGCCGCCTGTCCAGAGACAATGTGGACAAGCTCACGTTCATTAAAATGAACCAGGCATGGATCCCACGGGACTTTTCCGTACCTTGTGCAGAATAGCAATGGATACCGACCTTACCCACCCATTGTTCCATTTTTGCTCTTTCTTACTCTTTTGGGGTGTACCCTCATTTAAAATTTGTGAAAAGAAGCAGTGTTGGCTACCTCGTCCTCCTCCTCAGGGCCAGATTAACGTAGGGGCTACTGGAGCTGCAGCTCCAGGCCCCTACCTTTTATATAGGCCCCGGGTTGGCCATATTCACTGTTACCGCTCTTCTGTCACTTGTAAACACAGAAGTCTGGCTTCTATGCTCGCTTCCCCAGGCAGCACCCTCAGAACCTCCCCACACAGCGCGAAGGCTGGACAAGGAGGGACAGTTGCCGATGCATGGATGTGTTTATGGGCTTCAGAGACAGCATCCCAAGTTGAATTAGTCATGCATGGCTGCACCCTTCCTCCTCTGGGTGCATGCCAAGGCACGGCCCTTAAGGCCCTTCAAAATCCTCAGCACCAAGCCCATGATGCTCTTAATCCGGCCCTGGTCCTCCTCCACCGCCGCTTCCACCTACACCGCCCATAGGTGTGCGCAGCCTATTGCATTAGGGTGTGCACCCCAAAGTTGAAATACACATGCATGTGTTTGCCTACATGTACATGGCCCCGATACATTACTCTCCCTGCTGGAAAAGAGAAATAGAGCAGAGCAGGTCCGAGGGAGATCTTTCCCATCTCCTCACTGGCAAACAGAGCGATAATGCTATGTGCCCTAGGTGATTAGGGTGTGCCCAGGCACACCCGGCACACCCTGTGCGCACGCCTATGACACCGCCACATCCACCACCACCTCAACCTCCCTCCTACTCCATATGGGCCTCGTCCTTCAGAGATGAAGAAGAACATTGTTTTATTTTTCTGTTTTTTTTTTTTTGTTGTTTTAAGTTATTTCCTTATCCACATTTGTTTGCAGAGCACTTGCCATGCTCTTAATTACGTTTAGCAACACAAAAAAAAAAACGGGTATGATGGCGCTCCCGGACAAAATGACATAAAAAGAAAGAAAGAAAGAACTTGGATGCTGCTCGGGATCTGGATGATAAGCTTGTTTATTAAAATCAATAAAATAAGCTCCTGGTCAGGGAGAAACCAATGGTGTGCCAAGGATGTAGTACTAAGCATGTAGACATGGTACCAAAGGAGATAACTCAAAGAGCAAGGAGGACCCAGAGGCAGGAAAACAACGCCTTACCACCTGTAAGGTCTGGACGGTGTGTCACCTGTTGATGGACTGACAGCCTCGATCGAATCGGGAACCTTCGCTGCGGGTGAGTCTCCGGATGGGGCGATGCCTGGGGTGAGAAGAGGTTGATGGGGGGGTAGAATGCTCAAACCCCGACCTACAGCTCCGGTGGCGGTGCGCGCCCGAGGTGGCAGCGGCCGCTGCTCGTCAGTCCCTGCTGACGCGGCGCCGGGAGATGACGTCACCAGGTGCCTAGCGCCGACGTGCGCACCAGGGGCTGAACCAACGATGTAGCCGGAAGTGTGGAGGTAGCTCACCAACGACCCGGCTCTTACACAACCAAAGGATCACCTGGCGGAGCTATTGGGGAATGCCACAATTGGAGGGAAATGACATGTTTCGGGCCGAGCCCTTCTTCAGATCTCCAGCCCCGCCGTCTGACCACCGCAACCACAGCGCCAGGACTTTTTGTTCATACTCTTAATTACGTTTTGCTGCCATTTGCAGCACTCTAGCCCTTTCCTTTGGTGTTTTAGAGCCATTGAGCCAGTGCCTGAAAGTTCGGGTCCCCATTGACTTCAATGGGGTTCGGTGTCCGGGAAAAGTTCGGTAAAAGTCCGGGACACGGACCCGGACTTTTTTTTAAAGTTCGGCCGAACCCGTCGAACACAGACATCTAGGTGTCCGCTCAACCCTAATGATAAGTAGACCAGGTTTTTAGCACTAATGTTAGTTTTTTTTAACATATTAGGGAAATTCAGCAAAAATAGAGAATCATAGTGAGGGGTAATATGCACTCCCAAGTACTTGAATGATCTCGGACACCAGGCAAATGAAAAACGCTCTCTAATGGAAACCTGCATCCAATTTGGGAGGTTGATTGGCATGAGAGAACATTTGGAGAGATTAACCCCCAGACCCGAGATTGAGCTAAATTGTTCTAGTTCCACTAAAAGTTGAGGAAGGGATATATGAGGGTGGGACAAAAAAAGAAGAACATCATCAGCTTAAAGGCTAAGTTTGAACTCCCTTCCCTCTTTACAATAACCGCTAATCTTGACATTGTTTCTGATAGAGATTGCTAGAGGCTCAATTGCAAGGGCAAACAAAAGAGGGGAAAGGGGGCAACCCTGTCTAGTACCCCGTTTCAACTGAAAAAAGTCAGAATTGCATCCAGGAAGGCGGATCCTCGTCTGTGGGGATTCATACAGGGCCCTAAAGCCATGAACGAATCCATCACCCAGGCCATATCTTGGGAGCAGGTGATCCAAAAAAGTCCAACTGACGCTGTCAAACGCCTTGTTGATGTCTAAACTAACTAGGCAAGTGGGTGATTTGCTAATGTTGGCGTCATGAATTATATTGGAGACTAGCCTAATATTGTCGGTAAGTTGCCTACCCGGAATAAATCCGGAGTAGAGTTACACCCTCTTCCAAGGCCTTTCCCAAAACTCTTACCAGGGTCCTTAGTGACTCTCAATTAATTGACGCTTGGAGAGCTCATAATGTAGGTATTAAAGAGTTCACTTTTTATTCCCACCCAATGAAAGCGCGGCCAGACTGGACTATATTTTTTGCACACCGGTTTTACTGGTTAACTCCTCGGATGCTAGGATACACACCTGTCCCTGGTCAGACCATAAAATTGTGTCATTCGAAGAATGTGGGGTCGGTTAAAAGAGCTCAACATTTAATTTGAGACTTAATGATTCATTGCTGAACGACTCTGCATTTACAGCTCAGATTGCATCCTCCCTGGAGGAGTATTTTAGTATAAATGAAAACGATGTTACCCCCACGTCAACAGTGTGGATAGCACATAAAGCGGTAATTAGGGGTAAGATTATTGCCCTAGCCTCAGCCAAAAATAAAGCTAGACTAACCGATATAAAATCCCTTACCAAAGAGTTAGATAGATTATATAATTTACATAACCAAGCTCCCTCCTCAGACTTGATGGATTTGATCTCCACCAAAAGACGTGCTTTGGACGAAATTTTGTCTGGAGACACTGAAAAGGCCCTCAGGTGGTCCAAGGCAAAATGTATGCTTAATAGCAACACCATGTCTATAATGTTTGCTAAAAAACTCACACAAGACTCTAAAACCACCCATATTTATAAACTTAGAAGGCGGGATGGGAAGATAGTTTCTCACCCGGAGGAGGTGTTGAAGATCTTTACTAATTTCTATAAGGATCTGCTATCAGTTTCATCTAATGTATCTCTGGCTGAGTTTGACTCTTGGATTGGGAAATTACAGATCCCCACCCTCTCTGTTTCTCAGAGGGAAGAGTTGGAGGCTCCTTGTTCGGAAGAGGAGGTCCTACACTTGATCAAATCCTTGAAGTCATCCACTGCCCCAGGACCAGATGGATTCTCCTCCTCCTGCTATAAAAGTTTTGCCCCAGTCCTGACCCCTAAATTAGCCAAATTATTTAACCATATTTTACAGGGCGGTAACTTCCCAGAAGAAATGCTATATGCAAATATGTCACTCATCCCTAAACCCGATAAAGACCATTCTCTCCCACAAAACTTTAGGCCCATCTCGGTTATGAATAATGACCTGAAATTGTTTGGTCGCCTACTTGCCAATAGATTAGCTAAATACATCTGCCATTTGATCAACCCAGATCAAACCGGATTCATTCCGGGTAGCCACTTAATTCTTGATGATGCACAGCCATTTCTTGATTCAGATGTTGGTTCTGAGGTTGAGGAAGGTAGGATCATGAGCCTACAGAGACAAGAGAACACTGGAACACAAATTATCAGTGATGTTCACTCAGCTGCGGTGTATTTCCAAGTTGTCTCCAGTGGTAATAAAGAAGAGAAGAGAGCAGCCACCCTATTCCATCACAGTGTGGAGCTGTTATCTCCCAACACCCTTCCCACAGATCAGATGTCTGGGCCTTTTTTAGCACATGTGCAGCCAATCGCACTGTTGCAAATTGAAAACTTTGTCTCAAGCACACCAAGCGTGGCAAAAACCCCAGCCATTTGGGTACCACATGCTTGACAAGGCATTTAACCTCACACATGCAGCCTATTGGCAAGAGCCCCCGAAAGCCACACAAAAGGGACGCAATTCTGTTTCTCCTCCTTACTCACCTCAGTCTACCCCTGCTATACCTCATAAACTCTCAGCAGCCTCCAATGACAGAAATGATTGTATAGCGCAGGGTGTCTCAGCTCCTTGCAGCACATCTGCCACTAACACCACCAACTGTAGACTATAGTCGGCTAAATTCTGTGCCCCATCTGCTGCAGTGAAAAAAAAAATACAGTCATTGCCACCTACATGCCCAGCATCTAAATGCAAGCTTTTCAAGCTGCTGGCTTTACAACTTCTACCTTTACGTCTGGTGAATTCTGCCCACTTTTGTGAATTTGCAGAATGTGCTGTACCACAATGGCAAGTTCCCAGTCAGTATTTCTTTTCATGTAAGGGCATTCCAGCTCTGTACCATCATGTGGAAGGCAATGTTGTGGCATCGTTGGGCAAAGTTTACATTACTGCTGACACGTGATTCAGCAAGCACGGTCAGGGATACTATATTTTGTTCACAGCACACTGGGTAACTCTGCTTGCAGAAAGGGCTCAGTGCTGCACCTTGTTGTGGCACCACGTCTTCATACAGCTAGTGGCGATGATGCAAGATTTGTCAGCTCTACCCCCTCATCCTCCTCTTCCTCCTCCATGCCCTCTTCTGCTGAATTGTCCTACAAACTACAAGTATCCCTGAAGTGTTCAAGGGGCTATTTAATGAGTCAGGCTAAAAGGTGCCATGCAGTGCTTCAGTTGGTGTGTCTAGGGAAAGGAACCACACTGGAGCAGAGGTTCTTGCATTTCTGCAGGGGCATGCCCAGAGGTGGTTCACGCCAGCTGGAGCCAAAAATGGTGGTGTGCGACAATGGCACAAACCTCCTGTCCACCCTTAGAAAGGGAAAGTGGACACATGTGCCATGCCTGGCACTTGTCCTCAATTTTGTGGTGCAGCATTTCCTAAATAGGTACCCAGGGTTGGAAGATCTGCTAAAGCAGGCCAGAAGAGTCTGTAGTCATTTCAGGCATTCATACACAGCCAGTGCTCGGTTGGCTGAAATTCAGCGGGACTTGCACCTGCCTGTAAACCGCCTGATTTGTGACATGCCCAGCAGGTGGAACACGACTTTGACAATGCTGCAGTGGCTGCACATTCAGCACGAGTACCTGTGTGAGTATGGCACAACAACAGCCTCAGTCCAGCTCTTTTTCCCCACACCAATGGCTGCTGATAAAGGATGCATGCACTGTACTGTCACCATTATGGAGGCCACAAGGATGGTGAGATGCTACAATGCATGCATCAGTGACACAATCCCTGTTGTGTTTCTGCTGGAGCAGACTCTGCGTGGCATTATGGACAGGGAACTCATGGCAGAGCAGAGGGAAGAAGAGGAGGACTTCCTTTCCTCTCGAGGCCCGCTTTATGCAGACACCATTCTTCCTGCACCACAGAACGCATAAGAGGAGAGGGAGGAGGAGGATTCTGTCAGTCTAGGAGGCATTGAAGCAGAGGAAGACATATGTCAACCCTCAACAGATGGTTTTCAATCCCCAGAACCATATACTGTAGATATACGGTGCAAAGGCGGCTCTCCTGCACAGAATCAGGTACCTAGTACGTGATCCTGCACTTCTGGGTTTGGGACGCGTGCGCCGCTGGCAGCCCGCCACCGTTGTGATTATACAGAGCGGGAGCTGGTTGGTGGGTACAGCAGACTCCATGTCCACTGGCACCTGCCAATGCTTCAGTACATTGGCAGATCGCTGTTCTGTCAGCACAGAAGACATGGATCCAGTGCACAAAGCAAGGTAAAAAAAGACATGGATGAGCGAGTTTGCGGTGAAGGAACTTGACTGGCCTGCACAGAGTCCTGACCTCAACCCAATAGAACACATTTGGGATGAACTAGAGCCAGGCCTTCCGATCCACATAACATCCACATCTCATCTGATCTGAGCCATCCACATCACATCCACATCTCATCCGAGCCAGACCTTCTCATCCACATCAGTGCCAGACCTCACAAATGCACTTCTGAAAGAATGGTCAAACATTCCCATAGATACACTACTAAACCTTTTGAACAGCCTTCCCAGAAGATTTGAAGCTGTTATAGCTGCAAAGGGTGAGGCCAACTCAATATTGAACCCTACGGACTAAGACTTCGATGCCATTAAAGTTCATGCGTGTGTAAAGACAGGTGTCCCAATACTTTTGGTAATATAGTGTATATATACAATAGTGTAATCCTGATACGTCAAATATGGTACTATATAAATAAATGTGCCCACATATGCCAAATGTGCTCAAACATATTAGAATATATTACCCCGTGCACTCTCATCTTCATGTTGCACTCTACATGTCAAAATATATCTTACCAAAATTCATGGCCATATGTAACCAGGCTTGCTCTCATTAATATAACATCCTTATCCACCTTAGTGATTTCCTTAAGATTAGATATTATCCTTAATAAAGTGCAGAATAATCATATAAAAAAAGCATAAAACCAGCCATAGTGCAACAAATTATGATAAAAACATTATTCCATGCCAGAATGCTCACATTTATTGGAATGAATGAAAGACCAGAAACAAAGATGGGGATCGGGCATGTCTGGTTGCATTGTGACGTAACTTCCTGATTTGCTTCTTCACCTAACTTTCCGTTGAGAAAGTCAGGTGACGAAATGCACCTGTAAGTGAAACCATACAACTGTTTGAGCTTTGGTTATATAAGCATTGGTTTTATTTGCCTGGGTGGCATTTCTTCCAGCTACTGGACCTTTTGGAATAATTGACTGTTTGGATATCTGAGCACTGAGGACTAATCATTGTAAACCCTACTAGAAGCCCATGTCAAAATAACGGACATCTGCTGGCAGCTGTGAGCTGCATCCTTTTGGCAATTTAAGATGCCCACTTATATGACCTTTTACAATGTAATTCCACTGCAACTGATTTCAGTGTCTGACATTCAGCTACATATGGATGGGTCACACCTCTGTGTAATTAAAGATGCCCACTCATACGACCTTTTACAATGTAATTCCACTGCAACTGATTTCAGTGTCTGACATACAGCTACATATGGATGGGTCACACCTATGTGTAATTAAAGATGCCCACTCATACGACCTTTTACAATGTAATTCCACTGCAACTGATTTCAGTGTCTGACATTCAGCTACATATGGACGGGTCACACCTATGTGTAATTAAAGATGCCCACTCATACGATCTTTTACAATGTAATTCCACTGCAACTGATTTCAGTGTCTGACATACAACTACCTATGGACAGGTCACACCTCTGTGTAATTCATGTAATTACACTACATGAATTGGTAAACGTGGATTCCAATATTTCCTTCAAAATTTGTTTCAGGTAAACGTTGGCAAACCAATGTTGATCTTTTCCCTTTAGGTCCCTCTTGCATCATTAATTTCACTTTTGGGATACATTTAGATAAATGTCCCCTTGTTCCTCATTTTCTCATTTTCTATCATTAACTGCACAGAGGGAATTGTTTTTTGTGGCATGTGCTGTACAGAGACCAGTGACAGGAAGTCCCGGTGGTAACATAGACTTGCTGATAACACATCCCGGTAGGTCTGAATTGCCACCGGTATAAGATGTACAGTCCTATAAAGGAGATGTCACGGCTGTAACATGCACCCAGGAGTTACGTACAATGAGGTAAGATCCATGTGTTAAGTGTTTTGTCAATGAGCCAGAGGTGTAAAAAGCAATGCTTTAGCGTAGAGAATTGCACATAGAGTTCATAATATTCCCCACAGCCCTGGTTTTGTGATGTGAAGGATAACCAAGGCACCATATTCTTAAATAGTCACATCCAATATCAACCCCTTAAACAGGGTTAGACTTTTAAGGTGCCAAATATATAGTATATCTGAGACCAAATACTTAAACTCATACAATTGTATTTTATTGCATGTACTGTACATACAAACATTTAAAACAGTTTTTTTTTCCACAATTTTTTTTTTCCACAATTTTACATTACCTTGTAAATTTTCACATTGTAGGATTGTTTCCCATAATGCCTCTCGACAATCTGTTGATGGGACCTTGGGAGCGGCACACATGTATATAGGAGGAGTCTTCTTTTATATGGAGACCTCTGCCGGTATAATAAATGCACCTCTCTAGCTCTATACTCAGTGCCATCTTAAGACCATTAAAGGGCCCCGGGCAATGCAGTGCAGTGGGGCCCCCGCCTACACAATCACCCACGAGAATAAAAATGCAAATTATCGATAAGGCGATATTTATTGGTACAGCAGTGCAGGGCTAATGACAGCTTCCAAGTTCGGCGGCTGGGTCCGGTGAACACACACACACAGCCGGGAGTCAGACTCGACTGTCCTGTGCCTGCCTGTTCCCGTGGAGGCAGACAGGCATTCCTGCAGTTGTGGGCTCCCCCTCCATGGCCCAAGCGGCCTGACAGCAGCGCAGGGCCGACAGGCCCTTTCCACCTGCTAAGTTCAGCGGTGGGATGCACACGGGAATCAGGACTAATGCTTGGCTGGGGCTGGGGCTGGGTCGCTGGGCAGGTGGGGCCCCCCAGGCAAGTGGGGCCCCTGGGCAACTGCCCAGTGTGCCCATTCGGTAAGATGGCCCTGTCTATACTGGTAGAGGAAATGCCTGCTGGAGGTTAAAACTGGGGATTCACCCATAATACCTCTACACACTGTGATCTTTGGGGACAATTGGGTCTTAACTAGTTCCCCTCTAGAAATTTTTTTTTAAAATTTGTTTTGCACACATGTATTTTTGGTAGACTGCATAAGACTGGCAAGCAGAAGATGCCAGCACCGGAGGAGCAGTATGTTTTAGCTCTTCATAGTTCTGCCTTGGCCATAGACAGTTTCTGCTCAGCCAGTGGGCTCAAAAACAAAAAAATGTAAGCAATTCCTCCATTCTTAAAAAAACAAAGTGGATAGACAGTTTTTGCTCAGCCAGTGGGCTCAAAAACAAAAAAAAAAAAAAAACGAAGAGATTCCTCCATTTTTAAAGAAACAAGGTGCATAGAGGAACCCTTCCCACCAGGACATTGTATGCTGACTTCCAGCATGTCCTGTCAACAGAAGTCATCCAAACAATCCACTTCTCTCAAGCAGAGACAACCACACACTGATCAAGATTACCATAGGCCAGGGGTCTTCAAACTATGGCCCTCCATTTGTTCAGGAACTACAATTCCCATCATGCATAGTAATGTCTGGGCATGTCAGAGTTTTACATTAGCTCATGGGATGTGTAGTTCCGCAACATCTGGAGGGCCGTAGTTTGAGGATCCCTGCCATGGGCCAATCCCTTTTGAACCAGCCAAATTCAATGTGTGGTTAGCTTTGGGCTTGGGGTAGCAGAGAAGGTAAGTGTGATGAGACCTTAATGCAGGTAATCACTTCTGCATTTGAGAATTAATTTCACTGCGATATTTATATCAATAAACAAGGAGCAATAACCATCTCTTCTATCTCTGGTTTCAGGTTGGTGACCTTCATCCACCAGATCTTGTGGCACATCGTCCTTCATTACCTTGTCCCAGCATCCTACTCCAATGGACATTGCTGCACACTAGAAACTCCTGAACTTACAGGAATTTTAATGGGTGGAGATGTTTTATTTGGGGCAGTTTTACCCCTCCATATGGGAAAAAGTTACCCCAAACTGTTGTTTAATGAAAAACCAAAGCAAGTCGTATGTAGAAAGTAAGATCTGTCTGTTGATCCTAATTATATTGTGTTTTGTGTTGTTCAAGGTTCTTTTACTACACAGATCTGAATTGCTATATTACACTAGCTTACAGCCAAGGTCACTTTTAAAGCCCAACTGAACTTTTACCACTTGAGTCTCTGGGCCTTTTCTCCCTGAAGACCCTTGAGTCCTAGAACGTTTTTTTGTTTTTATGTTTGCAATTTCTAAATCCTGCACAAACATTTAGTAAAAAAAATATATATACAGTATATATATATATATATATATATATATATATATATATATATACACAGTGCCTTGCAAAAGTATTCGGCCCACTTGAACTTTGCGACCTTTTGCCACATTTAAAGCTTCAAACATAAAGATATAAAACTGTAATTTTTTGTGGAATCAACAAGTGGGACACAATCATGAAGTGGAACAAATTTATTGGATATTTCAAACTTTTTTAACAAATAAAAAACTGAAAAATTGGGCGTGCAAAATTATTCAGCCCCCTTAAGTTAATACTTTGTAGCGCCACCTTTTGCTGCGATTACAGCTGTAAGTCGCTTGGGGTATGTCTCTATCAGTTTTGCACATCGAGAGACTGAATTTTTTGCCCATTCCTCCTTGCAAAACAGCTCGAGCTCAGTGAGGTTAGATGGAGAGCGTTTGTGAACAGCAGTTTTCAGTTCTTTCCACAGATTCTCGATTTGATTCAGGTCTGGACTTTGACTTGGCCATTCTAAGACCTGGATATGTTTATTTGTGAACCATTCCATTGTATATTTTGCTTTATGTTTTGGATCATTGTCTTGTTGGAAGACAAATCTCCATCCCAGTCTCAGGTCTTTTGCAGACTCCATCAGGTTTTCTTCCAGAATGGTCCTGTATTTGGCTCCATCCATCTTCCCATCAATTTTACCCATCTTCCCTGTCCCTGCTGAAGAAAAGCAGGCCCAAACCATGATGCTGCCACCACCATGTTTGAAGTGGGGATGGTGTGTTCAGGGTGATGAGCTGTGTTGCTTTTATGTCAAACAAAAATAACGTTTTGCATTGTTGCCAAAAAGTTTGATTTTGGTTTCATCTGACCAGAGCGCCTTCTTCCACATGTTTGGTGTGTCTCCCAGGTGGCTTGTGGCAAACTTTAAACTACACTTTTTATGGATATCTTTAAGAAATGGCTTTCTTCTTGCCACTCTTCCATAAAGGCCAGATTTGTGCAGTATACGACTGATTGTTGTCCTATGGACAGAGTCTCCCACCTCAGCTGTAGATCTCTGCAGTTCATCCAGAGTGATCATGGGCCTCTTGGCTGCATCTCTGATCTGTCTTCTCCTTGTATGAGCTGAAAGTTTAGAGGGACGGCCAGGTCTTCGTAGATTTGCAGTGGTCTGATACTCCTTCCATTTCAATATTATCGCTTGCACAGTGCTCCTTGGGATGTTTAAAGCTTGGGAAATCTTTTTGTATCCAAATCCGGCTTTAAACTTCTCCACAACAGTATCTCGGACCTGCCTGGTGTATTCCTTGTTCTTCATGATGCTCTCTGCGCTTTAAACGGACCTCTGAGACTATCACAGTGCAGGTGCATTTATACGGAGACTTGACTATACACAGGTGGATTCTATTTATCATCATTAGTCATTTAAGTCAACATTGGATCATTCAGAGATCCTCACTGAACTTCTGGAGAGAGTTTGCTGCACTGAAAGTAAAGGGGCTGAATAATTTTGCACACCCAATTTTTCAGTTTCTTATTTGTTAAAAGAGTTTGAAATATCCAATAAATTTCGTTCCACTTCATGATTGTGTCCCACTTGCTGTTGATTCTTCACAAAAAATTACAGTTTTATATCTTTATGTTTGAAGCCTGAAATGTGGCAAAAGGTTGCAAAGTTCAAGGGGGCCGAATACTTTTGCAAGGCACTGTGTGTATATATATATATATATATATATATATATATATATATATATATATATATATATATATATATAGTACATAACGTGTGCACCAACAAATATTTACTGCAAAACATAAAGTCTGCTGATTAAAATGCTATCACATTAATGCAACTTTTATCTAACAATTATAAAAGGTAAATTACGTACTCCTCCAGCATGTATATTGTTATGCCTGTATCCGGTTGTTCTCAATAAAAATTCATACTTGGAAAAAAAAAAAAGGTAAATTAAAGTATTTTACTTTAAGAAAGCTTCCAATGTCCACATTAGGTCAACGTTATTGGCATTGACCTAATAAGGCCATGTGGCCATACTAGGTCAATGTTATTATGAGCATTCCCGCCCCTTTCTGTATGTGGAACTGCGGGGTGGAGAATGCCCCAGACAACGCTGATTGGCTGTCAGTCACAGTTTCCATCTGGGTTTACACCAAACCCAAGCTGATCCCTAATCTTCAATGATTCATCTTTACTGTATGTCTGCCATGAACCAATAATAGTGATCACATGGACCTATTCCCCTAGTGACATTACAATACTATTTGTACATATTGGAGTTGTTAGGTCAGCTATAAATTAGTTTTGGGACACATCTGAGTAATGTCAGGCTGAGCATTTGGGAGGATTTATTTATCAAATGTATTTTTATTTTTTTTTAACATTTTGAGGCCTCGGTTTAGTAATGTTTTTGATTTTTTTTTTTGTACAAATGAAATGCTTTTAAATTACTTCATAAAGGTTTCAATTTTATTTCATTGTTAGTAATGCTTTTGTGTCCCCAGATCATTTTCTGGTTATACATTTTTTTTCTTCGACCTTTAACACCTTTTGTTGTAATGTACCTGCAAAGTGTTTTTCTGATTTAAACTGAACATTCGAGTGGTTGTAAAGGCAGATTTTTATTTTTTTACTGCAGTCTCTGCATAAAAAAAAAAAAAAAAAAACCTTCTGCATGCAGCTCTCCCACTGCCACCCCCTAAATGCATACCTGAGCCCAATATCAATCCAGCAGTGTAGCCGAGAGCTGAGGCTCTCTTGACTCTCTCTCTCCTCATTGGCTCAGATACAGCTATTGGCTCCCATTGCAGCCAATCAAAGCCAGTGATGAGGGAGTCAAGCCCCACTCGGTGTGTCTTTAAAGGTTACTTGGCCTTTAAAGCAGGGGTCCAGATAAATGTCTGGCCTGTCAGTGCACGGGATGAATTCCGGCCCGCAGACATTTTAAAAAGTGGTTGTTAAGCCACTCTGTTATGTTTACACAAACGTCATTGTTTGCTAATGACAAGTGTCCCAGTGCCTGTGCTTTATTAAAAAATGCCGCTATACACCTGATTTCCGAGTGCCACTCAGCGCTCACGTGACCACCTGGCTCTACCCTCTCCTGATAGCTAGAGTAGGAGGGACTGAGAGTCCCCAGCTGAGGTCAGCAGGGAGGGGAGGAGGAGAGGAGGAGAGAGCCAGCCGATCACGTGATCGCCAAGCGGCACTCGAAAATCAGGTATATAGCGGCATTGTATTAATAAAACACAGGCACTGGGACACTTGTCATTAGCAAACAGGGATGTTTGTTTAAACATAACAAAGTGGCTTAAGTAGTAGCTTAAGTAGCTGCGGGGGGGGGGGGGTGTAATATGCAGGGTGTGTGTGTGTGTGTGGGGGCTGTGTTTTATGAAGGGGGGCTGTGTAATATGCAGGAGGCTGTGTAAAATGCAGGGGGGCTGAGTAGGGGGGTTGTGTAGTATACAGGGGGGCTGTGTAATGTAAAGGGGTCTAGATGTGCAGGGCTGTGTAATGTAAAGGGGTCTAGATGTTCAGGGCTGTGTAATGTAAAGGGGTCCAGAGGTGCTGGGCTGTGTAATATAAAGGGGTATAGATGTGCAGAGCTGTGTAATGTAAAGGGGTCCAGAGCTGTGTAATGTAAAGGGGTCCAGAGGTGCAGGGGGCAGTGTAATGTAAAGGGGCCAGAGGTTCAGGGGCTGTGTAATGTAAAGGGGTCAGAGGTGCGGGGGCTGTGTAATGTAAAGGGGGCCCAAGGTTCAGGGGCTGTGTAATGTAAAGGGGTCCAGATGTATGGGGGGGCTGTGTAATGTAAAGGGGTCCAGATGTATGGGGGGGGCTGTGTAATGTAAAGGGGACCAGAGGTGCAGGGGCTGTGTAATGTAAAGGGGTCCAGAGGTGCGGGAAGCTGTGTAATGTAAAGGGGGCCAGATGTGCGGGGCGCTGTGTAATGTAAAGTCGGCCAGATGTGCGGGGGCTGTGTAATGTAAAGGGGTCCAGAGGTGTGGGGGCTGTGTAATGTAAAGGGGTCCAGAGGTGCGGGGGATGTATAATGTGAAGGGGTCAAGAGGTGCGGTAGGGTTGTGTGATGTAAACGGGGCCAGAGGTGCGGGGGCTGTGTAATGTAAAGGGAGCCAGAGGTCCGGGGGCTGTGTAATGTTATCATCATTTATTAGCAGGTGAATGCGGCCCTCCATGCATTCACATACATTGAATCCAGCCCTTAAGTGGAAAAAGGTTGCTGACCCCTGCTTTAACGGGTATTTCCACTTTTGAAAAAAAATTGAAAAAAATTGAAACCATTTTTTTTCACAATTTACATTGCATTGTGAGTTTATAAGACCCTAGACTGAGGGAATGGTTCCCATATTGCCTCTCAATAATCATCATCTATCTCAGAAAAGCAAAATTGCAGAGCCAAATCTAAATTTCTAGCAACTCTCAGCCCTCTCATGGAAGCTAATCATCTAAGAGCTGTAAGGAAAACCGTCAACAACTTCTGTTCCTAAATAAGCTGACAGGGTTTAACTTTTAAGAAATCACTAGTCTCATATTTACTCCTACAGATTATCCCCGGAGACTTACCTTCAGATACAAGTTGTAAAATTTGCCACCATGGAGATAAACAACAACTCGGAGATCCTTCCAAACATTACATTAGGCTTCCAGGTCTATGATTCATGTTCCACGCTTCAGAGAGAACTGGAGGGCACTCTATGGATGCTGACAGGGCAGAGTCGAGCTATTCCCAATTTTCAATGCCAGAGAAAAGAGAAGTTGGCCGCTATCATTGGACACTCCACCTCTACATTCTCCATCCTCATGGCTCACATTCTTGGGCTAAGCAGGTATCCACAAGTAAGAGATTTCAGCAGCTCTGCTCTAAAGGGCTTGCTTCCTTTACAGTGCACAGTTTTCAGCTATTATTTTTTGTGACGTCACATTTATGGCTAGTGTACTCTCTTTTGGGCAATCACTTATAAACATCTTGAGCTAGATGTCAGCTTTTCATCATTGGACTGATTCCTTGTTAATAGTGATGTCAACAGTGGAAAAAGCATCTCAATCCAATCCTCACTTATTAAAAGGTAGACATCCATTGATGCCTTTTGGCAGGGGTCTTCAAACTATGGCCCTCCAGTTGTTCAGGAACTACAATTCCCATCATGCCTAGTCATGTCTGTGAATGTCAGAGTTTTAAAATGCCTCATGGGATGTGTATTTCCGCAACAGCTGGAGGGCTGTAGTTTGAGGATCCCTGCCTTTTGGCCAATCCTGGCCTCTGTCTTAGCAGACTTAAGGCCAGGATTGGCAAAAATGCATCAGGATGGATGTCTACTTTTTATTCTGATATGCCCCGATAAAATAATGATTGGAGTAGGGTTGTGTGTTGGCTCTTAGAACTTTTGAGTTACCTGCACTTGGGGAGGAATGCGCCCATGTACCATCTTGTTTGGTCCAGACTATTAATTACCCAGTCACCTAAGCTGATTAATGTTTCAGTATCAATAGGTCTTCTCCTAAAATCATGCAACTTTTATCTAAACTCAAGAACAAAAATGTAATATATTGCAGTTTATTGAGCCATAGCTTTATTAGCTGCATCGCTTTTTCTTTTTACAGATTTATTATACTTTATTTTCACAATGCGATCATGCTAGTAATACACTTCCTGTCCAAGAGTGACAATGTTGGCTTAGTGTACTTTATCTATGAAGGAGCAGCATTGTTATTCTATGACACAACATGTGTTAGGATTATAGAACACCTCTCTGTCTCCTCTTACCTATAACATTAAAAGAAAAATTCACGTTTTTTTTTTTTTACAAATCATACCTACCTAGGTGGATGCAGCACCAGTCCCCCACCGACTCTAAGACTGAGAACCGAGCGATCAAAGACTGCTGATCACTCTGTTCTCAGAGCTCCGTGAGCAGAGAGCTGGTGACTGTCAGTCACCGCTCTCTGCTCTGCCCCCCCCCCCTGCGCTCACTGGAACTCTGAACAGTGGAGGGGGCGGAAGTGGGGGGCTCAGGCTCTCAGTAGTTTGCTAATAGGCTGAGCCCGGTGCCGGTCCAGGCATGTGGGCGGATCATGACCAAATTGTCACAATCCTGCCTCAGCCTGGACTGGCTGTGTGACATCAGTCGACAGCGGGGTTTAGCCTGCTGAAAATAGGTCACAGGAGTGTAGGATGAACTGCACTCCTATAAAGCACAGTTGAAGTAAAGCCAAACGAGCTTTGGCTATACTTCTCCTTTAACCATAAGCATTTTTTGCCTTATGCAAATACATTATATAACATCCTCCACGATGCAGTGCAATCCCATCAAATTTTGTGACAGTCAAAAGATTATAATTAGTGTTGAGCGAACACGGACTGTATTATTCGTGTTCGTACCGAATAATTGGATTTTTTGTACCCGAACACGGACACGGACACTTTACTGTATGTTCGGGTAAAAATCCGTGTTCGGTCGTTTTATTTCCGGGTTTTGCATGCTTTGGCGCTCTTTTCATGGCGGGCTTTCAACAGCCAATCAACAATCGTTTAACTGGTGTGCCTTAAGCCATCCCAGCCATGCCTGCAAATGTCTCAGTAGCTGTGATTGGCCGTCTGAAGCATGTGACCAAGTCTTTATAAGTTCGAGGCAGCCGCAGCGGCGTCATTATGCTGCTTAGATTCAGGGACAGAGCACACATCAACGTGCTGGCTGCTGATTAGGGAAAGATAGGCAGGAAAAAACCATTTGTGTCCGGATAGAATTGAGGGACAGGTCGGAGTGTTTAGGCAGGGCGAGTTGTAGGCATTTTAGGGATAGAGTCTGCTGAATTATAGGGTCAGTGTCTTCTACAAACTACAATCGATATTGCTGTGTGGGGGGTGGGGTCTGCACTCAATCCTGATCTACGATCTCTTCTCAATCCTGTTAGGGACAGAGTCTGCTGAATTTTAGGGAAACTGTGTTCTACAAACTACAATCGATATTGCTGTGTGGTGTGGGATTGGAGATAGGCAGGTGTCAGTGATCCACATCCATTTTTCTGTGTGTGAGCTGCAGTGAACACAATCTTTTTGGGCTGCAGTGAACACAATCTTTTTGGGCTGCAGTGAACACAATCTTTTTGGGCTGCAGTGAACACAATCTTTTTGGGCTGCAGTGAACACAATCTTTTTGGGCTGCAGTGAACACAATCTTTTTGGGGTGCAGTGAACAAAATCTTTTTGGGGTGCAGTGAACACAATCCTTTTTGGTGTGCAGTGAACACAATCTTTGTGGGGTGCAGTGAACAAAATCCTTTGTGGGGTGCAGTGAACACAATCTTTTTGGGGTGCAGTGAACAAAATCCTTTTTGGGGTGCAGTGAACAACATCCTTTTTGGGGTGCAGTGAACACAATCTTTTTGGGGTGCAGTGAACAAAATCCTTTGTGGGGTGCAGTGAACACAATCTTTTTGGGGTGCAGTGAACACAATCTTTTTGGGGTGGAGTGAACAACATCCTTTTTGGGGTGCAGTGAACAAAATCCTTTTTGGGGTGCAGTGAACAAAATCATTTTTGGGGTGCAGTGAACACAATCTTTTTGGGGTGCAGTGAACACAATCTTTGTGGGGTGCAGTGAACACAATCTTTTTGGGGTGGAGTGAACAACATCCTTTTTGGGGTGCAGTGAACAACATCCTTTTTGGGGTGCAGTGAACACAATCTTTTTGGGGTGCAGTGAACACAATCTTTGTGGGGTACAGTGAACAGAATCTTTGTGGGGTGCAGTGAACACAATCTTTGGGGGGTACAGTGAACACAATCTTTGTGAGGTGCAGTGAACACAATCTTTGTGGGGTGCAGTGAACACAATCATTGTGGGGTGCAGTGAACTCAATCTTTGTGGGGTACAGTGAACACAATCTCATACTTCTGAAGGTTTGAGGGTGCTGCCTGTTCCATACTCCCCCTACTCCTCATCTAGCCTTTTAGGGGTACAAACAATAGTAATTGGGGCCTAGTGTGGTTGTGTACGTGTGATATACATACACTTTTTTGGGATCATATTTTCTATTCCGCTATTTAATCAAAAACCTTTGGGGATCAGTTAAATTGGGGGATAGTCTGTGTTGGTACGTGTGAGAGAGATCCACCTTTCCAAGTTGTTGGGGTTCATCTCATACTTCTGAAGGTTTGAGGGTGCTGCCTGTTCCATACTCCCCCTACTCCTAGCCTTTTAGGGGTACAAACAATAGTAATTGGGGCCTAGTGTGGTTGTGTACGTGTGATATACATACACTTTTTTGGGATCATATTTTCTATTCCGCTATTTAATCAAAAACCTTTGGGGATCAGTTAAATTGGGGGATAGTCTGTGTTGGTACGTGTGAGAGAGATCCACCTTTCCAAGTTGTTGGGGTTCATCTCATACTTCTGAAGGTTTGAGGGTGCTGCCTGTTCCATACTCCCCCTACTCCTAGCCTTTTAGGGGTACAAACAATAGTAATTGGGGCCTAGTGTGGTTGTGTACGTGTGATATACATACACTTTTTTGGGATCATATTTTCTATTCCGCTATTTAATCAAAAACCTTTGGGGATCAGTTAAATTGGGGGATAGTCTGTGTTGGTACGTGTGAGAGAGATCCACCTTTCCAAGTTGTTGGGGTTCATCTCATACTTCTGAAGGTTTGAGGGTGCTGCCTGTTCCATACTCCCCCTACTCCTAGCCTTTTAGGGGTACAAACAATAGTAATTGGGGCCTAGTGTGGTTGTGTATGTGTGATATACATACACTTTTTTGGGATCATATTTTCTATTCCGCTATTTAATCAAAAACCTTTGGGGATCAGTTAAATTGGGGGATAGTCTGTGTTGGTACGTGTGAGAGAGATCCACCTTTCCAAGTTGTTGGGGTTCATCTCATACTTCTGAAGGTTTGAGGGTGCTGCCTGTTCCATACTCCCCCTACTCCTCATCTAGCCTTTTAGGGGTACAAACAATAGTAATTGGGGCCTAGTGTGGTTGTGTACGTGCGAGATACATACACTTTTTTTGATCATATTTCCTATTCCGCTATTCAATAAAAACCTTTGAGGATCAATTGAATTGCGGGATAGTCTGTGTCGGTACGTGTGAGAGAGATCCACCTTTCCAAGTTGTTGGGGTTCATCTCATACTTCTGAAGGTTTGAGGGTGCTGCCTGTTCCATACTCCCCCTACTCCTCATCTAGCCTTTTAGGGGTACAAACAATAGTAATTGGGGCCTAGTGTGGTTGTGTACGTGCGAGATACATACACTTTTTTTGATCATATTTCCTATTCCGCTATTCAATAAAAACCTTTGAGGATCAATTGAATTGCGGGATAGTCTGTGTCGGTACGTGTGAGAGAGATCCACCTTTCCAAGTTGTTGGGGTTCATCTCATACTTCTGAAGGTTTGAGGGTGCTGCCTGTTCCATACTCCCCCTACTCCTCATCTAGCCTTTTAGGGGTACAAACAATAGTAATTGGGGCCTAGTGTGGTTGTGTACGTGTGATATACATACACTTTTTTTGGATCATATTTTCTATTCCGCTATTCAATAAAAACCTTTCTAGGGCAAGATCTTAAATTACAGAAATATGAGGAGACCGTCAAATAAGGGCCGTGGCCTGGGTCGTGGTGCTGCTGGTAGAGCTCCTGTTGCAAGGAGAGGACATGGTCGATCTGTGCCAGCTACACGCACAAGTGAAACACCTTCCTCAAGTGTGAGTAGGCGACAGAACCTGCATCAGTATTTGGTAGGGCATCAAACGCCCCTAGAAGTGATGAGGCCAGAACAAGTTGAGGCGATAGTAGATTGGTTTGCTGCTGACAGTGCCTCCAGTTCCTTCACATTGTCTCCCACCCAGTCTACTGCAGAAAGGTCAGAGTTGGCACCTGCAGCCAATGTCCAACCGTCTTTCACCTCACCCCCTTGCAAATCAGGCCAGCAGTCTGAGCCCCAAGCCATACAGCAGTCTCTTATTCTTTTTGAGGACTCTGTCAGCAGGGTTTCCCAGGGCCATCCACCTAGCCCTGCCCCAGAAGTGGAAGAGATTGAGTGCAGCGATGCCCAACCACTTATTTCTCAAGATGAGTACATGCAAGGATCATCGCAGCACGTCTCCGATGATGACGAAACGCAGGTGCCAACTGCTGCGGCGTTCAGCATTGTGGAGACCGACAAGGAGGGCAGGGGTGAAGACTGGGTGGAAGATGATGTGGAGGACGATGAGGTCCTCGACCCCACATGGAATGAACGTCATGCAGGTGACCTGAGTAGTTTGGAGGAAGAGGCGGTGGTCGCACAGAGCCACCAGCACAGCAGAAGAGGGAGCAGGGTGCAGAAGCGGAGCGGCCGTGCCCTAGACACTACGCCCGCTACTGCCCAACGCAGCAAGGGAACGAGCGCACCAAAGTCAGCTCAAAGGAGTTCTCTAGCGTGGAAGTTCTTTAGAAAATGTGCTGATGACAGGACACGAGTGGTTTGCACCCTGTGCAATCAGAGCTTGAAGCGAGGCATGAACCTTCTCAACCTGAGCACAACCTGCATGATCAGGCATCTAAGTGCAAAGCACGAGCTGCAGTGGAGTACACACCTTCAAAACCAAGAAACGTCTCTGGCTCATCCTGCTTCCTCTTCTGCTGCAGTCTCGGCCGCTCCAGCCACATCTGTAGTGATACCGGCACCTGCCACCCCGCAAACAGACGATCTGTCAGCAACACCACCACCTGGGTCACCAACAACCATCTCCACAATGTCCCGTGGAAGCGTTCAGCTTTCCATCTCCCAAACACTTGAGAGGAAGAGGAAGTACCCCCCTACCCACCCGCGATCCCTGGCCCTGAATGCCAGCATTTCAAAATTATTGGCCTTTGAAATGCTGTCATTCCGTCTGGTGGAGACGCACAGTTTTAAAAACCTTATGTCGGTGGCTGTCCCACAGTACGTCGTGCCCAGCCGCCACTACTTTTCCAGGCAAGCCATCCCTTCCCTGCACAACCAAGTGGGGGAAAATATCAGGTGTGCACTGCGCAACGCCATCTGTGCCAAGGTCCACCTAACTACGGATACGTGGACCAGTAAGCACGGTCAGGGGCGTTATATCTCCCTAACGGCACACTGGGTAAATGCAGTGGCGGATGGGCCTGAGGCGGATAGCAATTTGGCGCATGTCCTTCCACCACCGAGGATTGCAGGGCGCTTCAGTTTGCCTCCTGTTCGTAACTCCTCCTACTCCGCTTCCTCATCCTCTACCGCCTCCTCATCCGGACAGCGTAACACCTTCACCACCAACTTCAGCACGGCCAGGGGTAAACGACAGCAGGCAGTTTTACAACTTGCCTGTTTGGGGGACAAACCACACACCGCGCAGGAGTTGTGGAGGAGCATGGAACAGCAGACAAATGAGTGGTTGCTGCCAGCGAGCCTCAAGCCCGGCCTGGTGGTGTGTGATAACGGGCGAAATCTCATAGCATCTCTGGGCCTAGCCGGTTTGACGCACATCCCTTGCCTGGCGCATGTGCTGAATTTGGTGGTGCAGAGGTTCCTTAAAAACTACCCCGATATGTCAGAGCTGCTGCAGAAAGTGCGGGCCGTTTGTGCGCACTTTCGGCGTTCTCACCCTGCTGCTGCTCGCCTGGCAGCGCTGCAGCGTAACTTCGGCCTTCCCGCTCACCGCCTCATATGTGACGTGCCCACAAGGTGGAACTCCACCTTGCACATGCTGGAAAGACTGTGCGAGCAGCAGCAGGCCATAGTGGAGTTTCAGCTGCAGCACGCACGCGTGAGTCGCTCTGCGGAACAGCACCACTTCACCACCAATAACTGGGCCTCCATGCGAGACCTGTGTGCCTTGTTGCGCTGTTTTGAGTACTCCACCAACATGGCCAGTGGCAATGACGCCGTTCTCAGCTTAACTATCCCACTTCTATGCCTCCTTGAAAAAACAATTCGGGCGATGATGGAAGAGGATGTGGCACAGGATGAGGAGGAGGAGGAGGATGAAGAGGTAACATTTCCAAGGCTTTCAGGGCAGTCATTCGCAAGGGGCTCCGAGGGTGGGTTCCTGCACACGCAAACGCCAGGGACGCAATTGTCCAGCAGGGGCACAGTTCTGGAGGATGAGGAGGATGAGGAGGAGGAGGAGCTGGAGGAGGAGATGGAACCATGTTCACAGCAGGGTGGCACCCAGGCCAGCTCATGGCCATCACTGGTGCGTGGCTGGGGGGATACAGAGGACACGGACGATACACCTCCCACAGAGGACAGCCTTTCGTCGCCTCTGGGCAGCCTGGCACACATGAGCGATTACATGCTGCAGTGTCTCCACAACGACCGCCGAGTTGCCCACATTCTAACTTGTGCTGATTACTGGGTGGCCACGCTGCTGGATCCCCGTTACAAGGACAACGTACCGTCCTTAATTCACTCACTGGAGCGCGATCGCAAGATGCGCGAGTACAAGCGCACGCTGGTAGACGCCATGCTGCTGGCATTCCCATCTGACAGCGGGGCCACAGTGGAAGCACAAGGCAGAGGAGGAGGAGGAGGAGGTCGCCAACGCAACCAGGGCACCGCCAGCACCTCAGAAGGCAGGGTTAGCATGGCCGAAATGTGGAAAAGCTTTGTCAGCACGCCACAACAAACAGCAGCACCAGCAGCTCAGATGGAACGTCTTAGCAGGAGGCAGCATTTTACCAACATGGTGGAGCAGTATGTGTGCACACGCCTACATGTAGTGAATGACGGGTCTGCCCCCTTCAACTTCTGGGTCTCCAAATTGGGCACATGGCCTGAGCTTGCCCTTTACGCCTTGGAGGTGCTGGCGTGCCCTGCAGCCAGTGTATTATCTGAACGGGTATTTAGCACGGCTGGGGGCGTTATAACAGACAAGCGCAGCCGCCTGTCCAGAGACAATGTGGACAAGCTCACGTTCATTAAAATGAACCAGGCATGGATCCCACGGGACTTTTCCGTACCTTATGCAGAATAGCAATGGATACCGACCTTACCCACCCATTGTTCCATTTTTGCTCTTTCTCACTCTTTTGGGGTGTACCCTCATTTAAAATTTTTGAAAAGAAGCAGTGTTGGCTACCTCGTCCTCCTCCTCAGGGCCAGATTAATGTAGGGGCTATTGGAGCTGCAGCTCCAGGCCCCTACCTTTTATATAGGCCCCGGGTTGGCCATATTCACTGTTACCGCTCTTCTGTCACTTGTAAACACAGAAGTCTGGCTTCTATGCTCGCTTCCCCAGGCAGCACCCTCAGAACCTCCCCACACAGCGTGAAGGCCGGACAAGGAGGGACAGTTGGCGATGCATGGATGTGTTTATGGGCTTCAGAGACAGCATCCCATGTTGAATTAGGCATGCATGGCTGCACCCTTCCTCCTCTGGGTGCATGGCAAGGCACGGCCCTTAAGGCCCTTCAAAATCCTCAGCACCAAGCCCATGATGCTGTTAATCCGGCCCTGGTCCTCCTCCACCGCCGCTTCCACCTACACCGCCCATAGGTGTGCGCAGCCTATTGCATTAAGGTGTGCACCCCAAAGTTGAAATACACATGCATGTGTTTGCCAGCAGGGAGAGTAATGTATCGGGGCCATGTACCTGTAGGCAAGGAGAAATAGAGCAGAGCAGGTCCCAGGGAGATCTTTCCCATCTCCTCACTGGCAATGCTATGTGCCCTAGGTGATTAGGGTGTGCCCAGGCACACCCAGCACACCCTGTGCGCACGCCTATGTCACCGCCACATCCACCACCACCTCAACCTCCCTCCTACTCCATATGGGCCTCGTCCTTCAGAGATGAAGAAGAACATTGTTTTATTTTTCTGTTTTTTTTTTGTTGTTTTAAGTTATTTCCCTATCCACATTTGTTTGCAGAGCACTTGCCATGCTCTTAATTACGTTTTGCTGCCATTTGCAGCACTCTAGCCCTTTCCTTTGGTGTTTTAGAGCCATTTTAGTGCCTTAAAGTTCGGGTCCCCATTGACTTCAATGGGGTTCGGTGTCCGGGAAAAGTTCGGTAAAAGTCCGGGACACGGACCCGGACTTTTTTTTAAAGTTCGGCCGAACCCGTCGAACACGGACATCTAGGTGTTCGCTCAACCCTAATTATAATGGTCCTTCAATGTCCAAAAAAATTGTATCTCCTCCAACACTGTGATGTGATTAATCTTTTCCCTCCTCTTTTATCAAACTTTGTGACACATGCAAACACTCAGTGATAATATGCGCTCATGTTGTGCAATGCACCTCAATACAGATCAAGGTCATAACATTTGTTGCCCCAGCTGTTCCTCTTGCTCCTTCCTCCTCAGTATTTCTCACTACGGATAAATCACATGCAAAAATAGAATGGGACCACAATAGTGCTCTCTGAATAGTAACAATTTCTTAAAAGCTCCCAAAATCAACACTTACATTTAAAAAGCACCCACAGTGCTACTGTATGTATCTCAGCAAGAATAAACATGGGTCATGGTGATTACTGCAACCAGTGTTCTCATATCCAAATCCTGTACCCATTACGCTCCTGTACCAGTGCTCCCTCAGAGCGTAACCCATTCACACTAGCACGACTTGTGAGGCAACTTGTGTAGCCCCAGGTCGCTTGACATAACAAAAGCAATGTTAATCAATCAGTGCCGTCTTAATTGGCACTACTGAAGTTGGTCCTGGTCCCATCCGTATGAATGGTGGTAGGGGGTGCGTTGTCCCAATGAGGGCTACTCAGACTGTAGTTTGGCTCCGTGACACAAATAAACAGAAGGAATCTCCATGGTGAAGTATGTAATACAATTTACTAAAAATAAAAATATACACTCATTAAATTAAGCTTGTGTCCTCCTAGGTATATGCGGTGCGGGGGTTCCGGTGTTCCGTGAAAAAACCATACCCGTGAAAAAAACATACCCTCGTCACTTCCGGTGCACCTACGTCAGCACCTACGTCATTGAACAGCTGATGAGCTTACTAGTGCGCATGCTCGGAGGGTATGGATTTTTCACGGTAGTGTGTGTAACGTTACACCGCATCAGCTGTGCGGCGGTTACATTAAAACAGCTCGGCTGCAACATGAGTCATCTCCGCTCCTACCCCTGTTACTTCCCTGATCTCGGCTAGTAAATGTAAAAGCGGATCACGGAGCCGAGATCTCCGTCATTTAGATTTCATACACCCGCCACCGCTTTTACATTTATTAGCCAAGATCAGGGAAGTGACAGGGGTAGGAGAGGAGATAACTCATATTGCAGCTGAGCTGTTTTAATGTAACCTTTAATGTAAACGCCGCAACAGCTGATGCGGTGTAACGTTACACACACTGCCGTGAAAGATCTATCCCCTCCGTGCATACGCACTTGTCAGCTCCTCAGCTGTTCAATGACGTATCCGGGGCTGTGAGCATGCACACTGCTACGCTGCCTGACAGGAAGTGACGTGGGTATGGATTTCTCACGGGGTATGCTTTTCTACCGTTACACCGGTGTAATTTCCGGCGTGCGTTCCACCGACCGGAAGTGACGTGGTACGCTTTGGATTGGCTAGATGCATTTCACCCTCCCACTAGGCGTTATCAATAGCTGCTGTCCATAGCGTACAATGTGATATATATCTACATAACTCCTCCTACTCCTCGTTTGATTGATCCAAATACTCTTGGCATGTTCCGCCGGAAGTCTATATATCGGAAGTGTATAACTAAGTGTGTACTTTATCTATTACATAAAATGTGTAGTATGTTAATTAATAATACGTTAAGACCTAAGTTCTATATTTTATGTGTATAAAAAATGAAGCTAAACAATATTGTTTCTATTTAACCACTTAAGCCCCGGAAGATTTTACCCCCTTCCTGACCAGGGGTTTTTTTGCGATTTTTTTACTGCGTGACTTTAACGGACAATTGCTCGGTCGTGCGACGCTGTACCTAAAGGAATTTGACGTCCTTTTTTCCCCACAAACAGAGCTTTCTTTTGGTGGTATTTGATAACCTGTGCGATTTTTTGATCATGCGCTATAAACAAAAAAAGAGCGTAAATTTTGCAAAAATAACAATATTTTTCACATTTTTTTATATGAAATTCCCCAAAAAAATGTAAAAAACAAAATTTTTTAACATTTTTGGGCCAATTTGTTTTATGCTACATATGTTTGGTAAAAAAAATCGCAAAAAGCGTATTTTGATTGGTTTGCGCAAAAGTTATCGCGTTTACTAACAAAGGGAAAGATTTTTGTCATTTTTGGTGTTTTTTTTTAAACGAGTAATGGCGGCGATCTGCAATTTTTTTTTTGCGGGACTGCGACATTGCGGCGGACAGATCGGACCCCTGACTGACATTTTTGACACTTTTGGGGTTACCAGTGACATTACTGCAGTTATCAGTGCTATACATTTGCACTGTTACTGTAAAAATTACACTGGCAGGGAAGGGGTTAAATGTATTGGAGAGGGAGGGGTTAAGTGTGTCCTAGGGGTGTGCTTCTAACTGTGATGGGACATGGCTACTACTGTAAAAACAGAGATCAACGGTACTACATAGTAGAACCGTTTGATCTCCATTTTTACACAGGGGAGAATGACAGGCGGCTTGTTTACATTAGCCGCCTGCCTTTCTCCCTCTCTACCGACGATCGCAGTGTGACCGGCGGACATCGGGTCTGCCGGTCACACACACGGACTCCTCAGTGAATGAGCCGGGGCAGGCGCGCGCCTCAGCGGGCGCGCGCTCGCCCGCTATTGGCTCACAAGCCGGTGACAGGCTAGTGACGTATATATACCTCACTTTGCCTGGCCGGGGCTGACCGCCGCAGTATATGTACTTACGGCAGTCGGCAAGCGGTTAAAACTGTATAATAGTTCAGTGTATAATGCCATCTAGTGGGCACTAAATGAATCTAACTTTCCTTTCCTTCTATATAGAAACGTATTACTAAACAATTCTAATAATATATATCAATACAACATGTTATATCATATTATATAACCACTATATTCATACTGATTAATTAAAAACTAAATATATATATATATATATATATATATATATATAAACATAAATAATTGACAAACATTCCCAAATATGTAAATGACATATCCAATAAATATACATGAATCAATATATATTAAAAATTATTTTTTAAAAATGACTTATAAAACAATTAATATCAATGTCCACATTTAAATCCATGGGCACCATACTACGAAGCTGGTGGATCCATTTGGTTTCATTACATGATACTGCCTGCTTCATGTTGGTCCCCCTCCAATGTCTTTTTATTTTATCTATACCACAAAATTTGAGCTTGCTTGGATCCCTATTATGATATAATCTGAAATGGTTAGACAGATTGTGCTTGCAAAAACCTTTTCTAATGTTATTCACATGTTCTCTCAACCTTGTGCGTAATTCTCTCGTAGTTCTGCCTACATATTGTAGTCCACATTCACATTCAAGTGACATGGGCACTGCTGCATGTTATAAATTTGTCAATTTTATATACCCTATTGGTGGAATTGGACTGGAAATGCATTACCTTTCGAGGTTTATTATTGATACTGCAGGTGTGGCATGTGATACATCTTCCGCATCTGTAGAACCCTATTTGAAAGTGACAGTTTTATTGGGGTGGGGGGGTCTGGAATACTTTTGACTACTTTATCTTTCAAAATAGCTGGACGTCTATAAATAAAATTAGGTTTCTTTGGAAGTATTTCCTGATATGTGGGGTCCCTTAATAGGATAGGCCGATGTGATTGCATTATTTTTTCCAATTCTCGATATTCCTGATTGTATTCTGTGCAGAATTCTAATCCAAACTCCTTTTTTAGTTTCGATTTATTTTTTAGTAGTTCCTTTCTATCCATGTAATTGACTTTTTGTTGTATAGACTTTAGATGTTGGGGATTATAACCCTTGTCCACGAACCTATCTATTAATATCTTGGATTGTATGGAATAATCCCTTTCTGTATGGCAATTTCTCTTAATCCTTATTAGTTGCCCCTTTGGAACTGCTGATAACCATTGTGGGTGGTGTCCACTATTGATAGGGATATAACTATTCCTGTCGGTGGACTTGCTACTCTCAGTTCTACGTTACTCGAGACACCAAAGTAACCATTCCTTATTACAAAGTTTAAAGTGATTGTAAAGTCCTGTGTTTTTGTTTTTTAAATAACAAACATGTTATACTTACCACCTCTGTGTAGTGGTTTTGCACAGGGCAGCCTGGTTCCTCCTCTTATCGGGTCCCTCTTCTGTGCTCCTCTCCCCTCCCTCCTGTTGAGAGCCCCCACAGCAAGCAGCTTGCTATGGCAGCACCTCAACTGAGCTGCCACTCTGTGTGTTCATTCAGACATGGAGCTGCCATTAGCCCCCCCCCCTCTCCTGATTGGCCAACTAACTTTGACTGACAGCAGCAGGAGCCAATGGCGCTGCTGCTGTGTCTCAGCTAATCAGGAGGGAGAGTCCTGGATGGCCGAGGGACTCATGGACATCGCTGGATAAATATGGGTCTCAGGCAAGTATTAGGGGGTTCTGGAGCAGCTACTACATACAGAAGGCTTTTTATCTTAATGCATAGAAGACATTAAGATAAAAAACATTCTGCCTTTACAACTCCTTTAAGGTTTCATGACCATACTTTACAGTATAATTTTTTAATGCTGGTGAAGTCAAGCTTTAAATATACAGTATTTTCATGCAATTTTCACAAATAAAGATACAATCTGAAGTAAATAGCCTGAAACTAGTGAAGCTAGAGCAGGGATCCTCAAACTACGGCCCTCCAGCTGTTGTGGAACTACACATCCCATGAGGCATTGTAAAACTCTGACATTCACAGACATGACTAGGCATGATGAGAATTGTAGTTCCTGAGCAGCTACATGGCCATAGTTTGAAGACCCTTGAGCTAGAGCATATTTCACTCATTAGGTTTTGATATAGCCACAAACCTGTGAGTATAGCTTTTTATGATACAAGAGCGTAACAAGGAAGCAAATGGTTTAACATGCTTATGTGCTTGTTTTTGGAACTATAGATATTTTATTGATTCGATAATTGTATTCTACAGATAAGCCACTTCTCAACCAGTTCCCTCCTGAGTGACAGAACACAGTTTGCATCCTTCTTTAGAACTGTGCCAAGTGATGCATTTCAATCTAAAGGACTGGCCAAGTTGGTGTTAAATTTTGGTTGGACATTGGTTGGCTTGGTGGCTGTGGCTAACGACTATGGGCAACAAGGCATTCAGGTCATTAAAGAAGAAATTCTGAATTCTGGAGCCTGTGTTGAGTTTACAGTGTACATTCAGCTTAATCAACCTAATCACAACATTCCTCAAATAGTTCAGGTCATTAAAGAATCAACTGCCCAAGCTATAGTTGTTTTCTCCACCGACGTCAATTTTTTCACACTACTGGATGAACTTTTGAAAGAAAACATAACTGAGAAGACTTGGGTGGCTAGCGAAGCATGGTCAACATCATCATTGTTAACATCGGAAAAATATTCCAAGCTCCTTGCTGGAACCATTGGTTTTGCCTTCTACAGTGGAAATATTCCTGGACTTCAACAGTACCTTGACCATGTTAACCCCTCAGAGCTTCCAGAATGGCCTTGGAATTGGATGTTTTGGGAAGAAAGTGTTGGTTGTACCTTTCTCAACTTTGAAAATGTTTCATTCCCTCATGAAAGACCCTCAAGAAACTGCACAGAAGAAGATAAAGTGGAACATTTTCATACTTATTTAAAAAAGATAGCTAGCTTTCGAATTGTTTATAACCTTTACATTGCTGTTTATGTGGTAGCCAAGGCTATGCATGAACTAAATGTCTGTATTCCAGGAAATGGTCCTTTTATTAACAGAAGCTGCTCAGAGGTCTGGAATTTTAAACCATGGCAGGTAAAAAGCACAATAATGATGAGAATGGATAATGATGACAATGATGATATGGAGGAGAAAAATAACATATAAAACGCCAAATACAAAAAGTGTTTTTTAAACCCACCTATAATCTATATATAACGTTTCCTGAGCACTGTGCCTCATGGGATAAGTTAACAAACATTCTCATTTTGAAAGCCACCAATCAATACTTTACATAGCTAGGGGTTCCTAATGCCAGCTGTTACTGATAGCTTTGGTCCCTACTGCCTATTTGTGAGCAATAAGAGTGGCACCTGATCATGTGATTGCAAAGTCAGCTATAACATAGTTATCACATGCAAGTTGGAGGCTTCATTGACAACATTAAATTACATTTAAAATGTAGACAGCATTACAGATGTCCCTACAGACTGAAGGTGGCCGTGTAAACCTTTTTAATACTGTAATTCTCAGATAGAATTGCAGTATTAAAAAAAATATAAATAAATTAAAGAATTTTTGTTTTTCATTTATGTGCATTTGCCAGCATATAATAAAAAAAGAACAAGATGGGGGTTTATTAAAGCAAAACAAAAAAATTAACCTTCCTATTTCCTGCTAAATTGGGCCTGGGCGTTAGGGCATCAACGGTCTCTGATCACAAAATGTTTAATCATGAATTATTTTACTTCAAAAACTGTGCTTAATTTTAAGATTTATTAAGATTTATTTTAGCATCACAAACTATATAATAATGAGTAAAACGTATCTATAAACTCAGAAGATAACATTTACATCCTGTTAAACAGTTACAATTATTGGTGTTGATAATGAATAATTATCAACAGAACATCGTATAATGTTACATTACATCAGTTATGTGAAATAATGATATATTAGTTTTTCCAGTAGATCAGGCATTATACTTCATGACTGTTCAATGTGATGTATAACTTTTATCAGGACTGATCTATAAGGGGAAATGTAATTGTATTAATTTGCATTCGGTGGACACAGGGGGGAAAAGAGAAGGTGCAAAAGCCTCCATAGTGTAGTAGTTAATACTTGCTGGGTGGTGAATGAAATATATGTCATTAGAAAGGAGCCCCCCAAGGAGAAGGATCACCCTCCAATGACACAGTCTGAGAGGTGAAAAAGGTGGCGGATGCCACTGTCAGAAGGTCCAGAACTTGTCTGTCCTACTGGAGGGAGGCTGCAATGACTTTGACCACTGATAAAGTCACTCTTGGAGCTTAGTTACACATTTTAAGGGGATCCTCTTTGTCAGCCAGAAAAGACAGGATCTCCTCGAAATGCGTACCTAACTGTGCATGCCCAAAGAGTGACGTCATCAGCAGGCTGTCCCTGTCTTTGCGGCATCTCCTCAGTTGGACAGAGGAGATCCGGACCTACTGACAACATCTGGTTATTGGCTCATAATTAGAGTTTCTGAGAATCCAAAAAAGAAAACCATTAACATTTGGATTTTGGAGCTAAGGAGGAAAATGAAGAACAAGAAAGAGAGGTAGAGAATTGAGATAAAAAGAAAGGGCCACTCTCTCCATTATTAAGTTGGTAAATTTTTGATCTATTGGTTCCATACCCATCCATACAGATGGATGCCACTTGTCTGATTTTTGCAATACTTGCTATCATTAATGGAAACGTTTTTAATTGGAACTTACTTTATTTTAACAGATCCTACATTACATGAAGAACGTTCGAGTGAAATTAAGCAGTGGGCATGAAATGTTTTTCAATGACAATGGAGACCCTTCTCCCATGTATGATATTATAAACTGGCAGCTGACCTTTCCGGATTTAATAAGTCACATCTTGGTTGGACAATATGACACAACATCACTAAGAATTAATTCAAGTGCTCTGAGATGGACAAGAAGCAGTCAAAAGGTATAGGAATGTGAGGAGCATTACAAACACGCACACACACATTTTGTTCAATTACAATTACAAGAGAAGAAGTTTGGAGATGTCTCAATTTTTTTAAATTGGAAATAATTAGAAACTTCATACATTATACCAAGTAAGTTACAATCTCCCCAGTGAGGGAAAAGTAAAAGGTGATAACCCTTTCCACTTTTTTGAAAACAGAATAAACAATTAAATAAAGTTTTAAGATTCTTTAAAAAATAGGCTGTTTTACATATGCCATTTTCATAGCTTTTGGGCATACTGGAAAAATGTTGAACAGAAAAAGTGTACATGCTAAATCTGAGGGGTATGTATATGTTATAACATCTGCTTAAGATCGGCCAATACGTAGCCAAATCTGTAGGCAGATCCAGCATTGACACTGATATGGTCATCTGTAGTCAGCACTTTGTTAAGAGCCTCCTGATGATCTGATAACTGGTGGGGTAAAGATCAAGAAGCTTTGGAGAGATGGAAAAAGCACAGATAAGAAAAGGATGAAGCAAGGAGATCCTTTTACTGCCATTTCTCAGGTACAACTTTCTTTCCAGCAAGGAGAACAGTGAATAGCACAGTAGAGCCATTACTAAATCCTGTGAGACTAGTAGGCAGAGGCCGCAATGACTTACTTGATCTCAGCCTGCTGACATACAGCTATGAAGCTACAGAAGAGGTGTGCCTCAGCATAGGAAGTGCAGTGCTATGATTTTAAGGTAAGGGATACATTTTTTTAGGGTATGCTTAGGCACAATTACCATTTCTAGATGTTTCCTATACAATACAGGCATACCCTGTTTTACGTACACTCACTTTAAGTACACTCGCGAGTACGGACATACCCCGAGAGTGTACGTAAAGTGCCTCACAAGTACGGACATTCCGACATTCCCGCGCCGCGCAGCCACAGTATACCCAGGAAGAGACGGAGCTGCCATCTGGAGTTGCGAGAGGCCAGGTTCCTGCCCGGAGTACAGCAGCCAGTCACTAGTTGTCAGCCCACAGACAGCTTGGAGTTGACCACCAGTCATCCGCGAGTTGCCTGCCAGCCATTCCACAGTTGCCACCTGGAGTTGCGAGGCCGCGAGTGAAGAGGTCAGGTTCCTCCCCGGAGTAGCCAGGCCCGAGTTACCGCTAGCCAGGACCAAGTTACCGCCAGCCAGGTCCCAGTTACTGCCAGTAATGTCTTTTAGTTATCAATGCATTATTTATATCAGTTATGCCTCTAAATGACTATTGGAATGTAGTACATGCATTGAGAAGTGAAAAAAGGTATTGCTTCACTTTAAGTACATTTTCGTTTTCCATACATGCTCCGGTCCCATTGCGTACTTAAAAGTGGGGTATGCCTGTAGTAGATCCTCACTTTTTGAGTTTAATTCCACTTTAAATAGAGAAAGAGGCTTCATTACAAGTAGGAATGAGCTGGTTCCAATCTGAACATGGGCAGAACCTAGTTCAGCAGAACCCAAGGGAAGTTGTCACATGATCACATTCTGGCTGGCCGACTCAGCTCCAGATGGAGAAGTCTCCCCTTGCAGTGGCATTTACGCAAAGAGGAGGGGATGCTCATTGTGTCAATGACCTAAATAGGCCACATGGCCATATTTGGTCAGTGTCATTGGCCATATTAGGCCAGTGATGTCACAAGCATCCTCACCCATTTTTATTAGTGCAGCTTTTTGGTAAAGAATGCCCCGCCCACAGCTTATTGAGTCAACAGGGAAGCAATCATGTTACAGCTTCCCATGGGTGAATAATAGAAGAGTAAATTACATGGAAGGAGTATATCTCTACTAATACATGTGACATAGAAGTATCATTCCTGGTACAGTAGTTAGAAGGCAGAGGAAGATGATTGGATTTTCGGACTTTAAATATACCTTTATACTCACTTAACTTATAAAGGAATAGAAAAAGTAATTGTCTAAAAAACGTTGTCTTTTATTTCATTGAATATAAAAACATATGTTGCTATCTGCATTGTACATTACAACAATAGACGTATTAAAACTTTTGAGAAGGTCGACGTGTTTCACGGGTTGTCCGCTTCTTCAGTACCCACAGTATTTAGTACATTGAAAGAGCCTAACCACAGAATAATAAAAGCAAGTCTACAAAGGAAAATACATATATGACAAACAACACTACATTTTCATTAAATATTGGTACAGGTCAGATTATCATAGTTAGCATAACATATCCATATAAGGTTCAATACATTCCTTATGTATACTATTATGAGGAAAAAATTAAGAAAAAAAAGGGCCCTAAAAGGAACAACCTCTAAGGGTAAAAAGCAAAAAAATACCAAAACAAGAAGTGAGTATGTACTTACCCTATTGGACAAAATATAACATGCAGAATAATGTGAAGGGAGAGATTATTGGACCTAGAGCTGCCTGCCGGCTATTATAGCATATAATCGTATACTATACTACTATAACATAGTTAAAGTTACCAAATTCAATCTACCTTTGCCTTCTAACTAGCTTTTTTTGTGGGTTTTGCCAAACTGGATTTGGACTAAACCTGGCTCATCCCTAATTACAAGTAATTTTGTGGCATCATATGAGTTTATTTATTATTTCTTCTCACACAATCTTCACACTATTTCTAGTTGATTTAAAGTGGTTACAAACCCTTACCTATACCCAGTAAAGTGACTGGCCTCAGGTGATACACAGAGACTAAATAAATCCTACATAAGTTGTACCTGTTTATCTGCTATCTTCTGTTCTCTACATCTGATCAATGTCCAGAATGTATAAATCTTGTCTGAAAGGGGGCAGAGTGTTGAAATTACACTCCGCAGAGCTCAGTAAGGAGAGCTTTGAGAGCTGATTGAAGGGAAGGGGCACACCTCCTCTACAAAGCACACAGTAACAAAGCTGGGGCTGTCAATCACCTGGAGATCCCTCCCGTGTCACCATTTTTCTCTTGGTGTCAGGAAAACTTGTCAGAAGTGATTCATGCTGATAGCAGAGGAACAAAGCAGCAGACAGAAATTACACTTGTGCTCTTGAGACAGGTACACACCATAGAGCAGAGATTTCCAAACTACGGCCCTCCAGCTGTTGCTGGACTACATGTCCCATGAGGCATTGCAAAACTCTGACATTCACAGACATGACTAGGATAGATGGGAATTGTAGTTCTGTAACAGCTGGAGGGCCATATTTTGGAGAGCCCTGCTGTAGAGAGATATACTTTGTTCATTTTGTTCATTTTTCATGCCTGAAGTTTACAACCACTTTAAGTTGTAAAAATGTGTGCATCCCAGTGTACTTTTTGTGAATATATTTTAAAAAAAAAAGTGCATCCCTTGTAATGTTGTACTAATCATGTATTGTAAACAGTTGAAAAACATTTAGCAAATGGCAACAGAAAAAAAGAAGAGCAAAAAAATGCTGAGAGCAATAGCAAAGAGCAAAAAATTAATGAAAAAAGTAGAGTAGACAGCTATTTGACCCCATCTAAATAATACTGACTGCATGCATAGTTCCATACTTATGTGTTATGAGTTAATTTCTATATAACATATACAAATATATTGTTTCATAGGTTCCCACATCTGTCTGTAGTGAGAGTTGTCCTCCAGGCTTCAGAAAAGCAGCAATCATGGGGAAACCCCACTGCTGCTTCCAGTGCATTCCCTGTCCACTGGGAGAGATCACCAATCAAAGTGGTGAGTAAAGCGTAATACACACGATGAGATTATGGGATGAATGATCGTCAATTTGTTTGGGGATACTTGTCTCCATATCGAAAAGGAATAGGTTACTAAAGTGAGAAAATTCTCATACGACCGAATAAAAATAAAAATTCGGAAGTGATGTAATGAATTTTTATTGCATTTTCGGGTGAAAACTGTACTGATTAAACAAAAATTGTACGATTTGGTATTGTACGAGAAAAATTTTCGTGTTTGTTGATTTGGAAAATTTTGGACGAGAGATGTGTACTAATGATTAGATTATCGTAGGATTGATTCGAAAGCAATATTTTTTGTACGATATTCTGTGTACGGGGCTTTAGCTGCAGTTCAAAGATGTGACTTCGCAGTTAAGCTTGGTCTAAAATAGCTTGTAAACCCCCACAGGGTAATGATGAATGATCTCCTTTCTCCACATTCCAGGCTCCCAATATGAGGTATGCAGCTTCAGTAGCTTGTAGCACTCACATGTGACAGGTGCAAAGAACTCCCTGAGGATCTGAAAAAAAATAATTGTTGCTCTACATAAAGATGGCCTAGGCTAGAAGAAGATTGCCAAGACCCTGAAACCGAGCTGCAGCACGGTGGCCAAGACCATACAGGGGTTTAATAGGACAGGTTCCACTCAGAACAGGCGTCGCCATGGTTGACCAAAGAAGTTGAGTGCTCCTGCTCATCGTCATATCCAGAGGTTGTCTTTGAGAAATAGACGTATGAGTGCTGCCAACATTGCTGCAGAGGTTAAAGGGGAGGGGGCGGTCAGCCTGTCAGTGCTCAGACCATTTGCTGCAGACTACATCAAATTGGTCTGCATGGCTGTCATCCCAGAAGGAATCCTCTTCTAAAAATAATGCACAAGAAAGCCCACAAACAGTTTGCTGAAGACAAGCAGACTAAGGACATGGATTACTGGAACCATGTCCTGTGGTCTGATGAGACCAAGATAAACTTATTTGGTTCAGATGGTGTAAAGTGTGTGTGACGGCAACCAGGTGAGGAGTACAAAGACAAGTGTGTCTTGTCTACAGTCAAACATGGTGGTGGGAGTGTCATGGTCTAGGGCTGCATGAGTGCTGCCGGCACTGGGGAGCTACAGTTCATTGAGGGAACCATGAATGCCAACATGTACTGTGACATACTGAAGCAGAGCATGATCCCCTCCCTTCGGAGACTGGGCCGCAGGGCAGTATTCCAACATGATAACAACCCCAACCACACCTCCAAGCGACCACTGCCTTGCTAAAGAAGCTGATGGTAAAGGTGATGGACAGGCTAAGCATGTTTCCAGACCTAAACCCTATTAAGCATCTGTGGGGGCATCTTTAAACAGAAGGTGGAGAAGCGCAAGGTCTCTAACATCCACCAGCTCCGTGATGTCATCATGGAGGAGTGGAAGAGGACTCCAGTGGCAACCTGTGAAGCTCTGGTGAACTCCATGCCCAAGAGGGTTAAGGTAGTGCTGGAAAAATAATGGTGGCCACACAAAATATTGACACTTTTGGCCCAATTTGGACATTTTCACTTAGGGGTGTACTCACTTTTGTTGCCAGTGGTTCAGACATTAATGGCTGTGTGTTGAGTTATTTTGAGGGGACAGCAAATCTACATTGTTATACAAGTTGTACACTCACTACTTTACATTGTAGAAATGTGTCATTTCTTCAGTGTTGTCACATGAAAAGATAAAATAAAATATTTACAAAAATGTGAGTGGTGCACTTACTTTTGTGAGATACTGTACAGTATATTACATTTTTATTATTTAGTTGACTAGTGACTTTGAGTTTTAATTGGATAGCGTACTTATGGGGGTAAACATAATATTTTTAAAATTCTGAATTAACCCATATATGTAGCACTTTCCCTGTTGGGGCTGCAGGTAAAAAAACATTCCCCACTGCTGCACAGCCAGTCACCTAGCATTTTTCTGCTTTAAGCCAGATACAGAAAGCAGTCCTTGAGCTTTGTTTTTGTTGTTTTGTTGAGGGAATAATAACTTGGATTGGGTTAGGATTCATGGGATGCCCAGCTTGATAGTAACAAAACAAATCAGGGACAACTTCCTCTCTATATAAAGCTCCACTTGATCCTCCTGCGCAGCTTTACTTAATCCTCTGTACAGCTCCGCTTGACTTTCTCTGCAGAACTCCTATTGATTTATTCTTTTGGAAACTTACAGTTTCCTGTTAGCTCAGCAAAAGCCACTTACAGGCTAGGTATACACTCAGTCCCTTAGAAAAGTAGCATATGTGGAGTAAACTGCATCCTAGAAAACCTCCAACTCCCCTGTGGACACTGGTCCCAGCTCTACTTCTTGGAGGAAATTCTAGCTTGCCTGGTTGCCTCTTCACCAGCCCACCTGGCTGCTTCTTCTTCCCAGTCCACCCGACTGACACACTGGAGATTTCCAAGGACAAGGTTTGATGAAGACGTAGCACACAGCCGTCTTCAAAAGAGACCTGCTGCATGTGGCAGTCTCTCCCCTTGCCTATCTCTGCACCATGCTGATATACCTGCTCTGTCCTTCCTTGCTCCAGATGCCTCTCAGGAAAGCCTCCTCCAACTTCTTCTGTGGTAGGATTCTTCCAGGCCAGCAATGGGAGCCCCGACCCAGGGTAAAACCCCTCCATGGCGGGGGTCCCAAGAGGGTCACCAAGAGTCTGCCTCAGCAATTCATTTCCATCTTTCACCCCACTTCCCTGCTGGCATGGCTCATGTCTATTTAGGGGCTCGCTTAGTCCCCTCCTGCCAGGCCCAACTCCTGGGGATTGGCTAAGGGCCCCTAAATAGGCAGAAAAGCCCTCCTAGCTTCCACCCACTACCATTCTTCAATATTCTAGAACCAGGTAAAGGCACCAGAGAGCCAAATGGATGATGGTCATTCAGCCCTGAACTCTAATGAACCCTGACCCAAAACCCATGGCCCAGGCTTAGCCCTAATCCAAGCTATAATTTTCCTGCATATTGCATATTTTGCAAATACATTTTTAAGCTGGCAAACTGCCTTAACCACTTGTCGGCCAGCCGCCATCGTAGTTTTAGTGCGGCAGGTCAGCTCTATTCTGCGAAACAACGTACCTGTACATTGCTTCGTGTAACAGATAATGGGGGCTTGCACGCGCCGCCAGAGGGACACACACACGCTGAATGGCCAGAGGGGGAGCCAATCAGGGTGTCTGGTGGATGCTATGTCCGCTGGCCACCCGTGATCGCTCCCCATAAAGACAGAGCGGCAGTCTGCTGATGTAAACAAGGTGGACCGCTGTTCTGTCCGAGGTGAACACAGGGATCCTGTGTACCTCCTATTTAGGAACACGGATGTCTGTGTTCATCCAGTGAGTCAATCCCCCACACAGTTAGAAAGCACCCTCTACGGACACACTTAACCCTTTGATCACCTCTGGGTTAAACCCTTCCCTGCCAGTGTCATTTGTACAGTAACAGTGAATATTTATAGCACTGATTACTGTAGTAATGTCACTGGTACCCCCAAAAGTGTAAAAAATGTCAGTCAAGGGTCCGATCTGTCTGCTGCAATGTCGCAGTCCCACAAAAAAAATCGCAGATTGCCACCATTACTCGTTAAAAAAAAACAACAAAAATGTCTTTCACTTAGATAGTAAACGCAATAACTTTTGCGCAAACCAATCAAAATACGCTTATTGTGATTTTTTTACCAAGCATATATAGCAGAAAACAAATTGGCCAAAAATGTTAAAAAATTTTGATTTTTACATTTTTTGGGGGGGGGGAATTTCATATAAAAAAATTTGAAAAATATTGTTATTTTTGCAAAATTGTCGCTCTTTTTTTGTTTATAGCGCATGATCAAAAAATCGCACAGGTGATCAAATACCACCAAAAGAAAGCTCTATTTGTGAGAAAAAAAGGACGTCAAATTCGTTTAGGTACAGCGTTTGTCCGTTAAAGTCACGCAGTGCCGAATCGCAAAATAGGCCCTGGTCAGGAAGGGGGTAAAATCTTCCGGGGCTTACGTGGTTAAGAGGGTAAAACCTTACGGTCCTTACTTAGTTAAAGTGAACCCTTTCTGGCCAGTCCTTGTTCTACTTTACAGAATACCATATTTTCTTGTAGCATATGAGACATATAACATCAAAGTTGGGTGATCTGACAAAGTTTAGAGAGACCTACAGGCCCAGTCTGGTCACTGCCTTGCAGTATACAATAGAAGTGGAGAAATATCTATGCTCAAATCCAAGTAGCTTACATACCATATATATCATGTGAGGTACTAGAGGGATTTTATCACATACTCACAGTAAAACTTCTGACCTAAAGCTGGCCATAGATGGTTCGTTTTTTTTTTTTTTTTCGGCCTTTAGATTCCTCCATCCACACAACATTGTCTTCTTTTGTACCATTGTATTCCAATAATTATATTTGTTATTTCTTTCAGAGTTTGTTGAGTGTTTCAAATGTCCATGGGATCAGTGGCCAAGTCAACAGAAAGACAGATGTATGCCAAAGCTGACTGAGTACCTCTCTTATGATGAGACTTTGGGAGTCATTTTATTGTCTACAGGCATTACCTCTTCCATGATCCCCATCGCTATTCTTGGAATTTTGGTTCATCACAAAACGACTCCCATAGTCCGAGCCAACAATTACACTGTTAGTTGCCTTCTCCTGATCTCCATGTCACTCTGCTTTCTTTCTTCACTGGCCTTTATTGGTTACCCCACTTGGGAAAAATGTCTCCTACGCCAAGCAACCTTTGGATTGGTTTTTGCTTTTTGTGTCTCATGTATCCTGGCCAAAACTCTCATGGTCATGACTGCCTTTAAGGCCACAAAGCCTAACAGTGATATAAAGAAGTGGGCCACCCCTGAATTTTCCTACACAGTGATAGGCTTAGCAACCTTTCTTCAGTTGGTGATAGCTGTTGTTTGGCTATCTCTGTTACCTCCGTTCCCAATTTATAATCTGAATACCAAAGCTGAAGTTCTCATTGCTGAATGTAATGAAGGATCACTCATTGCCTTTTGGTGCACCATTGGGTATCTAAGTCTACTTGCTCTGGCCAGCTTTGTGGTTGCCTTTTTGGCTAGGCAACTCCCAGCAAGCTTCAATGAGGCCAAATATATAACCTTCAGCATGCTTGCCTTCCTCAGTGTCTGGATCTCTTATATCCCAGCATCACTCAGCACCAGTGGCAAATATACCGTAGCCATGGAGATCTTCGCCATCCTGTCCTCCAGTTGGGCCATGCTCTGCTTTATGTTTGTTCCAAAATGTTACATCATTTTGTTCCATCCGAGCATGAACTCACGAAAACATCTCCTAGGAAAAAAACTAACAATCAAATAATATGAATGCCACATTATTTATATTGGTTGTAGGCGAATGCATTGTATTTTTCTGACACCCTGAACAATTTATGTGTGCAATCCTTTTTTAAAATTCCCTTTTTTATAACATATTACTGTTTTTTTTTTTTTCTTACTGTGAGTGCCAGATGGGTATGCAGATGGATTGACATGAAGAACAGTATATCTGGGATAAGATGGACACACATTACAGTACAGTTGCCCATTCAGCAGAAGAATTTTTAACAAATATGGAATGCAGCAAGGGTCTAAATAATTACTGTATATATTTATACCAACATCATTGGGCTACATTGATTAATGATACCTAGGGATGGGGGGAGGAGAAAAGGAACACCAGGAAATCCACTCAATGCCCCTAAAAATCCAAGGGCATGAGGATGTGACAGGCATGGATTAGAATTCAACATTTAGTTACCCAACGGTGTATTACCGGTGAGCCAAGCAACTGGAGCAGTAAAGTGAACAAAAAGGGGAAAAGAAGTTGCATATATGGCTCAAACAAGGGTGAAATGTGAATAAAAAAATGGTACTTTATTGAGGCAAAAAGACAGATAAAATATCAAAAACAGAAATTAAATATGCTCATAGACATCTAGATAAAACCATACAAGAAGGGGTCCTAGTCACGCTGATGTCGCCTATAAGAGGCTCCACCCTCCACCCCACAAACACACCAGCAACGTCCTGAAGAAGCGTGCTGCGTCACGCGAAACGTGTCGACGTCACACGCTGTTACGCCATCGGCTCCACCCACCACCCGGACCTTCGGCGGGCGCCCCTTTTTTGTTCACTACATTGATTAATGCAGCCCCAACCCAAGAACAAAATCATTTGCTTAATGTCCTTTTGCTTCAGTTCATAGCAATGTGCTGGCCAGCTTTATTGTAAATATGTTTTAAAAAAAATCATAAAATATCAGTGTTAAAATTAATTTATTGCCATATAAATAAAAAAAAAATCAGCAACATGGTTTGTGCATTATTGATTCTGTCTGTCTGTCTGTCTGTCTGTCTGTCTGTCTGTCTGTCTGTCTATCTATCTATCTATCTATCTATCTATCTATCTATCTATCTATCTATCTATCTATCTATCTATCTATCTATCTATCTATCTATCTATCTATCTATCTATCTATCTATCTATCTATCTATCTATCTATCTATCTATCTATCTATCTATCCATTTCTGCCCCTTCCCTTTATTCCAAGTTAATTTTTATCCGAACCAGTAATGAACAGCTTTATTATTGAAGACTAGGTCTTTTCTGGTACTTTTTGTTTAAATATTTAACTGGTTGCCGACCGCCGCACGACGATATACGTACCGGTACGTCACTAGCCTGTCACTTGCTTCAGAGCCAATAGCTGGCGAGCGCATGCCCGCGGAGGCGCACTCCTGCCCCGGCTCGTTCCCCAGCAAGTCCGTGCGTGTGACCGGCGAACCTGATGTCCGCCGGTCACTCGCCTATCGTCGGTGCAGAGGGAGAAAGGCAGGCGGCTGATGTAAACAAGCCGCCTGTCATTCTCCCCTGTGTAGAAACAGTGATCGTACGGTTCTACTATGTAGGACCGTTGATAATTGTTCCTACACTTCAAGCCACAGCCAATCACAGTAAGAATCACACCCCTAGGAACACACACCACCCCTCCCTCTCAAATAAAGTTAACCCCTTCACTACCAGTGTCATTTTGCAGTAACAGTGCATATGTATAGCACTGATTACCGCAGTAATGTCACTGGTAACCCCAAAAGTGTCAAAAATGTCAGTCAAGGGTCCGATCTGTCCGCCGCAATGTCGCAGTACCGCAAAAAAAATCACAGATCGCCGCCATTACGCGTTAAAAAAAAACACCAAAAATGATAGAAATCTTTCCCTTAGTTAATAAACGCAATAACTTTTGCGCAAACCAATCAAAATACGCTTTTTGCAATTTTTTTTACCAAACATATGTAGCAGAAAACAAATTGGCCAAAAATGTAAAAAAATTTAGATTTTTACATTTTTTTTTTTGGGGAATTTCATACAAAAAAATGAGAAAAATATTGTTGTTTTTGCAAAATTTACGCTCTTTTTTTGTTTATAGCGCAAAAAGTAAAAATCGCACAGGTGATTAAATACCACCAAAAGAAAGCTCTGTTTGTGGGAAAAAAAGGACATCAAATTAGTTTAGGTACAGCGTCATACGACCGCGCAATTGTCCATTAAAGTCACGCAGTAAAAAAATTGCAAAAAAAAACCCTGGTCAGGAAGGGGGTAAAATCTTCCGGGGCTTAAGTGGTTAAATCAGTATTTTTTGCTAAAAAAAAATTACTTATAACCCCAAAAAAACAAAACACAATGTATACCCCATTTTTTTTTTTGTAAAATATGAACCATGATGCTACATTGAGTAAATAGATTCCCTAAAACGTCATGTTTTAAAATTGTGCTCGTGAAATGGCGACAAAGTGAGGTGCTTAAAATCCCAATAGACGATGCTTTAAAAATATTTACAGGTTACCTGTTTAGAGTTACAGAGGAGGTCTAGCACTAGAATTATTGCTCTCGCTCTAAGGATCGTAGCGATACCTCACATGTGTTATGCAAACACTGTTTACATATGAGTTTGTGACTTACATATGCGTGCGCTTCTGCACGTGAGCATGGAGGGATGAGCGCGCTTCAAAAAATGTTTTATTAATAATGGTGAGCCCCCGTTCACACTGGGGCGACCTGTCAGGCGACCTGGTCGCCTGACAGGTCGCCATAGGTCGCCTGGCATAGAGAAGCTGTGGACCCGTTCTAATAGGAGCGACACAAGTCGCTCCGACTTAGAAAAAGGGTCCGGAGCTTCTTTGGGACGACCTGGAGCGATCTGCATTGACTTCAATGTTATGAAGTCTGTGCCGGCCGCTCCGAGGTTGCGGTGCGAGCAGCGCGCCGCGACATGTGAGGTCGCCCCGGGAAGTCGGATCGCCCCAGTGTGAACGGGGCCTAAAGGTGAAAGGTGCGCAAAACAAAAATGTAAAAAAAAGGGGGAAAAAAGCACTAGACAAGTATAAATAATGAAGAATAAACAAATAAAATAAATAGTGCGCTAACAATGCAAATAAGTAAAATATCAATGTGATAATGAAAAAGAGATACACTTATCTCCCATAAGGCGTATCGGTACTGAAGTGTATAGAAACAATAGATAGTTGACAGTGTGGTACAGTCGTAACACTCGGTGGTAAAGGTGGATTCTTACCAAAAATCAGGGAGATATGAGCTTGGACTGCTGGAAAACAAAACAGGAGATCCAACTGGGAATCTTGGAAGCTGGTCCACTTCACAGTGATGTGGTTCCAATATCTCAAGATGCAATTTCCATGGAGAAAGTACCCAATATAAAAACAGGAACAGGAAAGGGGACAAATATGGCGCTTTTCCACTGCATGGAACCGAACGGTTCGGCTCGCTTTTGTGCTTTTCCTCTGCTGGTACCGCATGGTATGGTGTAGGAACGGTTCGGTACGGTACGGTGGCGCTTTTCCACTGCATGGAACCGAACGGTACGGCACGGTACGGCTCTGAAAAAACAGTACCTACTCGATTGTGGTTCCAACTGGTAACTGGTACCATATCCCACACAATCCTTTGCATGCCTTTGCATGCAGTCACTACTAGCCACTGATTGGTCAGAGAATCCCACCCACCCCGTTGTTATCCCACCCACTTACCTTTAGTACTACTTTTGTGGAAAAGCAAACCATACCGTACCGTACCGAACCGTTCCAACACCGTACCATGCGGTACCAGCAGTGGAAAAGCAAACCGGGCCAAGCAGGGCCGAGTAGAGCCGAGCCGGTACTTGCAGTGGAAAAGTGCCATAGTGTATTACCTTCGATATATTTTATTAAAAAAGAAGGCAACTACTTACATCAAGTAAATGGAATCAGGCACTTGTGAAATAACTCAAAATAAAATAATCACGGCCTCCTGCAGAACGGTCCGTGACATATGGTGACGCAGCTAGCCCCCCCCCCCCCCCCCCGATGCGTTTTTCCACTTAGGAGTCGTCTACTGGGAATGGAGAAGAATTTGCTAGTGTATGATGTTGCTGAGTCTGCATTGTTCCCTAACACAATGTAAATCTTTAGGGTATCCCCATGCATGGTATTTAAACAGGATGCATGGATTTTACATGTTGTCCTTAAAGCTGCGTGAAAAGAAACTCTTCCTGCCATACAATATTGTTTTTTACATTAGTACTTGTCCCTAATTGCAGTACCCAGCTCCCCATGCCTTTTTAGAGTAGTTTGCCTACACATCCTAAGAATGGGCAACATTTAACAAAACAAAATTGCCTCCTATAGACATCAATGGGATTCACCACTATATTTGGGATCGCTGAACTTTGACCAAGATTCACCAACCCTATCTACACTTTATTACCAAAAGTATTGGGACGCCTGCCTTTTCACACACATGAACTTTAAGATCCCAGTCTTAGTCTAAGTTCAATATTGAGTTGGCCCACCCTTTGCAACTTTAACAGCTTCAACTCTTCTGGGAAGGCTGTCCACAAAGTTTAGGAGTGTGTCTATGGGAATGTTTGACCATTCATTTTAGAAGCCTATTTGTGAGGCCAGGCACTGATGTGGACGAGAAGCCCTGGCTCGCAGTCTCCGCTCGAATTCATCCCAAAGGTGTTCTATTGGGTTGAGGTCAGGACTCTGTGCAAGCCAGTCAAGTTCCTCCACCCCAAACTCGCTCATCCATGTCTTTATGGGCCTTGCTTTGAGCATTGGTCCAAATCATTTGGTGGAGGAGGGGATTATGGTGTGGAGTTGTTTTTCAGGGGTTAGGCTTGGCCCCTTAGTTCCAGTGAAGGGAACTCTTAAGACGTCAGCATACCAAGACATTTTGTACAATTTCATGCTCCCAACTTTGTGGGAACACTTTGGGGATGGCTCCTTCCTGTTCCAACATGACTGCGCACCAGTGCACAAAGCAAGGTCCAGAAAGACATGGATGAGTGAGTTTTGGATAGAGGAACCTGACTGGCCTGCACCCCGATAGAACACCTTTGGGATGAATTAGAGCACAGACTGGGAGACAGGTCTTCTCCTCCATCATCAGTGCCTTATCTCACAAATGTGCTTCTGTAAGAATAGTCAAACATTCCTATAGACACACTCCTAAACCTTGTGGACAGCCTTCCCAGAAGAGTTGAAGCTGTTATAGCTGCAAAGGGTGGGCCAACTCAATATTGAACCCTACGGACTAAGACTGGGATGCCATTAAAGTCCATGTGTGTGTGTAAAGGCAGGTGTCCCAATACTTTTGGTAATATAGTGTATCTACCCCTCCTAAAAATATATATCTATGCATTATTTTTCATGACTATGAATAATCTCTAATTATTGATACATTCTACAATATATTTATTATATATTTCCAACACAGATGTGCTGCAGGCAGTTATGACAATGATCCACGTGATTACATAATCCTTAGGCTGAAATCAGGTGTGTTGTTGCAGATAATTGGGAAGAATTATTCCATTCTCTAGGAACAGAAAGCCCACTGGAGCTGTCCAGCAGCGGCTTGCTAGAATTAACCCATTCCATCAAGAAAAATTAATTAGCACATCCGCCATAAACTACTAGGGGGATTATAGGCAAGGTTTCTCTGTTCCCTGTGGTATACTTCTATTAATATATCAGTTGGGAATACTGTACGTCAATATGTATATATATATATTCAAGAGAAAGATTGATTTGCAATGTCCATCCAATTAAAAATCCATCTAATAGAGATCACAATGAGGTATGTAGTTTGCATGTTACTTTGCAATGATTTATTGAAGTCAGGGCAATTATTCATTATTGCTGGTGTTTTTTAATACTGCTATTCAGTCAGCCTGCATAAATAGTAAATAATATTTTTTAGGCATTAAAAGTGCTTTAGAACTATAAGAAGCTGCTCTGTTCTGGCAGCATACTGGAGACCCTAACCACTGCTTTCATTCAAACGTAGAACTTAACCACTTCAACCCCGGAAGGTTCACCCCCCCTTCATGACCAGGCCATTTTTGCGATACGGCACTGCGCTACTTGAAACTGAAATTGCGTGGTCATGTGACGCTGCACCTAAATAAAATTGATGTCCTTTTTTTCCTCACAAATAGAGCTTTCTTTAGGAGGTATTTGATCACCTCTTTGGTTTTTATTTTTTGCGCCATAAACAAAAAGGACTGACAATTTAATAAAAAAATATGTGTTTTTTACTTTCTGCTATAAAACATTCCCCCCCAAAAATGTAAAAAAATCGAATTTATTCATCACTTTAGGTCAATATGTATTCTGCTACATATTTCTGGTAAAAAAAAAATCCCAATAAGTGTATATTGATTGGTTTGCGCAAATGTTATTGCGTCTACTAACTATGGGATAGATTTATTGAATTTTTATTTATTTATTTTTTACTAGTAATGGCGGCAATCAGCGATTTTTACCGGGACTGCGACATTGCAGCGGACAAAACGGACAAATCTGACACTAAGGGGTTTATTTACTAAAACTAATGGGCCATACACACTATACAACTTTCTTTAGATTTTTTCCTTCAGATTTACCAAAACCATATAATATGAGGTCAGACCTAAACACTTTCAATTTATATGCAATCAGGGTGGCCCTTGCACTACATAGTTGAAGGTAAATCTAAAGGAAATCTGACAACAAAAGTTGTATAGTGTGTATCCAGCTTAAGGAGTGTAAAATTAGGCACAATTCTGCAAAGAAACCAATCAGCTTCCATGTTTTATAGCCAAAGCTTAATTGAACAGGCTGAGGTTAGAACCTAATTGTTTTTTATGCAGAAATTTGACTAATTTTGCCATCTTTAGCTTTAGTAAATAAACCCCTAAAAGACACTTTTGTGGAACCAGTGACACCAATACAGTGATCAGTGCTAACAAAATGCATTGTAACTGTACTAATGACATTGGCAGGGAAGGGGTTAACATCAGGGGTGATCAAAGAGTTAAATGTGTTCCCTGGGACTGCTTGCTAACTTTGGGGGGGGGGGGGAGAAGAATTTGACTGTGGGAAGACAGAGATCCGTGTTCCTGCTTAGCAGAAACACAGGCTCTTCATCTTTCCCTCTGACAGAACAGCGATCTGCCTTGCTTACATAGGCAGACCACTGTTCTGCCTCTCTCCGGAATGATCGCCGGGTGCCGGCAAACATCAGGTCTGCCAGACCCGCTGATTGGCTCTCGCTATGTCCAAGCACATCGGGATCACAGGTCGCCAGCAGGGCGCATGCCCGTTCTAGACTCTGTGCGCGAAATCATGTACAAGTACATGATTTTGCGCAGGAGGGTGGCCCTGTCACAGTACATCTGCGTGGGGAGATCCATAAGTGATTAAAGGGTACAGGCAGGTGTTTTACTACAAAAATTAGGAGGCCTCGGACAGTAAAGTAGTGTTAAATTGGTGAGCAACAGGACAATGTTAATGAGCAAGAAAAGGCCCAAATTTCCTAACAGCAAAATTCCTCTGTTAGTTTAAAATTATCCAGCCTCAGGACAGTTTTAATTAGAGATAGTAGGCCTAACTTGTGTATGCCTGACTTTTATTTTTTTTTTATTTTTTTTTTTTTTATTTAAAATTTTGCAATATAACACTGGATAATCGGCAATATAAACAAAACATTTACAGTTACACAGAAATTTTATACAACATAGGCCCCTCAGGAGGAGGGGGACAGGGACTGGGGAGGGACAGGAAGGGGGGGGAGGAGGAGCAGGGTCCGGGGTCAAAAGAGCATCAAATCGGATATGACCTGAGGGATCAAGTGGAGTCTTTGGGCAAGGCCTGGAACGTAAACATAAATTTAGCCATGGAGGGGTCCGTCTGGGGGAGAGTAAACTTGATGTAGGCGTCCCATTTCTGAGAAAATAGTTTCCGTGAAGAGCGAACTGAAAGATCCGTATTAATGCAGTCAATGGAAAGAAGTGTGGCAAGCTCTGATCGGACCCGGGCAAGTGACGGGGGGGTCGTAGAGATCCAGTTGGCCAGGATCGTTCTTCTAGCCACCAATAAACAGGATAGAATCCACAGGCGATGTGTTGCAGCAGAGGTGCTAGACCATTTTTGCAGGCGTTTGTCCCAATAACCAAACAAGAGCAATAGAGGGTCTTTAGGCATGACGGTCTTGGTCACTTCCTTGACAAAAGACAGAACCTGGTCCCAGAAAGAGGAGATAGAGGGACAGGACCAGAACTTGTGGCATAAGGAGGGTCTTTCCGCAGCACATAATGGACATTTGTGAGCATCTGGAATCGATTTGTCCGACAGAAAGGGTACATAGGCACGGTGGAAAATTTTAAGCTGGGTCTCTTTCCATATCGAATTGGGTGTGAGTCCGAGGGTGGTGTTGAGACCTTGGATCATGTGAGGCAATGTATCTTCTCCAGGGAAATCCTTGAGCCAGTTAGAAGCCGTTGAGGTGTAAAGCGCAGGCGGACACTGTTTCAGAAGTGGTTTGTAAATCGCTGAGATATTGAATGTGGCAGAGTCCAGCAAGGTGTCAATGAGGGAAGGTTTAAAGCGAGTTTCTGGTTTCCCCGCGGTATTAGTGAGGAAGTGTAGGCATTGTACCACAAAAAAGGTGTCCTTGTCCTGAAGTTCAAACTTAGCCTTTATGGTTTGGAGGGGATATGTAACGCCAGAGCCCAAATCACATAATTGTGCAAAAGTTACCAGTCCCTTCCTTTCCCATTGTTGATATACAGAATGGTCCAGGCCCGGAGGGAACCGGGATTTCCCCGGATCGGGAGAAACTTGGAGAAATGTAAAGGTAGTTTCAGGAGTTTCCTCACCTCCCTCCACGCTATGGCAGTGTCTCTCAGAAGTATATTATGGCGGAGTGCAGGGCATAGTTGCGCCCACTTAACGTGCATAAGAGCTGTCAGAGAGATTGGACTGGACATCTGAGATTCGAGCTCATAATTGGAATAATGCGATGTCTGGGATATCCAGTCCAAGGCCACCCTGAGTAAACATGACAGATTATACAATCTCAGATTAGGAAGATTGATACCCGCGTCACTCCTGGGGAGATGAAGCTTTTTATAGGAGATCCGTGGCCTCTTTCCCCGCCAGAGAAAGCGAGAAAAAGCCCTCTGGAGGGTTTGAGCATCTTTATGTTTGATCAGCAGGGGAAGAGTCTGGAGGAGATAAAGCAGGCGAGCAAAACTGACCATTTTAATGAGATGACATCTCCCCAGAAGCGACAGCGGTAGTTCCATCCAATTATCCAGTTCCCTCGTTATTTTGGAGAATAATGGGGGGTTGTTCAGTGTGTAGATAGAGGCAGGGGTGCGCCCTATCTTAATACCCAAATAGGTGATATATTTAGATGCTATCATGAACGGGGAGTTCCCCTCCCAGGGGCGAGAAGCACCGGTTCCTAAAGGGAGTATTTCACTTTTAGAGTAGTTTATTTTTAGACCGGAGCAGAGCCTGAAACTGTCAAAAGTGGAAACCACCACCGGGATGTCAACTGCAGGGTTTGAGGTAAATAGAAGCACATCATCCGCAAACAGGGATAGGCGGAGTTCGTGAGAGCCCACACCGATCCCATGCAGGGGGGCTTTAGTCAGCAGGTAGCGAGAAAGGGGTTCGAGTGCAAGATTAAACAATAGCGGCGAGAGGGGGCAGCCTTGTCTGGTACCTTTAAACAGGCGGAAATCATCGGTGAGAGCACCCCCTACACATAGTCTGGCCGAAGGTGACAGGTACATAGAGGTAATGAGGTCGACAAAGGGTCCGCTGAAACCCATAGCATCTAGGACTCGGCGCAGCCACGTAAAGTTCACATTGTCAAATGCCTTTTCGGCATCGAGTGTTACTATGGCCATGTCTTGGTCCGGATGCAATCTGGCCTGTTCCAGTGCTACCAGCACTTTCCTGATATTTGCCGTAGCCGAGCGACCCTTGGTGAACCCCGATTGCGCTGGATGTATAAGATAGGGCATAATATTGGCTAAGCGAGACGCCGTGATTTTCGAGAGGATTTTGACATCGAGGTTTAACAAGGAGATAGGGCGGTACGAGCCCGGCTCCAAGGGATCTTTTCCCTTTTTCGCCAGCAACTTAATGATGGCCTGATTACCCGTCGGGAGATAGGGGCCGCCGTTCCATATCGAGGAGTATACTTGGACGAGTGTGGGGATTACACTGGGCGCAATGACTTTATAGAACTCCCCGGAAAGACCATCGGGGCCGGGCGCCTTGTTCGCCGCTAGATGTTTAATCATTGTCGAAATCTCCTCAGCCGTAATCGGGGCATTAAGTGTGTCAAGATGTTCTCTGGTAATTTTAGGCAGCCCAGTACCAAACAAAAAGCGATCGGCCATAGATCCGTCCACCTCATCGGGAGCATATAGCGAGGCGTAAAAGTCCCGCATAATCTGCTGAACCCCCTGAGGGGTAGAGTCGACCACTCCCGCTTTGTTTCGTAGTGAGCCAATGTGCGTGGTGGACATCGAGCCTTTACACAGCCTAGCCAACAATTTCCCAGCTTTGTTGCCGAAGCGGTGCAAAGTCGCCGATAGATGCGCTTTGTGAATAGATTCGACCTTGTCAGCCCATGTATCAAACTCTTGTTTAGCTTCCAGCCAGGACGTTCGAGCCGTGGGAGTGTCCGCTTGTATATGTGCACGCTGAGCTTTTTGCAGTTTGTCGCTAGCCGATTTGTACCCGCTGTTCGCATGTCTTTTAAAAGCCGCCGCATAAGAGATAATACGGCCTCTCAAGAAGGCTTTGCCCGCCTCCCAAAATAGGAGAGGGGAACCGGAGTGTAGAGAATTGGCCGCAAAGTATTCTTCCCATTCACGACGCAGAAATAATTCGAAGTCGGTGTTATTTTTGAGATAGGAGGGGAATCTCCAAATACGGGGGGCAGGAGGGGAGTCCGAGAGCGTCAGGGATACAGAGACTGGGGAATGGTCTGAAATCGCTATGTCGTGTATGGTGGCCTCGCGCAGAAGAGGGAGGAGGGAGTCTGTGCAGAACAAATAATCGATTCTCGTGAACAATTTATGGGGGTGTGAATAAAAAGAATATTCCCGATCCGTTGGGTGGGAGTGTCGCCAAACGTCCGTCATGGAAAGCGAATCAATCACCGACGCTAGCGGAGTAGGACATTCGGGGGAGTGGGGAAGCGACGATAATTTAGAGGAGGACCTGTCCAGGACAGGGTCCATAACGGCATTGAAATCCCCGCCAACAAGGCGAGGGACATTCGGAAGGGTGAGAAGTCTGGCAGAGATCGCAGCGTGAAAGGATTGGTCAAACACATTGGGGGCATATACGTTGGAGATGATCATTTCACTGTCGTACAGACGCAAATGAACCGAGACATAACGCCCCTCAGAATCCGCGTCCGTGGAGAGAATTTCCACCGGGAGTCTTTTATGAAACAGTATCATTACTCCAGCTTTACGGCCGGAGGAAGCCGAACCCACAATTTTGCCCACCCATAGTTTTTCCATGCGTTTCATGTCCTCTGCGGGGAGATGCGATTCCTGGATAAGAGCAATGTCCGCCTTAAGCCTTTTAAGGTGTCGTAAAACTTTCATTCTCTTAGCCGGGGATCGGAGACCCTTAACGTTCCACGTCACAATAGGCATGAGACGTGAGAAGGGGATCTAGGAAAAAGGGAGATCATACGTAAACTATCGGTACCCGGGGGTAGGAGAAATGGGCGCCCGATTCTAGACACACTGACCCACAAGAGATCACGGACCCAGGTGACCAAAGGAAAAGGGGACCCATGTTTGATCCTCAGGGACAGGGATAGGGAGGGGACAAATAGGAGAATAGGATGGAACCAAAATGAAACGTAACAAGTAATACAGCAGGATAACAGTAAACTCAGTAAGAACTTCGCTTTTTTCCGCATGTGTACAACACGGAGCACAGCTCGCCAAGCAGGACCCCATAGCTGAAACGGGGATACGAAGGCCCATTCGTCAGCCCAGTATCGCAGAGACGCATGAGTCTCGGTCCAGGACAAGGAGGATGCAGGCCACCGAGGTGTACACAAACGGAGCAGGAGAGGAGCACATAACAATGAAAATGCAGTAATAAATACAACGAAGCAGCACCCCATAATGTACCAATAAGGCAAAATAAAATTACACATAAACTGTAGCCTGAGAAGGTGCCAGGGAGAGCACCAAGTGACCCCGGGCAGGCAGCCCTGGGTTAGACAGCCAGGACGGTGCCAAGAAAAAGGCGCAAAAACTCACGTGAAAGGACAGTTCAGTGCGGCATGCCCGGGCGACCAGAGCTAACCACGTCAGAGTACCTTTGACGCTTGGGGGATTCCTTCCTGGGGCTCCTTTGATCCATAGGTCTGGGAAACTGAAGGGCTTTAGCAGAAGAAGAGGGTCCCTGATCGCCATGATGGAGTGTGCGGACAAAGGCCTCTGCTTCCTCAGGGTCCTGGAAGGAAAGTTGGTTGCCGTTAGGTGCGCGAAGGCGCAGTGTCGCCGGATAGGCCAAGGTGAATTTCAGGTGTTCCTGGTGCAGTTTGGTGCAAACGGTCTGGAAGGCTTTGCGTCTTTTTGCGACATCGACAGAGTAGTCCGCGAAAATCAATATTTTCATGCCTTCAATTTGGAAATTAGTAGTCTGGCGGAATTTTTGCAGGATAGCAGACTTGTCCGCATAGTTCAAATACTTGGCAATGATAGGGCGCGGAGTCTTACGTTCTTCCGAGTACAAACCCATCCTGTGAGCCCGCTCTACCACGCACGTGCCGTGCAGGCCCAGAGCTGCGGGGATTCTTTTTGCACAGAGTTCAGGGATAGCTGATGGGGCGACATTTTCAGGAACCCCAATAAATCGCAGGTTGCTCCGTCGCGATCTGTTCTCCAAGTCCTCTAGTTTATCCATTATAATACGATTGAGCTTGTCTTGCGACTGCTCGGTTCCCTGGGCTTGATATAGTTCATCCTCGACGTTAGATAGCCGGGACTCCACCTCGTTGAGCCTTTGGGAATGTGCTGCCAGCTCCTTCTTTATGCTGGCCATGCCAGCAGCCACAGCCTTTTCTACAGAGGCTGCAATGGTAGGGGTTAAAAGAGCCACTACTGCCTGAGCAATCTGTTCTGTGGAGGTGCCAGGCATGGGAGAGACAGGAGCAGGTGGCTGCTGGAGGGTACCTGGTGTCCCAGTAGTGGTGTCCATAGCTGCTGAGTCCGCAGCAGCGCCGGAGTAGGCCGAGACCGGGGCCTCGATTTGGGATGCCGCCGGCGGAGGGCGTGGGGCGGCCTTCTCCAAGAAGCGATCCATCGGGCGGGCAGTGACTGGCCTCCGCCGGGTCCCTGGGGCTCGATGGGCACAGGTAAGGAGTGGGGGGCCGGTGGGGTATGTCGGGCCGGATTTATAAGCAGATTTCGGGGTCTGCCGCGGGAGCTGCGGATCGCTCACTCACTCCATGCGGCGCCCGGAACCGGAAGTTGACTTTTATTTTATCTATGGGGATAGGAGAGTGTGGTGAGTGTGATTGTTATAATGTGAGGTAGTTTAAATGCACACTTTTCATGCATTCAGCATTGTTTTCTTTCAAATCATGCTGTAGGATGCTGCAAATAAAAAGCAGCTCCAAGAACAAAAAGCCCTATCATAGTGAAATAAAAACAAATAAACCCATGAATAAAAATTAAAACCTGAAAATACCACCCCTAAATGGTGGTATTTTAACACGGCACGTTTAACACAGTATGTATCAGTGCATTACTGTACATTTAACATAGTATATATCAGTGCATTACTGTACGTTTAACACAGTATATATCAGTGCATTACTGCACATTTAAAAAATAAACTAAAAAAATTCCTGCGCTAAATAGTATGAAAAAAAAGGGGGGAAAGTAATAATGACAGCGAAAGCAGCAATACACTGATCTATAGAAAAAAATCAAAGATAGCAATAATACAATGTGTAGTGCTAACATAAATAGTGATCAATAAAAATGGTGATAAAATAGAAAATTCATTCACAACAAAGTGGTCATATATATGGAAAATCGTATCAATAAAATGTCCATATCAAGAAAAAATAGTGAAAAATGAATCCGTGAAGGAAATAAAGTTCATCAGGTATTTAAACCGTGCAACACAGTAATGGACAACAAGTCCCAGCATAAATGGTGGTGGATAGGAGACCTTTTTCCCAAAGAAGATATGAGCCAGAAATGCACCCGTGGAAGGTATGTAAATTGGCTGCTTACCAGAGATAAGGGGCCCCCAAATTAATGGATAGGCCACATGCGCTTAGGACATAAGGATGGTATAACCGCACTATTCAATCCTCCTATCAAGCACCAATGGATCATAAGGATGTCATGGAAGGTGTGGATACAATACATGTATCAGCAATGGCTTCTCATATCCAACTGTCCTAGGCCAGTGACTAACATGGGAATGAAGTGAGAGGGTCAGCAGGAGCGCCAAGCAGGCAGCATTCTAGTCAGGAATAGGGATGGGATGGGAGTCGGTGTATCTTTGCCCTTACACTAGTCACAGCATGCAGAGGAAGTTATGGACTGGCTTACTAAATCATCATAATCCTCCTCATCCTCCGTCACCCAAGCATAAACTAGTGCGCAGTCCACTGCAGCTGCAAGGGTGGCTTATTCTGCCTCCTTGTCCACAGCTTCTCCTGCCATAGCCCCAGCATCAGGCATGGATGAGTCAGCCATTTACAGTCAGAGTTATTGGTACACAGCGTCAGCCATTTACTCCTTAACGATGCACAGCCATAGCAGTCATGTTTCTCCCAGCTGTAGCATATTGCTTAGTTGTCTCCAGTGATAATGAGGATGGAGGTGATGATGATGTGGTCACTGACGCTGCTTAAGTGCCGTATAGAGCAGAGAAGGAAAGTCAGGGTAAGGCACAACCCCAAAGAAGCGGCCATCATGGAAGATTAGAGAGCAGCCACACTATTCCACCAGATTGTGGAGCTGATATCTCGCACTTCCCAGAGCTCAGCTGTTTGGGCCTTTTTTTACCACATGTGCAGCCGATTCACAATTTGCAAACTTTGCCTCAAGCACATCAAGCATGGCAAAAACACCAGCCATTTGGGTACCACATGCTTGACAAGGCATTTACCCTCTCTCCGGCTTCCAAACACAACCCGTTGGCAAGAGCACCTGAAAGCCACACAAAAGGGACGCAATTCTGCTCCTCCTCACTCCCCACCTTTCCGGTCTATATCTAATCTCATGACCTCTCAGCAGCCTCCACTGACAGGGATGATAATATAATGCAGGATTAGCGATGAGCCGAACACCCCCCCTATTCGGTTTGCACCAGAACATCTCAAACAGGGGAAATGTTCACATGCAAACATGCAAACTCCATTAAAGTCTATAGGACACGAACATAAAAAATCAAAAGTCCTAATTTTAAAGGCTTTAATGCAAGTTATTGGCCCAAAAAAGTGTATGGGGACCTGGGTACTACCCTGGGGGACATGAATCAATGCAAAAAAAAAAAAAAAGGTTAAAGCGATCATTTCTACAGGAGCAGGGATTTTAATAATGCTTAAAGTGAAACAATAAAAATGAAAGATTCCATTAAATATCGTGCCTGGGGGGCCCCCTGAATGTGCCTGTAAAGTGGCGCATCTGTACGATGTATGTAGCCTGTTGCAGCAATACTAACATTTCTAAAAGAAAAAAATGTCATTTAAATTTGCCCACGGTTGTAATGTATTGTTGGCTCCTGGCAATACAGATAAAAAAAAAATGAAAAAAAAAAAAACAGCGTAGGGTCCCCTTCCCCAGTCCATAGCAGGCCCTTCGGGATTTTTTTTTTTTCAGAATCTGGAAGCCCCTTTTAACAAAGGGGCCCTTTGACAGCTGTTTTGTAGGCAAGGGGCAGGGCCACCTGGTTACATCACCCGGTGGCACTACCCACTTCTGACATCACATGACATCACGTGACGTCAGATGGGGGGGGGGGGGGCGATGCCACTAGGTGACGTAACCAGGTGGCCCCACACCTTGCCTATAAAAGAGCTGTCAAAGCTCAAGAACTTTGAACTTTTTCTATTTTTCGGGTGCGGTGAGTGTCATGATTGATGATGGATTTACATTGAGGGACACTATTTTTTATTTTATTTTTTGAATAAAGGACTTGTCAAAAACTGTATTTTGTATTTTTTTTTTGTACACTTTTTTGGTGAATGGGTAGGGGTATGATGTACCCGATACCCATTCACATGGGGGGGGTGGGATCTGGGGGCCCAGAGATTCCAGATTCCAATAAGCCCCCCACCCGCAGATCCCCACAACCACAGCCCAGGGTTGTTTTGGAAGAGGCTCTTGTCCCCATCAACATGGGGACAAGGTGCTTTGGGGGGCACCCCAAAGCACCCTCCTCTTGTTGGGGGCAAGCAACCTGGTATGGTTCAGGAGGGGGGGGGCGCTCGCTCATCCCACCCTATCCTGGCCTGCCAGGCTGCATGCTTGGATAAGGGTCTGGTATGGATTTTGAGATGTTGGTAGGTTACAGACTAGTGGAAAATGTAGTTTGGAGGCTTCTGTTGGTCAAGAGAGAATCGGTGGACAAAGGGACTGCCTCAGTGAGGCATTTTACCCTTTTTTAGTCCTCGTGCCCAGGGCTTTCAACATCCACATCCCATTTGCAGTGTCTTCATCATATGGCGGGAGATTATATAGGGGTGAAAACAGATACGGAGAGCTTTATAGTTGACGACCCACTGGGTTAATTAGTCATGAGAATAGACCACTGGCCAAAACTTGCCCAGTATGCAATTGAGCTCCTGGGCTGCTCTGCATCCAGCATGCTTTCCGGACAGGCATTCAGTGCTGCCAGAGGTTTTGTGACAGATAAGAGAGCACGGCTGACATTTATCAAAATGAATCAGTCCTGGATTAGCAGCAGCAATCAAACCCCTGATGCTGATGTCGCTAATCGGGTGCTTTCTTGATCTCGAATCTCTGAGACTGTGTAGGCTGTCTAGCTTTGTGGGTGTTGATTTCATGTGGAAGAATTTTTTTGTGTAGGTTTCATGGGCACAATTAACATGCAAGGACCAATTTTTCTGCATCTGTTTGACAGGTGCATATCATTGCAATTTTTGACAGCCAGGCCAATTCTTGCTTTCATGAAGAGTACCTCTGTAGGGTTACAGTGTGAAGGCACCATCAATACCCAAACCCCCGATTTTTTTTCTTCAGCAGGCTCTATACACGGTACAGATGTGCCACTTTGCAGACTAAGGGGACCCCCCTAGCACTATATTTATAAAGGAATTTTTCATTTTTAGTGTTATTTCTCCTTTTGATGGTTTCTCTTTAAGCATCATTAAATCACAGCTCATTTAAAATGATGTTTACAAACTTTTTTTTTCATTGATACATGTCCCGCAAGGCAATTCCCAGACCCTCATAACCATTGTATGCCCAATTACTTGCATATAAGCCTTTAAAATGGGCACTTTAATTTTTTCAGTTTGGGTCCTATAGACTTTAATGGGGTTCGTTATTCGGTTCTAAACATTTGTGATGTTCGAAAGTTCTGCTGCAAACTGAACAGAGGGTCCTTCAGCCCATCTCTACTGAAAAATTTTATCAGGAAGTTTCACCAAAGTGTATACCAAGCAATAGTCTAGTTGTCGGAACTTGCAGCTCAAATAAACTGGGACTATGCCTCAAGCAGTTGGGTAGTCCACAGTTAAGGCCACGGGTCAGAAATGAACAAAACAAAATAAGGTAGAAGACCACAGGCAAAAAAGTAGCTTGAAAAGAGGCACAGCTTAATTTTAGTAACATTTTTAAAAATAGATTGGAAACAAGGTCAAAAAGGAACTTTTTACAATACAAAAAACATAAATCCCCAAAAAAAGCCTACCGCAAATTATGTTTATTTTTATTTTATTTTTTTAAACTTTATATCTTTATTATTTCCTTTTAATAGCCAAATAAATACATATACAAAAATAGTTCCATACATATATAATAATCTCTTTTATCCCTTCCCATGCCAAAACCCCCTAATATCAATGGGAGCCGATTCTGTAAAATCCATTTTGTATCCATGTTGAGGAGGCCAAGGGCCTTTTTTCCCACAACCTTGGCCCAGTGGTTGTGAGAGTCTGTGGATACAGGGCTTTTTGGAATCTGGAAACCCCCTTTAAAATAAGAGGGCTTCTATAAAAGCATTAATCCAACACAGTTTTTGACTTATAAAAAAAAGTCCCATCATGTAAATCCTTTTTCAAGTATGTCATATCAACCACAATAAATGACTCCTACATTAAAAAAATAAAAAAATAAATAACAACGTTTCAAATGCATTTACTTACATGGCCGAGGAAGGAGACTACAGGTGCCTGTGTCATTGCATATTACACAAAAATGGTCCATTATTGTCACCATCAGGAAACCCAAGTTAGAAAAAAATTAAAACATGAATGTTAATTTTACCACAATTTAGCACATACATGTCATTCAGTTAGGGTTTAGAATCAAATTGAATGAAATTCAGTTTGATTGTTTGAATCAAACAATCGATTGAAAATTATTACAATTGATTACAAATGATTACAATTACATGTTCTTGTGTTTCAGGCTGGTGACTCTTTTCCAGATTGCCCTTTTGCACTTTATTTTATATAACTTCTCTCCATCATACTACTATTCCACTGGACAAAGTTGCTTCCTGAATACACAAGATAGAACGGGAATATTTAAAGAAGGGGATGTCATTATTGGTGTGGTATTCAGTATTCATTCAGACATCAAGTACTCCAATATGTTATTCAATCAGAAACCAGAACCAGTCATCTGCCAAAAGTAAGAACTACCCTTTATGATAAAAACTGCAGAGTAGGATTTCCTGTACATGGGTAAAGCTGATTCCATGTTTGCCTTACTGGGTCTTAAGGTTGCCAAAAGTGGTTAGAGGTGGGGTAGAGAAGATGCAAGGTGATTTGTTTTATCTATGCAGTTGTAATACTATTGGGTTTTAGAAGGATTATGCAGTATTACTATTTTAACCAGTTCTGGACCTTGGATGTAGGAGATAAGCCTTATAAGCCTTAAACACCACAAAGTTCCCAAGATATATCTCCTACGCCCTTACCTGTATATCACAGCTGCAACTACAGTTGCCCTTTTCAGGGCCGGGGCTAGACTATATTTTGCCCTAGGCAAGACCAGCTACTTGCAACCCCCCCCCTAAAAAAAAAACAACCTGTACACATCCCCCTCTTTCCTGAGCACATAATCCCCCCCCTTTGAACCTTAAACTTCCCTTTCTGTATACACTGTCCCCTTTAAGTCTACACCCTCTTCCTGCACACACTGCCCCCCCATTATTGCTAAACCCCCTTTTACCCTACACCCCCTTTCTATACACACTGCCCCCCCTTTAAGTCTACACTCCCCTTCCTATACACACTGCCCCCCTTTAACCCTACACCCCCCTTCCTATACATACTGCCCCCTTTAATCCTACACCCCCCTTCCTATACACACTGCCCCCCTTTAAGTCTATACTCCCCTTACTATACACACTTCCCCCCTTTAACCCTACACCCCCTTTGTTTACACACTGCCCCCCTTTAAGTTAACACTCCCCTTCCTATACACAATTCCCGCCTTTAACCCTACACCCCCTTCCTTTACATACTACCGCCCTTAACCCTACACCCCTTCCTATACACACTGCCCCCCTTTAACCCTACACTCCCCTTCCTATACATACTGCCCCCTTTAATCCAACACCCCCCCTTTCCTATACACACTGCCCCCTTTAATCCTACACCCCCCTTCCTATATACACTGCCCCCCTCTCTAGAGGTGACATCCAACTGGGATGAGGAGGTGACAGGATAAGAATGTGGCACTGGCCATGGCAGTGCGCCCTAGGTGGCTGCCTAGTTCATCTAGTGGTAGCACCCCCCTTCCTATACACACTGCCCCCTTTAATCCTACACCCCCTTTCTATACACACTGCCCCCCTTTAAGTCTACACTCCCCTTCCTATACACACTGCCCCCCTTTAACCCTACACCCCCCTTCCTATACATACTGCCCCCTTTAATCCTACACCCCCCTTCCTATACACACTGCCCCCTTTAATCCTACACCCCCTTTCTATACACACTGCCCCCCTTTAAGTCTACACTCCCCTTACTATACACACTTCCCCCCTTTAACCCTACACCCCCTTTGTATACACACTGCCCCCCTTTAAGTTAACACTCCCCTTTCTATACACACTTCCCCCCTTTAACCCTACACCCCCCTTCCTTTACATACTACCGCCTTAACCCTACACCCCTTCCTATACACACTTCCCCCCTTTAACCCTACACTCCCCTTCCTATACATACTGCCCCCTTTAATCCAACACCCCCCCTTTCCTATACACACTGCCCCCTTTAATCCTACACCCCCTTCCTATATACACTGCCCCCCTCTCTAGAGGTGACATCCAACTGGGATGAGGAGGTGACAAGAGAAGAATGTGGCACTGGCCATGGCAGTGCGCCCTAGGTGGCTGCCTAGTTCATCTAGTTGTAGCACCGGCCCTGGCTCTTGTGCAAAATAATGCTTTGCTTGAATACATTTACTAATATTTAACAAAACTCCTTAGCTCTGAAGAAGGGGGTCCAACCCTAAAACAGGATGGCTATGTTATGTAGATATACAGTATAACAACATTATTTGTGATTTTTATCAGCATATAGCATCATTTAAAGCAACCATGCAAGTAAAATAAATGCAAATGATTAAATATTTGTTTTCTTATTTAACCCCTAGAGCTAATCAGCTCTAATCTATTCCTTTTTTTGCCCTTAGCTTTTAGATTTCTGCAGATTTTTTTTACCATTACTTATATATGTTTCTGTTATTTCATATTGTTTGTTATTTTTTATTGTTGAAATAAAAATGTAAAAAATATGAAAAACTGTTAGCTGGAGTTACACTGTAAGAGTCGGTTCACACTGGGGCAACACGACTCTGTACTACTTCGGGGGCGTCTTGTGCATTCTCATGCACCACGACTTCGGAGCGACTTGCAGGGACTTCACATAATGGAAGTCTATGCAAGTTGCTCCGAGGTCGCCCCAAAGTAGTACAGGACCCTTTTTCTAAGTTGGAGCGCGACTTGTCAGGCTGACAAGTCGCCTGACAAGTCGTGCTAGTGTGGACCGGCTCTTAGACTTTAAAAATTTAAGCAGATACAAATCATTGCAACTCTGTGGCAATTATTAAACAGTTTTTTTTACAATGTTATTACCTGAACCTTACTTGGCATCAGCCTAAATTGGCTTTTTGACGTTGTTTTAAAATTAAAATACCAATTTTGTCTTTTTAGCATACGCCTGGATAAATATTTCCAACTACAGAGCTTAAGGTACACTGTGAAACAGATAAATGACGATCCCAGAATCCTCCCCAATGTCACCCTGGGTTTCCAATTTCATGATTCCTGCCGGGTCCTACAGAAGGAGCTGGATGGCACCTTGTGGATGTTGTCCGGGCAAAACAAAGCCATACCCAACTTTAGGTGCCAAAATAAGGAACAGCTGGCTGCCATCATTGGTCACTCTACCTCTACATCTTCCATCCTCATGGCTCACATACTAGGCCTGAGCAGGCATCCTCACGTATGTTGCATGACTTTATTCACAAAGATCATAGGATATGTTTTTTGCAAACCTAGGGAGTACACTTTAAAAACGGAGTGTACTTTTTATTTTTTGGCATCTTCCCCTGAGCTTACCTAAAACATCCTCCCCCTCCACAGTTGCATGCTTAGCTCAATTCAATGTCCGAGGCTCTACTGTTTGTCTACATCCTGTGCCAAAAGACTTCACTGTAACCATACCTGCACATTACCACCCCCAAACCTTTATGGGAACACCCACAGCCTCAGGATTTGACCCCACGGAATATTTTTTGAGGCTTAAAGTATAACTATGGGCAAAGATGTGTGTGAACACCACTCTAGGTCAATCTCCCATCTCCAACTCCACTAAGACACAGACCAGATGCTGGCCCCTTCCATCACAGATTCCAATGAGCAAAAATAATTTTGGTTGGATGCACGTCCAGTAAAATCACCTTCACTTCAGCAAGTCCATAAAAGCATATCCAAAAACACAAATAGAGGGGAACAGCATCACCAACTAACGTGTTTCACGATCCCTTAGCGCTTAGCCATAGCTTACTTTGGGCAACATTTAAAAATGGCATAATGTATATGATGCAGTCTGTTTAACATTAACACATTCATTTTCTTTTCTGTTCCCCTGCAACAGAGTTTTAATACTTGTGCATATTGCCAAAAGATCTGTTATTTTTCCCCTTCCTGTAACAGACCAAGCATTCCATAAACAGCATTAGTTAACCACTTCTGGACTGCCCCCTTAACCGCTTGCCGACCACCCACAGTATATTTACAGCGGCAGTCAGCCCCTCCTGGGCAAAGTGAGGTAGTACTACGTCGCTCACCCAGGACCCTGGGGGGGCGAGCGCGCGCCGCCGGAGGCGCGCTCCCACCCCCGCTCGTTCAGGGACATCCCTGCGCGAGTGACCGGTGGCTCCGATGTCCGCCGGTCTCTCGCGATCTCCCGCTGGAGAGGGAGAAAGGCAGGCGGCTGATGTAAACAAAGCTGCCTTTCATTCTCCCTGGGGTAACAGCAGAGATCATACAATCCTGCTATGTAGGATCGTATGTCTCTATCGTTACATCACAAGCCACGCCCCTTTACAGTTAGAATCACGCCCCTAGGGACACACTTAACCCCTTGATCACTAATAAAGTTAACTCCTTCCCTGCCAGTGTCATTTTTACAGTAACAGTGCATATTTATAGCACTGATTACTGTAATGTCACTGGTACCTCCAAAAGTGTCAAAAATGTTAGTCAGGGGTCCGATCTGTCCGCCACAATGTCTCAGTCCCGCAAAAAAAATCGCAGATTGCCGCCATTACTAGTTAAAAAAAACCCCAAAAAAATTTCATAAATCTTTCCCTTAGTTAGTAAACGCAATAACTTTTGCGCAAACCAATCAAAATACGCTTATTGCCATTTTTTTTACCAAAAATATGTAGCAAAAAACAAATTGGCCTAAAATGTTAAAAATTTTTGATTTTTACTTTTTTTTTTTGGGGGGGGGGGGTTTCATATTAAAAAAATGTGAAAAATATTGTTATTTTTCAAAATTGACGCTCTTTTTTTTTTCATAGCGCAAAAAATAAAAATCGCACAGGTGATCAAATACCACCAAAAGAAAGCTCTGTTTGTGGGGAAAAAAATATGTCAATTTCATTTGGGTAAGCATCCCACGACCACGCAATTGTCCGTTAAATTCACGAAGTGACGAATCGCAAAATAGGCACTGGTCTTTGAGCAGGAAAATCCTCCAGGGCTTAAGTGGTTAATGACCAAGCTATCTTTTGCGGTACGGCACTGCGTTATTTTAATGGACAATTGCGCGATCGTGCGACGCTGTACCTAAAAAAAATTGATGTCCTTTTTTTCCCACAAATAGAGCTTCCTTTTGGTAGTATTTGATCACCTGTGCGATTTTTATTTATTGCACTATAAGCAAAAAAAGAGCAACAATTCAGTAAAAATGACATTGGCAGGGAAGGGGTTAACCCAGGGGTGATCAATGGGTTAAGTGTGAGACTAGGGGGTGTTTTCTAACTGTATGGGGGAGGGACTTGTGAAATTAACACAGAGTCCTGTGAGCCTATATAGGAGGATCACAGGCGCTCTGTGTTTATTTCAGAGAGAACAATGGTCTACTGTGCTTACAACAGCTGACCATTGTTCTCTCTCAGTGGGGAGCGATCGCGGGTGCCGGGCAAAAGTTGCGGCTGCCGGCCCCATGGATCGGCATCCCCACTGCCCACAGAGGCTCTTCTCGCCTCTGTCAGTGTGAGGCGAGGAGAGCCGATAAACGGCACTTCCGTGTTTACATGTGATCGGCTGTGATTGGACACAGCCGATCACATGGGTAAAGAGGCGCGTCATCGGCTCTTTACCTAGATTGGGGTTGCGTCGCATCCCAGGGGCACGTGAGAGCTGTGACACTGAGGTGACATTATATGATGTCATCCCAGAATGAGAGGGGATACGGCTGGCTGAAGGTTTTGCCCCTTAACGACCAGGCCATTTTTTGCGATTTGGCACTGAGTTATTTTAACTGACAATTGCGCGGATGTTCGACTTTGTACCCAAATAAAATTGATGTGCTTTTTTTCCAACAAATAGAGCTTTCTTTTGGTGGTATTTGATCACCTGTGCGATTTTTATTTATTGCGCTATAAATATAAAAATAGAGACAATTCTGAAAAAAAAACTATATTTTTCACTTTCTGCTATATAACATTCCCCAAAAAAATTAGTTTTGGAGCGGCTGCCTAATAGGGGCAGGTGCGTGCCTCAGGTGGCGCGCGCGCACCCCCAGGAGTGCTCCTGCAAACCACTGTACAGTTCATGCAGCCAAGCCAGCCTGCTGCAGTATATTTGCGGCGGGCGGCGGTCGGCAAGGGGTTAAGGAGACCCGGGATACCATTATTGCACCTATGGGAATGACAAAGGAGGATGATTTTCTGCTGATAACAGCAAACATGTCATCTCTCTATACTATAATCCCGTATTACAAGTCATTATTAGCAGTCAGACATTTCTTTGAAGCTACAGATTGAATACCAGAAATACAGAATAACAAACATAACTACTGCTATGGTACTGTTTTTTCCTACAGAAAACCAACATTGCTATGGGGGCCACAATTTGCTCCCAGTGTGACCATCCTTCATGGCCCACTGGGAGGAGAGGGCTATCTATATTGGCCAATGGAGGAGGTAGTGTTATGGTAGCGTTACATAGATGATGCCTGAAAGGGTTCAGAGCAGAGTCTGCACCAGTTTATGATAGCATTACATTTCATTAACCTAGGGATTAGGTGGCGATATGAGATTAGCCCTTCAGAAAGTCATTAATAGGTTGTTAAACAAACATTGGAACATTCTAAAAAGTGAGGTGAGGTAATTTTTTTTTGATTGCCCTTAAATAATTTTTAGAAAGCCTCCTGCACTTAGATATTATGTGGCAACTAATGTCATAGAACTACCAAACAAACCCTTTTTCTTTGGTAACTGGTAAGGTTTTTTTCCTTACCAAAGATGTCCTATATGTAGATCTTTTGGATTCAATTATTTTAGGACCCAGACCTTTGAATCCACAGTAACAGGAAGGTCATATAAAATAGATAGATTTATAACATGGTTCCACCCAAAAACATGGTATATCTCTTACAATGTAGATGTGGGTTATGTAGGAAGGACAAAAATAACTTTACAAATACATCTAGGGTAACACATCGCTCATAGAGATGGGCCGAACACCCCCTGTTTGATTTGCAGCAGACCTCCCTAACAGGGAAAAAGTTCAGCCCCAAGCCTCAAACTCTATTGAAGTTTATGGGCCCCCGAACTTGAAAAATCAAAAGTCCCAGTTTTGAAGGCTTATATGCAAGTTATTGACCATAAAAAGGGTATGAGGGTCCGGGTACTGCCCTAGGGAGCATTGATTTTAATGATGCTTAAAATGTTTAAAGTAAAACAATAAAAATTAAAAACTCCTTTAAATATAGTGCCGGGGGGGGGGGGGTTTGCCCTTAGTCTGCCTGTAAAGTGGCACAACTGTACCGTGTTTGGAACCTGCTACATTAAAACTGACATTTTTCCGGCTGAAAAAAAACCCCTATTTACGGCAAAAGAAAATGTTAAAAAAAATGTTGTGGGGTTTCCTCCCCCCCCCCCCCCAGTCCAAACCAGACCCTTTGCAACTGGTATAGATTTTAATGGGAACTCCATGCCAGGATTAAAAAAAAAATAAAAAACGACATGGGGTCCCCCCAAAATTCCTACCAGACCCTTAGGTCTGGTATGGATTTTTAGGGAGACCCCCACGCCAAAATTTTAAAAGAAATGTTGTGGGATCCAACACCACACCCTTATCCAAGCACGCAGCCTGGCAGGCCAGGTAAGGGGGGCAAGCGCCCTCCTGAACCATACCAAGCCACATGCCCTCAACATTTGGGGTGCTTTGAGACAGGTGGGGCTCTTTTACAAGGGGGCCCCCAGATCCAACCCCCCTATATGTAAATGAGTATGGGGTACATAACCCCCAACCCATACTAGGCCCTTTGGGTCTGGTATGGATTTTAAGACAAAAATTGTAAAATTAAAAATAAAATGGTGTGGCCCCCCCCCCCCCAAAATCCATATTAGACCCTTAGTTGAGCACGCAGTCTGCCAGGAAAAGGGGGGTGAACGAGTTTCCTCCTGAACCATACCAGGCCACATGCCCTCAACATAAGGGGGGTGCTTTGGGGCAAGCGGGACACCACCCCAAAGCTATTTGTGGGGACAAGGGCCTCTTCCTGATGACCCTAAGTGGTCAGGGGGGTTTTTGGAATCTGGAAGCCCCCTTTAACAAGGGGGCCCCTAGATCCACTTGTACCCCCTACTCATTCACCCAAAAAAGTGTAAAAAATAAATAATGACAAGAGGCAGTTTTTGTTTATATATCGCTTTGCAACCTTAAAAAAAAACACGTCTTATCTTTTTTGTCAACCCTGACATGCTATTCAATTACAATTTGGGTCACTAGCTAACCCTGCTCTAGTTACTGCCCAGGAGAAATTATTGAGGAGACAGGATGAAACATATTTCTGTGTATTATTCTGCACTCATTACACACTCTAAATCTAAATACCTATAGACAAGTGCAGAAGGTAAAAAATTGTTTTGTTTTAGACAGATTTGTGAGGCTCTTTGCTGTATTGAGTAGGTGTCGTACCAGAGAGGATTTGTATCTTCGATATGAAAAAAGTATTTATGTGTAAGAGAAATGTGGGAGCATGAAAATCTAAATCTACATCTGTTATATGTTTTATCCAGTATGTCATTTCTTTCCAAAATGTCTGTATTTGGGGACAGGACCACCAGATGTGCATGAAGTGCCACGACCACCTCCGCATCTCCAACAGGAGTCTGACATTGAGGGGTACCAGTGTTTAAGTTTTACAGGGGTCCTGTAACATTGTGTTCTGGTTTTGAATGCTGATTCCTGGAGTTGTGTGCTGAGAGAGCATCGATGCGAGAAGATGCACGACTTCCTCCATTGTGCATTTGTGAAGGTTTTGCCCAAGTCTTTTTCCCAAAGTAACTTAAATGGATCAGTAAAGTCTGATGAGGTTTCATTAAGCCATTTATAGGCCTGCAAAGTCACCTTTCTCATTGGAGTCTGAAGGAGACAGCATTTTTCAAAGCTTGTGAGGTCTCTATGGAATTGTGACTTGTCCTTATTGCTTTGGAGGAAGTCGTGCATCTGTACATAATTCCAGTATGACAGAGGGCTATTAACTGAACATTTTCTCTTCATTGCTCATTGCTGTAAATTGCAGTATTTTGGAGTTGTAAAAACAGTTACTAGCCAGGACCCTTTTCAGTTCCCCTTTCTGTGTAGTGACAAATTAATTGTTGTCCAAACCGGTGGGAACTCTGGGTTGTTGTATAGAGAAGTGAGGGGGCCAGGGCATGTAGATAATTTGTGTTTGTGTAGTAGTTTTTGGAATATTGCAAGGGTGGTATTTATCAGAGGGTGCTTTTTGATTTCTAGTGGATGTGAGCACGGATTGGACCAGAGCATGTAGTGAGTATCATATTTAGTCCAGCCACGTTCAATATTAACCCAGGCTTTGGTTGAACTATGGCAGTGCCAATCAATTATCCTGGTTAGACGAGTAGCAAAGTAATATTTCTGAAAGTCCGGGATACTCATGCCACCTTCAACCTTACTAAGTTGCAAGTATTTGAAGTTGATTCTAGGGTGTTTGTTTGCCCATATGAAAGATCTCTGCAGAGTGGTAAGCTTTCGGAAAAAGGAAGCAGGTATATGAATAGGAAGCGCGTGGAAGAGATAGAGCAGTCTGGGCAAAACAGCCATTTTGATAATGGCTGCCCTACCAAACCAAGAGAATGTATACTCTGTCCCATCTCCTCAAATCGCCCTCCAGTGTCACTAGTAAGGAAAGATAGTTAATGTCAAACAAAGAGTCAAGCTTAGCTGGTAATCTTATGCCTAGATATTTTAAAGCTTTTGATTCCCATCTATATGGGCAGTTAGCTTTAGTTAGGTTTATTAAATGTGGAGGGAGTGTTAAGTTGATTGCTTCAGACTTTGAATTATTTATTTTAAAATTGGGGAAATATCTGTATAGTTGAAATTGTTTGTTCAGTTTTGGGATTGAGATATGTGGCTGAGCGATATAAAAAAGAAGGTCATCAGCATACGCCGAAATTTTGAACTCTTTTTTGTTTAGCCTAATGCCTTGAATAGATGGGACAAGATTTATTGATCTATACAGGGGCTCTAAAGTGAGAATAAATAGGAGAGGGGATAAGGGGCATCCCTGTCGAGTACCATTGTGTAATTTTAGTGGATTGGAAAAAAACCCATTGACCCTGACTTTAGCCTGTGGATTTGAATAGAGAGCCTGTATCCAAGACCTTAAATTTGAACCAAAACCTACATGTGCACAAGTGGCAAAGAGGAAATCCCAAGCTACCCTGTCGAAGGCCTTCTCCGCATCGGTGGAGAGTAAGAGACCTTCAAACTTGGCAGACCTGGCACCATGTATCAGGTTCAGGGATTTAATTATGTTATCCCTGACTTCCATTCCAGGCATGAATCCAACTTGGTCAGGGCCAATGATTCTCTCTATATAGGGCCGTATTCTATCCGCAAAAAATTTGGCTAATATTGTTAAATCAATATTCAATAAGGAGATGGGCCGGTAGCTCGAGCAAATAGATGCGTCTTTATCTGGCTTGGGTATAACTGTTATATGGGCCATAAGAAATTCATTGGAGGGTTGATGTTTGTCTTTAATAACATTGAGGGCGTCTGTTAAATGAGTGGCCAGCCAGGATTTCTGCATTCATTTTATAGTATTGTGACGTAAAGCCGTCAGGTCCCGGGCTTTTGCCTGGCTTTAAAGCTTTGTTGGCAGTTATGACTTCATCTGGTGTTATGTCCGATTCAAGGTCGGCCAAACTATCGGAATCAAGGGTAGGGAGGCCACTCCTGATCAGATAGTCTTTAATGGCTTGATCTCTGTTCATGTCAATGTGCTCAGGTTTACTTTGTGGAGGGATGTTGTATAGGTTTGTGTAAAAATCTCTGAAGGTATTAGCAATGGCTCTGGAGTCCTGAGTAATATGTCCTTATGGGTTTCTAATGCCTATAATATTATTGGAAGTTTGTGCCTCTCTAAGAGCTCTTGCTAGGGTCTTGCCTGATTTATCTCCATGCTCATATAAATAGAGATTTTTTAAGAAATATTATCCTTCTTATGCTAGTCTCTAAGAGGGCTCCGAAATCTTTACGTGCTTGAATCAGGTCTTCCTCTACTTGTAAAGAGAGTGATTGTTTGTGTTTAGTTTTCTAAATCTGAGATTTTGGCCAGTAAGTTAGCCATCATTTGCTGCCTTTCCCTCTTCTTCTGTGCACCTATGCGAATCAGCTCACCTCTTATGACCGTTTTGTGAGCTTCCCATACTGTAAGAGGAGATAGCTCGTCTGAACAGTTTTCACTGAAATAGCTGTTAATTGTGGCTTGGGTACGGGTTTGAATAGGCAGATCCAGTAGAAGTGATGATTTTATTTTCCAAGAGTGATCGCATTTGAACACAGGAGAAAATTGCATGTGTAGTGAGACCGGGGCATGATCTGTGATGGTGATCAGCCCAATCTCAGCTCCACTGATTTCGGCCAGGTCCCTCTGAGAAACAAAGATGTTATCAATTCTTGTATAGCATTTGTGTGTGGAGGAGTAAAATGTGAAGTCCTTTGTGTCAGGGTGGAGTGTTCTCCAGGCATCAATCAATGTCATGGATTGCAAATTTAATTTAATTTTTTTTAAGAATTGCATATGTAAGGCTTGATTTGCCTGTGGAGGTGTCACACGAGGGGTTCAGTGGAATATTAAAGTCTCCCCCAAGGATGACACACCCATGTGCAAAGCCTTTAAGCTCAGAGATCAATTGATTACAAAATGAGACATGAGCTTTGTTGGGGAAATAGACATTGGCTAAGGTTTGCCTGAGATAAAATGTGCAATGAATAGAAATCTGCCCTCTGGGTCCGCATAGTGTTTATCGACAATTTAATGGGGTATCTTTGTGTATAAGAATAGCTACTCCCTTTGTTTTTGTCTGTTCGCTTGAAGCGTAGTAGGCTTTAGGAAGGTATTTATTGGTAAGTTCAGGATGCTTTGGCCCCTTGAAATGCAATCTTGAAAAAATGCAATCTGTGGTTTATTTTTTTTTCAATTCATATAGTATTCATCTTCTTTTTTCAGGCGTATTTAAGCCATTTACATTGTGAGAGATTACTAGTGGGTTTTTGCCCAGCTGAGAGTAAACCATGCTTATGGCTTACTGTAAGTATAAAATGTAGACTGGAGGTCCACACCGGGTCAATGTGGAGGTAGATATAGTTGGAGAAGGTGGGAAAAGGATCAGGAGATTCAAAAGGGTAAGGAAAAGGATTAAAAGAGAGGGAGAGAGAGGAAGGAGTAAAGGAAATAGGAAAAAAGTATAAGACTCAAAGTAGTGTGTGGTCGGTTTAACCACAAAGAGCGGCAAGCTGAGCACACTCAATTGTAGGAGAGAATAATGTAAAATATAAGTGCACTAGGTAAATATGATATATCCTTTTAGGAGTGAGGAAGGAGTCACAAGAGGACGGCCTCCAAGTAAAAGACTAGGATTAGGTCACTATTGCAAGTCCCAAATGATCCGCATCCCTGAAATGAACAATTCCGTTTAGGAAACAGTAATAGTAAAACATTTGTAACAGGTTGCTCTTTTGAGGTGAAGGCAAAACCTCCCCATCCTGGAATAGTGGTGATGAACTGCATCCATGGGTATGAAAGCAGGGTTCAGAACATCACCGAGGAGTAAATCCCCTGAAATCAAACCTTTATATTATACAGCAACATGGTATAACGCTACATATGGCATTGTTAGAGGCAATATAACTATCCCCCTATGGAGTCGCTTCAGAATTGTCTTCCCATTAACTTGGTCATATTGGAAAATTCTGATCTGGACGTCCGTATAACCTTTAAAGCGGAGTTCCGGCCACAAAATCGACATAGTCAATTTTGGGCCATCCGCTTGCTTCTAGTCACCTGAAAAAGAAATGGATAATTAAGATTTTTTTTTTTTTTTTTACTTACCTTCTTATTGCAGAAAAATATACTCACCTTTCTTCCACTTCCTCCCTCTGCGGCCGCGGCCCGCGTCGTCACTTCCTCTTTGCATTGATTTCTGGGAGCTGAACTCCATCGCTCCCAGGAATCAATGCGCCTGCACCGGCCCCGCTCGTCACTTCCGGTGCGGCGCCTCATTCCCTGCTAAACAGCTTGTGGGCATGGCCAGAAGCTGTGGAGGGATGACCCGCCCGCAAGGCGCATTCTGGGAGAAGAGGACATGGAAGAGGATGCAGAAGAGGACGCGCTGGCTTCAGATGCCCACATCCGAAATGGCAGTGCTGGAGAAGAAATTTTCAAGGTAAGTATTTCTTCTGAAAGGTAAGTGCGAACCGGGACATATCAGAGGCTATCCATTGTGGAATGTACTAGCCCTGACTGTCCCAGGGGTATTTTCATTGAAAATTTTTTTTGTGGCCGGAACTCCGCTTTAAGTCTGGTGTTAATAATGTTCAATATACGAGATGTTAACTACATAAGAGGTGCCTATATAGAAGATGATGATCCTCCCCCCTAACCCTCCCTTCCTAACAACTCTCATTACCGAAAATCCCAAGGAATAGGAGGTATTAAAGGGTACCTGGCATAAATCAAATAGATATAGACAATCAATGCTGGTAAAACCTGAGTGTCTTCAAGTTCCTTGCGATCACTGTATTATCGGGTATAGATGAGCTAGGAATGAAGCAGAAGTACACTAACAGTCTAGGAAGTCTGCAAAAAACATGAGAGTAAATACCAGGAGTGGGTAACCTCACAAAAAGTCCGGAGGAGGTGATAGTGAGGTAGTAGCCAACAGTGATTCCAGATAAAACGATTGTAATAGGTTATCTCAGATCAGGGGTGTTGCTAGGTGGGAAAAAGACCAGGGGCTTCAGCCCGAAGATAAATTTGATAACCCCCTCCCACATTTTAAAGAAAAGCCCCGCCCAAGCTCCTCCCATATTTAAAAGTAAGTACCGCCCAAGCTCCACCCAATGGCCCCCTCAGTCAAGGGTCAGTCAAGGGGTGGTATGGAGAGGAGTACAGGGGGTGAGAAATTGGGTGGTATGGAGAAGAAAGAAGTAAAGGGGGTCAGTCATGTGGTGGTATGGAGAGGAGTACAGGAGGTCAGTCATGGGGTGGTATGAAGAGGAGAGGAGTACAGGGAGTCAGACATGGGGTGGTATGGAGAGGAGTACAGGGGGTCAGACATGGGGTGGTATGGAGAGGAGTACAGGGGGTCAGACATGGGGTGGTATGGAGAGGAGTACAGGGGGTCAGACATGGGGTGGTATGGAGAGGAGTACAGGGGGTCAGACATGGGGTGCTATGGAGAGGAGTACAGGAGGTCAGTCATGGGGTGGTATGGAGAGGAGAGGAGTACAGGGGGTCAGACATGGGTTGGTATGGAGAGGAGTACAGGGGGTCAGACATGGGGTGGTATGGAGAGGAGAGGAGTACAGGGGGTCAGTCATGGGGTGGTATGGAGAGGAGTACAGGGGGTCAGACATGGGGTGGTATGAAGAGGAGTACAGGGGGTCAGACATGGGGTGGTATGGAGAGGAGTACAGGGGGTCAGACATGGGGTGGTATGAAGAGGAGAGGAGTACAGGGGGTCAGACATGGGGTGGTATGGAGAGGAGTACAGGGGGTCAGACATGGGTTGGTATGGAGAGGAGTACATGGGGTCAGACATGGGGTGGTATGAAGAGGAGAGGAGTACAGGGGGTCAGTCATGGGGTGGTATGGAGATGAGAGGAGTACAGGGGGTCAGTCATGGGGTGGTATGGAGAGGAGAGGAGTACAGGGGGTCAGTCATGGGGTGGTATGGAGAGGAGAGGAGTACAGGGGGTCAGACATGGGGTGGTATGAAGAGGAGTACAGGGGGTCAGACATGGGGTGGTATGGAGAGGAGAGGAGTACAGGAGGTCAATCATGGGGTGGTATGGAGAGCTCCTCTCCATACCACCCCATGTCTGACCCCCTGTATTCCTCTTCATACAACCCCATGACTGAACCCCTGTACTTCTCTCCTCTCCATACCACCCCATGACTGACCCCCTGTACTCCGCTCCTCTCCATACCACCCTATATCTGCCCCCCTGTTCTCCTCTCCATATCACCCCATGTCTGACCCCCTGTACTTCTCTGCTCTCCATACCACCCCGTGACTGACCCCCTGTACTCCTCTCCTCTCCATACCACCCCATGTCTGACCCCCTGTACTCCTCTCCATACCACCCCATGTCTGACCCCCTGTACTCCTCTCCTCTCCATACCACCCCATGACTGACCCCCTGTACTCCTCTCCATACCACCCCATGTCTGACCCCCTGTACTCCTCTTCATACCACCCCATGTCTGACCCCCTGTACTCCTCTCCATACCACCCCATGACTGACCCCCTGTACTCCTCTCCTCTCCATACCACCCCATGTCTGACCCCCTGTACTCCTCTCCATACCAACCCATGTCTGACCCCCTGTACTCCTCTCCATACCACCCCATGTCTGACCCCCTGTACTCCTCTACTCTCCATACCACCCCATGTCTGACCCCCTGTACTCCTCTCCATACCACCCCATGTCTGACTATTGTCCCATCATTTTTTTTCCCTCCTCTTACATGTTATACGTGGGAACACTCACCTGCCCAACCCAACAGATCCAGCAAGCATTGTCCTGCTGTGATTTGCAGCACCTCTTCCACAGGCCTGTGAATGGAAAGCGAAGCATCCCGGTATATGTGGTGAACACATTTCAAAGTCTTAGAGACGTCATGGTACAGGAGATGGTCAGAGACTGCAGACATGGTACAGGAGATGGCCAGAGACTGAGGACATGGTTCAGGAGACAGTCAGAGACTGCAGAGATGATACAGGAGATGGTCAGAGACTGAGGACATTAAACAGAAGATGGCCAGAGACTGAGGACATGTTACAGGAGATGGTCAGAGACTGAGGACATGTTACAGAAGATGGTCAGAGACTGAGGACATGATACAGGAGATGGTCAGAGACTGAGGACATGTTACAGAAGATGGTCAGAGACTGAGGACATGATACAGGAGATGGTCAGAGACTGAGGACATGATACAGGAGATGGTGAGAGACTGAGGACATGTTACAGAAGATGGTCAGAGACTGAGGACATGATACAGGAGATGGTGAGAGACTGAGGACATGTTACAGAAGATGGTCAGAGACTGAGGACATGATACAGGAGATGGTCAGAGACTGAGGACATGATACAGGAGATGGTCAGAGACTGAGGACATGTTACAGAAGATGGTCAGAGACTGAGGACATGATACAGGAGATGGTGAGAGACTGAGGACATGTTACAGAAGATGGTCAGAGACTGAGGACATGTTACAGAAGATGGTCAGAGACTGAGGACATGATACAGGAGATGGTCAGAGACTGAGGACATGTTACAGAAGATGGTCAGAGACTGAGGACATGATACAGGAGATGGTCAGAGACTGAGGACATGATACAGGAGATGGTGAGAGACTGAGGACATGTTACAGAAGATGGTCAGAGACTGAGGACATGATACAGAAGATGGTCAGAGACTAAGGACATGTTACAGAAGATGGTCAGAGACTAAGGACATGATACAGGAGATGGTCAGAGACTGAGGACATGTTACAGAAGATGGTCAGAGACTGAGGACATGTTACAGAAGATGGTCAGAGACTGAGGACATGTTACAGAAGATGGTCAGAGACTGAGGACATGATACAGGAGATGGTGAGAGACTGAGGACATGTTACAGAAGATGGTCAGAGACTGAGGATATGTTACAGAAGATGGTCAGAGACTGAGGACATGATACAGGAGATGGTCAGAGACTGAGGACATGTTACAGAAGATGGTCAGAGACTGAGGACATGATACAGGAGATGGTCAGAGACTGAGGACATGATACAGGAGATGGTGAGAGACTGAGGACATGTTACAGAAGATGGTCAGAGACTGAGGACATGTTACAGAAGATGGTCAGAGACTAAGGACATGTTACAGAAGATGGTCAGAGACTAAGGACATGATACAGGAGATGGTCAGAGACTGAGGACATGATACAGGAGATGGTCAGAGACTGAGGACATGTTACAGAAGATGGTCAGAGACTGAGGACATGTTACAGAAGATGGTCAGAGACTGAGGACATGTTACAGAAGATGGTCAGAGACTGAGGACATGATACAGGAGATGGTCAGAGACTGAGGACATGTTACAGAAGATGGTCAGAGACTGAGGACATGATACAGGAGATGGTCAGAGACTGAGGACATGTTACAGAAGATGGTCAGAGACTGAGGACATGATACAGGAGATGGTCAGAGACTGAGGACATGATACAGGAGATGGTGAGAGACTGAGGACATGTTACAGAAGATGGTCAGAGACTGAGGACATGATACAGGAGATGGTGAGAGACTGAGGACATGTTACAGAAGATGGTCAGAGACTGAGGACATGATACAGGAGATGGTCAGAGACTGAGGACATGATACAGGAGATGGTCAGAGACTGAGGACATGTTACAGAAGATGGTCAGAGACTAAGGACATGATACAGGAGATGGTGAGAGACTGAGGACATGTTACAGAAGATGGTCAGAGACTGAGGACATGTTACAGAAGATGGTCAGAGACTGAGGACATGATACAGGAGATGGTCAGAGACTGAGGACATGTTACAGAAGATGGTCAGAGACTGAGGACATGATACAGGAGATGGTCAGAGACTGAGGACATGATACAGGAGATGGTGAGAGACTGAGGACATGTTACAGAAGATGGTCAGAGACTGAGGACATGATACAGAAGATGGTCAGAGACTAAGGACATGTTACAGAAGATGGTCAGAGACTAAGGACATGATACAGGAGATGGTCAGAGACTGAGGACATGTTACAGAAGATGGTCAGAGACTGAGGACATGTTACAGAAGATGGTCAGAGACTGAGGACATGATACAGGAGATGGTGAGAGACTGAGGACATGTTACAGAAGATGGTCAGAGACTGAGGACATGTTACAGAAGATGGTCAGAGACTGAGGACATGATACAGGAGATGGTCAGAGACTGAGGACATGTTACAGAAGATGGTCAGAGACTGAGGACATGATACAGGAGATGGTCAGAGACTGAGGACATGATACAGGAGATGGTGAGAGACTGAGGACATGTTACAGAAGATGGTCAGAGACTGAGGACATGTTACAGAAGATGGTCAGAGACTAAGGACATGTTACAGAAGATGGTCAGAGACTAAGGACATGATACAGGAGATGGTCAGAGACTAAGGACATGTTACAGAAGATGGTCAGAGACTGAGGACATGATACAGGAGATGGTCAGAGACTGAGGACATGTTACAGAAGATGGTCAGAGACTGAGGACATGTTACAGAAGATGGTCAGAGACTGAGGACATGTTACAGAAGATGGTCAGAGACTGAGGACATGATACAGGAGATGGTCAGAGACTGAGGACATGTTACAGAAGATGGTCAGAGACTGCAGACATGGTTCAGGAGACAGTCAGAGACTGCAGAGATGATACAGGAGATGGTCAGAGACTGAGGACATGATAGAAGATAGAAGAGCACTAGGGGGGCCGGAGAGCACAGGGGAAGCAGAGAGCACTGGAGGAGCTGAAGGGCATGGTGGGGTGGGGGTGGGGGACTGGAGAGTATTAAGAGGGGGTTTGGAAAGCATTGCAGGGGGGTTGGAAGGCGCAGGGGGTGGAGAGCATGGGGGGGACAGGGAACATAGGGGGAGGGAGATGAAAAGCACAGTGGGGAGCTGAAGAGCACCGGGGGAGGGCTAAAGAACAGGGGGCAGTCCAGTGCACTGGGTGGGGGGGATAAGAGCACTGAGTCGGGGATAAGTGCACTGAGGGTGGGGGGGGGGATAAGAGCACCGAGTGGGGGGGGAATAAGAGCACTGAGGGGGGATTAGAACACTGGAGGGGGGGGGTTAAGAGCACTGGTGAGCCAGCAAAAGAAGTTGTATAGGAGGGGGATGGGGCAGCTGCATATAGAGGAATTGATCTTCCCCTATTCTTCCTGCAGGAGGGAGAGGAGGAGAATCAGTTATTCAGCAGCTGCAGAAAGAATAGGGAAAGATGAATTCCTCTATATGCAGCTTCCCCATCCCTCTACTACCCAGCACACACACTTGAGCAATGGGCACTCACCTTCTTCCCGCCGAGGCTCCGCCCCTTCTTCCCGCCGAGGCCCCGCCCCCTTCCCGCCGCGGCTCCGCCCCCGCTAGTCCCCGGACTGAAGGAGCTGCCACTGCCTGCCGTTTACACAGTGCCCTTTACGCCACTGCATCCAGTGATTGGTGGGCGATCTGGGGCAGCCGCAAGGAAGGAGAGTGATTGCCGCTGTCAAGTAGCATTGATTTCGGGTGTGGGCGGGACCGGTATGCGGGGCTCCGCCCCATTGTTCCGTGCATAGAGAAACAGAAGCTGTCTGGGGAGGAAGGTGGGCGTGGCATACCGGCCCCGCCCACACCCGACATCAATGCTGAAACTTGACAGCTGCATTCACTCTCCTTGCGGCTGCCCCGGATTGCCCACCAATCATTGGATGTGCTTTATAAATCTTACACTGCTGAGGTATGTAGCCCCGAGTTCTCGGCCAAACCCAGGCTTTGGGACTCGGGGCTAATCATTTTAAAAAAGCAACAGGAGACCCGGGGCTTTTGGGGAGCACACTCGGGGCTATAGCCCAGGTCAGCCCCCCCCTGCCGACGCCACTGTCTCAGATTAATAAAGTCTAACATTGATCTGAAAGGAAATACCCGATCAATGCCCTCTGTTCTTCAAATAGTTCATCTTCAAACAGCCGATCTGTGAAGGTAGATGTAGAGGGAAGTCTGCACAGGGAGTAAGTCAATAATCAATGTTGTCTACTCTGAAAGAAGTCAGAGAGAAGAAGGGTGAAAAACCAAGCAACAATTTGTTATGAGGAGCATATCCTGTGTAGGCCAACAGAGATAGGTTAGCAATGCCATCTATCGGTGTGCTAAGGTAATTACATGGAACTGTTTTTTCCAGGGTCAGCTATAGAACAGGGGAGTGAATCACCAGATAATGATGATGATTAAATGGGCAACTTAGCATTGTGATAAAGAGCATGTTGAAAAACTTGTACTGAAGTAGAGCAAAAATAGCATTACTCAGTGGTAGGTCTGGATGACTGAGATAACAAGAAAAAAACGCAGGGGCCCTCATATACGGTCTCTCTGTTTGGGGGTTTTGGGAGAAGACCCAAAAAGTGAATTTAATTCACGTTTCCTCTGCTGTTTTCCTCTTCTGTGATGAGGGGAGCGAGAAGTAGAGGTTTCTTGGTTGTCAGGTAATGCCTGGTGTGAGTGGGGAAACAGAAATTCTGCGTACCAGTCAGGAAGTTCAATCACATCTAGATGGAGGTTGGTGCAGAATTCTGGTAGGTCATCAGGGGTGCGGAGGAGATGTTGTTTGCCGCCAAATGTGACCTGAAGAGCGAACGGGAATTTCCATCGATATTGAATATTTTTCTCCTTGAGGATTTCCAATAGGGGCTTTATTGCTCTTCTGTTTTTGAGAGTGATAGGTGAAAGATCCTGAAAAAGTTGTATAGGAGTCTCATTAAAGAGGATCTGATCGTTTTGTCTTGCTTTTGCAAGAATTTCTTCTTTCAAGGGGTGGCTCGTCAGGCAGCATATAATGCCCTTGGGGGAAGCATCCCCTGTAGCTTTAGGGGGAAGGGCTCTGTGTGCCCTTTCAAAATCAATGGGTGATTCCTCGGGTCTTTCTAAGAGACTATTAAAGACAGATTGCAGGGCTGATTTGATTTGCTCTCTCTCTACTGTCTCTGGCATCCCCCTGACTCAGACATTGTTTCTGAGGCCTCTATTATCCAAGTCCTCTATCTGCCTGTTCATGCTGATGAGATGTGAGGAGTGGGTAAGTGTGACATCTTCTAGCTTTCTGATCGCCTTATCCCTGTATCTCCCTGCTTTTTCAACTGCAGCCATCTGATCCGACAGTCTTGTGATGTCTGCCTTCAGGTCTGTAATTGCAGCCGAGAAGGACCCTTTGATGTCTGCTGTGATTGCTGTCATGTCTTTAAAGGTCAGGGGATGGTCAAGGGGTTCATGATCACCTACCGTTTCCTCGGTATCACCAAGGGATTCGGTGTCATATTCCACCTAATCCTCCTGTCTTGCAGCCCGCGCCATCTTGGGGTCTAGGGAGCCTCTTCTGTGTGAGAGTTGGGATCCGAAGAAATCGGGGATATGCTTGGCGGAATTGCTCGATCCAGGTCTTGATGGTTTAGAGATGGCACCAGACCTTGTTATTTTGCCCATATTTTTTAGATGTGTTGCCTGTGTGTGCTGTAGGGAGCGGATCAGTGCAGGAGCTCCGTGTTCAAGCAGCCATCATGCTTGCAATCCAAGCTACGCCCCGATTATATTTTATCTCCTTAGCACTGGGTCTCCTCAAGATATTTCATTCTAAGGACTGCCTATAGGGTATATTTTTTGATATTTCTATTTCAAGATATCCTAAAAGCTTGTTGTATGTCCTCTATTTCTCCGTAAAAAAAATACAATTTTACTGTGATGGAAGGAATCATTCACTCCTTCAATTAATACTTGGTTGCAAATTATTAATTCTAGCCTCCTACTTTATAAGCTTACTTTTGAAGGAAAAAAAAAGATGTTTGTTAAGATTTGGAGCTGTTGGATCTCTAGCCCACCTACCCTAGCCTCTCTAGATCCAGGATTTTAGGAATTGTGCACTACTTGTCTACCTTGTTGACTTATCACTAGACTTCGTTTTCTGTACCCATTATAAAATCTGATCTTTTATTACGCCTGTATACTTAAGAGATGTGAGAGACTATTCAAGTTTGTGTTTTTCTTTGTACTGCCTTTACTTGAAAATCAATAAATATAACTCCTTGAAAAATATGTTTATCTTTGCACAACAGATCAGTCACGCTTCAACCAGTTATGTTCTGAGCGACAGAACAAAGTTTCCATCTTTTTTTCGGACAGTGCCCAGCGATGTATTTCAGTCACAAGGACTGGCCCAGCTCGTGTTGCATTTTGGATGGACATGGGTTGGTCTGGTTGCTGAGGATAATGATTATGGATTACATGGCATTGGGATCCTTCAACAAAATATCCTCAAATTTGGAATATGTGTGGAGTTCATTGTTTATATTCAGAACAGCCATCCAGATAATAACATCCCTCACATAATTGAGACTGTCAAAAAATCGACGGCCAAAGTTGTGATTGTATTCGCACTTGAAGCTGGGTTGTTAATCTTATTTGATGAACTAATCAAGCTAAATGTTACAGGAAAGACTTGGGTAGCTAGTGAAGCCTGGTCTACATCTTTCTACTTACTAAATGAAAGATACTGGAAAATTCTCTTAGGTACTGTAGGCTTTACCTTCCACAGTGACTATAGTGAAGGGTTTCATAAATTTTTTGATGACATTACGTTTTTTAAAGAATCAGTAGACCCATGGGACAATATGTTCTTAGAAGACAAGGCTGGTTGTACATTCAAAGAATTCCAAAATTTCTCATTCCAAGGAGAACTGCCCACAAGAGCCTGTGCACTGAAAGATAAAGTGGAAACCTTTAGCGTTGGATTAACTAATGTAACCAACCTAAGACACCTGTACTCCATGTACTGTGCTGTGAAGGTCATAGCTCAGTCTTTACATGACCTTTCTATGTGTAAAAAAGGAAATGGACCCTTTATCAATAGAAGTTGCTCAGGACTCTGGAACTTCAGACCATGGCAGGTAAGACTAAAACTACACTTTTAGTAAATAAATTGAAGTAATTTACTACAATTGGTCTACAAAGAATCATATGCAGTTGGGTTCCATCTGCATTGTTTAAAGGACGACTGCAGCTTTGCTATAATAACCAACATAGTATACTTATTAAAACAGTAATTCTGTATAAATGCTATACTTCTTTCCACTTTAACTTTTTGTCGTGGTCTTGAACTCAACATGGAAGAAAATGTGGATCCGGACACCACACAGAGCAAGAAGCCAAACTAAATATATCAGTGGGGTTGGTTTACTAAAACTGAAAATCGCAAAATCTGCCACAGCTCTGCAAAGAAACCAATCAGCTTCCAGCTTTATTTCGTCCAAGCTTAATTGAACAAACTGAAGTTAGAAGCTGATTGGCTATCATGGACAACTGCACCAGATTTTGCACTCTCCAATTTTAGTAAATCAACTCCAATGCGTATAAAAATTATTAAATGTATTTAAACAATATGACATTCAATATATGAAAAAGAACACACCCATCCCTAGCCCATTAAAATAAGAACAACATTGTTCTCTACCTTTTAACCCCCCTTCCCCCCTTGAACCCCTTATACTGACCACCTATTCTTGCTGTTAAATTAAAAACCTATAACCATCCAAAACTTGAATGTTGGACATGAATGCACTGCACTCGGTATATCTAAGTTAGACAATGTTTTCTGTTTTATAACATTAATGATAAAGCATCTGCGGAAACACATGACTAAGTCATCCTATTTTGCTGTCAAAGTCCAAAGGAGAACAGAGTAGCAGAATAAAACATATGCCCAGCATGCAGATATCATGAAGAAACAGCACTCCTTGGGAAAAGTTTTCTCACTGTAGCCTCTCTGTATTAAAAAAGTTTTTGAATGTAAGTTAAGCAAACAATTTCTAATTTGAAGGAGTGTTTTAACATCTGTTATCGTAGGTACAGAGATCAAGCTTAATATGCTTAATACACCTCATGGGTTCAAGCAGGAAGATGTGTTTCTTACCCAAAATCTTTGAACTGTGTTCTTCTAATGTCGCTGTCTGAATGTTCCTTAAAGCCAAAGAGGAGAAGGAGAGGATCATTGGGAAATAAGACTTGTTTTTTTTTTTTTTTTTTCATTTTAAATCGTTTTTATTGCAATTTTTTTAAATAACAGGGTATAACAATAAGCAGGATTGCATAAGACATGTAACAGGTATTGCAAAACAGTAATCAAGTAACAATATTGAACCAGATCTACTTGGCTCATAAGCATATAAAATCCTCAATATAGTAAAATGGAGAGTTTAGAACATAGCTTCCTCACTCAATTCATCTGGAATCTACATAACAGTGCAAGTGCGCCATCTAGTGGCCGCAGATTAGATTACACAGAGAAGTTCAAACTGAACCAATGGGTCCAATGGGGCCAATTGTTTTTTTTCCTATGGTAAGACTCACTCGTGGGGGTCATAATTAGCTCGTACGTGTGATGTAATTGGGTAGTATGGATGATGTCTAGAAGAGATGGAGGTTGGCTGCTCTTCCATTGTCTAGTAATAATTAATCTAGTTGCAAAAAGGACATTTAGCACTACTTTACGGAACGGTCTTGGAATGGTCTCTATGGTCAGGTTCAATAGTCCTAACTCTGGTGTCGGATCCAGGGGTATTTGCACAATGTTGGATAACATCTGGAACACCTCCGACCAAAGCACTCGTATTGGCGGACAGTCCCACAGCAGGTGTTTAATGGTGCCTATTTAAACGCATGCTCACCAACATGTAGGAGGGGTATCACCATGGAACTTTGCTATTATGGCTGGGGTGAGGTACCATCTCAGAGAGATTTTGAGGTGCATTTCCGTAATGGAGGCGCTCAAGGAAGCTTTACCACTCGAGGATAGGGCCATGGACCACTGTTGAGAAGAGAAGGTCGTTCCCAGATCTCGTTCCCATTTGAGCAGGGGAGGAGACTTGGTAAAGACATTTTTTTCACTCAGGATGGGGTAGATAGCAGAGACCCCTTTCGCTTTCGGAGAAGGGGAAGTGAGGAACTCCCAAATTTTCCTCGGGATGGCGGCTCTATACTGAGGGTTACGCTGCAAACAGGACCAAAGTTGGATGTGGCGATACCATTCTGTCTTGGGGATTTGGAACTCCGAAGATATCTGTGAGAAGGTTTTAAGGGTATCTCCAATGTAGAGGGCATCTAAAGTGGTGAGTCTGTGATCCGTCCACTGACTCAGGTTCATGTCTGGGACTACTTGGAGAACGCTAAGCAGAGGCAGGGAGATTGTAGTAAGAGGCGTGTGTTTCCATCTAGAGTGTGTCAAGCGCAGCCAGGCTGAGACCGAAGCTTTGACGGTCGGAGGTAGGTGTGCCGGCATTTTGTCTCCAACTTTCCTACTACATAGCCAGGAGGTGAGGTCCCTACGAGGAGTCAGGTCTTGTTCCGGTGTCCCCCAGACAGTATCCGGGGTCTGCTGGAACCAAGTGCGTAGTTGCGAGAGGATGGAGGCCATGTAATATTCTTCCAGGTTGGGCACAGAGGCCCCTCCCGTTTCCTTGGACTTCATCAATATTCCCCGCGCACACCGAGCTCGCTTGCTCTTCCATAAATAGCGGGACACCATCGTCTGCAATGATTGCAGGAACGACTTAGGGATGGGGGATGGGTAACGACCTGAAGAGGTATAGCAGTTTGGGCAATGTGCACATTTTAAAAGCTGCTAGTCGCCCCGACCACGTAAATTCGAATTTCGCTATATTTTGAAGTTCTTTGGATAATTGGAGCTTAAAGGGGGAGAAGTTGGCCTGGAACAAGAGTGTCGTGGACTTGGTAAGGGTAATGCCTAGGTATGTAACACCGGTATCGGCCCATTTATATGGGAGCGAACGAGTAAGAAGGTTCCTGGTTGTCCCGTCGATTCCTAGGTCTAACATGTGGGATTTAGTTTACTTTACTTTATATAACGAGACCTCCCCGAATTCAGTGAGAATAGTTTTAAGTCGCGGAAGAGAGGATGTGGGGTTCGATACCATCAGGATAACATCATCAGAAAATAAGCTGATGCGGTGCTCCTGAGATCCGACGTGAATGCCGGTGACGTAGGGGTCTGTACGGATTTTTTGGGCCAGGGGTTCTATGGCTAAATTAAAGACAAGGGGTGAGAGTGGGAACTCCTGCCGTGTTCCATTGGTGATGTTGAAAGGGGTGGAGAGGGATGTGTCGACCAAAACTCGGGCTGTAGGATGGGAGTAGAGCGCCAGTATAGCTGCATGCATTCTGCCATGTATGCCAAATCTACGGAGCACTTCCTGGAGGTACCCCCAGAGGACTCTATCGAACGCCTTCTCTGCGTCTAAGGAGAGGAGCAGAGAAGGCCTTCTGGTGGAGTGTGCAGTATGAATAACATCAATGAGCCGTCTAGTTGCGTCAGCAGATTGCCTACCTAATGTGAAACCCGATTGGTCTTTGTGTATAAGCGTTGGTAACAGTGGCATCAGTCTATTAGTGACTAGTCTGGCGTAAATTTTTATGTCCGAATTGAGCAGGGAGATGGGACGGAAGTTTTGTGGAGAGGTCGGGTCTTTACCCGGTTTGGGGAGGGTCACAATGGTAGCCTCTAGCATTTCTGCCGGAAAGGATAACGTGCACAGATGGGGTGCTAGTACGTCTTTCATGGATTTGTAGTAGTCGTTAACCAGACCATCCAGGCCAGGGGATTTCCCAGTTGGCAAGGATGCTATGGCTAGTTGAACCTCTTCCACTGTGAATGGGGCATTCAGTTGTGCAGCCTGTGTGGGTGTGAGGGAAGGCAGGGTAATGCTATCCAGGAATTCCTTAATGTGTTCAGGATTGGAGGACGAGGTCTGGGAATCTTTCAGGTTATAAAGAGATTCATAGTAGCTACTAAAGGCGTTGGCTATGTCTCTAGGGTCGTGTAGCCGTTCGTTCGTATGTGGATGAATGATGGACTTGATTTTACTTTTAGCACATTGGCCTTTAATCTTGGCGGCCAAGAGTTTGCCAGCCTTGTTGCTAGTGGCGTAGTAAGTGGCTTTGGTTTTTCGGAGATTACGTTCGTAGGTGTCAAGAAAATGGGATCGGAGTTCCCGCCTGAGTGTCAAGAGTCGGGTTTTTAGGTCTGTGGAGGGATTAGTCTGGTTCTGGGTCTCCAGAGAGGTGATGTCTCTGGTGAGTCTGTCTATAATTTGGGAGCGCTTTCTATTTGTTCTACGCTGCAGTTGAATAAGCACCCCTCTGCTAAACGCCCTATGGGCATTCCAAAGAGTCGCGGACTCAGATACCGACCCCTGATTGGTCTCGAAAAATTCAGATAGGGAGTTTTTTAAGAAATCAACATTTTCTGGCTGCTTGAGAAGTGCAGCGTTTGCTCTCCAGGGTTTTTGAGATGTGGGTTTATGAGTCAGTGAGAGTACTACACTCACTGGTCCGTGGTCAGACCAGAGTCCACCGCTCTCTGGAGTAAAGCTAAGTCAGACAAAATAACATCAATACGTGAATAAGTATTATGCATCACAGAGTGGTGGGTAAATTCTCTATCGGAGGGATGGTGGCACCTCCAAATGTCATAAAGGTCATTCCTGTGGATAAAGCCTTGCAAGGATGGCAGGCACCTGGTGGTGGTAGTTGAAGTGTCCACTGTTCTATCCGGGGGAAGGTTAAAGTCACCACACAGCACCAGGGGTCCTTTCTGGACCGATCTGATTTTTGTCATAGTTCTGTTCAGGAAACAAAGTTGATGAACGTTTGGAACATATAGAGAGACCAAAGTCACCGTAAAGACATCTATGGAGCATACAACGATCAGGTATCTGCCGTTGGCGTCTGTAACTGAGGTGACCAGGTTGAAGTCCAGGTCTTTGTGTATAGCTAAAAGGACGCCTTTCAGTTTCTTAGAGCAAGAGGCTGTGAATACAGTAGGATAGTTTCTATGTGCGCAAGTGGGAGCATGCTGGTCTAGAAAGTGAGTCTCTTGGACACAGACAATATCAGCTTTGTTCTTGACGGCAGTGCGCCACAGTGAAGTGCGCTTGGCCGGATGATTGAGGCCGTTGGCATTTACAGACAAGATTTTAACTGTCATGTGTGAGTGGAAGTGTTTGCGAGGGGTCGTTACTCACGAAAGCGAAGGTGATCATACTGTAGCCAGATGAGTGAGTGAGGAGCTGGAAGCTGTTGATGTAGTCTCCTGTAGACTTGTAGAGGATGCTCGTAGATCTGTGATGCTTGAGGGATGTCCAGGAGATCCTGGGGGAAGACATAATGTCTCGTTGTAGATCAAAGTCTGTTACACCTGCAGAGGTGGGAGAGAAAAAACAACACAAAACTAAACAGGACAAACAAAGAACACAGAAGCGGATGGAAACCATAGGCTGGAGTAGCCGTCTCCAGTCGGGGGTAAGAACAGTTCAATAGCCAAACGGGCTAAATGCCACTGGACGACGAGTTGGAGGTTGAACAGGACCCCATAAAAAAAAGGGAGTAGAGAGAGAAAGAAGACGTGATCCCAGTCTTTCAAGTGTCTCTTGCGGTGCGTTGCGGCATGGATTGCCATTGTGGGGGAACTCTGCTTGGGGATTTTTTTCGCTCCTGGGGGGGGAACCGGATCAGGGATGATGCCCCAAGAATGGAGCAGGGATATGCCCCTATCAAGCGTGGTAATCGTGTATGATTCTCCATTCCTCTCCACCAAAATCTTGGAAGGGTGTTTCCACTTGTACGGCAGGTTATGGTTGTGCAGCGCTTTTGTAATGGTGGAAAGTTGTCTACGCATGTCCAAGGTATGCTTAGATAGATCCGCAAAAATTTGTACAGCGGAGTAGGGGTCAGGGAGGTTGCCCAAGAATCTAGCTTTGTTTAAGATGGCTTCTTTGGTTTGGTAGAAGTGCACACGGAGCAATGTGTAGCGAGGCACATGTTGTGGGAGAAAAGGGGTCTTAGGAACCCTGTGGATACGGTCAATCGTCAGCTCCAGGGGAGACGCTCCAGGTAAAGTAGCTAAAAACACATCAGTGGTGAATTTGTGTAGCTCAGCAGGTAGTACAGTCTCAGGTATGCCACGTATTTTAAGATTGTTTCTTCTGGAGCGGTCCTCCAGATCTGCGATTTTAGCTTTGAGCCAAATTTTCTTCATGTGCCTCCACCAAATCATTAACTGTTGTCACAATCTCTGAAATTGAGGATTCTACAGTATGAACCCTTCCCCCAGGGAGAGTGCTTCAGCAGAGAATTTGGTCGCAAGTGATACAATGTCTGCCTGGAGGGTGGTATGGAGGGCATACATCATGTCCTTGAGAGCAGTGTCCATGATAGGTTGGCCTACAGTGGGGAAGGCAGCGAAGGGGGATGTCCCCAGGGAGATGGGCAGCAGGGGTTTACTCGAGCTCCCAGGCTTTGAGGCCTTGTCTGCGGATTCCAGCCGCATCTTTGATTTGGCCCGGCTCGTGCAGGAGGGGCTGGAAGGTGCAGAGGTGAAAGGGTACCTGGTTGCTGGTTGTCAGTAGAGGCAGAATCCTCTGGCGGGTCCGCCGGCGGCGCGCGCTCGCTCCCCAGAGCCTCACAGGCTAGTGACATTTATTTACGTCACTTTGCCTGTGAGGGGCTGACCGCCGCAGTAAATCTACTTGCGGCGGTCGGCAAGTGGTTAATACTGGCATTAATTTGAGCTTTCTATTAGCTGGTAATTTGTAGAAAGTGAAAAAGATGACCACCGGGAGAGAGATGATACTCATTAGACAGAGATTGCAAAGGTTTGTGTTGATATGTTTTATCATCATCATCATTCTCGAAAAGCTAAATAATCATCACTCTGTGGTAATGCTGGATTATTTTATATTGAAACTTAGTGAGAAATATAGGGAGAGGCCTATTGTCTTGCACAGCTCTTGTCAAGCTATGATGGCATCTCTGAACACAATGCTGTTGCAAAGTTTGACTGGTAGGCAGGGGTATTTCAATTGCAGTTTTATTACAAGGACCAGCAATTTCTGATTGTAGGTGAAGATTAGAGTACCTAAGGAATCAATCAGAGACCACAATACTTCTACTGAGGGCCATGCCTACTTAAATCTAGAAAAGATGATATCACTTTAACACTTAAATGAAACCATTCACCACTAATGTTATCATGAATTAACTAATATTTTACCCTACACACTATAAAAGTATTTCATATTATTATTATTTTTTAAAATATTTTAGTGGAACAATAAAACAATGGTACATGTGTATGTGTATTCTATTAAACGTTGTAGCATAAATTGCCTCTGTTTATCCCAGAGAGAGGGGCCATCCAACATTTACTGAAGCTCCAATTTATGTAGGGAAGTACACTTTATGGTCAAAGGTATGTGGATACCCATCCAAATGACTGAGTTCAGCTGTTTACATAATGAAAATCCTACTACATGCACTTTCAACTTTGTGGCAACAAAGTCAGCTCCTCAAAGACATGGTTTAATAAGTTGGTGTGGAGAAACTTGAATGGCCTGCACAGAGATCTGACCGCAACCCTCTTGAATACCTTTTGGATGAATAGGAATGATGGTTGAGAGCCAGGTACCTGACCTCCCAAATGTTCTTTTGGCTTAATGGAAACAAATTCCCACAGACACACTCCAAAATCTTGTGGAAAGCCTTCAAAAGATAATTTAAGCTGTTTAAATTGTAATGGGGAGGGGGTATCTCCATATTAATGCTTGGAATGGGATGTCGCTAATTGGTCCTGAATGAAAAGATAATTTCTAGAGTTCCTTCAGATCCCTCTTATCACAAAAATGGTCCTTCCTTTTGCAGATGCTACACTACTTGAAGAATGTTCGGGTGAACCTGAGCAATGGAAATGAACTGTTCTTTAATAATAACGGGGACCCTCCTCCTGTGTATGACATTGTAAACTGGCAACAAGACCAGGATGGAGTTGTGAGACAAATAAAAGTGGGAAGTTATAAATGTACATCTGTTGACGAGCACACACTTAAAATCAACGCAAGCGCTTTGCAATGGGCTTCAGGTACCCCAGTGGTAAGATTGCGTGTATTATATGTTTTAAGATTTTCAATAAGAGTGAAATATTTCTCCTATTCATGGATCCAAAAATGTAATTCCACATAATAGTATTGGGCATGGCATACTTGTATGGGTTTTCGAGGAAGTGAATGTGAGAAAAATGCAAACAGACTTTATTTATAACCAACCTTTTTGATCTCCAGCCCCACAATGAGCTGAGTATTAAACGTTTATGTACTATTTCTCACGTAATATCCCTTTAAATACATTTAACTGGTTGCCGACCGCCGCACGACTATATACTGCGGCGGTCAGCCCCGGCCAGGCAGAGTGACGTACCGGTACGTCACTTGCCTGTCACTTCCTTGTGAGCAAATAGAGGTCGAGTGTGCGCCCGCCCGCCGCGGCTCGTTCACAGGGAAGTTAGTGCGTGTGACTGGTGGACCCGATGTCCGCCGGTCACTCGCCGATCGTCGGTACAGAGGGAGAAAGTCAGACGGCTGATGTAAACAAGCCGCTTGTCATTCTCCCCTGTGTAGAAACAGTGATCAGACGGTTCTACTATGTAGGACCGTTGATCACTGTTCCTACACTAGTAGCCACAGCCAATCACAGTAGAAAGCACGCCCCTAGGGACAAACACAGCCCCTCCCTCTCAAATAAAGTTAACCCCTTCACTACCAGTGTAATTTTACAGTAACATTGCATATATATAGCACTGATTACTGTAGAAATGTCACTGGTAACCTCAAAAGTGTCAAAAATGTCAGTCAAGGGGGTCCGATCTGTCCGCCCCAATGTCGCAGTACCGCAAAAAAAATCGCAGATCGCCGCCATTACGCGTTAAAAAGAAAAACAACAAAAATGACAGAAATCTTTCCCTTTGTTAGTAAAAGTGATAACTTCAAAATACGCTTTTTGCGATTTTTTTAACCAAACATATGTAGCATAAAATTAATTGGCCGAAAATGTTAAAAAATTTTGATTTTTACATTTTTTTGGGCGGGAATTTCATATAAAAAAATTTGAAAAATATTGTTATTTTTGCAAAATTGACGCTCTTTTTTTGTTTATAGCGCATGATCAAAAAATCGCACAGGTGATCAAATACCACCAAAAGAAAGCTCTGTTTGTGGGAAAAAAAGGACATCAAATTCGTTTAGGTACAGCGTCGCGCGACCGTGCAATGGTCCGTTAAAGTCACGCAGTGCCGAATCGCAAAATACCCCCTGGTCTTTTAGCAGCCAAATCCTCCGGGGCTTAAGTGGTTAATTTACAGCAAAAAACTAGTGGTGATCCTGCCAAACAATCTAGAGAGCTTGGGAGATGCATGACTACATAATATACATTATATAGTTATTAAACAGTTAGAAGTTATTGTATTGCTTGCAAGATATTATGGTATTTTATATATTTATTTATTATTATTGTTATTGAGGGTTGGTGTGACATGGCAAAATATAATATATTTTGACATTGTCATGTACATCAGTGCATTTATGTAATTGAATCTTATGTTAAAAATGTGTAAATCTTTGGTGAGAGTTGTGTAGATCTTGAAAGAAAACATTAATATATAGACCCCTAAGTTATATAAATTAGATACTTCTGAGTGTTTCCAACCCCCCATGTAAATTCAGAATGGAAACAGGTAAACTGATCCTTGATGTTTTATTATTACTTAAATTCTATCCCCAGGTTCCAGTTTCAGTTTGCAGTGGGAACTGCCAATCTGGTTACAAGACATCTTCCATTAAAGGAGAACCAAGTTGTTGCTTCCGGTGTACCCCCTGTTCACATGCAGAGATTTCCAATAAGACCAGTGAGTGGACAAAAGACGCAATATGTAGGCAAACACTTATGAATACCCGATCCTCAAATTTACATTATGTAGCCAAAATGATGCAGACAGCCCTCCAAATGATTTAATTCAGGGGCTCCCAGTTAGGAGTACTGTTATTGCTACAGCATAGAAAAACATTTTAGACAATTGTGCTCATCCAGCCTTGTGGTAGCAATTTGGGGAAGACTCTTTTCTTTTCTAGAATGACTGTGCCCCTCGGCACAAAGCCAACTCCATAAAAACATGGGTTGATGGGTTTGATGTGGAGGAACTCATGTGGCCATCACAAAACCCTGACCTCAACCCTACTGAACACCTTTGGGATAAATTGAAATGCTGCTTCCAAGTCTCCTCTTACAACATCAGCATCTGACCTCACAAATGCCCTTTTGGCTGAATGTGCATACATTCCCACTGATTCACTCCACAATCTTGTGGAAAGTCTTAATGTTATATCCACAAACTGATAAAGAATGAATGAGACATACTCTAGAACATACTATTGCCACATCCCTGTAGTAACGAAATAGAAAAAAGGGGAGAGGGGAATGAGAGAGTCCCACAAATCACTGGGGTCTCTCAGCCTCTCAGATATGTTGGGACTTTATAGGCTACTAGTAAGTGCGGATCTCGGTTGGAATAAATATAACAGTCATCTAATAAAAATACATATCATTTATTTAACATGAACGTACAAAAGTACAACAGTAGACATGTGTTCAATAAAACATAGTAAAATACATGCACATAAATCATAAGACATAGTCTTTAACCACTGGAACCCCAATGCCTCTAGGAACTGAGACGACTCATATGGATATATAACAAATCATGATAAATCATGATGAAAGATCATAGAAATGTAGGGTTCACTTGTGGTAGATATGGAATTGCGACGCGTTTCGCTTGGTCGCTTCCTCAGGCGATTCCTGAAAGGCTAGGAGATACAATATATTAACAATACAATTTTTATTCCAAAGATTTTTATTTCTACTAAATAGTTTACTCATCTACTCCATTAAAATGTTTCCTTAGTGTAGTTATTTAAATTCGGTTATAACAATCATTATATTCACTTTGAAAAAAGTATTTTTATAAAAACAGGTATCAAAATGTATAACTCATTACATTCCTCTTGTGATCCCAAACAAAAAAAACAGAGGGGAAGAAGGTTGGGGCTACTAAGGTGCCCCAATGTATTACCCAGGCCTTACATAAGGGGGGGAGAGGGGAATAAAGCCATAGCAGGCCAAGCCAAGGATGTGGATATTACCACATACTTTGAGGCCTAACTGTGTATATCTATGGTATAAAGTGTATCATACAATAAGTATGTATCTCATGAGACAGAAATATACATATGTATATATACAACTATAAATATATAGGGAGGGCGGTGGTCCTGGTGTATCACATATTATAGTGTCTTGAATATTAGATAGATATAAAAATAAATATTCTAATTTAAGTGTTTATAGTCCTTCAACATCCCGGGTGAAGCATATCCCCCTGATTTTAGTTTGTTTTAGTATTTTCATATAAGAAAAGCAGTCAAGTAATTTAAGGTTACCCACTTGTCTAAAGAGCGGACACTTTTAATTAACCCCTTAATCAAAATAGGGTGTCCAGTTTATATGCAAGCATATCTCATATGGCTCCACCGTTATGTCCCTTATTAGCCGCAAATAGAATGCTGGTGATCACAAATATGGTTGTAGGGAACATCCGTGTGTTGCAGAGGAATCGAATTATCCAGTGCACCCTTCACTGTATAAAAAATACGTATATGATACAATGTGTTCGCATATCATACAGAGAAATTTATGGGGCAAACAGAAGGAAAATAGCCGTACTATGCATAGGCAAAATAAGGGATGGGGGAGAAAGCAGTGGGGAATCGGATGTTTAGACCCGAAAGAAGAGTCTTTTGCAATCTCAAGTACTAACCTTTAAGGCAAATGCTCAGAAAATATTGTATATCCGGAAGGAAAAACCGGTCCTATGTGAAAGTATCGACGGCCTCTCCTCAAGGAGCTCACGCTGTCTCTGACAATTGTGGAGGGTTTGCCCCTCCTTATAAGTCCATAACTACTGGCTAAATGCATCCGAAATCCACCCCAACCACGCCATGTGTTGCTCCATGGCGTGGGCGGATACGACCCCGGAAGCTAATGACCGCCAAGCAGGCCGCCAAAAGTTACGGGGATGGCGGGACGGGAGAAGGAGGACGACTATGACGTCACTTCCGCTCGGGCCGGCATAACATCGGAAGTGCGCGGCGCATACTAATGCGTCAGCGCTGCAAGTCGTCGGATTAGTCTCCTGTCCCGCCAGGACCCTACAAAGAAGCTCCCCCTCGTGTCAGTGATGAGAACTGCACTAATGCAGTGTTACAAATAGAAATAAGAATAGAGAGCAAAATCAATATATGATGAACTGAAGGACATGTCAGCAGGCATGAATAGTGCTAGAATAAAAAAAGAAAAAACATGATATTATGTGTCAGTTCAATGCGGGCAGTGAACTATGTGATCGGAAAACTGTGAATAGAAATTATACAATATCCACAAACAGTGACCAACATCCATACTAATGCCCATGGTTTTTGTGAATGGAATATCCAACAAGTTAATCTAGGAGTGAAGCTCAGGTGTCAACACAATTTTGACCTAATAGCGTAAAAAGCCTAATAGAGGCTGTTTTTTTTTTTTGTTTTTTGGGTTCTTTTTTAGGACAGTACCGTTTTAATAATTGTTATTATTTATTTTATTTATTATTTTCAGATTCTGCTGAATGCTCTAAATGCTCATGGAATGAATGGCCAAGTCAGGAAAAAGACAAATGCTTGCCAAAATCCATTGACTATCTCAAGTTTGAAGAGCCATTGGGGATCACTTTAACATGTACCAGCGTTACATCATCCTTTGTCCCCTTAGCAATTTTATGGCTTTTTATTCATTATAAAGCTACACCCATAGTGCGTGCCAACAATTTTAACATCAGTTGTCTGCTTCTGATCTGTCTTTCCCTTTGCTTCTTGTGCTCTTTGGCCTTCATTGGTTATCCTCAACTTCACAAGTGTCTTTTACGTCAGGTAGCCTTTGGGATGGTCTTTGCCCTTTGTGTGTCATGTATACTGGCCAAAACCATCATGGTTATGATTGCATTTAGAGCCACCAAGCCAAACAGTTATTTGAGTAAATGGGCTAGTCCACATGTTTCCTATAAAGTAATTGGTTTGGGAACTTTTTTACAGTCTCTTATTTGTACCTTTTGGCTTTTATTCTTCCCACCATACCCTCAGTACAACAATAACGTCAAACCTGAAATTCTCATTCTTGAATGCAATGAGGGATCAATGGTTGGTTTTTTGTGTACTTTGGGTTATCTTACTCTTTTAGCTAAATTCAGTTTTCTAGTTGCTTTCCTGGCAAGGCAGCTTCCAGATAGCTTTAATGAAGCTAAATTTATTACTTTCAGCATGATGGCTTTTCTTTGTGTTTGGCTGACCTTCATAGCAAGCCACCTTTCTATTAGCACCAAGTACACAGTGGCCGTGGAAATTTTTGCTATCCTATCCTCTACCTGGGCTATGCTTGGTTGCATGTTTGTTCCAAAATGCTATATAATTTTACTCCATCCCGAAAAAAACTCCAAAAAAAAACCCATTAAGAGATATGGCAACAGGAAATAAAATGATTATCTTAGGTATACTGTCCATTTAGGTTATCTAGTTTTGACTTTGTGGAATACTAAATACTTTTATAATTTTAACAGTATTACCCTTTATAATAAAACAATATTATTTTATAATATGTTTATATATGTTTGTATTGTGTAGTTCCTTAAATTATTTAATTTAATTAATTTAAATTGAAAAGCATATTGAACTATATAAGAAAGTAGAGTTCCAAAACAAATGGTCACCCTATCTTATACATTGAAAATATATATATTTTTTCCTTCAAAATATTTTTTTATTTTTCCTTCAAAAAGGTTTATAACACAGGTTATACCAACATCTTTCCACACTGGGGCACAAATATAACAAATCAATTTGTTTTTCTGTACTGAGATCTAGGCATTGGTAAAGTTTACTGCAGAAAAGCCAACTTTCAGCATCCAATATGGTAGGTATTGTATTTAAAGGTCTATCTCTTGTTAGAGATTAAGTGTAAGTGAGCATGTGCTCATATCATTACAAATAACATATTTACATATGCTGAAAAAAACTATAAAAACACTGTAAATAAGCCATCTTTGACCTCTGTATCTTTAAGCATTGTGGGAAAACTCAATGTTCAATGTTCACAACACATTTACTTAAATCATAGTCCTTACCCACCTTTTTGTTCCACTAGAATCTTGGCAGCTGGCCAGAAATCTGAAGCTCTAGAGCAGTGATGGCGAACCTTGGCGCCCCAGATGTTTTTGAACTACATCTCCCATGATGCTCATGCACTCTGCAGTGTTGTTGAGCACCATGGGAAATGTAGTTCCAAAACATCTGGGGTGTCAAGGTCATCACTGCTCTAGAGCAACCTTTCCCAACCTTTTTATTTCAATAGATTTTTATTGAAGTTTTCAAAATGTTGGGCAAATACAAACAATATACAAGCAGGAAAGCTAAACAGTTATACGAACATCTTATGGGATAGTAATTTACATGGAACAAACCAAGTTCCTGAATAGCTGGTGCAGACAAAGGTGAGCAGCATTTTGGGGCCACATGATATGATAAAGGGTACCCACACTGCCACAGTTTCGCCAGCACAAAGGCGATATCTGAGGTGAGAATTTAGATATTCTAAATGGGGTTAAATACAATCTCAACAACAATTTTTTGGGTCAGTTCCCACATGTTTATGTTTCTAGAGGCTGAGTAGGTAGCTCTAACTGTGGCTTGCCACTTTTCAGGTGAATTAACTGTTCCCATTTCTCTCTCCCAGGCCATGACGGGTGACGTTTTGACAAAGCTACCTTTGGTATTAAGGGCAGAATATAACAGAGAAATACCTTTAAGAGTAGATGTAGGTGTAGTGAAGAATTGTGCTATCTTCCAAGGCAGTGTGATGTTAAGTACGTGCTTGAACGTATTGTAATGAGATATTTGAAAAATGTAAAATAATCATTTGAGGAGAGTCCAAATTCTATTTGTAGGTTTCTAAATAGGGATGGGCTTGATGTTCGAGTCAAACATAAGTTTGACTCCAACATCAGCTGTTCATGTGTTCTCTGAACACACAAACAAATGGGGCGCTCGGTGGGAAGTTCAATGAGCACCCCATAATGCGCTGCGCTGGTGCAGTGAATAAATTACTGATGATTGGCCAAAGCATGCACATGACCTGTATGCTTTGGCCAATCACATCACAGTGTCCTGTCAGAGCCATGATTGGCCAAAGGCAGGCTGGAAAGGGTGGGTAATGGCTTGTGTTTGTTTTGGGCATCTACATTTTCAATTTATTTAGTCAGACTATCAATGTGGTTCTGTCGCTGTCTCTTAGCCCTAATTTAATAAAATGGCCCCTCATGAAGGCCTTATGTGCATTCCAGACCGTAAATTGGTCATTCACAGAGAATTTATTTAAACCAGAATATTCTACTAGATGACGTTCCAGTTCAGCTCTTGTATCCTCCCGAACTAAGAGATGAGAATTAAGTCTCCAGACAGGAGTACTATGGGACGACAAAGAGTCTTGATTTGTTAACAGGACCAAGGCATAGTCCAACCATGTAATGGTATTAATAGATGTAGTTATGATTTTCTCCAACAGCCAACGATCAAGTAAGAATAAATCAATCCGTGTATAGGAGTAATAAGGATTTGAAAAAAAGGTAAAATCTCTCTCATCAGTATGAAAACAACACCAAGCGTTGCATAGTACATGTAGGTGGATATGATGTTGGAGTGATGGAACATGAAGTAGTGGAGTCCAGTGGCGGCCGATCTATTTAGGGCGCAGGGGCGCCGCCCCTGCATGCAGATTAGGGGGCCGGACGCATGGATGGGGGGTGGCGCCCCTGCGCCCTAAATAGACCGGCAGCCACTGGACGCATGGAGTTCAATGGGGATTTCTTTTGCATCACCTGATTAGAGCCAGAGGCTCTAATAGGGTGCTGCAAAGGGTGGACCCGGGGCGCAGAGCAGTGCGTCCCGAGCCCACCCATTGTGTGACAATAGCGAATGAAAATTCACTATTGTCACACCGATCCTCCTCCTGGCCAATCAGGAAGCGCGTCCGATACGCGCTTCCTGATTGGCCGCAAGGCAAATCTCATGCCATTGGCTGAGGAGGAGGCTGGAGTGGAAGGACTGGAGGAGACACGCCGCTGGTCACCGGGAATGAGGAGAAGCCACCCGCCGCCGCTGCTGCTCCAGGTAAGTAAGGGGGCACGCACGCTGATCTCTGCATTGGGGGCATGTACGCTGGTCACTGCATTGGGGGCATGTACGCTGGTCACTACATTGGGGGCATGTACGCTGGCCACTGCACTGGGGGCATGTACGCTGGTCACTACATTGGGGGCATGTATGCTGGCCACTACATTGGGGGCACGCATGCTGATCTCTGCATTGGGGGCATGTACGCTGGTCACTGCATTGGGGGCACGCACACTGATCTCTGCATTGGGGGCATGTATGCTGGTCACTACATTGGGGGAATGGTATGCTGGTCACTGCATTGAAGGGGGCATGTATGCTGGTCTCTGCATTGGGGGCATGTACGCTGGTCACTGCATTGGGGGCATGTACGCTGGTCACTGCATTGGGGACATGTACGCTGGTCACTACATTGGGGGCATGTACGCTGGTCACTACATTGGGGGCACACACGCTGATCTCTGCATTGGTGGCATGTACGCTGGTCACGGCATTGGGGGCATGTATGCTGGTCACTGCATTGGGGGCATGTACACTGATCTCTTCATTGGGGGCATGTACATTGGTCACTGCATTGGGGGCATTTATGCTGGTCACTGCATTGGGGGCATGTATGCTGATCTCTGCATTGGGGGAATGGTATGCTGGTCACTGCATTGAAGGGGGCATGTATGCTTGTCTCTGCATTGGGGGCATGTACGCTTGTCACTGCATTGAAGGGGGCATGTATGCTGGTCACTGCATTGAAGGGGGCATGTACACAGGTCACTGCATTGAAAGGGGGCACGCTGGTCACTGTGAATTGAAAGGGGGCACGCTGGTCACTGTACATTGAAAGGGGGCACGCTGGTCACTGTGCATTAATAGGGGGCACGCTGATCACTGTGCATTGAAAGGGGGCACACTGGTCACTGTGCATTGAAAGGGGGCACGTTGGTTACTCTGCATTGAAAGGGGGCATGCTGGTCTCTCTGCATTGAAAGGGGGCACGCTGGCCTCTCTGCATTGAAAGGGGCACACTATTAGGGATGATCAAACTTATGAAAAGTTTGGTTCGACCAGAACACCCGAACTTCCCGAAAGTTCGGTTAGGATTCCAGAACCCTATTGAAATCAATGGAACCCGAACTTCTGGAATCAAAAAATACCATTTTGAAGCCCTAAAACCCAATAAATGCCCCTAAAAAGTGCCCAGGGTTCTGGGTCATGCCCCAGGGACTATTAATCACAGAAAAAAAAGTTCTTAAAATTTTTCATTTTTGATAGAGAGCCAATTATTGAAAAAAATATTGAAATTTAGTGTCTGGGGGGTCTAAAAAGTGTACCTGTGAAGTTTCAGCTCTGTAGCATGTCTAGAACCAGAATATAATTTTCAGTAGTGCAGGGATGGGGTTTCACACCTGGGCGATTTTGTTGCAGGCGTTTATTGGACATTTTTTGGGCGTCTTTGGAGGCAGGCATAACATCTGAACTTCTGTATAGGGGTATATATACACACACACACACACACACACACACACATATATATGTATATATATATATATATATATATATATATATATATATATATATATATATATATACACATATATATATATATATATATATATATATATACACATATACACATACACACATATAGGTGTGAAAGGAGCGGAACCCCATCCCTGCGCTACTGAAAATATTTCATTAGCTCAGGGATGGGGTTCCGTTCCTTTCACACCTATATGTGTGTGTGTGTATATTTGTACAGTATATATATCCCTATACTGAAGTTCAGATGTCATGCCTGCCTCCAAAGACGCCCAAAAAATTTCCAATTTGGCGGGGCTATGTTATATACTGGGGGGCGTATGGGAAGCAAATTCACTCCTGATTGGCCTCTGGACCCCCTAGTCACTCCAATCTGCTTTTAGTGATGTTTCTGGGCCAATCACGGGCTTTTAAAGCCCAGTTCCTGTCCCATTGCATTTTGGGCGGTTCTGGTGGCCGAATTCCGAACTTTTACCGCAAAAGTTCGGAATTCGGCCGAATTTCGAACAGCCAATGTTCGGGTCGAACCGATGGTCGACCGAACCATTCGATCATCCCTACACACTATACCTTAATTACTGAAGGCCCCTTTCACACTTTTGCGACCTCAAAGTCACGCAATTTTTTACAGCGTTTTTTGCCGCAAAGCAATGGCTATTACATTTTTCTGTTTGCGCCCCCCCAAAAAATTTGGAGCACCAGCCGCCACTGGTGGAGTCCATAGATGGATCTGGGGTGATGTTAAAGTCTCCACAAAGTAGTATGTTACCTTGTTGATGTTTGTGTACTATTTTCAGAACTCTGTTAAAGAAGCAAATTTGGTTGGCATTAGGAGCATACACATTTACCAGCGTGATGGTGGTTAAGTTGAGTGCAAATAAGGATTAAGTATCTCCCTTGGGAGTCCTTAATTTCCTTGTGGAGGGTGAAGTTTACCTTATCCTTAATGGCTATTAGTACTCCTTTTTGTTTGGTATCTGCGTTGGCAGAGAACATGTAGGGGAAATTTCTGTGCATGCATTGGGGTGGAGCCTTGTTGCAGAAGGATATCACATTTGTAACATATAGCTTCTTGCCACAGAGATCTCCATTTAACCGGGTGTTTAAGGCCATGTGAGTTAATGAATAGGAAGGTTAATCCCATTTATTGTTGGAAAATTATTGAATGTGTGGTTGAGGTATGCTTGTACTCACTGTGGTTGTTGACTGACATACAGTGGTCAGATCTGGAAACATCCACATTTCAGTAGTGTCCAGAGGAGTTGCTTTAGGGGTAGAGTTGGCAAGAGCTTGAGTCTTCAATGGAACTTGACCGTACTCAAAAGGCAAAAACATAAATCCAATAAACAGTCAATTAGACATTTAAAACAATCTTGTGGCGGAAAATAACATTAAGAAACAATGGGCAGAACCCCAAAATATTATATTTACATTTTTAGCAGAGACCATAGGGAATAAAATGGTGGCGGTTGCAACTTTTTATGTCACACCTTATGTATTTGCGCAGCAATTTTTCAATCAAGCTTTTTTTTTTTGAAAAGAATAAAAACAATGAAGTTAGCCCGATTTTATGCCGAGTAAATAGATGCCTAACATGTCACACTTTAAAATTGCGGACACTCGTGGAATGGCGCCAAACTTCGGTACTTAAAAATCTCTATAGGCGACACTTTAAAAAGGTTTACAGCTTACCTGTTTAAAGTTGCAGAGGATGTCTTGGGCTAGAATTATGGCTCTCCTTCTAGCGTTCGTGGTGATACCTCACATGGGTGGCTTAAACGTCGTTTACATACGCAGGCGCAATGTATGTGTTCGCTTCTGCATGGTAACATGCGGGGACAGGGGCACTTTACATGTTTATTTTTTTTTATTGTTTATTTTACTCTTGTTTTTATGTTTTGACACTTTCACTTTACATTTTTTTAATGAGATAAAAAAAATGATCTCAGCTTTCCCCTGAGGAAACAGCAGCGTTTAGATCCGGCGAGGCCGGACGTGACTTCATAACTTTACGCCCGACCTCCGAAGGTCATAGAGATCATAGAGATGACTGAGGATCATCTTGTCCTCGGTCAGCTCTGTGGTAAATGGCCACCACAGGCCAATTTATTATCCGGCTCGCTGATCGCACAGGCAAGCCGATAGAAGCATCGGAGGGCCGTCTGTAAAAACAATCAAGCAGCTGAATAGCCGCTATGATTGTTTTTACATGACAGGGAATCTCCGGCAGAAAAAGAAGATATCTGAATGATGCCTGCAGCTGCACCCATCATTCAGATATCCCCACTCAAAGTCTACAACGTCATATGATGTCGTTGGGTGAGAAGTAGTTAAACATTTTTTCATTTTTAGCCGGTTTCTGACCGCTTACTGCATATTTGCTTGGAGGCAACCAGGGGGGCGAACACCTGGGGAAGCCGATGCAGCAGGCAGGCAGATTGCCACCTGACACCCGCGATCGTTCCCCGCTGAGAGAGAAGAACGGTCAGAACACAGCTGACTGTTCTTCTCCCTGGAATGATCATAGAGCCCTTGTGATCCTTCTTTATAGGATCACATGTCTCTGGGATCATTTCACAAGCCCCGCCCCCATACAGTTAGAAACACGCCCCTAGGTACAGTGCATATTTTTAGTACTGATTACTGTAGTAATGTCACTGGTCCCCCCAAAAGTGTCAAAAATGTCAGTCAGGGGTCCGGTCTGTCTGCTGCAATGTCGCAGTACCACAAAAAATCGCAGATTGCCGCCATTACTAGTAAAAAAAAGAAAAAAAAAACAATAAAAATGACATAAATCTTTCCCGTAGTTAGTAGACGCAATAACTTTTGCGCAAACCAATCAAAATACGCTTATTGCTATTTTCTTTTTACCAAAAATATGTAGCAGAAAAAAAATTGGCCTAAAATGTTAAAAAATTTTGATTTTTACATTTTTTTTTTTTTATGGGAATGTTATATAACAGAATGTGAAAAAATATTGTTTTTTCTTTTTTTCAAAATTGTCGCTCTTTTTTTGTTTATAACGCAAAAAATAAAAATTGCACAGGTGATCAAATATCACCAAAAGAAAGCTCTATTTGTAGGAAAAAGGGACATCAATTCTATTTAGGTACAGCGTCATACGACGCGCAATTGTCCATTTTAATTACCACAGTGCTGAATCGTAAAATATGGCCTGGTCTTTAATGGGGAAAATCTTCCGGTCCAGAAGTGGTTAAATGTTACATTAAACTTGCACAACATTCCAATGGACCCATTAGTGTGTATTTTGGGAGCGGTCGATTAAGAAATGTTTCCTTCTCCGCTCCACATCACCATAATGAGGCTGCTGTACATATCCCGTAACAGATTGCCAGACTTTGGTTGTCTCCACATGTCCCCACACTGAAACAATGGATTTATCAGGTTCATTCAATGGCTTGAAACACCAGGACTGGCCCCCCTCAGTTAGTCTTGGACCGATTATTGCAGGTGTAATGACTATATATCTGTCCCAAAGTCCCTTCCATTGCTCATATTTTCTATTGCTTGGTGATAGTTGTGAATTTCCATAGAAAGTTCTCCCACAGTTAATGTTATCAACCTCATTTAAGGCTGGGTTCACACCAATGCGAATTGGATGTGGGTTTCCCCGCATCTAATTCGCATAACAGGAGAGTGTGACTGGCTCTCAATGGAGCCGGTTCACACAGCTCTAGGGGCGGCCGCGGTCCGCATTGGAAAAGGGTTATGTGCGTCTTTGGCTCTGTTTCAGGTGCAAATTCAGACAAAAATTCAGACCTGATTCGCACCTGAATCAAAGAACAGGGCTACACTGGACCCCCTTCTCCCACCACATCAGTGTGAACCCAGTCTTACTTGGAAACAGAAGGTGATAGGACTGTTGTTAGCTTATTGTTGGTTTTGTTTTATTCTTTATTTTCTTATAGTTTTATGTTTTTCTTTATATCCTTTGACCAATGGTTACTCTTGGTTATTGCCACCAAGCGGAAAACTCATAGCATATTGGGACTTAAAGCGGAGTTCTGGCCTCAGGAACGTTTTGGAAATAAAAATACCCCCGGGACAGTCAGGGCTAGTGCATTTCAGAATGGATGGCCTCTGAACTGTCCCGGGTCGCACTTACCTTGTAGAAGAAATACTTACCTTGAACATTTCTTGTCCAGCGCTGCCATCTCAGGTGTGGGCAGCTGAAGCCAACACGTGCTCTTCGGCGTCCTCTTCTGTCCCAGAATGCCCTGCACCGGCCCCACTCATCAGTTCCGGTGCAGGCATGTCATCCCTGCACATGCCCAGAACCTTTTTAGCAGGGAATGACGCGCATGCACCGGAACTGACGAGCGGGGCCGGTGCAGGCACATTGACTCCAGGGAGCGATGACGTTAAGCTCCCAGGAGTCAACGCAAGCAGGAAGTGACGGCGCCGGCCCCATCCACAGAGGGAGGAAGTGGAAGGAAGGTAAGTATATTTTCTTTAAAAACAAGGTAAGTGAATAAAAAAAAATGTAATTATCCAATTATTTTTCAGGTAATTTAGAGCAAGCGGAAGGGGAAAAGTGCATTTTTAGGGTGGAAATCCGCTTTAAAGCTGGCCATAAACTAGCTGAAACATCGTTCAAACTAATTTTCAAAAAACAAAAACCGTTCAAACTAATATTCAAAAACGAAAAACCGGCCGTGAGAGCAGAAGATCGTGCCATCATATAATGACCGAATTTCGAACGATAAATCATTCAATGGACATTTTTTTTGTTCAGTTTGTCACATATGCTTAGTGCAAACAGTTCGGCCGAGAGACACATTAATCTTTCAATTTATCGTTCGTTCGGCAGAATTTTCCAAACTGTTCCTTCGATTTTTTCGGTTCTGAAAAGTTAAAAATGATTTTCTATTTATTCCCATTAACTGGACGAAAAATGAACGATCGGACTAAATGACAGATTTTAGAACTATTTTTCGGCTAGTGTATGGCCAGCATTACTCTGCTCTGATTTAGAGCTTATTTATTTTGATATCCGTGCATCTTTACTATGTAATTGTTATATCCTTTGCATTGTTAATTTATTTCAATATTATATGATGGTGTCAATTTCTATTTTTCTGTAGCTTTGATAAAAAAAAACTTTTTTTCTGATAAAAAAAAACTTTTTTCTGATAAAAAAAAAAATGTACAACATTTAAAAAAAAAAAAGCCCTTACTTCATTGTTTAAATAATTAAAAAAAAAAGTGATGATTAGAACCTTGGTTAGAGAAATAACATATGCTCTTCGTTCTATAAATAGGTAAGCTGTAAACATTTTTATTAATGTTCCCCGAGGTATCAATTTAACTGTCATCTTTAGTGTTCATCTGGGACTGAGGAATTCCTCTATATATATATTTATTTGAGGGATTCATGTTAACCGTCTGTGTTATTCAGAGCAAGTGAACTTACACTACATTACAATGAGGTATGTAATTACTCTGTATGATGTGTGCAAGATTTTAATTTTCAGAGTCATAAAGAACTTTTTAACATCACAATGTGCAGCCAAAATATAATCTCAAAATTTCAATGTGTTCCTCAATCTCTAAAAAAAAAATAATAAATAAATAAATAAATAAAACTTTAATAGCAGAATCAACATTCATATTACACATCTCACTTTCATTGTTTTAAATTTCATTTAAAAAAAATGGCAACATATTGTGAATCAAAATTTTGGGAAGTATACACAAAAGAATCTGCTGCTGCTAGGGAGACAGGTTCACCTCCACCCTGGTGCCAAAATCTGGTCCCCGGTTTGCCTCACAAAAACTCACTAATCTAAAAAAAGTGGGCCAAACACTTTGCATCTAGACCTGGAGATTCCTTTTTTAAGTCTTTTTTGCAAATGCAGCTTAAATATTAGGTTATTTTTTTCCCAGTTGTCATCTGATTAATACCTTTCAATACTGTATATGGCACATGCCCTAAAAATACTTCAACGCAGCTCTTTGGGCATATGGTATCCTGGTCCCACTCCCCTTGCCGTAGCTTCCTAGGCTGCTATTTCTGGAAAATCAAAGCCAAAACTTGCTCTGAATCACAGTAGGGTGTATAAAAAAAAAAAGCTTGTTAACAGTGTTAAGAAGCTTCATTTAGAAACAGAAGCTTCATTTAGAAATACGATGTAACAACAATAATATTGCATTGTATTTACTCTTTTAATGTCATGTAGGCAAATCAAGGGGATGATCTTTCATCTGCAAATAATGTTTTTTTTGTTTTTTTTTTAATTTCCACCTATTCAACCCCTAATAACCCCTTATCAACCCATATTAGCCCTAATTTATTCCTTCCTCTTCTTTCTTTATTTTTTTCTGCTGATTTTTTCTACATTTATTTTTTCTTTCTATTTTCCTTTTTGTTTTCTTTTCCATTTAATTTGTTATTTATTTTGTTTAGACTCGATTCACACCAGCTCGACTTGTCAGGCGACTTGTCAGCCTGACAAGTCGCGGTCCCTTGCAGTCCATTGATTGCTACAGGACCCGTTCTAATAGGAGCGAGACAAGTCGCTCCGACTTAGAAAAAGGGTCCTGTACTACTTCGGGGCGACCTCAGAGAGACTTGCATAGACATTCATTATATGAAGTCCGTGCAAGTCGCGCCAAAGTCGCGGTGCACTGGACTTCACAAGTCACCCCCGAAGTAGTACAGAGTCCTGTCGCCATAGTGGGAACCGACTCTTAGTGTTCCAAAAATGTTCAAAATAGTAATAGTAACCCTTTATAAAATATAAATCCTTTATAAATAACTTTACAATGCTTGGCACCAGAACCAACATTTTAGGGTCATTATAAACTGAACAAATGATATAATACATTTGTATGTTCTATCTATCGCGATACTAAATCTAAATTACCACTGGTCAAAGTAGAAAAAATATTGGCAAGAAAATATCACCATAAGAAAAAAAAAAAGAAACAATCCATGGGCCCATAGTAGAAAATAACAATTGTTCTAGTAGAGTTATGTACTGGGCTTCAACCATCCACACAAAACCATCCTTCCCTCTCCATCAAATTACAGGTGTTCACGATACATACAAACATTCTAAAACCTATATATTCAAAAACATTCAGTCTAGATTAGGTGAATGCATCAAGATACATCAGTAAATATTATAATACTATGTATTGTATCTTCTTACATTGTTTTAAACCTTAACTTAAGCAACTATAAGCAATATTGAAATTGAAAAAGCAATCAACAGCTTTCCTGTGAAAAGGAATCACCGTTCAGTTGCACGGCTTGTTAAAAAAGTGAATCCAGCATCTTGTAAAAAGTCAAAATGTAAAAAATATTTTAATTAAGAAGACAAATTAAAAAACACTTCAACTTGTTTCAGATATTGAGTCATTTTGAATTAAATATGCTGTCCTGTTGTTCAAGTTCTATTTTCCACATTATTATTATTATTATTAGGGATTTCTATAGCGCCAGCAATTTACGCAGCGCTTTACAATATTAGAGGGAGACAGTACATATACAATACAATAAAATACAAGAGGATTTAGAGGGCCCTGCTCAGAAGAGCTTACAATCTAATCATGTGATTATCTTAGAAAAAATGTTAAAGAAAATGTTTTGTTGACCAGTTTCTAATAGAGGTCCTTCCCCTCCCCTCTTTTTGTAACTGTAATATCTTCTTCCTCAAAATGATTTGCTAAACTAAGAAGAGGAAAACACCCCCTGATACAGCTTAGGCCCTCCTAAGCAACTACAAGGGCCCAAGACCAACTTGCCCCCATTGAGGTCTATGTCGAAGGAACTACTTGGGGGTGGCAAAAGTCCCAGCTAGGTTTGCGCTTCCTGGGCGTACATGGACTGGTAAACCTACCTATTGCTTCCTGCCCTTAAAAACTGAATATAGATAGGGCTAAACCATATACAACACAGGACCATGCTCCATACCCACTGTGCTCCATACTCTCCCAGAGGAATCCCTACCTCTCTTCTATGCTTCTATTTGTGTCTCATTATTATGATATGTTTATCAATCTGTCATTCAGTGGCGGCTGGTGCTCAAATTTTTTTTTTTGGGGGGGGGGGGGCGCAAACAGAAAAATGTAATAGGCATTGCTTTGCGGCAAAAAAACGCTGTAAAAAAATTGTGACTTTAAGGTTGCAAAAGTGTGAAAGGGACCTTCAGTAATTAAGGTATAGTGTGCCCCCTTTCAATGCAGAGAGACCAGCGTGCCCCCTTTCAATGCAGAGAGACCAGCATGCCCCCTTTCAATGCAGAGAGACCAGCATGCCCCCTTTCAATGCAGAGTGACCAGCGTGCCCCCCTTTCAATGCAGAGAGACCAGCATGCCCCCTTTCAATGCAGAGTGACCAGCGTGCCCCCTTTAAATGCAGAGTGACCAGCGTGCCCCCTTTCAATGCACAGTGATGAGTGTGCCCCCCTTTCAATGCACAGTGACCAGCGTGCCCCCTTTCAATACACAGTGACCAGCGTGCCTCCTTTCAATGCAGAGTGACCAGAGTGCCCCCTTTCAATGCACAGTGACGAGTGTGCCCCCCTTTCAATGCTCAGTGACCAGCGTGCCCCCTTTCAATGCACAGTGACCAGCGTGCCCCCTTTCAATGCACAGTGACCAGCATACATGCCCCCTTCAATGCACAGTGACCAGCGTACATGCCCCCTTCAATGCACAGTGACCAGCGTGCCCCCTTTCAATGCAGTGACCAACGTACATGCCCCCTTCAATGCAGTGACCAGCGTACATGTCCCCTTCAATGCAGTAACCAGCGTACATGCCCCCTTCAATGCAGTGACCAGCGTACATGCGCCTTTCAATGCAGAGACCAGCGTACATGCCCCCTTCAATGCAGTGATCAGCATACATTCCCCCAATGCAGTGACCAGCATACATTCCTCCAATGCAGTGACCAGCATACATGCCCCCAAAGCAGTGACCAGCGTACATGCCCCCAATGCAGTAACCAGCATGCATGCCCCCAATGCAGTGACCAGCGTACATGCCCCCAATGCAGTGACCAGCGTACATGCCTCCAATGCAGTGACCAGCATACATGCCCCCAATGCAGTGACCAGCATACATGCCCCCAATGCAGCAACCAGCATACATGCCCCCAATGCAGAGATCAGCGTGCGTGCCCCCTTCAATGCAGTGACCAGCATACATGCCCCCAATGCAGAGATCAGCGTGCGTGCCCCCTTCAATGCAGTGACCAGCATACCATTCTCCCAATGCAGAGATCAGCGTGCAGGTCCCCAATGCAGTGACCAGCATACATTCCCCCAATGTAGAGATCAACATGCGTGCCCCCTTACTTACCTGGAGCAGCAGCGGTGGCGGGCGGCTTCTGATCAGTCTCTCGGCGTCGGCTTCTCCTCGGTCCCAGCAGCATCTCTCCTCCAGTCCTCCCGCTCCCGCCTCCTCCTCGGCCAATGGCATGGGGTTTGCCTTGCGACCAATCAGGAAGCGCGTATCGGACGCGCTTCCTGATAGGCAAGGAGGAGGATCGGTGTGACAATAGCGAATTTTCATTCGCTATTGTCACACAATGGGTGGGCTCGGGACGCACTGCTCTGCGCCCCGGGTCCACCCGTTGCATCGCCCTATTAGAGCCTCTGGCTCTAATCAGGCGATTTAAAAAAAAAAAAAGCCCCATTGAACTCCATGCGTCCGGCGCCCCTGCATGCAGATTAGGGGGCCAGACGCATGGATGGGGGGGGCGGCACCCCTGCGCTCTCAGTACACCGGCCGCCACTGCTGTCATTCATGTCACATATTGATATAAATAAGATTTCTTTTGGAATATCGTTGTAATCCTGAAATCATAATAACATTACCATGAGTTCTAACCTTCTCCTGCTCTTCTAAAGTAAGGTTGTTGCTGGTTAAAAGTGATCTTCACCTCTTGTCTGCTGAAATGTTGTCACAGATAGCAGTAAATGCCTGAAAGTGATTGTAAACCTTCCTTACTCTATGAAACGGGAAAATGTGAACCTCATCACCTGACAATACTAATTTTAATCAATAGCCTCTGAAAGACTCTGAAAGGGATGTACAGCAGATAGTAAGCTTCTCTTGGAAAAGGATCAATATTCTCTTTTAAATCAGCTAAAAGTTAAAATTGCATATTGTTTTATTGTGTTCTTATTTTCTGGCATCAGGTAGAACTTTTGGCTCCTTTTGAAATATCTTCCAGTTCCTTCTTATCTCCTGTTGAAAACGCCTGTGTTTCACAGACCTCAGTAGCTCAAGCTACACAAATAAATCATTTATCAAACTAGTTGCTCCAACCCTTCTTTCTGTACAGATCTATCTGAGCTTTAAGTCAGAAAAATATAACTTCAAAATGAAATCCTAAGGTTCCTCCAAGGATTGCAATGGGTTCCTTGAGCAATGAGCAATTTCTGCCTCTCTGATAAGTTCTGAGTGACACTTTTGATCTTTTTAGCTATCATTAAGGAGTTAAAAATTCCAAATGACCCTTAAGTGTAAGAAGTATTCTTCCCACTGATCATCACGCTAATGTATCATGCATTGTAGATGTATTATTTTTTAGCAGGGGTTCTCTGAGACCCAAAAGTTATTTTAAGGGTTCCTCTGTGTTGAAAGGGTTTAGAAAGGCTGCCCTAGACTGTACCGTGTTCCCTTGAAATGATGTAATGAAAAGATAAAAATATGTTTATTTTATTTTTGTGTTGTAAGGAGTATTGCACTTTTCTACAATTCGCTCTGGCACATCGTCCAGTATTTTATCATTCAGGTATTGTCTTCTAATGGACCAGCATGCACTTTGGACACTTCAGATCAGATGGGTATATCTTGGGATGGGGATATAATGGCTGGAGCAGTATTATCCCTTCATGTGGAGAACAAATTTCCCCAATTAACCTTTGCTCAGAGGCCAGGTCAAGTCATCTGTAGAAAGTAAGACATTCTATTAATATAAATAAACATTTTTATCCTAATGCACACTTACTTATTACATGCTCATTTTATTACGTGTATATACACTAAACAAAATTATATACCGTATATACTCGAGTATAAGCCGAGTTTTTCAGCACATTTTTTGTGCTGAAAACATCCCCCTCGGCTTATACTCGAGTCAAAAAAAAAAAAAAAAAAAGTCCCTGGCCACTCCGACGTGCTTAAGCTTTAAAAATGGCGCCGCCCGGCGCATACATGTCACCGCGCACGCTCCTCCGCCGCTCGGGAGAGGCAGGGAATAGCCGAAAGTATACGAGCGGCGGCGGCGTGTGCGCAATTACGTGTCGGCGCCGGGCGGAGCCATTTTTAAAATGAAAGCGCCTCTGGAACAGGTAAGTGAAACAGCTGCACTACCTGCCATTATGCAGGGCTGCGGGCACACTACAAGGGATGCAGTGCTGCGGGCATGGTCCATCTGTACCATGCCCACAGCACTGCATCTCCTGTAGTATGCCCACATACCCGGATCCTCTTGTACCATGCCAGTACCCTGCATTCTCCTGTACCATGCCAGTACCCTGCATTCTCCTGTACCATGCCAGTACCCTGCATTCTCCTGCACCATGCCAGTGCCCTGCATTCTCCTGTACCATGCCCGCCGCCCTGCATTCTCACCCTAGGCTTATACTCGAGTCAATGATTTTTCCCATCTTTTTGTGGTAAAAGTAGGGCCTCGGCTTATACTCGAGTATATACGGTATGCAACACTTTTGTTTTTACCCCCATTTTCCTTGAGCTGAACTCAAACATCTAAGACTTTTTCTATGTACACAAAAGGCCTATTTCTAGCAAATATTGTTCACAAATCTGTCTAAATCTGTGTTAGTGAGCGCTTCTCCTTTTCCGATATTATCCATCCACCTCACAGATGTGGCATATCAAGATGCTGCTTAGACAGCATGATTATTGCACAGGTGTGCCTTAGGCTGGCCACAATAAAGGCCACTCTAAAATGTGCAGTTTTATCACACAGCTCATTGCCCAAGTTTTGAGGGAGTGTGCAATTGGCATGCTGACTATATATATATATATATATATATATATATATATATATATATATACATTGCTACTCTTTAATCTGAATTGGTGTTTGTCTCCCAGATCCCATTTGGATCATCGGGATTTGGAAGACTAGTACCCTGTTTCACTATTGTATATCCTGGTGTGTTATTATTGTACCTGTTGCATTTAACCTGTTCTAGTAAACAGTTACACGGATATTCAAGTGTCAAGAGTAAACATAGCTGAACCTATAGTGCCCACCGGGTCGGAGTGTTTTCAGGGTCCAGGGAATGCAGAGGAGGTGCTATTACCCAGCAGCCCCCCTGGGGGTTTTGCTACACTGACAAAGGCTCTAACCTTACATCTACTTAAATAGGAGAAAAAAAAAAAGAAAACTGTTTTGGCTTTAGATTCATTTAAAGGTATCATTCTACAGTTTTGTGCCTAAAAGAAGTACAGTATATACAGATATCCTACCTTTGTAATTATTTATTTTATTGTGAGTCATATGGTTTATATTAATATACTAATACAAGTACCAAGCTCAAGCCAATACCTGGGCAAATCTAACCCTTCTTCTAAGTAGAGTTAGTCTTAAAATGTAAAATACTGGTTAAAAGGTTTACACAGAAAAGGGTTACATGAAGGTAAAAAGATGACTTTTAGAATGATCTGGAAAATTAATTGCAAAAAGCTGGATTTGCATAATAGATCACTCTAACCCCAAAGATTCTAAAGTTGGCCTTAAGAACAGCCAAACTTTAGATGGTTTTTAAAATCTTTTTTAGAATGTTGAGGTGTAGGAACTTTGCCAATGCAGAATTTTTCATTTTATTTTGCCTTATTGAAATAAAAGAATCGAAATTGATTAAAAGCTCAATGGTTTCATTTGCTTACAGTAATTCAGTCTTTTACTTCTTGTATACTTATAAAACCTAATTTATATTTAATGCCATTTCCATCTTCATCCTACTTTCAGGATTCTTCTGGAAAAATATCTTCAGCTACAGACTATAAAATTTGCCATGGAAGAAATAAATAGTAACCCTTTACTTCTCCCCAATGTAAGCTTGGGCTTCCAGATATATGACTCCTGTCGGGTGCTGCAGAAGGAGCTGGAGGGTTCTTTAAGGATGATAACTGGGCTCAATAAAGCCATACCCAACTTTCAGTGCCAAAAAAAGAAGCCATTGACTGCCATCATTGGCTACACTACTTCTACATTCTCCATACTGATGGCTCATATTTTAAAGGTTATCAAGATTCCACATGTATGTATAAAATAAGTATTGAGGAGTAACAATGTTTAAAAAAAATATCAATCATCTCTTGATTTAAACTGATATGATATTCGTAGGTTGCTTTCCTTGTATCAGAGATAAATGCAGAAGGCTTATCAAGTCTTTCCTGTTATCAAAGAAATGTTACTAGGCATTAACCCCTTGGCGCTGAGCGTATGCAGCCCCACTGGACTGGGCTATTTTTCGTGGAAAAAAAATATAAAAAGTGCAGCGCTAATAGAACATTATGTATAAATAACCATATATAATGAAGTGAAAAAACAAACTTAAAACAGTCCCAAGTGATATGAACATAAATTCAGCATAAAGTATCAGTCCCAAGTGTCAACGGTGAAGGAGGAATTGTCCAAAATGCAGCAATTTTTCGTGGATCCACATATTTGCATATCTGTCTTTGTGCTGGGAGCGTACCACATGGCATGTTCAGAGCACAGAGACTGGGGTCTCGTCGACAGCCCCTGGCCCCGTTCTAATGATTAGGAATTGAAACTCCTGATTCTGGGTCACCTTATAATTGTGATAGCCTCTGATTGACTATCATAGTGATTAGTCACAGGGAAGCCCTCCCCCGTGTTTTCTCTCTATGTGAATGGAGGAGAGAGATACATTATATCTCTCTTTCTCCTTCCAGAGAGAAAAAAAAAAACTGTGTGTAAAATAATAATAATAATAATTAATAAAAAAAATACAATTAAACACCTAGGTCAAGGTTTGATCTAGGTCAGTGCCAGGGTTAGTGTTTGCGTTAAGGTCAGGGTCAAAGGTCATCATCAGGAAAATTAGTATCAGTGTCAGTTACTAATAATGTCAGAATAAGGATGTAAGGATAAAAAAAGCAAAATTATTATTATTATTTCAGGTTCTTATATAGCGCTGTCAATTTACGCAGTGCTTTACATATACATTGCACATTCACATCAGTCCCTGCCCTCAAGGAGCTTACAATCTAAGGTTCCTAACTCACATTCATACATACATAGTAGGGCCAATTTTATACAGGATCCAATTAACCTACCAGCATGTCTTTGGCACTATTGTTTCTGGGCTGTGCTATGGGTACATAAAGCAACTAACATTGCTGCAATCTTCAGGAGCAGAAGAATTTATTTTGGGTTGTTCTTTAGTGGAAGGTTATGAAAATAGCAAAAAAATATATAGCTAAATTTAAAAAAATATTTTTTTTTCTACTATTTTTGGCAAGTTTTCCTTTGATTACGGAAAACAAAATCAAGAAATATTGATTACCATTTACCACCAAATGAAAACCCAATTTGTCCTAAAAAAAAACAGTATAATCTACTTGGATACACAAAGTAGTTGTGATGATATGTACGGTTTTACTAACACATGTCAAAGTTGCAAAATTGTGCTTAGGCATTAAGGAGTTAAAGTTATGGATGGCAGTAAAAAGAAAAGCATATCAAATGTTCATCAATGAGGACTTCCTATGTGCCTCTATCTGTGTTTATTGTAAAGTTCCAAACATTAGCCTTTGTTTAGCTTCAGCTTGTTAACCACTTAAGCCCTGGAGGATTTGGCTGCTCAAAGACCAGGCCCTATTTTGCGATTCGGCACTGCGTGAATTTAACGGACAATTGCGCGGTCGTACGACACTGTACCCAAATTAATTTTACGTCCTTTTTTTCCCACAAACAGAGCTTTCTTTTGGTTGTATTTGATCACCTGTGCAATTTTTACTTTTTGCGCTATAAACAAAAAAAAAGCGTCATTTTTGAAAAAATAACAATATTTTTCCCATTTTTTTATATGAAATTCCCCCCAAAAAATGTAAAAATTAAAATTTTTTAACATTTTAGGCCAATTTGTTTTCTGCTACATATTTTTGGTAAAAAAAATTGCAATGGGAGTATTTTGATTGGTTTGCGCAAAAGTTATTGCGTTTACTAACTAAGGGAAAGATTTATGTCATTTTTATTGGTTTTTTTTTAACTAGTAATGGCGGCGATCTGCGTTTTTTTTTGCGGTACTGCGACATTGCGGCGGACAGATCGGACCCCTGACTAACATTTTTGACACTTTTGGGAGTACCAGTGACATTACTACAGTAATCAGTGCTATACATATGCACTGTTACTGTAAAAATTACACTGGCAGGGAAGGGGTTAACTTTATTAGAGATTCGGGGGTTAAGTGTGTCCCTAGGGGCGTGTTTCTAACTGTAGAGGGGCGTGGCTTTTGATGTAACCACAGAGACATACGATCCTACATAGAAGGATCGTATGATCTCTGCTGTTACATCAGGGAGAATGACAGACGGCTTTGTTTAGATCAGCCGCCTGTCTTTCTCCCTATCCAGCGGGAGATCGCGAGTGGCCGGCGGACATCGGAGCCACTGGTCACTCGTGCGGGGACCTCAGTGAACGAGCGGAGGCAGGAGCGCGCCTCCGGCAGTGCGCGCTCGCCCCCGGTGGTGCGCGCTCGCCCCCTACAGGCTCCTGGGTGAGCGACATAGTACTACGTCACTTTGCCCAGGAGGGGCTGACCGCCGCAGTAAATGTACTTGCGGCGGTCGGCAAGTGGTTAAAGTAGAACTCTTGGAAAAATGGTAATTGGCATATATGATGCAGTCTGTCACTTGCATTCACACAGAAGTTCTATTATTCATTGACCCTGCCAGGTTATCCTTTATGTTTCACTTTCTTTAACCTCCCTGCTGGTCTGATTATGTCCACATTTCTGTGCTAAAAGCGGTACATTGTTTTGCTTAGAAATCTGTTGTTTTACATTTTAAAACTCATCTTCCCCTGCGATCCTCCGCCGCCCCGTCCTCCCCAGCCATCCTTCCGCTGTCCTCCCACTGTGTGCTCCCGCACCTGTCTTCCGGTTTCCTTTCCTGCGAGTGTTGCGATGCAGGGGGGTGGAACCGATGGAAAATTAAAAAATGTAAATACACAAATGAGATGATACAAAGCTGTGATCCTAACGGATTACACTGTATCATGCCATTTCACGACAGGATTTCACCTGGTGACTTTTCCAGTGCCCTGCCTGTGCTTTTCCAGTGGTTTGTGCCTGGAAAATAGAGAACGACCATGGCATCCAAAAAGCGCTCTTTTTGCGCAAAAGTGATTTTAGACGGACTGGAAAACAGCGACAGCAAAATTGAGTTACTTGAAGAACGGAGCGATATCGATTCGTGGGAAAATTTGTCATCAGGTACGGAAAGTGATGACAGCGACGATTCTGATGTCTCTTTCTGGCACATCGCTCCGTTGGAAATTCTGAAGAATCATTTGTTATACTTCCCAAATTCCACAAGCTATGCGCCAGAAAGAGACATCAGAATCGTCGCTGTCGTCACTTTACGTACCTGATGACGAATTTTCACACAAATTGTTTTATATTTTATTTTCAGATCAGTCACGTTTCCACCAGTTCCCTTCTCAGTGACCGGACTAATTTCCCGTTCTCTCTCCGCACTGCTCCCAGCGATGCCTTTCAGTCTAAAGGAATAGCTCATTTGGTGCTGCATTTTGGATGGACTTATGTAGGCATGGTTGCCGATTCCAATGACTATGGCTACCAAGGAATTCAGGGTGTGAGGCAAGAAATAATCCAATTGGGAGTCTGTGTTGCATTTATAGAGTATATCCAAAACAGTCACCCAGACAAAAACATTCCACGCATCATCCAGGCTATTAGGAATTCCAGAGCTAATGCTATAGTTATATTTGCATCAGATGTTGATCTAATTTCTCTGCTTGGGGAGCTTTTACGTCACAATGTGACCAAGAAGACGTTGGTGGCCAGTGAAGGTTGGGCAACTTCAACTTTGTTGTCCTCTGAGAAATACTCAACACATCTCACTGGAACAATGGGATTTGCTTATTATAGTGAAGACTTACCAGGCTTCCATGGTTTTATTAGAAACATCCAATTCTCCAAGTTATCACAAGAATTGTGGGATTTGATGTTCTGGGAGGAAAATGCTGGCTGCACTCTTCTAGATTATCAAAATATAACCTTCATCCGGGAAAGGCCTGCAAGGAATTGCACCGATAATGATATAATTGAACATTTTCAGATAAGCTTGGATAATGTCACCAGCATGCGTCTTCTTTATAACCTCTACAATGCTGTATATGTAATTGCCAAAGCCTTGCATGACTTAAATATTTGCCAACATGGGAAAGGCCCTTTTTTAAATGGGAGCTGCTCAGACATTTGGAATATGAAGCCATGGCAAGTAAGATCTGCTCTAGTAACATAATTTAACAAAAATAAATACTAAACACAATATCTGATTTTGAGAGAACTGTACTGGTGGGCAAGAGTGCATTTTCTCCCTTGGAAAGCACTAAAAAGATACCCTATATTGTCATAAGTATAGGGACGCCTGCCTTTACACACACATGAATTTTAATGGAATATCAGTATTAGTACGTAGGGTTCAATATTGAGTTGGCCCACCCTATGCAGGTATAACAGATTCAACTCCTCTTTGAAGGTTGTCAACTAGGTTTAGGAGTGTGTCTATGGGAATGTTTGACCATTCTTCCAGAAGGGCATTTGTAAAGTCAGGCACTGATGTATTAAAAAAAAGGAATGGCTCACAGTCTCCACTTTAATTAATTCCAAAAGTGTTTCATTAGGTTAAGGTCAGGACTCTGTGCAGGCCCGTCAAGTTCCTCCACCCCAAACTCGTTCATTCATGTCTTTAGGGACCTTGCTTTGTGCACTGGTGTGCAGTCATGTGTGAACAGGAAGGGGCCATACCCAAACTGTTCCCACAAAGTTGGGAGCATGAAATATTAAGGGGTACTAGTATACCGCATACTCATTCCTCTGGGAGGGGGTGTATATAAGGGGCCCCTTATTATCAAATAGCCTTTTAGTTTACTCTATAGTCCCACCAATAACTACTCATATCCTTTTTGAAGGACCAAATGTAGAGAATAGGCTCTTGTCCCTCAACATTAAAAAAAACTGAAAAAAGATGTGGAGTCCCCTCAGATTCCATACAAAATCCTTGGGGTCTGATATAGATTTTAGGGGGAACACCATGCCATGCATCTTGTCCCCATGTTGATGAGTACAAGGGCTTCTTTCCCAGATGCCCCCCCAATGTGAATGACTAGGGGTTCATAATACAAAAAGTAAAAAGTAAATATATATACACCTTTTCACATGTTCTTTATTGTAAATAAATAAAAGTTCAGTGCCCCGCGTATACCCATCATCAGTTATGTTGTCCAGCAATGCAGATCCAAGCCAATCATGATAAATGATGCCTGCTGACCCACCGAATGAAAACGTTATCAACACATCCAATCTTGTTGCTTAGTCATCCCAAGTGACAGTTGCTGGTCCTTGCAGGGGAAGGTAAACCCCAGGGGCTGGTCCCTGCAGGGGCGTTATATCCCAGGGGATGTAATTGTTCATTTTTTTTTTAAAAGTGATTGTAAAAGGCTTCCATTTATTTTTCAATATTAAACATGAAATACTTATCTACTCTGTACAATGGTGTTGCACAGGGCACCCCCAATCCTATTCTGTTGTCCTCACTGGTGCTCTCTGCTCCTCCTCTTCTTGGTGCACCCCCATAGATACCCACTTCCTGTGGAGGTGCATTTGCAGGCTCACTCCTGAGCCAGGGTGTGTGCATCTATTGGCAAACACAGTAAGGTTGGACCCTACCCCCCGCTCCCTCCGCACAGGATTTGATTGGCAAAAGCAGGAGCCTATGGTGACGATTTTTAAATGCAAAATTTGGCACGACAAATGCATCAGAATCTCATTTCTGCCCGCGATTCCAAATGGCCCAATGTGAACGAAGCCTTTGTCTTTTATAGCTACTAATAGATATGAAGATGATTGTAACAAAAAAAATTAATAATCTCCACTTTTGATTTCCTCTTAACAACTTATTTAGTATGCTTTAAAGTCCCATGATAAATAAAAGGCCAATTTTAGGAAATAAAAAAACGATTTTCTCGTACAGGTGCTCTACTACATGAAGAATGTTCGATTGAAGCTGAAGAGTGGAAGGGATTTTTTCTTCGATAAACATGGAGATCCTCCTCCTGTCTACGATATTGTAAACTGGCAAAAAGATCCAAATGGTAAAATAAGACAGGTCAAGGTGGGAACATACAATAGTACCACAGCATACTCGAAAGCTCTTAATATTAACATGAGTCTCATACAATGGGCTTCTGATAACCAACAGGTAAGACGCTCTACTGATAGATATTGGGTTTTGGAATCTTAGACATAAGGCTTTAGAATCTTACACATTTTTTGCAGTCTTAAGGGCCTATCGACTTCTTAGCAGGGAGTTAACACATGATGTTACATGTGTTAATGTGTGTTGCATTAAGTTAACCCAATGGGCTGCCAATGCATCCTAACATTCCTAAAATCAAACATGAACCTTTTTTTAAAGTATAGTTATGTTGTGGTATGCTACAATGAAGGCGCATTGGGGTCCTATTCAAAATGACTAGCCCCTCCCCGTATTATAAGTGTATTATTGCACCTTGCGCTACTGTGCGCTGTGGTAATTCACAGTAAAGCAGACTTTACCGCAACATGGAAATGTCGTTGGTGCAGCAAAGTACAACTGTATTACAAAAATGGGCCATGTACGATTTTACAGGCATTTGGGTATTTTGGTAGCCCATTCATTTTGAATAAGCTCCCCTAACACAGTATATGTTAACATTTAACCACTTGCCGACCAGTCACTGTGACTGTTCTGCGGCAAAGTGGCTCGATTCCGTCCAGCGACTTAGACCTACGTCGCTGGACTCCTCCCCTTGTGGGTGGCGCTCGCGCGCCGCCGGAGGCTCGCTCCCGCTGTTTTCAGTTACAGCGGGAGTCGGGCCAGGAGAGGAGCGGCGGCGATCGCCGCTGCTCTTCCCCGATCGTCGGGGAATCGAGTTTGGAGATCTGCCCGCTTGTGTAAACAAAGCGGGCGAATCTCCTAAGTGACAAACAGTGACAGATTGCAGGGTTCAGCATAGCTGAACCTGCGATCTGTCCCTGTGTCACTCAGTCACCTCCCCCCACACATGTTAGTAAGCACCAGGCATACATTAACCCCTCCCTCTCCAATAAAATTAACCCCTTCCCTGCCAGTGTCATTTTTACAGTAACAGTGCATATATATAGCACTGATTACTGTAGAAATGTCACTGGTACCCCCAAAAGTGTCAAAAATGTCAGTCAAGGATCCGATCTGTCCGCCGCAATGTCGCAGTCCCACAAAAAAAAAATCGCAGATCGCCGCCATTACTCGTTAAAAAAAAAAAAACACCAAAAATGACAGAAATCTTTCCCTTAGTTAGTAAACGCAATAACTTTTGCGCAAACCAATCAAAATACGCTTATTGTGATTTTTTTTACCAAACATAGGTAGCAGAAAACAAATTGGCCAAAAATGTAAAAAAAATTAGATTTTTACATTTTTTGGGGGGGAATTTCATATAAAAAATTTGAAAAATATTGTTATTTTTTCAAAATTTACGCTCTTTTTTTGTTTATAGCGCAAAAAGTAAAAATTGCACAGGTGATCAAATACCACCAAAAGAAAGCTCTATTTGTGGGAAAACAAGAACGTAAATTTCGTTTGGGTACGGCATCGCACGGCCGCGCAATTGTCAGTTAAATTCGCACAGTGCCGAATCGCAAAAAGTGGCCTGGACGTAAGACAGCAAAATCCTCCGGTGGAAAAGTGGTTAAAGTGCATTCAAACGGCACAAAGAAGTAAAGGGGCTTCCAGATATTGCACTTAAAAATTAGAGAATGCAAATATCATAAAAATGTGCACAAATAATGCTTTTTTTTTTTTTAACCCCTTCGCGCCTAAGGGTAAAACATAAATAAACGCCTAAGTACAATTTAGCAACTTTGACCTGTGTTAGTAAAACCGTAGACATCATCACAACTACTCTGTGCATGCAGATAGATTATACCTTGTTTTTTTTTTTCAGGAGAAACTGGGCTTTCATTTGGTGGTAAATGGTAGTGGATATCTCTAGATTTTTTTATTTTTTATTTATTATTATCAAAGGAAAACAATAAAAATACCTTTTTTTTTTTTAAATTAAGCTGTATATTTCTTGGTAAAATTATATAACCGCGCTAGTGGCTAGAAACAGCTGCAACTTCAAGTGAGATAACACAAATTATTTATAATTAACAGTAAGAGTTGCGCTAAATAATGATCAATAACTAAATGTGCAAATGAATGGATAAAAGATCAACACAGAATAAAGTGTCAAAAAATATGGTGAATACCAATATACCAATAAACTCAATTAGTAAAAAATAAAAAAATAGTTGAAGTAAAAAAATAATAAAATAAATAGTGCTGCGCAAAAATAAAAATCTCTAATTAATTACTATTTCAACAATAGTTGAAACAGTTGAAATAAAAAATCAAACACCAAATAAAAGTGTCTAAAAATGACCCCAAAAATGTGAATGGTGAATACCAATCTGCTGATGAATTAAATTGGAACAAGACAAACACGCGTGATGTGATGCCCTCCACCCCCTGTGTACCAATCCATCACCGTAAGTAATACTGCTTACCAGATGACAAAGGTAAAGAATCAAATAGTCAGAAGGAGGAGGATAATGCACAGATGATCCTGTGACCCTGTAGAATATCCAAAAATGAATGGAGGAGATATGGGGAGCCTCAAGATGGAACCGCCACAAGGAGGGAGGAAATGTATTCTACTGCAGATACAATACTCGTCCCACACTCAAGATGCCAGTGCTCGCCAAAAGACAGCCATGTAGAAAAATAAAAGCTCCATAGTGTAAAACCGTTAAATAGTTTATTTATTGTATATTTCTTGGTACTACCATAACCTTACACCAAAGAACAGCCCAAATTAAATTATTCTGCTCCTGACGATCACAGCGATACCTCATATGTGTATATTAGATGATTGTACCTGTAGTACAGCCCAAAAACAATAGTGCGCATTTTGCTTTTTTTTTTTAATAATACCTGAAACACACGGACACTAACTGACACTGATACTAATTTAAAAAAAAAATAATAAAAAATTCTGGCCAAAAAAAAAATACTGACCATGACCATTGACCTGACCTTGGCCCAAACACTAACCCTGGCACTGACCTTGATCAAACCTAAAAGGAAAGCAAACTTTACCGCTACATGGAAATGTCCCTTGTACAGCAACATACAATACAACTGTATTACAAAAAATGGGTCATGTGTGATTTTACACACATTTGGGTATATTGGTATATTGGCAGCCCATTCATTTTAAATGGGCTCCCCTAACACAGTACACACATTAACATTTAAAATGCATTACAACAAAGAAAAGGGGATTCTAGATATTTTAATTCTAGTAATATTAAATTGGAGAATGTAAATATCATAAAAATGTGCACAAATAAAGTTTTTTTTCAAACCCCTTCACTCCTAAGGGTAAAACAACTTTAAATGCCCAAGCACAATTTTGAAACTTTGACATCTGTTAGTAAATCCGTACATATCATCATAACTACTTTGTGCATCCAGGTGGATTATACCTTGTTTTTTTTTTTTCAAGAGAATCTGGGCTTTCATTTGGTGGTAAATGGTAATGGATATCTCCTGATCTTTTTTTTTTTTTTAATTATTAAAGGAAACCTGGTCAACAATAAATTTACAAAAGAAGACTCACTGGACATTATATACTCTTTTTATAAAGTTACAAAAGGAGACACTTTGGACATTATGTAATCTTTTTTCCAAAGGGATTACATATTTTTACAATTGCTTTAACTAAGGCTTATTTTGGGGATTAAAGATGTCATAATGATGATAAATCCTGAGCTGACAGGGGGAGAGAAGACAGGGGACATAGATAAGACAAAACCTGAAATTAATCTCTAGTTTGTTTTTTATAGCCAAACCTAATATAAGAACCTGGCTCATTTTGGGGGAAACGCAGTATTTTTTGTAATGTTATTATGTTACAATGTTTATTATTAGCTTATTATAATATATGTTATTTGATTTGCTTGTGCTGCCATAGCTAAGCCATTTGCACGTAATTGAACTGCTTGTTGTTACTGTTAATTGAGTCGCTATTTAATTAAATGACACAGCCTTATCAAGGTAAAAAAATGGAGGAAAGGAGTGGAGGGAAAAGAAGAGGAGAGGAGTGGATTGGAGTAGAATAAAGAAGTGGAGTGGAATAAAGGAGTGGAGTGGAATAGAGTAGAGTAGAGTGGAGTAGACTAGAGTAGACTAGAGTAGAGTAGAGTAGAGTAGAGTAGAGTGGAGTGGAATAGAGTACAGTAGAGTAGAGTGGAGTGGAGTAGAGTAGAGTAGAGTAGAGTAGAGTAGAGTAGAGTAGAGTAGAGTAGAGTAGAGAAGAGTAGAGTAGAGTGGAGTGGAATAAAGGAGTGGAGTGGAATAGAGTTCAGTAGAGTAGAGTAGAGTAGAGTAGAGTAGAGTAGAGTAGAGTAGAGTAGAGTAGAGTAGAGTAGGGTGGAATAGAGTAGAGTAGAGTAGAGTGGAGTGGAATAAAGGAGTGGAGTGGAATAGAGTGGAGTAGAGTAGAGTAGAGTAGAGTAGAGTAGAGTAGAGTAGAGTAGAGTAGAGTAGAGTAGAGTAGAGTAGAGTAGAGTAGAGTAGAGTAGAGTAGAGTTACGTCAGCAATGCAAATATATATTTTTTTAATTCTTTGGCCCAATACTACATACAACCAATTTTCTTTGAACATCCCAAAAGTACAACTTAATAAATTATTAAATGCCCAGATGAAACAGAAATGGAGGAAGGTCATAATAAGCTTCATGCCGTCATTAACAAAAATATCCACTTAATTTAATTTATATAATGACAGCAACTACTATTTTATATGGTCATTTTATTTAAAGATCTTTTATATTATTATTTTTTTTTACAATTAACCTTTCCTCTTTTATTTTGGCCTGCCCTAGGTTCCGATCTCCATCTGCAGTGTAAGTTGCTTACCAGGCCACAGAAAAGCTTCTGTCAGAGGTGAACCAAACTGCTGCAATGAATGTGTACCTTGTTCTCAGGGAGAAATTTCAAATGAAACTGGTAAGTTAACAGCAAATACAATGACATCTTGCATTCCTTAGAGCAGGTTACCGTGTAACAAGCTCCCATCTTGTTTTTTCTTGTTTTGTTTTAGACTCTACAGTTTGCTTTAGCTGCTCCTGGAATAATTGGCCAAGTGAAGAAAAAGACAAGTGTCTACCAAAACCTGTTGAATATCTTGCGTATGATGAGACTTTAGGTGTCACCTTGGCATCGACAAGCATTTCTTCTTCCTTAGTTCCAATCGCCATTTTAGGTCTTCTGATTCATTATAAAGCTACTCCAATTGTCCGTGCCAACAATTACCCCATAAGCTGCCTTCTTCTGGTCTGCCTTTCCCTTTGCTTTTTGTGCTCTTTGTTGTTTATCGGTTATCCTCAATGTCAAAAGTGCCTTTTACGTCAGGTTATTTTCGGGATAGTGTTTGCCTTATGTGTCTCGTGCATATTAGCTAAAACGATCATGGTAATGATTGCTTTTAAAGCTACTAAGCCAAACAGTGATCTGAAAAGATGGGCTAATCCCCATGTATCCTACCTACTCATCGGTCTAAGCACATGCGTTCAATGTATGATCTGTTTTTTTTGGTTATATAGCTCTCCTCCTTTTCCTGAATACAACCCTAAGGTCAAAACTGGGGTTCTAGTTTTTCAATGCAATGAGGGTTCAACAACAGCCTTTTGGCTTACTTTGGGCTATCTAACTCTCTTGGCTCTGATCAGTTGTTTTGTTGCGTTCATGGCTAGACAACTTCCCAACACATTCAACGAAGCTAAATTCATCAACTTCAGCATGATGGCTTTCCTCAGTGTTTGGTTTTCCTTTATCCCAGCTCATCTCTCCACCAGCGGAAAGTACACAGTGGCTATGGAGATCTTTGCCATCCTGTCCTCTGCATGGGCCATGCTTGGCTGTATGTTTGTTCCTAAATGTTACATCATTTTATTCCGTCCTAGTGCCAACTCAAAAAAGCATCTCCTTGGAAAGAAATAGATACTAACAGACGTGAATAAAAAAATAAATAAAAAATAGTATTAACGGTTTATTTAAAATAAAAAAAAACGATTTGAAACAAAAAGTTGCTGGATTATCATTAAGTTCATTTACATATGCAGTAATGTTATCATCCAAGCCTTTATTTCATTCTGTCTCATAGTGTATTATTTTTAAAGTTGTTTAAATATATTTACATAGTGCCAACAGTTTGCACAGCACTTTACAACATAAGGGCAGACAACTCAATACCGGAGGAATAAGAGGGCCTTGTTCATTAGAGCTTACAATCTAAGAGGGAGGGTCAAGTGACACAACAGGTAAAAACTGTGGGGGATGAACTTATGGAAAAAATAAAAGTACAGTTATTAGGTAGAGGCAAGACAGGCTGCTCTAAAGAACAGGGTTTTCAGTAAGCACTTAAAAGTGGACAGAATAGGAGATAGTCGAACAGATTGAGGTAGGGAGTTCCAGACGATAGGAGAGGCTCTGGAGAAGTCGTCAAAGTGGGCATGGGAGATGGTGATGAGGGATTAATATTAGTGGACCTTTGCTCCCTTTCATTTAAAAAAAATATATATATGTATCTGCATTAAAGTTGTGCAGAAAACACACAGAAAGTATACAGAAAACATTAAACAATTGTATGTGGTAAAGCAAAAAACGTTATTAAACTTTTGATTGTTTCTGAGGCTGATGAGAAGACTGACTCATTTGGTACTACAGTGGTGTCACCAATTTTGTATGAGGGGTTCAAGATGATGAGGGATAAGACCTCTCTTGCAACCCAAGTCCAAGCATCCCAGTAGGGTGAGACAGGAAGTGCTAGGATAATAGAAGGTCCTGAGTGCATAGGTATGTATTTTGGCAGCTGGAGCAGAGGTCACCCAGAGAATGTTACTTTGGGTGCTTCAGTATGAGTCTATATGTTTGCCTATACTAGCTCTAGCACATGGACCAGTTCATTCTTTAGTCAATATGGCAATAAGATAGTTTGAAGCAGAGGCGTAACTAGAACTTTCAGGGACCTGGTGCAAGAAACCATGAAGAGCCCTCTACCATGGCAGGGGCCCTTTCCTCCAAGTCCGGGCCGTTAATCTCCAACCTCGGCAGCCTCAGCTGCACAGAATAAATGGACAGGAATAGATCTGTACAGAGCTGTGAATGGACACAGTGAGTGCGGTACCGACCACTCACTGTGTCCATTCAGGAAAAAAAGGGGTCGGTGGGGGGGGGGCACTGTGAAAGGAGGGGGTTAGTGTAACAAGAAGAAGATAGTATGATGGGGGGGGCAGTATGACAGGGTAGTAGTGTGACGGATAAGTAGTATGATGGGAGTATTGTGACAGTAGGGGGGCAGTGAGACAGAGGCAGTATGATGGGGGAAGTGTGATAGGAGGGGGCAGTATGATGGGATGTTGTGACAGGAGAGAGGCATAGAAAAATAGAAACATAGAATGTGTCGGCAGATAAGAACCATTTGGCCCATCTAGTCTGCCCAATATATCTGAATCCTATGAACAGTCCCTGGCCCTATCTTATATGAAGGATAGCCTTATGCCTATCCCATGCATGCTTAAACTCCTTCACTGTATTTGCAGCTACCACTTCTGCAGGAAGGTTATTCCATGCATCCACTACTCTCTCAGTAAAGTAATACTTCCTCATATTACTTTTAAACCTTTGCCCCTCTAGTTTAAAACTGTGTCCTCTTGTGGTAGTTTTTCTTCTTTTAAATATGCTCTCCTCCTTTACCGAGTTGATTCCCTTTATGTATTTAAAAGTTTCTATCATATCCCCTCTGTTTCTTCTTTCTTCCAAGCTATACATGTTAAGGTCCTTTAACCTTTCCTGGTAAGTTTTTTCCTGCAATCCATGTACTAGTTTAGTAGCTCTTCTCTGAACTCTCTCTAGAGTATCTATATCCTTCTGGAGATATGGCCTCCAGTACTGCGCACAATACTCAAGGTGAGGTCTCACCAGTGTTCTGTACAGCGGCATAAGCACTTCTCTCTTTCTACTGCTTATACCTCTCCCTATACATCCAAGCATTCTGCTGGCATTTCGTGCTGCTCTGTTACATTGTCCTCCCACCTTTAAGTCTTCTGAAATAATTACTCCTAAATCCCTTTCCTCAGATACTGAGGTCAGGACTGTGTCAAATATTCTATAATCTGCCCTTGGGTTTTTACGCCCCAGGTGCATTATCTTGCACTTATCCACATTAAATTTCAGTTGCCAGAGTTCTGACCATTCTTCTAGTTTTCCTAAATCCTTTACCATTTGGCGTTTCCCTCCAGGAACATCAACCCTGTTACATATCTTTGTGTCATCAGCAAAAAGACAAACCTTACCATCGAGGCATTTTGCAATATCACTTATGAAGATATTAAACAAAATTGGTCCCAGTACAGATCCCTGAGGTACCCCACTGGTAACATGACCTTGTTCTGAATGTTCTCCATTGACCACAACCCTCTGTTGTCTGCCACTCAGCCTCTGCCTAATCCACTCAACAATATGGGAGTCCATGCTCAATCACTGTAGTTTATTGATAAGTCTTCTATGTGGGACAGTGTCAAAAGCCTTACTAAAATCTAGATATGCAATGTCTACTGCACCTCCACCGTCTATTATTTTAGTCACCCAGTCAAAAAAATCTATAAGATTTGTTTGACATGATCTCCCTGAAGTAAACCCATGTTGTTTTTCATCTTGCAATCCATGAGATTTAAGATGTTCCACAATTCTATCCTTTAATAGGGTTTCCATTAATTTGCCTACTATTGATGTCAGACTCACTGGTCTATAGTTGCTCGATTCCTCCCTACTACCTTTCTTGTGAATGGGCACGACATTTGCCAATTTCCAATCTTCCGGGACGACTCCTGTTATTAATGATTGGTTAAATAAATCTGTTAATGGTTTTGCCAGCTCACCACTAAGCTCTTTTAATAATTTTGGGTGTATATCATCAGGACCCTGTGACTTATTTGTCTTCACTTTAGACAGCAATCTTAGAACGTCTTCCTCTGTAAAGACACATGCATCAAACGATTCATTAGTCATCCTTTCAAGTGGAGGTCCTTTTCCTTCTTTTTCTTCTGTAAAAACTGAACAGAAGTATTCATTAAGGCAGTCGGCTAGCCCTTTATTCTCTTATACATACCTTCCGTCCTTTGTTTTTAATTTAGTTATTCCTTGTTTTAATTTCCTTTTTTCATTTATATATCTGAAGAATGTCTTATCCCCCTTTTTCATAGACTGAGCTAGTTTTTCTTCTGCTTGCGCTTTAGAAGTTCTTATAACTTGCTTGGCCTCTTTCTGCCTAATCTTGTAGATTTCCTTGTCTTCATTGCTCTGGGTTTTTTTATAATTACAAAATGCTAGCTTTTTATTTTTAATGATTTGAGCCACTTCTGCTGAGTACCACAGTGGTCTCTTCCTTTTTTTGCTTTTACTGACAAGTCTAATGCAATTTTCTGTTGTCTTCAATAATGCACCTTTTAAGTAGTCCCATTTCTCCTGGACTCCATGTAATCCGTTCCAGTCTGATAAGGACTCATTTATGACTAATTTCATTTTTGAAAAGTCTGTTTTTATAAAATCTAAAACTTTTGTTTTTGTGTGGTGTGACTCTTTCACAGTTCTTAGATTAAACCACACTGACTGGTGATCACTAGATCCCAAGGTTTTGCCTACAATGACATCATATACCGAATCCCCATTTATGAATACCAAATCCAAAATGGCCTCCCTCCGGGTTGGCTCCTCAACCACTTGTTGCAGAGACAACCCCAGTAGGGAATTTAGAATATCTGTACTTCTGGTAGAACTTGCTATTTTGGTTTTCCAGTTTATATCTGGAAGATTGAAATCTCCCATAATGATAACTTCTCCTTTCATTGTCATTTTAGCTATTTCTTCAACTAGTAGATCATCTAGTTCTTTAACTTGACCAGGTGGTCTATATATCACACCTATACGAGTTACTGCATGATTAGCAAACTGCAACGTAACCCAAACTGACTCTATGTTGGCCTCACCAACTTGTATTAGGTTAGATTTAATGCTATCTTTCACATACAGGGCCACTGCTCCTCCTTTCTTGCCTTCTCTGTCTCTTCTGTATAAAGAGTATTCTGGTATGGTTATGTCCCAGTCATTTCTTTCATTAAACCATGTCTCCGTAACAGCCACTAAATCTACATTCTCAGATGCCATTATTGACCCAAGTTCATTGATTTTTTTACCTAAACTGCGAGCATTTGTAGACAGGACTCTGAGCTTATCATTTCTTAACCTCTGTGCTTCTGACCTGTTCTGGCATTGTTTCGGGGGGCAATTGGACTCTCTTAAAATACTCTTGTATTTTCACTCTTTTGCCCCCCCCCCCCTTCCTAGTTTAAATACTCTTTCGCAAATTCTTGGAGTTGTTCACTAAGTACATTTGTTCCTTTGAGAGAAAGATGCAAACCATCTTTTTTGTACAGTTCCTTTCTATTCCAAGTAGAGCTATCATGAGAAACAAAGCCAAATCCTTGCTCTTGACACCATTTACTAAGCCATATGTTGAACTCCTTCATGCGCCTCTGCCTATCATTCTGAACATTATGCACAGGCAGAACTTCAGAAAATGAAATGGTGGATGCAAAATCCTGTATGTCATTTCCAAGTGTGATAAAAGATTTTTTCACCTCTGACACTTCATTGCAAGCCAGGTCATTTGTCCCTAGATGGACAAGAACATCCACGTCCCCTTCCTGCTTTGCTTGCTTAACAATATTAATAATACGTCTTCTATCTCGCCTAGCAGTAGCACCAGGGAGACATCTCACAAAACCATTTTCTTTACGCTCCACACTTCTTATGATTGAATCCTATGATTGAATCATTGAGTCCTTGGCTGCAGTCTTGCATACATTAGACATATGAGTCGATGGTTTCTCAACCTCTGTGCTTGAGTCCATATCCATGTTGTCCTTACATTCTGAGAGTGCTGCAAATGAATTTTGGAGAACCACTGACTGTGGGACTTGTCTTCTATCCACCACTCTAAGTCTTCCAGAACCTACAGTAACCCATCTGCCATTTCTGGGGGTCCTCTGTGGCAGTGGCATTGCAGCAGTCCCAGCTGGAATTTGTTTAACAGATAATTTAAATATCTCTGATTTCAAAAATGCAATTTCCTGCTGCAGTAAGGAGAATTGCCTACAGATCTGACAGCATCCGAATCTCCAAATAGTGGAACATGAAATAAATGCACAACAATTCCTGCACTGAATCAAGTCTGCCATTTTAAAGAGGAGAAAAAAAAATTGTAAATTTAAGTCAAACAAATCTTACCTTTTTTTTTCTTTGTCCACCTTCCAGCCTACCTCCTGACTATCTCCTGCAATATCTCTTCACTGTACTTAAAATGTTGTACTTGAATGGTGTACTTGCAGCTAATGAATTAGGCCAGCTAATTAGTATTTCTCTATATATACACACTTCTTCACAGCTCCTCCCCCAGCAACAATTGTAACACCTTAATGGGCTAGTCTCATTAGCAAATGCAAATAGCAAACACCTGACCAAATTCCTTTCCCCTTCTCAAACAATAGCCTGCAAAAAACACAGATGAGTCAGTTGCAAACTCCAAGCCAATCTCTTCAGTTTCCTGCAATATCTCTTCACTGTACTTAAAATTTTGTACTTGAATGGTGTACTTGCAGCTAATGACAGGTGGGGGGGCAGTGTGACAGGAGAATGGTATCTGAGAAGTATGACATTAGGACATTAGGGCGGAGTGTGATAGAAGGGGTCACTGTGAAATAAGGGGGGGCAGTGTGACAAGAAAGGGCAGTATGATGGGGGAGTGTTTTGGGGGGCAGTATGAAAGGGGGTCAGTGTGATAAGAGGGAGCGGTAGGACAGGGAAATTTTGTGACAAAAAAAGGGTACCTGGGAAGTATGACAGGAGGGGGGGCAGTGTGATAAGAGGGAAGCAATGTGATAAGAGGGGGCAGTGTAATGAGGGAGAACTGTGAAAGGAGGGGGGCTGTTTAACAAGAGGGGGCAGTATGACGGGGGTAGTGTGACAGGAGCGGGGTAAATATGACAGAAGAGGGAAGTGTGACGAGGGGGCAGAATGATGGAGGGGCAATGTTACAGAAGGGAGGCAGTATGACAGGGGGGGTATTGTGACAAAGGGGCAGGGTGATGGGAACAGTGTGACAGAAGGGGGCAGTGTGATGGGGGGACAGTATGACATGGGCAGTGTAAACAAAAGGGGGGCTGTGTGACAGGTGGGGGGGCAGTATGATAAGAATAGAGGCACTGTGACAGGTGGGGGGAAAGTGTGATAAGAAGGGGCTGACTGACAGGTGGAAATGGAAGTCTGATAGGTGGAGGGCAGTGTGATAAGAACTGCAATTACTCCCCTGTGCTATTGTGTTCTGAAAGGGGAACTCACCTGGGCTTGAACCTGGGACCTCCACTGTGTCTGGCAATGACTGCTTGCTGAGCCACTTGGAGTGCTGGACAGCTCCCTGGACAAATCCTTGAATGATTCTGCCGTGAATCCTAATTGCCTTGAACCTTGAACCCTTTGCTCCTCCAATGAACTTCTTGATTTAAGCCATATGTCTTTGCACTTTCTGGTTACCAGAATATTGTGCCTTCTCCAGCCAATATCTCGCTTGTCTCTCCTGCTGCCGTCTGTATCTCCGCTACCATTTGTTATCGACATTTGGCTTGTTCCTCGACTTTGCTTCTGTTTATCCCAACCTGCAACTACTCGTAACCGACCTTGGCTATTCCTTGACTATGCTTCTGCTTGACCCCTACCTGCTATATTTGATATTGGACCCTGGTTTGCTCACCTCCTGGAGGACCACGGCCTGGTGCTAACATGCAGCAAAATGCATCTCCACCATCAGGAGCTCTGGTGAACACCGGTTAGTACTTAGATTCCGCACCTCAGGTGAGCCTGCATCATCTGCCTGGGTGACCTGACTGCGTTCCTATCCTGTGGGTTCCTGTGTGAGCTTCCACTGCTATAGCTACTGGTCTTTGAGCCTGACCTCTGATCATGACACTAGAGGAAGATAACTGAAAACAATAGGACCCAGAACCATGAAAGAGCTCAGCTTGAAATAGCCAAACATTTGCCAACGACACTCTGTGGAGTGTTCACTCAAGCACACAAAGTCCTGCAAAAAAGCAGATGGCCATCTATCATTATCAGGTATGGCCTTCTAACAATTAGGTTTGGAAAGTGGGGGATAATATGGAGTAGGCTTGGGTTGGATAATTTACTAGTTGGGATATAGGTTTGGTTAGATTCTAGGACAATATCTCCCCGGACAATATCCCCCCGGACAATATCCCCCGGACAATATCCCCCCGGACAATATCCCCCCTGGACAACATGCCCCCAGACAATATTCCCCCTGGACAACATCCCCCCCGGACAATATCCTCCCTGGACAATATCCCCCTAGACAATATCCCCTCTCTAACCCTAACCCTATGTCCAGGATGTTTTCCGGGGGGATATTGTCCCGGGGGATAATGTCCTGGGGATATTGTCCGGGGGGATATTGTCCTCACACCCTTTGGTTAACAGTCCTGCTAGGGACATTATGAGTTCTAGATACTGGCTTGGTTTCTACAGTATGTACTGAATATGTAAAGTGAGAGGGGAAGTTTGCATTGAACTCATGTTAAGCAAGTTTTACCACAGAACTGATTAGCCTGTGAAAAAAATAAAAAATAAAATCACCACTCTTCTGCAAATAAACAATTATTTTTTTTTTTTTTGCAACTTGCTAGCAATCACTGGCAATATTATGCAACTTGGTGACAGTCTTTTACAGTGTCTAGTAACAGCAGTCCTTCACATGAAAGTTTTTTCTAACAATGTAGTCCCCTATTTGCAGTATGGCAACCTTTTTTGTCACATCAATAAATCTATGTGGAAAATTGAATGCTGGACTAAGAAAAAAATAGCCAGCTGCATCTGCGTGAGCAATCAAGCCTATACAGATGGTGTTGGCTAGTAAATCCCCTAGTCCAGCAATTAACTTCCCACATAGATTCACACATGAAAGTCCTATTTTGAGTCAACTGAATTCTCTTTTAACTGAAGCCCCGATGAAGGGGGATTGTTTCCTGGCCCCTAAAGTGCATTGGCCATTTTTTTGTGCAAACCAAAACATTTATTTGGGCAATTTAATCATAGCCCGGTGCTCCTTCCGTTGGTGCATGTTTTTTCTTTTGTCACATAGCTGGCTCATGTCATTTGACAAATATCTAACTACAGACAGGTGCAAACTCAAGCTCAAATTTTTGCTGCCTTCCAGTTGTGGGTCCAGACTATAGGTGCTGTATGTGTGTACATAGATCAAAATTCAGTCAAAGGTGAAGATGAAAATGTTGAGCTTCTAAAATGAGCAGAGCTCTCTTCTTGGAGAGCATGCAGAATCTGATATATGGTTGTATTTTATTAGAACTGATGGTGGAGGTTAAAAAAAAAAAAAAATTCTCCAGTGATTATATAGTACTAAACAGTTTATTAGCATACTTGTTCATCAACAAGTTAAATAGAGCTTCAGCTTTGCTCTAAGCCTTTAAAGTGTATCTATAGACAAGTGGTAGAAACCGAAAAGTATCTTTTTTATGTGTCCTTTTGGGGAGATTTCCCTTCCTTCTTGTCTTGGAAACAGGAACAGGAAGACTGTCTTTCAATTCCAGTTTCAGTATGTTGAAGGCAAATCCTTGCTTGCACTACTGGATGGCTTCTTCAGGCAATGGCAGAGCTCATTAGAACAGTGCTCTGCTTGTGGAGGAGAACTGGCACTGAAAGGACTGTCCGATGCCAATTGCTGGCTCTGTGTAGCACATTTTTGACAAAGCAAGAAAGCTCAAGCGGCTGAATCATAGAATGGTATGTATGCAAGGAACTCCAAAAATGCCAAGCATCCAAAGGTCACATGCAAAGGCCTCTCTTTTGGAGGCCCAGTATATATGTAGCGTACCCCTTAAAGTGCCACTGGATAAATGCACCCCCCTGAGTATGAGCTACTGAGTAATTCTGCTACAACCACTCACACCCTCCCAACCAGAGGACAACAATATCAATGTAAGTGAGTCTGTAATTTTATTTGTTAAAAATGCTAACACAAAATTTACAGCACCACATATGGGAAGAAACAATACCCCTAATGCTAGACATAGACCTACTAGGCTAATAATAACCCTTCCCCCTCCCAGGGAACAGCCATGATGATTTTATATATTAACCGCTTGCCGGCCGCCGCAAGTACATATACTGCGGTGGTCAGCCCCGGCCAGGCAAAGTGACGTACCGGTACGTCACTAGCCTGTGAGCCAATAGGGGGCGAGCGCGCGCCGCCGGAGGCGCACTCCCGCCGCCGCTCATTCCCTAACAACTAACAAGTCCGCGCGTGTGACCGTCGGACCCGATGTCCGCCGGTCACTCGAGATCGTCCGCTGTGAAGGGAGAAAGGCAGGCGGCTAATGTAAACAAAGCCGCCTGTCATTCTTCCCTGTGTAATAGCAGAGATCTAACGGTCCTGCTATGTAGGACCGTAGATCTCTGCTGTTACATGTAAAGCCACATCCCTGCACAGTTAGAAACACGCCCCTAGGGACACACTTAACCCCTCCTTCTCCAATAAAGTTTACCCCTTCCCTGCCATTGTCATTTTTACAGTAACAGTGCATATGTATAACACTGATTACTGTAGTAATGTCACTGGTACCCCCAAAAGTGTCAAAAATGTCAGTCAAGGGTCCGATCTGTCCGCCGCAATGTCGCAGTCCCGCAAAAAAAATCGCAGATTACTCGTTAAAAAAAAAATGACAAAAATCTTTCCCTTAGTTAGTAAATGCAATAACTTTTGCGCAAACCAATCAAAATACGCTTATTGTGATTTATTTTACCAAACATATGTAGCAGAAAATAAATTGGCCAAAAGTGTTAAAAAATTTAGATTTTTACATTTTTTGGGGGAATTTCAAATAAATAAATTTGAAAAATATTGTTATTTTTGCAAAATTGTCGCAATTTTTTTGTTTATAGCGCATGATCAAAAAATCGCAGAGGTGATCAAACACCACCAAATGAAAGCTCTATTTGTAGGAAAAAAAGGACGTCAAATTAGTTTAGGTACAGCGTCGCACGACCGCGCAATTGTCCGTTAAAGTCACGCAGTGCCGAATCGCAAAATAGGGCTTGATCAGGAAGGGGGTAAAATCTTCTGGGGCTTAAGTGGTTAATGTCAGAGAAAGTCAGCTTAAACTGTAGCGAGGATACTCTGACCCAGTAGCGACAGCCATGTAATGTACATATCAGCATCAAGCACTTTCTAACTATTCTGTTACTAGGCCTCATTGTGTGACCTCAGTAAGCTCAAATTTGCCTGCAGGACTTTAGGAAAGATTCCCAACCACAACATTCTATTAAACAGAATTTTGCAACTTCACAAAGTAAGTAAGCAATCAAGATGTGGGTATGCTCAGAGACTATTCAGGGCTGGCAGTCTCTGTAGTCTGCCGGCTTCATTGGGGCCCTTTATATTGCTGTACTTAAGGGTATCCCTCTGGGTGTCTCTCTCCTATGTTACAGCAGAAGGCTGAATGAACTAGTAAATGTCTCCCCATCTGCTGAGGACAATTTTGGTGGGGGGGGGGGGGGGGAAGGAGGGAGTATTTTAGAAAATAAAACTGATAACTGTATAATTGGCAAATAATATACAGAAGGGAGTCTATGCTCTAGTGAAGTAAGTCAAGGTTCGAGATGATGTTGTATAATAGTCAATGACAGCAAGGAGCAGGTTGATAGCACACCCCTCACTAATTTGGTGAAAGGGAATGTGGTGAAGTATCACAGCAGCATAAAATGTATAAAGCAAAAAGGTAGGTATCCAACCCTTTCACTTTCTGACTCCGGCACTTCCTTTGCTTGGTCTTGCTGGATGAGGGACCCCTCAGGAGTTTTACAATTCTCCGGCATTAGTGTTGCAGATCTTTCTACCCTAAAGTCCCTGGAGAGCAGGAGCAATTTTTGGTGATGGCGCTGAGTTTCCTGGCCAACACGTCTGGACCGATGAGGCCATTGTGATGCAAAAAAGCTACAGACAGGATGAAGATCTGGCACAAGAACCCGACCCGATAAGTGTTGATAAAGCAAACATGTATTGAGCTATCAGGTGGGTGATGGTAGGCCATGTGAGCACTCAGACTCCGCAAGCTCCATACTTCTCTCCTCCTTGTCTGGCATCAAGTGCCCCAGTTTTTCCAAGCATCTGTGCTAAATAATATTATTATTTTTCCTTCCTGTTAGTGGGACTTCTGGGAACAGCAGTTTCCTACCGAAATAATACAGTTCTAAATAGCAGCACCGGAACTAGCTATCCCATAATCCATTTCTTTAGCACATCCTCATTGTGGCCTCCGACCTGAGCTTATCAGAGTGGAGCAATGAAAGTTAATGGGACCTGCAGTTCCACAGGAACCAGTTCAATTAAATTACACATCACATTAAATTCTTTGTGACAGTGCCTGACTACATGTATTTTTTAATTTCAATATTTTTATTGTTTCTTCAAGTATAGAAACAATATCAAAGACAGTAGAGTCATAGTTTTCAAAAGCATGAGTCACATATACTTGTGTAAGAGGATAAACATATTAGATATCAACATCACATAGTACCACCATGCCACAGTGAACATGCAGTTCTAGAAATGTTATTAAAAAAATAAATTACAACTGAACTGAGTGCTATGTGCCTGGGAGGAGACAGATTAAGTTGGCAAAGCAGAGGAATTGTAGACTGTTTGGCCTTTGCTGTGTAAAACCCAACCTCCACATCGTTTCTAAAGAAAAAAAAGTAAAAAAAAAAAAAAAAAAGAAAGACACAAAGAAATTGCAGCTGGGAATCTAAGACACAATTCAGGTTAGTACATTTACAATAAACTACATTATATTGTTAAAAGTATTGGGACACCTGCCTTTAAACGCACATAAACTTCAATGGCATGCCAGTCTACAAAGGCAAGCAGTCACTTTCAGCGCTATGAGGTTCTCCATAGTGTAGAATAAGGATGATCGAACTTTTGAAAAGTTCGGTTCGGCCAGAACATCCGAACTTCCCGAAAGTTCGGCCCGGATTTCAGAACCCCATTGAAATCAATTTGACCCGAACTTCGGTAATCAAAAAACACCATTTTTAAGCCCTAAAACCAAATAAATGCCCCTAAAAAGTGCCTAGGGTTCTGGGTCATGCCCCATTAACTATTAATCACACAAAAAAAAGTTCTTAAAAATTGTCATTTTTGATAAAAAAAGCCAATTATTGAAAAAAAAAAAAAAAAGAGAGAGATTTTTTGATTTTGACTTTGGATTTAGTATCTGGGGGGTCTAAAAAGTGACATATATAGGTGTGATAGTAGCAGAAATATATTACTGTAAATGATTTCATTAGCGCAAGCATATATTTCTGCTACTATCACACTGCTACTATGACTGCAAAGAACCCAAAAAAATGCCTTCTATTAACCACTTTAATACAGGGCACTTCCCTCCCTTCCCGCCCAGGCCAATTTTCCCCTTTTAGCGCTGTTGCATTTTGAATGACAATTGCGCGGTCATGCAACACTGTACCTACACCAAATTTATGTCATTTTCCCCCCACAAATAGAGCTTTCTTTCGGTGGTATTTGATCATCTGTGCGATTTTTACTTTTTGCTAAACAAATAAAAAAAGACCGAAAAGTTTAAAAAAAAATAAATAAATTTTGTTTATGTTATACAATTTTGTAAATAAATAATTTTTTTCCTGCACTGATGAGCACTGATGAGACTGCACTGACAGGCACTGATGAGGAGGCACTGATGGGGTGGCACTGATGGGGTGGCACTGATAGGCGGCACTGATAGGCGGCACTGATATGCGGCACTGATAGGCACTGATATGTGGCACTGATAGGTAGCACTGATATGCAGCATTGGTGGGCACTGATAGGCGGCACTGCTGGGCACTGATAGGCGGCATTGATGGGCACTGATAGGTGGCACTGACAGGCACTGATAGGTGGCACTGACGGGCACTAATGGGCACTGATAGGCGGCACTGGTGGGCACTGATGGGCACTGATGGGCGGCACTGATCGGCACTGACGGGCGGCACTGATGGGCACTAATGGGCACTGATAGGCGGCACCGGTGGGCAATAATGGGCACTGGTGGGCGACACTTAAGGATGGCAATGATGGGCACTTGTGGGCAGCACTGATAGGGAGGGCACTGGTGGGCAGCACTAATGTTGTGGGCAATGGGGGGCTCCCTGAGCCCTGATTGCCATCCCTGGTGGCCATAGTGGGCATCCCTGGGGTCATAGTGGGCATCCCTGGGGTCATAGTGGGCATCCCTGGTGGATCTAGTGGCATCCCCCCCCGAGGGTCTGCACTGGTAATCAATGATCTGATTACCAGTGCCGACCCCCCCCCCTGTCAGGGGAGCCGCCGATCGGCGCTCCTTTACTCGTGCCTGTCAGGCACGAACTAAGGAAAGCCGATCAACGGCTGTTCCTATTTACTATGTGACCAGCCGTGATTGGACACGGCTGATCACATGGTAAAGAGCCTCCGTCAGAGGCTCTTTACCGAGATCGGAGATGCAGGGTGTCAGACTGACACCTCGCATCACCGATCGCCGCTCTGCGCGCCCCCGGGGGGCGCCCAGAGCAGAGTTATCCTGCCGCCGTCATATGACGTCCGGTCAGGATAACTCAACCACATTCCCGCCGTCATTTGCCTATAGGGCGGGCGGGAAGTGGTTAAACCGTCAAGGTGTTACAGCAGCGAAGCCAACCCCCTGTCTGAACGTTTTCTAATACAAACGATCTTTTTAATTATGGTTCTGGACATGCTACAGAGCTGAAACTTCACATGTACACTTTTTAGATCCACCAGATCTGAAATCCAAAGTAAAAATCAAAAAATCTCTCTTTTTTTTTTTTTTTTTCAATAATTGGCTTTTTTTTATCAAAAATTACAATTTTTAAGAACCTATTTTTGTGTGATTTTGTGTCTGGGGGGTCTAAAAGGTGTACCTGTGAAGTTTCAGCTCTGTAGCATGTCCAGAACCAGAAAAAAAAAGGATTATATGTATTAGAAAACTTTCAGCTCAGGGGGTTAGCTTCTCTCCACACCTTGCCGGTTTCAAAGCAGGCATTTTTTTGGGTTCTTTGCAGTCAGGAAAAACATCTGAACTTGTGTATAGTGGTACTGTGCACAAGTTCAGATGTTTTGCCTGCCTCCAAAACCCCCCAAAAAATGCCAGCAAAAACATACCTGGGCATTCTTTTTTTGACGCTATCGTTTTTTAGCATTTTTTTGGGTTCTTTTGAGGCAGGCAAAACATCTGAACATGTGTATAGGTTGTATATATACACATATATGTCTGAATATATACCCCTAGACATATATAGGTGTGATAGTAGCAGAAATATATTACTGTAAATGATTTCATTAGCGCAAGCATTTATTTCTGCTACTATCACACCTATATATGTCTAGGGGTATATATTCAGACATATATGTCTATATATACCCCCTATACACATGTTCAGATGTCATGTCTGACATCAAACATGTCCTCAAAAAAGCACTGGCAGTGGCAGCCCCTGCAGCATAAAAAATGCTTGGCTGGTGAGAAGACATATGGGTGTGCCGAAGCAATTCAGAGAAATGATCATTTCTCTATAGCGGTCACCCTGCTATGGAAGGGTTTTGTCACCCTGCCATAGCAGTCACTGCCAGTTAACCCTACACTACACTACGGTCCCCTTACACTTAACACTTTCCCTACAGAAACTGAATTTTTGAAGCTAACTTAACTGTAAAGGAGCACTCTAACTACACTAGATATCCCTTTCCTCACACTAATAAATGCTAAATGACACTTTTAAAGTAAAATTAACAGAACTGCTTCCACTCTCTTCCATGTCCAGTATAACAATGCTAGGAATATGGCGGGGGCGATCTTATATACTGGGGGGCATATTCACTAATGATTGGTCTAGGGACCCCCTAGTCACTCCAATCACATTCCTAGCATTCTCCTGCCCCCTCAATTGGCTTTTGCTAATGGTTCTGGTCCAATCACGGGCTTTTAAAGCCCATTTCCTGAAGCATTGCATTTTGGGCGGTTCTGGTTGCCGAATTCCGAACTTTTTGGGCAAAAAGTTCTAAATTCGGCCGAACCTCGAACACCCAATGTTCGGGCCGAACCGATGGTCGATCCGAACCGTTCGATCATCCCTAGTGTAGAACAGCAAGGACAATGGTAAATAACTAAGCAGATGCTGACCTCCTCAGATGGGATGGTTCGATTAATACAACAAAAACAAAAGAAAATGAAAGGCGCAAGCACCTAGTGCATTACCAAAAAACATTTACACAATAGTAAGATCAACAAAAAATGGGTACTCACAAGATGGAAAATTAGAGCAGGGCATAAAAACACACACAATGCTGAACAGTGTGGACACACATGTAAAAAGCCAATGCGTTACAAAGTAGCTTAGCTCTGAGGAAGAAGAGTGGGCCGCCGAAACGCGTTTAGAAGATTTAAGACATCCTTCAAACCTGTTATTTGAAAGATTTGTGTAATTTTCATGCCACCCTTGCAGCCACATGAACAGGACCCTCTTCTCACTGTACAATATATATATATATATATATATATATATATATATATATATATGCACTGCTCAAAAAAATGAAAGGAACACTTTTTAATCAGAGTGTAGCATCAAATCAGTTAAACTCCTGGGATATGTTAATCAGTTTCAGCTGATTTGGTGTTAATGAAATTAACAACAGGGGCAACAATGAGACAACCTCCAAAACAAGAATGGCTTTACAGGTGGAGGCCACTAAATTTTTTTCCCTACTCATCTTTTCTGACTGTTTTTCACTAGTTTTACATTTGGCTAGGGTCAGTGTCATGACTGGAAGCATGAGGCAATACCTAGACCCTATAGATGTTGCACAGGCATTCCAATGGGCCATTGCCAGAAAGTTTGCTGTGTCTCCCACCACAGTCTCAAGAGCATTGAGGAGATTCCAGGAGACAGGCAGTTACTTCAGGAGATCTGGACAGGGCCGTAGAAGGTCCTTACCCCTTCAGCAGGACCGGTATCTGCTCCTTTGTGCAAGAAAGAACAGGATGAGAACTGTCAGAGCCCTACAAAATGACCTCCAGCAGGCCACTGGTGTGAATGTGTGAATGACCAAACATTCAAAAACAGACATCAGGATGGTTGCCTGAGGACCCAACGTCCTTTAGTGGGCCCTGTGCTCACTGCCTGGCACTGTGGAGCTCGATTGGCATTTGCCATTTAACACCAGAATTGGCAGGTCCACCACTGGCGCCCTGTGCTTTTCACAGATGAGATCAGGTTCACCCTGAGCACCATGTGACAGACGTGTAAGGATCTGGAAAAGCCAGGGAGAACATTATGCTGCCTGTAACATTGTTCAGCATGACCGATTTGGTGGTGGGTCAGTGATGGTCTGGGGAGGCATATCCATGGAGGGACGCACAGACCCCTACAGGCTAGACAATGGTATCCTGACTGCCATTAGGTATCAGGGTGAACTCTTTGGACGCATTGTCAGACCCTACACTGGTACAGTGGGTCCTGAGTTCCTCCTGGTGCACGACAATGCCCGGCATCATGTGGCGAGAGTATGCTGCCAGTTTCTGGAGGATGAAGGAATTGATGCCATTAAATGGCCCCCATGCTCACCTGACCTAAATCCAAAAGAACACCTCTGGGACAATACGTTTTGGACCATCTGATGCCACCAGGTTGCACCTCAGTCTGTTTAGGAGCTCAGTGATGCCCTGATCCAGATCTGGGAGGAAATACCTCAGGACACCATCCGTCATCTCAAAAGGAGCATGCCCTGGGGTTGTCAGCCTTGCATACATGCACATGGGGGCCATACAAACTACTGAGGACCATTCTGAGTTGCTGCAATGAAATTTCAGCAAAATGGACTAGCCTTTAAATCCAGCCCTCTGTAGGTTGATAATTTTAATTTCCATTACCTAGTCCATATCAGTATAGATTGCCAGCATGATATTTTTCCCCATTGGGATATGATGTGTTTTAAAAGTGTTCCTTTAATTTTGCCCTTCCCTTTTTAAGACCCTCCTGAAATTATTCAGGATTAATTTACAGGTGCATTTTATCTACTTTAAGTGGGTTTTTCACTGTACACAGGTCCTAAAAATGGCATTGTCTCTTTAAATATACTCATAGGTCCTTCCAGAAATCCACTGTGCTCCTAACTTTCTAGGCACTTTATCCCAAACACTGAAAACCCATGGAATGGTATCAATCCAATTAATTTACTATTTGGAGCTTCTCTATTATGTTGTGAAGATGGGGAAAAAAGTAGGTGTTGTAGTCCTAACACAATTTCTTACTCCCTACGGTGACAACTTTTCCTCCTAAGATACAGTACAGTGAGAAAGAGCTAGGTCACCCTTTACAGGAAGAATATTACTGGGGGAAAATCCAGGTAGGGGTACGATGAAGATAGAAGATAAAAATAATAGAATAGAAGACTATGTTTCCCTCATTACACATTTATTTAAAGGGTAATAAAGGACAAAAAGCATTAAAATGAGAACTAAATCAGCCCACACATCTAAGGAACAGAAAACTGCAATATATAATTTTTTTTTGTTCTTGGGTACAAATACACTCTAATAATAGGATTACCCTTGGAGATTTGGGATCTTTATAAATGTAGTCTCATCCATATCCATGCTGTATTTCCTAATATACTTCTATGTCCTTAACATTTACAATGTTTGTACATTATCCAATGTTACTATTTTATACTATTATTAACATTGTATTTTATATGAATATTGTGTCATTAGAGGAGAATACCCCCATGGTGATAAACTGAGCAAATGACTAAATGCTCTCATTATGTTATTAAATATAATTGTGCCTATTGCCATTTCTGCTGAGGAAAGCCATTCTCTGAAGGCGTTTCCCTTTCTTCTTGCAGTATTAGTCCCGGCTCTAGAATATGTCATTCCAGTTGGGACTTTAATTCCCATACCTTGAAAGATCGCTCCATATAAAAAGTGTTTCTCATGGAGACAAAAGACTGCAGGACAGTGAGGAGGTAAGTGTGCTTCTACTTCATGCATTGTGCAACATCACTGTTTGTGGGAAGTAATATATACCGTAATTTTCAAAAAAGGTATTTTATGTGGTTTCCTTTATCATGATGCTCACCAACAGACATACATTGTGTGTTGACGGATCTTCTGTGCTCCTTTCCAACAAAGAGTTTTTATTCATAAAGTGTTGATTCTTAAAGGATATCTATTCTCTAAGAAATGAGTAGGGTATGATTAACCACTCCTGAATAGTTCTACTCACTTGGCCATCATATCAATCCATTGGTGCAGTGTTTGCTGAGATAATGGCCCAGAACAAGTATGCAGATCCATCTTGCTTCATACATTTTCCAGTTTGGTGACTCAAAAAACTCAGGTCAGAGACAGCCAGGCCACATTTCAGAAGGAGGTCAGCAATAGAAGACTATGTTTCCCTCCATAGACATTTCTTTAAAGGGTAACAACAATATTTTAATGTTTTGACGAGGCACAAGCTCATCTTGCTTGCTATCTTACCTAGGTAGCATAACGTTCTGTAATGCCTTCTCTAGACTCTGGCACTTGCCATTAGTGCCTGGGTTTGGCTCCATCTTTCATGTCCATTTTGTATGTATTACTTTGTTACTGCTTTGTGGTTTCTTTGTGTACATTTGCCAAGCATTTGAGTTGAAACTTTGACCATTGCACTTGATGATGTCTTCAAATGTGGGAGGTAATGATAGGAGAGGTTTTAAGGTATATATGTGTAGCACCCTTCTAGTTAGGTGCTAGGTAAAAGCATTTGTTTGCTTCATCTGCTTATCAGGGGAGCCTAATCAGTAGTTTTGCCTATGACATGTGTCCATGTGTGATTCACTTGGTCTGAGGGAGTGTCCCCACTGTATCCAATATCTGCCTGTTGGACGGTGAAGGAAACCCAGCCAGTGACACAGGCTTTTGTGGCTGTCCCAGTGGGAGGGCACAACAGCGGTGCATCCTGGGGATAGGTCATTAAAGCCGGGGGCACATGTGACAGGGCATCTTTGGGAGAGAAGCCAGGTTCCAGGAGGAGGGTGATGGCTGTCTCTCCTCCTGTCAGCAAGGAAGGTGGTCACAGGCAGCCGGCCTAGTGAGCCAAGTGTGGGGCTGAGCCAGAAAGTCCAAAGGATACTGACTGGGAGCAAGTGGCAGAGCAACCTGAGGAAAAACAGTGTCCGTGAGTACCAGGGAGCTTGCCAGGGGTCTGCCCAGGAAGGGGACCACTCCGGTGAGAGTCAGTGGACAGGGGGCTGGCACGCACAGCAAGTGAGAAAGGGGGTGCCAAGTTGAGACCCTGAAGAATAACTTTAAAAAGAACACATTCAGATATCTTCACTTCTGTGGCAAGGTGAAGCAGCGGCCTTGCTGCATACACTACAACTAGATGTGCTCAATATAAGTTGGAGTCTCCCATCCAAGTTCTAAAATAAAACACAAAAATCAAATCCCCTGGACTGTTCATTGTCTGAGTCAAGTCTTAAAGTGATACGTTTTACAGACTGTTGCTATGGGTAACCCAGGGGAATCCACTCTCAGCAGCTCCCAAGGTGGCAGTGCTACATATGGTCTTCTGTTTCACTTCACTGTTGTCCTAAAGAAGTCAAGTTTGTGCCTTATTGGAACGTCCAAAAAAACCTTATTACTGAGCGTTCAACTTTCAAGGCCCATGAGTGCTGTCTTATTTTTTTTAATTATATGTATCTCTGTCAAATGTAATTTTTATCTAATGACCTTGTACAAATACCTTTTATCGATGAGATGAGCTCAAACTGAAAAGTCCTTTCTTTTCTTGTGTAAAAAACAAAAAATGTATTTAAAGTGTTACTAAACCCACAACAGTAAAATCAGTCTGTATATGCAGTAAAGCATGCTTGTTATACTCACTGTGAAACCTCAGGGGTTAAACCCTCGCATTGTGTAAAAAGGCTGTTTAATCCTCTATTCTCTGATCCTCCCCTTCTTCCACAGTTCCCAAGAACAGAGCCTTGGAGGCCCTCTGCACATGCTCAGTTTGATGTGTATTGCTTGAGAGTTTTTTTTCTTGGGAGTGTGCATGTGATCGGCACAGGGCCAATCAGCACTGTCCAGACAGAGGTTCAGGGGCCATGCAACCTCATAGGACAGTCCGAGTAGAATGACAACTCCTCCTACAAGCTTTAACTAGACACTCATAGAAGTCATAAGACTGCTTTATACTACTGATGAGAAAAGGTATTTAGCAGTTTATATTTAGAAAAATGATTGTATTTCCATGTTCTGTGTACTGTGGGAGACCAGATATTGTGAATACAGGCTCCTGGGTTTAGTAACACTTTAATCGCAAAATAAAAAAATAATTACAGGATGCATATTGTGATATCAAATATGAAACAATATAAAAAACTATAGCAATGCTATTGAAATAAGGTTTTTGCTAAGTTCTTGTAAGCATGTAAATCTATATGTATGAATGTATGTGAGTCCTTCTTGTGTGAGCTGCCAAGTCTTTTATAAAATAAAGTCCCTATCACCCCCCATTAAACGTACAACTCATTGTCCCTTTAAAAAAGTGATGGCACAATGTGGCACCCCAGATGCTTTGGAACTACTTTTCCCATGATGCTCCTGTACTCTGCAGTGTAGTTGAGCATCATAGGAAATGTAGTTCCAAAACATCTGGGGTGCCAAGGTTTGCCATCACTGCCCTATATGGTGAAGCAGCAGTTGGCTTGGCTTCTTAGTAAAATAATGTGCAGCTGTTGAAATTCAAGTCTCAGTAAGGCCTCTTTCTCTTGCATCAGAGATTGCAGGAAGGGAAAACTGTAATATGCTAGATAGATAGATAGATAGATAGATAGATAGATAGATAGATAGATAGATAGATAGATAGATAGATAGATAGATAGATAGATAGATAGATAGATAGATAGATAGATAGATAGATAGATAGATAGATAGATAGACATCCATATATACTGTCTATCTATCTATCTATCTATCTATCTATCTATCTATCTATCTATCTATCTATCTATCTATCTATCTATCTATCTATCTATCTATCTATCTATCTATCTATCTATCTATCTATCTATCTATCTATCTATCTATCTATCTATCTATCTATCTATCTATCTATCTATCTATCGCTATATATTTAGTACCCTAGAAGTTTATTTGTCATCTGAATTTAATATTATTACATATACCAATACATATATGCATAATGTAATGTTCTTTCCTCTATTAATATATTAATCAAGAAATATTACAGTAGAAAGGACTTATATATGTTATGTACTCTTTAAATGGCAATTGTGTTCTTCATGTTTTATAGTTTTTTTTTTTTTTGCCAATGAAAATTTAATACAGAGTATACTTATGAGAATATATATGTACATACATACATACATACAGTATCTCACAAAAGTGAGTACACCCCTCACATTTTTGTAAATATTTTATTATATCTTTTCATGTGATAACACTGAAGAAATGTAATTTTGATACCATGTAAAGTAGTGAGTGTGCAGCTTGTATAACAGTGTAAATTTGCTGTCCCCTCACAATAACTCAACACACAGCCATTAATGTCTAAACCACTGGCAACAAAAGTGAGTACACCCCTAAGTGAAAATGTTCAAATTGGGCCCAGTTAGCCATTTTCCCTCCCCGGTGTCATGTGACTCATTAGTGTTGCAAGGTCTCAGGTGTGAATGAGGAGCAGGTGTGTTAAATTTGGTGTTATCGCTCTCACTCTCTCATACTGGTCACTGGAAGTTCAACATGACACCTCATGGCAAAGAACTCTCTGAGGATCTGAAAAGAAGAATTGTTGCTCTACGTAAAGATTACCTAGGCTATAGGAAGATTTCCAAGACCCTGAAACTGAGCTGAAGCATGGTGGCTAAGACCATACAGTGGTTTAACAGGTTCCACTCAGAACAGGCCTCGCCATGGTCAACCAAAGAAGTTGAGTGCACATGCTCAGTGTCATATCCAGAGGTTGGCTTTGGGAAATAGACGTATGAGTGCTGCCAGCATTGCTGCAGAGGTTGAAGGGGTGGGGGGTCAGCCTGCCAGTGCTCAGACCATACGCCGCACACTGCATCACATTGGTCTGCATGGCTGTCATCCCAGAAGGAACCCTCTTTAAAGATGATGCACAAGAAAGCCCGCAAACAGTTTGCTGAAGAAAAGCAGACTAAGGACATGGATTACTGGAACCATGTCCTGTGGTCTGATGAGACCAAGATAAACCTATTTGGTTCAGATGGTGTCAAGTGTGTGAGGCAGCAACCAGGTAAGGAGTACAAAGACAAGTGTGTCTTGCCTACAGTCAAGCATGGTGGTGGGAGTGTCATGGTCTCGGGCTGTATGAATGCTGCCAGCACAAGGGAGCTACAGTTTATTGAGGGAACCATGAATGCCAACATGTACTGTGACATACTGAAGCAGAGCATGATCCCTTTCCTTTGGAGACTGGGCCACAGGGCAATATTCCAACATGATAATGACCCCAAACACACCTCCAAGATGACCACTGCCTTGCTAAAGAAGCTGAGGGTAAAGGTGATGGACTGGCCAAGCATGTCCCCAGACCTAAACCCTATTGAGCATCTGTGGGGCATCCTCAAACAGAAAGTGGAGGATCACAAGGTCTCTAACATCCATTAGTTCTGTGATGTCTTCATAGAGGAGGGGAAGAGGACTCCAGTGGCAGCCTGTAAAGCTCTGGTGAACTCCATGCCCAAGGGTGTTAAGACAGTGCTGGAAAATATTGGTGGCCACACAAAATATTGCCACTTTGGGCCCAATTTAGACATTTTAACTTAGGGGTGTACTTACTTTTGTTGCCAGCGGTTTAGACATTAATGGCTGTGTGTTGAGTTATTTTGAGGGGACAGCAGATTTACACTGTTATACAAGCTGTACACTCACTACTTTGTAGCAAAGTGTCATTTCTTCAGTGTTGTCACATAAATTGACATAATAAAATACTTACAAAAATGTATGGGGTGTACTCACTTTTGTGAGATACTGTCTATCTATCTATCTATCTATCTATCTATCTATCTATCTATCTATCTATCTATCTATCTATCTATCTATCTATCTATCTATCTATCTATCTATCTATCTATCTATCTATCTATCTATCTATCTATCTATCTATCTATCTATCTATCTATCTATATGTATATATTTGACAGGATTACCCAAGGCTTATGGGTTTTCTGGAGAGCAGGAGATGTTTATCTTTAGATTGTCTCTCTAATTTAAAATCTGTTCAAAACTGTATATAATAGAGAAATAAGGGAACAGGGAGAGGGTTAGAGTTACTCCTCTCATTATTCACTTATCTATGTGGTTTAAGATTAAGCAGTTGATATGGAAGAAATATCGAATTCATTTTGTAAAATAAATGTCCTTTTTGTTCTAGGATTTGCATTTCACTATTTAAGAACTGGAGGTCTCATTATCCATTCATGACCTGCTGTTGGGCACTGGAGGATCCCCCCATACTCTATGAAAGATAATGTTTGGTCTCCTCCTCCTGCTGAGCCTTGTATTTATATCGGAATGTTCTCCTAACAGCTGCAGACTATTCACTACAGAGCTCACAGGCATGTCACTAAATGGGGACATACTAGTTGGGGTGGTGGTACCTGTCCATGTGAACAAAGTATATCCAAAGATTGAGTACAAGGAACGGCCAGCTCCAGCCACGTGCAAAACGTAAGAATTATTTAATCATTTTTTGTGCTTTGAATTTCATTGTATTATATCTTCAAAACTTGGTAGCTGGGGTATAGGGGCACTCTCCTACCTTCTTCTCATGCCGTGACAGTGCCGATGCTTAGAGAACATCCATTCAGGCACTCAGTGCTGTCACATGAGTCTTGGGAGAGAAGACTTAAGCAAGTGTGAGTGATGATCAGGTTTCCACAAACCTTAGCCCATAAAGTGTAAATCTCACCGCAACTGCACTGTTACCAACATTCAAAAACATTCATAGAACAAAGGAGCTGTCAGAATTACACAAAAGAAATGTTGAAGTCATTGCTAATTGGCAGTTTTGCCTTCCTCCATCAGCCCAAAGTGCTAGTTATCGGCTCTACTTAGAAGACAGGACAGCTTCCATCAGGGGCCCTTCAGCCTGACACTGGGGCAGTGGCGGCTGGTGCTCAAAATTTTTGGGGGGGCGCAAAAAGAAAAATGTAATAGGTATTGCTTCGCGTCAAAAAACGCAGTAAAAAATTGCGTGACTTTGAAGTCATGGTACAGGCATAGCACAGGTGATGGTATAGGCATGGCATAGGTGATGGTACAGGCATGGCACAGGTGATGGTACAGGCATGGCACAGATATGGTATAGGCATGTCACAGGTCATGGTACAGGAGATGGTATATGCCCCCTTTCAATGCAGTGACCAGCGTACATGCCCCCTTTCAATGCAGAGACCAGTGTACATGCCCCCTTCAATGCAGAGTTCAGCGTGCGTGCCCCCTTCAATGCAATGAACATTGTGCTATGCCCCCTTCAATGCAATAAACACTGTGCTATGCCCCCTTCAATGCAACTGTGCTGTGCCCCCTTCAATGCAACTGTGCTGTGCCCCCTTCAATGCAATGAACAATGTGCTGTGCCCCCTTCAATGCAATAAACACTGTGCTGTGCCCCCTTCAATGCAATAAACACTGTGCTATGCCCCCTTCAATGCAATAAACACTGTGCTGTGCCCCCACAATGCAGAGTTCAGCGTGCATGCCCCCTTCAATGCAACTGTGCTGTGCCCCCTTCAATGCAATGAACAATGTGCTGTGCCCCCTTCAATGCAATAAACACTGTGCTGTGCCCCCTTCAATGCAATAAACACTGTGCTATGCCCCCTTCAATGCAATGAACACTGTGCTGTGCCCCAACAATGCAGAGTTCAGCGTGCGTGCCCCCTTCAATGCAACACTGTGCTGTGCCCCCTTCAATGCAATAAACACTGTGCTGTGCCCCCTTCAATGCAATAAACACTGTGCTTTGCCCCTTTCAATGCAATGAACACTGTGCTGTGCCCCCACAATGCAATGAACACTGTGCTGTGCCCCCTTCAATGCAATAAATACTGTGCTGTGCCCCCTTCAATGCAATAAACACTGTGCTGTGCCCCCTTCAATGCAATAAACACTGTGCTGTGCCCCCTTCAATGCAATAAACACTGTGCCCCCTTCAATGCAATGAACTCTGTGCTGTGCCCCAACAATGCAGAGTTCAGCATGCATGCCCCCTTCAATGCAACTGTGCTGTGCCCCCTTCAATGCAATGAACACTGTGCTGTGCCCCCACAATGCAGAGTTCAGCGTGCATGCCCCCTTCAATGCAACTGTGCTGTGCCCCCTTCAATGCAATAAACACTGTGCAGAGTTCAGCGTGCGTGCCCCCTTCAATGCAACTGTTCCATGCCCCCATCAATGCAGAGTTCAGCGTGCGAGCCCCTTTCAATGCAGAGCGCCACAGCATTGTCCCCAATCACTGCAGAGCGCCACAGCATTGTCCCCAATGATTGCAGAGCGCCACAGCATTGTCCCCCAATGATTGCAGAGCGCCACAGCATTGTTCCCCAATGATTGCAGAGCGCCACAGCATTGTCCCCCAATGATTGCAGAGCGCCAGCATTGTACCCCAATGATTGCAGAGCGCCACAGCATTGTCCCCCAATGATTGCAGAGTGCCACAGCATTGTCCCCCAATGATTGCAGAGCGCCACAGCATTGTCCCCCAATGATTGCAGAGCGCCACAGCTTTGTCCCCCAATGATTGCAGAGTGCCACAGCTTTGTCCCCCAATGATTGCAGAGTGCCACAGCATTGTCCCCCAATGATTGCAGAGTGCCAGCATTGCCCCCCAATGATTGCAGAGTGCCACAGCATTGTCCCCCAATGATTGCAGAGTGCCAGCATTGTCCCCCAATGATTGCAGAGCGCCAGCATTGTCCCCCAATGATTGCAGAGCGCCAGCATTGTACCCCAATGATTGCAGAGTGCCAGCATTGTCCCCCAATGATTGCAGAGCGCCAGCATTGTCCCCCAATGATTGCAGAGCGCCAGCATTGTCCCCCAATGATTGCAGAGTGCCAGCATTGTCCCCCAATGATTGCAGAGCGCCAGCATTGTCCCCCAATGATTGCAGAGCGCCAGCATTGTCCCCCAATGATTGCAGAGCGCCAGCATTGTCCCCCAATGATTGCAGAGCGCCAGCATTGCCCCCCAATGATTGCAGAGCGCCAGCATTGTCCCCCAATGATTGCAGAGCGCCACAGCATTGTCCCCCAATGATTGCAGAGCGCCAGCATTGTCCCCCAATGATTGCAGAGCGCCAGCATTGTCCCCCAATGATTGCAGAGCGCCAGCATTGTCCCCCAATGATTGCAGAGCACCAGCATTGTCCCCCAATGATTGCAGAGCGCCAGCATTGTCCCCCAATGATTGCAGAGCGCCACAGCATTGTCCCCCAATGATTGCAGAGTGCCACAGCATTGTCCCCCAATGAATGCAGAGCTCCAGCATTGTCCCCCAATGATTGCAGAGCGCCACAGCTTTGTCCCCCAATGATTGCAGAGCGCCACAGCATTGTCCCCCAATGATTGCAGAGCGCCTCAGCATTGTCCCCCAATGATTGCAGAGTGCCACAGCATTGTATCCCAATGATTGCAGAGCGCCACAGCATTGTCCCCCAATGATTGCAGAGCGCCACAGCTTTGTCCCCCAATGATTGCAGAGTGCCACAGCTTTGTCCCCCAATGATTGCAGAGTGCCACAGCATTGTCCCCCAATGATTGCAGAGTGCCAGCATTGCCCCCCAATGATTGCAGAGTGCCACAGCATTGTCCCCCAATGATTGCAGAGTGCCAGCATTGTCCCCCAATGATTGCAGAGCGCCAGCATTGCCCCCCAATGATTGCAGAGCGCCAGCATTGTCCCCCAATGATTGCAGAGTGCCAGCATTGTATCCCAATGATTGCAGAGTGCCAGCATTGTCCCCCAATGATTGCAGAGCGCCAGCATTGTCCCCCAATGATTGCAGAGCGCCAGCATTGTCCCCCAATGATTGCAGAGCACCAGCATTGTCCCCCAATGATTGCAGAGCGCCAGCATTGTCCCCCAATGATTGCAGAGCGCCACAGCATTGTCCCCCAATGATTGCAGAGCGCCAGCATTGTACCCCAATGATTGCAGAGTGCCAGCATTGTCCCCCAATGATTGCAGAGTGCCAGCATTGTCCCCCAATGATTGCAGAGTGCCAGCATTGCCCCCCAATGATTGCAGAGTGCCACAGCATTGCCCCCCAATGATTGCAGAGCGCCAGCATTGTCCCCCAATGATTGCAGAGTGCCAGCATTGTACCCCAATGATTGCAGAGTGCCAGCATTGTCCCCCAATGATTGCAGAGTGCCAGCATTGCCCCCCAATGATTGCAGAGCGCCAGCATTGTCCCCCAATGATTGCAGAGCGCCAGCATTGTCCCCCAATGATTGCAGAGTGCCAGAATTGCCCCCCAATGATTGCAGAGTGCCAGCATTGTCCCCCAATGATTGCAAAGCGCCACAGCATTGTCCCCCAATGATTGCAGAGCGCCAGCATTGTCCCCCAATGATTGCAGAGCGCCAGCATTTTCCCCCAATGATTGCAGAGCGCCAGCATTGTCCCCCAATGATTGCAAATCGCCACAGCATTGTCCCCCAATGATTGCAGAGCGCCAGCATTGTCCCCCAATGATTGCAGAGCGCCACAGCATTGTCCCCCAATGATTGCAGAGTGCCAGCATTGTCCCCCAATGATTGCAGAGCGCCACAGCATTGTCCCCCAATGATTGCAGAGTGTCAGCATTTTCCCCCAATGATTGCAGAGCGCCAGCATTGTCCCCCAATGATTGCAGAGCGCCACAGCATTGTCCCCCAATGATTGCAGAGCGCCACAGCATTGTCCCCCAATGATTGCAGAGCGCCAGCATTGTCCCCCAATGATTGCAGAGCGCCAGCATTGTCCCCCAATGATTGCAGAGCACCAGCATTGTCCCCCAATGATTGCAGAGCGCCAGCATTGTCCCCCAATGATTGCAGAGCGCCACAGCATTGTCCCCCAATGATTGCAGAGTGCCACAGCATTGTCCCCCAATGAATGCAGAGCTCCAGCATTGTCCCCCAATGATTGCAGAGCGCCACAGCTTTGTCCCCCAATGATTGCAGAGCGCCACAGCATTGTCCCCCAATGATTGCAGAGCGCCTCAGCATTGTCCCCCAATGATTGCAGAGTGCCACAGCATTGTCCCCCAATGATTGCAGAGTGCCACAGCATTGTCCCCCAATGATTGCAGAGCGCCACAGCTTTGTCCCCCAATGATTGCAGAGTGCCACAGCTTTGTCCCCCAATGATTGCAGAGTGCCACAGCATTGTCCCCCAATGATTGCAGAGTGCCAGCATTGCCCCCCAATGATTGCAGAGTGCCACAGCATTGTCCCCCAATGATTGCAGAGTGCCAGCATTGTCCCCCAATGATTGCAGAGCGCCAGCATTGCCCCCCAATGATTGCAGAGCGCCAGCATTGTCCCCCAATGATTGCAGAGTGCCAGCATTGTATCCCAATGATTGCAGAGTGCCAGCATTGTCCCCCAATGATTGCAGAGCGCCAGCATTGCCCCCCAATGATTGCAGAGCGCCAGCATTGTCCCCCAATGATTGCAGAGCGCCAGCATTGTCCCCCAATGATTGCAGAGCACCAGCATTGTCCCCCAATGATTGCAGAGTGCCAGCATTGTCCCCCAATGATTGCAGAGCGCCACAGCATTGTCCCCCAATGATTGCAGAGCGCCAGCATTGTACCCCAATGATTGCAGAGTGCCAGCATTGTCCCCCAATGATTGCAGAGTGCCAGCATTGTCCCCCAATGATTGCAGAGTGCCAGCATTGCCCCCCAATGATTGCAGAGTGCCACAGCATTGCCCCCCAATGATTGCAGAGCACCAGCATTGTCCCCCAATGATTGCAGAGTGCCAGCATTGTACCCCAATGATTTCAGAGTGCCAGCATTATCCCCCAATGATTGCAGAGTGCCAGCATTGCCCCCCAATGATTGCAGAGCGCCAGCATTGTCCCCCAATGATTGCAGAGCGCCAGCATTGTCCCCCAATGATTGCAGAGTGCCAGCATTGCCCCCCAATGATTGCAGAGTGCCAGCATTGTCCCCCAATGATTGCAAAGCGCCACAGCATTGTCCCCCAATGATTGCAGAGCGCCAGCATTGTCCCCCAATGATTGCAGAGCGCCAGCATTTTCCCCCAATGATTGCAGAGCGCCAGCATTGTCCCCCAATGATTGCAAATCGCCACAGCATTGTCCCCCAATGATTGCAGAGCGCCAGCATTGTCCCCCAATGATTGCAGAGTGCCAGCGTGCGTGCTCCCTTCAAACTTACCTGGCGGCGGCGCGGCGCGGCTCAGCTTCTTCCTCCTCTTCTGCGGCGGGTCCTTCTCCCTCGTCGTCTCGGCGGCGGGAACCGCCGGGCGGGTGGCCTCTCCTCTTCTCTGAGCGGCGGTGACGGTGAGTGACTGACGCACGCACCGGCACTGCCCCCATTGCGACGTCAGCGATATCCTGGATGATGATTGGTCCAGGCTGTAGACTGGACCAATCACAGCCAGGATATCAGAAAGTGGGGGTGTCCAACCGCAAAGACTTGCGCCCAGGATACCCCCCTACCCCCCCAGAAGGCAGCCAATCGGCGCCTCTTCTGGGACGTAACCCCACCCCCCCCCAGCCACCAGAGCCTTGGGTTCAGGCCGGCGAACCCAATTTTTTTTTTTTGAACAACTTTATTTGTTCGTTTTGTTTTTTTTTTCTTTTCTTTTTTTTTAGGGGTAGGGGGGCGGCGCCCTGGCGCCCCCTATGCACGGGCCGCCACTGGAAGAGAGGTCAGAGAAGATAGGGAGCCGGCTCAGGGTAGACCAGGGAAGGCTGAAGCATGTTGCGGGGAGGTCTGGAAGGTGAGCCAGGCATTCCAGCAGGAGAGAAACCTGGGAATTCTGGCGTTTGCCAGAGCACTTACCCTTTCCATTTCACAAATTTCCGAGACTTTCCTCAGCCAGTCTGAGATAGAGGGAACAGAAGTGGATTTCCAGTGCAGGGGAACGAGAGATCTGGCTGCATTAATGAGGTGAATAATCAAGGAGTTCTTATAGCTATAGAGTGGTATGGAGCTTAGATGCAATAAGCAGAGTTCAGGAGAGAAGGTAACCTCCTCGCCGACAATGGTGGAGAACAGTGTCTGGATTTTTCTCCAGTGGCTGGAAATAAGCGGACAAGACCACCAAATGTGAGTTAAGGTGCCTATCTCCTGACCACATCTCCAACAAGTATCATCAGCATGAGGATACCATCTTTTAACTTTATCAGGCGTGGAGTTTATAAGCAGTTTCTTGCATTTTCGTACTCAGCGAGCACTTGTGCGAGAGCAGACATACTCGTTTCCATTGTGCCTCAGAAATAGGAGTGTTCAACGAGGAGCTCCATCTCTCCCTGAATCTGTCCTGCTTAGTATCAGTGTGTTTCTGTAGCCAGGCTTAGGTCAGGGAAATGGTCTTCTCAACTCGGTCCCCCGAATGACAGCAGTGTTCAAAGTCACTCAGTGGTCTGCACACTAAAAGTCTTCTTTTGTGTGATGTAAGGTAGCTGCGAGCTTGAAAGTATGACCAGAAAGGCATTCTCCGGGCCTGAGTTAGCTGTGCAAAGTCTGCTTATTGTCTAAAAACGCCACCTACAAAACAGTCCTTGGCCAGTATTGGGTCTAGTGTGCTTTTCAGGAAAGAGAGGTTGTTCATACCCGGTGTGAACTCCGGATTATAGTGGAGTCAGGGGACTCTGTGAGGAGGATATATCATATTTTTGAGCAATGGTATGGAATGTCTTCAGTGTGGGGCCGATGAGGGGGTGTGACAATAACGCTTTAGGACAGTATGTCAAAGGGATCCAAGGGGAATGTGCCAGTGGAGCCAAGGAGAAAGATTTTTCAACCTCTACCCAGTCTTTCGAGCGGGCATGGCAGTTCCAGTCTATAATCCTGGAGAGATGGACAGCCCAGTAGTAGTGCTTGAAGTTAGGTAAGCTCATACCACCAGAGGATTTGGATTTGGTCATCGTGTCAAAATGCACCCGGGGTTGTTTATGATTCCATATAAATTGTATCTGTAGAGAACGCAGTTTCATAAAGAAATTGGAGGGTATGACAATGGGGAGGGCTTGTAGTAGGTACAGAAGCTTCGGCAGGGTTATCATTTTAATGATAGCGGCTCGGCCGAACCAGAAAAAGTGTCTGGGCATCCAACCTTGTAATTCTCTTGTGATGGAAGCGAGAAGTGGTTGATAGTTGTGCTTGAACAAATTTTTGGGGTGCTGGGTGAGTTTAACTCCCAGGTATTGTATGCTCGTCGGGTTCCATTTAAATTAGCAGTTCTGCTGGATGTCACTCATCTGCTGCGTAGTCAGGGTTAGGTTTAAGGCTTCAGACTTGTGGTAATTTACTAGCATATTTGACATATAGCCATTGATCTCAAACATGTCCAACAAGTTGGGGATCGAGATCGACGGGAGAGAGACATAGAATAAAAGATTGTCCGCGTAAGCGCCAATTTTATGCTCCCTACCATCCACCACGATGCCCCTGATGGAAGAGTGTAAGTTAATTGTGCGAATAAAGGGTTCCAGGGACAGAATGAATAGAAGGGGTGAAAGTGGGCAGCCCTGGCGTGCGCCATTACGAATGTGAATCGGCTCTGACAGGGCGCCGTTCACTTTAACCTGAGCTGTGATCCATGCAAGCATGTGGTTTCCCATGCCCACATGTCTGCAGGTCGCGAACATGAAATCCCAAGCCACTCTGTTGAAGGCCTTATCCGCGTCTGTGGACAGGAGAAGGCCTCCGACACCGTCCAGATGGAATCTATGAATCAGACTAATGGACTTTAGTACATTGTCGCGGGCCTCGCGACCAGGCATGAAACCCACCTGCTCTGGACCTATCAATTGCGGAAGTAAGGACTTGAGATGAGTGGCAATGAGTTTGGCCACCACATTATAAGCGCCCCCCTGATAGTACATTTATGTGCTTCCCAGACTTTCATTGGAAGAACCGTAGAGTTTGCGTGAACTTCAAAGAGTAGGTCTAGCTCTCTAAAGATATGGTCGCAAATTTGGGGGTCAGCTAGCAATGTGGGGTTCAGACACCAGTTGAAGACTTTTCCTGAGTCCTTCGGTTTGACGTTGAGTGTCAACGAGATAGGGGCATGGTCCGAGATGGTTTGGTTGCCTATATGTGATGCTGTGAAGTCCGGTAGATCACGTTGGGAAACATATAGAAAGTCAGTGCAAGAGTATTTGGAATGTACCGGTGAATAGTACGTGTAGTCTTTGGTGTCAGCATTTAATGCTCTCCATGAGTCCACTAGAGTGAGCGACCCAAGCAAAGCCTTACGTTTTTTCAAGGTCCTGTATTTTATGCAGGAGTGACCATTGGAAGTGTCCAACAGTGGGTTTAGGGGTACGTTGAAATCCCCTACAAGAATAATACAACCCTCCCCAAACCACTTCAGCTCATCAATCACCTTCTGGCAGAAGGATACATAGGCAGAGTTGGGGAAAAAGACATTAGCAAGGGTCACTGACCTACCAGCTAAGGTACCTTTCAGCAGGAGAAAACGGCCATCAGGGTCTGATAGCTGGTGAGTAAGGTCAAATGCGGTCTCTTTATGTATCAAGATGGATACTCCCTTGGCCCTGTTTATAGGAGAGGTTGCATGAAAGACTCTAGGGAACTGTCTAGTGTTTAGGTTGGGTATGGATCTGGCACGGAAGTGAGTTTCCTGAAGAAAAACAAAGGCAGGTTTCACCTTACTTAAAGCTCTAAGAATGGAAGATCTCTTCTCTGGTATATTGAGTCCTCTGCAATTAAAAGAGAGTACAGTGGGACTCCTGCCAAGTGCAGAAAACATGATGTAAATATCTTGGGTGGTGTATGCTATGTAGAGGTCTCCGGCTTACTCACCGTTCCGGGTTAGGTGGGCCTAAGCCAGTTGTAGGAAAGCGGCAGAGATGCTGGTGTGGGTCCTGGTGAAGTCAGGAGAGGGGACCAAGAACCCAAGAACGAACTTCCGTAGAGCACCCCGAGCCAGCTCTAAGGAGAAAGAAAATGGGAGGGGGGGGGGGGTGCAGAAAAGGATCAGTGGCAGAAGGAGATACAAGAAAAGAAATCGGAAGCAATAGGGAATTTAAAATATCAGACACTCTTATGCACTATTCAGCAAAATTCCTAATAACAATATATAACAACGCCTAACAGTGGGGGACACTGAAGGCGATCAAAAACGTAGTCCGATAAGAACCAAAAGGAAAAAGGACAAATGCAATCAGCATTAGTTTCAGACTACTGATTTGTGAGGTGAGTGGGAGCATCAGTCAGTGATGTAACACAAATGTCTAGGAAAAATATCATCACGAACCAAGCCCAAAAAGTGAAAGGAGGTAACAAGCAGGGCTTGAACCAAGTTGAAGTGGTCTCCAAGAAGAAAAAAAAAAGAGAAAAGAAAAAAAGGGTAATGCCACGGCAAACAAATGAGCAAAGGCCTATGGTGTCCATAGAACGAGGAGCCATATGCAGAGGTGGGTCAAGAAGTTAACTGTGGAACGAGGGGCCAGAGACGCTGGGGTGCATCTAGAAAAATATGAACCAGCAAGGCATTAGGTAGACATAACGTCGCCGTCAAAAATGAGCTCTGGGTCCCAGGGTCTTGGGAGTTTTTGGCGTGGTGTGGGAACGTCTCGGTGTGCCATCGGCGTATTTGCTCAGCTTCAATTTCTTGTTGCTTGCGCCAATAAGATGGAGGGTTGCTGGGAGCTTCTGGCAATTTGAACTCCGCATACCAGTCAGGTACTTCTGTAAAAGGAATCTGAAGGGCCTCACGGAACGCAGGTAGATCCGGTGGGGTCCGTAAGAGGTAGGTTTTCCCATGAAAAGTAACACTAGGAGCAAAAGGAAATTTCCATCTATAGGAGTGTCCTTTAATTCTCAGAGCCTCCAGCAGGGGGCGCAAAGCACATCTATTATTAAGTGTAATAGGAGATAAGTCCTGAAAAAGGAGAATAGGTTCCCCATTAAACAGCACTTGATCATTTTGGCGTGCTTTGGCGAGAATTTCCTCCTTGAGAGGAAAGTTGTGCAGACAGCAGATAATGTCTCTGGGAGGCAGATTATCCGGTCCTTTGGTCGGAGGACCCTGTGCGCCCGTACAAATTCAATCGGCGACTCTTCGGGTCTCTCAAGTATATTATAAAAGATTTTGGTCAGGGCTTGCTTAGTGTCTTCAGAGGGGATAGACTCTGGAACTCCCCGCACTCTGGTATTATTGTGTCTGACCCTATTGTCCAGGTCTTCAATCTGTCTGTTAACATCAATCAAATGTGCAGCATGCGATTCAGCAGTGTGCTCCAGAAGCTTAATGGCAGTATGTCTGGCCTTCCCTTCTCTCTCTGACCTGTCCAGTTTATAAGAAAGGACCATGATGTTAGCAGTCAGGCTAGTGATAGTAGCAGCAAAGGATTTCTTTATGTCTGCCGCTATGACAGTCATGTCCGCATAAGTGAGGGGAAGGTCGGGAGAGCGCTCCTCTCTTACCGTGTCCTCCGAAGCAGAGAGTGACTACTCACTGAAGTCGGCCTCATGGTGGAGCTGCGCCATCTTGTCGGCCAAGTTGAGGGATCTTGCCACGGCCTGTGCCTTGAAGAGGGCCGATATATTTTTGCTGGAAGAAGCCGGCGTGGACCGGGACTGTCTGCTCTGTGTTCCGTGGCGGAGAATTCTGCCCATTGCCGTGTTTTAGGGAGACCGATAAGCTTAGTAGGGCTGAAGGTTCACGGAGCTCTCTCAATGTGCTGCCATCCTCCGCAGCGCCATCCAAGCCACGCCCCCCTGACTACTATAATTACTGAAGTCAGTAATTTATTCACTGCACCTGAGCAGTGGATTATGGGGTGCTGGTGATGTCAGAGCCCTTTAAAAGAGCTGTCAAACTCAGATAGAAGTTAGTTAGGCAGAGAGAGTCTTAGGTTAATCAGCTGGCTTGGTGGCGTAGCTGGTAGAATAACGGGCTTGCAAGTTATGGGTTTGAATCTCCCCTGGCCAGTGGGTGATTAATAGTCACTTACATTTAAGCCTTTAAAATAAAGACTTGTGATTGTTTTTGTTCGTATGTTCGCTAGAACATTTTCTCTGCTCGAAATGTTCTGATGCGATGCGAACCGAACAGGGGGGTATTCGGCTCATCACTAGTGAGAACTACAACATTTTCGATTTCCCATCACTTTTTGTACTGGAGACAACTCCAACATGGACAAACAGAAGTTCTAAAATGTCATCACTCTATCCACAACTAAAATTTTGGCTTTACCTACTTAATTGCCTTTTAAGGGTCACTGCCAACAAGGCTGTCCAACACACTAAGGGACTAGTTATAGGATGCAAAGGGTGAGGTGGGGGGGTGATAGCTTCTTGAGTTCTAGGGCACCTAAACAGCCATCTAATGAAATATACAGCCAACTGCAGACTTCTGTTTTCAGTTCCCTATTTCCCTATGACAGATCAAAAAAGCAAGATAAAAATAAATAGCCTATTGAAAAATAAAATAGGAAAAACATCTTTTGGTGCAACATATACCTTCAATCCAGAGGTTTCTACCACTGAACTTTTTTATTCCACTAGTTGCCCCAATTCTGATGGCCAGCATCATTCAACCACCTTCCTCTGAGCCCAGGTCATCCTAGGCCCACCTAAAGCCTATGACTAAATAGTGAATAGAGAAGCAGCAAAGTGGTGCTGTCATTCTCCTTTCTCCTACTTGCTTCTTGTCAGCACATGAAGTGATTGGTTCCTTGTTCTGCATTTTCCTCTTACGCTCCAGCCCTGATGTACAGGGACTGTTGGAAGCTGCTACCAGGACAAAGTTAGATACTTACACTGCTTATATTTAAAAATACAATTTGAGGTGATTGTAAACCTATATACAGTACATATATTTTAAATAATGATGCCCCCCCCCCCAATGCTGAGTGCCCACCATAGCAACTTGCACTTGTGCGGGCTCACTTCCAAGCTGGCTCTGTGTGGTGTCCATAGACGTAGCCCCACCCCTGCTTCCTTCTCATTGGCTGTGATTGACAGCAGCGGGAGCCAGTGGTTCCCACTGCTGCCCATCTGTCCCATGAAGAAAGAGAGAGCCGAGAGACGCTACTCTTGGGCACTGTGCTGGATGAAGATCGAGCTCAGGCAAGTATAGGGGGGGGGGGGGCTGGGTGGTAGTTGCACACTGAAGATGTTTTACCTTAATGCAGAGAATTAAGGTAAATTAAAAAAAAAACTACGCCTTTAGAACCACTATAATGATTAAATAATGATTACAGAACTGCATTCGTGTGTCGTCTGTATCTGCCTAGATCTCAGCGCTAATAGTATCATAGGCACAACAGGTTATCTTAGATCAGTTTTTAAAGACAATAAATGAATGGCACAATGTGTTATACTTTGTCTTAAATTCAGTTTCAGGCTGGAGAATTATCAACGTGTCCAGGCTGTACATTTTGCAGTGGAGGAGATAAATAAAGATCCGCAATTATTGCCAAACATCTCATTGGGGTTTTGGATTTTTGACTCTTGCACTGTCCTGCAGAGGGCGATATCGGGAACATTGCAGCTGCTGAGTGGACACGGCCAACCTCTGGTTAACTACCGCTGTAACCAAGATGTCCGTTTGGCTGCTGTCATTGGCCACTCCATCTCCACCTACACCATGCTGTTGGCTCATATTCTGGGGCTCTATCGGTACCCGCAAGTAAGTGCTATTTTAATTTGCTAATCTGCACCAAAGAAGACCCAAATTTATCGGCAATACATCCTCTTCTGCATTATATAACCATCAAAACCATTGATATAAGCTTGGAGCGTTATAAGAAGAGCACCCAAAATGGAGAGTGCTGTGTCCTAAATTACCTGGGCACAGACCCGTCAGTAGACCCAATGGTAGTCCAAGAGGGTCTCAAATGATAAGTGGGGAGCCACCGCATCCTAATGTAACTGGGGAATAAAAAATGGAAGGGGCCAAAGAAAAGCCTCTAAAGAACGGCTGCATAAAGGGATGCTCAGACCAACTTTGTATGAATAATCAAAAATTCTTTATTAAGGATCAAGGTAAAACATTGTCTAAAAATTAACCCCGTCATAGGGGAACAGTGTACAAAACATGAGAGGATACAGAAAATAAACTGACCACACACAAGACATAAAACCAAAAAAGAGATCACACATACAAGGCCGGCCTCACACATACACTGGAAGATCAGACCAGCAATAACCGGAGTAAGCTGCATACATTCCAACCGGGAATGTCTGAATGCTGCTATCTCATCGGTTTGCTGGTCGGCATGCCACAATGATGTAAAATACCTGGTATGATATATAACCAATATAGCTGCACCAATGGTTCAAAAGGTTGAGAACTTCAAACTTTAAACTCTAATTTTGTCAACCCTAAAATTCAGAATATACTGTGAACTGTTGCCATGCAATGCAGATCTAAACCCATACACTTCTACTGTCATTGAGAGGCATATAGGCTCTAAATTATCAACACGATTTCACCATGAAAAGAGGGAAGCATCTAGAGGAATGTCTGCACACCGATTAATATAAACTGTAAATAGAGCCAGTCCTTGACATGGGTGATGGCTAGTGTCTTGAAAAAGATGAAGTTCAAATCCTCAAATAACGTTTGGTTTGCATAATCGGGCCAACTTAGAACCCCTATGGCAGAGAGTCTCTTGCTGTAATGGTGAGTAGGGGTGCGGGAGCAAGGGAGAGACGCAGTGTATGGGGAAGACTGCGCGGGCTCACACCAAACATAAGCTGTATCCCATACTGGTCAATTGTGCCATTGGCCAGATGACGGCCGTGAATTGATTGGCATATATCCACTGTATGGCTGGGTCAGCTTGGTGGTCACGGCCTTTTCTTCCAGTGTATGTGTGAGGCCGGCCTTGTATGTGTGATCTCTTTTTTGGTTTTATGTCTTGTGTGTGGTCAGTTTATTTTCTGTATCCTCTCATGTTTTGTACACTGTTCCCCTATGACGGGGTTAATTTTTAGACAATGTGTCACCTTGATCCTTAATAAAGAATTTTTGATTATTCATACAAAGTTGGTCTGAGCATCCCTTTATGCAGCCGTTCTTTAGAGGCTTTTCTTTGGCCCCTTCCATTTTTTATTCCTAAGCTTGGAGCGTGCCTTTGCATAACATTTTTATTATAGTAACTCACATACATGCTGATTTAGCACTGCCCATGGTAGGTGTTCTGGCTAGGGATAGACCGATTATTAGGCCGATATATCAGGAGCCGATATGCACTTTCCCCGATATATCTGTATTGGCCCCGGAACTGGCCGATATTGCCGATATTTTTGTGACGTCATTCTGCCTTCTTAGGCTGCCTCCCTCGCTTTGGACAGCCTTGCCTGGAGTCGAGACTAGTCTTGTGGGAGTGTATCACAGCCATACACCCACCCACAGCAGCCCAGTGCCAGCCAGCCACCCACCCACCCACATCCACAGGCCCTGTACCAGCCAGCCAGCCACAGGCACTGTACCAGCCAGCCACCCACAGGCCCTGTACCAGCCAGCCACAGGCACTGTACCAGCCAGCCAGCCACCCACAGGCCCTGTACCAACCAGCCACCCACAGCCCCTGTGTCAGCAAGCCACCCACCACAGGGTGCCAGCCAGCCAGCCACCCACCATAGGGTGCCAGCCAGTCAGCCACCCACAGCCCTTGTGCCAGCCACCCACCTACCACAGGGTGCCAGCCAGCCACCCACCACAGGGTGCCCGACAGCCAGCCATCCACCACAGCGTGCCAGCCAGCCACCCACCAGAGGGTGCCAGCCAGCCAACCACCCACCACAGGGTGCCAGCAAGCCAGCCCCCCCCCCCCCCACCACAGGGTGCCAGACAGCCAGCCATTAAGCATTAAACAAAAATTAACATGTTCAGTACCAAATTTGTGTCAAAACTTGTGTTTATTTTTTAAAACTTTATATGTACAAAATATTGGCCCATATCGGCCGATACTGATATGGTGTGACCAAAATATCAATATCGGTATCAGTATCAGCCCTGAAAAAAACATATCGGTCTATCCCTAGTTCTGGCTCAGCAAAGTCTATACTGAGAGAATTATAAGAGATGCCATTGGTGGTATTTTTCTAAAAATGTTACTTGTCTGGCGGTTGTTGGCTTCATTTATTTCATGGCCACTGACCCAAAACAAAAACGAGTCTAGGTTCACAACTGTGTGGGTATGTGGGCCATTAATTGCATGGCCACGAGAGCCCATTCATTTAAATGGGCTGCCGTGCCCTGGGACACGTAGGATAGAAGTTGCTCCACTATTTCTGAAATCGCAGCCCGCACGGGGAACCAAGGTGCGATTTCCAGTGAGGGCAGGTGTGAGTGGTTGCAGCGGCTGGTATTTGTGCGAGTTCCACAGCGGCACCAACCGCACAGATGTGAACATAGCCTTACTAAGTGCTCACTTTGACTTTCAGGTGGGGGGTGTTAAAAACGTCCCTGAGCCTCCCCAACCAAACCCCCCCCCCCCCCTTTTAAGCTGCAAAGGCAAAGAATGGGGGTATTCTAATGCTATGGTTAAGATTAGGGTTGAGCGAACACCTAGATGTCCGTGTTCGACGGGTTCGGCCGAACTTTAAAAAAAAGTCCGGGTCCGTGTCCCGGACTTTTACCGAACTTTTCCCGGACACCGAACCCCATTGAAGTCAATGGGGACCCGAACTTTAAGGCACTAAAATGGCTCTAAAACACCAAAGGAAAGGGCTAGAGTGCTGCAAATGGCAGCAAAACGTAATTAAGAGCATGGCAAGTGCTCTGCAAACAAATGTGGATAGGGAAATAACTTAAAACAACAAAAAAAAACAGAAAAATAAAACAATGTTCTTCTTCATCTCTGAAGGACGAGGCCCATATGGAGTAGGAGGGAGGTTAAGGTGGTGGTGGATGTGGCGGTGACATAGGCGTGCGCACAGGGTGTGCTGGGTGTGCCTGGGCACACCCTAATCACCTAGGGCACATAGCATTGCCAGTGAGGAGATGGGAAAGATCTCCCTGGGACCTGCTCTGCTCTATTTCTCCTTGCCTACAGGTACATGGCCCCGATACATTACTCTCCCTGCTGGCAAACACATGCATGTGTATTTCAACTTTGGGGTGCACACCTTAATGCAATAGGCTGCGCACACCTATGGGCGGTGTAGGTGGAAGCGGCGGTGGAGGAGGACCAGGGCCGGATTAACAGCATCATGGGCTTGGTGCTGAGGATTTTGAAGGGCCTTAAGGGCCGTGCCTTGCCATGCACCCAGAGGAGGAAGGGTGCAGCCATGCATGCCTAATTCAACATGGGATGCTGTCTCTGAAGCCCATAAACACATCCATGCATCGCCAACTGTCCCTCCTTGTCCGGCCTTCACGCTGTGTGGGGAGGTTCTGAGGGTGCTGCCTGGGGAAGCGAGCATAGAAGCCAGACTTCTGTGTTTACAAGTGACAGAAGAGCGGTAACAGTGAATATGGCCAACCCGGGGCCTATATAAAAGGTAGGGGCCTGGAGCTGCAGCTCCAATAGCCCCTACATTAATCTGGCCCTGAGGAGGAGGACGAGGTAGCCAACACTGCTTCTTTTCAAAAATTTTAAATGAGGGTACACCCCAAAAGAGTGAGAAAGAGCAAAAATGGAACAATGGGTGGGTAAGGTCGGTATCCATTGCTATTCTGCATAAGGTACGGAAAAGTCCCGTGGGATCCATGCCTGGTTCATTTTAATGAACGTGAGCTTGTCCACATTGTCTCTGGACAGGCGGCTGCGCTTGTCTGTTATAACGCCCCCAGCCGTGCTAAATACCCGTTCAGATAATACACTGGCTGCAGGGCACGCCAGCACCTCCAAGGCGTAAAGGGCAAGCTCAGGCCATGTGCCCAATTTGGAGACCCAGAAGTTGAAGGGGGCAGACCCGTCATTCACTACATGTAGGCGTGTGCACACATACTGCTCCACCATGTTGGTAAAATGCTGCCTCCTGCTAAGACGTTCCATCTGAGCTGCTGGTGCTGCTGTTTGTTGTGGCGTGCTGACAAAGCTTTTCCACATTTCGGCCATGCTAACCCTGCCTTCTGAGGTGCTGGCGGTGCCCTGGTTGCGTTGGCGACCTCCTCCTCCTCCTCCTCTGCCTTGTGCTTCCACTGTGGCCCCGCTGTCAGATGGGAATGCCAGCAGCATGGCGTCTACCAGCGTGCGCTTGTACTCGCGCATCTTGCGATCGCGCTCCAGTGAGTGAATTAAGGACGGTACGTTGTCCTTGTAACGGGGATCCAGCAGCGTGGCCACCCAGTAATCAGCACAAGTTAGAATGTGGGCAACTCGGCGGTCGTTGTGGAGACACTGCAGCATGTAATCGCTCATGTGTGCCAGGCTGCCCAGAGGCAACGAAAGGCTGTCCTCTGTGGGAGGTGTATGGTCCGTGTCCTCTGTATCCCCCCAGCCACGCACCAGTGATGGCCATGAGCTGGCCTGGGTGCCACCCTGCTGTGAACATGGTTCCATCTCCTCCTCCAGCTCCTCCTCCTCCTCATCCTCCTCATCCTCCAGAACTGTGCCCCTGCTGGACAATTGCGTCCCTGGCGTTTGCGTGTGCAGGAACCCACCCTCGGAGCCCCTTGCGAATGACTGCCCTGAAAGCCTTGGAAATGTTACCTCTTCATCCTCCTCCTCCTCCTCATCCTGTGCCACATCCTCTTCCATCATCGCCCGAATTGTTTTTTCAAGGAGGCATAGAAGTGGGATAGTTAAGCTGAGAACGGCGTCATTGCCACTGGCCATGTTGGTGGAGTACTCAAAACAGCGCAACAAGGCACACAGGTCTCGCATGGAGGCCCAGTTAAATTAAATAGCGGAATAGAAAATATGATCCAAAAAAAGTGTATGTATATCACACGTACACAACCACACTAGGCCCCAATTACTATTGTTTGTACCCCTAAAAGGCTAGATGAGGAGTAGGGGGGGTATGGAACAGGCAGCACCCTCAAACCTTCAGAAGTATGAGATGAACCCCAACAACTTGGAAAGGTGGATCTCTCTCACACGTACCGACACAGACTATCCCGCAATTCAATTGATCCTCAAAGGTTTTTATTGAATAGCGGAATAGGAAATATGATCAAAAAAAGTGTATGTATCTCGCACGTACACAACCACACTAGGCCCCAATTACTATTGTTTGTACCCCTAAAAGGCTAGATGAGGAGTAGGGGGGGTATGGAACAGGCAGCACCCTCAAACCTTCAGAAGTATGAGATGAACCCCAACAACTTGGAAAGGTGGATCTCTCTCACACGTACCGACACAGACTATCCCGCAATTCAATTGATCCTCAAAGGTTTTTATTGAATAGCGGAATAGGAAATATGATCAAAAAAAGTGTATGTATCTCGCACGTACACAACCACACTAGGCCCCAATTACTATTGTTTGTACCCCTAAAAGGCTAGGAGTAGGGGGAGTATGGAACAGGCAGCACCCTCAAACCTTCAGAAGTATGAGATGAACCCCAACAACTTGGAAAGGTGGATCTCTCTCACACGTACCAACACAGACTATCCCCCAATTTAACTGATCCCCAAAGGTTTTTGATTAAATAGCGGAATAGAAAATATGATCCCAAAAAAGTGTATGTATATCACACGTACACAACCACACTAGGCCCCAATTACTATTGTTTGTACCCCTAAAAGGCTAGGAGTAGGGGGAGTATGGAACAGGCAGCACCCTCAAACCTTCAGAAGTATGAGATGAACCCCAACAACTTGGAAAGGTGGATCTCTCTCACACGTACCAACACAGACTATCCCCCAATTTAACTGATCCCCAAAGGTTTTTGATTAAATAGCGGAATAGAAAATATGATCCCAAAAAAGTGTATGTATATCACACGTACACAACCACACTAGGCCCCAATTACTATTGTTTGTACCCCTAAAAGGCTAGGAGTAGGGGGAGTATGGAACAGGCAGCACCCTCAAACCTTCAGAAGTATGAGATGAACCCCAACAACTTGGAAAGGTGGATCTCTCTCACACGTACCAACACAGACTATCCCCCAATTTAACTGATCCCCAAAGGTTTTTGATTAAATAGCGGAATAGAAAATATGATCCCAAAAAAGTGTATGTATATCACACGTACACAACCACACTAGGCCCCAATTACTATTGTTTGTACCCCTAAAAGGCTAGGAGTAGGGGGAGTATGGAACAGGCAGCACCCTCAAACCTTCAGAAGTATGAGATGAACCCCAACAACTTGGAAAGGTGGATCTCTCTCACACGTACCAACACAGACTATCCCCCAATTTAACTGATCCCCAAAGGTTTTTGATTAAATAGCGGAATAGAAAATATGATCCCAAAAAAGTGTATGTATATCACACGTACACAACCACACTAGGCCCCAATTACTATTGTTTGTACCCCTAAAAGGCTAGGAGTAGGGGGAGTATGGAACAGGCAGCACCCTCAAACCTTCAGAAGTATGAGATGAACCTCAACAACTTGGAAAGGTGGATCTCTCTCACACGTACCAACACAGACTATCCCCCAATTTAACTGATCCCCAAAGGTTTTTGATTAAATAGCGGAATAGAAAATATGATCCCAAAAAAGTGTATGTATATCACACGTACACAACCACACTAGGCCCCAATTACTATTGTTTGTACCCCTAAAAGGCTAGGAGTAGGGGGAGTATGGAACAGGCAGCACCCTCAAACCTTCAGAAGTATGAGATGAACCCCAACAACTTGGAAAGGTGGATCTCTCTCACACGTACCAACACAGACTATCCCCCAATTTAACTGATCCCCAAAGGTTTTTGATTAAATAGCGGAATAGAAAATATGATCCCAAAAAAGTGTATGTATATCACACGTACACAACCACACTAGGCCCCAATTACTATTGTTTGTACCCCTAAAAGGCTAGGAGTAGGGGGAGTATGGAACAGGCAGCACCCTCAAACCTTCAGAAGTATGAGATGAACCCCAACAACTTGGAAAGGTGGATCTCTCTCACACGTACCAACACAGACTATCCCCCAATTTAACTGATCCCCAAAGGTTTTTGATTAAATAGCGGAATAGAAAATATGATCCCAAAAAAGTGTATGTATATCACACGTACACAACCACACTAGGCCCCAATTACTATTGTTTGTACCCCTAAAAGGCTAGGAGTAGGGGGAGTATGGAACAGGCAGCACCCTCAAACCTTCAGAAGTATGAGATGAACCCCAACAACTTGGAAAGGTGGATCTCTCTCACACGTACCAACACAGACTATCCCCCAATTTAACTGATCCCCAGAGGTTTTTGATTAAATAGCGGAATAGAAAATATGATCCCAAAAAAGTGTATGTATATCACACGTACACAACCACACTAGGCCCCAATTACTATTGTTTGTACCCCTAAAAGGCTAGGAGTAGGGGGAGTATGGAACAGGCAGCACCCTCAAACCTTCAGAAGTATGAGATGAACCCCAACAACTTGGAAAGGTGGATCTCTCTCACACGTACCAACACAGACTATCCCCCAATTTAACTGATCCCCAAAGGTTTTTGATTAAATAGCGGAATAGAAAATATGATCCCAAAAAAGTGTATGTATATCACACGTACACAACCACACTAGGCCCCAATTACTATTGTTTGTACCCCTAAAAGGCTAGGAGTAGGGGGAGTATGGAACAGGCAGCACCCTCAAACCTTCAGAAGTATGAGATGAACCTCAACAACTTGGAAAGGTGGATCTCTCTCACACGTACCAACACAGACTATCCCCCAATTTAACTGATCCCCAAAGGTTTTTGATTAAATAGCGGAATAGAAAATATGATCCCAAAAAAGTGTATGTATATCACACGTACACAACCACACTAGGCCCCAATTACTATTGTTTGTACCCCTAAAAGGCTAGGAGTAGGGGGAGTATGGAACAGGCAGCACCCTCAAACCTTCAGAAGTATGAGATGAACCCCAACAACTTGGAAAGGTGGATCTCTCTCACACGTACCAACACAGACTATCCCCCAATTTAACTGATCCCCAGAGGTTTTTGATTAAATAGCGGAATAGAAAATATGATCCCAAAAAAGTGTATGTATATCACACGTACACAACCACACTAGGCCCCAATTACTATTGTTTGTACCCCTAAAAGGCTAGGAGTAGGGGGAGTATGGAACAGGCAGCACCCTCAAACCTTCAGAAGTATGAGATGAACCCCAACAACTTGGAAAGGTGGATCTCTCTCACACGTACCAACACAGACTATCCCCCAATTTAACTGATCCCCAGAGGTTTTTGATTAAATAGCGGAATAGAAAATATGATCCCAAAAAAGTGTATGTATATCACACGTACACAACCACACTAGGCCCCAATTACTATTGTTTGTACCCCTAAAAGGCTAGGAGTAGGGGGAGTATGGAACAGGCAGCACCCTCAAACCTTCAGAAGTATGAGATGAACCCCAACAACTTGGAAAGGTGGATCTCTCTCACACGTACCAACACAGACTATCCCCCAATTTAACTGATCCCCAAAGGTTTTTGATTAAATAGCGGAATAGAAAATATGATCCCAAAAAAGTGTATGTATATCACACGTACACAACCACACTAGGCCCCAATTACTATTGTTTGTACCCCTAAAAGGCTAGGAGTAGGGGGAGTATGGAACAGGCAGCACCCTCAAACCTTCAGAAGTATGAGATGAACCCCAACAACTTGGAAAGGTGGATCTCTCTCACACGTACCAACACAGACTATCCCCCAATTTAACTGATCCCCAAAGGTTTTTGATTAAATAGCGGAATAGAAAATATGATCCCAAAAAAGTGTATGTATATCACACGTACACAACCACACTAGGCCCCAATTACTATTGTTTGTACCCCTAAAAGGCTAGGAGTAGGGGGAGTATGGAACAGGCAGCACCCTCAAACCTTCAGAAGTATGAGATGAACCTCAACAACTTGGAAAGGTGGATCTCTCTCACACGTACCAACACAGACTATCCCCCAATTTAACTGATCCCCAAAGGTTTTTGATTAAATAGCGGAATAGAAAATATGATCCCAAAAAAGTGTATGTATATCACACGTACACAACCACACTAGGCCCCAATTACTATTGTTTGTACCCCTAAAAGGCTAGGAGTAGGGGGAGTATGGAACAGGCAGCACCCTCAAACCTTCAGAAGTATGAGATGAACCCCAACAACTTGGAAAGGTGGATCTCTCTCACACGTACCAACACAGACTATCCCCCAATTTAACTGATCCCCAGAGGTTTTTGATTAAATAGCGGAATAGAAAATATGATCCCAAAAAAGTGTATGTATATCACACGTACACAACCACACTAGGCCCCAATTACTATTGTTTGTACCCCTAAAAGGCTAGGAGTAGGGGGAGTATGGAACAGGCAGCACCCTCAAACCTTCAGAAGTATGAGATGAACCCCAACAACTTGGAAAGGTGGATCTCTCTCACACGTACCAACACAGACTATCCCCCAATTTAACTGATCCCCAGAGGTTTTTGATTAAATAGCGGAATAGAAAATATGATCCCAAAAAAGTGTATGTATATCACACGTACACAACCACACTAGGCCCCAATTACTATTGTTTGTACCCCTAAAAGGCTAGGAGTAGGGGGAGTATGGAACAGGCAGCACCCTCAAACCTTCAGAAGTATGAGATGAACCCCAACTAGGGTTGAGCGGACACCTAGATGTCCGTGTTCGACGGGTTCGGCCGAACTTTAAAAAAAAGTCCGGGTCCGTGTCCCGGACTTTTACCGAACTTTTCCCGGACACCGAACCCCATTGAAGTCAATGGGGACCCGAACTTTAAGGCACTAAAATGGCTCTAAAACACCAAAGGAAAGGGCTAGAGTGCTGCAAATGGCAGCAAAACGTAATTAAGAGCATGGCAAGTGCTCTGCAAACAAATGTGGATAGGGAAATAACTTAAAACAACAAAAAAAAACAGAAAAATAAAACAATGTTCTTCTTCATCTCTGAAGGACGAGGCCCATATGGAGTAGGAGGGAGGTTGAGGTGGTGGTGGATGTGGCGGTGACATAGGCGTGCGCACAGGGTGTGCTGGGTGTGCCTGGGCACACCCTAATCACCTAGGGCACATAGCATTGCCAGTGAGGAGATGGGAAAGATCTCCCTGGGACCTGCTCTGCTCTATTTCTCCTTGCCTACAGGTACATGGCCCCGATACATTACTCTCCCTGCTGGCAAACACATGCATGTGTATTTCAACTTTGGGGTGCACACCTTAATGCAATAGGCTGCGCACACCTATGGGCGGTGTAGGTGGAAGCGGCGGTGGAGGAGGACCAGGGCCGGATTAACAGCATCATGGGCTTGGTGCTGAGGATTTTGAAGGGCCTTAGGGCCGTGCCTTGCCATGCACCCAGAGGAGGAAGGGTGCAGCCATGCATGCCTAATTCAACATGGGATGCTGTCTCTGAAGCCCATAAACACATCCATGCATCGCCAACTGTCCCTCCTTGTCCGGCCTTCACGCTGTGTGGGGAGGTTCTGAGGGTGCTGCCTGGGGAAGCGAGCATAGAAGCCAGACTTCTGTGTTTACAAGTGACAGAAGAGCGGTAACAGTGAATATGGCCAACCCGGGGCCTATATAAAAGGTAGGGGCCTGGAGCTGCAGCTCCAATAGACCCTACATTAATCTGGCCCTGAGGAGGAGGACGAGGTAGCCAACACTGCTTCTTTTCACAAATTTTAAATGAGGGTACACCCCAAAAGAGTGAGAAAGAGCAAAAATGGAACAATGGGTGGGTAAGGTCGGTATCCATTGCTATTCTGCATAAGGTACGGAAAAGTCCCGTGGGATCCATGCCTGGTTCATTTTAATGAACGTGAGCTTGTCCACATTGTCTCTGGACAGGCGGCTGCGCTTGTCTGTTATAACGCCCCCAGCCGTGCTAAATACCCGTTCAGATAATACACTGGCTGCAGGGCACGCCAGCACCTCCAAGGCGTAAAGGGCAAGCTCAGGCCATGTGCCCAATTTGGAGACCCAGAAGTTGAAGGGGGCAGACCCGTCATTCACTACATGTAGGCGTGTGCACACATACTGCTCCACCATGTTGGTAAAATGCTGCCTCCTGCTAAGACGTTCCATCTGAGCTGCTGGTGCTGCTGTTTGTTGTGGCGTGCTGACAAAGCTTTTCCACATTTCGGCCATGCTAACCCTGCCTTCTGAGGTGCTGGCGGTGCCCTGGTTGCGTTGGCGACCTCCTCCTCCTCCTCCTCTGCCTTGTGCTTCCACTGTGGCCCCGCTGTCAGATGGGAATGCCAGCAGCATGGCGTCTACCAGCGTGCGCTTGTACTCGCGCATCTTGCGATCGCGCTCCAGTGAGTGAATTAAGGACGGTACGTTGTCCTTGTAACGGGGATCCAGCAGCGTGGCCACCCAGTAATCAGCACAAGTTAGAATGTGGGCAACTCGGCGGTCGTTGTGGAGACACTGCAGCATGTAATCGCTCATGTGTGCCAGGCTGCCCAGAGGCAACGAAAGGCTGTCCTCTGTGGGAGGTGTATGGTCCGTGTCCTCTGTATCCCCCCAGCCACGCACCAGTGATGGCCATGAGCTGGCCTGGGTGCCACCCTGCTGTGAACATGGTTCCATCTCCTCCTCCAGCTCCTCCTCCTCCTCATCCTCCTCATCCTCCAGAACTGTGCCCCTGCTGGACAATTGCGTCCCTGGCGTTTGCGTGTGCAGGAACCCACCCTCGGAGCCCCTTGCGAATGACTGCCCTGAAAGCCTTGGAAATGTTACCTCTTCATCCTCCTCCTCCTCCTCATCCTGTGCCACATCCCCTTCCATCATCGCCCGAATTGTTTTTTCAAGGAGGCATAGAAGTGGGATAGTTAAGCTGAGAACGGCGTCATTGCCACTGGCCATGTTGGTGGAGTACTCAAAACAGCGCAACAAGGCACACAGGTCTCGCATGGAGGCCCAGTTATTGGTGGTGAAGTGGTGCTGTTCCGCAGAGCGACTCACGCGTGCGTGCTGCAGCTGAAACTCCACTATGGCCTGCTGCTGCTCGCACAGTCTTTCCAGCATGTGCAAGGTGGAGTTCCACCTTGTGGGCACGTCACATATGAGGCGGTGAGCGGGAAGGCCGAAGTTACGCTGCAGCGCTGCCAGGCGAGCAGCAGCAGGGTGAGAACGCCGAAAGTGCGCACAAACGGCCCGCACTTTCTGCAGCAGCTCTGACATATCGGGGTAGTTTTTAAGGAACCTCTGCACCACCAAATTCAGCACATGCGCCAGGCAAGGGATGTGCGTCAAACCGGCTAGGCCCAGAGCTGCTATGAGATTTCGCCCGTTATCGCACACCACCAGGCCGGGCTTGAGGCTCGCTGGCAGCAACCACTCATTTGTCTGCTGTTCCATGCTCCTCCACAACTCCTGCGCGGTGTGTGGTTTGTCCCCCAAACAGGCAAGTTGTAAAACTGCCTGCTGTCGTTTACCCCTGGCCGTGCTGAAGTTGGTGGTGAAGGTGTTACGCTGTCCGGATGAGGAGGCGGTAGAGGATGAGGAAGCGGAGTAGGAGGAGTTAGGAACAGGAGGCAAACTGAAGCGCCCTGCAATCCTCGGTGGTGGAAGGACATGCGCCAAATTGCTATCCGCCTCAGGCCCATCCGCCACTGCATTTACCCAGTGTGCCGTTAGGGAGATATAACGCCCCTGACCGTGCTTACTGGTCCACGTATCCGTAGTTAGGTGGACCTTGGCACAGATGGCGTTGCACAGTGCACACCTGATTTTTTCCCCCACTTGGTTGTGCAGGGAAGGGATGGCTTGCCTGGAAAAGTAGTGGCGGCTGGGCACGACGTACTGTGGGACAGCCACCGACATAAGGTTTTTAAAACTGTGCGTCTCCACCAGACGGAATGACAGCATTTCAAAGGCCAATAATTTTGAAATGCTGGCATTCAGGGCCAGGGATCGCGGGTGGGTAGGGGGGTACTTCCTCTTCCTCTCAAGTGTTTGGGAGATGGAAAGCTGAACGCTTCCACGGGACATTGTGGAGATGGTTGTTGGTGACCCAGGTGGTGGTGTTGCTGACAGATCGTCTGTTTGCGGGGTGGCAGGTGCCGGTATCACTACAGATGTGGCTGGAGCGGCCGAGACTGCAGCAGAAGAGGAAGCAGGATGAGCCAGAGACGTTTCTTGGTTTTGAAGGTGTGTACTCCACTGCAGCTCGTGCTTTGCACTTAGATGCCTGATCATGCAGGTTGTGCTCAGGTTGAGAAGGTTCATGCCTCGCTTCAAGCTCTGATTGCACAGGGTGCAAACCACTCGTGTCCTGTCATCAGCACATTTTCTAAAGAACTTCCACGCTAGAGAACTCCTTTGAGCTGACTTTGGTGCGCTCGTTCCCTTGCTGCGTTGGGCAGTAGCGGGTGTAGTGTCTAGGGCACGGCCGCTCCGCTTCTGCACCCTGCTCCCTCTTCTGCTGTGCTGGTGGCTCTGTGCGACCACCGCCTCTTCCTCCAAACTACTCAGTTCACCTGCATGACGTTCATTCCATGTGGGGTCGAGGACCTCATCGTCCTCCACATCATCTTCCACCCAGTCTTCACCCCTGCCCTCCTTGTCGGTCTCCACAATGCTGAACGCCGCAGCAGTTGGCACCTGCGTTTCGTCATCATCGGAGACGTGCTGCGATGATCCTTGCATGTACTCATCTTGAGGAATAAGTGGTTGGGCATCGCTGCACTCAATCTCTTCCACTTCTGGGGCAGGGCTAGGTGGATGGCCCTGGGAAACCCTGCTGACAGAGTCCTCAAAAAGAATAAGAGACTGCTGTATGGCTTGGGGCTCAGACTGCTGGCCTGATTTGCAAGGGGGTGAGGTGAAAGACGGTTGGACATTGGCTGCAGGTGCCAACTCTGACCTTTCTGCAGTAGACTGGGTGGGAGACAATGTGAAGGAACTGGAGGCACTGTCAGCAGCAAACCAATCTACTATCGCCTCAACTTGTTCTGGCCTCATCACTTCTAGGGGCGTTTGATGCCCTACCAAATACTGATGCAGGTTCTGTCGCCTACTCACACTTGAGGAAGGTGTTTCACTTGTGCGTGTAGCTGGCACAGATCGACCATGTCCTCTCCTTGCAACAGGAGCTCTACCAGCAGCACCACGACCCAGGCCACGGCCCTTATTTGACGGTCTCCTCATATTTCTGTAATTTAAGATCTTGCCCTAGAAAGGTTTTTATTGAATAGCGGAATAGAAAATATGATCCAAAAAAAGTGTATGTATATCACACGTACACAACCACACTAGGCCCCAATTACTATTGTTTGTACCCCTAAAAGGCTAGATGAGGAGTAGGGGGGGTATGGAACAGGCAGCACCCTCAAACCTTCAGAAGTATGAGATGAACCCCAACAACTTGGAAAGGTGGATCTCTCTCACACGTACCGACACAGACTATCCCGCAATTCAATTGATCCCCAAAGGTTTTTATTGAATAGCGGAATAGGAAATATGATCAAAAAAAGTGTATGTATCTCACACGTACAGAAACACACTAGGCCCCAATTACTATTGTTTGTACACCTAAAAGGATGGATGAGGAGGAGGAGGAGTATGGAACAGGCAGCACCCTCAAAGCTTCAGAAGTATGAGATGAACCCCAAAAACTTGGAAAGGTGGATCTCACACGTACCGACACAGACTATCCCGCAATTTAATTGATCCCCAAAGGTTTTTATTGAATAGCGGAATAGGAAATATGATCAAAAAATGTGTATGTATCTCACACGTACAGAAGCACACTAGGCCCCAATTACTATTGTTTGTACACCTAAAAGGATGGATGAGGAGGAGGAGGAGTATGGAACAGGCAGCACCCTCAAAGCTTCAGAAGTATGAGATGAACCCCAAAAACTTGGAAAGGTGGATCTCACACGTACCGACACAGACTATCCCGCAATTTAATTGATCCCCAAAGGTTTTTATTGAATAGCGGAATAGGAAATATGATCAAAAAAAGTGTATGTATCTCGCACGTACAGAAACACACTAGGCCCCAATTACTATTGTTTGTACACCTAAAAGGATGGATGAGGAGGAGGAGGAGTATGGAACAGGCAGCACCCTCAAAGCTTCAGAAGTATGAGATGAACCCCAAAAACTTGGAAAGGTGGATCTCACACGTACCGACACAGACTATTCCGCAATTTAATTGATCCCCAAAGGTTTTTATTGAATAGCGGAATAGGAAATATGATCAAAAAATGTGTATGTATCTCACACGTACAGAAGCACACTAGGCCCCAATTACTATTGTTTGTACACCTAAAAGGATGGATGAGGAGGAGGAGGAGTATGGAACAGGCAGCACCCTCAAAGCTTCAGAAGTATGAGATGAACCCCAAAAACTTGGAAAGGTGGATCTCACACGTACCGACACAGACTATCCCGCAATTTAATTGATCCCCAAAGGTTTTTATTGAATAGCGGAATAGGAAATATGATCAAAAAAAGTGTATGTATCTCGCACGTACAGAAACACACTAGGCCCCAATTACTATTGTTTGTACACCTAAAAGGATGGATGAGGAGGAGGAGGAGTATGGAACAGGCAGCACCCTCAAAGCTTCAGAAGTATGAGATGAACCCCAAAAACTTGGAAAGGTGGATCTCACACGTACCGACACAGACTATTCCGCAATTTAATTGATCCCCAAAGGTTTTTATTGAATAGCGGAATAGGAAATATGATCAAAAAATGTGTATGTATCTCACACGTACAGAAGCACACTAGGCCCCAATTACTATTGTTTGTACACCTAAAAGGATGGATGAGGAGGAGGAGGAGTATGGAACAGGCAGCACCCTCAAAGCTTCAGAAGTATGAGATGAACCCCAAAAACTTGGAAAGGTGGATCTCACACGTACCGACACAGACTATTCCGCAATTTAATTGATCCCCAAAGGTTTTTATTGAATAGCGGAATAGGAAATATGATCAAAAAATGTGTATGTATCTCACACGTACAGAAGCACACTAGGCCCCAATTACTATTGTTTGTACACCTAAAAGGATGGATGAGGAGGAGGAGGAGTATGGAACAGGCAGCACCCTCAAAGCTTCAGAAGTATGAGATGAACCCCAAAAACTTGGAAAGGTGGATCTCACACGTACCGACACAGACTATCCCGCAATTTAATTGATCCCCAAAGGTTTTTATTGAATAGCGGAATAGGAAATATGATCAAAAAAAGTGTATGTATCTCGCACGTACACAACCACACTAGGCCCCAATTACTATTGTTTGTACCCCTAAAAGGCTAGATGAGGAGTAGGGGGGGTATGGAACAGGCAGCACCCTCAAACCTTCAGAAGTATGAGATGAACCCCAACAACTTGGAAAGGTGGATCTCTCTCACACGTACCGACACAGACTATCCCGCAATTCAATTGATCCTCAAAGGTTTTTATTGAATAGCGGAATAGGAAATATGATCAAAAAAAGTGTATGTATCTCGCACGTACACAACCACACTAGGCCCCAATTACTATTGTTTGTACCCCTAAAAGGCTAGATGAGGAGTAGGGGGGGTATGGAACAGGCAGCACCCTCAAACCTTCAGAAGTATGAGATGAACCCCAACAACTTGGAAAGGTGGATCTCTCTCACACGTACCAACACAGACTATCCCCCAATTTAACTGATCCCCAAAGGTTTTTGATTAAATAGCGGAATAGAAAATATGATCCCAAAAAAGTGTATGTATATCACACGTACACAACCACACTAGGCCCCAATTACTATTGTTTGTACCCCTAAAAGGCTAGGAGTAGGGGGGAGTATGGAACAGGCAGCACCCTCAAACCTTCAGAAGTATGAGATGAACCCCAACAACTTGGAAAGGTGGATCTCTCTCACACGTACCAACACAGACTATCCCCCAATTTAACTGATCCCCAGAGGTTTTTGATTAAATAGCGGAATAGAAAATATGATCCCAAAAAAGTGTATGTATATCACACGTACACAACCACACTAGGCCCCAATTACTATTGTTTGTACCCCTAAAAGGCTAGGAGTAGGGGGAGTATGGAACAGGCAGCACCCTCAAACCTTCAGAAGTATGAGATGAACCCCAACAACTTGGAAAGGTGGATCTCTCTCACACGTACCAACACAGACTATCCCCCAATTTAACTGATCCCCAAAGGTTTTTGATTAAATAGCGGAATAGAAAATATGATCCCAAAAAAGTGTATGTATATCACACGTACACAACCACACTAGGCCCCAATTACTATTGTTTGTACCCCTAAAAGGCTAGGAGTAGGGGGAGTATGGAACAGGCAGCACCCTCAAACCTTCAGAAGTATGAGATGAACCCCAACAACTTGGAAAGGTGGATCTCTCTCACACGTACCAACACAGACTATCCCCCAATTTAACTGATCCCCAAAGGTTTTTGATTAAATAGCGGAATAGAAAATATGATCCCAAAAAAGTGTATGTATATCACACGTACACAACCACACTAGGCCCCAATTACTATTGTTTGTACCCCTAAAAGGCTAGGAGTAGGGGGAGTATGGAACAGGCAGCACCCTCAAACCTTCAGAAGTATGAGATGAACCCCAACAACTTGGAAAGGTGGATCTCTCTCACACGTACCAACACAGACTATCCCCCAATTTAACTGATCCCCAAAGGTTTTTGATTAAATAGCGGAATAGAAAATATGATCCCAAAAAAGTGTATGTATATCACACGTACACAACCACACTAGGCCCCAATTACTATTGTTTGTACCCCTAAAAGGCTAGGAGTAGGGGGGAGTATGGAACAGGCAGCACCCTCAAACCTTCAGAAGTATGAGATGAACCCCAACAACTTGGAAAGGTGGATCTCTCTCACACGTACCAACACAGACTATCCCCCAATTTAACTGATCCCCAGAGGTTTTTGATTAAATAGCGGAATAGAAAATATGATCCCAAAAAAGTGTATGTATATCACACGTACACAACCACACTAGGCCCCAATTACTATTGTTTGTACCCCTAAAAGGCTAGGAGTAGGGGGAGTATGGAACAGGCAGCACCCTCAAACCTTCAGAAGTATGAGATGAACCCCAACAACTTGGAAAGGTGGATCTCTCTCACACGTACCAACACAGACTATCCCCCAATTTAACTGATCCCCAAAGGTTTTTGATTAAATAGCGGAATAGAAAATATGATCCCAAAAAAGTGTATGTATATCACACGTACACAACCACACTAGGCCCCAATTACTATTGTTTGTACCCCTAAAAGGCTAGGAGTAGGGGGAGTATGGAACAGGCAGCACCCTCAAACCTTCAGAAGTATGAGATGAACCCAAACAACTTGGAAAGGTGGATCTCTCTCACACGTACCAACACAGACTATCCCCCAATTTAACTGATCCCCAGAGGTTTTTGATTAAATAGCGGAATAGAAAATATGATCCCAAAAAAGTGTATGTATATCACACGTACACAACCACACTAGGCCCCAATTACTATTGTTTGTACCCCTAAAAGGCTAGGAGTAGGGGGAGTATGGAACAGGCAGCACCCTCAAACCTTCAGAAGTATGAGATGAACCCCAACAACTTGGAAAGGTGGATCTCTCTCACACGTACCAACACAGACTATCCCCCAATTTAACTGATCCCCAAAGGTTTTTGATTAAATAGCGGAATAGAAAATATGATCCCAAAAAAGTGTATGTATATCACACGTACACAACCACACTAGGCCCCAATTACTATTGTTTGTACCCCTAAAAGGCTAGGAGTAGGGGGAGTATGGAACAGGCAGCACCCTCAAACCTTCAGAAGTATGAGATGAACCCCAACAACTTGGAAAGGTGGATCTCTCTCACACGTACCAACACAGACTATCCCCCAATTTAACTGATCCCCAAAGGTTTTTGATTAAATAGCGGAATAGAAAATATGATCCCAAAAAAGTGTATGTATATCACACGTACACAACCACACTAGGCCCCAATTACTATTGTTTGTACCCCTAAAAGGCTAGGAGTAGGGGGGAGTATGGAACAGGCAGCACCCTCAAACCTTCAGAAGTATGAGATGAACCCCAACAACTTGGAAAGGTGGATCTCTCTCACACGTACCAACACAGACTATCCCCCAATTTAACTGATCCCCAGAGGTTTTTGATTAAATAGCGGAATAGAAAATATGATCCCAAAAAAGTGTATGTATATCACACGTACACAACCACACTAGGCCCCAATTACTATTGTTTGTACCCCTAAAAGGCTAGGAGTAGGGGGAGTATGGAACAGGCAGCACCCTCAAACCTTCAGAAGTATGAGATGAACCCCAACAACTTGGAAAGGTGGATCTCTCTCACACGTACCAACACAGACTATCCCCCAATTTAACTGATCCCCAAAGGTTTTTGATTAAATAGCGGAATAGAAAATATGATCCCAAAAAAGTGTATGTATATCACACGTACACAACCACACTAGGCCCCAATTACTATTGTTTGTACCCCTAAAAGGCTAGGAGTAGGGGGGAGTATGGAACAGGCAGCACCCTCAAACCTTCAGAAGTATGAGATGAACGCCAACAACTTGGAAAGGTGGATCTCTCTCACACGTACCAACACAGACTATCCCCCAATTTAACTGATCCCCAGAGGTTTTTGATTAAATAGCGGAATAGAAAATATGATCCCAAAAAAGTGTATGTATATCACACGTACACAACCACACTAGGCCCCAATTACTATTGTTTGTACCCCTAAAAGGCTAGGAGTAGGGGGAGTATGGAACAGGCAGCACCCTCAAACCTTCAGAAGTATGAGATGAACCCCAACAACTTGGAAAGGTGGATCTCTCTCACACGTACCAACACAGACTATCCCCCAATTTAACTGATCCCCAAAGGTTTTTGATTAAATAGCGGAATAGAAAATATGATCCCAAAAAAGTGTATGTATATCACACGTACACAACCACACTAGGCCCCAATTACTATTGTTTGTACCCCTAAAAGGCTAGGAGTAGGGGGAGTATGGAACAGGCAGCACCCTCAAACCTTCAGAAGTATGAGATGAACCCCAACAACTTGGAAAGGTGGATCTCTCTCACACGTACCAACACAGACTATCCCCCAATTTAACTGATCCCCAAAGGTTTTTGATTAAATAGCGGAATAGAAAATATGATCCCAAAAAAGTGTATGTATATCACACGTACACAACCACACTAGGCCCCAATTACTATTGTTTGTACCCCTAAAAGGCTAGGAGTAGGGGGAGTATGGAACAGGCAGCACCCTCAAACCTTCAGAAGTATGAGATGAACCCCAACAACTTGGAAAGGTGGATCTCTCTCACACGTACCAACACAGACTATCCCCCAATTTAACTGATCCCCAAAGGTTTTTGATTAAATAGCGGAATAGAAAATATGATCCCAAAAAAGTGTATGTATATCACACGTACACAACCACACTAGGCCCCAATTACTATTGTTTGTACCCCTAAAAGGCTAGGAGTAGGGGGAGTATGGAACAGGCAGCACCCTCAAACCTTCAGAAGTATGAGATGAACCCCAACAACTTGGAAAGGTGGATCTCTCTCACACGTACCAACACAGACTATCCCCCAATTTAACTGATCCCCAAAGGTTTTTGATTAAATAGCGGAATAGAAAATATGATCCCAAAAAAGTGTATGTATATCACACGTACACAACCACACTAGGCCCCAATTACTATTGTTTGTACACCTAAAAGGCTAGGAGTAGGGGGGAGTATGGAACAGGCAGCACCCTCAAACCTTCAGAAGTATGAGATGAACCCCAACAACTTGGAAAGGTGGATCTCTCTCACACGTACCAACACAGACTATCCCCCAATTTAACTGATCCCCAGAGGTTTTTGATTAAATAGCGGAATAGAAAATATGATCCCAAAAAAGTGTATGTATATCACACGTACACAACCACACTAGGCCCCAATTACTATTGTTTGTACCCCTAAAAGGCTAGGAGTAGGGGGAGTATGGAACAGGCAGCACCCTCAAACCTTCAGAAGTATGAGATGAACCCCAACAACTTGGAAAGGTGGATCTCTCTCACACGTACCAACACAGACTATCCCCCAATTTAACTGATCCCCAAAGGTTTTTGATTAAATAGCGGAATAGAAAATATGATCCCAAAAAAGTGTATGTATATCACACGTACACAACCACACTAGGCCCCAATTACTATTGTTTGTACCCCTAAAAGGCTAGGAGTAGGGGGAGTATGGAACAGGCAGCACCCTCAAACCTTCAGAAGTATGAGATGAACCCCAACAACTTGGAAAGGTGGATCTCTCTCACACGTACCAACACAGACTATCCCCCAATTTAACTGATCCCCAGAGGTTTTTGATTAAATAGCGGAATAGAAAATATGATCCCAAAAAAGTGTATGTATATCACACGTACACAACCACACTAGGCCCCAATTACTATTGTTTGTACCCCTAAAAGGCTAGATGAGGAGTAGGGGGAGTATGGAACAGGCAGCACCCTCAAACCTTCAGTATGAGATTGTGTTCACTGTACCCCACAAAGATTGAGTTCACTGCACCCCACAATGATTGTGTTCACTGCACCCCACAAAGATTGTGTTCACTGCACCTCACAAAGATTGTGTTCACTGTACCCCCCAAAGATTTTGTTCACTGCACCCCACAAAGATTCTGTTCACTGTACCCCACAAAGATTGTGTTCACTGCACCCCAAAAAGATTGTGTTCACTGCACCCCAAAAAGGATGTTGTTCACTGCACCCCAAAAAGGATGTTGTTCACTCCACCCCAAAAAGATTGTGTTCACTGCACCCCACAAAGATTGTGTTCACTGCACCCCAAAAAGATTGTGTTCACTGCACCCCAAAAATGATTTTGTTCACTGCACCCCAAAAAGGATTTTGTTCACTGCACCCCAAAAAGGATGTTGTTCACTCCACCCCAAAAAGATTGTGTTCACTGCACCCCAAAAAGATTGTGTTCACTGCACCCCACAAAGGATTTTGTTCACTGCACCCCAAAAAGATTGTGTTCACTGCACCCCAAAAAGGATGTTGTTCACTGCACCCCAAAAAGGATTTTGTTCACTGCACCCCAAAAAGATTGTGTTCACTGCACCCCACAAAGGATTTTGTTCACTGCACCCCACAAAGATTGTGTTCACTGCACCCCACAAAGATTGTGTTCACTGCACACCAAAAAGGATTGTGTTCACTGCACCCCAAAAAGATTTTGTTCACTGCACCCCAAAAAGATTGTGTTCACTGCAGCCCAAAAAGATTGTGTTCACTGCAGCCCAAAAAGATTGTGTTCACTGCAGCCCAAAAAGATTGTGTTCACTGCAGCCCAAAAAGATTGTGTTCACTGCAGCCCAAAAAGATTGTGTTCACTGCAGCTCACACACAGAAAAATGGATGTGGATCACTGACACCTGCCTATCTCCAATCCCACACCACACAGCAATATCGATTGTAGTTTGTAGAACACAGTTTCCCTAAAATTCAGCAGACTCTGTCCCTAACAGGATTGAGAAGAGATCGTAGATCAGGATTGAGTGCAGATTCACCCCACCCCCCACACAGCAATATTGATTGTAGTTTGTAGAACACAGTTTCCCTAAAATTCAGCAGACTCTGTCCCTAACAGGATTGAGAAGAGATCGTAGATCAGGATTGAGTGCAGATTCACCCCACCCCCCACACAGCAATATCGATTGTAGTTTGTAGAACACAGTTTCCCTAAAATTCAGCAGACTCTGTCCCTAACAGGATTGAGAAGAGATCGTAGATCAGGATTGAGTGCAGATTCACCCCACCCCCCACACAGCAATATCGATTGTAGTTTGTAGAAGACACTGACCCTATATAATTCAGCAGACTCTATCCCTAAAATGCCTACAACTCGCCCTGCCTAAACACTCCGACCTGTCCCTCAATTCTATCCGGACACAAATGGTTTTTTCCTGCCTATCTTTCCCTAATCAGCAGCCAGCACATTGATGTGTGCTCTCTGTCCCTGAATCTAAGCAGCATAATGACGCCGCTGCGGCTGCCTCGAACTTATAAAGACTTGGTCACATGCTTCAGACGGCCAATCACAGCTACTGAGACATTTGCAGGCATGGCTGGGATGGCTTAAGGCACACCAGTTAAACGATTGTTGATTGGCTGTTGAAAGCCCGCCATGAAAAGAGCGCCAAAGCATGCAAAACCCGTAAATAAAACGACCGAACACGGATTTTTACCCGAACATACAGTAAAGTGTCCGTGTCCGTGTTCGGGTACAAAAAATCCAATTATTCGGTACGAACACGAATAATACAGTCCGTGTTCGCTCAACACTAACCCCAACAACTTGGAAAGGTGGATCTCTCTCACACGTACCAACACAGACTATCCCCCAATTTAACTGATCCCCAAAGGTTTTTGATTAAATAGCGGAATAGAAAATATGATCCCAAAAAAGTGTATGTATATCACACGTACACAACCACACTAGGCCCCAATTACTATTGTTTGTACCCCTAAAAGGCTAGATGAGGAGTAGGGGGAGTATGGAACAGGCAGCACCCTCAAACCTTCAGTATGAGATTGTGTTCACTGTACCCCACAAAGATTGAGTTCACTGCACCCCACAATGATTGTGTTCACTGCACCCCACAAAGATTGTGTTCACTGCACCTCACAAAGATTGTGTTCACTGTACCCCCCAAAGATTGTGTTCACTGCACCCCACAAAGATTCTGTTCACTGTACCCCACAAAGATTGTGTTCACTGCACCCCAAAAAGATTGTGTTCACTGCACCCCAAAAAGGATGTTGTTCACTGCACCCCAAAAAGATTGTGTTCACTGCACCCCACAAAGATTGTGTTCACTGCACCCCAAAAAGATTGTGTTCACTGCACCCCAAAAATGATTTTGTTCACTGCACCCCAAAAAGGATTTTGTTCACTGCACCCCAAAAAGGATGTTGTTCACTCCACCCCAAAAAGATTGTGTTCACTGCACCCCAAAAAGATTGTGTTCACTGCACCCCACAAAGGATTTTGTTCACTGCACCCCAAAAAGATTGTGTTCACTGCACCCCAAAAAGGATGTTGTTCACTGCACCCCAAAAAGGATTTTGTTCACTGCACCCCAAAAAGATTGTGTTCACTGCACCCCACAAAGGATTTTGTTCACTGCACCCCACAAAGATTGTGTTCACTGCACACCAAAAAGGATTGTGTTCACTGCACCCCAAAAAGATTTTGTTCACTGCACCCCAAAAAGATTGTGTTCACTGCAGCCCAAAAAGATTGTGTTCACTGCAGCCCAAAAAGATTGTGTTCACTGCAGCCCAAAAAGATTGTGTTCACTGCAGCCCAAAAAGATTGTGTTCACTGCAGCCCAAAAAGATTGTGTTCACTGCAGCTCACACACAGAAAAATGGATGTGGATCACTGACACCTGCCTATCTCCAATCCCACACCACACAGCAATATCGATTGTAGTTTGTAGAACACAGTTTCCCTAAAATTCAGCAGACTCTGTCCCTAACAGGATTGAGAAGAGATCGTAGATCAGGATTGAGTGCAGACCCCACCCCCCACACAGCAATATCGATTGTAGTTTGTAGAAGACACTGACCCTATATAATTCAGCAGACTCTATCCCTAAAATGCCTACAACTCGCCCTGCCTAAACACTCCGACCTGTCCCTCAATTCTATCCGGACACAAATGGTTTTTTCCTGCCTATCTTTCCCTAATCAGCAGCCAGCACGTTGATGTGTGCTCTGTCCCTGAATCTAAGCAGCATAATGACGCCGCTGCGGCTGCCTCGAACTTATAAAGACTTGGTCACATGCTTCAGACGGCCAATCACAGCTACTGAGACATTTGCAGGCATGGCTGGGATGGCTTAAGGCACACCAGTTAAACGATTGTTGATTGGCTGTTGAAAGCCCGCCATGAAAAGAGCGCCAAAGCATGCAAAACCCGGAAATAAAACGACCGAACACGGATTTTTACCCGAACATACAGTAAAGTGTCCGTGTCCGTGTTCGGGTACAAAAAATCCAATTATTCGGTACGAACACGAATAATACAGTCCGTGTTCGCTCAACACTAGTTAAGATGCTTTTCTTCACATCCACTACAAAAGCTATTACTACTGCCGGGTTCAGTAAGCTCACCGAACGTTACCCATTCAGGTAAAGAGGGGAAACGCCACAAACGCCCAGCAACCGCATGCAATGCGCGTTGTTGAGGCACATTGGTGCAGCAATTAAAATGTTAAAACAAGCAGTGAGGAGGCATCACGGCACCTCTGAAAATTGATCTAAATGCAGAAAGATTTTCAGAGACACATCAATTTAGATCAGCCTTTTTCAACCAGGGTGCCCAGGCACCCTAGGGTGCCTTTGCAAAATGCCTACAAATTGCCCCAAAATTGTGTACAAGCCAGCAAGTGGATGAAGCCTGCCTTTTAGTTACACAAAGACACGGGTTTTCATTGTGCACCATTAAGACCTTCTAGTGAACGGCATCCTATCAGCCAATGACTTTCCCCTGCCCCACTCTGTGCTGGAATCACATTAGCTGAGTGATGGAGAAAAACTGAGGGAGAAGAGAAGCATTGGAATACTAGTTAGTACCAGTGTGTAAAAGTATATTGGATTTGGAAGAATAAGTCACCTCTAACTTTGGATGTCCTACGTGTTTGGATGTTGATGTTTTATGTAAAACAATTAGAATAGTTTTAGAATGGGGTGCCTCAAAACTGTCCATAATTTTAGAGGGTGCCTTGACTGAAAAAAGGTTGAGAAACACTGATTTAGACAATTTAAAGGGGTTGTAAAATCAGAAGGTTTTTTTTTTTTTTTTACAATGATAAAAAAGGCTTCCCAAGTTGTGACCCTACTGGCAAGATATTAGGACTCAAAGCGATACTAGATGTTGAGGTTCCTCACTCCCCGCTGGAGCTTCTGCTTCATGTCCTATCCATCCCTCTCAGCCATTACCGTAAATCGGTCCTGCCCCACCTTTTAAATGTGGAGAGACGACTGATTCCAGTACACTGGAAATAAGCTCAAACTCCAAGTCAGGAGGAATAAATACGTTTGGTGAACAATATCATGGCTGCAGAGGAATGGATGGCAACATGCAAGGGTAGACATGACAAGTTCTACATTATATGAGCTACGTGGATTCGTTATACAAGTGGGACTCCACAGAGCTGCCAATCTAGAGTTACGTATTCCTTGACCATAGTTGACTGTTTATGTTACAATAGACCTGATCCAGAGATATTTCTTATATCTACATAAAATAATTTGTGCTAAAGTACTGCTCTTATTCTCCACTTCTTCCCCTTTGCCCACTTCCCTCGTTTCCCCTCCTTCTTCAGTTCTCTTACAATGATTATTTCCATCTGATAGGTTATCCCTGTTATTGTTTACCATTTTTGACATGTAATAAGTGGCGGGGTGTATTCCGTGATACGAAGACCCACTGATAGGTACCAGGCTATTTATTGTTGTGATACTTCATCTGCTACAGTACCAGTTAAGCAGCTCATATGCCTTGTTACCCCCCTTGTAGGATGGTCAATTGGACCTTTTGCAATGTATCAAGAGTATCACCTAATTCAGACAAATTGACCGATGAATGACTACCATTTTCTGGTGTCTGTTTTCCTTATTGTTTGTTTTTCTGCATATAGTGTATTTCTGATAAATAAAGATTATTGAAAAAAAAAAGATAAAAAGCCTTCTGTGTGCAGCAGCCTCCCTTAGCCCTCCCTAATACTTACCTGAGCTCCCTCGCTATCCAGCCATGTCCACGTGTGCCTCAGCCATCAAGGCTCCTGATTGGCTGAGACACAGCAGTGGCGCCATTGGCTCCCGCTGCTGTCAATCAAACTCACTTAGCCATTCAGGAGAGAGAGGGGGCGGGCTGAATGAATACATGGAGCTGCAGCTCAGTTTGGGTGCCTCCATAGCAAGTTGCCTGCTGTGGGGACTCTCAACAGGAAGAAGGGGCCAGGGGAGCCGAAGAGGGACCTGAGAAGGGGAGGATCCGTGCTGCTCTGTGCAAAACCAACTGTATAGAGGAGGGAAGTGTAACATGTTTATTATTTTGATAAAAAAAAAAAAAAAGCAAGACTTTAAAATCACTTTAAGAGTCCATTCACACTAATACAACTTGTCAGGCGACTTGGTCAGCCTGACAAGTTGTGCACCGTCGCGGTCCATTGTGTAGTACAGGAACGGTTCTAATAGGAGCGACACAAGTCGCTCCGACTTAGAAAAAGGGTCCTGTACTACTTCGGGGCGACCTGGAGCGACTTGCATAGACATTCATTTTACTAAGTCCGTGCAAGTCGTGCGGAAGTCGCTCTGCACGCGACTTTACAGGTCGCCCCCGAAGTTGTGCCGCTTCAGTGTGAATGCGGTGTTAAGGATATGAGAACCTTCACACATTAAATTGTGTGATTATTCACTTCTGTTATTTAATTTTGTGAAAATTAAGTGAGTGGTGGACAGGAATCTGCTTTACATATCAATGAATGTCCTTTTGCACAATTTATTGAAACATATCCAATAAAAAATGTGAACAATCTAATTTCTTTATAAATTTAGGCCAAAATGTATTCTGCTACATATTTTTGGTAAACAAAATCCCAATAAGCGTCTACTGATTGGTTTGCATGACCGTTACGGCGTCTGCAAACTATGGTATACAGTATATACTTACTGTAGTAATGGCGGTGAGTAGCGACTTATAGCAGGACTGTGATAGTATGGCGACCAGTCTGATGCTTACTGACACTTTGTGGGAACCAGTGACACTAATACAGGGATCAGTGCTAATAATATGCACTGTCACTGTACTAATGACACTGGCTGGGAAAGAGGTTAAACATCTAGGGCGATCAAAGGGTTACATGTGTGCCTAACAGGGCTTGGTGCATTCACTGTGTGCTGTTTTTACTAAGGAATGTGCCTTGAAGGGAAACAAAAGCCTGCACATCCCCGCTGACAGGACAGAGCTCTGTGTTGTTTACATTCACAGAGCTCTGTCCTGTTTTCCTCCTCGCCGATCAGCAGGTGCGGGCAGTCAATCATTGGCAGAAACCTGCTGATGGGCTTGTGCTGTGACTAAGTACCAATTTCTTTGTTTGGAGGATAAGGCAAGTGGTTCCAGCTGTATAGAGCCACATTATGAGTGTAGAGAGGACAGAAACTGGCACATAGAGTGCCTTATGTTCCTTATACATTAAAAAAAGACATCATTAGCTAATGACTTTCAGCCAACTACATTGTGAGTATAGCTCTCAATTGTCCTTTATTTGGAGGGACAGCCCTGCTTTGGGGGCCAAATCCCTCTCGTCATCTTCCCTACCCAGCTGTCCCAATTCTAGAACCAATGTATTGATATTATTTCAGAGTGTTTTTTTAAGTTGCTTATCTTTAGCTAGTATTGTGATGGTATTTCTGTTTTCATTGTCTCTTCTACTCTGGAAACAAGGTGGAATTTAGTTGCTTGGAAAAGTACAATTCATTTTTGAACAAACATGTTAACATAATTGTTAAACTTGTATTGCTTTTGATAGTCGTTGGGTTGGTATCTGTAAATTAAGCTCTTTTTTCTGTCTGTGATGATGAAAATATTGCATGGACATATCATTTGCCCTAAAAATTTGACTTTAGCTACTTCAGCCCCAGAAGGTTTTTACCCCCTTATTGGCCAAACCATTATTGCGATACGACACTGCATTACTTTAACTGACAATTGCGCAGTCGACGCAAATAAAATTGGTGTCCTTTTTTTTTCCCAGGAAAAGGGAGGTATACGCCGCTCCAGGTGAGAGAAATCCACCGCTCAGTAACCAGGTGCAAGTCCAGTCTGTGGTCTGGGCAAGCCCAAAGTGAGCAAGAGGATTTGACCGCACTCCAGCAAGTGAAGGATAAAATGTATCTCTTTATTGCTCTGATAAATCAGACATGACACAACAGATTAGTCAAAAACAGTTGACGCGTTTCACGATCTAAAATCGCTTAATCATAATGGACCAAAGTTATGATTAAGTGATTTTAGATTGTGAAACGCGTCAACTGTTTTTGGCTCATCTGTTGTGTCATGTCCGATTTATACAAGCAATAAATAGATACATTTTATCTTTCACTTGCTGAAGTGCGGTCAAATCTTTTTGCTCTCTTTTTTTCCCCTGCAAATAGAGCTTTCTTTTGATGGTATTTGAAAACCTCTGTGGTTTTTATTTTTTGCGTTATAAAAAAAAAAAAACAAAAAAAAAAAACTACAAGTTTTTTTTACTTTCTGCTAAAACACATGTAAAAAATCTAATGTCTTCATCAATTTAGGCCAATTTGTATTCTGCTACATATTTTTGGTAAAAAAAATCCCAATAACCGTATATTAAATGATTTGTGCAAAGGTTATTGAGTCTACAAACTATGGGATATTTTTATGGCATTTTTATTTATTTATTTTTGTACTAGTAATTGAAGCGAACAGCATTTTTTATCGGGACTGCGACATTGCGGTGGACAAATCGGACCCCTGACCAGTAACATTATTACAGTGATCGGTGCTAAAAATATGCACTGTTACTGTACTAATGACACTGGCAGGGAAGGAGTTAACATCAGGCGTGATCAAAGGGTTAAATGTGTCCCTAGGGGATGCTTGCTAATTGTGTGTGGGTTGCTCTCACTGGAGGAAGACAGAGATCCATGTTCTTGCTTCGCAGGAACACAAGATCTCTATCTTCTCCCTTGTCAGATCGGGGATCTGCCTTGTTTAAATAGGCAGACCTCAGTTCTGCCTCTTTCAGGAATGATCAGGGGTAGCCGGCAGACATCAGTCCACTGGACCCGCTGATTGGCTCCTCCTCTGTCCAGTCAGCGCACGATGCGCCTCTGACAGTGCACAGGAGTGCGCCCCCCTAGTAGCTATTGCACGAAATGACGTATAGGTACATGATTTTGAGCAATAGAGCCGACCTGCCGCAGAAAATGTTCATTTGGTGGTCGGCAAGTGGTTAAAATGTGTCCCCCTTTTTTATTCTCAGAGTTTTGAAATGAGTATCAGCCATAACTGGAAACTTTCCAAAGTTTGTGAGCCTAATATTGGGCTAGTGCTAATAGTGGTGCATGTAATGTACTATACTGAAGTAAAGGAAATGGGTTAGGGCTTGTTTAACCACTTCCGCACTGCTCACTAGAGCTGTACTTCGGCAAAGTGGCTCGATAACGTCTGGCGACGTAGTACTACGTCACCAGACATTCCCCTGTCTGCCGCAATGTCGCAGTCCCGCAAAAAAAAAACGCAGATCGCCGACATTACTCGTTAAAAAAAAAACACCAAAAATAATAAAAATCTTTCCCTTAGTAAACGCAATAACTTTTGCGCAAACCAATCAAAATACTCTTATTGTGAGTTTTTTTTTACCAAACATAGGTAGCAGAAAACAAATTTAAAACATTTTGATTTTTACATTTTTTTGGGGAGGAATTTCATATAAAAAAATTTGAAAAATATTGTTATTTTTTTCAAAATGTACGCTCTTTTTTTGTTTATAGTGCAAAAAGTAAAAATCGCACAGGTGATCAAATACCACCAAAAGAAAGCTCTGTTTGTGGGAAAAAAAGGACATACATTTTGTTTGGGTACGGCGTCGCATGACCGCGCAATTGTCAGTTAAAGTCGCAAAGTGCCGAATCGCAAAAAGTGGCCCAGACGTAAGACAGAAAAATCCTCTGGTTGTAAAGTGGCTAAAATACTATACAGTAAGCTTCAAGGGAGCAAGCATTTGCAAAAATAAAAGGTGCAAAGAAAGATATTGTTATTAAAGTTAAAGGTATAAAAAGATGCCAAGAATAGAAGGTTATAATAAATAGTACAGAGAAAATAGAGATGCAAAACACACATCTACATGCATTCAAACTGGGTTGTCCACATGCTAAAATACACCCCCCCCCCATTCCAGATTTATGCCCCTTTATGCCACTTTAACTTACCTAAATTTGTGGTCATGAGGGGTTCTAGTCTACTCTGTTCTTCTGTATACAGGAGATGGGGCCTGTCTCAGGATGTCCACATCACTGACTGTAAGCCAGAGACACTTTCCATCAGCTGTTCAGTAGTTGGGCCCTCTCAGGATTCAGAAGGTAGGATGGTCTAGATCAGTGTTTCTCAACTCCGGTCCTCAGGGCACACTAACAGGCCAGATGTTAAGTATTACCTTGGGGAGATGCAGACTAGAATACTGCAATCACTGAGCAGCAAATGATATCACCTGTGATGTACTTCAGTTTTCTTGCAAACCTGTCCTGTTAGTGTGCCCTGAGGACCGGAGTTGAGAAACACTGGTCTAGATCTCCCTCCAAAGTATTTGGCGGCTGTGTAATGTCTTTCCTACCCATGATGCCATCTAATGTTCTCAATTTTTGCCACATTACCATGCCTCCCCTGACTTCCTGTAAAGCTTTCCTTTGTTAGGGTCTGCTAAAGTTTTAATAAGCAAGACTAAGCTCTGCATGTCCTTGATCTATCCCCCAACCTGTGACGAGACAGTAAATGAGGAGCAGTAAGAGACATCTATATCAATAGTTTAATAGTTATGAGCACATCTCTTTGTCACTCTGCTTCTGCCTTCTATCATCATGCTTCTTGTCGGCACATAAACCAATTGGCTCATTTTGCTGCTTCTCCTTCTTTGAAGCTCTGCCCTACAGGGACTGGAAGCTTGTCAGAATGGCAACAGCACCAACATGAACCCACATGAGAGCAGGTGAGGCAGGATCCTCCAGGACACAGAGTCTAAGAGCCTGCTGGCATTCACCAGGGACCCCCATTACGGCGGGGTGGGGACATGGTAATCAGGATAAAATCCAGAGCAGGCAGTGTATGTGGATAACAAGGAAAATGCCAGAGGTCAGAGCAGGCAGTGGGCATGGATATCCAAGAACAAGCTGGAAGTCAGGGCAGGCAACAAACATGAATAGTCAGGAAACAAAGCCAGAGGGTCGGTACACAGGAATCATTAGAAAAATGCAGGCTGGATAGCATGAAGGCTCATTAGGCGCAATACATAATGTATTTTATATTTCCCTTGAGTTTAGCCTCAATGTTTAATTATCACCATTGTTATGGTTAATATATTTTACTACAGATCAGCCATTTCTCTACAAGCTCTCTTCTCAGCAATCGGATTGAGTTCCGTTCATTCTTCAGGACTGTACCCAGTGATGCCTTCCAGTCCCGAGGCTTGGCGCAGCTTGTGTTACATTTTGGGTGGACCTGGATTGGTTTAGTAGCAATTGACAATGATTATGGACAACAAGGTATCCAAATGATCAAAAAAGATATCTTAAAAGCTGGAGGTTGTGTGGCTTTTACAGAGAGTATTTCTATCAACCTGCCAGATAGAAATGCTCCACACATTGTTCGGGTGATCAAAGAATCAACGGCCTCTGCAGTGGTCATCTTTTCTACGGACATAGATTTGGTTTACATTCTTGACGAGATGCTGAGACAAAATGTAACAGGAAAAATATGGATTGCTAGTGAGGCTTGGGCCACCTCTGCCTTCTTGTCTGTTCTGAAGTACTCCAAGCTGCTTCAAGGAACCATTGGCTTTGCTTTGCACAGTGGAAAAATGTCAGGATTTGGGGATTTTCTCAACAGGATCCATCCATCCATGTCTGTAGGAAAAGAATGGATAAAAATATTCTGGGAGGAAATGTTCACCTGTAAATTCTTGGACAGGGAAAACCAAACATTATCTGTGGCATCATCAGTAAAAGAATGCACAGGGGAGGAAGATCTAAGTAACATCCTAAACAGTTATAATGATATTTCTGGTCTGAGGGTGACATATAATATCTATATTGCAGTTCATGTTGTAGCAAGAGCTCTTCAAGACTTAACCAGCTGCAGGAAAGGAGATGGACCATTTCTTAATGGAGCATGTGCAGATGTACAAAACTTTCAACCATGGCAGGTAATGTCCTTCTGAAGCCCTTAGAAAATAAATGAATAGCGATGAATGGATTTGTTCACCTGAATTTGCCTTAGTGGGCAACCTGATTCAGTGATGAGCTGGTAAAGTGATCCTTTGGACCCATTTTCTGCTTCATATTCTACTGTATATACAAAGGTATATAAAAGCAGGTGCAAGAGTGACACAAGATGGTGCTTCTTGCACCTGCTCAGTGAGTTTGGGCAGTAGGCCTATGTGCAAGATCATGGGTCTCCTGCCTGTGAAGAAGCAAGTGGGTAGGAGAGAGTTGGATTGAGGGAGAGGGGGTGGGAGTTTCTGTAACCTGGGGGAGGGGGGGTTAGGTGGGTGACAGGGAGGCACAGTATTTAGGAAGGGATGGAGGAGAGAAGGTGAGATGGTATGGGGGGTGATATGAGGGGCAGGTGAGGCGGTATGGGGAAGTAGGTGAGGTTGTATAGGGGGAGGGGGATGGGTGAGGTGGTATGAGAGGTGGTGAGGTGGTATGGGGGAGGAGGTGAAGTTGTATGTTGGGTAGGTGAGGCGGTATGAGAGGTAGGTGAGGTGGTGGCGGGGACGAGGTGGGAAGAGATTTTACAGGTACTGCCACCAGCAGGATGTTTAGCTTACTTGAGTCCTTCAGTGCCACTGGTCAACCTGGAAATTCTCTGAACTCAGATCACTCCCAGCATTCCAGTTTACCTGCACAGTGACTGCTGCTGAAATGTGGGAGAGGAGTGACTAGTGTTTTCTGTCTGTCCATGGAGCCCGTAAGCAGTAGCACAATTGTATTGGCTCCAGCAATTAAACAGTGTCTGGTACAAGGCGCTCCTATCCTGAACTTTAGCAGCACAGATGGAGCACACTACAGAACAGGGCAGGCTTTTAGTGCAGTGGCTTTCCTGGTTGACTAGCAGTAGCTCAAAGTTCTAGTGGCAGCTTTGGGGAAGAGATACTAAAATTTTCCTTGCTGTCCTAATGCTGAGACACAGTCATTAGGGGAGTGCAGTTCATCTGCATATCACTCCACCAGGACTATTAGGGCTGCTACCTGCCAGAACTACTTCGCAACCAGTACCTTGGCAGTCCTCACGGTCCAGATGGAAAACAGATCCTCCCTGACAGGGCCCATCTGTGGACCTGACAGAAAAAAAGCCCTGAGGACAGCTTTAAAATACCCATGCACCTCCCTGACATTGCCCCTGTGTGCTGTTCACAAGCCCTGCAGCAGCAATTGGCATTAAGACTTGAGGGGCTGAACCCATCTGACCTGTCTTATCTATGCTCCTTTTAAACTTCTTTCAAATTACAGAATTGATATGACTCAGTCTCTCACAGATTCCTCCATACACAGCTCTAGTTCATCCTAAGTTAGCCTGCCCAGTGGAAAAGAAGAGACCTTTCATCAAAATCCATAGTTGACATCCAGTACCCCGACTTGGTACCCCAAAAGAGAGATCACATGCTTAGTACAGCATCACATGGTGCAGCATTCCTTCATGTCTTTTACCATGTGAATGGGGGAGTGCCCTGAGAGAGCTCTCTACTAGGGGACACAGTTATGAACATCCAGGAGTGAGTAGACATAACCCCTTTCTAACTCCCTGGGCAGTCTATTACACAAAAACTCACCAACATTGACTTTACTACAACACAGACCAACAAAAAAAAAAACAATAACATGAGGCAATGAACCCCAATAGTAGGCACCTGCCTACGTGAACCTTAACGTAAACCTCTATTTATTAATTTAAAGACAAACTCACCTATGCATGGGTGGGAACCAATCTATATGCTTTTTGAAGCAAAAACCCCCTTCGTTGTGGGACTTTAAGGGTAACAATAAAATGTATATAGAGAAATAATTATCTAAAATATTTTATTTATTGATTTTGATAAATTCTATGAATAATAATCTCATTATCAAATATTTCAATACAATGTTATAGCATATGACCATAAATGATTGGTCCATCAAACACATAAATATATAGTGAACATAGTGCTACTTGAGGAGTGGTACAGAGTCCAACGCGTTTCGAAAATATGTTAAGTAAAAAGAGTCTTCCTCAGGGATTCTGAATCCACTCCTGAAAAAGTACAACAAAATGTAAGTTTCAAGTCCATCAAAAGACCTACATATATTTACATTTACATATATTCATATAAAAATATGCATTTGCGACTGCTTCTCCCTAGGATGTAAATTGGAGATCTTTTACCCCCACCCACCCATTCCGCATCCCCTGAGAGGAATCCCCCAGTCCAGTCAAACCACATACCTGCGGAGCATGCACCCTGTTGAATTTCTCCCCTGGGGATGTATCCTATATTCCCAGATCAGAAAGCATTGTTTACATAACTTTGTACCAATCTATATGCTCTCCTACATCCCCAATACCAGAACAACTTGGGACCAACCAACAATCCGTATAAAATTCATGGTTACATGCAATTCTGAGATTTAGCACACATTTGACAGTTTAAAACTAATGCTCTGAGCAGTTTCTTAAGGCACTGGCATTGCACTGAATGAAAGCCCAAGATCTAATTTGCAAACAGTGGAATTCTATGCCAGCTGTGGAGGGTGTCACAGTACTACTGGTATGAGCCCACAGGCGAGCAGGTGATACAGGATCCCCCAGGATGTGGAATCTAAGGGCCAGCCGGTGTTCTGCCAGGGACCCCCTCACAGTGGTTTGGACTTAGCTGCGTGCTGACCCCAGTTCAAGACCCTCAGGTTCACCCTGCTCACAAGGAGAGTACCCAAAGACACAATGCAGGCAAGATGAATGGAGCAAAAGGATAGCTGAATAAGGAGTCAAGGTCAGGGCGGGCAGCAAACAAGCTTAATCAGGAGAACTAGCCAAGTCGGTACCCAAGAGATCAGTCCACGAGAAGTCAGGTTAGGAATAATGGCAAGGAAGGGGCTCAGGAACAAGTGTTGCTCAAGCAACCAGAAACTGGTCTGAATTGGATATAAATATGGAGACACATGGGAGGCTGGACAGGAAGTAGCAGGAAGGAAGGTATATTAACCATCAGGTGAAGCGGGTGACACCCATAGCTGCTAAGTCAGTGCAGCTAGAGCAGAGCACAGGCTTGTGGAACCACAGGTGCCAACAGACCTACAGCAGCAAAAGGTAAAACATACAAACAGTAAGACACAGATTAGCTCCGCAGCTGATCTGCGACAGAAGGCTTTTAAGGTCATATAGGGGTGGTGATGGACAATCAGAGCATATTTTGCAATTGATTGTTTTTATATGATCTTATTGTTTAAGCCAAGGCCAACGACAATACTATGACAGGCAAGAGAGGGCAGGACACCCCTAAAAAACATTAGGATGTAATGAAACTGACATCTTACAACAATTCTGGATTTGGGGCATCACTGGAGCTAGAGGCATCTTGTAATAGTACAAGACTTGAAGTCTGCATTTTTCTATTGTGGCCTGTTCAACACCAATTGTAGAAGAGACAGGTTTAATTTACAAAATGGAATATTCAATCTTACTAATTTTGCAGACTTTTTCATGAGTATTTTTTAGTTGCGCACTAATACAGCTGTATATATTTCATATGACTCGTCAGCTTTAGTTGAAGGGTAAGTTCACCTTTTGAAAATGAAAATGTGAGCTAACTCCAAATTTCATGGCCACTCCTCAGGACCCTGCTGCACATAACTGTTGTAATACCCCATGCTGCTTGTGTAGCAGGCCTTTACCATACTCTGCAATACACAGCCCCCAAGTGAGTAGCCATCATAATTCTTGCAAGGACAAGCAATCATTGGTTAGCGCAATCATGCATCTGAAGCTCCTTCTTCTGGTAAGCTGCCCCAGGACAAAGAATATTTCTCATTGGTCAGCGCTATTATGTGGTCACGCTGATTGATGAGCACTTGCCATTGTGAGCATTATGATAGTCAATCCAGGGCTGTGTATTAAAGTATTGTCTTATACGAACTGCTACATATGAAAGCACAGGACACCAATGGTATCTGGAGGGTTGGCCAGGATATATAGAGTGAGTTCACTTGAAATTTTGTGTGGATAAGTTCACCTTTTCACCAAAAATGTACCCTTTAAGGGTGAAAGATAATTTGAAGTGTGACAGTTCCTACCTTGTGAACCTGCTGTAGTCTTTAGCTGGTGTCAGAAGTCATCTGATGCTGCCCTGGCCACCATCTAACAAGAAACAACAATATCTCTCCTGCGCTCGAGTGGTATGCAGGAAGGTGAATCTTCTAGGCGGTTTTATGACACAAATTAAGTGGTCTTGCTACCCCCCTCAGGACCAAGGGTATCCAAAAGGCACTACAAGAAAACAACAAGAGAAGGGCGCACCGACCTTGTGCATTACCACTTAAAAGTTTATTAAAAGCAAAGAAGGGTAGCGTACAATATACTCACAAACGTAGCATATGAACAAGCATTTAGGAAATGGGCACCACTCGCTTCCAGGACACTTCTCTACTGCTGGATAGCGTGATGGCGTCCTCAAAACCTGATGTGGCATACGCGTTTCAAGGGTCCTCCCTCGAAACGCGTATGCCACATCAGGTTTTGAGGACGCCATCACGCTATCCAGCAGTAGAGAAGTGTCCTGGAAGCGAACGGTGCCCATTTCCTATATGCTTGTTCATATGCTACGTTTGTGAGTATATTGTACGCTACCCTTCTTTGCTTTTAATAAACTTTTAAGTGGTAATGCGCAAGGTCGGTGCGCCCTTCTCTTGTTGTTTTCTTGTAGCACCATCTAACAAGACAAACTGTACCCTGAGAAGATAATGTGTGAGGTCAGGCGGCTACCAAAGCAGCAATAGATTATCTCTGACTCCCAGACCGAAGAGTTCAAGAAGGTTGATCAAAACACTTCATGTGACCTTTCACCCCTGACTTGAGCTGAACAATGAGCAAAAGTACATGAAACTTGGGCAATGGTAAGTTCTCAAGAACTATTAAAGTAATTTAAGACCAAATATTATACTCTTGAACAAGTCCAGCTAATGATGACCTAATTTAGTGTTCGTTCTTCTTACAGCTCCTCCACTATATGAAGAAGATACATCTGAAACTCACCAGTGGCAGAGAAGTCTTCTTCAATGAGAATGGTGATCCTCCTGCAGCATATGACATCATAAACTGGCAGCTTAGCTCAGAGGGAAGACTGCAACATGTGATTGTAGGAAGTTATGACACTGGGAACACGATTGGAAATGTGTTCACTATCAATGCCAGTTTGGTGCAGTGGGGCACTAAAAAGAAAAAGGTAGGCATTGTATGCCACTTTTTGTACTGTACATCCTTCAATTACGCATATTGGTGACAATGGCTTTAGTAGGCTTAGGATATAGCATCTGTTACTGGTGCCATGGCAAGGCCCCTACCCTCCTGTTCCCCCAAAACACCATGACTCACTACTTCCCCTTTGGCTGGATACCCTGTACTCTTTCATTTCCAGGGCTCTATGGGCACAAACTCCTCACTAGTGATGAGCCAAACTGCCCAGGGTTTGATTCAGCAAGGGTTCGTTGAACAACAAAGTAGTTAGGATGCCGAAAACCAAACTCCATTGATAATCAATAGGGACGAATCTATCAAATTAAACATGCCCTTTACTACTACTTCACTACTCTGGAGAACATGAACCAAATAAAAAAAATATATATTTTTTGTTTTATTTGTTTTTTTTTTTGTTTTTTTTTTTAATTCCATGTGTTTGGGAGCAGTTATTTTTTTAGCACTAACAGCTCCAAAAAAGAGTTTTAAATTGCTGTAAAATACATCTCCCTTCTGGCTTCCTTTTTTCTAAAGAACAAATGGCATATAAATCCCAATGCCCTCCCCAAATTAAAAGGGTCTGGTACAGATTTTGAGGGGGACTCTACAAACAAAAAGGGTGAGGTTCCCCCTAAAAATTCATACCAGACCCTTAATCTGAGCACACAGACAGACTGGCCAGGAAATGTCGGGATGAGTGTGTGGCCCCCTCCTGAACCATACCGGGCCACATGCACTCAGCATAATTGTGAGGGCCTGCAGGTGAGGGACTTATCGGAATCTGTAAAACCCCTTTAATGATCAGGGGCATTCCAGATACTGACCACCCCTACAAGAATGAGTATGGGATAAAAAAAAAATCCCCAATAAACTGTCCCCTGTAAAGTCATTATCAATCATAATGTCCACAGATGATGACTTGCAGAAAATAAAACTAGATGACTTGCCACACAAAACCAATCCCTGATAGTAACACTAACCAAATGACAGCTCCTTGAGTTGTCATTGACTATATATTACAAAGGTTGTGTGTGTGGGGGGGGGGGGGGTGGTCCATGGCCATGTGGCTATTCGTTAGAGAATGATGTAAGGCTCCCTTTCCCGCCCTTTTGTTTAAATGGTTGGGAATTTCACGCCATGTGGGTTAATAATACCAAGTGACATCAATGGTTGGTAAGGTTGCATTGTGTGCAAACAGCTGCTGCTTCCTTAACAACTATTGACAGTTAGAATAGCATCATTGGTCAGACATATTTAGGTAATGGTGTAGCCCGTTCCATTCACCGCCCATTTGCTTACATGGTCAGGGATTCCCAGTCATTCATAAATGTTGTGCTTACTAAGGATGCAGTGGATGCTGCTTCTTTAGCAACCATTGTATTATTTACAAAGTGAATTTTTACTTTGTTTCAACTCAGACTCTGATCCTTTAGTAAGTCAACCCCAATGTCTCTTTTTTTCTTCATGTTGCCACCTTTATATTTCTCCCCTACCTGCTGTGCAACTTTTTGTCCTTGTTTTAACCTTGACATCCTAACTGGAGAGCCTATACCCTTATTACATGCTCAATATGCTCATAACAAGACAATAATATGGATCTCAGTTGTTATAAATAAATGGATCATGAGGCTGCCATTTTCAAAGCGTTTCTCACTTGGCTTCATCAGGAAGAACAGAGGTTACTGTATATATTGTGAAAGAAAATAGGTGCGCGAACCTAAAGTAATGAAAAGTGAAGTGAAAGCAGCACTGAAATATAAATTAAACGTGAAAGGATGGCAATATAAGAAACATTACCAAAGTGCGCTAAACAAATAATGAACCAATTGTTCAAAAATACATGGATGGTGTCCGGGTTGACACCAAAATCATATGCATTCAATCCAAACAAAAGTGCAAAAACTATAAAAAAGTCTTTCTTTTCAAATTGGAGTGAAGGTGAGGGAGTGTTGGGAGGTGGGTGGGGCCTCGTCCCAAAAAATGATCCAAAGTGGTTCTCAGTGACCTGATATACACATGTGGACACCTAGTGTTAGGAGTGGACTCTTACCACAATGTGGAGAGATGTGAGCATGTGCTATGTTGTGTCCAGAAGTCCCAACTGATCAAGCTGGCAGGGATGGCTCTCGGAATGGACCGGAACAATCAGCTGCTTCCAAAGTGGGGAGGGATCTGTAGGCTTCCAAGCAGGGGGAGATGCCAAGACAGAGCAAACCCAGAGAAAAGAAGAGGACTATAGTGCATTACCTTCGACTTTATTAATGAACTGAATGAAGATACACTTACACAATCCAGACGAACAGACAGCAAATACAGGGCGGTCGCGGATGTCTGCAGTACAAACCGGGACCTATGACAGCACGGCTGGCTCCCCCCGACGCGTTTCCACTAACAAGTCGGCTTCTGGGATTGGAGCTCCTATCCCAGAAGCCGACTTGTTAGTGGAAACGCGTCGGGGGGAGCCAGCCGTGCTGTCATAGATCCCGGTTTGTACTGCAGACATCCGCGACCGCCCTGTATTTGCTGTCTGTTCGTCTGGATTGTGTAAGTGTATCTTCATTCAGTTCATTAATATGATTTTGGTGTCAACCCGGACACCATCCATGTATTTTTGAACAATTGGTTCATTATTTGTTTAGCGCACTTTGGTAATGTTTCTTATATTGCCATCCTTTTACTTTATATATTGTAGGTTAGGACTAGGGATGATCGAACTTTTGAAAAGTTCGGTTCGACCAGAACACCCGAACTTCACGAAAGTTCGGTTCGGATTTCAGAACCCCATTGAAATCAATGGGACCCGAACTTCTGTAATCAAAAAACACCATTTTTAAGCCCTAAAACCCAATAAATGCCCCTAAAAAGTGCCTAGGGTTCTGGGTCATGCCCCAGGGACTATTAATCACACAAAAAAAAGTTCTTAAAAATTGTCATTTTTGATAAAAAAGCCAATTATTGAAAAATTAAAAAAAAAAAAAAAAGAGATTTTTTTGATTTTTACTTTGGATTTAGTATCTGGGGGGTCTAAAAGGTGTGCATGTGAAGTTTCAGCTCTGTAGCATGTCCAGAACCATGAAAAAAAAAAATATAATTTTTCAGTAGAACAGGGATGTGGTTCGGGAGCCTCCTTTAACTTTAACACCTATATGATCTTTTTTTCTGGTTCTGGACATGCTACAGAGCTGAAACTTCACAGGTACACCTTTTAGACCCCCCAGACACAAAATCACACAAAAAAAGTTCTTAAAAATTGTCATTTTTGATAAAAAAGCCAATTATTGAAAAATTAAAAAAAAAAAAAAAAAAAGAGATTTTTTGATTTTTACTTTGGATTTAGTATCTGGGGGGTCTAAAAGGTGTGCATGTGAAGTTTCAGGTCTGTAGCATGTCCAGAACCCCCCAAAAATTAGCATTTTCTTATAATTTTTATTAGAACAGGAATACGGCTTCTCTACGGCGCTTTTTCTTGCATTTATCGGGCATTTTTGGAGGCAGGCATGACTTTTTTTGGATTTAGTGTCTGGGGGGTCTAAAAAGTGTACCTGTGAAGTTTCAGCTCTGTAGCATGTCCAGAACCAGAAAAAAAGATAATTTTTCAGTAGAGCAGGGATGGTGGGACCCCTCTTTTACACTTATATGATCTTTTTTTGGGGTTCTGGACATGCTACAGAGCTGAAACTTCACAGGTACACCTTTTAGACCCCCCAGACACAAAATCACACTAAAAAAGTTCTTAAAAATTGTCATTTTTGATAAAAAAGCCAATTATTAAAAAATTAAAAAAAAAAAAAAAAAAAAGAGATTTTTTGATTTTTACTTTGGATTTAGTATCTGGGGGGTCTAAAAGGTGTGCATGTGAAGTTTCAGGTCTGTAGCATGTCCAGAACCAGAAAAAAAAGATTGTTTGTATTAGAAAACTTTAAGCACAGGAATATGGCTTCTCTGCTGTAACACCTTGCCGGTTTAATAGCAGGCATTTTTTTGGGTTCTTTGCAGTCAGGAAAAACATCTGAACTTGTGTATAGTGGTACTGTGCACAAGTTCTGATGTTTTGCCTGCCTCCAAAACCCCCCAAAAAATGCCAGCAAAAACACACCTGGGCATTTTTTTTTTGACGCTAGCGTTTTTTTTGGCATTTTTTGGGGTTCTTTTGAGGCAGGCAAAACATCTGAACTTGTGTATAGTGGTACTGTGCACAAGTTCTGATGTTTTGCCTGCCTCCAAAACCCCCCAAAAAATGCCAGCAAAAACACACCTGGGCATTTTTTTTTTAACGCTAGCGTTTTTTTTGGCATTTTTTGGGGTTCTTTTGAGGCAGGCAAAACATCTGAACTTGTGTATAGTGGTACTGTGCACAAGTTCTGATGTTTTGCCTGCCTCCAAAACCCCCCAAAAAATGCCAGCAAAAACACACCTGGGCATTTTTTTTTTTGACACTAGCGTTTTTTTGGCATTTTTTGGGGTTCTTTTGAGGCAGGCAAAACATCTGAACATGTGTATAGGGGGTATATATAGGCATATATGTCTGAATATATACCCCTAGACATATATAGGTGTGATAGTAGCAGAAATATATTACTGTAAATGATTTCATTAGCGCAAGCATTTATTTCTGCTACTATCACACCTATATATGTCTAGGGGTATATATTCAGACATATATGTCTATATATACCCACTATACACATATTCAGATGTCATGTCTGACATCAAACATGTCCTCAAAAAAGCACTGGCAGTGGCAGCCCCTGCAGCATTAAAAAATGCTTGCTGGTGAGAAGCCACATGCCTGTGCCGAAGCAGAGAAATGATCATTTCTCTATAGCGGTCACCCTGCCATAGCAGTCACTGTCAGTTAACCCTACACTACACTACGGTCCCCTGACACTTAACACTTTCCCTACAGAAACTAAATTTTTGAAGCTAACTTAAGTGTAAAGGAGCACTCTAACTACACTAGATATCCCTTTCCTCACACTAAAAATAGCTAAATGACACTTTTAAAGTAAAATTAACAGAACTGCTTCCACTCTCTTCCATGTCCATTATAACAATGCTGGGAATATGGCGGGGGCGATCTTATATACTGGGGGGCGTATTCACTAATGATTGGTCTAGGGACCCCCTAGTCACTCCAATCACATTCCTAGCATTCTTCTGCCCCCTCAATTGGCTTTTGCTAATGGTTCTGGTCCAATCACGGGCTTTTAAAGCCCATTTCCTGAAGCATTGCATTTTGGGCGGTTCTGGTTGCCGAATTCCGAACTTTTTGGGCAAAAAGTTCTAAATTCGGCCGAACCTCGAACACCCAATGTTCGGGCCGAACCGATGGTGGACCCGAACCGTTCGATCATCCCTAGTTAGGACGACAGGATAAATATGCAGTGTAATGGATGAGACAAGCAGTTAAACCCTGGAATCCAACCATTGAGTAAGGACTATAGAGGGACAAAAAAGAGTGAGGTGTCAGATGGCAGATATTCTATTTAATATCTGCCTTCCACTGTGTTGGCTGTCATTTGCCTTTATAGCCATAAAAAATGGGGGAAGAGAAAGGAAAAGAAGCACTCCTCTTGATATATTTCAAAAAGATGTTTTAGATCACCACATTTCTTCTATGGATCACCACATTTTCCCTACTATGAAATAGCTGGATATTGTACACCCTACCAAAGACCATAATCACCATGCCAAAATATATTACTGCCAAGTTTTGGCAAACAAAGTTATTGTTTAGGCAAGTTGTACAAATAAGGCTCCAGAAGAAGATATGTATACCGCTAAATGTGAGCATGTACAATAAGTCAGGTAAATTGTGAGTTAAATTACAGGTGTACAAATACCAGTATTTAACACTCATATTTGTGAGGGCTCATTCGCAAAATTTGCAGTGACTGGCATTTTTCTACACTTAATTAATGCTAGTCACCACTAGGGCATAATAAAAGCTATTGTTTTCTTTGTGCCCTTTTAACAATACACAGTTTCCTTAAGGTGCGTTGCATAAAAATAAAGATGTGCTGCATTTTTGTCTGCAACGCAGTGGAACTCACTTCCCATTTATGCATGGTCACTCTCCATTTCTGCATGCTTACTAAGGTAAACAGTGTAAGGCACCATCCCCAATGCCTGCACACAACATAAACCAGCCCATGTGCTAATACAGGCAGTTTGTGGCAAGTGTGATTGGGTCCTAAGTCTCCATGTTTTTGCAGCTTTGAGAATCTTCATTTTTTTTTCTGACTTGCATAAATAAAAGGAGCAGGTTGGAGCACTGATGACACAGAAGAGCCAAATGTCCATCAGTACTTGGTTTTGCGATTTTAGAGATGAGACTCATTTCCCCATAAGTACTTTTAGTAGCATTAGCCCAATCTTGAAATGTAAATGGAGCAGACTGATTCCTAATAGGAGGGTTTTGTTCATTACAATCACCTGGTGCACAATGAGAAGTAGCAGTAGCTCACCAAACTAAAAAAATTCCTATTGCAGAGGATGCCTAAAATTTTACTTTTATCTTAACCCAGCCATAGATGGACCAAATCTCGTCCAGTTTAGCAGGACCGGCCGAGATTCAAACCATGTCTGGGCAGGCTGACTGTACTCAAGTTGATAGATCGATTAACTTGGGTACAACCAGCATGTTGGGTTTTTCATGTAAGTATTGCCAGCAGGTATAGCTGCTAGCAATAATCACTGTGTGTTCTCACGGCAGCAGAGACGGCTTCCCATGTTCCCCCACTGGGAGAACACAATGGCTCTGCAGAAGGCAACACAGTCAGTGTTGATGGGGGAATCGAGCAAGTTTCTTTCCTGCAACCCAACCTGTGGGTGCCTGGAACTAAAGACTCACCCTAATAAGGAGATAAGGTGAGGGACAGTATCACGCATCCATCATTCCACCATAAATATGGGTGGGTCAACATACCAATTTTGAACTTTTGCAAAAAAGGCGGGAAATGGGGAAGAGTCCCAATTAAAAGTTGGTTTAAAGTGACCCTGGGCGGCTTGCAATATCAAAAGTTACAGATTTTATTGGACTCATATAAAATATTATGTAGCACTTTTGCAAAATATTGACCCTCCACCTATTACCACAATAACAACGTTGTTATGAATAAAATAGGCAGCACGCACTGGGCCCAATCACACAACAGAAATTCAACGAGGGGTATGTGGTCTTCTATCCAGATTTAGGCATCAATCATGTCATGTCATGCTCAACTGAGCAATGTTGACCGATCTAGAAATGAAGATATATAGCATGATTGTGGCCATTTGGGATTGTGACAGTAACCTCCTTCGCAGTAACTACTGAGATAAGAGGGATCATACACCAGTCTCTGTATTTGAGAAAATATATTTTCCTACTGAGTGGGGCTGGGTTATTTCCTTTGTGGTTGTATAGGCCATCGGCCTTCATTTCTATATTGATCAGTTGCTCAGAGCTTTTGACATGATTGATGCCTAAACCTGGATAGAAGACCACATACCCTTGTTTGAATTACTGTTGTGTGATTGGGCCCAGTGTGTGCTTGCTATTTTATTCATAACAATGTTGTTATTGTGGTGATAGGTGGAGGGTCAATATTTTGCAAAGCTGGGGTCACTTTATACCAACCTTCAATTGGGCCTCTTCAAAGCCACCCCCCACCCCACACCCACTTTTCTGTGGTTGCATGACTCCAGGATGAAATATTGTATTGAATTTTACAGAAAACTACAGCCACTGCAGATTAAAAAAGAAAGGTGATTTCCAATAACATTAAATTGCAATAGGGCTTGTGTAGAAGGTAGATTTAAATAACAGGAAAGCTGTAATTATTACTAAATACCTGATCATCGCTAATCACTGTGGTTAAGGTTACATTTTGAAACGTGAAAGTAATTGCTTTCAACTTTAGTGCCATCCACTTTATTATTTCCCTATCCAAGTAGCAGATTTAATGCCCCTTGCTGACTGAGATCAGTACCTAGCCCTCATACCTATTTATTTGACATTTTGGCTAAATTTAGTGTTCCACTATGTGAATTTTAAATGATAATTTCTGCTTATATCCCAGATCCCAGAATCAGTCTGCAGTCAAAGTTGTCCACCAGGTTCCAGGAAGGTCACAATAACAGGGCAACCTGTGTGCTGTTTTCAATGTGTTCCGTGTCCTTATGGAGAAATCTCCAACCAGTCAGGTGAGCAACATATTATAAGTAGGGTTGAGCGGACACCTAGATGTCCGTGTTCGACGGGTTCGGCCGAACTTTAAAAAAAAGTCCGGGTCCGTGTCCCGGACTTTTACCGAACTTTTCCCGGACACCGAACCCCATTGAAGTCAATGGGGACCCGAACTTTAAGGCACTAAAATGGCTCTAAAACACCAAAGGAAAGGGCTAGAGTGCTGCAAATGGCAGCAAAACGTAATTAAGAGCATGGCAAGTGCTCTGCAAACAAATGTGGATAGGGAAATAACTTAAAACAACAAAAAAAAACAGAAAAATAAAACAATGTTCTTCTTCATCTCTGAAGGACGAGGCCCATATGGAGTAGGAGGGAGGTTGAGGTGGTGGTGGATGTGGCGGTGACATAGGCGTGCGCACAGGGTGTGCTGGGTGTGCCTGGGCACACCCTAATCACCTAGGGCACATAGCATTGCCAGTGAGGAGATGGGAAAGATCTCCCTGGGACCTGCTCTGCTCTATTTCTCCTTGCCTACAGGTACATGGCCCCGATACATTACTCTCCCTGCTGGCAAACACATGCATGTGTATTTCAACTTTGGGGTGCACACCTTAATGCAATAGGCTGCGCACACCTATGGGCGGTGTAGGTGGAAGCGGCGGTGGAGGAGGACCAGGGCCGGATTAACAGCATCATGGGCTTGGTGCTGAGGATTTTGAAGGGCCTTAAGGGCCGTGCCTTGCCATGCACCCAGAGGAGGAAGGGTGCAGCCATGCATGCCTAATTCAACATGGGATGCTGTCTCTGAAGCCCATAAACACATCCATGCATCGCCAACTGTCCCTCCTTGTCCGGCCTTCACGCTGTGTGGGGAGGTTCTGAGGGTGCTGCCTGGGGAAGCGAGCATAGAAGCCAGACTTCTGTGTTTACAAGTGACAGAAGAGCGGTAACAGTGAATATGGCCAACCCGGGGCCTATATAAAAGGTAGGGGCCTGGAGCTGCAGCTCCAATAGCCCCTACATTAATCTGGCCCTGAGGAGGAGGACGAGGTAGCCAACACTGCTTCTTTTCAAAAATTTTAAATGAGGGTACACCCCAAAAGAGTGAGAAAGAGCAAAAATGGAACAATGGGTGGGTAAGGTCGGTATCCATTGCTATTCTGCATAAGGTACGGAAAAGTCCCGTGGGATCCATGCCTGGTTCATTTTAATGAACGTGAGCTTGTCCACATTGTCTCTGGACAGGCGGCTGCGCTTGTCTGTTATAACGCCCCCAGCCGTGCTAAATACCCGTTCAGATAATACACTGGCTGCAGGGCATGCCAGCACCTCCAAGGCGTAAAGGGCAAGCTCAGGCCATGTGCCCAATTTGGAGACCCAGAAGTTGAAGGGGGCAGACCCGTCATTCACTACATGTAGGCGTGTGCACACATACTGCTCCACCATGTTGGTAAAATGCTGCCTCCTGCTAAGACGTTCCATCTGAGCTGCTGGTGCTGCTGTTTGTTGTGGCGTGCTGACAAAGCTTTTCCACATTTCGGCCATGCTAACCCTGCCTTCTGAGGTGCTGGCGGTGCCCTGGTTGCGTTGGCGACCTCCTCCTCCTCCTCCTCTGCCTTGTGCTTCCACTGTGGCCCCGCTGTCAGATGGGAATGCCAGCAGCATGGCGTCTACCAGCGTGCGCTTGTACTCGCGCATCTTGCGATCGCGCTCCAGTGAGTGAATTAAGGACGGTACGTTGTCCTTGTAACGGGGATCCAGCAGCGTGGCCACCCAGTAATCAGCACAAGTTAGAATGTGGGCAACTCGGCGGTCGTTGTGGAGACACTGCAGCATGTAATCGCTCATGTGTGCCAGGCTGCCCAGAGGCAACGAAAGGCTGTCCTCTGTGGGAGGTGTATCGTCCGTGTCCTCTGTATCCCCCCAGCCACGCACCAGTGATGGCCATTAGTGATGATCGAACTTTTGAAAAGTTCGGTTCGACCAGAACACCCGAACTTCACGAAAGTTCGGTTCGGATTTCAGAACCCCATTGAAATCAATGGGACCCGAACTTCTGTAATCAAAAAACACCATTTTTAAGCCCTAAAACCCAATAAATGCCCCTAAAAAGTGCCTAGGGTTCTGGGTCATGCCCCAGGGACTATTAATCACACAAAAAAAAGTTCTTAAAAATTGTCATTTTTGATAAAAAAGCCAATTATTGAAAAATTAAAAAAAAAAAAAAAGAGATTTTTTTGATTTTTACTTTGGATTTAGTATCTGGGGGGTCTAAAAGGTGTGCATGTGAAGTTTCAGCTCTGTAGCATGTCCAGAACCATGAAAAAAAAAAAGATAATTTTTCAGTAGAACAGGGATGTGGTTCGGGAGCATCCTTTAACTTTAACACCTATATGATCTTTTTTTCTGGTTCTGGACATGCTACAGAGCTGAAACTTCACAGGTACACCTTTTAGACCCCCCAGACACAAAATCACACAAAAAAAGTTCTTAAAAATTGTCATTTTTGATAAAAAAGCCAATTATTGAAAAATTAAAAAAAAAAAAAAAAAAGAGATTTTTTGATTTTTACTTTGGATTTAGTATCTGGGGGGTCTAAAAGGTGTGCATGTGAAGTTTCAGGTCTGTAGCATGTCCAGAACCCCCCAAAAATTAGCATTTTCTTATAATTTTTATTAGAACAGGAATACGGCTTCTCTACGGCGCTTTTTCTTGCATTTATCGGGCATTTTTGGAGGCAGGCATGACTTTTTTTGGATTTAGTGTCTGGGGGGTCTAAAAAGTGTACCTGTGAAGTTTCAGCTCTGTAGCATGTCCAGAACCAGAAAAAAAGATAATTTTTCAGTAGAGCAGGGATGGTGGGACCCCTCTTTTACACTTATATGATCTTTTTTTGGGGTTCTGGACATGCTACAGAGCTGAAACTTCACAGGTACACATTTTAGACCCCCCAGACACAAAATCACACAAAAAAAGTTCTTAAAAATTGTCATTTTTGATAAAAAAGCCAATTATTGAAAAATTAAAAAAAAAAAAAAAAAAAAGAGATTTTTTGATTTTTACTTTGGATTTAGTATCTGGGGGGTCTAAAAGGTGTGCATGTGAAGTTTCAGCTCTGTAGCATGTCCAGAACCAGAAAAAAAAGATCGTTTGTATTAGAAAACTTTAAGCACAGGAATATGGCTTCTCTGCTGTAACACCTTGCCGGTTTAATAGCAGGCATTTTTTTGGGTTCTTTGCAGTCAGGAAAAACATCTGAACTTGTGTATAGTAGTACTGTGCACAAGTTCTGATGTTTTGCCTGCCTCCAAAATTCCCCAAAAAATGCCAGCAAAAACACACCTGGGCATTTTTTTTTTTGACGCTAGCGTTTTTTTTTGGCATTTTTTGGGGTTCTTTTGAGGCAGGCAAAACATCTGAACTTGTGTATAGTGGTACTGTGCACAAGTTCTGATGTTTTGCCTGCCTCCAAAACCCCCCAAAAAATGCCAGCAAAAACACACCTGGGCATTTTTTTTTTTGACACTAGCGTTTTTTTGGCATTTTTTGGGGTTCTTTTGAGGCAGGCAAAACATCTGAACATGTGTATAGGGGGTATATATAGGCATATATGTCTGAATATATACCCCTAGACATATATAGGTGTGATAGTAGCAGAAATATATTACTGTAAATGATTTCATTAGCGCAAGCATTTATTTCTGCTACTATCACACCTATATATGTCTAGGGGTATATATTCAGACATATATGTCTATATATACCCCCTATACACATATTCAGATGTCATGTCTGACATCAAACATGTCCTCAAAAAAGCACTGGCAGTGGCAGCCCCTGCAGCATTAAAAAATGCTTGCTGGTGAGAAGCCACATTCCTGTTCCGAAGCAGAGAAATGATCATTTCTCTATAGCGGTCACCCTGCTATGGAAGGGTTTTGTCACCCTGCCATAGCAGTCACTGTCAGTTAACCCTACACTACACTACGGTCCCCTGACACTTAACACTTTCCCTACAGAAACTAAATTTTTGAAGCTAACTTAAGTGTAAAGGAGCACTCTAACTACACTAGATATCCCTTTCCTCACACTAAAAATAGCTAAATGACACTTTTAAAGTAAAATTAACAGAACTGCTTCCACTCTCTTCCATGTCCATTATAACAATGCTGGGAATATGGCGGGGGCGATCTTATATACTGGGGGGCGTATTCACTAATGATTGGTCTAGGGACCCCCTAGTCACTCCAATCACATTCCTAGCATTCTTCTGCCCCCTCAATTGGCTTTTGCTAATGGTTCTGGTCCAATCACGGGCTTTTAAAGCCCATTTCCTGAAGCATTGCATTTTGGGCGGTTCTGGTTGCCGAATTCCGAACTTTTTGGGCAAAAAGTTCTAAATTCGGCCGAACCTCGAACACCCAATGTTCGGGCCGAACCGATGGTGGACCCGAACCGTTCGATCATCCCTAATGGCCATGAGCTGGCCTGGGTGCCACCCTGCTGTGAACATGGTTCCATCTCCTCCTCCAGCTCCTCCTCCTCCTCATCCTCCTCATCCTCCAGAACTGTGCCCCTGCTGGACAATTGCGTCCCTGGCGTTTGCGTGTGCAGGAACCCACCCTCGGAGCCCCTTGCGAATGACTGCCCTGAAAGCCTTGGAAATGTTACCTCTTCATCCTCCTCCTCCTCCTCATCCTGTGCCACATCCTCTTCCATCATCGCCCGAATTGTTTTTTCAAGGAGGCATAGAAGTGGGATAGTTAAGCTGAGAACGGCGTCATTGCCACTGGCCATGTTGGTGGAGTACTCAAAACAGCGCAACAAGGCACACAGGTCTCGCATGGAGGCCCAGTTATTGGTGGTGAAGTGGTGCTGTTCCGCAGAGCGACTCACGCGTGCGTGCTGCAGCTGAAACTCCACTATGGCCTGCTGCTGCTCGCACAGTCTTTCCAGCATGTGCAAGGTGGAGTTCCACCTTGTGGGCACGTCACATATGAGGCGGTGAGCGGGAAGGCCGAAGTTACGCTGCAGCGCTGCCAGGCGAGCAGCAGCAGCAGGGTGAGAACGCCGAAAGTGCGCACAAACGGCCCGCACTTTCTGCAGCAGCTCTGACATATCGGGGTAGTTTTTAAGGAACCTCTGCACCACCAAATTCAGCACATGCGCCAGGCAAGGGATGTGCGTCAAACCGGCTAGGCCCAGAGCTGCTATGAGATTTCGCCCGTTATCGCACACCACCAGGCCGGGCTTGAGGCTCGCTGGCAGCAACCACTCATTTGTCTGCTGTTCCATGCTCCTCCACAGCTCCTGCGCGGTGTGTGGTTTGTCCCCCAAACAGGCAAGTTGTAAAACTGCCTGCTGTCGTTTACCCCTGGCCGTGCTGAAGTTGGTGGTGAAGGTGTTACGCTGTCCGGATGAGGAGGCGGTAGAGGATGAGGAAGCGGAGTAGGAGGAGTTAGGAACAGGAGGCAAACTGAAGCGCCCTGCAATCCTCGGTGGTGGAAGGACATGCGCCAAATTGCTATCCGCCTCAGGCCCATCCGCCACTGCATTTACCCAGTGTGCCGTTAGGGAGATATAACGCCCCTGACCGTGCTTACTGGTCCACGTATCCGTAGTTAGGTGGACCTTGGCACAGATGGCGTTGCGCAGTGCACACCTGATATTTTCCCCCACTTGGTTGTGCAGGGAAGGGATGGCTTGCCTGGAAAAGTAGTGGCGGCTGGGCACGACGTACTGTGGGACAGCCACCGACATAAGGTTTTTAAAACTGTGCGTCTCCACCAGACGGAATGACAGCATTTCAAAGGCCAATAATTTTGAAATGCTGGCATTCAGGGCCAGGGATCGCGGGTGGGTAGGGGGGTACTTCCTCTTCCTCTCAAGTGTTTGGGAGATGGAAAGCTGAACGCTTCCACGGGACATTGTGGAGATGGTTGTTGGTGACCCAGGTGGTGGTGTTGCTGACAGATCGTCTGTTTGCGGGGTGGCAGGTGCCGGTATCACTACAGATGTGGCTGGAGCGGCCGAGACTGCAGCAGAAGAGGAAGCAGGATGAGCCAGAGACGTTTCTTGGTTTTGAAGGTGTGTACTCCACTGCAGCTCGTGCTTTGCACTTAGATGCCTGATCATGCAGGTTGTGCTCAGGTTGAGAAGGTTTATGCCTCGCTTCAAGCTCTGATTGCACAGGGTGCAAACCACTCGTGTCCTGTCATCAGCACATTTTCTAAAGAACTTCCACGCTAGAGAACTCCTTTGAGCTGACTTTGGTGCGCTCGTTCCCTTGCTGCGTTGGGCAGTAGCGGGCGTAGTGTCTAGGGCACGGCCGCTCCGCTTCTGCACCCTGCTCCCTCTTCTGCTGTGCTGGTGGCTCTGTGCGACCACCGCCTCTTCCTCCAAACTACTCAGGTCACCTGCATGACGTTCATTCCATGTGGGGTCGAGGACCTCATCGTCCTCCACATCATCTTCCACCCAGTCTTCACCCCTGCCCTCCTTGTCGGTCTCCACAATGCTGAACGCCGCAGCAGTTGGCACCTGCGTTTCGTCATCATCGGAGACGTGCTGCGATGATCCTTGCATGTACTCATCTTGAGAAATAAGTGGTTGGGCATCGCTGCACTCAATCTCTTCCACTTCTGGGGCAGGGCTAGGTGGATGGCCCTGGGAAACCCTGCTGACAGAGTCCTCAAAAAGAATAAGAGACTGCTGTATGGCTTGGGGCTCAGACTGCTGGCCTGATTTGCAAGGGGGTGAGGTGAAAGACGGTTGGACATTGGCTGCAGGTGCCAACTCTGACCTTTCTGTAGTAGACTGGGTGGGAGACAATGTGAAGGAACTGGAGGCACTGTCAGCAGCAAACCAATCTACTATCGCCTCAACTTGTTCTGGCCTCATCACTTCTAGGGGCGTTTGATGCCCTACCAAATACTGATGCAGGTTCTGTCGCCTACTCACACTTGAGGAAGGTGTTTCACTTGTGCGTGTAGCTGGCACAGATCGACCACTTCCTCTCCTTGCAACAGGAGCTCTACCAGCAGCACCACGACCCAGGCCACGGCCCTTATTTGACGGTCTCCTCATATTTCTGTAATTTAAGATCTTGCCCTAGAAAGGTTTTTATTGAATAGCGGAATAGGAAATATGATCCAAAAAAGTGTATGTATCTCGCACGTACAAAACCACACTAGGCCCCAATTACTATTGTTTCTACCCCTAAAAGGATGGATGAGGAGTAGGAGGAGTATGGAACAGACAGCACCCTCAAATCTTCAGAAGTATGAGATGAACCCCAAAAACTTGGAAAGGTGGATCTCACACGTACCGACACAGACTATCCCGCAATTCAATTGATCCTCAAAGGTTTTTATTGAATAGCGGAATAGGAAATATGATCAAAAAAAGTGTATGTATCTCGCACGTACACAACCACACTAGGCCCCAATTACTATTGTTTGTACCCCTAAAAGGATGGATGAGGAGTAGGAGGAGTATGGAACAGGCAGCACCCTCAAATCTTCAGAAGTATGAGATGAACCCCAAAAACTTGGAAAGGTGGATCTCACACGTACCGACACAGACTATCCCGCAATTCAATTGATCCTCAAAGGTTTTTATTGAATAGCGGAATAGGAAATATGATCAAAAAAAGTGTATGTATCTCGCACGTACACAACCACACTAGGCCCCAATTACTATTGTTTGTACCCCTAAAAGGATGGATGAGGAGTAGGAGGAGGAGTATGGAACAGGCAGCACCCTCAAATCTTCAGAAGTATGAGATGAACCCCAAAAACTTGGAAAGGTGGATCTCACACGTACCGACACAGACTATCCCGCAATTCAATTGATCCTCAAAGGTTTTTATTGAATAGCGGAATAGGAAATATGATCAAAAAAAGTGTATGTATCTCGCACGTACACAACCACACTAGGCCCCAATTACTATTGTTTGTACCCCTAAAAGGATGGATGAGGAGTAGGAGGAGGAGTATGGAACAGGCAGCACCCTCAAATCTTCAGAAGTATGAGATGAACCCCAAAAACTTGGAAAGGTGGATCTCACACGTACCGACACAGACTATCCCGCAATTCAATTGATCCTCAAAGGTTTTTATTGAATAGCGGAATAGGAAATATGATCAAAAAAAGTGTATGTATCTCGCACGTACACAACCACACTAGGCCCCAATTACTATTGTTTGTACCCCTAAAAGGATGGATGAGGAGTAGGAGGAGGAGTATGGAACAGGCAGCACCCTCAAATCTTCAGAAGTATGAGATGAACCCCAACAACTTGGAAAGGTGGATCTCACACGTACCGACACAGACTATCTCGCAATTGAATTGATCCCCAAAGGTTTTAATTGAATAGCGGAATAGAAAATATGATCAAAAAGAAAGTGTATGTATCTCGCACGTACACCACCACACTAGGCCCCAACTACTATTGTTTGTACCCCTAAAAGGATGGTTGAGCAGTAGGAGGAGGAGTATGGAACAGGCAGCACCCTCAAATCTTCAGTAGTATGAGATGAACCCCAAAAACTTGGAAAGGTGGATCTCTCTCACACGTACCAACACAGACTATCCCCCAATTTAACTGATCCCCAAAGGTTTTTGATTAAATAGCGGAATAGAAAATATGATCCAAAAAAAGTGTATGTATATCACACGTACACAACCACACTGGGCCCCAATTACTATTGTTTGTACCCCTAAAAGGCAAGATGAGGAGTAGGGGGAGTATGGAACAGGCAGCACCCTCAAACCTTCAGAAGTATGAGATGAACCCCAACAACTTGGAAAGGTGGATCTCTCTCACACGTACCAACACAGACTATCCCCCAATTTAACTGATCCCCAAAGGTTTTTGATTAAATAGCGGAATAGAAAATATGATCCAAAAAAAGTGTATGTATATCACACGTACACAACCACACTGGGCCCCAATTACTATTGTTTGTACCCCTAAAAGGCTAGATGAGGAGTAGGGGGAGTATGGAACAGGCAGCACCCTCAAACCTTCAGAAGTATGAGATGAACCCCAACAACTTGGAAAGGTGGATCTCTCTCACACGTACCAACACAGACTATCCCCCAATTTAACTGATCCCCAAAGGTTTTTGATTAAATAGCGGAATAGAAAATATGATCCAAAAAAAGTGTATGTATATCACACGTACACAACCACACTAGGCCCCAATTACTATTGTTTGTACCCCTAAAAGGCTAGGAGTAGGGGGAGTATGGAACAGGCAGCACCCTCAAACCTTCAGAAGTATGAGATGAACCCCAACAACTTGGAAAGGTGGATCTCTCTCACACGTACCAACACAGACTATCCCCCAATTTAACTGATCCCCAAAGGTTTTTGATTAAATAGCGGAATAGAAAATATGATCCAAAAAAAGTGTATGTATATCACACGTACACAACCACACTAGGCCCCAATTACTATTGTTTGTACCCCTAAAAGGCTAGGAGTAGGGGGAGTATGGAACAGGCAGCACCCTCAAACCTTCAGAAGTATGAGATGAACCCCAACAACTTGGAAAGGTGGATCTCTCTCACACGTACCAACACAGACTATCCCCCAATTTAACTGATCCCCAAAGGTTTTTGATTAAATAGCGGAATAGAAAATATGATCCAAAAAAAGTGTATGTATATCACACGTACACAACCACACTAGGCCCCAATTACTATTGTTTGTACCCCTAAAAGGCTAGGAGTAGGGGGAGTATGGAACAGGCAGCACCCTCAGACCTTCAGAAGTATGAGATGAACCCCAACAACTTGGAAAGGTGGATCTCTCTCACACGTACCAACACAGACTATCCCCCAATTTAACTGATCCCCAAAGGTTTTTGATTAAATAGCGGAATAGAAAATATGATCCAAAAAAAGTGTATGTATATCACACGTACACAACCACACTAGGCCCCAATTACTATTGTTTGTACCCCTAAAAGGCTAGGAGTAGGGGGAGTATGGAACAGGCAGCACCCTCAAACCTTCAGAAGTATGAGATGAACCCCAACAACTTGGAAAGGTGGATCTCTCTCACACGTACCAACACAGACTATCCCCCAATTTAACTGATCCCCAAAGGTTTTTGATTAAATAGCGGAATAGAAAATATGATCCAAAAAAAGTGTATGTATATCACACGTACACAACCACACTGGGCCCCAATTACTATTGTTTGTACCCCTAAAAGGCTAGATGAGGAGTAGGGGGAGTATGGAACAGGCAGCACCCTCAAACCTTCAGAAGTATGAGATGAACCCCAACAACTTGGAAAGGTGGATCTCTCTCACACGTACCAACACAGACTATCCCCCAATTTAACTGATCCCCAAAGGTTTTTGATTAAATAGCGGAATAGAAAATATGATCCAAAAAAAGTGTATGTATATCACACGTACACAACCACACTAGGCCCCAATTACTATTGTTTGTACCCCTAAAAGGCTAGGAGTAGGGGGAGTATGGAACAGGCAGCACCCTCAAACCTTCAGAAGTATGAGATGAACCCCAACAACTTGGAAAGGTGGATCTCTCTCACACGTACCAACACAGACTATCCCCCAATTTAACTGATCCCCAAAGGTTTTTGATTAAATAGCGGAATAGAAAATATGATCCAAAAAAAGTGTATGTATATCACACGTACACAACCACACTAGGCCCCAATTACTATTGTTTGTACCCCTAAAAGGCTAGGAGTAGGGGGAGTATGGAACAGGCAGCACCCTCAAACCTTCAGAAGTATGAGATGAACCCCAACAACTTGGAAAGGTGGATCTCTCTCACACGTACCAACACAGACTATCCCCCAATTTAACTGATCCCCAAAGGTTTTTGATTAAATAGCGGAATAGAAAATATGATCCAAAAAAAGTGTATGTATATCACACGTACACAACCACACTGGGCCCCAATTACTATTGTTTGTACCCCTAAAAGGCTAGATGAGGAGTAGGGGGAGTATGGAACAGGCAGCACCCTCAAACCTTCAGAAGTATGAGATGAACCCCAACAACTTGGAAAGGTGGATCTCTCTCACACGTACCAACACAGACTATCCCCCAATTTAACTGATCCCCAAAGGTTTTTGATTAAATAGCGGAATAGAAAATATGATCCAAAAAAAGTGTATGTATATCACACGTACACAACCACACTAGGCCCCAATTACTATTGTTTGTACCCCTAAAAGGCTAGGAGTAGGGGGAGTATGGAACAGGCAGCACCCTCAAACCTTCAGAAGTATGAGATGAACCCCAACAACTTGGAAAGGTGGATCTCTCTCACACGTACCAACACAGACTATCCCCCAATTTAACTGATCCCCAAAGGTTTTTGATTAAATAGCGGAATAGAAAATATGATCCAAAAAAAGTGTATGTATATCACACGTACACAACCACACTAGGCCCCAATTACTATTGTTTGTACCCCTAAAAGGCTAGATGAGGAGTAGGGGGGGTATGGAACAGGCAGCACCCTCAAACCTTCAGAAGTATGAGATGAACCCCAACAACTTGGAAAGGTGGATCTCTCTCACACGTACCAACACAGACTATCCCCCAATTTAACTGATCCCCAAAGGTTTTTGATTAAATAGCGGAATAGAAAATATGATCCAAAAAAAGTGTATGTATATCACACGTACACAACCACACTAGGCCCCAATTACTATTGTTTGTACCCCTAAAAGGCTAGATGAGGAGTAGGGGGGGTATGGAACAGGCAGCACCCTCAAACCTTCAGAAGTATGAGATGAACCCCAACAACTTGGAAAGGTGGATCTCTCTCACACGTACCAACACAGACTATCCCCCAATTTAACTGATCCCCAAAGGTTTTTGATTAAATAGCGGAATAGAAAATATGATCCAAAAAAAGTGTATGTATATCACACGTACACAACCACACTGGGCCCCAATTACTATTGTTTGTACCCCTAAAAGGCTAGATGAGGAGTAGGGGGAGTATGGAACAGGCAGCACCCTCAAACCTTCAGAAGTATGAGATGAACCCCAACAACTTGGAAAGGTGGATCTCTCTCACACGTACCAACACAGACTATCCCCCAATTTAACTGATCCCCAAAGGTTTTTGATTAAATAGCGGAATAGAAAATATGATCCAAAAAAAGTGTATGTATATCACACGTACACAACCACACTAGGCCCCAATTACTATTGTTTGTACCCCTAAAAGGCTAGGAGTAGGGGGAGTATGGAACAGGCAGCACCCTCAAACCTTCAGAAGTATGAGATGAACCCCAACAACTTGGAAAGGTGGATCTCTCTCACACGTACCAACACAGACTATCCCCCAATTTAACTGATCCCCAAAGGTTTTTGATTAAATAGCGGAATAGAAAATATGATCCAAAAAAAGTGTATGTATATCACACGTACACAACCACACTAGGCCCCAATTACTATTGTTTGTACCCCTAAAAGGCTAGATGAGGAGTAGGGGGGGTATGGAACAGGCAGCACCCTCAAACCTTCAGAAGTATGAGATGAACCCCAACAACTTGGAAAGGTGGATCTCTCTCACACGTACCAACACAGACTATCCCCCAATTTAACTGATCCCCAAAGGTTTTTGATTAAATAGCGGAATAGAAAATATGATCCAAAAAAAGTGTATGTATATCACACGTACACAACCACACTAGGCCCCAATTACTATTGTTTGTACCCCTAAAAGGCTAGATGAGGAGTAGGGGGGGTATGGAACAGGCAGCACCCTCAAACCTTCAGAAGTATGAGATGAACCCCAACAACTTGGAAAGGTGGATCTCTCTCACACGTACCAACACAGACTATCCCCCAATTTAACTGATCCCCAAAGGTTTTTGATTAAATAGCGGAATAGAAAATATGATCCAAAAAAAGTGTATGTATATCACACGTACACAACCACACTGGGCCCCAATTACTATTGTTTGTACCCCTAAAAGGCTAGATGAGGAGTAGGGGGAGTATGGAACAGGCAGCACCCTCAAACCTTCAGAAGTATGAGATGAACCCCAACAACTTGGAAAGGTGGATCTCTCTCACACGTACCAACACAGACTATCCCCCAATTTAACTGATCCCCAAAGGTTTTTGATTAAATAGCGGAATAGAAAATATGATCCAAAAAAAGTGTATGTATATCACACGTACACAACCACACTAGGTCCCAATTACTATTGTTTGTACCCCTAAAAGGCTAGGAGTAGGGGGAGTATGGAACAGGCAGCACCCTCAAACCTTCAGAAGTATGAGATGAACCCCAACAACTTGGAAAGGTGGATCTCTCTCACACGTACCAACACAGACTATCCCCCAATTTAACTGATCCCCAAAGGTTTTTGATTAAATAGCAGAATAGAAAATATGATCCAAAAAAAGTGTATGTATATCACACGTACACAACCACACTAGGCCCCAATTACTATTGTTTGTACCCCTAAAAGGCTAGATGAGGAGTAGGGGGAGTATGGAACAGGCAGCACCCTCAAATCTTCAGAAGTATGAGATTGTGTTCACTGTACCCCACAAAGATTGAGTTCACTGCACCCCACAATGATTGTGTTCACTGCACCCCACAAAGATTGTGTTCACTGCACCTCACAAAGATTGTGTTCACTGTACCCCCCAAAGATTGTGTTCACTGCACCCCACAAAGATTCTGTTCACTGTACCCCACAAAGATTGTGTTCACTGCACCCTAAAAGGATGTTGTTCACTGCACCCCACAAAGATTGTGTTCACTGCACCCTAAAAGGATGTTGTTCACTGCACCCCAAAAAGATTGTGTTCACTGTACCCCCCCAAAGATTGTGTTCACTGCACCCCACAAAGATTGTGTTCACTGCACCCCAAAAAGATTGTGTTCACTGTACCCCCCAAAGATTGTGTTCACTGCACCCCAAAAAGATTGTGTTCACTGTACCCCCCAAAGATTGTGTTCACTGCACCCCACAAAGATTCTGTTCACTGTACCCCACAAAGATTGTGTTCACTGCACCCCAAAAAGATTGTGTTCACTGTACCCCCCCAAAGATTGTGTTCACTGCACCCCACAAACATTCTGTTCACTGCACCCCACAAAGGATTTTGTTCACTGCACCCCAAAAAGATTGTGTTCACTGCACCCCAAAAAGGATTTTGATCACTGCACCCCAAAAAGGATGTTGTTCACTGCACCCCAAAAATGATTTTGTTCACTCCACCCCAAAAAGATTGTGTTCACTGCACCCCACAAAGATTGTGTTCACTGCACCCCAAAAAGATTGTGTTCACTGTACCCCCCAAAGATTGTGTTCACTGCACCCCACAAAGATTCTGTTCACTGTACCCCACAAAGATTGTGTTCACTGCACCCCAAAAAGATTGTGTTCACTGCACCCCAAAAAGGATGTTGTTCACTGCACCCCAAAAAGGATGTTGTTCACTCCACCCCAAAAAGATTGTGTTCACTGCACCCCACAAAGTTTGTGTTCACTGCACCCCAAAAAGATTGTGTTCACTGCACCCCAAAAATGATTTTGTTCACTGCACCCCAAAAAGGATTTTGTTCACTGCACCCCAAAAAGGATGTTGTTCACTCCACCCCAAAAAGATTGTGTTCACTGCACCCCAAAAAGATTGTGTTCACTGCACCCCACAAAGGATTTTGTTCACTGCACCCCAAAAAGATTGTGTTCACTGCACCCCAAAAAGGATGTTGTTCACTGCACCCCAAAAAGGATTTTGTTCACTGCACCCCAAAAAGATTGTGTTCACTGCACCCCACAAAGGATTTTGTTCACTGCACCCCACAAAGATTGTGTTCACTGCACACCAAAAAGGATTGTGTTCACTGCACCCCAAAAAGATTTTGTTCACTGCACCCCAAAAAGATTGTGTTCACTGCAGCCCAAAAAGATTGTGTTCACTGCAGCCCAAAAAGATTGTGTTCACTGCAGCCCAAAAAGATTGTGTTCACTGCAGCTCACACACAGAAAAATGGATGTGGATCACTGACACCTGCCTATCTCCAATCCCACACCACACAGCAATATCGATTGTAGTTTGTAGAACACAGTTTCCCTAAAATTCAGCAGACTCTGTCCCTAACAGGATTGAGAAGAGATCGTAGATCAGGATTGAGTGCAGATTCACCCCACCCCCCACACAGCAATATCGATTGTAGTTTGTAGAAGACACTGACCCTATAATTCAGCAGACTCTATCCCTAAAATGCCTACAACTCGCCCTGCCTAAACACTCCGACCTGTCCCTCAATTCTATCCGGACACAAATGGTTTTTTCCTGCCTATCTTTCCCTAATCAGCAGCCAGCACATTGATGTGTGCTCTGTCCCTTAGCTAAGCAGCAGAATGACGCTGCTGCGGCGGCTGCCTCGAACTTATAAAGACTTGGTCACATGCTTCAGACGGCCAATCACAGCTACTAAGACATTTGCAGGCATGGCTGGGATGGCTTAAGGCACACCAGTTAAACGATTGTTGATTGGCTGTTGAAAGCCCGCCATGAAAAGAGCGCCAAAGCATGCAAAACCCGGAAATAAAACGACCGAACACGGATTTTTACCCGAACATACAGTAAAGTGTCCGTGTCCGTGTTCGGGTAAAAAAAATCCAATTATTCGGTACGAACACGAATAATACAGTCCGTGTTCGCTCAACACTAATTATAAGTATGACCTGTTCAGTTATAAGGGAGCAGCTACCCTTATCATAGTTATCTACCTCTTATAGAATAGTAGGTAATCATGGGCACCGCCTCCCTTTTTACTGTAAAAGAAAACAGCCTAATGAATTGATCTTTAAATGTACTATAACTACAGTCTCTATAGGAAGGAAGGAAGAAATCTGAAACAAAACAAAGCCAACCATCCATAGCTTGACTGTCAAAATCGTTAAAATTAAGAATTCATTGTAAAAAAAAAACACATTAAAACTGCATGCCACCCAACTTCATATATAGAAATATTCTAATATGCAGCAATACCCCTAATAGCCAACCCCTATCAACCTCTGATTAGTGAATATATATAAATCTATATGTCAAAGACTGTATAATTTGCCCTATGGGTCCAAAGCACTTTATTCATGTACAATGGTTAGTACAAGCAGCAGAGTGGTGGTGGCTATGTTCAACATGTTTCGCAATTAGCTTAATCAGGAAGTCAGAGGTGATAGAGATGGATTTGTACCCATGTATGTGACATGCCGAAAGCAAAAGGGATAAAAATCTCCTAATGGTGGGGAATGAAAGGACAGTTGGAATCTTCAGTAGAAATAAATCCTTTTATTTACTTTTATTATGCATATGTACATTGTAGGTGTTTCTGATGCTGATTATCCTCTTAAAATGAATGACTAGATAACCCATTTGTTAACCGGTATTCTCAATTAACATTCTACTTGCCTATCCAGCAGCTACAAGACTGCCTAGGTCACCTTTTAGCTATATTTCACTTGATTTTCCAAAAGTCAGCCATTTTGCTGCTGTAAGAATACCTAAGGTGTAACTATGGGCAAAAGTTTTAAAAAGGACATACATGCTACAGTCTCCCCTAGGAGCATTGATTGTTGTTAATGCTTAAAGTGGAACATTAAAAAAATGTCCAATTGACATGCCCGGGAAAGGCTTAATCCTGCCTGTCAAAGGGTGTATCTCTGTGATGTATAGAGAGAGTGCTAGCAGCACTGACATCTTCAAAAGAAAAAAGGGTTTTAAATTGCTAGCAAATGACATTTCCAGCTGCTTACTTTCTTTTTTTTTTTTTTTTTTTTTAAGAAATGGCACACAGACTACCCCCCTTCCCTCCCCCAAGGGTCATGGAGGGGTCTCTGCTGGCTATAAAAAGTCATTTGCTAGCACTTTAAACTATATCATGTTTTTTATTTGTAAATTTAATTTTTGCTGTAGCAAAATCTTAGAGCATGATTGATACATGGTCTGCATTTTGGGGGGGGGGGGGACTACAAATCCACACCAGACCACTGAGCAAAACATGGAAGCCAGGAAAGGAGGGAGACAACCGTGCAACCCTCTCCAGAACCATGCCAGACTACAGGGAAAGGGGGGGGGGTCTTCCTGGCAAATCACAATCTCTCCATGTTGATTAGGATGAGGGCTTCTATCCCACAACCCTGGCCAGTGGTTCCTGGAGGCTGGGGGCAGTGTGGGCGTATTGGAATCTGGAAGCTCCTTTTAGGAATCTGGAAGTCCTTATCAGATGTTATCAGCTATATATAGCACTACCCCCACAGCTGCTGGTAAATGGTTCCCCTACTCCTGCACAGTCAAGCAACAAGTTTTTTCCACTTACACCCAGACACAAGAAACAGTCTATGAGCTTGTTTGATGGGGACAACTTCCTCATCAAAGATCATGGACTGTTCTCCCTCTTTGCTTCCAACAGCCTTTGGTGATCAAAACAAAAGCCCCTTAAGGACTAGAAACTCTCAGTCTCTTTTACAAAATAGCACAGTGTGTTGTAAGCTGCTTGCAGGGGTATCTCCAACTCCTCCATAGAAACAGCTCCCAGCTCCACTGCCTGCTGGAACTAGCAACACTCCTGGCTGCTTCTCTACCAGCCCACCTGGCTCCTCTGAAGATCTCCCAGGGCAAGGAATAGGCAGGGTTAAGCACAAAGCTGAAAGGCTTGCTACATATGGCAGTCTCTCCCCTGGTGAATCCCTGAGTGTGCTGATGTACTCATGCTGTCCTTCTTGCTCTCTTCTGCTCCTCAGGCAAGATTTCTTTCAAACTGTAATGCTGTTAGAATCTTTCCAAGCCAGCCCGAGCCCATCCTGGAGGCAAAGCCCCCTCCCCTGACCCAGGAATTCTTCCTAGGTCACCTGCAGACTTCTCAGCACTCCATCTTCCACCCGACTCCTCTGGTGGTATGGCTCTCCCATATTAAAGGGCTGACCTAGCCACCCTGCAAGGGCATTTTGCCTGAGGATTGACTAAGTTCCCTCAAGTATGCAGATCAGTCCTCCTGGCCTCCGCCCATTAACTTCTATACATTTCTCCAAACTTCCAGATCAAGGGGGGTACCAGAGACCTGAATCTGTGAGTTATTAAGTCTGACATGCAGTAAACTCTGACTCGACTTCAGACTCATAAACTAACCATTATTCATAACATAAATTTGACTGCACTAACACTAGTAGCACACAAAAGGGTGCTACATAAGGGAAGTAGATGCTCCAAAGCATTAGCTGAAGCTGGGCTTCAATTTGTTTGTCTCTTACTTAAAGTTTGAGACTACCCTGTCTGAAGTATGACAACACTGCTGTGAGATTTCACTACAAAAGAATGGCTGTATGGTATTTCTTAGGTTAAGCTTCATTATGGTCACACATGCCCTTTATTGTAGTAAAAACAAAATTGTGGTTTCACCCATGTCTCTGCAATTGCATTGACACTGCCACTTGTGTTCTTTACTGGGAAAGTTGGTGACATGGTGACAACACAGAACCACAACTGGGAGACGGGGACAGAGCATTGTCGCTCCATAACAGGAAATATCTAAATTAGGACCCTCATAGCAAAAAGATCACCAAGTATTACTTTATTAAAAGCTGCAGCTTTCAAAATGTTGAACAATACTTTTTAAATGATTTGTAAATTATGCAAAAGCTTAGATCAGAATTTAGTGATTACGTTTTCATGTAATTTTACTTGCACTTACAGTAAGTGACTGAGGATGGAAGCAGCATACCCAGAGTTGTTATATTGCCTAGGGCCCATCTTGGTTCTAATCCGGCTCTGAATATACTGTAACCTTTTATGAATTCCCTTTGTTGTCCAGACCCTTGTCTTCATTACCACAATCTCAATTCCCCTTCCATATGTAGGATTATCTGATCTATGTACATATAGTGTATTATCAAAAATGCATCCCTGAAATTCCAGATTTTGAGTGTAGTACCTAACTGGTAGCCCCTAAAAGGGTGTGTCCTGACTGGGATCATCTGACAGAGAACATAGTCATAGTTCTTCTGGGCTCACCTTTTTCTGCATTTGCTATTTGTAGAGTCCCCAATGAAAATATATTATATTTTTGTTCTGTATAAAGTGACACAGAATGAGCTTGCTCTTCTGTTTTTAATATTCCAGATTCAGTTGATTGCAACAAATGTCCATGGGATATGTGGCCGAATTCAGCACATGATCATTGTGTTCCAAAGACCAGAGAATTCTTAGCCTATGACGATCCACTGGGTAAAACTTTAACTTCTACAAGTATTTCTTCTTCATTGATTCCAGTGGCCATCTTTGGACTATTTATTCATTATAAATCCACACCCATTGTTCGTGCCAATAATAATTTTTTAAGCTGTCTTCTTCTGGTATCATTGTGTCTTTGTTTCCTTTGTTCTTTGGTTTTTATTGGTTTCCCCCATCCTGAAAAATGTCTTTTGCGACAGGTTACCTTTGGCATAGTGTTTGCCCTTTGCGTCTCAGGAATTCTGGCCAAAACAATAATGGTTGTCATAGCTTTCAAGGCTACAAGACCAGGCAGCCCCCTCAGAAAATGGACAAGTCCAACAGTATCTTATTTAATAGTCTTTTCATGCGTCATTATTCAAGCCTTTCTTTGCATTACATGGCTAGTAATAGCCCCTCCCTTTCTACAGTTTAAAACTGAAATAAAATCAGATATAATTATGGTTGAGTGTAATGAAGGCTCAGTCATTGCCTTTTGGAGTATGTTGGGCTTTCTTGGCATCTTGGCCTCCATCAGTTTTGTTGTTGCCTTCTTGGCCAGGAGACTTCCTGACAGCTTCAATGAGGCCAAGTTCATCACTTTCAGCATGTTGGCCTTCTTAAGTGTCTGGATATCTTACATCCCGGCCTCTCTTAGTTCAAAAGGAAAGTACACAGTGGCCATGGAGATCTTTGCAATCCAGTCATCAAGCTGGGCTTTGGTAATCTGCATTTTTATACCCAAATGTTTCATCATATTGTTCCGGCCTCATATGAACTCAAAAGAACATCTTATGGGTAAAGATAAAAAAACGACTAATAAAAAATAGAAAGTCTCAAACCTTGTCTATGCCTATTATTTACTGTCTTAACTTTAAATGCATTTAATTTTAATTCTATAACACCGTTCTTTGGTACACCCAGCCAAGAAAAGAGGTAAAGAGAAAGTGCCAAACCTCTAGTTGGGCTTTAAAGTAAAATATATCTTGGTTTATGGGCATTCAAATATTCACATTTTCTTAACAAGCAGTAAATGAGCTTTACCTAACTGACCCCTCTAGCTGGAGGCATTGTGGAGAAATGCCTCCTTAAACATCACACCGGAATTACAAAATTATTTGTTTAAGCAAGCTCAGATCCCCCTGTTTCCTTCTCAAACAGGAGACTTTGGAGCCTTTCAGCCTTTTTTAGGGGTGTTCTGCAGAAAGGGAAGAGAATAAAGATCTGAGACTCGACAACTTTACTTTTTCTAATGTGATCTTTGAGGATGGGTTGTTCTATGGTGCTTTCAGCTACAGAGATCATTTAAGGCTTATATTAAATCTTTTTTTTTTAATTAAAGAGACATTCAAGGGATGTGCAATTAACACCAGCACTCTGCATTCTTACCCCTACCCCAAAGTAAACATTTTGGAATGTACTTGAAAATATACCCAAAATGACAAGCAGGCCTAAAGGCAAAGGCAGTGGTGCTAAGCATGGAAGTAATAGAGGGTGATCAGTAGCTCAAACAGGTCCAACACGTCAAAGCAGTGAAAAGTTGCACACAACAAAAGCCAAAAACATCTGACATTTCTTCACAGAGTGGCCGACCAATTCAGCCACAGCACGTAGAAGATGAAGTTGGTTGGCTCAAGAAGCTTAATTCTCCTCCCAGGCACAAATCAGCCAGTATGCAGCCAGTGTTTTTGATGCATTCTCTTCCTCCTCCTCTGTTATTTACTGCTTCAAACTGGTGAACAAAACAAAAAAATAAAATAGCAAAATTAAAAAAAATAAAAAAGTGGCGGCTCTAGAAAGACACAACTATGAAACCTTTGCCTCAAATTGTGCTGATGCCAAACAATGGTGGCACTGGTCAACTTTTATTCACCAATACCCGAGAGAAAAAAAGGGATTTTCTGGAAACTGCTTCTGCTGGTCAAGGCAAGTCTCATAATAAAAGATAAAAAACACAATGCCCTTTTTCTCAGAAATTAAGTGCAATAAGGTGCACAAAAGGAATGGGCTGCGTTAACACATTGCACCTTATGCAAGATAATATTTCCTCTGAATGGGCACTTGAAGTTCCGGATCCCAAGTTTCACAACCTAAATTCTATAGGAAATTGCTATCTATCTATCTATCTATCTATCTATCTATCTATCTATCTATCTATCTATCTATCTATCTATCTATCTATCTATCTATCTATCTATCATAATTTAGGAGTATAGAGCCAGGACACTTTGTACATACCTTGTCACATACACAGATTATAATTGTCCACTAGGGAAATTTTCATTATGGTGGCCCCAATTATTTTCCAAGAGGGAGAATCAATTTCTGCTAAACCCTTGGTGTATAGAGCAGGCTGAATGTCATGTGGTGCAAAAATGACAGAAAATAATAGGTTAGTATAGAGGCAATTGAGATAAATCACTGGCTTCACTATAAATAGGACATGAGACACATTCAAGACTTATTATCGCTGAGTCTTATTATGTTCTAACTTGCTGCCTACTTCTAAACGATTTTTATAAAAACAACTGATTTTATGCTATACTGAACATCCGTTGATCCATCTATTTTTTTCTACATTTTCATCTTCACAGGTTCATCAATTTATTTATATATTTGTTTTTTTTTTTAGCATAAAGCTAACCACTAACCCTTCTGTCAGAGTTTACCAGTAAATGATAGCTGCTATATTTAAAAAAAAAAAAATATATATATATATATATATATATATATATATATATATATATATATATATATATATACAGTATATATATATATATATATATATATATATATATATATATATATATATATATTTTTTTATTGTTTTTTTTAAATATAGCAGCTAGCATATATATATATATATATATATATATATATATATATATATATATATATATATATATATATATATATATATATATATATATATGTGTTGTTTAAAGAGTTTGAGCCAAAAGCCTTTTGTCTGAGCTTCATTTAATTCATTTTACTGGTCAATGACACTAAAGACTGCAATTTAACTGCATTTAATTATGATCATTATTATGAAGCGATTAATTCAACTGAGTGTCTCTGAAAATACAGACTGCTGTAATGACAGATAAGGACATTTTTTTTTTTTTCATTTTTGCTTTACATTTGTTTTAGGACTATATCTATATACAGGACATGTTTTAATATTTATCCATCATCCACCAGGGACAAGAAAATAAACTCTACAGATATCTTCAACATTATCTTATCTGCAAAAATATATAGCATAGCAGATGAAAGGTAAACAAGGAACAAAATATTCTTGACATTAAACTTTGATTTCTATAATTATATGCTATAAATAACAAAAATTATTGTGTATATTAAGAAAAACAGTTTGTGCATTTTACTTCATAAGAGTTACCTAGATCTGATCAGCTCAGAAAAAAAGTTCATAAAGATGAACATACTCTATTTATATTTTATTTTATTCAATGTCAGTACATGTATATGAGTATGATCAGCTAAATATATTTCTGTACTGAGTACCTTCCAGATGGCAAGAAAGAATTTCCAAATTCAGAAGTGTTAGAATTTTTAAAGAGAAACTGGAAGCTTTGCCCTAAATGGACAAACAGAGAACAGAGGACTAGTCACCAGTATTTTACATGTATATTAAAAAAGAATAGCGCACACATGCAAAAGAAATGACTATCAAATATGGAGACAATCCATAAATAAAAATGGGGATTTAGTCCCACCATATGGCCATATCGTGCTCAAGCCCACCACTGCGTCAAAGTACCCCATTATCAGTGGGTCCTACACTATCCATAAAAAAGGGGTGAATCCAGCCTTTCTAACCCTTGGAGACAACACTCCTTGCTGGGAAGGTGTGCTAATGCACTACAAAGGACTCCTCCTATATCTACTTGATAGTGGACACTGATAAAGTACAGGTGTGTGTGGGGGATGGGGTGCTCAACCTCAGACGTCTGGTTAGACCAAATACATAATAAACAAGCAAAAAATTGGGGGAGCAAACCCTGAACATGTATTTCTAAAGCCGGTGCAGCTATGGACCAAGCAACATGTATATTAAAAAAGAATAGCGCACACATGCAAAAGAAATGATGATCAAATATGGAGACAATCAACATATTTACATGCAACATACACAAAAAATAAGTATATAAAAAAGTAGTATTGCTAGTATTACACTTATATTGTAGCAAATAATCTACACAAATAAAAGTAAGTGCACAAAGGCAATACATCAATGCATGAATAAAGAAATAAAAGCATTAAAAATAATTCATAAAAAAGTGTTGTGCAATTCAATGCATCAATAATCCAACCAACATTGGTGTATTGATTGATTTTTGCACCTTTATTCATTTTCATAGCATTTTTGTCATTATTTTTTGAAATATATATTTTTTAAAGAACTGATATATTGACTTAATGCACTTCTTTTTATTTGTGAGTGCTTTTTCAGAAGGGGTGCTTTACTGCAGGCCTGGACCAGGTTCGTGTTTTCCCAGCATGGAGATGCACAGGTGTTTCATGCATCCCCGTGCCAGCATCCTATTAATTTCTATTGGGATACGCAGCTGCACAGACACAGCCTCAGTGTCCTAATATGACATGTGCGTGAGCGCAGGTGCGGGTTCCCGAGCACCTCATGTAAACGAGCATTGAAAATTATTTGTTATCTTATAAATTATTTTTTTATACACTTCTTTTCTTTTTTTTTCAAATCTTTAAGATATTTATTTAGAAAGAAAAAACAACGACCATCTAAATTCCCTGAAAAGAGTGAGAAAACAGTGTTCTGGCTGATGGTGTCTTCCTAAGACCCAAATGCAGCATAGAATCTAGACGTAGAGTATATTCCGCCACAAGTCATCCAAAGTATATACATTTATTGATGCAGGTACAGATATTCAATGGCTAGCGGCTTGATTCTTTTCAGATAATTCTACAGCAGCTTGGGTTGGGGGGGTTATGGTAAGCACATAAATCTTTCTTTTTACCATGCTTTGCTGTTTATCAAGGCAGCAATCTTGGTAAAGGCAGGGTTTTGCCTCGTCTGGTCAAAGACTCCCCCCGTTGACTTGTGATCTGGCGACTGGTGGGGTAATGATCAAGTAGCAATAGGTGGGGTGGAGGAAGCACAGAACTCCAGATTGAATGAGGCAGAAGCAGAGAGATCCTTGCACTGCAGGTCCTCCAATACAGCTTTCCCTCTAACAGGGGGAACAATCGATAGCACAGTTGTGACATCAACAAACCTCACTACAAATCGTGTGAGATCAGCAGTTAGTTAAGCTGGCCATGCATCTATTGAAATCCAGCTTATTCCGCAGGAACCTACCAAATTGTGATCCATGTATGGACATTGTGGTTGCTCAGAAGTCAATCTACTAATCAACTTCTGCACAACAGCTCTGTTGGATTTTGCCTGCTCAATCAGCACTGCAGGCTAGAGCCAGAGTATTCTGACAGCACAGAAAACTCCCAATTGTCAGAATACAGTAGCTCAGCGGGGAGGATTCCCCCATCCACTTCAGGTGTGATTGGGGGAATCAAGTTGACCAAAAAAATTGACTGGCTGCCTTAGATCATCTCGCTCTGCAGATATACATCTACGAAGGTAGAGAATGGGAGTGACTAGACAAAAGAAGTTTGTTTTCAGGGAGAATTCAACATAAAAGATAAATCATTCAGTGCTTGGGTACATTTAAAGTGTATGAATAGCTCAAAATGGTGTTTACCAGTTTTGGATACAGTAAAGGAGGTCTACGATTTTATTTCTGTCCCTGATCTAATAGGGAGATTTTACTGTAAATGTACTTTCTGTTTAAAACACAATGAGCCAAAGAGAGGGGAATTCCCATGATGTATCTACCAGAATCGTAGTCCCCATTGTAAGATTTTCCTACATCTCATGCTCTCTTGACAACTAGAATTCTGGATTTCCCCTCAATTTCTATCTTGGTGACAATGACCTCTGCGACAAATAGAGAGGGTCAACCTCTCCAGTGGGGAGTGGGAATACAGACAGCAATAAAAACTTTAGAACAACATTTTCAAAGAGGCGCTTGGAACTTTTAGACCTAGTAGATCAAGAGTAGTTAGATGAAGGAAAACTTCAACAAACTCAATAGCTCTGGCAAAGTAGCTCCCACACAGCAAATCTTCCTTTAATGGGCCCCCAACTGGAGCTCAAATCACAGAGATGGAAATGAGCTCCAGATGTATATTGGATAAAAGAGTTCAAGATAATTTTATTTGTTGATAAAAAAGACATCTAAAAACATCCAGTGCATTTTTGGGGCAACACCACTCCCCCTTCATCGTGCTCAGTACAAGATGAAACTTGAATGGATTCAAAGGAACCAGTGACTTCACAGATCTATAGTGGAACCAGTACTGAACTTCCCTCATGGAGGAAAAGCTTGACAGCAGTTGCTGAGCAGCTGTTTTCTTATGAATTTTTATCAACAATTATCTAGGACACTTTAATCAGATTTTGGTCTGGCGCTCCTTTCTGTATTTCTATGGCTTGATCAATAAAAACTAGGCAGGAGTTTTACCCTTTGCCCACTCTATCTAATTTATATTTTTGCATTTCTTTACATATATTTCACCATTTTACAGAAATAAATATAGATGTGATCAGCTTAACCACTTTAGCTCTGCTCACTGTGCCTCTACTGCGGCACAGTGGCTCGTTCCCGTCCAGCGACATAGACCTACGTCGCTGGACTCCTTCCCTTGTGGGCGGCGCTCGCGCGCTGCCGGAGGCTCGCTTCCACTGTATTCAGTCACAACGGGAGTCGGGCCAGGGGAGGAGCAGCGGCGATCGCCGCTGCTCTTCCCCAATCATCGGGGAATCGAGTTTGGAGATCCGCCCGCTTGTGTAAACAAAGCGGGCGGATCTCCTAAGTGACAAACAGTGACAGATTGCAGGGTTCAGCATAGCTGAACATGCGATCTGTCCCTGTGTTACTGAGTCACCTCCCCCCACACACGTCAGTAAGCACCAGGCATACATTAACCCCTCCCTCTCCATTAAAATTAACCCCTTCCCTGCCAGTGTCATTTTTACAGTAACAGTGCATATTTATAGCACTGATTACTGTAGTAATGTCACTGGTACCCCCAAAAGTGTCAAAAATGTCAGTAAAGGGTCCGATCTGTCCGCCGCAATGTCGCAGTCCCGCAAAAAAATTGCAGATCGCCGCCATTACTCGTTAAAAAAAAAAAACACCAAAAATGACAAAAATCTTTCCCTTAGTTAGTAAACGCAATAACTTTTGCGCAAACCAATCAAAATACACTTATTGTTATTTTATTTTTTACCAAACATAGGTAGCAGAAAACAAATTGGCCAAAAATTAAAAAAAATTTTGATTTTACATTTTTTTGGGGGGGAATTTTATATAAAAAAATGTGAAAAATATTGTTATTTTTTCAAAATTTACGCTCTTTAATTGTTTATAGCGCAAAAAGTAAAAATAGCACAGGTGAGCAAATACCACCAAAAGAAAGCTCTGTTTGGGTACAGCGTTGCACGACTGCGCAATTGTCAGTTAAAGTCGCACAGTGCCGAATCGCAAAAAAATGGCCTGGACGTAAGACAGCAAAATCCTCCGGTGGTAAAGTGGTTAAAATATACAATCAAATGTATATGTATGCATAGTCAGTTTGCTTGGACTGACTCAGAATTTAGGTACCCCATCCCTGGATAGTCATAACTGTATAATGCATAATTTGGGTCTTTAACAGTACCAAGCTACCGGAAACAATCCAAAGAAATTACATTAAATAAAAATCCAGACTTTTATTTCTGTTCACATGAAATATTCATTAAAATCACAAATTGTGACTATGTATGCCATTGAATATGTTGTGTTTTTTTTTTTTTACACCTGCATATATAACCTTTTGCTACATCTTAAAAAATTTTTTCCGGCTTCCTGATAATTGTCAGAGAAAAATTGTTGAAAAAGATATGCCAAAAGATTATGGTTCTGGTGTGCTCACGTCTTAGTGCCAAGTTGATAAAAGCAAAATGGAGAGTTTACATAAAGCCATCTGGATTCTTGTTCTGCCTTACTTGATTCTGGCTTCTCACTCCAATGATCCAGCTGACTTGAGGTGCCATCTGGAAACGCCAAGCCTTAAGGGAATGACCCTACCAGGAGATATATTAATAGGATTCTTATTCCCTTTACATCTGGATAAAATATACTACAAAGTTTCTTTCACAGAACGGCCTCCAAAGACCACATGTACAACGTGAGTAAAATCATTTTTATAGTGCTCACAAAATACAAAACATTATTTTTCAGATGCATAATATACAGGGAGCATAACCCTTGCCTTTGCAAACATTATTGTACTGCACCAGCCCCCCCTACAGAACTCATCTTTCATATTTACCATTAACTAATATATATTAAAGGCAAAGAGCAAATGACTCCTGCGCTTAAGGGGTGGCCTTGCGGCTGGTATCCGGAAAATGCAATTCAGGTCAAATTGTAGTAAATTCAGGCTGTGCTGCCACTCTCAACGGGTCGTAGTAACCCAAAAAAGATACTGGAAAAGAGAAATGGACAGAGGGCGCACCAGCCTAGCACATTATCTTTAAAACAATTTATTGTAATAGACATGTATACACATTATACTCACAAAACGATTATGAAACACGGGCAATAAGCAATGAGGGACCACCAGGGGTCTCCACTGGGCATCCTCAGCTGTCGCAGGCCGTGGAAGGATGTAGACCTCCAAAAAAACGCTTACGCGTTTCGGGGTGTTCCCCCTTCATCAGAGCTGCCTGCGGCAGCTGAGGGTGCCCAGTGGAGACCCCTGGTGGCCCCTCATTGCTTATTGCCCGTGTTTCATAATCGTTTTGTGAGTATAATGTGTATACATGTCTATTACAATAAATTGTTTTAAAGATAATGCACTAGGCTGGTGCGCCCTCTATCCATTTCTCTTTTCCAATATATTAAAGGCAAATATGTATTTTATCGAATTTTCAAAAGGACAGGAATACACAACAGATATATAAGTCTGTAACATGTATGTAAATGAGGCCCCAAGGTCAAAAGTACGATCAGTTGGTATACAAAGGTAATACGTATTCAAGCAGAATGTAAAATATGAGATAAAACAATATGCTCTACATTCCACTGGATCTCTTGTTAAAGAAGGGGAGGTGGAGGGAATGGATTCTGGAGTTGTTTTAAGAAAGCAGAAGGCCTTTTTTTATCCGAAATTGCATTTAAAAAAATCCACATTTAGAAAAGGATGGGGGGGAGGGGATGTTTCCAGGCCTGACTGGGTGGAGAGGGTACAAGATTTCAGAGGTGAGACAGGAAAAAAATAAATACCCAAAAGGGAAATTCAAAAACCTTCATAATTTCCATGTCTGAGCATTGGACTAGGTGTTGCATCGGTCCAGATATGTGCTGTGTGTCTCCTAGCCCATGTACTTATTTTAATCTTATTTCTGCTGCTGAAGTTTTTTAGTGTATTATTCCATTTTAACAGTTTTTATTTTTTGTCACAAAGGTTCTTCTTTGAGAGCTTTCTTGCACTCCAGGCTACATTGTTCGCCCTTGAGGAGATCAACAATAACTCCAACATCTTACAGAATGTAAGCCTCGGCCTCCAAGCCTATGATTCCTGTAACGTTCTTCAGCAGAATGTGAAGGCAACAATACAAATATTAACAGGACTTGATACAGCTGTTCCCAACTATCGATGTCTTCCAAATTCTCCTCTCACTGCTGTTCTTGGTCCCTCAATCTCAACGCAGTCAATGACAATAGCTCATATTTTGGGGCTCAGCAGATTTCCACAGGTAATGGTTTAACTTATCAGATGGTTCATTTTAAAGTCCAACTCCAGACTATTTTTTTAATTTTGGAGAGAGTGAGAGATTTAACATACTTACTGTATGTCAGGGGCTTAATATCTATGTCCTCACCTGGGAAGATTGCCCTTGTTTTTTGCCTCAGGATGAAATGATAGTAAAGCTATCCAGTGGGAAAAGAGACTTCAGTAAATGTTTTTATTTAATAAATTGAAGAATACTACACAGACCTAGTAATCACACCCAATAACTAACTAGAAACTGTGAAAATTACTAAAAACTAGAAGCTAAGCAGTGTTGGGCCTGGTTAATACTTGGATGGGAGGCTTTTTTTTTCATTATTATTTATTTTTTATCATTTTAGTTTTGGGTTTTTGAGCACTGCACTTGTTATATACCTAAGACCTAAACACTGTAAGAGGGGAGGAGGTCACTTGTTCTTTCATACTTGGAAGCACCAAGTATTGTTGCCAGCTGCAATGGAGGAAAGAATGACAGGGGCGTGCTAGTGAAGTGAGTTACAGTGGGTCAGGGAGCCTAACATTTGCAAAGACACTCATTCACTTACATGGCTGCCCTGTGCCATTTTTTTTTACCCATAAATGGGTGTTCTTGGTAATGATGCAATAATCGTGAAATCCAATTGGCGGGCCATTCAAAAATTATTATTTCAATGAAGAGTCCAGGGTATTAATGAACTGGTTACTTGATCCATCATGCCTTTAACCACTTCTGGACTGGAAGGATTGGCCCCCTTAATGACCAGGCCATCTTTTTGCGATTCGGCACTGAGTTACTTTACCGGACAATAGCAAGGTCGTGTGACGCTGTACCCAAATAAAATTGATGTCCTTTTTTCCCCAAAAATAGAGATTTCTTTTGGTGGTATTTGATCACCTGAGCGCTTTTTATTTTTTGCGCTATAAACAAAAAAAAAGAGCGACAATTCTGAAAAGAAAACAATAATTTTCACTTTTTGCCATATAACATTCCCCAAATTTTTTTTAAAAAAACAGAATTTTTAACATTTTAGGCCAATTTGTTTTCTGCTACATATTTTTGGTAAAAAAAAATCACAATAAGCGTATTTTGATTGGTTTGCACAAAAGTTATCGCGTCTACTAACATGTACATAGAGGTTGTTGCACCCTCTTTATTGCACCCAATTTCTTGTCACAGTTCTCTAGCTAAGGCAGCAGCTGTGAAACTTTGTGTAAAACCATATTTACCTTCAGAGGTCTGCCTAAATATAATGATATAATCCTCCTCCTTTTAAAATCCAGCCAATAAGAAAAAGAAAAATTGTGTAGTTGTATTCTTGCAGACTTACTACAAGGGTCCACTCTATATTTGATTTCTGAAGGGAAAGACACTGATATATAAGTCCAAAAGATTGAGGTCCAGACTTTTCAAACTTGAAGGCTGTTTCTACATCAAGAATTTACCAAGTATATAAGCTGCAATCTTTATGAAAGCCATGTAGCTCTTACCTTTATCATCTTTAAAAAAAAAAACTAAATAGGCAGAATATGAGACATAAATCCTATAATTTTGTAATTGATATACATGTCCTCGTTGGGGAGATTTCTTCTATTTTCCTGTTCTGGTGACCCCAGGACAAGAAAAGAGGGGGCTTGTGTCACCGATACTGGGTGACAAAGAAGCAAGAGAAACCAGTCAAAGTGTCTCCATTTTATATATCAGCTAGCACTGAGCTTTAAAAAAAATTCTGAAAAAGAAGTTACAATATTTATTTTCTTGCCATGACTAATAGGTCAAAGTAAACTTTTACTTGCAGATAAGCCAGTGGTCAACCAGTCCTCTACTGAGCGATCGGAAAAAATTCCCATCCTTTTTCAGAACAGTGCCAAGTGATGCATTCCAGTCTCATGGACTTGCACAACTGGTCTTGCATTTTAGTTGGTCATGGGTTGGACTTATTGCTGCAAATGATGACTATGGCCAACAAGGAATCCAACTGATCAGACAAGATATAGTCAAGGCTGGAGCTTGTGTGGCATACAGTGAAAACATTCTAATGAACCAACCAGATCGTAATGCTCCACATATAGTTAATGTAATTAAACAGTCTACTGCCAAAGTTGTGGTGGCCTTCTGTAATGAAGCTGATCTGATCATAGTCTTGGGTGAATGGTCAAGACAAAATGTCTCAAAGAAGATACTAATTGCCAGTGAAGCATGGTCAACAGCCAATCTCTTTTCTCTTGAGACATTTTCAGATCTTCTTTCTGGCACTATTGGACTAGCTTTTTCTAGTGGGACACTGCCAAACTATAAAGAGTTTGTCAACAAGATCAATCCTTTCATGTCTATTGGTGGAGACTGGATTAAGCTATTTTGGGAGAACACTTTTAAATGCACATTTGCCCATAACTTAAACTTGACGTCAGCTTTGGAGACCTCAGAAGGAGAGTGCACAGGGTCTGAAAAACTGGACAACATACAAAACAGCTTTACGGATGTCTCTACGCTAAGGTCCCCCTATAATTTCTACACTGCGGTCCATGTGGTGGCCAAAGCTTTGGAAGATCTTCGAAAATGCCCTGAGGGAAAAGGCCCATTTGCTGATGCAAACTGCGCAGATAAATGGAATTTTAAACCTTGGCAGGTATTGTTATTTTCTATTTCTAATTTTTTCTATTTGTTGTCTATTTTCCTTTTCTTTATTTTGTTTAGTGTTACTAAAATTACAAAAAAAAGTGGACAAAAAGATAACTACAGAGAGAGAACTCTCCAACTACAGTGGGGGAAAAAAGTATTTGATCCCCTGCTGATTTTGTATGTTTCCCCACTGACAAAAAAATTATCAGTCTATAATGTAAAAGGTAGGTTTATTTTAACAGTGAGCACTCTCTTAAAGGGAGTGCTCCTAATCTCAGCTTGTTACCTGTATAAAAAACACCTGTCCACAGAAGCAATCATATCAATCAGATTCCAATCTCTCCACCGTGACCAAAACCAAGGCGCTGTCCAAGGATGTCAGGGACAAGATTGTAGAAAAGTTGGTGCTATTATTCGCAAATGGAAGAAACACAAAATAACTGTCAATCTCCCTCGGTCTGGGGCTCCATGCAAGATGTCTTCTTGTGGAGTTTCAATGATCATGAGAACGGTGAGGAATCAGCCCAGAGCTACACAGGAGAATCTTGTCAATGATCTCAAGGCAGCTGGGACCATAGTCACCAAGAAAACAATTGGTAACACACTACACCGTGAAGGACTGAAACTCTGCAGTGCCCGCAAGGTCCCTCTGCTCAAGAAAGTACATGTACAGGCCCGCCTGAAGTTTGCTAATGAACATCTGAATGATTCAGAGGAGAACTGGGTGAAAGTATTGTGGTCAGATGAGACCAAAATTTAGCTCTTTGGCATCAACTCAACTCAACTGAACTCTTTGGAGGAGGAAGATATGCTTCCTATGACCCCAAGAACGCCATTCTCACTGTCAAACATGAAGGTAGAAACGTTATGCTTTGGAGGTGTTTTTCTGCTAAGGGGACAGGACAACTTCACCCTCAGTCAGGGCACTGAAAATGGGTCGTGGATGGGTATTCCGGCATGACAATGGCCCAAAACACACAGCCAAACAGCAAAGGAGTGGCTCAAGAAGAAGCACATTAAGGTCCTGGAGTGGTATAGCCAGTCTTCAGCCCTTAATCCGATAGATAATATGTGGAGAGAGCTGAAGGTTGGAGTTACCAAACGTCAGCCTCTAAAATTGAATGACTTGGAGAGGATCTGCAAAGAGGAGTAGGACAAAATCCCTCCTGAGATGTGTGCAAACCTGGTGGCCAACTACAAGAAATGTCTGACCTGTGATTGCCACCAAGGGTTTTTCCACCAAGTACTAAGTCATGTTTTGCACAGGGGTCAAATACTTCTTTCACTAATTAAAATGAAAATCAATTTATTTTTTTGATATGTGTTTTTCAGGATTTTTTTGTTGTTATTCTGTCTCTTACTGGTAAAATAAACCTACCATTAAAATGATAGACTAATTATTTCTTTGTCAGTTGGCAAATGAACAAAATCAGCAGGGGATCAAATACTTTTTTTCCCTTACTGTAGTACCAATAAAAATGGACCAGTTATCTGGAAGTTATCAGAAAGATTGTTGTGCTTGAGAGTACTTATGTGCGCTCTGAAAATGTATAAATATTCTGTATTCTCCTTTAAAAAGAATATACCCCTCAGTTTTAAAGACTGTGTGTAATTCTAAGATAGGTGGTCTCTATGGTTGGAGAAAATTACAAGACAGATGGAACCATAGGCTGAGTCAAGATGTCTTGCAGACACCAGTATGAGTACAGCTCTGCTATTATACATTTGATAGTCCTATGGCTAGCTATACATCTTAGTAAGAGATTAAAGCTTGAATGCTTTCTTAATACGATTGCAGTAGCACCTGAAGGTCCCAGTATCCATTCTCTCAATTGTTGGTGGCCGGTCCAATTTGTGACTGTTAAAGCAAATAGAGATTCAGTGCTATCATTGTGTACATACCATGAAACCACTCATACAAGTGTAATGGAAAAAAACAACATGTACTACTTTTTTGAAAAAAATACAAAATATTTAAAAGTACATTGAAATATGCCCCTAGAATCCAGCTGGGGCTTCTGCCTAGAATAATATTTTGAAAGCATGACTTCCTATTATGGCACTAACCTCTGTCACTGTCCTATGTAGATATTAAGATACACAAAAATTATATTTATGAAACTGTTACACCATGAAAAATAAAGACATACACATTTGGATAGAAGGTGACATATAGAACCAATATTTTGTTGATATTCTGACTTTTGTACATTTAGTTTTTAGGACAAAAAATTCAGCTTTTCTCTTTAACCATAAGTTCACTGAAAGGGAATATTTCGCTATAGGTAGAGAAGTCAGCCCCAGCTTCTTGAATGTTTTGGATACTTCTTCGTGGAGATCTTCTTGTCAAAATTCTTGACTATGTTCTTGTCCAGCTAGGAACTTTATGTGTTACATTAACCAGGATGACCACAACTAGTATGCAGACCCAGAAACTTAAGGACAAATACCTTACCTATAGAAATATAGAATATAGATTCAATATAGAAATATAATATATTTTCAACTGGTTTTAACTCTCCAGCATCTGCTATAACTAAAACAGATGGACTAACGATTAATATGGCTTAAAAAAAAAAATGTTATTCTTTTTTCCACCCTCCCATGCTACAGCTTTTGTACTATATGAAAAAGGTGAGATTTAAGCGAAGTAATGGAAGGGAACTCTACTTTGATGAAAATGGGGACCCACCTGCTGCATATGACATTGTGAACTGGCAGCTGAGCCCAGAGGGTGAAATACAACAAGTCAAGGTTGGAAGTTATGACACCGCAGCACCTCCAGAAGAAATTTTTGCCATAAACACAAGTGCCATTGTGTGGTCCATAGAGGATCACCAGGTATGAATAAAAAATATTACTAGAAACAGCCATTTCCTTTGTTCTCTTTTACATATCAAAATACAAGTTTCCAATACTTATACAGGGTAACTTCACCTGGACATTGGATACTGTTAAATGTGAACTCAAAACACAAAATTATATAGCCAATAAGAACCAATAAGTTGGGTGGCTGAGCTCATGTGCAAACAATGAACATGCTAATAGGAGGAGAGAACAGAGTGTGACTGAACCATCCCACACTCTGCTTTAGTGCTTCCGTCAGTATACCGTTTCCTCCAGTCTGAACATAGATATCAGATAATATACAAGACTAGCTGACAAATAGCTTGTATGAAACGGGAACTGTTTTTTGAACAAACTCACACAGAATATATACCCCACCAGGTCAGGTGAGCCTGATTACATTATCATATACTGATGAAATTGTATACAGAAATATAATTAACATAACTAAGGAACAACCAACACAAACAGTATACTGTTCCCTCACTAGCAACTAATAGCTGACAGTGGTTTAATTAACATGAGCTAATTACACTTAAACCAGCCTAGGTGACTTAATGCCCACCCAGACAATGTTGTGACTAATCAGACAATAGGTGACCCAATTAACAACTAACAATGGGACAGACCTGCTTAGCAGAAAACAATTAACTCTCTAACATACAGACAATAGCAGGAGACCACCAACAACAGAGATCAATGTGACCAGCTCTTTCAATTAACATGTATAATTCAAAATCAAACAAACCATTAATTGTCTTCATATATTTCTTGAGGGATATTGTTGATAAATATTAGTGTCCCATTTGAAGTAATCCAAACTACATTCTCAATGTTCATTAAGTAGTTTTCCATCATTTTCTTGGTCACCCTGTGCCCCTAATAGACACAGAGTGGCTTACACATAAGAGGGGCCCAGGTAGCTAAGACAGGGGTTTCCCAACCTCTCTAAGGTATGCTGGGTTTCACAGGTCCCCACGCCCAAAGTAACTCCCATCACACAGAGTAACAGAGGGATGAACTTATCAGTCTGCTCCTTCACTGTCCAATCTCAGGCCATTATTTGTAACTTAACATAACTTTGTAACTTAATTGTACAGTATATGGGAGCTGCTTTATCTACCAAAAGATTTATTGTCCATATACTGTAGTTTTCACAAACTAAAAAAAAAAATAAGTATAGACTGGCCCCATGACCTGTCAAAGTCTTGTGGCCAGCCTCTCCTCCAAGCCCAACACTCAACTCCAGATGTCCACTGCAAAACAGTTATTGGTATCTGCTATTTATTATGAATGGATGTCAAAGTTTCTCTTGTTCTCCCAGTCTCTTCTTGGGACACAAAAAAGCAGTCACCATTTATTAACTTCAGAACAATTTTAGTATGTTAATGAAATTTTTTTCTACCATGTTCATTTTGACTAAACTTCACTTGTAAGCAGGTGCTTCCAAGAAAGTTCTAAAATTTTAAATTTTCTTCCACTGTGTTTATACTCTGGGGTAAACAAAGTCAACTGTGTTGCAAATTGTTATAATGTATAAATGTTGCACTGTGTACTCACGTTGACCTATTGAGCTGGTGGTTCCTGAGAAGGAAGTGTTAACACTGCTGGTCAGATTTTTCCACACTTTTCAGGAAAATTACCAGACCCTGCAGGTCATACCATATAAATAGGGATTCATTCGTGTCCTGGGGGGAGGGGTGGTAGTTCCAGATATTCTATCAAGATGTAGGTTACACTGCAGGTTTGCACCCTTTTGGGAGCCCAGTTAGGCTTCCAAGTGGTCTGGATCTGCATAGACTTATTCTGGACACTTGTGGATTACTTATTGTCTTTGTGGATTTGCTGCTCCTATGGACTATGGCTTGCTATGGATTACTTGTATGAACCTTGCCATCTGCCTAAGGTATGTCAACATCATGGGGCACTAGAGGAGCATTGTATAAGAAAGTTTTTGCAAGATGTCTTTGAGAACTGTTACTTGTTACCTGCAACTAGGTCTTTGTTTGTTCATCTAAACTGCCTGGTCTAAAGTCTTTTAAGGGGTGCATGTATGGTGTACCAAAAGAACAGGGCTTACAACAAAGGGCCTGAAGTCAGAGAAGATAAAGTACAGAAGTCTTACAAGCAGAATGCTGTCCAGAGGAAGCTAGATTGCCGTTGTTAATGACTACAGTATTTGTATTACTTACTAAAGCATTCAACCAGCAGGGAAATGGGTGACACGGCAAAGGTGATGGTTACTCTGGTAGTGACAGGATTTTAAGCTTGGCCCTTTCACTAGACTGACCCCACAGCACAGAAGCACAGAGTACCTAGGGACCCAGCCTGGAGTCACAGGAGAGAGAGCGAAATGAAGGGGGGCCTTGATAAGGAAAACAAGCATGGAGATATGGAGTTATGGAGAAGTGTATTTCCTGTATCAAAGAGCAACTTCCACTGGTGAGTGAGGCAGGGCCGCTGATAGGGTGGGACCTCCTACAGTTGGGCAGAGGGGCAATTACAGAAGGAAGCCCTGTGTGGCTCTCTGCAGGAACTAAAAGCCAGTTTCTATCCCTCCTGCCAGCTTTCACCTGCTGCAGGGAGAGACACAGACACAGGACATCGTTCCTATAATGGCTACCCCTCCCATAGTGCTGCAGGCTTCTCTGTCCTGTAAAAAAATAACAAATTGTAAAAAAATATAATAATAATAATAATAATTAAACATTGTAATAAAAATGAAAAAAAATTATAAAATAAAATAATTGTAAACATTTTTAACATTTGTAAAAAAAAATATTTATCTTTTTTTTTTTTTAAGTAAAAAACAATTAAAAAGGGCTAATTTACACGGGTTCTCTGTTATGTTTGTGTCCGCTAATAATGATTTTAGTGCATTTTTTGTGAAAATATTGTCTAGATATATTCAGGGGGGAGCCCTGCCAGGTAGGCTGTATGGTGCCTCGTGATTTCTAACAGCAGCCCGGGAGTGAAGTGATGGTACTGCTGAATTGGTGGAGACCGGTACATGCTCCAGGATGCAGACTCAATGCCGGTAAAGGTGTTCTCTAACGGAAGCTGTGTCCGAAGTGTCAACAGTGTAAGAAGTATGACCACGGATTAAAAAGAGTTAACTGTGCAAGTGTATCACTTACTTCTAAGTTTGGAATACTGCTTTAATTCTGATTTCATATGACCACATCTCCTGCCCATAGTTTAGGCATTAGCAAGTTCTATAGTGTCCCTACTAGAACGTCTTAAGCCCCACCCACACACTGGTTCAGCCAAGTCCACTTTACATAGAACATGCCAACTTTTCATTGCAGTGCACTGCCTCCCCCAAATGCCCAATCAGTGTACACAGACTGAAGTTTGAAACTATACTAGCTATACCCCTTAATATTATTTGCATCCCCTACATTGGTCCTATCCCTATTTAACTTAAACCATCATATTAATAATATTCCAGTAAGCATTGGTGGATGCCATTCCCATTGCATAGGAAAGAGCACACAACAAGTGATCAGCCCTTAGGAGCGTCTCACAGCACATGGGAGTCTCCATCCTAGTGAATTCATGGATATTGACACAGAGTTGGGCAACATATGCCTAGCAGCTGCTGAAGACCTTCAGACCTTACTACAGGTTTGGGTCTTTTAGTTTGTAATCCACATCACATAAACTGTGGCTATAAATTTCTCAGTAAGATATTAGAGATGATAATCAACTCTCAATTGTAAAAATCTCAGCACTCTCATGTACCACAGGCATTATTCCTGATTGCGTTCAACTAAATGTCCAACTGATATATCTCCTGAATCCAAAGAACTAGATGTCTCACTGGCATCATTTTTCTATATGTCTTATACCTAATCATGTCATCTCTGATATCTGCCCTATCTACAAATCACATCATTCCCCACTGTTCACTCTCTGGAGCCAAAGAAGTCCCAGCATGCTCCACTGCTGTCATATCTGTCTGTAACAATTTGCAAAGCCCAGCAGGCCTGGGACAAATTCAGTGTCTCTACTCTTTACCCTACAGATGCATTTTCTGTCTCTGTTGCATTTAAAATCCCAAAGAATTCTATCGATGGCTCTAAGGCATGGCCCATAAACATGTCCCATACCCCTGTCACTGCCAGATAACAGATACTACCGTGTGGCAATGGTGTCCTATCGCTACATAAAAACTTAATTGTTTCCAACTTGTATGATGTCCCCATTTACACACTCAGTGGCCAATTTCTTTATTAGCCTTCATTGGGCACAACACATTAAACACATCCAGCAAGATGTAGTTTGACCAAATGTTGGAGATTATAAAAGAACATCTGCAAGAAAATAATCTCTCTTTACAAGAAAGGTGTGTAGTAGGCCATCTCTTAATGTGCAACACATCAAATCTTGAAGAGAAAAAGACACAACAAAAGAGGACTAGAGACCAAATTCCACTATGAAAGGGAAATATAGGCTATAGGTGACCCAAGTCACTAACACTGGACTAAATATTAGAATTTTGTTTCAGTGAAATGTAGATGTAAAGGTTAGAATTTGGTATACTGTAAATACAGCGAGAATTTTACTGCCAATGTACTTGAATGATGTTAGCCATTTGGGCCTGTTTATGATTACTTGAACTGTATCAAAAAATGTAGCCGCTGGTCACTGGCATATACATATTTTACACCCTCATCTTTTTCTTCCCAAGCGTTTAGCTGTGTTCCTGTACATTGGAACATGGCATTTAACCGGTTGCCGACCGCCGCACGACTATATACTGCGGCGGTCAGCCCCGGCCAGGCAGAGTGACGTATCGGTACGTCACTCGCCTGTCACTGACTTGCGAGCCAATTGCGGGCGGGCGTGCGCCCGCCGCGGCTCGTTCACAGACAAGTCAGTGCGTGTGACCGGCGGACTCGATAGGTCACACTACGATCACTCCTGTGAAGGGAGAAAGGCGGAGCGGCTTATGTAAACAAGCCGCCTGTCATTCTCCCTGGTGTAAAAATGAAGATCAGACGGTTCTACTATGTAGGACCGTTGATCTTTGTTTTTACACCAATAGCAATGTCCCTGCACAGTTAGAATCACGCCCCTAGGACACACTTAACCCCTCCCTGTCCAATAAAGTTAACCCCTTCCCTGCCAGTGTCATTTTTGCAGTAACAGTGCATATGTATAGCACTGATTACTGCAGTAATGTCACTGGTACCCCCAAAAGTGTCAAAAATGTCAGATAAGGGTCCGATCTGTCCGCCGCAATGTCGCAGTACCGCAAAAAAAATCGCAGATCGCCGCCATTACGCGTTAAAAAAAAACACCAAAAATGACAAAAATCTTTCCCTTTGTTAGTAAACGCGATAACTTTTGCGCAAACCAATCAAAATACGCATTTTGCAAAATTTTTTTACCAAACATATGTAGCATAAAACAAATTGGCCGAAAATGTTAAAAAATTTTGATTTTTACATTTTTTTGGGGGGAATTTCATATATAAAAAATGTGAAAAATATTGTTATTTTTGCAAAATTGACGCTCTTTTTTTGTTTATAGCGCATGATCAAAAAATCGCACAGGTGATCAAATACCACCAAAAGAAAGTTCTGTTTGTGGGAAAAAAAGGACGTCAAATTCGTTTAGGTACAGCGTCGCACGACCGCGCAATTGTCCGTTAAAGTCACGCAGTAAAAAATCGCAAAAAACCCCCTGGTCTTTTAGCAGCCAAATCCTCCGGGGCTTAAGTGGTTAATAATAGCACAGATGGTTACTCACTGAACAGTTGGAGAACTTTTACCTTTAGTTGTGAGCCTGACATGTTATACCTTCTGTTCCAAGAGGGCTTTGCTTTGCAGTGGTTCAAAGGAGAGTCTTTTTTTTTCCTTTTTGGCCACCTTACCATAACCTCTCTGGTTATACCTTCTCCTTGGTCCCCAAGCTCTGCTCGATGGAAGCCATTGCACGATGGTCAACAGGTCCTAAACAGCTGTATACAATATGGATCAAATGTCCCTGCAATATTTGACTCTATCTGTGTTCTGGATGTACAATTTGCCTAGAGACATTAAGGAGTGGTTTGTTTGGCTCCACCCATTTGCCTGAAATAAGGAATATTAGCCAAATTTCACGACTGTTGGTTAAATTAAACATTTGCATACCTCCGGTTCTAAGAAGGCTTTGCTGTACTAAATAACCTGTTTTTATTAAATGAAGAATACCAAGAAAGCCAACATTTATTTGTTAATGATTTTTTTTTCATATTCTATTAATACAGAGATCAGACTGCAGCAAGAGCTGTCCTCCAGGATTTCGTAAGGTTGCCAAAAGTGGACAACCTGTCTGCTGTCATGACTGTGTCCCCTGTCCACCAGGAGAGATCTCCAACCAGACAGGTAAAAGTGCAAGTATATTTTACCAAAGCCATACTTTTCCAATCTATTAAGCCTAGAAAGTTTTTGGACCCCATTATGGAGAATATCAAGATAAGCATGGTTATTAGAACCCTTTATATATTTAAACTTTCAAAAATGTACTGCAGTTTCAAGTGCTAAATAAATTATTAAAAATGTACCTTCAAAATCTTAAAACTGTACTACCAGGGAGCACACAGTCCCCAATGATACCAGGAGCATGGCAACTATGGAAACTTAAATTTTTTTCTGCCTTGACACTTCGTACGAACCTGGCCCTTAGAACCCTCTATTGATAATTGAGTGTTAAGGATTCTGTGATCATTGCAGAAGCTTATTTTTGTTTGTTGGTACTCAGAACTTTTCAACTCACACTTTAAAATCAAGTGAACAGATGAAGGTAAGGGACAGTGGTTAGGTTTCCAAAATAATTCTTGTACAATATATTGTTGACATAAAAAGGATTATTCATTTAAAAAAAATCCTGTTCTGTTCTAATGGTGAAATGAAGGAATATAGTAAAAACAGAAGTAACATTTGTTTACTTGTAAATTTTTTTCAGACACCATCAACTGCCTTAAGTGCCAGTGGGATCATTGGCCAAATTCTCAGAAATCCAGATGCCTTATAAAACCTATAGAGTATCTCTCAAATGAAGATCCACTGGGACAAACGTTAACTGCCATTAGCATCATCTCTTCTTTGGTTCCAGTTGCCATTATGAACCTTTTTATAAGGTTTAAGGCCACTCCTCTAGTTAAAGCTAACAATTATTATATCAGCTGTCTTCTCTTGCTCTCCCTCTCATTGTGCTTCCTCTGTCCTCTGATTTTTATTGGCTATCCCCAGCGTGAGAAGTGTCTCCTGCGTCAGATTGCTTTTGGAATGGTTTTTGCTCTCTGCATCTCATGCATTTTGGCCAAGACCATCATTGTGATATTTGCTTTTATAGCCACTATGCCAGATAGTAATCTCAGAAAGTGGGCAAACCCAAAAGTGTCCTACATGGTCATTGCAATGAGTTCATTCCTACAACTTGTTTTGTCTGTAGTCTGGTTGTGTATTGCTCCTCCCTTCCCAGAATACAACACACAATCTAAACCTGGAATAATTATTATTGAATGTAATGAAGGATCACCTGTTGCCTTCTGGACCATGTTGACCTACCTCTTTCTTCTGGCCTCTATTAGTTTTATTGTTGCTTTCCTGGCTCGGAGACTTCCTGATAACTTCAATGAGGCCCAGTTTATTACCTTCAGCATGCTGGCTTTCCTCAGTGTTTGGGTATCCTACATCCCAGCATCCCTCAGTGCACAGGGCAAATATACAGTGGCCATGGAGATCTTTGCCATTTTGGCCTCCAGTTGGGCTCTCATCACCTGCATGTTTTTCCCAAAATGTTTTATCATCTTGTTTAGACCTGACATGAACACTAAAGAATTTCTAATGAGAAACTACATTTATAAAAGATAGCATATTAGGTGTGTATATGTAATTTCTTGTTTTCTTAAAACGGATGCTTTGTTTGTTCTACTGATTATTATTGACTTTTGTATCCTCTTTTCTTGGAGATGTAACCTTGTTATATGAATATGTTAAGATAACTACCCTACTATTGAAAGATTTTTTTCTTGGTATGCCTTATTCTTTGTATTGTTGATCACAAAATGTTCCAATAAAGAAGTATTGGCATTAAAATTGGGCTAAAAGGAACCCAAAAACATCTCATGTGATGTAGCCAAAGTTATCTTCAAAAAATAATAATTTCTTCTGTTCTCATTATGAAGCATATACTGTAACAGCTTAAAATCTCCACTATACACTATTTGTTTGTGAGTCGCATTTGTTTCCTTTGGGACCCATTCACACTATTGTGATGTGGTAACGCACATGTTACATGTGTTGGTGTGATACAGTTCCAATCATTCTAAATTGCCCATTGCTGTCCCATGTATGTGTGGACTGCTAGAAATTGTACATACATTTTGGTGCATTAGGCAGCGCATTTAAATCAATACGTGTGTTCTAAAACACTGCAGTGGTGTAAATGTGCTCTTAGTTAATTTCTTTCAGTGGTCTTTGCCATTTGCCTATTCTTTGTCCAAATCAAGTGTTTACCTTATTGGCTTATGTTATGGAGGGAGTGCCCTATACAGCCACCTCTTCCGTTCTTTGATCATTTTTCTGTCAGTTGATGATACAACATACATAATTCAGCAGCGAGGGTCACATCTGACAACACAATGTCAGTAATCTATATAATTAAATTGTAATTGTTTGCATTTTCAACAGGAGAGACTCCAGGCATCTTGAAATTAAAACATTAACATTGGTGTGCAATATTTCACCAAAACAAATCAGCAAAATATTTTCCAGTCCAAGAGTATGCTGATTATATAAGCACTCTTACCAGACTGCAGTTTATTGTGGAGACTCGAGGCCAGATGGGTTTAAAGACAAAAACAATTTCACTATTTCAGAGGCAAAACCCACAAATATTCTAGATGAATAGAGTACAGGAATAGAGTGACCAAAAAAAATGGGAGACAAGTTTGCAATTTTTTAATATTGTAAAAATAAAGGAACAGAAAAAAATGGTGCAAGAAAAGTGTCTACAAAACAAAGATATAACAAAAGAGACAAAATAAATATGATTAAATGAGGCAAGTATTTTTTACTTAGTAACAAATTCACTTTTACGAGGTTTGTATGCTTATGCTAGAAGCCTGGCCAACAAGATGGGAGAGCTGGAGCTGCTAATGTATGAGGAGGATTTAGATTTTGTGGGAATTTCAGAGACTTGGTTTGACAGCTCTCATGATTGGCTGGCGACCATTCCGGGGTATTCCCTATATCGCAGAGATAGAGAAGGTAAAAAAGGGGGAGGGGTATGTCTGTATATTAATGTAGCACCCTACAGGTAGGTGTTAGGTAAATGTATAGTGGGCCTTGTCTGCCTAACAGCAGGGCTGTGATTTATTTAGTCAGGGTGTCATGGTTTCCAGATGTGCCTGCTCAGGGGAGAAGTATCCCCACTGGCTCCTGTGAGAGGCTTCTCATAGAGAAGTGTGGGAAGCCCAATTAGGGGACACATCCAAGCTTGTAACTACCCCAGAATGCAGAATGTGCTGCAAAGGATTCTGGGAGTGGGTAGTAAGTTTGGGGGAAGTGCGTGACAGGGTGTCTTTGGCGGGAGCAGAGTCCCAGGAGGGAGAGTACAGCTGTCTCTCCTCCTGTCTGAGGAAGTGGATGTCTCGAGGTGTCGCCTGAGAATCCAGAGAGAGTTGAGCTGAGCTGAGGGGATCCGGTGTGCCGAGAGCCTGCGGAGCAGAGAGGGGTCCAGTCCGAGGAAAGCCTACACAGGTCGTGAGTACTGCAGATTGCCCCTGGGGGTCTGCCAGAGTCAGAGGGGACCACTCTGGAAGAGGTTCTGGGATCCAGTGCCAGCTAGCTGAAATGGGGTACCTAGGTTGAGGACCCTTAAGTTATAGAGGGGGGTACGTAGTCAGCGAACCCCAAAGAGTTCAAGGTTAAAGGGGGCACCTGCAGTTGGGCCCTGAATTGGACAGAGTGTGAAAGTTGAGAGTTGCAGCTTTACAGAAATCTACAGAGTACTACCTCAAGCCAGTGCAAGGCGGGAGGGGAGTATTCAGTGACTTTGCAGTACAGCAGTGTCAGTAATTCTACAATTAACAGTCTTGGGTCTTCTGAACTTATTGTCGAGGATCCAGCACTTCTATCAAGCTACAGTGTGTTTTCAGAGTTAGTGAGCGTTGGCTGGCATCGGCTGGCGTCAAGGAAGCGCCAACGGCATTTTTCTAGGATTAAGTCCCAAGTGTAATTAGTTAAGCCTAAAGGAGTATCCCACTCATCCCCTTTTCCCATCCCCTTTTCTACAATAAAAAACACAAAACCAAGATTCCAGAGTCATCCATGTCTCAGTTCTCACACCCAGGGTCACAGCTCACATGGGCTGGAGAGGTAACCGGTAACAATGGCAGACCCACATTAGGCCACAGGCCTGGAAAACTTGCTACATTAAGAACAGGGTGCAGGTAAAAATGAGGGACGACATCACAAATGGAGCTAAGGAGGAGGTAGAATCCCTAGGGGTAGAACTTCAAAGGAAAGGCACTTTAGGGAAAGTAATATTGGCATATGCTATAGGCCCCCAAACCAGAGGGAGGAGGGGGAAACTGACCTCCTATCACAGCTTGAAATGGCAGCAAGGATGGGAAATGTAATTATAATGGGGGACTTTAATTATTCAGATATAGACTGGGCAGAAGGAACCATACATTCATCTAAGGCTCGGCAGTTCCTAAATGTTTTACAGGACAATTTCATAGGTCAGATGGTGAACGCATCGACAAGAAACAATGCGGTACTAGACCTACTGATCACTAACAATATAGACCTGATCACGGATATTGAAATACGGGGAATTTAGGAAACAGTGACCATAGGTCAATCAGTTTCAGTATAAATCATATAAATAGGAAACACAAGGGTAATAGGATACTAAATTTCAAAAGAGCCAACTTCCCTAAACTGCGCTCTTTGCTAGACAATATCAAATGGGATAGAACCCTGGGTACAAAGAACATGGAGGAAAAATGGGAGTGCTTCAAGAACATACTAAATAAAGGGATTGGCCAGTGCATTCCAAAGGGGAATAAGTTTAAAAGCGCAAAAATAAACCCTGGGTGGCTAAACTCCAACATAAAAATGCATATTACAACTAAAGAAAAGGCCTTCAAAAAAAAAAAAAAAAAAGGATGAGGGGTAATTGGTAGCATTCCAACAGTACAAAGATTGCAGTACGAAATGTAAAGGTAAAATCAAGGTGGCTAAAATAGAACAAGAAAGACATATAGCAGAAGCGAGTAAAAAAAAAAAAAAAACAAGAAATTATTTAATTATATAAATAGTAAGTAAGTGAGACCAGAACACATTGGCCCCATAAAAGACGACGAAGGGAATCTAGCCACCGAGGACAGAGAGAAGGCAAAAGTGCTAAATAAATTCTTCTCTTCGGTCTTCACAAAAGAATTGAGGGACTGCACTAACTAGGCTTATAATGTTAAATTAAATAATACACCTCATGAAGCACCCCCCTGGTTAACAGAAGATAGACTTAGAACTAAACTTGAGAAAATTAACATAAATAAATCACTGGGTTCGGATGGCTTGCACCTGAGGGTCCTTAAAGAACTCAGCCAGGTGATAGCCAGACCTTTATTCTTGATCTTTATGGATAGTCTACAGACAGATATGGTGCCAGCTGGTTGGAGAAAAACCAACGAGGTACAAATATTTAAAAAAAGGCCGAGATATATCCCAGGGAACTATAGGCAGGTCAGTCTAACATCAGTAGTCTGCAAGATTTTGGAGGGAATGTTAAGGGACCACATACAAGACTTTAGTAATGAAAACGGTAATATTAGTAGTAATCAGCATGGATTCATGAAAAATCGTTCTTGCCAGACAAATCTATTAACCTTCTATGAGGAAGTGAGTTGCCATCTAGATAAAGGTAAGCCTGTGGATGTGGTGTATCTGGGCTTTACAAAGGCATTTGACGCAGTTCCCCACAAACGTTTACTGTACAAACTAAGGTACATAGGTATGGACCATAGGGTGAGTGCCTGAATAGAGAACTGGCTCCAGGAGCGAGTCCAGAGGGTGGTGATAAATGGGGAGTACACGGATTTGGCAGGCATGGAAAGTGGGGTCCCCCAAGGACTGTCCTGGGACCAATCCTGTTTAATTTATTCATAAACGGCCTAGGGGATGGGATATCCAGCACAATCTCTGTATTTGCGGACAATACTAAGCTAAGCCGGTCAATATCTTCTTTGCAGGATGTGGAAACCTTAAAAGCAGACCTGAACAAAATAATGGTGTGGGCAATTACATGGCAGATGAGGTATAATGTTGAAAAATGTAAGGTAATGCACCCCGACGTCAGAAATACGAATGCAAGTTACTCGCTAGGGGGGGGACCTCTGGGTAAATCTAAGATGGAAAAGGACCTGGGGGTCCTAGTCGACAACAGGCTTGGCAGTGGCATGCAATGCCAAGCCACTGCAAGCGAAGGTAACAGAATACTGGCATGTAAAAAAAATGTGATTCACTCCAGAAATAAAGAGATTATTCTCCCACTTTACAAGACTCTGGTCCGGCCACATCTTGAATATGCCGCCCAGTTCTGGGCACTGGTCCTCAGAAAGGATGTGCTGGACCTGGAGAGAGTCCAGAGAAGGGCACCAAAGATAATTAGGGGAAAGGAGGACATCAGCTATGAGGAAAGACTGTAAGCATTGAACTTAATCTCTCTGGAGAAGAGATGGTTGAGAGGGCATATGATATCAATGTACAAATACCGTACTGGTGACCCTAGCATAAGGAACAAACTTTTCAGAGAAAGGGAATTCAATAAGACACGGGGGCATTCACTAAAACTAGAAGAAAAGCAGTTTAACCTTAAACTACGTAAGGGGTCCTTTACTGTCAGAGCGGTAAGGATGTGGAATTCTCTTCCACAAGCAGTGGTATCAGCAGGGAAATTGGGAAAGCATCTTATCACACAATTCTTTATATGGTCAGATGCCTTAAGGACAGAGGAGAGAGAGTCTAAAAGACCCCAAATTTTTCAAAAAAGAGTACCTGTCACTACCTATTGCTATCATAGGGGATGTTTACATTCCCTGTGATAACAGTAAAAATGATTAAAAAAATAAAAAATGAAAGGGACAGTGTAAAAATAAACTAAGATTTCTGGACTGATATATGGACTTTTGAATGGACTGATTATTCCAGTTTATTTTATTTTATTATTTCTTTATTTCAACTCTTCCACACTACCTATCACAATTTCGGAGGCCCTGAAATGTCAAGGTAGCACAACCCCCCCTCCCCCCCCCCCCCCAAATGACCCCATTTTTAAAATTAGACACTTCAAGCTATTTGCTGAGAGGAATGTTATGTCCATGGAATATTTTATATTTTGTCACAAGTTTCGAGAAAGTTACAAACATTTTTTTCCTTTTTTTACACAAAGTTGTCACTAAATGATATGTTGCTCACACATGTCATAGATATACAGTATGTGAAATCACACCCCAAAATACATTCTCCCAAAATACATTCTTTTACCTCCTTTACTCCATTACATTATATATAGTAGATGACCTTATTTCATTATTTTTACATATTCTTATCTACGCATATACGCATATATTTGTTACAGCATACTGCTATGGAGCACAAGGGATATCTTCCCACATTCGATATACCACACTTATTGCCCACATGTCCCCCCTTGGAGGCTGTCTGTTCCACTCCTTCAACTCCCGGATCAGGCGTTTGCAGACGCTACCTGGGGGTTGCACAGGTCTCTCATCCCGGCTCAGCCGATGTGAGTACTTATCTGCCTTTAGGTCCATTTTAAAATAAAATTTTATGATTACTGCATTATATTTTGATACTAGGTTGTATTATATTTATAGACCAAATACGCATCTGCTCTTGAAGAAATTAGTCGAATCTTACGAAATGCATTGAGCCTCAAGATGTTTATGTACCAATATGCAATTTATACTGTTATGGACCTATATGTATACTTTTTTGTATTTTTACTGTTTGATCCTGTCTACTGTGTATTTTATGACAAAATAAAAAGCAGTATTTACGGCCTATGGTACCCACCTAATTTAAAGTCCCATGGGCGTTTTTTATGTATGAATAGGAATGGAGGTGTGTTACCTATAACGCAGTCTCAGACCCTGCTTTCTTTTTCGCAAAATACATTCTACTGCTTCTCCTGAGTAGGGGGATACCACATGTGTGAGTCTTTTTGGCAGTCTAGCCGCATTGCAGGGCATCCAAATCTGTGATAGGTAGTGAGGAGTAAAATGCGCAATTTATGCCCTTAGAAAGCCTGAAGGCAGTGATTGGTGTTCGGGGTCCTGTATGTGGCTAGACTGACAAAAATGTTGTCATTTTCCCAAAACTTGTTGCAAAATATAAAATATTCTGTGGACTCAACATGCCTCTCAGAAAATAGCTTAGGGTGTCTACATTCCAAAAAGGGGTCATTTGGGGGGGGGGGGGGGTTGTGCTATCTTGGCATTCCAATGGCTTCCAAAACTGTGATAGGTAGTGAGGAGTGAAATTGACAATTTACGCCCTTAGAAAGCCTGAAGGCGGTGATTGGTTTCAGGGTCCTGTACGCGGCTAGACTGACAAAAAGTCTCACACATGGGGTATGTGTAAGAAAATATATACTAATGGTATATCCCCCGTGCCAATGTGAGCCATAAATAAATAAGTTATAAATAGAAATTAAGGTGATAAGCAGCTGCTAAGGACAAATGATGAATGAATATGTGTAGCCACTAAATGAGGGGCTACCCATAGTGATTGCTATTTGTATAATACTGTAGTACTTTTAAAATTACAAATGATACAAAATCCTTGTAAACAAATATAATATATAAAGGGTAGGATAAATATATGAATGTGTATCAAATAAATGTGCAAATATGTGGTGATAATCAAAACTTTAAAGTGCATACAGTAAAGCAATTCAATTAAGGTGTATAAAATATATAAGGTGATCACTGAGCGTATCGACAGACCTGCATTGAGCTTTTGCACCTTATTTCCATTATTGACACAAAGAACAATCCCTTTTGAAAAGTCACCTTATATTTATATGGACTTTATAAGGCACCAATGAAACACCAGCACCTTATATATTTTATGCACCATAATTGAATTGCTTTATTGTATGCACTTCAAAGTCTTGATTATCACCGCATATTTGCACATTTATTAGATACACATTCATATATTTTAACCTACCCTTTATATATTATATTTGTTTACAAGGATTTTGCAACATTTGTAATTTTGAAAGTACTACAGTATTATAAAAATAGCAAGCGCTATGGGTAGCCCCTAATTTAGTGGCTATACATATCCACAGATGTCATGGGTCACGGCGTGCTGACGTCACCTTCACGAAGCGTCCAGGAAGTACGGGCGAGCGGAGCCGTCCGGCCGGCGGCTGCCACATTTCCTTTGGCGTTCTCATTCTTCTTTGTTTGGCATCGGTGTTTGAGGCTGTGAGGTCTATCTTGTCCAAGCCCTTGGAAACATCTGGACTCGATTACTACCTTTTTGCACCTAATTTACCTGCATCTGGTAAGCGTTTTATTCACACGGTTACCCTCAATCACGTGGTCGATTTCTGGACTGATATATGGACTTTTGAATGGACTGATTATTCCAGTTTATTTTATTATTTCTTTATTTCAACTCCCACCAATTTATTTTTCACTGTCTGGCATATCTCATTTATGTTTGATCATACTTTAGCGCAACTTATATTTATTATTGCTTTTTGGGGTGTCGGTCACACTTGAAGTTGCCGCTTTACATTTTGATTAGCGCAGTTGTTTTACTTTTTTATATCCCCACATGTGGTATCCCTGTACTCAGGAGAAGCAGCAGAATGTATTTTGGGGTGTCATTTCACATATATCCATGGCATGTGTGAGCATAATATCATTTAGTGACAACTTTTTGTAAAAAAAATTAAAATAACATTTTTTTGTAATCCTCCCGAAACCTGTGGCGAAATATAAAATATTCCATGGACTCAACATGCCTCTCAGCGAATAGGATGGAGTGTCTACTTTCCAAAATGGGATCATGGGGTTTGTGCTATCTTGATATCTCATGGCCTCCGAAATCGTGATAGGAAGTGAGGAGTGAAATGAGCAAGTTACGCCCTTTAAAATTCTGAAGGCGGTGATTGGTTTTCGGGGTCCCATACACAGCTAGGCTCCCAAAAAGTCTCACACATGTGGTATTGCTGTACTCAGGAGAAGCAACAGAATGTATTTTGGGGTGTAATTCTACCTATACTCATGGCATGTGTGAGAAATATAATTTTTCAATCACTTGAAAATGAAATATTTATTAAGCTCAACATGCCTCTCAGAAAATCCTTTGGGGTGTCTACTTTTCAAAAAGGGGTAATTTGGGGGGGGGGGGTTGTACTGCCCTGCCATTTTAGCACCTCAAGAAATGAGATATGCAGTCGTAAACTAAAAGCTGCGTAAATACAAGTAAATGTATCATAGTTTGCAGACGCTATAACTTTTGTGCAAACCAATAAATATATAAGTTTTTTGACATTTTTTTTACCCGATGCATGTGGCTAAATACATTTTGGCCTAAACGTATGACAAAAATTGAGTTTGTTTAACGAGGGGGTGGGGGTTTTGATCTTGAAAATGGTGTGAAGGTAAGTTTTGCCTCCGTCCCTATGTCTGAAAAAGCAATGGGGTTTTTTGGTGTCTCACGCCAAGGTAATGGGACTTTATGGGCAAGTGGCATTAATACAAAAAGGAAATAAGGAAAATTGTATATATAAAAATTAAATTTATTTACAATCTTTGTGGAAAACAAAGTACTATTGCATATCAAGATGTGAGCATTAGTGTTGGGTATAGGCCCAATGTGATAAGAGTAGGAAGAGAGGATTCTAGAGGTGAATCCGTGACAGTTGTGATAACTTGTGACAGTCAATATGGATTCTTGTCTCTGTGCGTCCCAAATGTTCAGGAACAATTAAACAGAGTTTTATCCATAATTCCCTGACGCGTTTCGGCTATATCAGCCTTTTTCAAAGGTTTCTGTCACCCAGCTGAAAAGTACAAATAATGGTGTTTAATATTTCCTTGGGAAATATATATAATTATATTAAATGTATCAAAAGTGCTAAAAAGTACATACTTGTTTTTTTATCCTGTTTCTGCAAACCAAAGAATTCAAAGAAGTTCTCTCTGTATCCACCAAGCCTGCAGCAAGGAGTCGTAAGGTACCGCAGTCTGGAAGGATATGTTATGTTGTTTAATGGGAGTAATAATGTATATATTTATTTATTTATATTTATGTAGGAGTGACTATTATCATTATTGCACTCACTCTATCTTAAAAAGATAGAATTATACAGTGAAGAGGAAAAGAAGCTAAAAGAACACTTGGAGGAATATAGTCGAGATATCCTTAAGAAAAAGGAAAGAAAATACTGGAGGGACAAAAACGCATTCTCTCAAAACCGGGCATATAAATGGTCAAATAACAGACAGCCAAGAAGAAATAAAACCACTCGCAACACAGGTCCATATTACTCATCTGACTCATCATCATATGCTTCAGGATCCGAACAACAAAGAAGACGACGGGGCGCTGAACAAACCCAACGGGACCAACCATCCGATTTGGAAGATAGAGAAGAACCTTCTCAAGACCCAGGAGATACAAACTCCAGGGAAACAGATACACCCATTACAGGAGATGGAGCCCCAGTTAAGCATCATCAAATATTCCTAAGACCAAGAGGACCCAAAGACAGTGGCCCCAAATCTCAAAAAGCTTTTTTAGGGAAAACCCAGAAGAAGAAAACCCAACCGACATAATGGAAGAAACAAAAGAGCACACTATTATTAATCTTTCCCAACATGAACTCACTCCTGAACAAATGGAGGTCCTCAAACTAGGGCTCTCTTTTTGTCCAAATAGAACTACTGACAGGTTTGAAACCATAAAAGACATTAACCTGTTTGCCAGGAAATTACTTTTAAGAGTCATGTATGGTAAGAAGCCAATAGAAGAACCACAGACCAACTTTACCGCAGCTGAATTTAGAGCTATTCGGGACCTCAATTTATTGTTGGAGGAGGGTGGACTCGAGGATTGGACAGAGGAGGAAACCACAATAGACAGTGAAGGGGAAAGTGACCCCTCGGAGGAAGTATCACTAAAAGGTTTCAAGAAAAAATCGAGTGCATTTCCACCATTGAACACCAACCCGACAATCGCCCTTTTTGTACGAGAAATTACTAAGGAAATAAATCTACTAAAAGATCAGGGAGTTACACAAAATCTAACTAAACCTCAAAAAAAGGCCTTAAAGGAACTCCAAGACAACGAGGATATTACAATTAAACCCTCGGATAAAGGGGGCAATGTGGTCCTAATGGACAACGACCAGTATAAGAAGATGTGCTTAAACATCCTCAACAATAAAAAATGTTATAAGAAGATACTACCGGTCATGCTGGAAACCTTCAAAGAAGATTTTTATAAGAAACTGGACAGAGCCCTAAACGAAGGCATTATTACTGAGTCCCTGTGGACATACATGAGGACTAAACATCCCAGAACCCCTACCTTATATGCTTTGCCAAAGATACACAAAAATAAAGACAATCCACCGGGGCGACCAATTGTATCCGGGAACGGTAATCTTACAGAGACAACAAGTAAGATTATAGATGCACATCTAAGACCACATGTGACCAGACTCCCATCACATCTTAAAGATACAGTCCACCTACTCCAGATACTCGAGGATCTAATAATACCAGAAGAGGCTTTCCTGGTTACCATCGATGTGGAAGCCCTTTATAATAATATTCCCCACAAAAAAGGCATTGAGATTATAAGAGAAACCCTCAAACAACAAAGTGAACGAGACCAAAAATTCAACGAATTCATTGTGATGATGTTAGAATATATTTTAAATCATAATGTATTCACCTTTGATGGTACCTATTTCCTACAGACCTGCGGTGTCGCGATGGGAACGAGTTGCGCACCATCATATGCGAACATCTACTTGGGGGCCTGGGAATCAGAATTTCTAGCCGAGGAAAAAAATAACATCTTTGTAGATCATATACTACTATGGCAGCGCTTTCTAGATGATATCTTTATCATTTGGACAGGCCCAGAAAACCTAATTAGAGAATGCTTGGAAGTGATGAACAACAACACCTACAATATGTATTTTACTCTCAACTACGACAAGAGGAAGATTGCGTTCTTGGACACCTGGATTTTAAAGGAGGAGAATGGGGAAATTAAAACAACCCTTTACCGAAAGGAAACAGCAGGAAATTCAATCCTGCATGCTACAAGTTTCCACCCAACCCCCCTTAAAAAAGCTATACCTTATAGCCAATTCCTACGACTAAGGAGAAACTGCAGAGAGGAGGCAGACTTCCAAAAAGAAGCCGATCTCCTGACAGGCAGACTCCTTGAAAGAGGGTATACTAGAAGTACTTTAAGGAAAGCTTTTAACAAAGCTAAAAAACAAGAAAGACACAAACTCCTATTTAAGACCAAAAAAGTGGATGAAATTAGAGAACAAGGAGAAAAGAGCCGTATTATCCTACGATTCACTAATGAACACTATAAAATTAAAAAAATACTTCAAAAGCATTGGACAATACTAAGTGAAGACCCCACAATAAAACCATTCGTCTCCGACAGCCCACTGGTCACCTATAGAAAGGCCGGCTCCCTTAAACAAAATCTAATACATAGTGAGTTTAAAGAAAAACGGAAAGACCCCTGTAGGGACAAGGGTACATATCCTTGTGGCACTTGCGCACAATGTAGTGTCATAAAAAAATGCACGGACACCATCCTCCCAAATGGTGAACATTTCAGACCACGGCACTACGTCAATTGTAGAACAAGGGGGGGTCGTTTACCTTATGAGGTGCGAATGTGGGTCTTTTTACGTCGGTAAGACGAAACAAGAGATGGGCAAGAGGATTAACAAACATATCCAAAGTATGACCATATGCAACTTCCATCTACCACTTGGCAGACATGTTAAAAACATACACAACAATAAAATGCCAAAAGTAACTTTTATCGCCCTTGAGAGAATGCATATACCTCAACGTGGGGGCGATTGGAATAAGAAACTTTTGCAAATGGAGATGCGATGGATCAGACGTCTCAATGCTACAAAATACCCAGGACTTAATGAAACAGAAAGTTTCAGACCGTTTTTGGAAGGTTTTGCCTCTGGCAAAACAGATTAACAAAATATACCATTACCAGTGATCAAAACTTCCTGCCCAAATCACCCTTTCCTTCCCCTTCCCCCCTCCCCTCCCCCTCCCCTCCTTTTGATGTACCAGACCTGTAAATGCTTACCGAACATCCCCTCTTTGGGAATATCTCTCTGGGCATCATATATTCTTACTGCTGTTAAAATTACAATTATTTTAAGAATATTATATATATGAATAATGACCAATTTTCATTTTCCTTTATTCTTTATATTGACATAATAGAAATGTCGTTTTGTATACCGATATGTACATCCTGCTTTAATAGCAAACCATCCTGTATCTTCTCCAAACCTGCACCTGGCACGGTAAACCCCTGCCACCCCCAGTGACAGGGGTCTTATTGAGACGGGAAGAGGACTCACAAGATCTCTCCTCCCCCCCCCGCACCTGCCGATCACGGCAGATGCGGTCCCAGATCTCATCATTCCGTGTCAGCGGCCAAAACTGTCAGGACTGACTCGTACTGCGCGCATCACCCAGGCGCATGCGCAGTACGAGGCTCCCGAGTCACTGACGGAAAGAGCCGATCAAGCGCGGCGCCTATGGCGCATGCGCGAACGGCTTTATAGGGCCGGGGAGCCGGCGTCCCTCCTCACTTCCCTCTTACAGAGGGAACCGGACGGACGTAGAACTGCATGCTGTGAAGGACCCGATCTCTCTCTCAGACCCTTTCCAAATGTAAGTGTTCACCCTTTACTCCTCAAAGTCACAAATAAAAGATACTTTTACTCACAAGCAATTACTGTTTGAAATTACTTTATGGACACAAACAAATGATACATTTCAGAACGGGGTAACAACTCATCCCTGGATTGAAACAGCAGAGAGACACGTCCTCTTTACCTTCACCCAAACCCTGCAATTGTAAGTGCTTGGATGGGATATATAGTTATACAAATATTGATTTGGGAGATGACCTTTTCTTTATATATATGTATATACATGTATCTCTCCAGGATCCTTTCAAGACATTACTGGACTCCTAATTAGAGATTCATGAACACCTCTTATTTTGGAGGTGAGTGCAATAATGATAATAGTCACTCCTACATAAATATAAATAAATAAATATATACATTATTACTCCCATTAAACAACATAACATATCCTTCCAGACTGCGGTACCTTACGACTCCTTGCTGCAGGCTTGGTGGATACAGAGAGAACTTCTTTGAATTCTTTGGTTTGCAGAAACAGGATAAAAAAACAAGTATGTACTTTTTAGCACTTTTGATACATTTAATATAATTATATATATTTCCCAAGGAAATATTAAACACCATTATTTGTACTTTTCAGCTGGGTGACAGAAACCTTTGAAAAAGGCTGATATAGCCGAAACGCGTCAGGGAATTATGGATAAAACTCTGTTTAATTGTTCCTGAACATTTGGGACGCACAGAGACAAGAATCCATATTGACTGTCACAAGTTATCACAACTGTCACGGATTCACCTCTAGAATCCTCTCTTCCTACTCTTATCACATTGGGCCTATACCCAACACTAATGCTCACATCTTGATATGCAATAGTACTTTGTTTTCCACAAAGATTGTAAATAAATTTAATTTTTATATATACAATTTTCCTTATTTCCTTTTTGTATTAATGCCACTTGCCCATAAAGTCCCATTACCTTGGCGTGAGACACCAAAAAACCCCATTGAAAATTGAGTTTGTTGGATTTTTTTATAACAAAAAGTAGAAAATATTTTTTTTTTAAATATTCATTTTTTTCGTTTGTATTGCAAAAAAATAAAAATCCCAGTGGTGATAAAATACCACCAAAAGAAAGCTCTATTTGTGGGGGAAAAAAGGACGTAAATTTTGTTTGAATATAGTGTTGAAAGACCGCACAATTACCAGTTAAAACAGCGCAGTGCCAAATTGCAAAAAAGTGCTCTGGTCAGGGAAGGGGTAAAACCTTTCCGGGGTTGAAGTGGTTAGTAAATGTCAGAATCTTTGTTTTATAAATATATTCCTTTTTCATCAAATAATCATCATCATTAGTGCAGGTAATTGCAGGTAATGCAGGTAATCTATGCAGTTGGTTTTGCACAGAGCAGCCCAGATCCTCCTCTTCTCGGGTCCCTTTTCAGTGCTCCTGGTCCCTCCCTCCTGTTGAGTGTCCCCACAGCAAGCAGCTTGCTATGGGGGCACCCAAACCAAGCTGCAGCTCTGTGTATCCATTCAGATATGGTGCTGCTGTTGGCTTTGCCCCTCTCTCTCCTAATTGGCTGAGTTTGATTGACAGCAGCAATGGCCCTGCTGCTGTGTCTCAACCAATCAGGAGAGAGAGTCCCGGGCGGCTGAGACACTTGTGGAAATCACTGGATAGAGAAGGGGCTCAAGTAAGTATTAAGGAGGCTGAGGGGGGGCTGCTGCACACAGAAAGCTTTTTATCTTAATGCATAGAATACATTAAGATTAAAAAAACCTTTTGACTTTACAACCACTTTAAAAAAATAAAGTAGAAAAAGTGAGCGCCGATAGGATATTCAATTAGTAGCTAGTACACACGAAGGTAAATACGCAACCTACAATGATGAATAAAAAAGCAAATGAAGGTGCAGCACTTCACAGAATTTATTAAATGTCCATGTGTTAAGTAGATGGCTAGAATCCCAAATGTGAACAATCCTAGCAGGCTGAAAATTCTTAACCACTTCTGGACCAGAAGGATTTTCCCCCTTAATGACCAGGCCATTTTTTGCGACTCGGCACTCAGTTAATTTAACGGACAATTGAGCGGTCGTGCGACGCTGTTTTGGAGTAAAATTGATGTCCTTTTTTTCCCACAAATAGAACTTTCTTTTGGTGGTATTTGATCACCTCTGCGATTTTTTTTTTTGCACTATAAACAAAAAAAGAGCGACAATTCTGAAAAAAAATTCACATTCTGCTATATAACATTCCCAAAAAAAAAAAAAAAAATGTAAATCAAAATTTTTTAACATGTTAGGCCAATTTTTTTTTCTGATACATATTCTTGGTAAAAAAAGAAAAAAAAAATAGCAATAAGCGTATTTTGATTGGTTTGTGCAAAAGTTATTGCGTCTACTAACTACGGGAAAGATTTATGTCATTTTTATTGTTTTTTTTTTTTTTTACTAGGAATGGCGGCGATCTGTGATTTTTTTCCAGGACTGCGACATTGCAGCAGACAGATCGGACCCCTAACTGACATTCGTGACACTTTTGGGGGCACCAGTGACATTACTACAGTAATCAGTGCTAAAAATATGAACTGTTACTGTAATAATGACACTGGCAGGGAAGGGGTGATCAAGGGGTTAAGTGTGAACCTAGGGGAGTGATTCTAACTGTATGGGGGCATGGCTTATGAAATTATCACAGAGACATGCGATCCTATAGAGAAGGATCACAGGGGCTCTGTGATCGTCCCAGGGAGAAGGACGGTCGGCTGTGTTTATAACAGCTGACCGTCCTTCTCTCTCAGCGGGGAACGGTCGCGGGTGTCAGGTGGCTCCGATTGCTTTCCCGCTGACGATCGGGGGTGGGAGGGCACTGCCTGGCGGCGCGCGCTCGCCCCCTAGCTGCCCCCAGGTGAGCAACGTAGATCTACGTTGTTTTGCCTGTACGAGCCACCCTGCCACAGTAAATATGGACAAAATAACGGAGTGGGCAACGACTTGGCAAATGAGGTTTAACGTGGAGAAGTGTAAGGTTTTGCACTTGGGGGCTAGAAACATAAAAGCACAATACACGTTAGGAGGGGAACCTCTGGGGGAATCAAAAATGGAGAAAGATCTGGGAGTCTTGGTTGATGATAGACTAGGCAATAGCATGCAATGTCAAGCGGCAGCTGCCAAAGCCAGCAGAATATTAGCATGTATAAAGAAAGGGATGTATTCCAGAGATAAGTCTATAATCCTTCCACTTTATAAAACTCTGGTCCGACCAAATCTGGTGTATTCTGTTCAGTTCTGGTCGCCAGTCCTCAAGAGGGATGTGTTGGAGCTGGAGAGAGTCCAGAGAAGGGCAACTAAACTGATTAGGGGATTGGAGGACCTTAATTATGAAGAGCGTCTGCAATCGCTTGATTTATTCTCCCTGGAGAAGAGACGCCTGAGGGGGGACATGATAGCAATTTTTAAATATCTCAATGGGGATCTCAGCTTAGAAAAAAAGCTGTTCAGTCGAAAGGATTGCATGAGGACTCGAGGGCATACAATACGATTAGAGGAGAAGCATTTTAACCTCAGGCAACGTGGGGGGTTCTTTACTGTTAGGGCTACAAGATTATGGAATTCTCTACCACAAGAGGTGGTTTCTGCAGGTAGTATGGTGGCTTTCAAAAGACTCTTAGACGTACATCTCAAGGATCAGAACATTCAGGGCTATGTGAGATGATTACAGCCACACACACCTACACAGGTTGAACTGGATGGACTATTGTCTTTATTCAACCTCACCTACTATGTAACTATGTAAATATAACATAAGCGGTCCGGAAGTGGTTAAGAGTGGGATATTTTTCTTTGAGGAAGATAAAACTTATAGAAGTCCACTAAGGAGACACAATCAATATTTTTCGTAGACCGATAAGTTCGCTAAGTGTAAACACGTTTTTACAAATAAAAATCTAACTTTTTAAGTAAGTTTACAATTTTGTGTTGGGCTGCATTCATATCTGTCTTGGGCCGCAGGTTGGACAGCCCTAGTGTAGAGTATACAGATTATAGTGGTCCACTAGGGAAATTTTCATCCTGATGGCATCAATTATTTTCCTAGAGGGAGACGCAATTTCAGCTAAATCCTTGGTGTAGGTAGCAGACTGAATTTCATGTAGGTTATTATAAAGACAATTAAGATAAAATCACTGACTTCCCTATAAATAATACTCCAAGACACATTCAAGACTCATCATCACTGAGTCTTTTGAAGTTCTACTCTGCTGCCTACTTCTGAGCGATTTTATAAAAAATATTAATATTATGCTATCTTGGATACCTGTTGATCCGTCTATTTCTTTCTACGTTTTCATCTTCACAAGTTCATCTATTTATTTTGTTTTGTAGCATTAGCTAACCACTAACCTCTTTGTCAGAGTTTACCAGTAAAGTATAACTAGTATATTTATAAAACCAATGCTATAAAGAGTTTTCAGCCAAAAGCCTTTTTCTTCTGAGCGTCTTTCATTTTATTTTACCAGTCAATGATACACTAAAGGCTGCTATCTACTATTTATTTATGATCATTTATGAGGCAACTCATTTAATGGAATATCTCTGAAAATTCAGGATGCTGTAATGACAAGGTAAGGACAATTATTTTTTCATATTTGCTTTACATTTGCTTTAGGGCTACAGATACATACATTTTGTGTTAATGTTTAGCCATTATTTTCCAGGGACAATAAAGAAACTCTACAGATTTCTTCAAAATTAGCAAACAATTATCTGCATATACACACTATTGTCAAAAGTGTTGGGACGCCTGCCTTTACACGCAGATGAACTTTATTGGCATCCCAGTCTTAGTCCGTAGGGTTCAATATTGATTTGGCCCACCCTTTGCAGATATAAAAGCTTCTAGTCATCCATAAAGACATGGATGATTGAGTTTGGGGGTGGAGGAACTTGACTGACCTGGACAGAGTCTTGATCTCAACCCGATAGAACACCTTAGGGATGAATTATAGCAGAGACTGCAAGCCAGGCCTTCTTAGCCAACATCAGTGCCTGATCTCACAAATGCGCTTCTGATAGAATGGTCAAACATTCCCATAGACACACTCCTAAACCTTGTGGCCAGCCTTCCCAGAAGAGTTGAAGCTGTTATAGCTGCAAAGGGTGGGCCAACTCAATATTGAACCCTACGGACTAAGACTGGGATGTCATTAAAGTTCATGTGTGTATAAAGGCAGGCGTCCCAATACTTTTGACAATATACTGTACATATAACTGGATCAGCCAAATAGGAAGTTATGAGATAGCTGGAGGTTTTGTTTCTTGTATAGAGTATTTGCACATGCAAAAAGGATAAAATATGCAATGTGTGCAATGACATGATTTGCGATTTTATAAATATTTCACGTGAACAGAAATAATGGTCTGTATTGTTATAAAATACAATTTTTTTAGATTGTTTCTGATATCTTGATATACAGTGGGTACGGAAAGTATTCAGACCCCCTTAATTTTTTCACTCTTTGTTATATTGCAGCCATTTGCTAAAATCATTTAAGTTCATTCTTCTTCCTCATGAATGTACACATAGCACCCCATACTGACAGAAAAACACAGAATTGTTGACATTGCTGCAGATTTATTAAAAAAGAAAAACTGAAATATCACATGGTCCTAAGTATTCAGACCCTTTGCTCAGTATTTAGTAGAAGCCCCCTTTTGATCTAATACAGCCAGGAGTCTTTTTGGGAAAGATGCAACAAGTCTTTCACACCTTGATTTGGGGATCCTCTGCCATTCCTCCTTGCAGATCCTCTCCAGTTCTGTCAGGTTGGATGGTAAACGTTGGTGGGCAGCCATTTTTAGGTCTCTCCAGAGATGCTTAATTGGGTTTAAGTCAGGGCTCTGGCTGGGCCATTCAAGAACAGTCACGGAGTTGTTGTGAAGCCACTCCTTCGTTATTTTAGCTGTGTGCTTAGGGTCATTGTCTTGTTGGAAGGTAAACCTTCGGCCCAGTCTGAGGTCCAGAGCACTCTGGAGAAGGTTTTTGTCCAGGATATCCCTGTACTTGGCCACATTCATCTTTCCCTCGATTGCAACCAGTCGTCCTGTCCCTGCAGCTGAAAAACACCCCCACAGCATGATGCTGCCACCACCATGCTTCACTGTTGGGACTGTATTGGACAGGTGATGAGCAGTGCCTGGTTTTCTCCACACATACCGCTTAGAATTAAGGCCAAAAAGTTCTATTTTGGTCTCATCAGACCAGAGAATCTTATTTCTCACCATCTTGGAGTCCTTCAGGTGTTTTTTAGCAAACTCCATGCGGGCTTTCATGTGTCTTACACTGAGGAGAGGCTTCAGTCGGGCCACTCTGCCATAAAGCCCCGACTAGTGGAGGGCTGCAGTGATGGTTGACTTTCTACAAATTTCTCCCATCTCCTGACTGCATCTCTGGAGCTCAGCCACAGTGATCTTTGGGTTCTTCTTTACCTCTCTCACCAAGGCTCTTCTCCCCCGACAGCTCAGTTTGGCCGGACGGCCAGCTCTAGGAAGGGTTCTGGTCGTCCCAAACATCTTCCATTTGAGGATTATGGAGGCCACTGTGCTCTTAGGAACCTTAAGTACAGCAGAAATCTTTTTGTAACCTTGGCCAGATCTGTGCCTTGCCACAATTCTGTCTCTGAGCTCTTCAGGCAGTTCCTTTGACCTCATGATTCTCATTTGCTCTGACATGCATTGTGATCTGGAAGGTCTTATATAGACAGGTGTGTGGCTTTCCTAATCAAGTCCAATCAGTATAATCAAACACAGCTGGACTCAAATGAAGGTGTAGAACCATCTCAAGGATGATCAGAAGAAATGGAAAGCACCTGAGTTAAATATATGAGTGTCACAGCAAAGGGTCTGAATACTTAGGACCATGTGATATTTCAGTTTTTCTTTTTTAATAAATCTGCAACAATGTCAACAATTCTGTGTTTTTCTGTCAGTATGGGGTGCTATGTGTACATTCATGAGAAAGAAGAATGAACCTAAATGAGTTTAGCAAATGGCTGCAATATAACAAAGAGTGAAAAATTTAAGGGGGTCTGAATACTTTCCGTACCCACTGTATACAGTCCCACATTCTGCATTACATGGTGGAGGGACAAGGCTTGTATGCGTTTCTTAAATGAAGCAAAGAAACATCAAGTCTCCTGCTCTGCCAGTAAAAGTTGGGACAACAACAGAGCTGTGTAAATTTTAGAACTGAATGGCAAAAAAATTTGATCCATTGACAGGTAAAACACCTTCCATATACTGTACGCCTACCAGCTATAACATTATGACCACCCAACATAACCCATTGAAGCATGCACTCCACTAGATCTCTGAAGGTATGCTGTGATATCTAGCACCAAGCCATCATATCAAATCTTTTAAGTCTTGTAAGTTAACAGGTGAGGCTTCCAGCACATCCCACAGATGCTTGATTGGATTGAGATCTACATAATTTGGAGGCCAAGTCAACATCTTAAACTCGTTTTGTTCCTTACATTCATTAGACTAGTTTTTCTTCTTCCATTGCTCCCTGGTCCAGTCCTGATGCTTACATGCTCATTGTAGGTGCTTTTTGACTATGTACATGGGTCAATGTGGGCACCCTGACCATATGTACTTTGTCTGTGTAATAGGCTGTTTGGACTGAAATTAACTATAATCGGTCTGTATAACAGAGTGTGGGAGCTGGTCTATTTTCCGCATCCTGGTTAGCATCTAAGAAGTTTAATGGAGTTCTTTACCAATGCAATAAATATGGAGGGCAGCAAATGCCCCAACAACTACCCTTAATACTAGACATGTGCATGATGAAAAAATGTGTTTAGATTAGTTAATGTAGTTATATAGTTTTGGTAAATTTGGTTAATTCAATCAATTCATATTTAGAATTCTTATTCGAAATTTGTTTTATTTCTTTTTTAAATTTTCTTCAAATTCACCATTTTATTTCAATTCAAACCATTCAAATCGATTAAGCTTGAATAGGTTGTGTTCGAAATAGACTTCTCAGCTGTCATGATACGTCAGAAAAGATGTTTATTTTTTTAAAGTACAGCAAAACATATGAAACAGAACAAAACAGAAACGCATGAAAAGGAGAGAGAGAGGTGTTACGTGTCTTCAGAGTGTAGGATGTCCTTTTCTCATCTCACTTTCTAGAACGTTTAACATAGTGTATTCTTATACTGTATGTAAAGAGCATATCAGCAAAAAAAGTGTGTCCCAAGAAGGTAGTAATTCTAAATATAAAAGTCACACCCACTCTTGCATATATGGTTTGTCTCTATAGTAAGACACATAACTCCACCCAACATACTAACATAGAAATGCAGAATAGAAATGCACAATGCACAAAAGCAAAATGGCCTCTCTGTCCTTCACAAAGACATTATGAAGTAACCTTCAAAATTACCATATCACATTATAACATTAATACTTTATGTGTTTTAGAGACTTTTATCATTTAAAATAATATTCCACTCTAAATCTCTAACAGGTTGAATCAAATTTTATTTTATTTTTTTTCAATTTAAATGTGCAAAGTGAACAAATAAAAGAAAATGTCCATCTAATATTTAAAATGACTTTTTAAATCATCTTTGGATTATCAAAAACAGCATTATTTTGAAATGGTACTCTAACAAACACAGTCTTTGATTTCAGAAATATGTTTACAGTTCAAATTCGAATAGAATTTGATGCAAAATTTAATTCCAATTTCAATCGGAATTTCAGAAATTTGGATGAATTTTGTTTTGTTACTCGGAGCATTCGGTAAACTTTGTTTACACTGTAATTCGGGAATTCGGACGTGTCCGAATCTCCAAATAAAAAAAAAATGTGTCCAATTATTTTTTCTGAACGAAATAAGCCACACATGTCTACCTAACACCTCCTAGGGTGCTTCTATAGCTGAATATCTTGATGCTCATATGCTTTTGCTAATGCTTTGAACAAGCATTTGTATTCTACCACCCAACTGGAATCACCTAGGATGTTAGTCATACAAACTGGTGTGTCTGAAGTGAGAGGGATGAGTATACCAACCAATATATATTCAGTGTGGTGCCAAAAAGAGGTGGACTGCTTACTTTTTTTTTTTTTTTTTAATAATATTATAACCAGGGATAGGAAAACACATACATTCATAACTAATAAATTAATACATGCGGAGCCAACGGCCGGCATGTGAGGACGTACAGGGGGAGAGCTCCGTCTGTGTGCCTGTGATCCTGCTGTTATCCTGTGCACAAACTTGGCTTCAGTTGCTGCTGGCTGCTCGGGAGGGTTCCCTGGAATCGACGGGGTGACTCCTGTGATGGTGAAGTACGGGAAGGTGCCTCCAGCGGCCCCGGGGGACAGGCTGGCTCGGTTCGCATGGGGAGCTCAAGATGGCGCCGGCCATCGGGCGGGGGAGGCGCCGATGGCGCGGGACGATGCGCACCCTGGCAGGGATGTCTGGGATGATCCAGTGGCTCCTATACCCGCTCCTATGCCTCCTAGGAAGGGAGGGAAGCAGAGGGGGCGATCGCTGGACAGACATGTGGAGTCGGTGAGTGCAGGGCTGCCGGGTTCCCCCCCCTCGGCCCCCGGGGAACCATCCTTGTCCCAGATCATGGAGGCCATACAGTTCTGCAGGTCCTCCCTTACTGAACAAATTGATAGCCTTAAGGTTGAATTCTCCTTTCTCAAACAAGATGTGGCAAAGGTGAGGGACAGGACTCATGCTGCAGAGAGGAGGATTACTGATGTGGAAGCTGTACTGAGACCTATGGAGACAACGGTGCAGGTCTCTAAACAACATATATCTGATCATACATTGAAGCTGGCTGACATGGAGGATCGCATGCGCCGCAATAATCTCAGATTTGTGGGTTTTCCTGAGGGTGCGGAAGCTGGGAAGCCGGAGGACTTTTTGGAGGGATGGTTAAAGGCGAACATGGATTCCGCTACTTTTACCAGACTGTTTGCCATTGAGAGGGCCCATAGGATACCTGCCAGGGCTCCCCCGAGGGGGGCTATCCCTCGCTCTTTGATTGCGAAGCTGCTACACTTCCGGGACAGAGAGAACATTCTGAGGGTGGCACGCAATGGCCCTCCGTTGGAGTATAATGGCTACCGCATTTCCATTTATCCTGACTTTTCGGCGACTACGCAGAAGCAGCGTGCTAGCTATCAGCCGGTGAAGAGGCGCCTTAGGGAGCTCAACTTGGGGTACAGCGTGCTGTACCCGGCTAAGCTGCGGGTGCTGGATGGGGGCAAGACCCATTTCTTCAACAACCCTATGGAGGCGACTGAGTGGCTGGATGCGAGGGGATCCTGAAGGAGTTTTTTGTTTTTTTGGTCTGGAGGCTGATTGGGACTGAAGCTTGTCAACTGGAGTTTGTGCACCTACATGTGGAACTGTTTTTTTTTGCAGGCGGACAGACGGACTCTTTTTGGTTGGTTCGATTTTTGCTGCTCCCCTTCCCTTTTTTTTTGGGGGGGTTTGTATTGTTGGATTTTTTGGTCGGGGAAAAAGAGAAGGGTTTTTTTTTTCCTTTTCCTGGCCATTCCCTTTGCCGCCCCTGGTCTCCCTGTAGTTTTTTTTGCAGGGGGGGAGGGGACCGGCTGAGTTTTTTGTTTTTTTTTTCGGAGACTGAGAGACTGCCTATGTTGGGTTACTAGGTCTTTGGGACTGGAGTTGGGGTGTATGGTCCTCTTTTAGGAGAGGGACTCTGCCTGTTTGTACTGTTGGGTGTTACGGGATGAGGCACTTGGCGGGTTGGGGCTGGGTGCAGGGGGGGGGGGTGGGAAGGGAGTTGGGACGGGTTTTTGTTTTGTTTTTTTCATTTCAGGTGACCAGGGAGGCTTTACTGTGGCCAGGACTTGTGGGGGGGCATATGATTACTGTGATGCTGTGTTGGGGGGTTCTCTGGGGCTCGGGGGTGAGGTTCCTGGAGCTTTTGCTTGGCGGTAGGGCCCTGGATGGGGTCAGGGGCGGGAGCCTTCTGCTTGCGGTACATTCAGATGATGGCTGAGCGGCTGAAATTGGTGTCCTGGAATGTCCGGGGCTTGAACTCTAAGTTCAAACGTTCGTTGATTTTTGATTATTTGAAAACGCATAAGCCTCATTTGATTCTGTTGCAGGAGACTCATTTGCAGGGCTCCAGGATCCTCTCCCTAAAAAGGGCACATATTGCTCAGGGGTATCACTCTACTTATTCTTCCTATGCTAGGGGGGTCTCCATTTTAGTTACAAAAGCGTTGCCCATAACGGTGCGCACTGTTAAAACGGATGTGTTTGGGAGATATGTCATTCTGGTTTTTAAGGTTTGCCTGAGGGTGCTAACTATTGTGAATGTGTATCTGCCTCCTCCATTCTCCCTGGCTCTCCTTGACGAGATATTTCAAGCAGCTATGGAGGTGGCGGAGGGTCTGGTGTTTTTTATGGGGGATTTCAATGCTGTCTCGAATCCTGAACTAGACAGGCTGAGAGCTGTGGCTGGTTCTCCGGCCCCCCTTGCGGGGTGGTTGACCACTTATGGCTTTCGGGATGTGTGGAGATATGCGCACCCGTTGGCTAGAGAGTACTCGTGCTACTCGGAGACGCATAAATCGTTGTCTCGGGTGGACACGGTACTTGCTGAAGAGGCGGGGTTGGGCCTGGTGGACTCGGTGGAATATTTACCTAGAGTTCACTCGGATCATTCCCCCCTGGCCCTCTCTCTTCGGGTGGGTTTTCGGGATGGGGTTCGTCAGTGGAGGATGGAGGCCAGTTGGTTGCAGGAGGAATACATAAAAATAGCCTGTTCCAAAGCCATAGCTGCCTATTGGGGGGAGAATGGGGGGTATGGGGAGGTCCCGCTTCAATGGGAGGCGTTTAAGGCTACTTTGCGGGGGGTTTACATGACTGAATTAAAAAGTTTTAAACGTCAGCTGGCCTCTACGAGGGTGGAGAAGGAGTTGGAAGTTTCCGGGGCGGAAGAGCACTATGTGGATGCTCCAGACCCAGCTGGGTTGCTTAGGTGGAGACAGGCGACTAGGGACTTACAACTGTTCCTGACTGACCAGACGACTAGGACGATGTTGGCCCAGAGGAGGAGGGTATTTGAGTTTGGGGACAAAAATGGGCGATTGTTGGCTTTCCTGGCCCGCTCGGATCGGGTTCCGGTGCATGTGGGGTGTGTTCTGGGGGAACAGGGACGGGAGGTGACGGATCCTGCTGGTATCCTCCGGGAGTTTGCCAACTATTATGAGGACTTGTACAAGTCCTGCTCGATTAGGGAGCAGTCGGAGCTGGATGATTATCTGCAGGGTGTTGAGTTCCCGCAGTTGTCGGAGGAGGACAGGGGCTTTTTGGATAGGGGGTTTTCGGTGGGGGAGATTGAGAAGGCAGTTGCGTCCTTCTCCCCCAGGAAATCCCCCGGCTTGGACGGTCTGCCGTCGGAATGGTATCACACCTTCCGGGATGTCTTGTCTCCCCGTTTGCTGTCTCTGTATAACTCTGCGAGGGAGGGTGGGGTTCTTCCCCCTTCTATGAGGGAAGCGCTGGTGGTCCTTATTCCGAAACCCGGGAAGGATCTCCGGGAATGTGGGGCGTACAGACCAATCTCGCTGATTAATGTAGACACCAAAATTTTGGCGAAGGTCCTGGCTTTAAGGTTACAGACGGTTATCCTGAAATTGGTTAAGGCGGATCAGACGGGGTTTATGCCGGGGCGGTGTGCGCAAATGAATGTGCGGAGACTTTTTGTTAACCTTCAGGCAAAACACGACGTGGTTGGGGAGAGGGTTGTGGCTTCTCTGGATACACAAAAGGCCTTCGACTCCGTCGAATGGCAATATCTTTTTAGGGTGTTGGAGGCGTACGGTTTTGGCCCTATCTTTCGGTCGTGGGTGCGGTTATTGTACACAGAGCCTACGGTGAGGGTTAGGGTGAATGGGCAGATCTCTGAATCTTTCCGGATGCATAGGGGGACCAGGCAGGGGTGCCCTTTGTCGCCCCTGCTGTTCGCCCTGGCTATGGAACCTTTGGCTATGAGGTTGAGGGAGAGTATGGTCTTTCGTGGCTTGCGGGTGGGTCACATGGAAGAGCGCGTTTCTCTATATGCGGACGACATGCTCTTGTATTTGCAGGATCCGGGGCCTTCTTTGGATTATGCCATCCGAGTGATTCAGGAGTTCGGGGAGTTCTCGGGCTTTTGTATCAATTGGACCAAATCTTCCTTGTTTCCCTTGGACGAAGGGGTTGTGGCTCCGGCTGGGTGCCCCATCCCTTTGACCGATTCGTTTAAGTACTTGGGGATTGTGTTTCAGCTCCCGATCTCCAGGTTTCTGGAGAATAATCTTGTTCCGATAGTGAATGCTTTTAGGGATAGAGTGGAGCGGTGGCGGTCGCTCCCCCTCTCGCTGCTGGGCAGAGTTAACATTTTTAAAATGATATTTTTGCCCAAATTTTTGTATGTACTCTCTAATGCCCCGGTCTATGTTCCTAGAGGGGTGTTCCGGAGGTTAGATGCTATTCTTACTACTCTGCTTTGGGGTAATAAACCTTCTAGAGTGGCCTTGTCGGTGCTCAAATGCCCGGTGGCGAGAGGGGGACTGGCGGTGCCGGATCTGCGTTCTTATTATTTTGCTTCGCAGTTGGTTTTCCTACATTGGAGATATTTTCCGCAGGTGCCTAATGCAGCGGTTGAGGTGGAGGCGGCCCTGGCCTCCTCCTTTGAATCGCTGATTAATGTCCTATATCGGGGGGGGGCTCCTGGGCGGGACCTGGGGTCGGTGATGCGTTTGCCGGGGAAAATCTTTCGGCTTTGTGCCGCGCGGATCGGGGACGATTCTTTGGTGACTTCGCCGAATAGCCCTTTGTGGTTTAATCCGGCGCTGAAGGAGTTTGTCCGTATGCAAGATGGGGGTAGTTGGGCTAGATATGGTCTGAAGTACCTACATCAGCTCTTCTATCAGGGTAGGTTGGTGTCCTTCACACAGCTGAGGGAGACCTTTGGGATCCCCGGGACGTGGCGCTTCAGGTACTTACAACTTCAGCACGCGGTGCGGGTGCAGTTTGGGGGGGGGGTTGTGGTTTTGACTAACCCCTCGCTCGAAGCTCTGTTAATGGATCCGGAGCCGATGAAACGGATTTCCAGATACTACGGGGCGCTGTGTCCTGGGGGTTCTGGGGCAGTGGATAGGGCCAGGGCTAGGTGGGTGACCTTTATTCCTGACTTGACCGAGGAGCAGTGGGAGGAGGTATTGGAGAATTATTTGGGCACGGTTATTTCTTCGACCGACAAGATGATACAGCTGAGATATCTACACCAGACCTACTATACTCCGGTTCGTCTGTTCTCTATGCGTAAGAGGGATACTGATTTGTGCCACAAGTGTTCGGGAGATCGAGGCTCCTTTCTGCATATGGTCTGGGACTGCCCTAAGGTGCGACCACTGTGGTCTCAGGTTACGAAATTTATTGCGGATAGCTTTGGTCTCCCGAATATTTGTTCTCCCCTGGTGTGTTTACTGGGGGTCGTGGAAGTGGAGGGTCTAGATATGGCCACCAAGCTGTTTCTCCGCATTCTTTTTTTCTGCGTTAGGAAATTGATCGCCAGGAGTTGGATCTATACTGCGGAGTTGACTCTTGGGATGTGGATACGGGTGGTGAATGCCGACATTGTACTGTACAGGATGACTTATGAGGCTAGGGGGTCACCTAAGAAGTTTAGGAAGGTGTGGTACCGATGGGTGGACTCGGAGGCTACTTTAGTGGAACCGCAGGTTAATGGTTAGGATGGGTCTGGAGCGATATGGGGGGCGGATTGAGGCTTAGATCATTCCCCTGATGTGTGACTGTTGAGTGATTGGTGTGCTCTGCCACGGACCTGGTGGATTGGTATGGGGGGTTTCTCTGGGTTGTCACCTGTGGGGGGTTTGTTCAGATGGCCAGCTCGCCTGCTCCTCCTAAGGGAGTGTGGGTGGGGAGGCCTGGTTCTTGGTTCTGGGCTGAGGGGTGGGGGGTTCCGGGATGTTGTTTTTCTTTAAAAATGCAAAACTTGGGGTCCTACTGGGCGCATGGTTAGTGCGAGCTGATCGGCGGATGTCTGAGGGGTTTTTGCCTTTTTTACTGTATACCATATGTGTTATGGAACATTTTTTGTTTCTGGATGTTTACCCCTTGGAGGCTGTTGTGCTATGCTGGTTATGTAATGTTTCTGTTGCACTGTGTGCCTAAGTTGGACTTCAATAAAAATCTTTTTCAAAAAAAAAAAAAATAAATTAATACATAAATTAATAAATAAATACATACCTAGTGGTATTAAATACCAGCTCTTTAGTAGTGATGTAGATATTTAGAAATCTCTGCCAAGTACATAATGCACAGTCCAGCTAGATCCTTAGCCTTAGATTGACTGCTTTGTCCCTGCAGAATTCACAATTGAAATAATACCTGACCATAGTTCATAAACAAGGCGGTGTGATGTGTAAGTGCTTTTTGCAAAGCTCAGCAAGCCATTACAATCACAATCTGTACGGCTACATTGTGCTAAAATTTAATTGGTTACCAAAACCGTCACACTTTGCAGAGAACTTGCAGAACACTACGTTGCCTAATCATTAGCTCTATAAAAAAATAATTCTACTGTTCCCTGATAGTTGCCTAGAAAAAAATAGTTGAAGAAGACTTATTATACATTTTGACACTGGTGAGCTCACCCATGCCTAAATGCTAAGTTATAAAAAGTAAGATGGAGAGTTTACATAATGCCGTCTGGATCTTTATTGTGCCTGATCTGATTCTGGCTTTTCACTCCAGTGATCCAGCTGACTTGAGGTGCCACGTGGAAACGCCAAGCCTTAAGGGGATGACCCTACCAGGAGATGTCCTAATAGGACTTTTATTCACTTTACATGTGGACAAAATTTACTACAAAGTTTCTTTCACAGAACGGCCTCCAGAGACCACCTGTACAACGTGAGTAAAATACTTTTTGTATAATTTAAAACATTTTTTTTTCATAGTTACAGTTACATAGTTGGTAAGGTTGAAAAAAGACACCAGTCCAGCCAGTTCAACCTGTGGTGGGTGAGTGTGCATGTGTTTATGTCAATAATATGTTGTATATCCCTTGTATGTTGTGATCATTAAGGTGCCCATCTAATAGATTTTGAAAATTATACACATGTATTTGGAGCACTTTATATTGCGTGGCATTATTTAAATTTATTTCGACACTCCCTGCTGATACCACTACTTGTGAAAGAGAATTTCACATCCTTACCGCTCTGTTAGTAAAGAACCCTCTACACAGTTTGGGGTTAAACCGCTTCTTTTTCGATTTCAGTGAATTGCCACGTGTATTTTTAAATTCCCTTTTTTACAGAAAAGTTTGTTCCCTATGCTAGGGTCACCAGTACGGTATTTGTACATCGCTATCATATCCCCTCTCAAGCGTCTCCTCTCCAGAGAGAATAAGTTCAATGCTTGTAGTCATTCCCCATAGCTGAGATCCTTCTCTTTATTAGTTTTTGTTGCCCCTTCTCTGGACTTTCTCCAGAAAATGTGAGGGGTGTACATTTTTTCCCTCAAAAATGGGAGGGGTGTACTCACTTTTGTGAGATACTGCGTATATATAAATATGTATATATATATATATATATATATATATATATATACACAGTATCTCACAAAAGTGAGTACACCCCTTACATTTTTGTAAATACTCCAGGAGATCCATTTGCCTGAAATAAGAAATAATACCCCAATTTTATGACTGGTGATGAAATGATAAATTTAGATACTGTCTTTTCTTAGAAGGCTTTACTGTGCTACCGTGTTTCTCCGAAAATAAGACCTACCCTGAAAGTAAGACCTACTGTTATTTTCGGGGAGAGCTGCAATATAAGCCATACCCCGAAAACAAGCCCTAGTTTAGTGTCTGTAAAATCCTATTATTTCTGTTTTATATAATGTCCAGTGTGTTTCCATAATATAATAGTGTGAAATACATTCAGCACAGCACTGCCCGACGCTCAGCTGATCCCCCGCTGCTGTCCTTCTCTTCTCATAGCTGTCATAGGGGGATCTCTGTCTCTCCCCTCCGCAGTGCTCAGAGTGGGTCATGGAAGTGCCAAGTATTATATTATAATTGTGTGAAATACCTTAGTTATAGCGCTGCTCGGTGCTTCCGCGACCCCCAGCTGTCAGCGGCGGAGAAGAGAAGGAAGAGCAGAGCAGGAGATCAGCTGAGCGCCGAGCGTCGCTGTACCGAAGGTATTTTACACTATCATATTATAATACTTGGCGCTTCTGTGACCCCCAGCTGTCAGCGGGGGAGAAGAGAAGGAGAGCAGCGGGGGATCAGCTGAGCGGCGCTGTACCGAAGGTATTTCACACTATTATATTACAGAAACACACTGGAAATTATATAAAACAGTAATAGAGTGGATGCAAGGATGTTACAACCACTTTTACTAGGTACAGGCAGGAAGGGAGAAGACAGCACATTACAGATAAGACCTACCCCAAAAATAAGCCCTACTATGTCTTTTGGTGTCAAAATTAATATAAGACCCGGGCTTATTTTCGGGGAAACACGGTATATACAGTATCTCACAAAAGTGAGTACACCCCTGACATTTTTGTAAATATGTCATTATCTTTTCATGTGACAACACTGAAGAAATGACACTTTGCTACAATGTAAAGTAGCGCGTGTACAGCTTGTATAACAGTGTAAATTTGCTGTTCCCTCAAAATTACTATTAATTTCTAAACCGCTGGCAACAAAAGTGAGTACACCCCTAAGTGAAAAATTCTGTGTGGCCACCATTATTTTCCAGCACTGTCTTAACCCTCTTGGGCATGGAGTTCACCACAGCTCTCGTCCACTCCTCCATGACACTTTGCTACAATGTAAATTAGTGAGTGTACAGCTTGTATAACAGTGTAAATTTGCTGTACCCTCAAAAATAACTCAACACACAGCCATTAATGTCTAAACCGCTTGCAACATAAGTGAAAATGTCCAATTGGGCCGATTAGCCATTTTTTCTCCCTGGTGCCATGTGACTAGTTAGTGTTACAAGGTCTCAGGTGTGAATGGGCAGCAGCAAGTACATGTCAGGCATTGCCCTGGAAAGCAGGAAACCCCCCAGCTGTATTCCTCTCCTGAAGGAAAATACCCAGCAGGTCTGTGTCCTAGAGTATTTTTACAGACTCCCAGCAGCCTTCAGGGCCATCCTCCCTGGGATTTACCAGGGCTGTATAAATACTCATGCCGCTGTTTGAATTGCTTTACACCTATGTTCCAGAGAGTTCTTTAGATCGCTTAAAAGTAGAGGAAACAATCAAAACTAGCAGCTGCTGAAACACTGAACAGACCTAACTAATCACATGCAACTTCACTGATTACAGCGACTACAACTACTGTAAATTTACCTAACAGAACAAATATAGCCACACTGGATACCGTGAGACAAACTAAATGAACTTACCAAACAAAAAAACAGCTTAACTGAACACAGTGAGCCAGCACTAAATCTAACTAATCCTAGCACCTATCTAGCAGGGTGCTACACTTGCTATCTTCCAGTGTGGATTGTTGCAACACTTTTTACTGGTTTAGACCCTCCAGGGAAAATCCCACCAAAGCTCACTAGCAGCTCAGCAAAGTACCAGCAAGAAAATCCCAGATCACTGAATACCTTGTTGAGGAAGGGGAAGGGGTGAGTTGCAAAGTAAGTAACCAAATTTGGAGTTGTTTTAGGAAAAACAGAAGGTCTTTCTTTTCCAGCAGTGCATTAAAAGAAATCCAAATTTTGCACCAGGTGAGGAGAGGGGGTAGTCTCCAGTCCTGACTAGCAGAGAGAGTACAGGATCCCAGAGGTGAGGCAGGAAAATAATAAAAAAAAAAAAAACTCAAAAAGGAAAATTAATCTATATCATGTATGATTAGACTGATAACAGTGTGACCACCTATCTAAGCAGAATATATAATCACTCCCCAAATCTGATGATTACCTTCCAAGACAGAGACTGGGAAGGTACCCCCATTTACCTTCCCACTTCCTGCCTTCTTTCTCTTTCATACCCTTCTCTTCTTGATCCACCCCCCCCCATCCTCCCCTCTCATTAAAGGATGCTCGTCCTCCACACTCTGGGAATGGGGGTAAGTGCCTGACACTTCCCGTAGTGTGGGGTGCCGACCCCCCCCCCCCCCCTCGGAGGTATACACTATACAGCAGACTTAAACTTTCCCCTTCAAATAGACTATGTCAGTTTCATTGATACTTAGTATCCTTCACTATGAGACCTTGGGGTGCTGGGAATTTCCCTGTACCCCAATGGTGTCTCATAGATCATACCCGAATAATTGCTCATTATCATAAAATGTCATAACACATTTTTAGTTCAACCTTCTAAAGTTTTAACATAGAATTGTTGTTACTGTTATTTCTTGTTGCTATGTTTATTCACCCATGAACTCCAACAAGTCGTGACATTATGTGTTCACTCCTTAGCCATGATGTCCACGTTATGTAACTTAGCTTATTATATATGGATACTTTGTTTGATTTTGCTTATACTTGTTACTGTATACTCAATGTTAGTACAAATCTGTTGTATTGTAATTATCCTTTTAATTCTTAATAAAAATATTTTGGAAAAAAAAAAAGGGAAATTAAAAGCCTTCAAAATTTCCAGGTCTGTTGCTTGGGGTTAGGTGTGTACTGTGCGTCTAATAGCTTATGTATCTATTTTTGCAATAGACTAACAATTCTGCTGCTAAATAAGTTTAGTGCATTGTTCCATTTTAACAGTTTTCTTTTTTGTTGTGAAGGTTCTACTTTGAAAACTTTCTGGCGCTCCAGGCTACATTGTTCGCCCTTGAGGAGATCAACAATGACTCCAACATCTTACCGAATGTAAGCCTCGGCCTCCAAGCCTATGATACATGTAACGTTCTTCAGCAGAATGTGAAGGCAACATTACAATTATTAACAGGACTTGATACAGCTGTTCCCAACTATCGATGTCTTCCAAATACTCCTCTTGCTGCTGTCCTTGGTCCCTCATTCTCAACACAAGCAATGACAATAGCTCATATTCTGGGGCTCGGCAGATTTCCACAGGTAATGGTTTAACTTATTAGGTGGTTCATTTTAAAGTCCAACTCCAGACTAAACTGGACAGAGTGCAAGAGATGTTACCTACAGTATGTCAGGGGTTTAATATATATACCCCCACTGGAAAGATTGCCCTTGCTTTCTGTCTTAGGATAAAGTGGTGGTAAAGCTATCTAATGGGAAAACAGACTGCAACAAAATATTTTTGTTCAGTAAATGGCAGAATACTACATAGACCTAGTAATCAGCTGCAAGACCCAAACACTGTAAGATAGGAGGAAGTCACATGTTCCCCTATACCTGGAAGAACTAGGTATTGTTGTCAGCTGCAATGGAGGAAAGAATGACAGGGGTGCGCTTAAGAGTTAAAGTGGGTCAGGGGTCTCCTTGTCTTACATATGCAAAGATTTTCCAATTAATATTTAAATGAATTAGAGTCCAGGGTATTATTGAACTAGTTACTTTATTCAAATAGGATCACGTCTTTATTGTTACAGGGGGTTATGGGGCAAAAACTCCTAACCTCTGTGGTGTAATTTGCCTCGTAAGTGCTATTGTAAGAATTAGGTTCCTTATTAGGACATTAAAATGGTTCTAAAGCCTCAAGGCTTTTTTTTAACTTAATGCATTCTATACTAGTGGCTTTCCCTGGGGGCATTCACTAAAGAGGAGAGGCCTGGAGCAACCTGGCGGGGGACCCAGGAAAAGGAGAATTTGGGCTGTTCTGTGCAAAACCATTGCACAGAGCAGGTAAGTATGATATGTTTGTTATTTTAGTTTAAAAGCAAAAAAAAAAAGCAAAGGTTTAATATCACTTTAACGTCACAAAGGGGATGCCAGAGATAATCCAGGTAAACAAGGGGGGGGGGGGAAAGAATGTGCTCCTTGTCTGGTGTCTTTGGGCCACTAAATCAATTCACTGGACCAGTCCTTGTGAAGTTTTTTCATACTGTAAGGCACTTTTGGAGCCAAACTGGCTCACTCAATCACAAATGCTTTTTCAGTATTATATTTTACAAATTTTTTGTAAATACACTTGTCTAAAAAAGTACTTTTAGATGAGTTTGTTTTTTTACTGTAATATTATGTATATAGTACATTAAAGCAACCCTTACTATTCTTTTTCTTGCCCATCTAACAGTGCATATATATAGAGGATGTTGTAAGCTCTTTTTTCACCCTCTTTCGTGTCACAGTTCTATAGGAATCCCTAGGTAGCAGCTGTGAAACTTTGTGTAAAACCATATTTACCTTCAAAGGTCTGCCTGAATATAATTACATCATTCCTCCTTTTATGATTGGTTGGAATTATTATTTTTTTCTTTTGGCTGACAGCTCATTGTGCAATTCTATGAAAGTGAACAATCAGCCAACAGGAATAATAATCCAACCAAAAAAGAAAAGAAAAATTATGTTGTTGTACTCATGCTGGCTTACTACAGGAGTCCACTTTACTGTATATATCACTTCTGAAGGTAAAGTTACTGATATGTGACAACTCCAAAAGATTGGAGTCCAATCTTAAACTTGTAGGCTGCTTCAACATCAATAATTTACTAAGTAAAACATGCAGCTCTAATCCTTATTAGTTTTTTTTTAACTCAGAAATGCTATAATTTTGTAATTGATGTCTGTGTCCTTCTTGGGGAGGTTTCTTCTTTCTTCCTGTTCTGGGGATCCCAGGTCAAGAAATAAAAAAACAGTCAACGTGTCTCCCTTTTATGTATCAGCTAGCATTGTGCTTTAAAAAGAAGTCAGAAAAAGAAGTTACAATATTTCTATCCTTACCCTGACTATTAGGTCAAAGTAATTCTTTACTTGCAGATAAGCCAGTGGTCAACCAGTCCTCTACTGAGTGATTGGAGAAAATTCCCATCCTTTTTCAGAACAGTGCCAAGTGATGCATTCCAGTCTCATGGACTTGCACAACTGGTCTTGCATTTTGGTTGGTCATGGGTTGGACTTATTGCAGCAAATGATGACTATGGCCAACAAGGAATCCAGCTGATCACACAAGATATAGTCAAGGCTGGTGCTTGTGTGGCTTACAGTGAAAACATCCTACTGAACCAACCAGATCGTAATGCTCCACATATAGTAAATGTGATTAAAAGGTCTACTGCCAAAGTTGTGGTAGCCTTCTGTAATGAAGCTGATCTGGTAATTGTCTTAGGTGAATGGTCAAGACAAAATGTCTCCAAGAAGATACTAATTGCCAGTGAAGCATGGTCAACAGCCAACCTCTTTTCTCTTGAGAAATATTCAAACCTTCTTACTGGTACCATTGGACTAGCTTTTTCAAGTGGGACACTGACAAATTTTAAAGAGTTTCTCAACAAGCTCAATCCTTTCATGTCTATCGGTGGAGACTGGATTAAGATATTTTGGGAGAACACATTTAAATGCACCTTTGCCCATAACTTAAATTTCACATCAACTTTGGAGACCTCAGAAGGAGAGTGCACTGGGTCTGAAAAACTAGACAAGATACACAACAGCTTTATGGATGTCTCTATGCTAAGGTCCCCCTATAATTTCTACACTGCGGTCCATGTGGTGGCCAAAGCTTTGGAAGATCTTCAAAAATGCCCAGAGGGCAAAGGCCCATTTGCTGATGCAAACTGTGCAGATAAGTGGAATTTTAAACCTTGGCAGGTATTGCTTTATCTATTTTTTTAATTTGTTGTCTATTTTCTCTAATGCTTACCTTTACTTTTTCTTCATTTTGTTTTGCGTTATTAAATTTACAAAAAAAAGTAAAGAAAAAAATATAACTACAGAGAGAAATCTCCATATAGTCCTAATAAACCTAGACCCGTTTTTCTGGAAGTTATCAGAAAGATTGTTGTGTTTGAGAGTACTTGTGAGCTCTCTGTAAATGTATAAATATTATATACTGTACATTCCTCCAAAAAAAGAACATACCCCTCTGAGTGGAGCCAACTTTTAAAGACTGAATGTGGTAATAAAATAGGTGGTCTTTGTGGCTGGAAAATATAACCAGACAGATGGAAATATAGGCTCAGTCAAGATGTCTTGCAGACCCAAAAAAGGAGATGGATCTGTTATATTATGTTTGATAATCCTGTGAGATGGGAAGCTTAGTGAGACATTTAGGCTTGAATGTTTTCTTAGTCTGATTGCAGTAGCACCCGAAAAGTCCCTGTAGGCCCATTCTCTCCATTGTCGTGGCCTATCCAATCTGTGACTGTTAAGGTAAATAGAGTTTGAATGCTGCTATTGTGTATGTACTAAAAACAATTCATACAAGTGTTATGAAAAAAACACCATATAACATCCGGGCACAGTCTCAGAACCCTATTGGGGTGCCCAGGGGCGGGGACGATTGTCAGCATCTTTAGAGGCGCCACAGCTGTCAGGACTATACATGATCAAACAGATGTTGCTTTGTTTAAAAAAAAAAAAAAATTCTCCTTGAACTGTTCTGTGGTTAATTAAACATTGTATGTCTTTCCTATGGATAAAACTTTCTATGTTACCCGTCTGCGACGGATATTACTTGTTTACATAGATGTATTGCTTTAAAAACCCAATAAAGAATTATATGTTAAAAAAAAAACAACATATACTACTTTTTAGAAAAAAATAATAATTTAAGGAAAGGAAATTGAAAGATATTCCCAGAATCCAGTGACTTCCTATTATGGCACTTACTTCTGTCACTATCCTATGTAGATAATAAGAGACAAAAATAATATATTTATGAAACTGTTACATCATGAAAAATAAAGACATACACATTTATATAGAAGGTGACATACAGTATAGGAGTATTATTTTGTTTATATTCTGACTTTTGTACATTTAACTTTTAGGACAAAAAAATACAGCTTTTTTTCCAATCATCGGTCCACTGAAAAGTTGTATTTAGCTACAGGTAGAGAAGTCAGCTTTGTATTGTATTGTATTGGATATTCCGACATTGAGATACCCCTGCATAAGTCCTGGCTCTGTTGCTGTCCAGCTAGGAGCTTTATGTGTTAAATGTAACAGAATGGCCCTAACTAGTATGCAGACATAGGAACTCAAGGACAAATACCTTATTATTGGAAAATGAAACAGATGAACTGACCATTAATTTGGCTTAAAAAAAAAAAGTTTTTTATTCTTTTTTTCCACTCTCCCATGCCACAGCTCCTGTACTATATGAAGAACGTGAGATTTAAGCAAAGTAATGGAAGGGAACTCTACTTTGATGAAAATGGCGACCCACCAGCCGCATATGACATTGTGAACTGGCAGCTGACCCCAGAAGGTGAAATGCAACAAGTCAAAGTTGGAAGTTATGACACCGCAGCACCTCCAGGAGAAATTTTTGCCATAAACACAAGTGCTATTGTGTGGTCAATAGAAGATCATCAGGTACTAACTGATACTAACTGATGTAGAAACTAACATTCATATTGTTCTTTCTTACATAGAAAAATAAAATTTTATAAAACTCATACAGGGTACGTTCATCTGTACAATAGTACAGATCCCATACCCTTTTCCAATCCAAGCTAAATACGAAGATAAATACAGTACATACAGTATATGAGAGCTGCTTTGTCTACCAAAAGATTTATTGTCCATATAGTTTTTACACACACTACTATACCTGCTGGAGCCGCTGGTAAGATTGGGTCCTCTGCTCATTTTCTGCCCTAGCCGGAGCCTTACTTTTACTGGCACCACCCGAATACCTCGGCTTGAAACTCCCAGCGGTCACACAAGATTGACACACACTGGTTATTAGAAGACAAACAGTTTGTATTGGCAAACCAAAGTGAACAGGAATGGGCCATACACACTATAAGATTTTCTGCAGACTTTTTCCTTCAGACTTACCAAAACCAGATAATATGAGGTCAAACCTAAACACTTTCAATTTGTATGCAATCTGGCAGGCCCTTGCACTACATAGAAAAGATAAATCTGAAGGAAAAAGTCTTCAGAAAATCTTATAGTGTGTATGGCCCTTTACACAGTAAATCAGTAATTCAACATTATCACATAAAAAACCAGTGCAATAATTGATACAATGCAGTCATCCCAGGTACCTCCAGGGAAAAACTTAATGTGTACTACAGTACCAAAGCATAAACAGTAGCTCTCTGCCTGAGAGATTACATTCCAAGTGACCAAAAAGTTTAACAATAATTGCGCAGAATAATTCACTTCAGGAGTTTTAGACAAGAGGAGCTGGGCTTAGGCCCAAGAGTTTAAATCACTACACAGAACCCAGTTCTGCCTCCAGGTAGGCCACACAATTTGGACAATTCTGGTCGTTAGCTTCTGCCAGCTCAGGTGGGGCCTCTTAATGTTGGTGCGCACAGACTGTGATGTTTTGGGGAGCAAAGAGTTTAAGAACAGGTAAATAACAGGTTATCCTCAGTTGATGGGTGTGCCCCTTTAACAGTGACAGCACAAAGCAGTTACGTGCAAGGAGCTGGGAGTGCACTGTGAACAGGGGGAGTTGAATGAGTTAGTGTTAGGGTATTATGCAGCAAAGTGCAGTGTCAAGGGTATAAACAGAAGCAGCAGTCTGGAAGAATAGCAGTTATGAAGGCTGTCTTTGGTCTAAGTCCTTGATGCTTTCAATAGGTAATGGCAGCACTGAAGTGTTTAGTTCACTTAGGGGAACAAATAAATGAAGAGTGATGGTGCTCCCTGAGTCTGAGTTGCAACGGAAAGTAAACTTCTACTCAAACTGAGACCTTCTCATCAGATCGTTATGTGGCAGTCTGTGGATGTTGGTACATTCTCTGCACAGCGCTTTGGAAGAATGCAGCTCGGTAGCCGTTCTGGGTAACAAAGGCTCTGCCTTTGTAGCAGTAGCAGTAGTTTGATCAGCAAAAAATTGAGTTTATAACAGAATGTGTGCAAAAAAACCCACAAGTAATATCTCTTTACAAGAATGGTGTATAGTAAGGCATTTCTTAATGGGCAACACATCAAACCTTGGAGAAGACAAGCCACAGCCCACAATAAAAGAAGACTAGAAACCAAGTTCCATTGTTTAAAGGAAATGTAGACTACAGGTGACCCAGATCACCAACACTAGACTAAATATTACATTTGTTTGCTGTGAAATGTAGATGTTAATGTTAGAATTTGGTATACATAAAAAGAGGATTTTCTTGACAATGTACCTGAATGATGTTGGCCATTTGACTCCAGGAGATCTGCCTGAAATAAGGAATAAAACCCCAATTTTATGACTGGTGATGAAATGAGAAATTTAGATGCCTTCTATTCTTAGAAGACTTTACTGTGCTATATACAGTATCTCACAAAAGTGAGCACAACCCTCACATTTTTGTAAATATTTTATTATACCTTTTCATGTGACAACACTGAAGAAATTACACTTTACTACAATGTAAAGTAGTGAGTGTACAGCTTGTATAACAGTGTATATATGCTGCCCCCGCAAAATAACTCAACACACAGCCAATAATGTCTAAACTGCTGGCAACAAAAGTGAGTACACTAAGTATAAATGTCAAAATTGGGCCCAATTAGCCATTTCCCCTCCCCGGTGTCATGTGACTCGTTAGTGTTACAAGATCTAAGGTGTGAATGGGGAGCAAGTGAGTTAAATTTGGTGTTATCGCTCTCACTCTCTCATACTGGTCACTGGAAGTTCAACATAACACCTCATGGCAAAGAATTCTCTGAGGATCTGAAAAAAAGAATTGCTGCTCTACATAAAGATGGCCTAGGCTATAAGAAGATTGCCAAGACCCTGAAACTGAGCTGCACAATGGTGACCAAGACCATACAGATGTTTAATAGGAAAGGTTACACTCAGAACAGGCCTCGCCATGGTTGACCAAAGGAGTTGAGTGCACATGCTCAGCGTCATATCCAGAGATTGTCTTTGGGAAATAGGCATATGAGTGCTGCTAGCATTGCTGCAGAGGTTGAAGGGGTGAAGGGTCAGCCTGTCTGTGCTCAGACCATATGCCGCACACTGCATCAAATTAGTCACAAGAAAGCCCGCCAATAGTTTGCTGAAGACAAGAAGGCTAAGGACATGGATTACTGGAACCATGTCCTGTGGTCTGATGAGACAAGGATAAACTTATTTGGTTCAGATGGTGTCAAGCATGTGTGGTGGCAACCAGGTGAGAGGTGCAAAGACCCCAAACACACCTCCAAGACGACCACTGCCTTGCTAAAGAAGCTGAGGGTAAGGATGATGGACTGGCCAAGCATTTATCCGGACCTAAACCCTATTGAGCATCTGTGGGGGATCCTCAAACGGAAGGTGGAGGAGCGCAAGGTCTCTAACATCCACCAGCTCTGTGATGTCATCATGAGAGGGCGTGGAAGAGAGGGCTCTGGTGAACTCCATGCCCAAGAGGTTTAAGGCAGTGCTGTAAAATAATGGTGGCCACACAGAATGTTGACACGTTGGGTCCAATTTGGACTTTTTCACTTAGGGGTGTACTCACTTTTGTTGCCAGCGGTTTAGACATTAATGGCTGTGTGTTGAGTAATTTTGAGGGGACAGCAAATTTACACTGTTATACAAGCTGTACACTCACTACTTTAAATTGTAGCAAAGTGTCATTTCTTCAGTGTTGTCACTTAAAAAGATATATTAAAACATTTACAAAAATGTGAGGGGTGTACTCACTTTTGTGAGATACTGTACATGTATACTATATGCTAATATATATATATATATATATATATATATATATATATATATATATATATATATATATTATTACACAAAGCACACCAAGAACTGAAACATTTACTAATGATTTTTTTATCATATTTTATTAATTTAGAGTTCAGTCTGCAGTGAGAGCTGTCCTCCAGGGTTTCGTAGGGTTGCCATAAGTGGGCAACCCGTCTGCTGTCATGATTGTGTTCCCTGTCCACCAGGAGAGATCTCCAACCAGACAGGTAAATGTGCAACCTTCAAGTCTATTTTTCTTACCAGAGTCATGCTTTACCAATCTATTTAGCCTGGAAAGCTCTTGGACATCATTATAAAGATTCTCAAGTTAGGTATGATTATTAATACCCTAAATATTTTTTTCATTTCCAAAGGTTTAGTGCAATTTGAAATTAATGTAAAAATCAGATACTGTACCCTTAGGTACATTTATTGATCATTAGACTGTACTCTGAGGAAGCAACCTATCCCTAATGATACCAGGAGCATGGCAACTATGGAAGCTTGATTTTTTTCTGCCATGGCACTTAGTACCAGTCTGGCTCTTGAAATGCTCTAATGATAATTGATACCTGAGTTTTAGGGATTATATTACCATTGTAGGCTCTTTTAATAATTTATTAGCTCTTATAACTTTTAAATTCACTTATACTTTAAAATCAAGTGAACAGATAAAGATAAAGGATGGTGGTTAGGTTGCCAAAATAATTCTCATATACGACATTGTTGATATGAAAAGGTTTATTTATTTTCTTTGAAGAAAATTTAGTTATTTTCTTATGGTGGAATGATGGAATATAGTAAAAACAGTAGTAAAATTTGTTTTGCCTGTAATTTTTCTTTCAGACACCATCAACTGCCTTAAGTGCCAGTGGGATCATTGGCCAAATTCTCAAAAATCAAGATGCCTTCTCAAACCTGAAGAGTATCTCTCGAATGAAGATCCACTGGGACAAATGTTAACTGCCATTAGCATCATTTCCTCTTTGGTTTCAGTTGCCGTTATGAAGCTTTTTATACAGTTTAGGGCCACCCCTTTAGTTAAAGCTAACAATTATTATATCAGCTGTCTTCTCTTGGTCTCCCTTTCATTATGCTTTCTCTGCCCTGTAATTTTTATTGGTTATCCCCAGCATGAGAGGTGTCTACTGCGTCAGATTGCTTTTGGAATGGTTTTTGCTCTCTGCATCTCATGCATTTTGGCCAAGACCATCATTGTGATATTTGCTTTTATATCCACCATGCCAGACAGTAATCTCAGAAAGTGGGCAAACCCAAAAGTGTCCTACATGGTCATTGCAATAAGTTCATTCCTACAACTTATTTTGTGTGTACTCTGGTTGTGTATTGCTCCTCCCTTCCCAGAATACAACACACAATCTAAACCTGGAATAATTATTATTGAATGTAATGAAGGATCACCCATTGCCTTTTGGACCATGCTGGGTTACCTATTTCTTCTGGCCTCCATTAGTTTTATTGTTGCCTTCCTGGCTCGGAGACTGCCTGACAGCTTCAATGAGGCCCAGTTTATTACCTTTAGCATGCTGGCTTTTCTCAGTGTTTGGATATCCTATATCCCAGCATCCCTCAGTGCACAGGGCAAATATACAGTGGCCATGGAGATCTTTGCCATCTTGGCCTCCAGTTGGGCTCTCATCACCTGCATGTTTTTCCCAAAATGTTTTATTATCTTGTTCAGACCTGACATGAACACTAAAGAATTTGTAATGAGAAACTACATTTATAAAAGATAGCATATTAGGTGTGTATATGTAATGTGTTTTATTTCTTCAACACCCTGAATTGGGCTCAAAGTTTTATTATCTGGTTTAGTTTTTACTTAAGTTGTATAAGATTTATAGGCTGAATAATTGATATTTTTGTCATAAATTTTAGATAAAATATAGTTATGCAATGCAAAGCAGATATACTACTTTGTCAATAAAATTGGGCTAAAAAAAGCTACTTATACTGTTACTAGAAGTGTGAACCTTTGGGAACTGATACACAAAATGATGTTAAGATGGTATCTAACCAGGGCCGGATCAAAATAGGGGCTATTGGATCTGCAGCTCCAGGCCCCTACCTTAGTATAGACCCAGCTGCCCAAAAAGAACAGGTCCTGCATGGAAACCAATGGGCCAACAGGGGGAGATCTCCCCTGATTGGCTCTGCATTCCGCACTGTCTGGTGCAGTGTTTTTCAACTGGGGTTCTGCAAGCGATTTTAGCGATCCTATGTTACCTCCTGTGTACAGAGGAGGCAGAGAACTTGGCCCACACCTCCTCCCGACTCTCTCCTCTTCTCTTTACTATTGCCAGAAAAACAGAAAGCTGTCCACGACCTATCAACTGACAATGTCATTGGTTGTTAAGGACATGTTGGGCAGCCTGCACAGCTTTCTGTTTTGCCGGCAATAGCACAGAGACGAGGAGAGAGCCCAAGCTGAGAGGTGCGGGCTGAGCGCTCTGCCTCCTCTGTGCACATAGGATCGCTCAAATCGGAATGTACAGGATGGACAGGAGCTTGGAGGGGGGGAGCACAACCCACACCTCCTGGCTCTCTCCTACTCTCTGCTGCTGTTGCTTCTCCTGTAAAGACCATATTTGTGCTGGGGGGGGCTTTTGGGGGTGGATGGTTGTGCTAGGAGAGTGATTTTTGGGGAGGGTTATGCTAGGAGGAGGGATGGGGGAGATTTGTGCTAGGAGGGGGATTGAAGGGAGGTTTGTGCTAGGAGGGAGGATTTGGGGGGGTTGGGGGGGGGAGACTTACAATCTACAGACCACTGAACTCTCCCTAACAGACTACATTTTAGGTATTGTTCACACCAGATGCAGTGCAGTAACATGTGCAAAATCGCAGATTTTCCTGTACCGCACCAAAATGGAATGCCTTTTGCAGAGGCGCGAGGGTGTCAATAATTCTTAATGACACTCCCATGAATGTAGCAAATGCACATCATTTTGGCCTTCTAAAATGCATGGTATTTCAGCACTATGTGTGTTTGTGATGCGCAATTTTAAAAATCATGCCGGCACTTTTTTGCCTATTTCAAATGCACAGAGCAGCTTAAAAAAAATGAGACACGCAGGAGCACGCAGAAAACCATGCACGCTCAAGTGCACCTGTTGGTGTGAACAAGCCCTCAAACTGGTGTGCTCTGGGATTGTGCACATATCTAAAGGGTACATTGACTGAAAAAATGGTTGAAAAACACTGGCCTGGTGATTGATCATGATGAACAGGAGGAAGGTTTAGTTGGCATTGCAGTGACACCCCAGGCACACACTTTTCCTCAATACACAAGTGTATCAATGCAGCCACAGTACCGCCAGGTTGCGCTGGTGGATGTGGGTGGGCAGGAGCAGCTGACGCAGAAGTGCTGATCGGTGTGCTTGTGTCCTGATCCCACAGCTGCCAGCCCGAAGGAGGAGAAGTCAGTAGACAGGCGTAGACACCCACATCAGACTCCCATCCCCGGCCTCAACCCCAGCTAAGGTTGCTAAGGCTGCCTCCTCACCTCTTTAAACCTGAACACATATTAATTACACAGGTTCTGAGGCTATTTTATTGCAGAGAAGGCACTATGTGTGTTTAATTACCACCTTAATCAGCCAAAGAAACTGTGTAATAAATATTTGTTCTGGTTTAAAGGGATGATGTGGCAACACCAATGTTGCCCCATATAATGCTGCTTTTCCTGGCTGCCAGAGTGCTGGTTCTGGAGGTAAAAGGGATGGGGGAGAGAGGAGGAGGGTGACACAGTGCTGGAGATTGTAATGTAATTTTGTTCACTTTGTATGATCAGCTTATGATCAATGGCAGGCTGCTATGGGGCCCCCTGATCTCTCAATTGTCCCTCAATTGTCATATTGGCAAAGGAAGGGTGCTCATCCTCCTTATCTTGCACCTCCAGCCCTTTACATGACAGCAATGCTCCTCACCCTTTACACAGCATATTCTCTTTACTGTGCTTCATCTGCAGCTTACCCTTTAAATTCAATGCATTTTCCTTTCCATGCATGACATGGGTCCTCCTAACACGGGTCTTCCAGCCCTACATGGCATATCCTCCTTACCCTGCACCATCAGTCATTACCCAATAAATTGCATCTATCTTCCTTACCCTTTACATACAGTAGCATGCATCCTCATTTCCGTATAAATTATATATGATATATGATATATGGAATGCCTAATTGCAAAAAATGACCATTAAGGGGGTGAAACTTTCTGTTCTTTAAGTGGTTAAACTGCTACGAGTCATTTAGGGACATTAATACTCTATCCTCAACTGAATGTACCTTCCACCAGATGTACAATCAAATTGCAAAACTCTGGCACTTTCTTCTTTTCTTATAACGGATGCTTTGTTTGTGCTACTGATTGGTGATTGACTTTTGTATCCTTTTGGCTTTGAGATGTAAACAAGATATCCCAACCTTATTATGAAACCTTCTTGTATGAATATGTCAGGATATCTACCCTACTATTGATGGAATTGTTTTCCTGGTATGCCATATTCTTTGTATTGTTGATCACAAAATTTTTCAATAAAGAAGTATTGAAATAAAACCCAAAAAGACCTTGTGTGAAATACTATGTAGCCAAAGCACTCTTCAAAAAATATTCCCATCTATTTCATTATGAAGCATTTAACTGCTAAAAAGCATCTCCTCTGTACACTATTTGCTTGTGAGTCTCTTTTGTTTTCTTCATTCACACTATTGTGTTGTGATAACGCACCTGTTACATGCGTTGGTGCGATACCTTGCCGACAGAGGTATTTGCAATTTACTACCAGAAATAATACATGCACCTTTTTTGGTGCATTTTGGTGCGTAAAGCAGCCCATACAAATGAATGTGTGTGTTCTAACACACCGCAGTGGTGTAAATGGGCCCTTCATTTCTTCCTCTTTGCCATTTGCCTATTCTTTTCCAATGGCAAAGAGTAAGAAATTAAGTGTTACATGCACCACCAAAAAAGTGGCACATGCCCCACCATCTCTGTCAGTGCACAGCACATTCATCTGTCGCAAAGGTGCTCTTGTTGGCAAATAGAAGGAGAAGAAATGGAAATAGTGACAGATTTTAGGGTCTAGGGTCCAAGATCACGGCAGACGGTGACTGTAGCCATGAAATTTAGAGACACTTGCTTCTTGGGAGGAAAGTAATGGCAAATCTAGACAATATTATGAAAAGCAGAAACATCACCCTACCGACAAAGGGCCGTATAGTCAAAGCTATGGTTTTCCCAGTAGTAACCTATGGCTGTGAAAGTTGTACCATAGGAAAGGCTCAATGCAGAAGAATTGATGCTTTTGAACTATGGTGTTGGAGAAGACTCTTTAAAGTCCCTTGGATGGCAAGAAGATCAAACCAGTCAATCCTGAAAGAAATCAACCCTGAATATATACTGGAAGGACATATTCTGAAGCTGAAACTCAAATACTTTGGCCACCCAATGCGAAGAGAGGACTTACTGGAAAATACCCTGATGCTGGGAAACATGGAAGGAAAATGAGAAGAGGGTGAAAAAAAACAAGATGGATAGATAGCATCATTGAAACTATGAACATAAAGTTAAGCAGGTTTTTGAGCTATGGTGTTGGAAAAGACTCTTGAAAGTCCCTTGGACGGCAAGAAGATCAAACCAGTCAATCCTGAAGGAAATCAACCCTGAATATTCACTGGAAGGACAGATTCTGAAACTGAAACTTAAATTCTTGGGCCACCTAATGCGAAGAGAGGACTTGTTGGAAAAGACCCTGATGCTGGGAAACCTGGAAGGAAAAAGGAGAAGAGGACAACAGAAAACAAGATGGATAGATAGCATCACCGAAAAAAACAACGAACATGAAGTTATGCAGGCTCCAGGAGGCAGTGGAGGACAGAAAAGCCTGGTGCGCTATGGTCCATAAGATCACGAAGAGTCCGGACATGACTAAACGACTGAACAACAACAGTTCTTTTCCAAATCAAGTTGTCAAAATTGTCAGTGGGTCCCCTGTAGTGCATTAGCACATCTTTCCCAGCAAGGAGTGTTGTCTCCAAGGGTAAGAGAGGCTGGATTCACCCCTTTTTTATGGATAGTGTAGGACCCACTGATAATGGGGTACTTTGACGTAGTGGTGGGCTTGAGCACGATATGGCCATATGGTGGGACTAAATCCCCATTTTTATTTATGGATTGTCTCCATATTTGAAAGTCATTTCTTTTGCATGTGTGCGCTATTCTTTTTTAATATACATAAATAATTAACAGGTGTTCTAATCCATTTCCACTCTATCCAAAAAAAAAAAAAACGCTTTGCCTTTCCTTATACTTTAAGTGATAAGTAAAGTAAATCTTTGCCTCTTTTAATTCCATTTTTTTTTTTTTTGTCTATTTCATAATATCCTTTTTTTTTGTAGACACTTTACTTGCACCATTTCCTTCTTTTCCTTCATTTTTATAATATTTAAAGGTTGCAAAGTTGTCTCTCATTTTTCAGTCTATTCCTGTACTCCATTAATCCAAAATATTTATGGCTATTGCCCCTAAAATAGTGAAATGATTTTTAACTTAAAACCCGCCTGGTTTGATTTCAGGATGCTTGGTATCTCTCCTGTTCAAATTGTGGACAATTACATTTTAATTATGTAGATCGCTGCCTTTAGGTTGTCATATGTGACTCTGCCTGCTAAATCATAAATGTTATATCATCAACTGACAGAAAAATTATCAAAGTGGTGGTTGTATAGGGCATACCCTCTTAAACATTTCCCAACAAGGTAAACACTTGATTTGGAAAAGAACTGTTGTTCAGTCGTTTAGTCATGTCCGGACTCTTCGTGATCTTATGGACCATAGCGCACCAGGCTTTTCTGTCCTCCACTGCCTCCTGGAGCCTGCATAACTTCATGTTCGTTGTTTTTTTCGGTGATGCTATCTATCCATCTTGTTTTCTGTTGTCCTCTTCTCCTTTTTCCTCCTGTTTCCCAGCATCAGGGTATTTTCCAGTAAGTCCTCTCTTCGCATTGGGTGGCCAAAGTATTTGAGTTTCAGCTTCTGAATATGTCCTTCCAGTGAATATTCAGGGTTGATTTCTTTCAGGATTGGCTGGTTTGATCTTCTTGCCATCCAAGGGACTTTAAAGAGTCATCTCCAACACCGTAGTTCAAAAGCATCAATTCTTTTGCATTGAGCCTTTCCTATGGTACAACTTTCACAGCCATAAGTTACCACTGGGGATACCATAGCTTTGACTATACGGCCCTTTGTCGGTAGGGTGATGTTTCTGCTTTTCATAATATTGTCTAGATTTGCCATTACTTTACTCCCAAGAAGCAAGTGTCTCTAAATTTCATGGCTACAGTCACCGTCTCCCGTGATCTTGGACCCTATCATCCATCATCCTTCAGGCCCAATGCTGGCTAGGTGTGGGGAAGGGGCAGTTGAATAGCCTCAGGAGTCTTAAAGTGATTGTAAAGGTTTATTTTTTTGTGCAAAATAACAAACTTATATTTACCTGCTCTGTGCAAGGGTTTTGCACAGAGCAGCCCCAATCCTCCTCTTCTGGGTTGCCCCCGTGTTGCTCCTGGCTCCTCCTCTTAATTGGGTGCCCCACGGAGAGCCGCTTTCCTGCTGTCGCTCACAGACAGCAGGACTCGGCCCTGGCCCCCGACTTCCGTGTAACTGGATTTGATTGACAGCAGCAGGAGCTAATCTATCCAATAAGGACCCGAGACAGCGGCTGGAGCCACTGGGCTCGTGCTCGTCGCTGAAACGATCAGATTCAGGTAAAAATAAGGGGGGTCTGGAGGGCAGCTGCAGCCCCAGAGGTTTTTTCACCTGAATGCATAGAATGCATTCAGGTGAAAAACTCTGAGACTTTACAACTCCTTTAAGCCCCTTTTAAATGGGGCAGATGCCTGCAGCGGATCCGCCTGTTTATCAGGGAATCTCTCCACTGATCCCCGCTGAGCAGGCGAATAACAGGGGTCTATATCTGCTCAAATGATGCAGAGCAGACACAAACACAGCTTGCTGCTCTCTATGGGACCTGTCTGTTTCCATCGGACTGTCATCCAATTCGCCAGACAGATGGGGAAAGGATCCCCATTCGTCTGTTTTATATGACCCGGATCAGATGCTGGCGGGTGTCAGCGGACTTATGTCCACTGACATCCGCCGATCCATAGAGAAGAATAGAGGCTCCAATTGGGTCCATCTGAAAAACTGACAGGCGGACCCGATCAGAGTGTCTGTGTGTCTCATGCATTCATCTGTCCCGGTTTACTGCAGGCTGGCTGTGAAAATTGTCATCTGCCTTAAATCAAGTCCTTTCAGAGCCAAATTGTTCTCAGGCTCCATCAGCATTATTATCAATATTTCCAATATTACAATAATTATTTAATGAAAAAAGGGTATATTTGGAAAACAAAGATTCTGACATTTGCTAAACATTTATTGCTGGTGAATCTTTCTGGTGAATGAATCTGACTTACAGTGCAGTGAATTGGATGCCCTAACAAAAGACCAGGCAAACTGTAAAGTGTAACTAAAGGCAAAACTTTTTTCTTTATTCCGGATGTAGTTTTTTTTTTTTCCTGCCATCTGTGTCCAATAGAGGAGATTTCCCCTTACTTTCCTGTCCCATAGCCAAAACAGGAAGTGAGAAGAAATCCATTCAAAGTGAGGGAATCCCAGGGTGTCACCAGGGTCTCCAGAACTAGTGTCCCCAGCAATAAATGTTTAGTCTGACACCCCTTCTTTTCCCCTGTCCATCTCCCTCCCCATTGTTTTACCAGATTTGCTTATATTTAACTATAATGTATTTGTATCCCTATTGTAAATAAATCCAACCCGTATTTTAAGAGTTAGGCTCCATTCACACATGCTACGGCTGCAGTTGACACCATGGGCCTGTGATGATTTGGCCAGACATGTCATCTGCTGGTGTATCCAAAGTCAGCGCAGCCCTCTACCAGGAAATTCTAGAGCACTTCATGCTTCCCTCTGCTGACCAGCTTTATGGAGATGCTGATTTAATTTTCCAGCAGGACTTGGCATCTGCCCACACTGCCAAAACTACCAATACCTGGTTTAACGATCATGGTATCACTGTGCTTGATTGGCCAGCAAACTTCCATGACCTAAACCCCATAGAGAATCTGTGGGGTTTTGTCAAAAGGTAATAGGGACACCAGACCCAACAATACAGATGAGCTGAAGGCTGCTATCAAAGCAACCCAGGCTTCCATAACACCTCAGCAGTGCCACAGGATGATTGCCTCCATGCCACACTGCATTGATGCAGTAATTCATGTAAAAGGAGTCCCGACCAAGTATTGAAAGCATACTATACTGTACATGGACATACTTTTCAGTAAGCCAACATTTCTGTATTAAAAATTGGTTTTATGTGTAGCACCCTCTCAGGTAGGTGCTAATAGAGAAAATATAGTTTTGAGTCCTATCTGCTTACCAGAAGGACTGCAGGGAAATATATATTGTTCTCTGCTTACCAGAGAGCAGGATCTGTTAGTGAGGTCTGCTCATTGTGCTCAGGTGCAACTCGTTTTGTCTACAGAGTGTTTCACACGGGTCCACTAGGGAGGCATATTGGACAGTGGGAGGAAATCTGACAAATGAGTGCATAGGCGTTTGATGCAGCCCTGGTGATTTGGCAGAGGAACAGTGCCTCAATGTATGCTGTGATACTGTATAAAAGCCAGGAGCACATGTGCTCGGGGTCTTTCAGCTGGATAGTGGAGTTCCAGAGGGAGGGGGGCCGCTGCCTCCTCCTCTGTAGAGGGGTGGTGAGGCCTCAGGTAGTTGACCTGAGGGCCTAGAGTGTGCCAGGGAGAAGCTGAACCCAGAGATTCAGGGAAGCTGCCTGGAAGGGGAGACACTGGAGGAATCTGATTCTGCAGTACAGTGAGTACATATCTGTGTCAAGGGGCCTGACCTGAGGGGGGCAACCTCTGAAGCTAGAAGACTCAGTGGATGGGTGTAAGTAAAGGGGATGCTAGTGAGTGTCCCGAAGATAATGTAGTCTCACCAAGACTTTTGCTGGAGAGAAACGTGCAAGGAGACTTAACCCTTTCCATACATGTGGCAGTATGGATAAAGCAGTGCTTCCACAAACAACCTGGTGAGGCAAAGTGAGAGTTGTCCTTATCCATTGTGAATAATTACAGTTGGAGCATCCCATTATTCCCTTCTCACATCCCAGTTCCAAACTCTAAAATCAATACCCCTAGACTGTTTATTGCTTGACGAGCCATCAGGAGTAAGGAGGGATGTATAAACTGTACCTCAAGTGACTGTGTGCTGGTAATCAGAGGAGCCCCGAGAAGTCATCTTACAGCAAGGCCTATGGGGACAGTGCTACATATGTAATATTCTAATTTTCTGAGATACTGAATTTTGGGTTGCCACTAGCTGTAAGCCATAATCATCAAACGAAAATAAATTAATACTTGAAATATATCACTCTGTGTGTAACGCATCTATATAAAATACATGAGTTTCACTTTTTTAATTGAACTATTGAAATAAATTAACATTTTCATGATATTCTAATTTTATGAGATGCACCTGTAAGTGGACGGAGCCTTAGTCATCTTTTATTGGAATCCAGACACCCCAAACAGAGCACGTTTTTACAATCATCGTTATCAATGATGTAGTGATAGAAGCTGAAAACATCCTCCGCTGTGTGTTAATATATCCTCAGCACGCTCTATTCCAGTGTGTATTACAGCTTATGGTACACAATGTTAGTAAAAGGAAAACATGGTGATATATTGTCCTCTGGTGATATTTTAGAGGTAATGCAACATAAATGCTTAATTATTTATAAAAGAGTAAACTGAAATATCCATTTTTTTATTTATTTACTTAGTTTGCTTTTTTGTTCATAAAAACACAGTTCATGTTGTTTAAAAAAAATATATATGTCAGCTATGTTTGGAGTGCTTAAATATATTTTTTATTTCTTGCCAAACTGTACATCTTTGACAGTTTATAAATTGATGAGTTGTGTGTTCTCTCTCTTTTTATCGTTTTACCTATACATCAAAACAAATCCATCCAGTACACACTCCTCATATGATAATGAGCATTCAGGTGCTCAACCCAGGAGGAACAGCAGATGACCAATACAACAGTAATTAGTTATTTTACTTATGGAATTTAAAGTGGTTGTAAACCTCAGATCTGAATCTGAAATATGAAATATGAACAAAGCATATTTCTCTATAGTGTGTACCTGTTTCAATTAAGAGCACTAAGGGAATGATTTATGTTAGAAATTCTGTATATAGCCCTACAGAACAAACAAAGTGCACAGTCCACATGGTTTTTGCTGCTTAACTGCAGACAGAAAACAAGAACTTTATTATAAAGAGAAAAGACATAGGGGTTGAATAACTAAAACTGGAGAGTGCAAAATCAGGTACAGCTGTGCATGGTAGCCAATCGGCTTCTAAATTCAGCTTGTTCAATTAAACTTTGACCAAAAAAAACCCCTGGAAGCCGATTGGCTTCTAATCATCCCCATCTCTTTTACATTTCGGTAATAAGCCCCTCCATCATGTCTGGGAGGCCAACAAGGAAAGACAGTCGTAACCCATGACACTATGAGGGGGCCAGCAACATCTGTGTCCCCAGGCAAAGATGGACGTGATCCATTCTCAGACAGGGCACCATTTCCTCTGTTTAGTGATGTTGCCTGTGCTATCTAACCACAACATACAGAGGAGGTGGTGGACTGGCTTACTAAACCTCCTCCTCCTCCTCTGTAACCCAACTAGTGCGCAGTCCACTGCAGCTGCCAGAGTGGCTTATTCTGCCTTCTTGTCCACAGCTACTCCTGTCATAGCCCCAGAATCAGGCATGGAAGAGTCAGCTGAGTTATTTGAACACAGCATCAGCCACTTGATCCATGACGATGCACAGGCATTACTTGATTCTAATGTTGGTTCTGAGGTTGAGGAAGTTAGGAACATGAGCCTTCAGAGAGGGGAGTACACTGATAAACAACAAACTGGCAGTCATGTATTGCCAAGTTTTCTCCAGTGATGATGAGGATGGAGGGGGTAATAATGATGAGGTCACTGATGGGACAGGTGCAGGTTCGAGCAGAGGAGGAAAATGAGGGGGTGGAACAAACCCAACAAGGCAGCTATCATGGAAGGGTAGAGAGCATCCCCCTGTTCTATCACATGCTGGAGCTGTTATTTCCCAGCCCACTTCCCAAAGCTCAACTGTCTGGGCTTTTTTTTAGCACATTTATTGCAATTTTTAAACTTTGCCTCAAGCACATCAAGCATGGCAAAAACACCAACCTTTTGGTTACCACATGCATGACAAGAAATTTAATCACCAACCACTCAGCCCATTGGCAAGAGCACCATAAAGCTACACAAAAGGGACGCAATTCTGCTCCTGCTCACTCCTTACCTTTCAGGCCTAACCCCGCTATATCTCATGACCTCTCAGTAGCCTCCACTGACAGGAATGATGGTATAGCAAAGGGTGTCACAAGTCCTTGCAGTACTTCTGTCAACAGCACACAACCATGTGTAGAATAAAGCAGGCAAATGTATCTTCCCCAACTGCTGCAGTGAAATAACAAAAATAAAGTCACTGCCACCCACATGCCCATTGTCTAAATTCCAGCTTATCAAATCTGCTGGCTTTACAACTCCTGCCCCTTCTGTGAATTTTCAGAATATGGTGTACCACAATGGCAGGTTCCCAGTCACTATTTCTTTGCACGTAAGGCCATTCCAGCTCTGTACCATCACATGCAACGCAATGTTGTGTTATCGTTGGGCAAGGCAGTCAACCACAAGGTCCAAGTTATTGCTGACACATGGTTTAGCAAGCATGGTCAGGGACGATATATTTTTTTCACAGCACACTGGATAACTCTGCTTGCAACTCGGAAGGATGGAGGACAGGGCTCAGTGCTGGAGCTTGTTTTGCTGCCATGTCTCAATACAGCTGGAAGCTAAAAGATGCCATGCAGTGCTTTAGCTGGTCAAGGGTAAAACAGAATGGTGGTGGTGGTGTCTGTCTCTATGTGAGAAGTGATCTCAAAGTGAGTGTGAAAGAGGACCTTGTTGATGGAGAGTGTGCTGAGTCTGAAGCAGTATGGATGGAAATGTACATGGGTGTGCGTAATACAAGGATTATCATTGGAGTTTGTTATAGACCTCCCAGTATTAATGAGGAGGTGGAGACTCCTGGCACAGATAGAAAGGGCTGCAAGGGCTGGGACAGTGTTAATAATGGGCAATTTTAACTACCCAGACATTGACTGGAGTAATGGCACTGCTGAAACAGTTAAAGAGCACAAATTTATAAACCTATTACAAGACAATTTTATGGTGCAGCTTATTGAGGCTCCGACGAGAAATGATGCTCTGTTGGACCTGGTTATCTCAAACCATGCAGAGCTTATTAATAATGTTATAATAATGTATAAAAGACATCTGGGTAGCAGTGACCATAATATGATTTCTTTTAAACTATGTAAACTATAAGCAAAAAACGCATACAGGAAATACAAAAACACTTAACTTTAAGAGAGCCAAGGATGAGGGATGGTCCCCAGGATTTAGACTGGGAGGGAATATTGGCATCAATGAGCACAGAACAGAAATGGTAAATTTTCAAAAAGACTTTATGCAAACTGACTGTAAAGTATATTGCCATGGGTAATACGTTTAAAAGGCTAAAAATAAAAGCTATGTGGCTCATGGCCAAAGTTAAAAAAAGCTATAGATAAAAAGAAAAGAGCTTTTAAAAAAAATATAAAAATGAAGGAACACGATCATTGTTTAATTGTTACAAAGAATATAACAGAATATGTGAAAAAGGAAATCAAGGATGCAAGAATTCAAAATGAACGACAGATTGCAAAAGATAGTAAAAGAAACCCCCAAAAAATCTTCAAATATATTAACAGTAAAAAGGTTAGGTCTGAGCATGTAGGCCCTTTACAAAATAATCAAGAGTGGGTGACTGGGGACAAAGAGAAGGCAAATGTATTAAATACTTTCTTCAGCTCTGTTTATACAAAGGAGCATGGGGAAGCTCATGACCATAATAAGGATGTTATTGACACAGCCCCAAATGATCCACAATGGCTCAAAAGTGATATGGCCCAGAAATATTTAGACAGAATAAGGATGGATAAATCGCCTGGACCAGATGGCATCCAAAAGAATTGAGCGCTGTAATTTCTAAGCCTTTGTTTCTAATTTTTAGGGACTCATTAAGGACTGGAATAGTACCACTGGAATGACATAGGGCCAATGTCGGTCCAGAGAGAGAGAGAGATATATCATTTTGCCCCTGTACAAATCATTAGTAAGACCTCATCTGAAATATGCAGTTCAGTTTTGGGCACCAGTTCTTAAAAAGGAGAAAGTGCAGAGAAGGGCAACCAAACTGATAAGAGGCATGGAGGAGCTCAGCTATGAGAAAAGATTAGAGGAACTGAATTTATTCTCTCTTGAGAAGAGGAGATTAAGGGGGATATGATCAACATGTATAAATACATAAGGGGTCCATATAGTTAACTTGGTGTTGAGTTGTTCACTTTAAGGTCAACACAGAGGACAAGGGGGCACTCTTTACGTCTAGAGGAAAACAGATTTTGTCTCCAAATACGGAAAGGTTTCTTCACCGTAAGAGCTGTGAAAATGTGGAATAGACTGCCCCCAGAGGTGGTTCTGGCCAGCTCACTAGATTTCTTTAAAAAAAGGCCTGGATTCTTTCCTAGGTGTACATAATATAAATGGGTACTAACATTTTTTTTTAGGTAAAGTTGTTCCAGGGAATATCCGACTGCCTCTCGGGGGATCAGGAAGTAATTTTTTTCCCCTGCTGTAGCAAATTGGATCATGCTTTGCTGGGGTTTATATTCGCCTTCCTGTGGATCAACCTCTGGGTATAGGATTGTGTATATGGGATTGTATGGTTGGGTTTTCAATACTGTGTTTTTTTATTTTGGTTGAACCGGATAGACTTGTGTCTTTTTTCAACCTGACTAACTAACTATGTAACTATATAAGTAAATCTGATTCTTTACCGTAATCTGGTAGTGTTTAATTATTCAGAATGTCAGAACCGATAGAGTCAAGTGGGTTGGACAACAGAAATGAGGAGGATGTGTGTGTACTTAGCCACTCCCCAGGGGGCAGGGCTACATACTTAAATAATTTCTATATATTTTGATATTTATCACAGAATAATTTTTGACGCACTCATTCACTTTTTGCACCTTATTTTCTATGTATTTATACTATATATGATTATATATTGAGTGACGCTGCATTGTTTCTATTAGTATTATCTGGGTGTAGTGGAAGCACTTAATGTAAGCAGCCTTCGATTATCACAATTTGGATTTATTTGGGGATTGCGCTGATTATTTCTCTATTTTTTTTATTATATTACCCACTCCTGACCCTTAACTACATACATTATCAACTCCTGACCCCTCAACTACATACATGACTCACTCCTGACCCCTCAACTACATACACAACCCACTCCTGACCCCTCAACTACATACATTACCCACTCCTGACCCCTTTAACTACATACATGACTCACTCCTGACCCCTCAACTACATACACAACCCACTCCTGACCCCTCAGCTACATACATTACCCACTCCTGACCCCTCAACTACATACATGACTCACTCCTGACCCCTCAACTACATACACAACCCACTCCTGACCTCTCAACTACATACATTACCCACTCCTGACCCCTCAACTACATACATTACCCACTTCTGACCCCTCAATTACATACATGACTCACTCCTGACCCCTCAACTACATACACAACCCACTCCTGACCTCTCAACTACATACATTACCCACTCCTGACCCCTCAACTACATACATTACCCACTCCTAACCCCTCAACTACATACATTACCCGCTTCTGACCCCTCAACTACATACATTACCCTTTCCTGACCCCTCAGCTACAAACATTACCCGCTCTTGACCCCTCAACTACATACACAACCCACTCCTGACCCCTCAACTACATACATTACCCTTTCCTGACCCCTCAGCTACATACACAACCCACTCCTGACCCCTCAACTACATACACAACCCACTCCTGACCCCTCAACTACATGCACAACCCACTCCCGACCCCTCAACTACATACATTACCCATTCCTGAGCCCTCAACTACATACATTATCCACTCCTAACCCCTCCATTACATACATTACCCACTCCTAACCCCTCAACTACATACATTACCCACTCCTAACCCCTCCACTACAAACATTACCCCCTCCTAACCCCTCAACTACATACATTACCCGCTTCTGACCCCTCAACTACATACATTACCCTTTCCTGACTCCTCAGCTACAAACATTACCCGCTCCTGACCCCTCAACTACATACACAACCCACTCCTGACCCCTCAACTACATACATTACCCTTTCCTGACCCCTCAGCTACATACACAACCCACTCCTGACCCCTCAACTACATACACAACCCACTCCTGATCCCTCAACTACATACACAACCCACTCCTAACCCCTCCACTACATACATTACCCACTCCTAACCCCTCAACTACATACATTACCCGCTTCTGACCCCTCAACTACATACATTACCCTTTCCTGACCCCTCAGCTACAAACATTACCCGCTCCTGACCCCTCAACTACATACACAACCCACTCCTGACCCCTCAACTACATACATTACCCTTTCCTGACCCCTCAGCTACATACACAACCCACTCCTGACCCCTCAACTACATACACAACCCACTCCTGACCCCTCAACTACATACACAACCCACTCCTTACCCCTTAACTACATACATTACCCACTCCTAACCCCTCAACTACATACATTACCCACTCCTATCCCCTCCACTACATACACAACCCACTCCTGACCCCTCAACTACATACACAACCCGCTCCTGACCCCTCAACTACATACATTACCCACTCCTGACCCCTCAACTACATACACAACCCACTCCTGACACCTCAACTACATACATTACCCACTCCTGACCCCTCAACTACATACATTACCCTCTCCTGACTCCTCAACTACATACATTACACACTCCTGACCCCTCAGCTACATACACAACCCCCTCCTGACCCCTCAACTGCACACATTACCCACTCATGACCCTTAACTACATACATTACCCACTCCTGACCCCTCAGCTACATACATTACCCTCTCCTGACCCCTCAACTACATACATTACACACTCCTGACCCCTCAGCTACATACATTACCCATTCCTGACCCCTCAACTACATATAAATCCACCACTGACCCCTTAACTACACACATTACTGCCTCCTGACCCCTCAACTATATACATTACTCAATCTTGAGCCCTCAACTACCTACATTACCCACTCTTGACACCTCAAATACAAACATTACCCACTCCTGACCCTTAACTACATACATTACCCACTCCTGACCCCTCAGCTACATACATTACCCTCTCCTGACCACTTATCTACATACATTACACACTCCTGACCCCTCAAGTACATACATTTCCCACACCTGACCCCTCAACTATATACATTACCCACTCCTGACCCCTCCACTACATACATTACCCGCTTCTGACCCCTCAGCTACATATGTTACCTATTCCTGACCCCTCAACTACATAAATTACCCACCCCTGGCCCCTCAACTATATGTGTTACCCACTCCTGACCCCTTAACTACATATACAATCCACTCCTGACCCCACAACTACATACATTACCCACTCCTAACCCCTCAACTACATACATCACCCACTGCTGACCCCTCAACTACTTGCATTACCCACTGCTGACCCCTTAACTACATACATTACCCACTCCTGACCCTCAACTACATACATTACCCACTCCTGGCCCCTCAGTTACATATATTACCCTCTCCTAACCCCTCCACTACATACATTACCCACTCCTGAACCCTCAACTACATACATTACCCACTTCTGACTTTTTTAGGGTGTAACATGTAACATGGTGCTCTGTGAATAAATGAATGAACTACAAGTCCGTTCTTCAACCATGGCAGGTAAACATGTAGTTCTTAATGGAACATAAGTTTGGTAGTGACCATACTTGTTGCCCATTGACACTTTCTCTAGCTCTAGGATAGGGAGCTGGAGCAAGAGCCTGACAATGCACCCGCCATCTACTGATCATGGCTACAACGCTTTTCAAGCTCTGATAGAAAATAAAATTCAATTTTTTATTAGATGCATTTTTTTTATTATTTTTATTTTATTTATTCTTTAAGCACCAGTGTACACAATACCTTATAAAGTTTCAGGTAGTGCCTAGAGAGGCAGAATACCTGTGTATGAAAAGGGAAATTTCAGACAAGATTATATATATTTATTTCTCAGCAAAAAAACTTTCTTTTGTTTTCACTGAAATGTAATAATAATTTATTCTACCTGCTGAAAATAATCATTACATCTTGAACACAAGTTATTTGTTACGGCAGTAGGAAATCCCAGAGCAGGCTAATTGTCTTAATTTGCTTCCCTGGGAGAAATGCATCTATGTCTCGTTTTCTATGGAGAATTATTCTGATCATTTAATTGCACGGAGAAAGTGACTTGCAGTGACATGAAGACATCTCCGAGGGGTTAAAAAGATCACAGACTGCAGACCGATTTTAATATAAAAAGGGGAAGTAAACAAATTCCGAGGAGGTGGGGGGGACAACGTGCTTTAACAGTAAGTATGAAGGACCCAAGCTGTTAAATACGGGCCACACCGAGAACACATCTGTAACAAAATCCCAATTGTTGTTAATATTATACTAATCATATTCTAAGTCACTATTATGCTAAAAGATACTTAAAGCTGAACCCTAGGCGGCTGTCTATGAAAAACACAGATGAATACAGTGCTGTAATCATCAATCAATTTTTAAATGTATTTTTTAAATTCAAGCAATCAGAATATGATCAGATACCAGTCCCCTGCAGTCCTTGTAAAGCAGGGCTGGAGTGTGAGAAGAAGAAGCAGCACAAGGAGTCAATTGTGTGCTGGGCAGAGAGAGATGAGCTCAATATTGTGCTTTTTATCCTTTCAAGGGCAATAGCTGGTTTTGTTATTTTTTTCTTTTAATAGGCTATTCATTTTTATCTTGATGTTTTTGTCATGAGATCTTGTTTTAATTTCTGCATTAGCAACTAAAAGTCACAGGATTGGAGAAAAAAGAAAAAACCAAAAAAATGTGCTGGTCTGTTAGAGTGGGCCTTCAAAACTCTACATGAATGTACAGTATTTCTGACATGTCACAATATACTACAACAGTATCATTTTTCAAAAAAGCTGTACCTTTCAAAATGAAAAACCCTTCCTTGAGCTCCATATGGATCTTCGGTGTAGTTACACTTTAAAGTTACATGTTACATAGTTGGTAAGGTTGAATAAAGACAATAGTCCATCCAGTTCAACCTGTGTGGGTCTGTGTGTTTTATATCAATACCAATATTTCCCATATGCTTGTATATTGTGTTTGCGAAGATGCCCATATAACAGTTTTGTTTTTAAATTATTGAGACTCCCTGCTGACATTACCAGCTGTGGAAGGGAGTTCCACATCTTTACAGGTCAGACAGTAAAGAACCCCTCACGCAGTTTCTTTCCATAATATTTTATTAAGGAAATTCAGAAATAAATGAACATATAAATCAAAAAATACATGGGCCCAATGGCCTAAAAATATACATAAATTCTATTACCATAGCAAGAATAAATCATGTTAACCAAGTTTAAGGATATTATAGAACATAACAGTAAATAGTTGAATATGCTAGCCAGTTGTACAGGATATAAGGAAAGCGTAAGTTTTGTTTCTCTGAGGTCAGGGAAGATTGGATCTTTGGAGAAATTCACGTTGGAGTTGATTGTGCTGTTATTTGCGCTGGCATGAGACATGATGCGTTGGATAGTTATGTCTCTAAGAGGTGAAAAGGGGGTTCGATTTTCAGTGTGACCGATATCAAAGAGTGAGGAATACTTATGGTTGGGGTGATTTTAAGGCTGATATTTCTACTGGCCACCTTGGTTAGTTCCATTGGTTGCATCTAGGCGAGTGTGGGAAGGCAAAGGAGGAATGGTAAAAGGTAAGAGGGAAGTAAAAGGGTAAGGAGAAGGGTTGCTTAAAGTAAGGGGTAAAGAGACAAAAAAGAGAAAGGGAGGTGGGATAAGAGGGTGGGATAGGCCAAGACGGGGGGGGGGGGAGCCTCCTACCTGACCCTGAACTTCAGCCCACCCATCACTGGTTGTCCTGGTACCTTAGAAGAATGAGCCCCTTACGCAATTTAAGGCTAAACCGCTTCTACTCCAACTTCGTTGGGTGGCCGCGTGTCCTTTTAAGCAACTATATAGCGACTTAATAGTTTTTTTTTCCTATTCTAGAATCACCTTTGAGAAATTTGTAAATTGCAATCATATCCCTTCTTAAGCATCTCTTCTCAAGGGCAAATGAGTTTAATGCTTGGCGTCGTTCCTAAAGCTTCTCAGAGATTTTTGTGATTGGGTCCTCTTTAAAATAGCAGGATGAGATTGAACCACATACCAATGTTAACTGAACTCTGAAAATATGCACATTATCTTCTCAGGATATTCTATCTCAGCATGTTGGTCCACATTTACACTGTAACATGTCACGTCCTTCTCTTCCATCTCCTTCTACTCCACCACTGCTGTGGACATCAGTGCAGATTGGACATCTCAGAGCTTCAGGAGGTCAAACAACCAGGAGATATATTGATAGGAGTTGTATTACCCCTTCACCTTGGCGCTTCTGTCCACATCAATTCCTTCATTGAGAGACCACCCAGGGTTACTTGCTCTGTGTAAGTGGAACTTTATATACAAATATTTTGTGTATTCATTTTATATTATTAATTAACACTAATTTTACTAATATATATATATATATATATATATATATATATATATATATATATATACTGTGTCGGGATTAGCTCGGTGGCGGGTGTGGATGACCCCTTGGGGGGTGCGTTTTCCCAGAGAGGTAGCCGACAAGTGCTTGCAAACAAACAGTGTGGTTTATTAAATGGTGTTTTCTTCACCAGGCTGTATGCAGCAAAACATCCAAAATAAAATAAAACAGAAAATAAATCCTTGCCTCTGTGGGCGGCTACCTTCTCACAACTGGAACCTGCCTAAGTGTCTGTCTCCAACCTACCGTCGGGCAGACTTCCTTGTCCTCCAGCGGACACTCAATAGTCCTTTTATAATAGCTTCACAGGGCAACACAGTCCTTTGTTTCTTTCACATCAACAGTTCGTCTTCTCACCTTTGAGACGTATTCACCCTTGGTTACCGTCCCGGGCACACATCACTCCGGGGGGTCTTCTCCCAGGCCCACACATCCTGTCGGGAGGCACACGCTGACTGTCCTCCTGCTCCCAGCCCACATGGCTTCAGGACACAGCTTCTGGAGGCAGCAAACAATAGGAATTTCTCTGAACAAATTATAGAGCCTTAACTCCCTCATTCTGAACAGGTGAAGGCCTTTCAACTTCCTGCTGGCTAGCTCTGTAGCCAACACCCTAAATTAATTAATGGACTTTCTAAATCAGGTGGAAATGTATCTCCTTCCTGTGACTACATTCCCAGATTTAGCTGACTTCCTGTTACATACCCCCCCCTCTTGTTTCAACCCTAGGGTTGGGACACAGATTTCCAGGCACGCATGTGTCAAGCACTGCTGACTCACTGATAAGCCTCCTATTATCCTCAAGCTTCCGGATGAAACTGTTTTGTCATCTTCATTGACGGATTTCTCATAAATGCCACACAGTTTGTCTCTCATCTCATATACACATTCTTCAACTGCATTTTTGGCATCATTTCGCTCCTTCTCGTTTCTGTCATCTTCATTGACAGCTTTCTCATAAATGTCAGACAGCTTGTCCCTCATAACCGTCTGTCCAATCCACCACGGAGGACCGTGATCCATAGGCAACTCAATTGGGCTAGTCTTAATGTCTTCAACATTCTTAAGACGCCTCTCTCTGCAATCCATAAATGTTTTCCACAAAACTTTGAGAACCTTTGCTTCACTAAGCTTTGTTCCAAGTAGGGACTCTTGACATCCCTCTGTGACTTGAGTTGCCTCTCCATACAGCTGTACACAATCATTGACTTTTTGTTGTAAAAGGGAATGATCTTCCTTCTTGAGCTTTGCTTGCTCTAAGATGCTGTGCAGAGGATTTTCCAATTGAGACAACAGGCTGTCACACATTTCTTCAAAGTGACCCCTGTTCCTTTTCCCAGAGATATCAATATCATTCAAACATTTCATATTCATAGGCAGATCTGAAGCATTTGCACTCATCAACTTCTTAAACTTTTCGCCCTCCTGAGCGAGTCGCAGTAAAGGCCTACTATTTGATTTGATATTCAGTTTATATTTCTTGCCAAACTCTTCACAGAAGTAGCCAACCAGAACATCATCAACTTTCCTTCCACCAACATAGGGGTCAAAGGCAACAACACAGTTGAACCCAGCGATCTGGGTGGTATCCATTATAGACCTCCTCTCTGCATCAGTGAAGAAGCATGGAACTGCAACACATTCTTTTACAGGTTTCTTCAATGCACTTTCTGCTGAACTATTTGACCGCTCAAGGTCACCTAGTTCTTTTTCTCTATCTGAATTCCACATGGAATGCATCTCAAGATCACGATCAAACTTCTGCCACCCGTCTTTCACCAGTTCCATTTTGGAAACACTCCCTGAAAGGCACTTATTCATTTGCTTCACGTTTTCACCAACAGCCTTAGTTTTCTCCACTAGGTTTTCAGCCTGAACTGAGAAATCACCACATTTCTTACTCAGCTCCTTTGTTTGCTGAAGTTCTAATGATACATTTTCCAATGCTTGAAGTTTTTTTGAAGGAACGGTTTATTCCAAAGGGGTGATTCAAGCCACATGTCGTCACATTTCTGAGGCTCACTCAGGACAGACCCCAAAACACTGATCCTTTTAAAAACTGCATCAGGCACACTATCCCCTCTTTGGGACAGATCCTCTGTTGCCTGGAATTCCTCTTCCAGTTCCTGCAACGGAATCTTCATCTCTTCTACTTGCTGTTCTAAGGCTCGCTTAGACTTTTCTAGCTCCTGAACGCTTTTCACAACATCATCCTTGGAGCTGACCAATTCTTCCATTTCTGTACGCAGCTGTTTAACACTTTCTAGTTCAGCCTTACACTCTAGAGCTTCCTCCAAAGAGCGAGCCAAGAACAGGGCTTTGCTCTCGTTATCACGCACCTCCGTTTCTGCACGTGCGCGTTCTTCTGCATATTTTGCAGACACAGTCTTCTCTTCACCAAGCATCTGATCAAACTTCTTTTTCACATCTTCAACACACTGTAATGAAGCAACGCTTTCTTCCATGCGTTTTTTCATATCCGCTATCTGAGCTTGCAATGTTGCGACTTGCTCTGATAGGTTTTTCTTTGCTTCCGCCTCCTCTTTTAATTGTTCCAGGAAGCCATTTTTCTCATCTTCCATTTGTTTGAGCTTTGTGCTAAAACTCAGCCTTTGACACCTCTCTTCCTGTAAGAGTTCCTGCGTGTCTTGCAGCTGCGATTCCAAGATAGAAAAATCTTCCGCAATTTCTCTAGATTTGCTGTCTGCTTGAGAAAGCTGATTTGTAACATTGTCCAACTCAACCTGCAGTCGGTTTGCCTTCTCTGACAGCTTAGCACACAATCGGTCACCTTCTGACACCTTGACTTGCGATTCCAGAAGCTGTGCCTCTACTTTTTCCCTCTTATGTTCACAATCTTCTTTTCCCTGCATAAGAGCCTTCACCTCATTGGCTAGCATCTGGGAATAAGAATGTAATTCTGCCACACAGGCTTCTTTCTCCTTTAACTGCTGCTGGACACGTTGGGCTTCCCCTTTCCAACTTTCACAGTCCGCACGCCATTCATCTACCACATTGCTCAAAGTAGTGAGCTCATACACAGTACTCAGTAATTTAGCCTCTCTTTCACTTTTCTCTTTGTCGCTGAGAGACAATGTCGCTTTCAGAGCGACATTCTGTTCCTGCGACTCCTGCAGGTCTATTTTTGTAACTTCCAAACACTGAAGACTTTTTTCCAGCTGATTACGCAACTCCAACATATCAGCCATACTTTGCTTCTGCAAAGTCTGAATTTCACTTTCCTTTTCCATGAGGATGGTATCTTTCTCCATTATAGTCTCTCTGCGTTTTTGCAACTCGACCAAAAGAAGAGCAGTGGATTCTTCCCACTGTAACACATGAGACTTGAGTAGTTCATTCATTTCCTGCAAGTTTCTATGCTCCATTTTAAGCAATTCCAAGGCTTGTTCCTTTTCTTCCATTTTCCGTTGCAAGGCATCCAACTCAGCCCTGCACACATACTCGGTTTCCTCCAAACCGATGGCCTCCATTGGCTGCTGGCGTCTCTGTTTCCAGCCTGCCATGCTCTCTTGATGAGCCTTTTGTTGAGCTGCAAAGCTCTGCTGAAAATCCGCATTTGCCTGCTGTTGAGCTGCATTTGCTTGCTGTTGAGCTGCATTTGATATAATCAGATGTTTCAACATCTCCTCCATTTTGAGTTTACTTTTCATCTGAGCACACTGCGTCTCCATAGCAGTTTCATCAGTGTTGCTAGGGACAACAACCTTCCTCTTTAGTAGACTCTCTTTAGGCATGGATGGGGCTGGTTCAGACGGCAACATCCCCTCCATCCATAGAATCCGGTCTCTCATTTCATCTATCTTTGCATTTTTCAGGCGTTTGGACCGCCCCATCTTCAATAACTCCACAAACAAATTTTTCACAGTCCAGCAAACAATTTTCAGACCACTGTCTCTTCAACACATGTAGTTTTTCTCTCTCTTGCAGGATCTCTTTTCCTGCGCACACAGTTTGTGCAGTCACTTGCACCAGACACAACAAAGTTCATCAAAAAATTTTGAGACCCCTGTCTCTTTAAAACACTTTTTTTTTTTTTTTTTCTGTCAGGATCTTCTCTCCTGCACACATAGATTGTGCAATCTCATGCACCAGATAAAGTTCATCAAACATTTGCACTTCCTTGCAGGGATCTCTGTTTATGCCCACTGCATACCTCCACCATATGTGGGGGATTAGCTCGGTGGCGGGTGTGGATGACCCCTTGGGGGGTGCGTTTTCCCAGAGAGGTAGCCGACAAGTGCTTGCAAACAAACAGTGTGGTTTATTAAATGGTGTTTTCTTCACCAGGCTGTATGCAGCAAAACATCCAAAATAAAATAAAACAGAAAATAAATCCTTGCCTCTGTGGGCGGCTACCTTCTCACAACTGGAACCTGCCTAAGTGTCTGTCTCCAACCTACCGTCGGGCAGACTTCCTTGTCCTCCAGCGGACACTCAATAGTCCTTTTATAATAGCTTCACAGGGCAACACAGTCCTTTGTTTCTTTCACATCAACAGTTCGTCTTCTCACCTTTGAGACGTATTCACCCTTGGTTACCGTCCCGGGCACACATCACTCCGGGGGGTCTTCTCCCAGGCCCACACATCCTGTCGGGAGGCACACGCTGACTGTCCTCCTGCTCCCAGCCCACATGGCTTCAGGACACAGCTTCTGGAGGCAGCAAACAATAGGAATTTCTCTGAACAAATTATAGAGCCTTAACTCCCTCATTCTGAACAGGTGAAGGCCTTTCAACTTCCTGCTGGCTAGCTCTGTAGCCAACACCCTAAATTAATTAATGGACTTTCTAAATCAGGTGGAAATGTATCTCCTTCCTGTGACTACATTCCCAGATTTAGCTGACTTCCTGTTACAATATATATATATATATATATATATATATATATATATATATATGTATATTTATACTTTTTTTTTACAATTCCTTTTTTTACATTTGTCTATCCATACACTTTTAGTTAGACATTTTATAGCTTTCATTTACAATTCACATAAAATCTATATTTTACAGATCATCACTTACAGCAGGAGAGACTTTGGACCTCGTCTCTCTAACTGATCCTCCATGCTCTTGCTTTGAGTAGAGCTGACAGGGAGGGAGCAAATGAGCAAGGGGTCACACCTATGAATTATGTGTTTAGTTTGGAACTTGAGCTATTAAGCTCTCTAAACAACAAGTGTTTTCAGAAAAGCAGCTGAGACTATTCTTTAAACATGTGAAATGATCCAAGAGCTACCACATTATGTTATTATAGGTTTTTTTTAGCTGTTTTACGCTCTTAACTTTTTAAGGCTTCTCAAGGGCCTAGAGGGACATTTTTAAACAGAGAAACTGCAGACAGTTAACCATTCAAAACGGTGTATTTATTTGGTTGGTATAGTTCTTTTTATTTGTAGATACTCTAGTGAGACTTTTACCAGTTTAGGATTGGCATATTACACCCCCCTCCAGTCCAGGCCATTTTTCAGGCTGTGATAATTTGCATAATAATTTCTTTGTTATCCAGCACTTTTACATAGATAGTCTGGTTAAAAAAAAAGACACAAGGTTATCTAGTTCAACCAATGAAAGGTAAAAAAATATATTACTTTTCGTACATCATGGGACACAGAGCCATGAATCATTTAATATGGGTTATATAGCCACCTATAGGTAAGGGGAACTGGCAACCAAGGAAGCACCTCCGTTTTTTCGCCAGTGTCTAAAAGCTGAAGGTCGCTGTGGAGAGGTGCTCCACATGTTTGTTATGTTTCAAAGAAGAAGATTATGCTCACATACCCCAAACAAAGATCACTGGATCTAAGGGGTTAGCTATCGAATCCATCTAAAACAGTCAATGGACTAAAAACATGGTACCCGAGCCTCGGGAAGCAGATACAAGGTTTTGCCTGTAACGCTGTCTTTTTTAGGCTCTGAACCCTGGGATCCAGACCCTTGAAATACCAAACCCCAAAGGCGCTCCATGCAGGATGCTCTACAGGTCCAAGGCTGTGGCTCCTCTTATTTAGGCGACCCAGTCCTTGAAGGTCTACAAGACAATGCTTGCCGTGATGGGTGAAGATTGGATTCTTGCTTATAGCAGATTCCTGCGGCAGGACTGGTGAGTCCATTTTAAATATTTACACAGCAAACAAACCTTAAAAGGTTACAATTGCAAAATTGTAAATATTTTATGCACTGTTCCCTTAGAACAAGATAAGATTACAGAGACTTGTGCCAGGTGTATTTCTGCTTGTAATTACATTTGATGTAGCAGCTTTATTCAAAGTATGTTTAAAGTATATTTTTACACTGTTTCTTACTCTGAGCTGATTACCCGAAAGGTATCAGCTGTGACAAACAAGATTCAGCCTAAGCTGCTTTTTACCCCATGTTTGCTGTTTTCGCCTTTGCATTTAAACGCCAGCATGTTCGTCTCCTACTTCCTGGCATGTCTATGGCGAAGGATTGTTTGCGCGCATGGGAATCTTTTTATAAACAGGCGTACGCTGCATAGGAAGGCGGGTTAGAACACACACTGCGCATGCGCTATTTTGCATAAAAAGGTGCAAATTTTAATAGAACTGTTTCCAACAACCTAGCCTCTCTCAGAGGCTGAAGGAGACACAGAGCAGCAGCAGCTGGGGTGCGTGAGTCACTGTGGGTGTATGTTACTGGCACAAACAGGCCCTGTATCTTAGGATAATCAGTCCTTTGTGCATTAGGCTGCATAAGCTTGGCACAAGCCTTGAGTGCACTTTAAATGTACTGTAGTACCTCACGTTTGTCTTGCTACAAAGCAATGTCTGCCTGAAAAATGGCTGGAGGGAGCACAGTTGGAAAGGGCAACATAATGCCACCATCAGGCCTTGAAGGTCCTAGTCATGCTTCCACTGTGTCTACTCCTCCTGATAAGCCAGAGGCATCTAGCCAATCTGAGCCATTACGGTTGTAAGGCATAGTAGCTAATCTGTGTACTTCTGCCACAGCCTATGTTACGAAGGACGATTTGGCATCGGCATTAGCCAGCCTAGAGGGTAGGATTGCTGACATGATTGCAGCACCACAGGGGGGAAAGAAGCGGGTTATATCCCCCGCTCCTGAGCCGCCCCCTGAATCAGTTCAGGATTGGGCAGAGGATGTGGAAGATGTAGCCGAGGGTGACCCTATGGAAGGTCAAGCTGAAAGTTCCACTTCCGGGAGTCAGAGTCATAGGAATCCCTATCAGCCTCTCATTCCCAGAGATTATTTATTCAGTCTCTTGCTGAGATGGCCCAGGCTAAGTTTAAACTTCCGCCCTTAGAGACAACTGAAACCTCTTTTTCCTCCCTGAGCTTATTGCGCCCTCCTCAGAGTCCTCGGACATACATCCACTCTTGAAGCAAGTAGTGTATAATGATTCGGATCATCCTGACAGGATGTTTGTTCCTCTTAAAATGTTTTCATGGTAATATCCTATGGAGGATACGTTTTCTAAGAGATGGAAAATTCCCACTGTGGATGCAGCTATTTCTACGGTTAACAAGAATTTAACCTGTCATGTGCATAATGCCCAGGTTTTTAAAGATCCAGCGGATAAAAGGTTGTAATATTTATTGAAAGTATCCTTTGCGGTTGCAGGTTCTGCAGTACAACCAGCAGTAGCAGCCATAAGAGTGTGTCAGTCTTTGAAAGACCGCATAAAGCGAGTGTTCAAGACAGTTCCTTCTCAAGGAGAGTCTGTGAAAGACCTGTCAAATCTACCTCGCACTTTGTGTTTCACAGTACGGACTCCATAAGGCAAATGTCACAGTTTGCTCTGATGACAGTGCATATGCACAGAATCCTTTGGTTAAAGAGCTTATCTGCAGAATTACCATGTAAAAAGTTACTAGCTAGCTTTCCCTTTCAGGGAGAACGCCTTTTTTGTTATGATCTGGATAAGTATATCCAAAAGATCTTGGTGTGGGGGGGGGGGGGGGGGAGAGTACTTTGCTGCCTGTGAAAAGGAAGAGCAGGCGTCCTTCCTTTAAAATCCCCAGCACTCATAATACCACTGCTTCCAATTCCAGGCAATGGCGAAATCTGCATCTGGACCCAAGCATTCAGGGCAGGGTCAGAAAAAGCTCTTGGCCCAGAGATCAGCCAAGTCTTCCTCTTAGCCCTCTTGGTGAAGAGGCACCCCCAATCGCCTGGGTGGGGGAAGGCTCTTGCAGTTCTCAGGGGTATGGGTGGAGTCGATTCAGGACAAATGGGTCATCTCCGCCATTTCACAGGGACACAAGCTGGAATTTCAGGTGTTCCCACATCCTCGGTTTGTGAGGTCAAGTATACCAACAGATCCCCAAAAAGAAAGATCTCTCTTTCAGGCATTGGACCATCTGAGAGCTCAGAGGGTAATAACCGAGGTTCCGAAACGAAAGATTCAAGGGTTTTTACTCAAACCGGTTCATAATCCACAAACCAAATGGGGATGTGAAACCTATTTTGGATCTAAAGTCACTGAATTAGTTTCTGAACGTTCGTTCTGTCCGCATGGAATCAATTCATTCAGTCATGGCCTCCCTGCAGGGAGAGGAATTTCTAGCATCCATAGACATCAAGCATGCATATCTTCATGTGCCTATATTTCAGACCCATCAAAGGTTCCTTTGTTTGCGATTGGAAACCATAATTTCTAGTTTGTGGCCCTGCCCTTCGGGTTGGCCACAGATCCAAGAGTGTTCACAAAGATCTTAGCTCCAGTATTGGCTGTTCTAAGGTCCTGAGGGATATCTGTAAAAGGATATCTGGATGATCTATTACTAATAGATCGATCAGCGTCGGCTCTAAGCCAAAATATCCTTCAGATAGTACATTTTTTGGAATGTCTGGGTTGGATACTGAACTTAGCAAAGTCAGAACTACAGCCAGTCCAGCTTCTGGAATACCTGGGGCTTCTTGTCAACACGGTGCAGGCAAAGATATTCTTGCCAGCAAGAAGGGTCTTAGACCTGAAGGATCAGGTTCGGTCTAAAATAAAGCTGAGATATCCTTCTATACGTCTTTGCATGATGTTACTGGGGAAGATGGTGTCCACATTCAAGGCAATTCCCTATGCTCAATTCAATGCCAGACCCTTAAAGAACAACATCCTGCCTGTGTGGAACGGAAAAGTTCAATCCTTGGACTGGTCCATTTCTTTGTTGCCAAGAGTACGACAGAGTCTGAATTGATGGTTGTTGACCAGAAATCTGGAAAGGGGAAATCCTTTTTTCCAGTGACCTGGAAGGCAGTGACTACAGATGCCAGTCTCTCTGGCTGGGGAGTGGTTCTGGAGGAAGCTACTGTCCAGGGGAAATGGTCTTGGGTAGAGAGTCGTATCCCCATCAACATTTTGGAAATTCGCGCAGTCAGTTGGGCCCTGAAATTTTGGATGCCCAGACTTCGGGGTCACCCTGTCAGGGTGCAATCCGACAATGCCACGGCTGTGGCTTATGTCAACCATCAAGGAAGCACAAGCACTCGATCAGCCCAGAAAGAGGTGGATATTTTCCTGTCCTGGGCAGAGAAGTTTGTGTCATGACAGCAGTGTTCATTCCAAAAATAGAGAACTGGCAGGCAGATTTTTTGAGCCATCAACAGATGTTTCCAAGGGAATGGTCCTTACATCCCAGTAGAAGGGGTTTTTGATCTCTATGACCCTATGTGTAGTCGGGTTTGCCGTCGTCCCTGGTTGAGTATTGTATCGGTTTGTTGGTACCTCAGGCCAATAAGAAGTGGGACTTTTAAGGCAGGTATGGAGTATACGAGAAAGTACAAGCAAAAATTGCTAATAATAACTAAATAATAATAATGATAATAATAATAATAATTGTTTAATTCTTAAAACATATGTACAGTGAAGTACAGTTGCGTGAAAGGGTTATAGACCCTTGTGAAGTTGTGTAATAGGAGGAGGGTTAGTGACATGTGAGAAATAGTGACTTTTGAGGGTATATCTCTGTCTTTCCCTGCTGTTAAGCTTGGGTGGTTCAGATCAGAGGTGTCTCCTATATCCTACGCGTTTCGGCCCTTAAATGGGCCTTTTTCAAGGTTGATTGTCACTATTTCTGTTGGTAAAATGCAGATTTTTGTTAAATATTTTTAAGTATCACCACTTTTGTGAATTAAATAATAGTGGTGAATTTTTCAAAATAGTACATACATATTGTTTTCTTTGAATCCTTGTGTGTTGAAATGGCTCCCTCTTTAGCACAGCGAGAACCATGCGGTTTCCTGAAAAAATATATATATATATATATGTATGGGATTCAGCTACAAAGTTGATAGTGGTTCTACAAGTATGTTGTTGAACTTACATGAGCCGTGTCTCATATCTGGGGTAGATCATGTGAATCTCCCCTGGTGGTTAGTTTTTGGTTCCGGTGCGTATGAAACCGGTTCTTGGCAAGGATGTCCTTGTGCCTTTAAATGGTGCAGTTCTATATGAGACAGGTACATGTATGGGGAAATTTATATATGTAATGCAATAATGCAGTATATGCAGTATATAATGTTTTTAGGTTTTTTACCTTCATTATCAATTTGCAACAAATGTAGTCCCATGCGGTTTCCAGCTGGGTCACACTTAAAGAGAGGGAGAAAAGACTCCTTCAGTAATGTGCCTCCTTTTCAGGGTTGAGTAAGTGGTAAGGGTGGTGTTTAAAAACTTACATTTTTCTGTGCGCCGCTCTTTGTCCTCTCCCATCCCCATTCGGTTGGGGAATGAGAGAGGCAGTGGTTCCCCGGCCTTTTATCAGACTCGCGCATGCGCTGTGAGCGCCGCACGTCTGAAACCAGATTACATACAGCTGGTGTGTGTCTCTGGTGCGCCTGCGTCCTATGGACGAGTGCGCTTCCAGTTTCCACCGCTGTTGCTCACTGGCGCGGCCGCCGACACGGAGAGGACACAGGTTACAGACTGGCAGAGTCTGAGGGGCCGATGTCGCTGGCTGTTAGGTTGTGCCTGTAAGAAGCCCCTAGGAAGGAAAACAGTGGGAGATCCTCCCATGGGCTTACCGTGCCGGGTGTGCTATAAGTATGTGGAGATTTTTCAAGCAAGGATTCAGTACATGGCATAAGTGCATTATAATTTGAAAACAAGAGATATATAAAAAAGGAAAAAACAGGAGAAAAAACATTCCATATAATTAATTGCAGTTTTAATAGCAGTATAATAGGTAGTCAGGTTAAAGGGAAAGGAGGGGGAATTTTCCGGTTATATCCCTATTGGAAAGGAATGGGGAAAGTCTGTTAGATCGGTCTTCTTGAAGCTTAGGGAATCTAAAAGGGAAATTCGCATTCGTGTCATGTCTTTTTATCTCCAACTCGTGTTTTTGATAAAAGATATGTATATATATATATGTATCTTTGGACGAGTTTTTTTGTGAATGGATTGGATGGTGTGATGGAGAATGATTATGAGTATGGGGTGTGTCAATGATTGCTTCATTGTATTCTATCCCTTCGTAGCGAGGTTTGTGTAGGTGATGTTTTTTTGAACAAGAGTTTTTGTGAATGGACTTTCTCACAGTTTTGTCATTTTTCATTTTTTGGTGAAGGTTTCTTATTCTAATCAGTTTTCCCTGATGAGAAACCTTCTAAAAAGGGGGCATAGCTTTCTGCTTCATTTAGGCCTGGAAAGGTGGTTGCGTTGAGACGTTTGATCCATCTCATCTCTAATTGAAGCAGGGTTTTGTTCCAATCGCCCCCCCTCCTCGGGATGTGGATCCGTTCTAGGGCCATGAAGGATATTTTTGGCATCTTATGGGCGTGTTTATAGTCCACGTGTCGACCCAGTGGTAGGTGAAAGTTACACATTTCCATTGAATTTACGTGTTTGTTGATCCTCTTTCCGAATTCCTGTCTTGTTTTACCTATGTAAAATGCATTACATTCGCATCTCATCATATACACCACGCCTTTAGTCCGACAATTGGTGAAGTGTTTGGGTTCAAATGTTTCTCCATTCGGTAGAGTAGTTTTAGTGCATTTTCTTATGACTTTGCACTGGTCACATGACCCACATGGGTATGTGCCTTTTGTCTTACATGGGTCTTTGCGTGTACCTTCTTTAAACTCGCTATGAACTAGTCCTTGTTTGACAGATCCTGCCTTTCTGTATGTGATTGGCGGGTGGTCCGTGAGGAAGTCTTTCACTGTTGGGTCCTCTTTCAAAATTGCCCAATGTTTTTCCAAAATTGCTTTGATTTTTTTATTTTCGTTGGTATATCTTAAAATGATTCGCGTTTTTTGGTCGGGTTGTTTGGGATCCTGGGATGGTTTTTTAAATAGTAACTCTTGTCTTTCCTTGGAGTTGGCCTTGTTGTAGGCTTTCCTTAGTGAGGTTTTGGTATAACCTCTTTCCATCAGTCTTGTGGTGAGTGCATCAGCTTCTTTTTTGTATTTTTCTTTTTTAGTGCAATTCCTTTTAATCCTTAAGTATTGGCTGTAAGGTATGGCTTTTTTTAGTGGGGGTGGGTGAAAGCTCGTGGCATGTAGAATTGAATTGCCTGCAGTTTCCTTCCTATAGAGTGTGGTTTGTATACGTCCATCGTGTTCCTTGTAAATCCATGTATCAAGGAATGGAACTTTCTTGTCACTGTAATTTAAGGTGAAATACATATTGTATGTGTTGTTGTTTAATGCATTTTTTAGATCCTTGATTTGGTTTTCTGGTCCTGTCCACACTATCAGAATATCGTCTATGTATCGTTGCCATAGAAGTATGTTATCAGTTCGCCAAGCATTTTCTTCTTTGATGAGGAAGTCTTCTTCCCACTCTCCTAGATATAAATTGGCGTAGGTGGGGGCACAGCTTGTGCCCATCGCCACCCCGCAGGTTTGAAGGTAGTAACGACCATCGAACGTAAAGAAATTCCGATTTAAGATGAATTCAAGCATAGTAATTATAAAGGTGTTAAATTTTTCATCATGTGGGCTTAGCTGGTTGAGAGCATTCTTGATTGTTTCCAGTCCTTTATTGTGCGGTATATTGTTATACAATGCCTCGACATCCACAGTGATAAGAAAGGAATCACTGGGGATGGTCATGTCGTTCATTATCTGTAACAGATGCATGGTGTCTCTGGTGTAAGAAGTCAGTTTTGAGACATGTGGTTTTAGATAGGCGTCAATCACTTTGCTTATGGCTTCGGTGATGTTGCCATTCCCAGATACTATTGGCCTCCCGGGTGGGTCGATCGGGTTTTTGTGAATCTTTGGGAGTGAGTAGAAAGTCGATGTCTTCGGGTGTTTTGATCGGATATAGTTCCACAGTGTGGGGGAGATAGTTCCTTCATTTCCAGCTTTGTCAACTTTGGCGTAAAATTCCTCTTTGTATTGTTCAATCATGATGGGCATGATTTGTTTGTAACATTTCTGGTTGTTTAGAATTGTTTCACACATGTCTTTATACTTCGTGTTGTCCATCACGACAACATTCCCTCCTTTATCCGCAGGTTTGATGGTTATATTTTCATTATCTTGTAACTCTCTTAGGGCTTTTCTTTGACTTTTGGTTAAGTTTTGTTTGTTTCTTGTCATGGTCATTTTTTCAAGGTCTTTCGTAGTTTCCCTGACGAACAGGGCTATGGCTGGGTTCTGGTTGATCGACGGGAATTTATGTGATTTTTTCTTAAACTGTGCGTTGATATTTTCAACTACTGTTTTACTGGTATTGGTGGAGGTTGCGGTTTCTTCCTCATCGCTGTCGGTCCAACATTCTAGTCCCCCTTCTTCTAGGAGGAGGTTTAGGTCCCGTATAGCCCTGTATTCTGCCGCCGATAGTGCTGTTTGAGGTTCTGCTGTTTCAGGTTTCTTGCTGTACATAATTTTTTGTAATAAATTCCTTGCAAAGAGGTTAACATCTTTTATGGCCTCAAACTTGTCTGCTGGTTTGTTGGGACAGAAGGAGAGTCCTAATGTAAGAACTTCTATTTGTTCCTTGGTTAGTGTGTGTGAGGAGAGGTTGACTATCGTGATGGTTTCTTTGTTCATTCCTGTGTTTGGTTGTTGGTGTGTTATTTTTCTTTCGTCTGTTTCCGCGCCTTCCCTAAAAAAGGCCCTTGTTTGCTTTGAGGTTGCAATCTCTGATTTTCACGTTGAGATCTTGTGAAGATTTTATGGAGTTTCGCTGGTGGGTTAGTCTCCTCCGTCTCTTGTGTATTCTGTTCTGTGGTTTCGTTGTCCTCATCCGTGTTTTGTGGGTCTTCATTAGATCTTTCTGTTTCATATTGGTTTTCCCTTTGTTCTCTGTTTTTGGGGGGGAATCTTCTCCTCTGAGGGTTTGCCTCCGTTCCAGATGTATAGGACGATGAGTCTGAAGAGATATAGTTTTGTGGGTTCTTTTTCTGTCCAGATTGTGCATTTTTCCTCTGGTTCTTGTTGTTGTTCCAGCGGTATGCCCTGTTTTGGCCAAAGGCATTCTTATCGCGCCAGTACTTTTTTTCTTTTTTCCTTAGGATGTCCAAGCTGTGTTGTTCAATGTGTGTTTTTAGCTTTTTTTCTTGTTCCGAATATAGGGGAAGTGGTTTGAGAGGGGTCAACAGATCATATGTCTCTTTTATCTCTTCATCTAGGTTTTTGAGTTGTCTTTCGTACTCATTTTGTAGGAGTATCATCAGATTTTTAGAACATTCGTTGAGTATGGCCTCCCAGTCTTTTTTCATTTGTAGGGTGATATTGTCCATAGTGGGAAAGATTTGTATTCTAAGTCCCACTGGGTTGATGTTTTCCTTTATGTAGCGTTGAAAAGATTTGATGTGCCAATACAAGGCTGATTTTCTTTCGAGATGTCTCCGTAGTGTATTGAAAAGTGCCGTAACGTCAGAATTCTGTTGTTCATTGCCCTGAAAGTCTTTTTGAATCCCCGTCATAAGACTCTCCCACTCGTTGCCAATTAGATTTCCGTTTGTTTCCTCCTCCATTTTGTCTTTATCCTTTGTAATCCACAGACAATTATTATTCTTTGGGAAATTGGGTGTCCTGGATTTTTTTACACAGTGGAGTGTCGTTGATCAAATTCCTCTCTGTTGTTACTGCCCATGGGCATACAGTTTGGAAAAGATCGTTATGTGATTCCACTTGTGTATAATAAAATGTAATGTGATGGTAGTCCTGCTAATCGGCTACCATAGGTGAGTAGGGGAAGGTGAGGTGTTATAGAGATCGTGAGGTTTTGGATGTGTTTTCCATCCGGGTAATAATGTAGAAGGGGTTTTTGATCTCTATGACCCTATGTGTAGTCGGGTTTGCCGTCGTCCCTGGTTGAGTATTGTATCGGTTTGTTGGTACCTCAGGCCAATAAGAAGTGGGACTTTTAAGGCAGGTATGGAGTATACGAGAAAGTACAAGCAAAAATTGCTAATAATAACTAAATAATAATAATGATAATAATAATAATAATTGTTTAATTCTTAAAACATATGTACAGTGAAGTACAGTTGCGTGAAAGGGTTATAGACCCTTGTGAAGTTGTGTAATAGGAGGAGGGTTAGTGACATGTGAGAAATAGTGACTTTTGAGGGTATATCTCTGTCTTTCCCTGCTGTTAAGCTTGGGTGGTTCAGATCAGAGGTGTCTCCTATATCCTACGCGTTTCGGCCCTTAAATGGGCCTTTTTCAAGGTTGATTGTCACTATTTCTGTTGGTAAAATGCAGATTTTTGTTAAATATTTTTAAGTATCACCACTTTTGTGAATTAAATAATAGTGGTGAATTTTTCAAAATAGTACATACATATTGTTTTCTTTGAATCCTTGTGTGTTGAAATGGCTCCCTCTTTAGCACAGCGAGAACCATGCGGTTTCCTGAAAAAATATATATATATATATATATATGTATGGGATTCAGCTACAAAGTTGATAGTGGTTCTACAAGTATGTTGTTGAACTTACATGAGCCGTGTCTCATATCTGGGGTAGATCATGTGAATCTCCCCTGGTGGTTAGTTTTTGGTTCCGGTGCGTATGAAACCGGTTCTTGGCAAGGATGTCCTTGTGCCTTTAAATGGTGCAGTTCTATATGAGACAGGTACATGTATGGGGAAATTTATATATGTAATGCAATAATGCAGTATATGCAGTATATAACGTTTTTAGGTTTTTTACCTTCATTATCAATTTGCAACAAATGTAGTCCCATGCGGTTTCCAGCTGGGTCACACTTAAAGAGAGGGAGAAAAGACTCCTTCAGTAATGTGCCTCCTTTTCAGGGTTGAGTAAGTGGTAAGGGTGGTGTTTAAAAACTTACATTTTTCTGTGCGCCGCTCTTTGTCCTCTCCCATCCCCATTCGGTTGGGGAATGAGAGAGGCAGTGGTTCCCCGGCCTTTTATCAGACTCGCGCATGCGCTGTGAGCGCCGCACGTCTGAAACCAGATTACATACAGCTGGTGTGTGTCTCTGGTGCGCCTGCGTCCTATGGACGAGTGCGCTTCCAGTTTCCACCGCTGTTGCTCACTGGCGCGGCCGCCGACACGGAGAGGACACAGGTTACAGACTGGCAGAGTCTGAGGGGCCGATGTCGCTGGCTGTTACGTTGTGCCTGTAAGAAGCCCCTAGGAAGGAAAACAGTGGGAGATCCTCCCAGGGGCTTACCGTGCCGGGTGTGCTATAAGTATGTGGAGATTTTTTCAAGCAAGGATTCAGTACATGGCATAAGTGCATTATAATTTGAAAACAAGAGATATATAAAAAAGGAAAAAACAGGAGAAAAAACATTCCATATAATTAATTGCAGTTTTAATAGCAGTATAATAGGTAGTCAGGTTAAAGGGAAAGGAGGGGGAATTTTCTGGTTATATCCCTATTGGAAAGGAATGGGGAAAGTCTGTTAGATCGGTCTTCTTGAAGCTTAGGGAATCTAAAAGGGAAATTCGCATTCGTGTCATGTCTTTTTATCTCCAACTCGTGTTTTTGATAAAAGATATGTATATATATATATGTATCTTTGGACGAGTTTTTTTGTGAATGGATTGGATGGTGTGATGGAGAATGATTATGAGTATGGGGTGTGTCAATGATTGCTTCATTGTATTCTATCCCTTCGTAGCGAGGTTTGTGTAGGTGATGTTTTTTTGAACAAGAGTTTTTGTGAATGGACTTTCTCACAGTTTTGTCATTTTTCATTTTTTGGTGAAGGTTTCTTATTCTAATCAGTTTTCCCTGATGAGAAACCTTCTAAAAAGGGGGCATAGCTTTCTGCTTCATTTAGGCCTGGAAAGGTGGTTGCGTTGAGACGTTTGATCCATCTCATCTCTAATTGAAGCAGGGTTTTGTTCCAATCGCCCCCCCCCTCCTCGGGATGTGGATCCGTTCTAGGGCCATGAAGGATATTTTTGGCATCTTATGGGCGTGTTTATAGGCCACGTGTCGACCCAGTGGTAGGTGAAAGTTACACATTTCCATTGAATTTAATTTTATTGAATTCACACCATCCAATCCATTCACAAAAAAACTCGTCCAAAGATACATATATATATATACATATCTTTTATCAAAAACACGAGTTGGAGATAAAAAGACATGACACGAATGCGAATTTCCTTTTTAGATTCCCTAAGCTTCAAGAAGACCGATCTAACAGACTTTCCCCATTCCTTTCCAATAGGGATATAACCGGAAAATTCCCCCTCCTTTCCCTTTAACCTGACTACCTATTATACTGCTATTAAAACTGCAATTAATTATATGGAATGTTTTTTCTCCTGTTTTTTCCTTTTTTATATATCTCTTGTTTTCAAATTATAATGCACTTATGCCATGTACTGAATCCTTGCTTGAAAAATCTCCACATACTTATAGCACACCCGGCACGGTAAGCCCCTGGGAGGATCTCCCACTGTTTTCCTTCCTAGGGGCTTCTTACAGGCACAACGTAACAGCCAGCGACATCGGCCCCTCAGACTCTGCCAGTCTGTAACCTGTGTCCTCTCCGTGTCGGCGGCCGCGCCAGTGAGCAACAGCGGTGGAAACTGGAAGCGCACTCGTCCATAGGACGCAGGCGCACCAGAGACACACACCAGCTGTATGTAATCTGGTTTCAGACGTGCGGCGCTCACAGCGCATGCGCGAGTCTGATAAAAGGCCGGGGAACCACTGCCTCTCTCATTCCCCAACCGAATAGGGATGGGAGAGGACAAAGAGCGGCGCACAGAAAAATGTAAGTTTTTAAACACCACCCTTACCACTTACTCAACCCTGAAAAGGAGGCACATTACTGAAGGAGTCTTTTCTCCCTCTCTTTAAGTGTGACCCAGCTGGAAACCGCATGGGACTACATTTGTTGCAAATTGATAATGAAGGTAAAAAACCTAAAAACGTTATATACTGCATATACTGCATTATTGCATTACATATATAAATTTCCCCATACATGTACCTGTCTCATATAGAACTGCACCATTTAAAGGCACAAGGACATCCTTGCCAAGAACCGGTTTCATACGCACCGGAACCAAAAACTAACCACCAGGGGAGATTCACATGATCTACCCCAGATATGAGACACGGCTCATGTAAGTTCAACAACATACTTGTAGAACCACTATCAACTTTGTAGCTGAATCCCATACATATATATATATATATATATTTTTTCAGGAAACCGCATGGTTCTCGCTGTGCTAAAGAGGGAGCCATTTCAACACACAAGGATTCAAAGAAAACAATATGTATGTACTATTTTGAAAAATTCACCACTATTATTTAATTCACAAAAGTGGTGATACTTAAAAATATTTAACAAAAATCTGCATTTTACCAACAGAAATAGTGACAATCAACCTTGAAAAAGGCCCATTTAAGGGCCGAAACGCGTAGGATATAGGAGACACCTCTGATCTGAACCACCCAAGCTTAACAGCAGGGAAAGACAGAGATATACCCTCAAAAGTCACTATTTCTCACATGTCACTAACCCTCCTCCTATTACACAACTTCACAAGGGTCTATAACCCTTTCACGCAACTGTACTTCACTGTACATATGTTTTAAGAATTAAACAATTATTATTATTATTATCATTATTATTATTTAGTTATTATTAGCAATTTTTGCTTGTACTTTCTCGTATACTCCATACCTGCCTTAAAAGTCCCACTTCTTATTGGCCTGAGGTACCAACAAACCGATACAATACTCAACCAGGGACGACGGCAAACCCGACTACACATAGGGTCATAGAGATCAAAAACCCCTTCTACATTATTACCCGGATGGAAAACACATCCAAAACCTCACGATCTCTATAACACCTCACCTTCCCCTACTCACCTATGGTAGCCGATTAGCAGGACTACCATCACATTACATTTTATTATACACAAGTGGAATCACATAACGATCTTTTCCAAACTGTATGCCCATGGGCAGTAACAACAGAGAGGAATTTGATCAACGACACTCCACTGTGTAAAAAAATCCAGGACACCCAATTTCCCAAAGAATAATAATTGTCTGTGGATTACAAAGGATAAAGACAAAATGGAGGAGGAAACAAACGGAAATCTAATTGGCAACGAGTGGGAGAGTCTTATGACGGGGATTCAAAAAGACTTTCAGGGCAATGAACAACAGAATTCTGACGTTACGGCACTTTTCAATACACTACGGAGACATCTCGAAAGAAAATCAGCCTTGTATTGGCACATCAAATCTTTTCAACGCTACATAAAGGAAAACATCAACCCAGTGGGACTTAGAATACAAATCTTTCCCACTATGGACAATATCACCCTACAAATGAAAAAAGACTGGGAGGCCATACTCAACGAATGTTCTAAAAATCTGATGATACTCCTACAAAATGAGTACGAAAGACAACTCAAAAACCTAGATGAAGAGATAAAAGAGACATATGATCTGTTGACCCCTCTCAAACCACTTCTCCTATATTCGGAACAAGAAAAAAAGCTAAAAACACACATTGAACAACACAGCTTGGACATCCTAAGGAAAAAAGAAAAAAAGTACTGGCGCGATAAGAATGCCTTTGGCCAAAACAGGGCATACCGCTGGAACAACAACAAGAACCAGAGGAAAAATGCACAATCTGGACAGAAAAAGAACCCACAAAACTATATCTCTTCAGACTCATCGTCCTATACATCTGGAACGGAGGCAAACCCTCAGAGGAGAAGATTCCCCCTCAAAAACAGAGAACAAAGGGAAAACCAATATGAAATCTAATGAAGACCCACAAAACACGGATGAGGACAACGAAACCACAGAACAGAATACACAAGAGACGGAGGAGACTAACCCACCAGCGAAACTCCATAAAATCTTCACAAGATCTCAACGTGAAAATCAGAGATTGCAACCTCAAAGCAAACAAGGGCCTTTTTTAGGGAAGGCGCGGAAACAGACGAAAGAAAAATAACACACCAACAACCAAACACAGGAATGAACAAAGAAACCATCACGATAGTCAACCTCTCCTCACACACACTAACCAAGGAACAAATAGAAGTTCTTACATTAGGACTCTCCTTCTGTCCCAACAAACCAGCAGACAAGTTTGAGGCCATAAAAGATGTTAACCTCTTTGCAAGGAATTTATTACAAAAAATTGTGTACAGCAAGAAACCCGAAACAGCAGAACCTCAAACAGCACTATCGGCGGCAGAATACAGGGCTATACGGGACCTAAACCTCCTCCTAGAAGAAGGAGGACTAGAATGTTGGACCGACAGCGATGAGGAAGAAACCGCAACCTCCACCAATACCAGTAAAACAGTAGTTGAAAATATCAACGCACAGTTTAAGAAAAAATCACATAAATTCCCGTCGATCAACCAGAACCCAGCCATAGCCCTGTTCGTCAGGGAAACTACGAAAGACCTTGAAAAAATGACCATGACAAGAAACAAACAAAACTTAACCAAAAGTCAAAGAAAAGCCCTAAGAGAGTTACAAGATAATGAAAATATAACCATCAAACCTGCGGATAAAGGAGGGAATGTTGTCGTGATGGACAACACGAAGTATAAAGACATGTGTGAAACAATTCTAAACAACCAGAAATGTTACAAACAAATCATGCCCATCATGATTGAACAATACAAAGAGGAATTTTACGCCAAAGTTGACAAAGCTGGAAATGAAGGAACTATCTCCCCCACACTGTGGAACTATATCCGATCAAAACACCCGAAGACACCGACTTTCTACTCACTCCCAAAGATTCACAAAAACCCGATCGACCCACCCGGGAGGCCAATAGTATCTGGGAATGGCAACATCACCGAAGCCATAAGCAAAGTGATTGACGCCTATCTAAAACCACATGTCTCAAAACTGACTTCTTACACCAGAGACACCATGCATCTGTTACAGATAATGAACGACATGACCATCCCCAGTGATTCCTTTCTTATCACTGTGGATGTCGAGGCATTGTATAACAATATACCGCACAATAAAGGACTGGAAACAATCAAGAATGCTCTCAACCAGCTAAGCCCACATGATGAAAAATTTAACACCTTTATAATTACTATGCTTGAATTCATCTTAAATCGGAATTTCTTTACGTTCGATGGTCGTTACTACCTTCAAACCTGCGGGGTGGCGATGGGCACAAGCTGTGCCCCCACCTACGCCAATTTATATCTAGGAGAGTGGGAAGAAGACTTCCTCATCAAAGAAGAAAATGCTTGGCTAACTGATAACATACTTCTATGGCAACGATACATAGACGATATTCTGATAGTGTGGACAGGACCAGAAAACCAAATCAAGGATCTAAAAAATGCATTAAACAACAACACATACAATATGTATTTCACCTTAAATTACAGTGACAAGAAAGTTCCATTCCTTGATACATGGATTTACAAGGAACACGATGGACGTATACAAACCACACTCTATAGGAAGGAAACTGCAGGCAATTTAATTCTACATGCCACGAGCTTTCACCCACCCCCACTAAAAAAAGCCATACCTTACAGCCAATACTTAAGGATTAAAAGGAATTGCACTAAAAAAGAAAAATACAAAAAAGAAGCTGATGCACTCACCACAAGACTGATGGAAAGAGGTTATACCAAAACCTCACTAAGGAAAGCCTACAACAAGGCCAACTCCAAGGAAAGACAAGAGTTACTATTTAAAAAACCATCCCAGGATCCCAAACAACCCGACCAAAAAACGCAAATCATTTTAAGATATACCAACGAAAATAAAAAAATCAAAGCAATTTTGGAAAAACATTGGGCAATTTTGAAAGAGGACCCAACAGTGAAAGACTTCCTCACGGACCACCCAGCAATCACATACAGAAAGGCAGGATCTGTCAAACAAGGACTAGTTCATAGCGAGTTTAAAGAAGGTACACGCAAAGACCCATGTAAGACAAAAGGCACATACCCATGTGGGTCATGTGACCAGTGCAAAGTCATAAGAAAATGCACTAAAACTACTCTACCGAATGGAGAAACATTTGAACCCAAACACTTCACCAATTGTCGGACTAAAGGCGTGGTGTATATGATGAGATGCGAATGTAATGCATTTTACATAGGTAAAACAAGACAGGAATTCGGAAAGAGGATCAACAAACACGTAAATTCAATGGAAATGTGTAACTTTCACCTACCACTGGGTCGACACGTGGCCTATAAACACGCCCATAAGATGCCAAAAATATCCTTCATGGCCCTAGAACGGATCCACATCCCGAGGAGGGGGGGCGATTGGAACAAAACCCTGCTTCAATTAGAGATGAGATGGATCAAACGTCTCAACGCAACCACCTTTCCAGGCCTAAATGAAGCAGAAAGCTATGCCCCCTTTTTAGAAGGTTTCTCATCAGGGAAAACTGATTAGAATAAGAAACCTTCACCAAAAAATGAAAAATGACAAAACTGTGAGAAAGTCCATTCACAAAAACTCTTGTTCAAAAAAACATCACCTACACAAACCTCGCTACGAAGGGATAGAATACAATGAAGCAATCATTGACACACCCCATACTCATAATCATTCTCCATCACACCATCCAATCCATTCACAAAAAAACTCGTCCAAAGATACATATATATATATACATATCTTTTATCAAAAACACGAGTTGGAGATAAAAAGACATGACACGAATGCGAATTTCCCTTTTAGATTCCCTAAGCTTCAAGAAGACCGATCTAACAGACTTTCCCCATTCCTTTCCAATAGGGATATAACCGGAAAATTCCCCCTCCTTTCCCTTTAACCTGACTACCTATTATACTGCTATTAAAACTGCAATTAATTATATGGAATGTTTTTTCTCCTGTTTTTTCCTTTTTTATATATCTGAATCCTTGCTTGAAAAATCTCCACATACTTATAGCACACCCGGCACGGTAAGCCCCTGGGAGGATCTCCCACTGTTTTCCTTCCTAGGGGCTTCTTACAGGCACAACGTAACAGCCAGCGACATCGGCCCCTCAGACTCTGCCAGTCTGTAACCTGTGTCCTCTCCGTGTCGGCGGCCGCGCCAGTAAACAACAGCGGTGGAAACTGGAAGCGCACTCGTCCATAGGACGCAGGCGCACCAGAGACACACACCAGCTGTATGTAATCTGGTTTCAGATGTGCGGCGCTCACAGCGCATGCGCGAGTCTGATAAAAGGCCGGGGAACCACTGCCTCTCTCATTCCCCAACCGAATGGGGATGGGAGAGGACAAAGAGCGGCGCACAGAAAAATGTAAGTTTTTAAACACCACCCTTACCACTTACTCAACCCTGAAAAGGAGGCACATTACTGAAGGAGTCTTTTCTCCCTCTCTTTAAGTGTGACCCAGCTGGAAACCGCATGGGACTACATTTGTTGCAAATTGATAATGAAGGTAAAAAACCTAAAAACGTTATATACTGCATATACTGCATTATTGCATTACATATATAAATTTCCCCATACATGTACCTGTCTCATATAGAACTGCACCATTTAAAGGCACAAGGACATCCTTGCCAAGAACCAGTTTCATACGCACCGGAACCAAAAACTAACCACCAGGGGAGATTCACATGATCTACCCCAGATATGAGACACGGCTCATGTAAGTTCAACAACATACTTGTAGAACCACTATCAACTTTGTAGCTGAATCCCATACATATATATATATATATATTTTTTCAGGAAACCGCATGGTTCTCGCTGTGCTAAAGAGGGAGCCATTTTAACACACAAGGATTCAAAGAAAACAATATGTATGTACTATTTTGAAAAATTCACCACTATTATTTAATTCACAAAAGTGGTGATACTTAAAAATATTTAACAAAAATCTGCATTTTACCAACAGAAATAGTGACAATCAACCTTGAAAAAGGCCCATTTAAGGGCCGAAACGCGTAGGATATAGGAGACACCTCTGATCTGAACCACCCAAGCTTAACAGCAGGGAAAGACAGAGATATACTCTCAAAAGTCACTATTTCTCACATGTCACTAACCCTCCTCCTATTACACAACTTCACAAGGGTCTATAACCCTTTCACGCAACTGTACTTCACTGTACATATGTTTTAAGAATTAAACAATTATTATTATTATTATCATTATTATTATTTAGTTATTATTAGCAATTTTTGCTTGTACTTTATCGTATACTCCATACCTGCCTTAAAAGTCCCACTTCTTATTGGCCTGAGGTACCAACAAACCGATACAATGGTCCTTACATCCCGAGATTTTTCAATTGATCTGCCTACACTGGGGGGGTCTCAGATGAAGAGTAGATCTGTTGGCATCCAGGTTCAACAACAAGTTGGAGAGATTTGTGTCCAGGACCAAAGATCCACTCGCAGTCGGAGTTGATGCTTTTGTGACTCCTTAAGGACGAGTATTCCCTGATCTATGCCTTTCCTCCGGTACAGCTGATATTGTGTTTTTTGTGCAGGATCCAGCTCGAGGGGAAACCAGTAATTCTGGTAGCTCCGGCTTGGTCCAGGAGGATTTGGTATGCACAAATCCAGAGGTTGGAAGTGACCAGGCCTTGGGTTCTTCCACTTCATCCAGACTTGCTCTCTCAGGGTCCGATATTCCACCCTTTTATACAGTCTCTAAATTTGACGGCTTGGCTATTGAAGCCTTAATCTTGGAAGAACAGAGTGTATCTGGCCTTGCAGTTCCTACACTGATAAACGCCAGGAAGCCAGTCTCTAGAAATATTTATTACAGGCTCTGGAAATCCTACATTGCCTTGTGTGAAGCCAGGAAATAGCATCCCCGCACATATATTATCGGGAGAGTTCTATCCTTCCTGCAAGCAGGGGTAGATATGAAATTAGCCCTGAGCATAATTAAAGGGCAGATTTCAGCACAATCGTTTTTTTTTTTCAGAAACCGATTGCTTCCCATTCGTTGGTTCGAACCTTCGTCCGGGGAATATTGTGTTTGCTTCCACCAGTGAAGCCACCGTTACATTTGGTGTTGGCAGTTTTGCAAAAACAGCCTTTTGAACCTCTGGGACAGGTTCCCCTGGTTCTTTTGACCAGAAAACTGGTCTTTTTGATTGTGATAACTTCGGCTAGAAGGGTATCAGAACTAGCACTAGCAGCTCTTTCTTGTAAAGAGTAGGGTTGAGCGGACACCTAGATGTCCGTGTTCGACGGGTTCGGCCGAACTTTAAAAAAAAGTCCGGGTCCGTGTCCCGGACTTTTACCGAACTTTTCCCGGACACCGAACCCCATTGAAGTCAATGGGGACCCGAACTTTAAGGCACTAAAATGGCTCTAAAACACCAAAGGAAAGGGCTAGAGTGCTGCAAATGGCAGCAAAACGTAATTAAGAGCATGGCAAGTGCTCTGCAAACAAATGTGGATAGGGAAATAACTTAAAACAACAAAAAAAAACAGAAAAATAAAACAATGTTCTTCTTCATCTCTGAAGGACGAGGCCCATATGGAGTAGGAGGGAGGTTGAGGTGGTGGTGGATGTGGCGGTGACATAGGCGTGCGCACAGGGTGTGCTGGGTGTGCCTGGGCACACCCTAATCACCTAGGGCACATAGCATTGCCAGTGAGGAGATGGGAAAGATCTCCCTGGGACCTGCTCTGCTCTATTTCTCCTTGCCTACAGGTACATGGCCCCGATACATTACTCTCCCTGCTGGCAAACACATGCATGTGTATTTCAACTTTGGGGTGCACACCTTAATGCAATAGGCTGCGCACACCTATGGGCGGTGTAGGTGGAAGCGGCGGTGGAGGAGGACCAGGGCCGGATTAACAGCATCATGGGCTTGGTGCTGAGGATTTTGAAGGGCCTTAAGGGCCGTGCCTTGCCATGCACCCAGAGGAGGAAGGGTGCAGCCATGCATGCCTAATTCAACATGGGATGCTGTCTCTGAAGCCCATAAACACATCCATGCATCGCCAACTGTCCCTCCTTGTCCGGCCTTCACGCTGTGTGGGGAGGTTCTGAGGGTGCTGCCTGGGGAAGCGAGCATAGAAGCCAGACTTCTGTGTTTACAAGTGACAGAAGAGCGGTAACAGTGAATATGGCCAACCCGGGGCCTATATAAAAGGTAGGGGCCTGGAGCTGCAGCTCCAATAGCCCCTACATTAATCTGGCCCTGAGGAGGAGGACGAGGTAGCCAACACTGCTTCTTTTCAAAAATTTTAAATGAGGGTACACCCCAAAAGAGTGAGAAAGAGCAAAAATGGAACAATGGGTGGGTAAGGTCGGTATCCATTGCTATTCTGCATAAGGTACGGAAAAGTCCCGTGGGATCCATGCCTGGTTCATTTTAATGAACGTGAGCTTGTCCACATTGTCTCTGGACAGGCGGCTGCGCTTGTCTGTTATAACGCCCCCAGCCGTGCTAAATACCCGTTCAGATAATACACTGGCTGCAGGGCACGCCAGCACCTCCAAGGCGTAAAGGGCAAGCTCAGGCCATGTGCCCAATTTGGAGACCCAGAAGTTGAAGGGGGCAGACCCGTCATTCACTACATGTAGGCGTGTGCACACATACTGCTCCACCATGTTGGTAAAATGCTGCCTCCTGCTAAGACGTTCCATCTGAGCTGCTGGTGCTGCTGTTTGTTGTGGCGTGCTGACAAAGCTTTTCCACATTTCGGCCATGCTAACCCTGCCTTCTGAGGTGCTGGCGGTGCCCTGGTTGCGTTGGCGACCTCCTCCTCCTCCTCCTCTGCCTTGTGCTTCCACTGTGGCCCCGCTGTCAGATGGGAATGCCAGCAGCATGGCGTCTACCAGCGTGCGCTTGTACTCGCGCATCTTGCGATCGCGCTCCAGTGAGTGAATTAAGGACGGTACGTTGTCCTTGTAACGGGGATCCAGCAGCGTGGCCACCCAGTAATCAGCACAAGTTAGAATGTGGGCAACTCGGCGGTCGTTGTGGAGACACTGCAGCATGTAATCGCTCATGTGTGCCAGGCTGCCCAGAGGCAACGAAAGGCTGTCCTCTGTGGGAGGTGTATCGTCCGTGTCCTCTGTATCCCCCCAGCCACGCACCAGTGATGGCCATGAGCTGGCCTGGGTGCCACCCTGCTGTGAACATGGTTCCATCTCCTCCTCCAGCTCCTCCTCCTCCTCATCCTCCTCATCCTCCAGAACTGTGCCCCTGCTGGACAATTGCGTCCCTGGCGTTTGCGTGTGCAGGAACCCACCCTCGGAGCCCCTTGCGAATGACTGCCCTGAAAGCCTTGGAAATGTTACCTCTTCATCCTCCTCCTCCTCCTCATCCTGTGCCACATCCTCTTCCATCATCGCCCGAATTGTTTTTTCAAGGAGGCATAGAAGTGGGATAGTTAAGCTGAGAACGGCGTCATTGCCACTGGCCATGTTGGTGGAGTACTCAAAACAGCGCAACAAGGCACACAGGTCTCGCATGGAGGCCCAGTTAAATTAAATAGCGGAATAGAAAATATGATCCAAAAAAAGGGTATGTATATCACACGTACACAACCACACTGGGCCCCAATTACTATTGTTTGTACCCCTAAAAGGCTAGATGAGGAGTAGGGGGAGTATGGAACAGGCAGCACCCTCAAACCTTCAGAAGTATGAGATGAACCCCAACAACTTGGAAAGGTGGATCTCTCTCACACGTACCAACACAGACTATCCCCCAATTTAACTGATCCCCAAAGGTTTTTGATTAAATAGCGGAATAGAAAATATGATCCAAAAAAAGTGTATGTATATCACACGTACACAACCACACTAGGCCCCAATTACTATTGTTTGTACCCCTAAAAGGCTAGGAGTAGGGGGAGTATGGAACAGGCAGCACCCTCAAACCTTCAGAAGTATGAGATGAACCCCAACAACTTGGAAAGGTGGATCTCTCTCACACGTACCAACACAGACTATCCCCCAATTTAACTGATCCCCAAAGGTTTTTGATTAAATAGCGGAATAGAAAATATGATCCAAAAAAAGTGTATGTATATCACACGTACACAACCACACTAGGCCCCAATTACTATTGTTTGTACCCCTAAAAGGCTAGATGAGGAGTAGGGGGGGTATGGAACAGGCAGCACCCTCAAATCTTCAGAAGTATGAGATGAACCCCAAAAACTTGGAAAGGTGGATCTCTCTCACACGTACCAACACAGACTATCCCCCAATTTAACTGATCCCCAAAGGTTTTTGATTAAATAGCGGAATAGAAAATATGATCCAAAAAAAGTGTATGTATATCACACGTACACAACCACACTAGGCCCCAATTACTATTGTTTGTACCCCTAAAAGGCTAGATGAGGAGTAGGGGGGGTATGGAACAGGCAGCACCCTCAAATCTTCAGAAGTATGAGATGAACCCCAAAAACTTGGAAAGGTGGATCTCTCTCACACGTACCAACACAGACTATCCCCCAATTTAACTGATCCCCAAAGGTTTTTGATTAAATAGCGGAATAGAAAATATGATCCAAAAAAAGTGTATGTATATCACACGTACACAACCACACTAGGCCCCAATTACTATTGTTTGTACCCCTAAAAGGCTAGGAGTAGGGGGAGTATGGAACAGGCAGCACCCTCAAACCTTCAGAAGTATGAGATGAACCCCAACAACTTGGAAAGGTGGATCTCTCTCACACGTACCAACACAGACTATCCCCCAATTTAACTGATCCCCAAAGGTTTTTGATTAAATAGCGGAATAGAAAATATGATCCAAAAAAAGTGTATGTATATCACACGTACACAACCACACTAGGCCCCAATTACTATTGTTTGTACCCCTAAAAGGCTAGATGAGGAGTAGGGGGGGTATGGAACAGGCAGCACCCTCAAATCTTCAGAATTATGAGATGAACCCCAAAAACTTGGAAAGGTGGATCTCTCTCACACGTACCAACACAGACTATCCCCCAATTTAACTGATCCCCAAAGGTTTTTGATTAAATAGCGGAATAGAAAATATGATCCAAAAAAAGTGTATGTATATCACACGTACACAACCACACTAGGCCCCAATTACTATTGTTTGTACCCCTAAAAGGCTAGATGAGGAGTAGGGGGGGTATGGAACAGGCAGCACCCTCAAACCTTCAGAAGTATGAGATGAACCCCAACAACTTGGAAAGGTGGATCTCTCTCACACGTACCAACACAGACTATCCCCCAATTTAACTGATCCCCAAAGGTTTTTGATTAAATAGCGGAATAGAAAATATGATCCAAAAAAAGTGTATGTATATCACACGTACACAACCACACTAGGCCCCAATTACTATTGTTTGTACCCCTAAAAGGCTAGATGAGGAGTAGGGGGGGTATGGAACAGGCAGCACCCTCAAACCTTCAGAAGTATGAGATGAACCCCAACAACTTGGAAAGGTGGATCTCTCTCACACGTACCAACACAGACTATCCCCCAATTTAACTGATCCCCAAAGGTTTTTGATTAAATAGCGGAATAGAAAATATGATCCAAAAAAAGTGTATGTATATCACACGTACACAACCACACTAGGCCCCAATTACTATTGTTTGTACCCCTAAAAGGCTAGATGAGGAGTAGGGGGGGTATGGAACAGGCAGCACCCTCAAACCTTCAGAAGTATGAGATGAACCCCAACAACTTGGAAAGGTGGATCTCTCTCACACGTACCAACACAGACTATCCCCCAATTTAACTGATCCCCAAAGGTTTTTGATTAAATAGCGGAATAGAAAATATGATCCAAAAAAAGTGTATGTATATCACACGTACACAACCACACTAGGCCCCAATTACTATTGTTTGTACCCCTAAAAGGCTAGGAGTAGGGGGAGTATGGAACAGGCAGCACCCTCAAACCTTCAGAAGTATGAGATGAACCCCAACAACTTGGAAAGGTGGATCTCTCTCACACGTACCAACACAGACTATCCCCCAATTTAACTGATCCCCAAAGGTTTTTGATTAAATAGCGGAATAGAAAATATGATCCAAAAAAAGTGTATGTATATCACACGTACACAACCACACTAGGCCCCAATTACTATTGTTTGTACCCCTAAAAGGCTAGATGAGGAGTAGGGGGGGTATGGAACAGGCAGCACCCTCAAATCTTCAGAAGTATGAGATGAACCCCAAAAACTTGGAAAGGTGGATCTCTCTCACACGTACCAACACAGACTATCCCCCAATTTAACTGATCCCCAAAGGTTTTTGATTAAATAGCGGAATAGAAAATATGATCCAAAAAAAGTGTATGTATATCACACGTACACAACCACACTAGGCCCCAATTACTATTGTTTGTACCCCTAAAAGGCTAGGAGTAGGGGGAGTATGGAACAGGCAGCACCCTCAAACCTTCAGAAGTATGAGATGAACCCCAACAACTTGGAAAGGTGGATCTCTCTCACACGTACCAACACAGACTATCCCCCAATTTAACTGATCCCCAAAGGTTTTTGATTAAATAGCGGAATAGAAAATATGATCCAAAGAAAGTGTATGTATATCACACGTACACAACCACACTAGGCCCCAATTACTATTGTTTGTACCCCTAAAAGGCTAGATGAGGAGTAGGGGGGGTATGGAACAGGCAGCACCCTCAAATCTTCAGAAGTATGAGATGAACCCCAAAAACTTGGAAAGGTGGATCTCTCTCACACGTACCAACACAGACTATCCCCCAATTTAACTGATCCCCAAAGGTTTTTGATTAAATAGCGGAATAGAAAATATGATCCAAAAAAAGTGTATGTATATCACACGTACACAACCACACTAGGCCCCAATTACTATTGTTTGTACCCCTAAAAGGCTAGATGAGGAGTAGGGGGGGTATGGAACAGGCAGCACCCTCAAACCTTCAGAAGTATGAGATGAACCCCAACAACTTGGAAAGGTGGATCTCTCTCACACGTACCAACACAGACTATCCCCCAATTTAACTGATCCCCAAAGGTTTTTGATTAAATAGCGGAATAGAAAATATGATCCAAAAAAAGTGTATGTATATCACACGTACACAACCACACTAGGCCCCAATTACTATTGTTTGTACCCCTAAAAGGCTAGATGAGGAGTAGGGGGGGTATGGAACAGGCAGCACCCTCAAACCTTCAGAAGTATGAGATGAACCCCAACAACTTGGAAAGGTGGATCTCTCTCACACGTACCAACACAGACTATCCCCCAATTTAACTGATCCCCAAAGGTTTTTGATTAAATAGCGGAATAGAAAATATGATCCAAAAAAAGTGTATGTATATCACACGTACACAACCACACTAGGCCCCAATTACTATTGTTTGTACCCCTAAAAGGCTAGATGAGGAGTAGGGGGGGGTATGGAACAGGCAGCACCCTCAAACCTTCAGAAGTATGAGATGAACCCCAACAACTTGGAAAGGTGGATCTCTCTCACACGTACCAACACAGACTATCCCCCAATTTAACTGATCCCCAAAGGTTTTTGATTAAATAGCGGAATAGAAAATATGATCCAAAAAAAGTGTATGTATATCACACGTACACATCCACACTAGGCCCCAATTACTATTGTTTGTACCCCTAAAAGGCTAGATGAGGAGTAGGGGGAGTATGGAACAGGCAGCACCCTCAAATCTTCAGAAGTATGAGATTGTGTTCACTGTACCCCACAAAGATTGAGTTCACTGCACCCCACAATGATTGTGTTCACTGCACCCCACAAAGATTGTGTTCACTGCACCTCACAAAGATTGTGTTCACTGTACCCCCCAAAGATTGTGTTCACTGCACCCCACAAAGATTCTGTTCACTGTACCCCACAAAGATTGTGTTCACTGCACCCTAAAAGGATGTTGTTCACTGCACCCCACAAAGATTGTGTTCACTGCACCCTAAAAGGATGTTGTTCACTGCACCCCAAAAAGATTGTGTTCACTGTACCCCCCCAAAGATTGTGTTCACTGCACCCCACAAAGATTGTGTTCACTGCACCCCAAAAAGATTGTGTTCACTGTACCCCCCAAAGATTGTGTTCACTGCACCCCAAAAAGATTGTGTTCACTGTACCCCCCAAAGATTGTGTTCACTGCACCCCACAAAGATTCTGTTCACTGTACCCCACAAAGATTGTGTTCACTGCACCCCAAAAAGATTGTGTTCACTGTACCCCCCCAAAGATTGTGTTCACTGCACCCCACAAAGATTCTGTTCACTGCACCCCACAAAGGATTTTGTTCACTGCACCCCAAAAAGATTGTGTTCACTGCACCCCAAAAAGGATTTTGATCACTGCACCCCAAAAAGGATGTTGTTCACTGCACCCCAAAAATGATTTTGTTCACTCCACCCCAAAAAGATTGTGTTCACTGCACCCCACAAAGATTGTGTTCACTGCACCCCAAAAAGATTGTGTTCACTGTACCCCCCAAAGATTGTGTTCACTGCACCCCACAAAGATTCTGTTCACTGTACCCCACAAAGATTGTGTTCACTGCACCCCAAAAAGATTGTGTTCACTGCACCCCAAAAAGGATGTTGTTCACTGCACCCCAAAAAGGATGTTGTTCACTCCACCCCAAAAAGATTGTGTTCACTGCACCCCACAAAGTTTGTGTTCACTGCACCCCAAAAAGATTGTGTTCACTGCACCCCAAAAATGATTTTGTTCACTGCACCCCAAAAAGGATTTTGTTCACTGCACCCCAAAAAGGATGTTGTTCACTCCACCCCAAAAAGATTGTGTTCACTGCACCCCAAAAAGATTGTGTTCACTGCACCCCACAAAGGATTTTGTTCACTGCACCCCAAAAAGATTGTGTTCACTGCACCCCAAAAAGGATGTTGTTCACTGCACCCCAAAAAGGATTTTGTTCACTGCACCCCAAAAAGATTGTGTTCACTGCACCCCACAAAGGATTTTGTTCACTGCACCCCACAAAGATTGTGTTCACTGCACACCAAAAAGGATTGTGTTCACTGCACCCCAAAAAGATTTTGTTCACTGCACCCCAAAAAGATTGTGTTCACTGCAGCCCAAAAAGATTGTGTTCACTGCAGCCCAAAAAGATTGTGTTCACTGCAGCCCAAAAAGATTGTGTTCACTGCAGCTCACACACAGAAAAATGGATGTGGATCACTGACACCTGCCTATCTCCAATCCCACACCACACAGCAATATCGATTGTAGTTTGTAGAACACAGTTTCCCTAAAATTCAGCAGACTCTGTCCCTAACAGGATTGAGAAGAGATCGTAGATCAGGATTGAGTGCAGATTCACCCCACCCCCCACACAGCAATATCGATTGTAGTTTGTAGAAGACACTGACCCTATAATTCAGCAGACTCTATCCCTAAAATGCCTACAACTCGCCCTGCCTAAACACTCCGACCTGTCCCTCAATTCTATCCGGACACAAATGGTTTTTTCCTGCCTATCTTTCCCTAATCAGCAGCCAGCACATTGATGTGTGCTCTGTCCCTTAGCTAAGCAGCAGAATGACGCTGCTGCGGCGGCTGCCTCGAACTTATAAAGACTTGGTCACATGCTTCAGACGGCCAATCACAGCTACTAAGACATTTGCAGGCATGGCTGGGATGGCTTAAGGCACACCAGTTAAACGATTGTTGATTGGCTGTTGAAAGCCCGCCATGAAAAGAGCGCCAAAGCATGCAAAACCCGGAAATAAAACGACCGAACACGGATTTTTACCCGAACATACAGTAAAGTGTCCGTGTCCGTGTTCGGGTAAAAAAAATCCAATTATTCGGTACGAACACGAATAATACAGTCCGTGTTCGCTCAACACTAGTAAAGAGCCATTCTTGATATTTATCAAGATAGGGTGATTTTATGTCCTCACCCAGATTTTTGGCCCAAGGTAGTGTCTGCCTTTAATTTGAATCAGTACATTACTCTACCTTCTTTTTTTCCAGATTCTCACTCAGAGGAGGAAAGGTTATTGCATTCTCTTGATGTAATGCGTGCAAAACAAAAGTTTTATTTACAGGAAACCTCTCCAATTCGTAAGACCGAGAGCTTGTTTGTGCTGCCAGAAGGCCCCAGAAAGGGCTTGGCAGCATCAAAATCTACGATTTCTTGTTTGATTTGCCAGGTTATTACCCAGGCCTATGGTTTAGTAGGAAAGGTTCCACCTTTTCCTGTAAAGGCACATTCTACCAGAGTAGTAGGTGCCTCTTGGGCACATCGCCATCAAGCCTCTATGGCTCACATTTGCTAGCCTGCGACCTGGTCTCAGTGCATGCGTTCACTCGTTTCTATAGAGTGGATGTTTGGACCCAGAAGGAGTCTGCTTTTGGCCGCATTGTGCTGCAGGCGGCGGTGTAATCCTTCTTTTAGGGTCAGATGGCGGTATTTTTTTGTGTCTCCCTCTCCTCAGATGCATTGCTTTGGGACGTCCCATATGTTATGATTTATGGCTCTGTGTCCCATGATGTAGGAAATGATAAATGGATTTTTAATTCATACTTACCTGTAAAATCAATTTCTTGAAGTACATCATATCACCAAATTGTGGAAAAACCCTACCTCTCCAGAATTACTAGATTTTGTTAGGATGGTCCAATCCCACTGTACATAACTACTGTTGTTAACTACAGATAGACACTTTTTTTTTTCACAATAAAATGCTTTATTGAAAAAAAAGATAAGTTACAAGTTTCAATAACAGAATGGAGAAATATCAATCCACAGAGATCATGAGTCTCATATCTTAAAATGCTACATTTATGGAAGTCTTTGTCCCACTGGTGTAGCCAACCACTGGTATAGCCATGTGAAGCATAATACCACCAATGTGTTGACCAACCTATTGTATTTTCCATCTCCTTGCTTCTTCGAGACATGCTATCCTCTTATACTGTATGATTGTTAAAACTGATAACAACTGCATTTATACAAGAAATGTATCTGTGTCATTGTAACGATATTGTGTATACATGTGCTAACTTCGTGTCTTGAGCCCTTATTTCTTGTATTAAATTGTTAAAAGTTCAATAAAAATTATTGAAAAGAAGAACACCATCGGGGGAATTCATCAAAACTGGAGCATCCACAATCTGGAGCAGCTGTGCATAGCAACCAATCATCGTTTTACATATTACATAGTTGGTAAGGTTGAATAAAGACATCAGTCCATCCAGTTAAACCTTTTATCTTTCATTTTCAAAGCTTAACTGAACAACTAAAAGATGATTGGTTGCCACGCACATGCTCCAGATTCTGGCTGCTCTAGTTTTAATAAATTCCACCCCCCCTTTCTCCCCACCATGTGAATAAGGTCAACCAAAAAAAAACATATACCAAAAGAAGATTTCCTTCTAGTGCTTTGTAGGTCAGCCTTGTTGCAGTAATGGTTGGAAACATGCACAGACACAATTTTATTCCCACTAGTGCCCAATCAATTGTAAGCAGGAGGGTTGCGACAAATTATTCTGGGTGTTTATTTTGGGAGGTCAAATCATTTGCTATTATCAGTTCCTCATAGCTTTCTAAACTTAGACCTAGACTAAGAGTTCTTTCCCCACATCCACCAATGATTTAATCGTTGGTAGTTGAGATGAACTAACCTCAGTCCTTGGGTCCAGGTCACTCTATTGATCCTGTCACTGACAGCAACTTGCAACGAACAGGGTCTCTAGGAAAGCAAAAATTCATCTGTTTCTACAGTTTTACTCTTTTCTGGCTGGACCAGTGGGTTTTTGACCCACCATTGCTTCTGCACTGTTCTCTTTTTGGTGAGGGAGATTGGGAAACTTTTTGTCTAGCAAGGGAGCATTGCTGTGTGGCCAGGTGACTGTTCTTTATAGCATTCTTGTTACTGGCAAGTGGCAAGTTGCTGCCAGCGGAGACAGGATTTCCACACTGATTGCTAGTCCAACGTGACCTTGTATGGCTTCATTTTGAAAATGTAGGTTGCCTGGCCATTTCTGGCTTCAATATTTCTGAGTCACCACTCTAAAACACATAGGTTGGGAAAAGTCAGTGTTCCTAATCTCTATATATTGTGCCAAAACAGTAACTCAGAAAGTGTTGGATTGAATGTATTAGCAGACAGACATATTTTAAGAAAGAGACTAAAGCCCCGTACACACGCGTCGAAAATTGGCAAGGAATTTTCCGGCAACGTCCGATCTGCCGATTTTCAGCTTGTTAGTATGATGCTTCTGACAACCAACTCCGACTTTTCGGCTGAAAAAAATCTGGTGTGCAGACTATAAAATTTTGTTGGCTGTCAACACAACGGCCGATTTTCGTGCAGTCAGTACAGATTTCGACAGGGAAAAATCTGATGAGCAAGTCTGGGCATGCTCAGTGAAGAAAAAACACTAAGAAAACAAACCAACACATGACATCACTTCTGAAGTAGAATTTTGTTGGCCGAGAAAATTCATGTGCAGTCTAGGCACATTCCAACCAACAAAACACAACTTGGACAAAAGTCGGATGATCGGTCGGCCGATAATTGTTGCGTGTGTACAAGGCTTTACATTGACATCCTACATCGGTTTCTTTTATACAGCTCTTTCATTAAAAATGATAGATATATATAGATTGAGCACAGGTGTCTTTCTTAAGTTGAATTTATTAGATCTTCAATCACATTAAAAAGGCAGTCACAATGGCACAAATAAACTAATTCTAAGATGGCTACAATATCTTCTTAAAGGAGCTATATTACTTATGCATACAAGTAGAGTTTTGTGGAGTTCTTCTTAAACAAGTGACACTTCATCACGTAACTTCTCTATGTAAAGATTATCATTTTATTGTATCAATTATCATGGATTGTATTAACACATCAGGTTCCACTTTGAGAGCTTCCAACAGTTCCAAGCCATGATGTTTGCTATGGAAGAGATCAACCAGAACCGCAATATTCTTCCCAATGTGACACTAGGCTTCCAAGCTTTGGATTCCTGTGACACTCTCCGCCTGGACCTCGGAAGCTCTTTACAAGTCCTAAGTGGGACCAAAATGGCCATCCCCAACTACAGGTGTGTTCCCGACATTCCTCTAGCAGCCATTATTGGACCAGCAATTTCCACGCACTCAATTTTATTAGCCCATATTCTAGGACTCTACAAATACAATCAGGTACTTTTGTTTTGCAGATGTGTTTCCTTATTATAATCACTGAGTTTTTAATTGATCCTTCAAAGCATGTTTGCATTTTATGGCAAGTGTTCAAAGTGACACGAGGATAGCAGTGACATCTCTGCCCAAATATGATCACCAGCCATACAGTATTTGGGCAATGACTTTGACCAAATATGGTCATGGCCATACTTGTTCATTGGTTTCACTACTATCTCTTCCCCCTCCCTTTAATAGCTCAGGGAGTTGTCATTTAGCTAGGAGTGCTGTCAGGATCTGCTGTGTGTACGGGGTCCAAACAAGTAGGGGTGATATGTAGCTCTTACTCATTCACATGGGGGAAGGTATCTGGGTGCTTGCCTACTTATTTTTTAATAGGGTTTCCAGATTCCTATAAGCCCCCACCCAGGGGTGGACTGGCAACTCATGGGGCCCCTGGGCAATCAGAGAACATGGGGCCCCCTGTGTCCACACTCAAGCCACACAAAGCCCCACCTACAAATTGCAGCTCAGCCACATAGAGTGGGCATTTAAATATCTACCACAGCATAGCCTGCATGGAAGTTCCTGGCTTCTTTCTGTAGCGTGTAGCCTCTCATGGGGCCCCCTACTGACCCTGGGCCCTCGGACAGTGCCCTAATCCCCGAATGGTCAGTCCGCCCCTGCCCCCACCCACAAACTCTCAAAACAACCGATCCAGCCACCCCTTCATGTTGAGGTATTTTTCAGGTGGAGGCCAAAGGGGAAATCTCATTTGCTGGCAATTTAAAAATATTTGTTAAATGTAAATCTCAGTGGTTCTAAAAAAAATCACTGCTCCCACTGCTCCTTCTTTTTTTAAATATTGCAATGGTACATTTTTTCCAGGTGAGTGCCCACCCCCATATTATTTTTGACACCCCTTCCTTTGCCTACTATCCCAGAAAATGTAATTTTTTTATTTGAAAGGGCAGTTTGTCCTATCCCCAGTTTTAACCATTCCTCACTCTGTGCAATGGCATAAATGTTCAGACAGTGGTAAAGGACACACCCAGAATGTTATTAATTAATTAAAATATTCCTGAAATGGATAGACAATTTTGCCTTACAATTCAAAACAAAGAAATTGCACGTTTGATATACAGCTAGAATTTTTTATTCATAACAGATTAGTCATTTTTCCACAAGCTATCTACTTGGTGATCGTAGAAAATTCCCATCCTTCTTCAGGACCGTTCCAAGCGATGCCTTTCAATCTGCTGGACTAGCAAATCTGGTGCTGTATTTTGGTTGGACCTGGGTCGGTCTGCTGGCTTCAGATAGTGATTATGGTCAGCAAGGAATCCAATTGGTTAAACAAGAATTACTAAAGGGTGGCGCATGTGTGGCCTTCACTGAGAACATAATTATGAATGATCAAGAACGCAATGCGCGACATATTGTCAAGATCATGCGAGCATCAACAGTTAAGGCCATTGTTGTGTTCTCTACCGACATTGAACTCTTTGCTATCCTAGATGAGATGCTGAGGCAGAATGTTACGGACAAGACATTTGTGGCCAGTGAAGCTTGGTCCACAACAAGTATACATTCCATTGAAAAATACTCAAAACTCTTGGCTGGCACTATTGGTCTTGCATTCTACAGTGGAAGCATTCCAGGACTTAATAAGTTTCTCTATGCTATCCATCCCTCCATGTCCTTGGATAGTCCCTGGATAAAAATGTTTTGGGAAGAAGCCTTTGACTGCAAATTTATTACAGATAGAAATGTTATCGATGTTTTGGACTCTGCATTTAGAGAGTGCACAGGAGAGGAGAGTTTAGAAAATGTTCAAAACAGTTTTACAGATGTCTCCAATTTAAGGACCACATACAATGTCTACACAGCAGTCTATGCAGTGGCCAAAGCTCTGGAAGATTTACAAAACTGTGTTTTGCAGGAGGGGACATTGTCATCAAGTCTCTGCGCAGATATCTACCATTTCAAGCCTTGGCAGGTAATTTAATGCAGGAATCTTCTTAGAAGGGAATTAAACCGTATGGCCAAAAGTTTGCAGACCCTGGACCATCACACCTTTACGTATGTGCTTGTTGGGCATCCTATTTTAAAACTATAGTCATTAACCACTTAAGCCCCGGAAGATTTTACCCCCTTCCTGACCAGGGCCTATTTTGCGATTCGACACTGTGTAACTTTAACGGACAATTGCGCTATGGTGCGCCACTGCACCCAAATGAAATTGACGTCCTTTTTTTCCCACAAACAGAGATTTCTTTTGCTTGTATTTGATCACCTTTGCGATTTTTTGATCATGCGCTATTAACAAAAAAAGAGCGACAATTTTGCAAAAATAACAATATTTTTCACATTTTTTTATATGAAATTCCCCCCAAAAAAATGTAAAAATCAAATTTTTTTAACATTTCAGGCCAATTTGTTTTCTGCTACATATGTTTGGTAAAAAAAATTGCAAAAAGCGTATTTTGATTGGTTTGCGCAAAAGTTATTGCGTTTACTAACTAAGAGAACGATTTTTGGCATTTTTATTGTTTTTTTTGTAACGAGTAATGGCGGCGATCTGCGATTTTTTTTTTTGCGAGACTGCGACATTGCGGCGGACAGATCGGACCCTTGACTGACATTTTTGACACTTTTGGGGATACCAGTGACATTACTACAGTAATCAGTGCTATACATATGCACTGTTACTGTAAAAATGACACTGGCAGGGAAGGGGTTAACTTTATTAGAGAAGGAAGGGTTAAGTGTGTCCCTAGGGGGGTGCTACTAACTGTGATTGGATGTGGCTAATGATGTAACAGCAAAGATCTACGGTCCTACATAGCAGGACCATATGATCTCTGCTGTTACACAGGGGAGAATGACAGGCGGCTGTGTTTACATTAGCCGCCTGCCTTTCTCCCGGTGTAACCGACGATCGCGAGTGAGCGGAGGACATCGGGTCCGCTGCTCATTCGCGCGGGGGGGTCCCTGAGCGAGCGGGAGCGCGCCTCCGGCGGCGCGCGCTCGCTCCCTAGAGCCTCACAGGCTAAGCGACATAGACCTACGTCGCTTTGCCTGTGAGGGGCTGACTGCCAACGTAAATAGTCGTTAGGCAGTCGGCAAGTGGTTAATGTGGAGTAGGCTTTACCAACTTCCCGTTTTCCAAAAAGGGTTTCTGCAGAATTTTGGAGCGTGTCTGTGGGAATTTGGGTCCATTTACCCAAAAAAGCATTTGTGAGGTCAGGTACTGATAATAGATGAGAAGGCCTGGTACAAAATCAGCGTTCCAACCAGTGGCGGCTGGTGCTCAAAATTTTTGGGGGGGGGGGGCGCAAAAAGAAAAATGTAATAGGTATTGCTTCGCGGCAAAAAACGCGGTAAAAAAATTGCATGACTTTGAGGTCATGGTACAGGCATGGCACAGGTGATGGCATAGGCATGGCACATGTGATGGTATAGGCATGGCACAGGTGATGGCATAGGCATGGCACAGGTGATGGCATAGGCATGGCACAGGTGATGGCACAGGTGATGGCATAGGCATGGCACAGGTGATGGCATAGGCATGGCACAGGTGATGGCACAGGTGATGGCATAGGCATGGCACAGGTGATGGCACAGGTGATGGCATAGGTGATGGCATAGGCATGGCACAGGTGATGGCACAGGTGATGGCATAGGCATGACACAGGTGATGGCATAGGCATGGCACAGGTGATGGCATAGGTGATGGCACAGGCATGGCACAGGTGATGGCATAGGCTTGGCACAGGTGATGGCACAGGTGATGGCATAGGCATGGCACAGGTGATGGCACAGGTGATGGCATAGAGATGGCACAGGTGATGGCATAGGCATGGCACAGGTGATGGCATAGGCATGGCACAGGTGATGGCACAGGTGATGGCATAGGCATGGCACAGGTGATGGCATATGCATGGCACAGGTGATGGTTTAGGCATGGCACAGGTGATGGCACAGGTGATGGCATAGGCATGGCACAGGTGATGGCATAGGCATGGCACAGTTGATGGCACAGGTGATGGCACAGGCATGGCACAGGTGATGGCATAGGCATGGCACAGGTGATGGCATAGACATGGCACAGGTGATGGCACATGTGATGGCATAGGCATGGCACAGGTGATGGCATAGGCATGGCACAGGTGATGGCACAGGTGATGGCATAGGCATGGCACAGGTGATGGTACAGGCAGGGCACAGGTCGGCTTCACTTACCTTCTGATGGTGGCGGGATGGCGGGATTCCGGGAACCGAGACGAGCAGCGCGGACGTCCTCCTCTTCAGTCTTCTGTCTTCTGGTCCGGGCGGCGGTAAGGAGATCGGGCGGTGACGGTGCGTGACTGACGCACGCACCGGCACCGCCCCCATTGCGAGTCAGCGATGTCCTGGATGATGATTGGTCCAGGCTGGAGACTGGACCAATCACAGCCAGGATATCACGAAGGTGGGGGTGGCGCAGCGCTTTTGGCTGCGCCCAGGTTACGCCCCCAGAAGGCAGCCAATCGGCGCCTCTTCTGGGTCGTAAACCCCACCCCCCCTCCATATCCACCAGGCCGAGCGCATAGGACTGCGAACCCAAATTTTTTTTTTTTTTCAAAACTTTATTTTTTTTTTTGTCATTTTTTTTTTCTATTTTTTTTCTTTTTTTTAGGGGGGGGCGGCACTCCGGCGCCCCCTATGCACGGGCCGCCACTGGTTCCAATTAATTCCAAAAGTATGTAGTTGGGTTGCAGTATAGGCAACTTAAGTTCCTCCACATCAAAGTCATCAAACCATGGTGTTTATTTACTAAAGGCAAATCCACTGTGCACTATAAGTGCACTGCAAATGCACTTGGAAGTGCAGCCGATGTAGATCTGTGGGGAAGATCTGAAATGAGGGGAAACTCTGCTGATTTTTATCATCCAATCCTCTGCAGGCAAAAATGCTGCTTTTTATTTTTCTTGCATGTCCCCCTCAGATCTTGTACTGTACTTCCAAATGCACTTGTGGTGCACAGTGGATTTGTCTTTAGTAAGTAAACCCCTATTTTTTTAAAGAAAAAACATAGAGGGGCACCAGACTACGTGCAGCATTAGTGGTAATCCAATTTATTAAAACATGAGACAAATGGCGGTTCTCATTGTAAGAGTCAAGCAGGCATATATTGAGTGCTAAGTCCATCTTGGGGCTCTCCCGAGTGATCCTGGATGGCAGAAGCCACAAATTCACTGGAGCTATGTAGGTGGTTGTCAGCAGAAAGCGGCCCATCAATGCTTAACCAGAGTGGAATGCAAGATGGCACCAGACCGGACGTAACGTCACTCCAAAAGCTGTGCTGACACAAAAGGGGCAGTAACACAATTCGAAGGTTCCGCTTCTTCTTCTGACCTGATTATATAAAGATAAATATAAAACAAAATTAAAAGCCAGTTAAACTATGTCTTTATGAAGCTGGCTTTATGCAACTCAGTAATTTAGAGGGTATCCACATATTTTTGGCCATTTAGATCAGTGGTCTCCAAACTGCAGCGTGGGGGCCAGATATGGCCCTTTGCTTGCTTCTATCCAGCCCTTGGGGCATATCCCCCCCCCCCACTGTCAGTGACACTGACACCGACAATGGGGCACTATTCCTCCCATTGATACCAACGATGGGGTACTATTCCTCCCACAGACTCTAATGATGGGGCGCTGTTTTTCCCATTGATACCAACAATGGAGCTCTATTCTTCCCACTGACACCAACCATGGGCCACTTCTCCTCCCACTGACACCAATGATGGGGCATTATTCTTCCCATTGTTACCAACAATGTGGCACTATTACTCCCATTGATACCAATGATAGGGCACTATTACTCCTATTGATAACAACAATGGGGAACTATTACTCCCATTGATGCTAATGATGGGGGACTATTCCTCCCCATAATAACAATGATGGGGCATTGTATACTCCCACTGACGTCAGGACATTGTCCACTCCCACTGGCCACAGTTCAGCCCCCTAAAGTTGGAAGCACAAAATACTGGCCCTTTGTTAAAAAAAGTTTGGAGACCCCTGATTTAGAGTATGTTTCAAATCAAAACCTATTTGATTAAAAATAATATAATATATAAAGCTATACAAAATAAAATGACAACATTGATTCCAAAACTTTTGAAATGTCACCCTATAAGGGTCTGTATCAAGTCAATAAATAATACTTCAATAAGTTAATAAACAAGGCTATAGAAGTGTTGTACGATATTGGAATAGCATAACAGTTACTTTAATGTTAGTTAAAGAAATACTGTAATTTTATCTTTGAGGAAAAAGTGGTAGCGTTTGTGCAAAAAGCTCCCTATCCACTCCATCCTTCTATACTCCCCTTGCCAGCGCACCCCACTGTTTCTTCTGCCTTATCCGGCAGTAAAATACCCAGTGTTGGCTGGTTTTGGACACTAAGGGGAGTGGTGATATCACAACTTCAATCACGTGACAGTGCTTTGGCTTAGTTTTTGACCTAGACACTGTCACATATAAGGAGTTCACATGATTTCCCATACCTGGAAATGCTGCATATTTTTACTTGTTGAGGTGAAATAAAAGACAGAGAAGTGCAAACTAAGTGGGCATCAGTGAGTTGAGGTATGGAGGATCATTTAATTTTCTCCTTTTTTTTCTGACTTATGTAGCAGTGGGAATCCAAGCAGCCAGTCACAATGCCTGAGTGCTGTCATGTAGAGCAGATGAGAAGGTCCTTAGCCTTGTCCAAACTCTGACTAGATTGACTTGGAACTCTCTTTGAATAGAATGGCAACACAGAAAGCAGAAAATAACTAATATAGTTACACTGTAAGAGTATCTTTAATTAAAATACTAATGAACAGATTCCTTACTTTGTAGAGAACTAAAATATTTTGATACACATTGATTTATGTAGGACATCCTTCTCTTTCCCAGCTCCTGTATTACTTAAAGAAAGTCCATGTGAGCCTGAGTAATGGGAATGAACTTTATTTTGATGAGAATGGAGAACCCCCTGCAGTCTATGACATTGTAAACTGGCAGCTGAGCCCAGAAGGTGGCATACGGCAGGTTAAGGTTGGCAGTTATGATAGTGCCGCAGCTCCTGGCCAAGTACTCACCATCAACTCAAGCCAATTGTATTGGGATTCTAAAGATAATCAAGTAAGAGTATTATAATTAATGCAAAATGTGTGTAGACAGCTTGAGGGTAGGTTGTTACCATAATACCTGAGTTTATGCAAAAAGAAACCCCCTAATTAATGGGACTTTAAAGGTAACCATGAAAAAATCTTAAGTATAATTTTTATAAAATTTGATTTTATTTTGAATGAAAAGTGAAAATAAAGATGTCATCATAACATCAAAAATTATATAAATTCATAATCTTGATTATCATACAGTTGATACAATACAATCATTGGTGCATAAATACGCAGTACTGTTGGAGGGGTGTCAGACAGAGTCCAACGCGTTTCAAAATCTGTTAAGTACACAATTCTTCCTCAGGGAATCTGCATACACTCCTGTAAAGTATAATTTGGTATAAATTATCAGTCCCAAACAAGGGCATACATAGAATATTACAAAACTTGAAGAAAAATATGCATCTGCGATTAAACCCTCCCATAGTGTTGCCTGGGATCACTCCCTTCTCCCCCTCCCAAGGGGTGTGTGAAGCCCCTCTGGTGGTTTCCCACTTACGGAGCCCATAGCATCCCATGAAGAACCCCTAAGTAGAGGATCTAATCCAATGTGAGCCACGTACCTGCAGCAATAGCACCTCATGGAATCACTACCCGAGGATTTCAAGAACCTCCCAGATTTGAAAGCTAGAGTCAGGTATATTGTGAAGATTTCTTTGACCTATGAATGGTGGATATATCATATATAGAGCATTTAATAAGGGGGAATAAAACATTCATTTATTGATTATGTATAGGAGTAAATAATCACCAGTGAAGACCCGTCGATGTACTCCTGCCACTTTCTCATGTGGCAGAGGTACATCGAGGACATCTTCCTGGTGTGGGACGGCCCGGTGGAACTTTTGGAGGAGTGCCTCCAAAAACTTAATGAGAATGACATGAATTTATTCTTTACAATGAAATATGATACCAACTCAGTAGACTTTTTGGATATAACTATTTCAAAAAACAGCGACGGCCATTTATCTACGACTCTTTTTAGAAAAAGCACAGCAGGGAACACCCTGCTTCATGCAGAAAAGATCTATCCCCTATTCCCAATATTTAAGGATAAAAATAAACTGTTCCTCAGAAAGTGATTTTATTATTAAAGCAAAAGAACTAACAGTGAGACTTCTAGAGAGAGGGTACTCGAAAACCTGCCTCCGAAAAAACTATAATAGAGTGAGAGCCTTGAAAAGACAGGATCTACTCTTTAAAACCCAGAAACAGGAGGTACCACCATCTAAGAATCCTCCTAGACTCATCTTAAACTACTCCACGAAACATGAGAATATTTTTAAAATCCTAAAAAAACATTGGGAAATACTTAAAGAGGATCCCATCCTCAAACAGATTATAACACCTTCCCCAGCCATTACCTATCGTAGAGCGACCTCTATGAAAGATAATTTGGTACAGAGTGAATATAGGGGGGCCAACAGAGAGGACCCATGCCGCGAGAGGGGTACCTTCCCCTGCGGCAACTGTGACCAATGTAAGGTTATTGTTAAGTGCAAAACAGCTATACTACCCAATGGTGAAACATTTCACCCAAAGCATTTTGTAAATTGCAAAACCAAGGGAGTGGTATATTTAATGCGCTGCGAGTGCAAGGCATTTTACATCGGCAAAACGAAACAAGAACTGGGTAAACGCATTAACAAGCATATGCAAAGTCTCAACATTGGGGACCTTTATTTACCTCTGGGCAGACATATGGCCATCACCCATAAATATAGAACACCCAGGGTGACTTTTTATGCTCTGGAACGTGTTCATGTTCCTGCCAGGGGGGGTGATTGGAACAAGCAGCTACTCCAGCGCGAAATGCGCTGGATTGATAGGCTTGGGGCAACCACCCCCCCTGGCCTAAACTAGACAGAGAGCTATAGACCCTTTTTGGAGGGCTTCTCCTCGGGGGAAAACGGATTAGTGTTTTCCCCTCCCTCTTTTATCAAATCAGATATTCTTCCATAATGGCATTTAACAACTGGCATTTAGGATGATAAAACCTTATTTTCTGGGATATAGGGGGTAACCTAGTTGAGTGGTGATTTGTTGACTAACTTTTGTAATATATACCAGACAAATTGAGGGGCTATATGCCCCCTATGGGGGCTGGGATGAGAGGTTCACCCTTATCTCATTCCCCATTTTTAGGCTCTTCTGTTGTCCCGTCATTGGTTCCATATAGCATTCTAGGACCCCTGGAAATACATCACTCCTGAATGATGGACACAATGATAACCATAAAGCCATTTGAAATGTATTTGATGACATCTCAATATGGGGTTAAAGCATTTGTTATATGTTCATAAATGAAATATGTGTAAAAAATTGTGTGATCACTTAAAGACACTATGTAAATGCATTATGCGATTCATCTCCTCCAGGTTTACTGGGATCCCAACAGGGAATTTAACCACCTGATTTCCCCAGTGGGGATTTCCTTTTTTCCTGTCCCCCTGAGTCCCACACACCCCCCCCTTTCCTCTCCTCCTTTGTCAGCATGTCCCCCAGCATATCTTTCTGCACCTCTGGCCTGGTATTCCAACAATAGGCAGGAATCATCTGCCTTGGGGCTTACCCAGTGAAAAGCCCAGCACGGGTAAGACTTCTCCAATGGAGGTTTATAATACTTTAAACCTCCAACCATCTGGAGAACATTGCGTTTTTGGGATGATTACACCTGGGTGCATTTTTGCTCCAGCGATATCATTCCTGTACCCCTAAAAATTCCTTTTAGGGGGACACGCATATACCTGTGCCTGGGGTGTTCATATTCCTTTTTCCCCTTTTGAGATGAGCCAAATGACCGTCCTATATATCAAATATACTAGAACTATTTATTGACCAATATAACAAATTACTTCGCTTTCAGGCTAATATATAGTCGTTTTAATACTAAACAAGTGGATTACTACTCTTTACAAGTATTCTTTTCTAAAATAAAGATAGAAGAAGATCGGCATTATCGCACTACCTCTGTGTACTATAAGATGACTTGTAAACCCTGGGCGGAAGTACACGAATGCCCCTTAGAAGTAAGGGCAGAAGTGACGCTACCGCCGATCTCGCGGGAGTTCCCATGCGAAGTAATGGCCGGAAGTGATGTCATGAATCACAGAGGCGGAAATGATATCACAATGGATCCCGCGAGATTTTTCGCGGGATCCTCAGGTCATTTGTTTCCTTTATAAGGGGGACACCGAGAGTCAGCAAGGAGAGTCATCTCTCCTGGGCACTACGGGACGGTTCGTCCGTCTGAACACTTTGGACCTGCATCAATAGTGAGTACTGCAAACGCTCTGGGGAATATTTATACCTTGGCTATTTCACCAAATGGAGGTTTTAAACAGGGGGTCCTTCTTTTGGTCTATAGGGGAAACATCACCAACACAATTGTCTAGAGAATCAAGAAACTACTGAAGATATTCTCTCTCTCTGCTTAGATATTTCCTCTCTAAGCAAACATATATCAGGAATAGATACAAGCATGATAATGTGATCGTAAGTAACAATAATATTTTAATAAATGATATCTCTAGAAAATTGACAACTACTCAATAGTAATATGCAAATGTCCTCTTGATAGACTATAGGTAACTAAGAACTTATAGGATCCACAACCCTATCGGGCATGAACTCCCTCTAAATTCCTGATTTATGAGTAAAACTGTCTGTGAAACTTCATCTGTTTCTGATTGATTGGCAAGGTAAGAATGATCAATTAAGAATAAATAAAAAGCTTTCCCTCTCTCCTCCATTAACCCTTTGCTAGTGGCTTCATAGCTTCCATCTCTGTTTTTTTAACAGACTGTCAATGCCCTAGGTTTTAAGGAGATGTACAACTTTGAGGGCAATCCCTCTGAATACCCGTTTTAACCTTTCTGTCATAATATTGAATATCATCATAACAGGTGAATCTCCTTTACTCCTATACATAATCAATAAATGAATGTTTTATTCCCCCTTATTAAATGCTCTATATATGATATATCCACCATTCATAGGTCAAAGAAATCTTCACAATATACCTGACTCTAGCTTTCAAATCTGGGAGGTTCTTGAAACCCTCGGGTAGTGATTCCATGAGGTGCTATTGCTGCAGGTACGTGGCTCACATTGGATTAGATCCTCTACTTAGGGGTTCTTCATGGGATGCTATGGGCTCCGTAAGTGGGAAACCACCAGAGGGGCTTCACACACCCCTTGGGAGGGGGAGAAGGGAGTGATCCCAGGCAACACTATGGGAGGGTTTAATCGCAGATGCATATTTTTCTTCAAGTTTTGTAATATTCTCTGTATGCCCTTGTTTGGGACTGATAATTTATACCAAATTATACTTTACAGGAGTGTATGCAGATTCCCTGAGGAAGAATTGTGTACTTAACAGATTTTGAAACGCGTTGGACTCTGTCTGACACCCCTCCAACAGTACTGCGTATTTATGCACCAATGATTGTATTGTATCAACTGTATGATAATCAAGATTATGAATTTATATAATTTTTGATGTTATGATGACATCTTTATTTTCACTTTTCATTCAAAATAAAATCAAATTTTATAAAAATTATACTTAAGATTTTTTCATGGTTACCTTTAAAGTCCCATTAATTAGGGGGTTTCTTTTTGCAGAGTATTATAATTATATATTATATATTTATATTTACAATAAAAAACAAGTATATGTTTATCAGTTGGGCTCTTCTACCTTTGCCTAAACGATGATGCATTATAGCAGACAACAAGTGCTTATACACATTTGGTGCTCAGTTGGAGGGATCGGATGACTAGAGCTCTTGTCTGTTCTTTCAAAGGCAGCCAACTATGGGTTTTGATTATTTCTCCAACCCCAAGACTGTTTGTATAGCATCTTTCAATAATAATCAAACATTTAATTTAAACCTTAACATACACCAAAACACCCCGGCCTGGTAAAGCATTTACGTTAATTTATTACAAGTGGTTACTTTTACCTTTTAAAGTTTTTGGAAGACATATTTGTGCATATGGATGGCTGAACACCAATGGTACCATTTTGAACAATATTTTGCTTCCCCTAGAGCCCTGGTAGCTGTTGAGAAAGGGTTCAACACGGAAGATGGTGTATCTTCCCTCCACTTTAACCCCCCAACCCAAATTTTAACTCTAACCCTAATACAACCCTTCCTTGGGACTGACTTAACCCCATGTTGAATATATTCACTTTCTGTGCTTCGATCTTCTGCCGCAACATTTAAATGTTTCAGGTCTTAGAGTCTGCAGACCAGGAGTCTTTTGCTCCAAAAGGAAATATTCTTATATGTCCAATAGAACAGGTCACTTTAGATCAAAAATCACATACTAAATTCATTCATTGAAAATTTCTCTAGGTCCCTCTCTCAATATGCAGCAAAAGTTGTCCTCCAGGGTTCTGGAAAGCAGCTAGACGAGGAGAACCGATCTGTTGTTTTGAGTGTGTACCTTGTCCTCTTGGGGAGATCGCCAACAAAACCAGTAAGTTAACTGCATAGATACATGCTCCTTCTAGATAGCGAAGGAGGCAAAGGCAAAGTATGTAAAAACAAGCCTCCCGTTTAATGCTCTAGACGCTTGTGAGAGCCAGGTTAACAACATGTACTGTACCTTCATCAAGTTTTTATTTCTGTCTCTGTCCTCACTGGTGAGATTCATCTTTTATAATTGTTCTGGTAACCATTGTCTTCAGAAGAAAGTGATGGGAAATTTAATTTATTACAGTTCTCACTGTAACAGAAGGTGATGAGAAATCAGCCAATGGGGACACCTGTTCCAATGACAACCGTCTAGGAAGAGAGTCTCTAACCATTCTCTCTGCTATCCAAAATTAAAAAAAGAAATGTTTTTTACTACATATATTTAAATACTGATGACAATTTATACAGCACCTTACATCTATATTGTACATTCACATCAGTCCCTGGCCAAGGCTTAGAATCTAACATCCCTAACCCACATTCATTCACATATATAGGGGCCAATTTAGACAGGTGCCAATTAACCTATTATGTAAACTCCAAGCAGGTATTGGTTGGGATTTGAACTGACAACACTGGTGCTGCGAGGCAGAAGTGAAGTGCTAAAGCCACTGTGCTAGAGACTCTCTTCGACTTTTTAAATTATATTCACAGTTCTTTAGAATATTTTTTGTCCTAATCTAGCTATATCAGGAGATTGTTTTACAATTGGGTTAAAGTGTATGTCTGAGCAAACAATTCTTGCTCAATCTGGCTTCTAACCTCCTCTTTGAAATGCTCTCGTTTATGCAATTGTTAGAAATCACGGGGTCCTGTACAGACTACCTGATGCCCTCCCCAGCCCCTGAAAAATCATAATGATATTTTCGCTAAAAATACACTATTACTACAATACTACCGGACACAAACACAACAAAACGTACAAAATTCCTCCAAAATCTAAAAGATGGAACTGTATTAGGTTATTAAATACAACTCTCTGTGTGTAAATTAGGTCCTGGGGCTCGTTCACATGTGCAAAATGACCAGTACAATCTGAATCACTATTTTTTTATGTGGCTGGAGCTGTGTGTAGGCAGTCTATGTTATGCTAGGGGAAGCAGCAGCTGTAAGAACACAGCCGCAGGTCCTAATTTGACAGGCATATGAGTGCCCCAAACACAGACAGTGTGCATCTGCTGTGTTTGTACAGCCACTACATCCCCATAGAGAATTAGGTGGCTACAGCCGCATGAAAAAACTTTTAATTCACACTGTATGGGTCAGAGAACCTGTGTGAAGGAGCCCTTTATTTATTTTTATTTTTTTTTACCATTTTTAAATGATTTTTTAAAATTCTTTTTTTTATGCTGTCAGGTTGGCTTGGATGAAATTTTAGGGGTCTAAACAGATCCCTGATATCTCATTTTGAGACAGAGGAAGGTATTAAGGGCACAGATCCCCCATCCTTTCTCTGCAACCTCAGTTGCACTGCAGATGAATAAAAAGCAAGTGCTCTGTACAGAGGCTCCGTGTTCAACACAGTTTACTGGGCTTCTGTTATAAACGAACACAGTGAGTGATAGGAAGCGATCACTTACTGTCACTCATTGTGTTCATTCAGAAAAGGAAGGGGTCAGTAAATATGACATTTAAAGCGGAGTTCCGGGCACAAAATCAATATTTTTTTTTGTGCCCATCCGCTAGTTCTGCATCACCTGAAAAGGAATTGGATAGTTAGGTTTTTATTTTTAAAACTCACCTTGTAATTGAAGATCGTAAATACTCACCTCAGGGTACTTCCTCCCTCAGCGCCGCGGCTCCGCTGTCACTTCCTGTCTCGCGATGATTCCTGGGAGCTGAACGTCATCGCTCCCAGGAATCAATGCGACGGCACCGGCCCGCTCCTTACTTCCGGGCGACGCCGCATTCCCCTGCTAAACAGCTTCTGGGCATGCCCAGAAGCTGTTTAGGAATGCGGCGCCACACCGGAAGTGACGAGAGGGGCCGGTGCAGGCACATTCTGGGAGAAGAAGACGCGGAAGAAGACGCAGAAGAGGACCGCGCCGACTTCAGCTGCCCACAAGAGAGATGGAAATGCTGTGGAAGAAATTTTATAAGTAAGTATTTCTTCTAAAAGGTAAGTGCGAACCGGGACAGATCAGAGGCTAGCCATTGTGGAATGTACTAGCCCTGACTGTCCCGGGGGTATGTTTGTTAAAAAATGACTTCTGTGCCCGGAACTCCGCTTTAATAACCCCCCCCCCCCCCAGCTGTCTATCATGAAACTATTCCACTGTGTGCCTGCAGCAGTCAGCGGGAGTAAGAGAAAGAGGACAGGGGCACAAGGAGGGCAGAGGTAATCATATCTTGGACAAGAGGGGGTAATTGGGGCAGTAGGGGGCAATAGCTAGAACCTATTCCCTGTATGGCTCTACCTTCAGCATCTGAAAGCTGACAGAAGAGAGAGGAGGAGAAGCCAGCCTTTAGCTGCTGCAAGGAGAGCCACACAGGATCGGTTTCAGTAATTGATTCCCCCTGAGTTCTACTCTACTTCTACTTCAGAACACCCTACTATGTTGAGGATGTAGCACCCTCCTAGGTGGGTGCTAAGAAAACCATAGGGAAGGCCCTGTCTGCTTATCAGGGGGGCCTGATTGTTCAGCTAGGCTGTCATGTGTTTTCAAGGTGTGCCTGTTGAGCTTAGGGAGTCTCCCCACTATGTCCAATGAGGGCTCTTATTGGACAGTGGAGAAAACCTGACCAATAGCACTTCAGGGCTTGTATCTATCCCAGAGGGCAGAAATTGCCGCAATGCATCCTGGGATGGAGTATAAGTCTGAGGGGGACACATGACAGGGCGTCTTTGGTGGGAAGCAGAGTCCCAGGAGGAGGGTGACGAATGTCTCTCCTCCTGTCAGCGTGAAGTGTCCTGGGCAGTCGGCCTAGAGGATGGAAGGTTGAGCTGAGCTGCAGAGAGGGATCCAGTGTGCTGAGGACCAAGTGGAGCTACTGAGCAGAGGTTTCCAGGAAAGCAGTGTCGTGAGTACTGTAAACTGCCCAGGGGTCTGCCTAGGATAGCGGACCACTCCAGAAAGTCAGAGGGATCCTGGAGCCAGCTAACCAGTAAAGAGGGCTTAGAAAAGGGGGAGCCAGTGTCTAAGCCCTGAAGATAAGTGTGTGAGAGAGGGTGCCAGTGTGGGCCCTGAAGCGTACAAGTGTTCAGCAGTGCAGCAGTGGTAAAGTAGCTACCTCAGCAAAGAGTGCCAAAGGTAGCTTCAAAAGGACTTTGAGTCACAAGGAGGTGATCATAAGTCAGTTTGGTGTTAACAGGCAGCAGGCCAGCATTAACCGGCATTGACAGGCATCAAGCCAGCATCAAGTCAACAGGCATTTTTCAGTTGTCCCCAGCAAATTGTGCATAGTTGAGCCACAGGAGTATCCCACTCGTCCCTTCTCCCATCCAAGTTCTAAATAAACCTAAAAACCCCAAAGATACTGGACTGGTCATTGTCTCAATGCTCACACTTGGAGAACATGCTTAAATGTGCTGTTGTTGTTAGGGGTAACCCAGGCGGACCCACAACCAGCACACCGGCGGCTGGGAATTCTGCTACATGAAGATAAAAAAAATAGGAGGTCCTTGATGATGCCCTGTGGGAGGGCGAAACGTGTTGATACAATTTCTGGTTCCAAGTCCTAACAATGTCATTTCCTGTTGTCGTGGACAGGGCCACTGATAGGGCAGTACAACCAGCCCTGTTGTACCGGGCCCGGGCTCTATCAGTCCAGCAGGGGGGCCCGGGCAGCTTTACAGTTGTTTCTGCTTAAATAAATAAAAAGGTTTTTCTAAACCATCTTCAACTTGTTTGTTTGTTGAGGGTAATTTCCTGGGCCCCCTCGGGTTAACATTAGGGGCCCAGCAGGAGATGTCAGCACTGAGCAGAGGAAGGACTTCTTTTCCTTTTTCGGGGGCGCAGGCAGACAAGCTTATGTGCTGCCATATAGTTCCGGTCACGGCCATCCACTGCCTATGTTTTCACTGGCGGAGTGATATTGTTCTACACTGCTCCCTCAGTAAGTTCCACGGACAGAGGAAGAGACTGATGTGAGGCAGGCTGGAGGCTGAGAGGGCACTGCAGGCTTAATCCGATGGCTGGGGGAGGTGCACAGCCTCACACACTGACTACCAAGGAAGGAAGGTACACTACACTCCCTGACTCCCCACTGTGTGCCTACCATCATAATGACGATCAGATCACAGCAGCTGCTCTGTCAGTGTCACATTGCTGTTGGGTGCTGATTTTGTTAACATTATGGCTGTACTGTGTTACAGATTGTAACACAGTACAGCCATAACAGAATCAGCAACCAACAGTGACACTGTGACAGAGGAACAGAGCAGCTGCTGTGCTCTGATCATTATAATGATGGTAATCATAAGCATGAGATGCTTGCTTACATCTCTGTTTGGAGGGCAGTAAATGGCTGAGCTGTGTTTTTAAGACCCCCAACAACTCCCCATAAGAATTATTTGCCCAAGCTTTCCACTTAGATCTGCCAGTCAATTTTTTGTGCAGACCTTTATGTAGATCTACAGAAATCCACTTACACCACACAGTGGATAGGGGTGGACTGGTGATGGCTCTATGGATGGACAGATGTAAATGGAAATTTGTCCATTTACATCAGGCTATGTTTGATCTGTCAGACAAGGACTGCTGTCTGTTTACATCCACCTACCTCTGGATATGTCCAGTTCCCAAAAAAAAAAAATGGAAAAGGACTGCATCCTTGTCTATTTTTCCAGACCTAAGCATGACAGATTAAACATAGCCTGATGTAAATGGACACATTTCCATTTACATCTGTCCATCCATAGAACCATCACCAGTCCACCCCTATCCACTGTGTGGTATACGCGGGCATAGACTGAACTGGCACAGATGTTTTAACACTGACATCTATGCCGAGAAGCTCCAGGTCAGCAGGGAATCCACTCACGGATCTCTTGCTAAGCAGATGTTTCAAAGAGCCCTTATGCTGGAAAGGTAGCGGGATGGAAAGTACATATGTCACAACTGCAAAGCTTTTTGCACAGCAAAAATTGTCCCCACTGGACCACCCACCATGTTGCCTACTGGCCACGATCCTATTCAACTGTTATCAGGATTTTGAAGTGGTTAAAACAGGTGCTGAAGAGGTGATACAATGCCTCCTCCCACCAGCCAAATGCTCTCTGAAGAGAGATCTGAATGCAGATCACTCTTCAAAGAGCAATGCTAGTGTGAAATAGCTCATACAGATTTTAAATAATTATAATTGCATGCTTCAGCTGATTTAAAGGCATCATAAATGTACCTTAAGGCTTCAAGGATAAGTTCACCTTTTAAAAAAAATAATAAATGCACATTTTTTTTGCAGTTAAAAAAATGTGCATTTATTTTGTTTTCTTTTGTAGCCTGTAAAGCGTTGCACCAGCAATCAGCAGATCCCTGGTGCCATGTAGGTCTTCTTCAGATCGTCAGTATATCTGTGTACATCCCGTATGGGCTTGCAGATACACTGACAGGAAAAAATCAAAGAACTACCACGGTGCTCCACAGCACCATTGTAGTTCTTTGAGAACTACAATGGTGGGGGGAGAGGCGGCTGCAGGATTTGGAACATGTTACATGTTCCACCCAAAATCGGGTGGTCAAGGTCAACTTATGCTTTAAAGAAAATCTACAGTATGCCTTAAAGTCAGCCGCAGCATTCTCATTAAAAAGGGATGATCTCAGGTTTGTTTGAAGCCTAGTCTAATCAAATTTTTAACAGGCAGGAGAAAAATAAATATCACTTGAGGACCAAGGCTGCATTTTGTTGATGTGGGTGGGGTTGGGGTGGGGCCCACTGAGGTGGGCGGGGTCGGGGTGGGGCCCGCTGAGGTGGGCGGGGTCAGGGGCCCCGCTTAGGTAGGCTGTACGGGGCCCCGTGATTTCTAACAGCGGCCCTGGTCGTGGAACACATTCTGGTTATGGCATTCCTGAAAGTTTCCTTGCACTTTACATGCCTGTTTTTATCCTCTGTCTTGTAAGTATATATTTTTACTGCACAATAAATATCAGCCTTACAGTACTTTACTATTAGCTCCAACTTTTATTCTGAATTTGGCGAGCATCCAGAATGTCTGAGAGCCACATTTGGGGAGATCTATATTGGATCCTTGTGACCTGCCATTCCCTATATCAGAGCCAAGGCTGTTTGACCCCCAGATTGAAAAGCTGGGAGCTCATTACCTCTGGAAAGTAGGGACATAGGAGGTGTGTGTGTCACATCACAGAGTGAGTTTATTTGGAGCACTTCAGCACTTATAGGAAGATTGGAGCACAAGAGCACTTTATATGGAGACAATATTTGTATATTAATTTTTACTGGACATTTTTGGACTCTTTTTTTGGTTTTATATATATTGTATATAGTTGCAAGCGCTGTATTTATTTATTTTCAAGTTCACTATAGCGCGAGTATATAGCTTATTTTCACATTCTCTATTCCAGCAGGTGAGGCAGGGCTGATAACACTGCTTGGAATTTCGGTACAGCACAGACAGCTGGAACAGGAGGTTATGAGCTCACCGGATTTATTGCAGATCAACTCTTATAGATAAATCCTTCAGAAATGTGGGCATATTGTGGAGATGTTTTTTTTTTTTAATTTGCCCAGACATATCATTTAAGATTTTTTTTGTGTAAAAATGCTTTTACACAACTGTTTTTTTTTTTATTGGGAACCACTAGGTAAACTGAATTCAATAATCTATGAGAGATAACAGATGCTTCCTCTATACACTAATAAACTGTTTCACTGAGCTTTTGTACTTTGTTATGTAGAATGTCAGAATTCTACTTATTGCATTAGTAAGTGTAAGTAAACTTCAATAATCTCAATTCTTTTTTTATTTAGATTCTGTTGATTGCATCAGATGTCCATGGAACCAGCGGCCAAACAGCCAAAAATCTGAGTGTCTGCCAAAATCCTTAGAATACCTCTCCTATGATGACCCGTTGGGAACAAGTCTGATGGTTATCAGTGCCATATCTTCTTTAGTCCCTAATTTTATTATAAAGCTTTTCGTTAAGCATAAAACCAGCCCAGTAGTAAAAGCTAACAATTATAATTTAAGTATTCTTCTTCTGATTTCCCTTTCCTTCTGTTTTCTCACCTCCTTGGCATTCATCGGTTATCCCCAACCTGAAAAATGTCTCTTTCGTCAGGTTACCTTTGGCCTGGTTTTTGCACTCTGCATCTCTTGCATTTTGGCTAAAACTATCATGGTGGTCCTTCTTTTTATGGCCACTAAACCAGGCAGCAGTTTGAAGAAATGGACCACTCCACGTGTATCCTACATGATCATTTTGCTAGGATCTTTGTTACAATTCATTTTGTGCACAGCCTGGTTATCCTTGGAACCTCCATTTCCACAATACAGCACACCGACTCAATCTATAGTCATCATCATTGAGTGCAACGAAGGTTCTTCCATTGCTTTATGGACCATGTTGGGTTACCTCTATGCCCTGGCCACCATTAGTTTTATTGTGGCCTTTTTGGCTCGGAGACTTCCTGACAGTTTTAACGAAGCCCAGTATATTACCTTCAGCATGTTGGCCTTCCTCAGTGTCTGGACCTCTTATATACCAGCATCCCTCAGTGCTCAAGGAAAATATATTGTAACAATGGAGATCTTTGCTATCTTGGCTTCCAGTTGGGCTGTGCTGATCTGCATGTTTTTGCCAAAATGCTTTATCATATTATTTAGACCTAATCTAAACTCTAAAGAGTATATAATGAGAAAAAAAAGACCGAGATGAGGACAAAAAAAAATGTAAACTAAAAGAAATGACTTGGAGTGAACCAAGAAAACAGTATGTTCCATATAAAGAATCAGCGATACATCAACTGAATGTATTTTCCTATTTCCCTTCCTTTATTTCCCAATTTGTGATGGACTCATGGTATTATTTTTATCACTACAAATGTCTGTATTACAATGCATTATGTGTTTAATAAATATTTAACTTTCCAATGCTAATTTCAATTATATTCCTGTTAGGTAGTTAACTCGTGACTTCTTTCCCCTTGGCATCTCCAGTAGCAAGTAGGGATGATCGAACTGTTCGGGTCCACCATCGGTTCGGCCCGAACATTGGGTGTTCGAGGTTCGGCCGAATTTACAACTTTTTGCCCAAAAAGTTCGGAATTCGGCAACCAGAACCGCCCAAAATGCAATGCTTCAGGAAATGGGCTTTAAAAGCCCGTGATTGGACCAGAACCATTAGTAAAAGCCAATTGAGGGGGCAGGAGAATGCTAGGAATGTGATTGGAGTGACTAGGGGGTCCCTAGACCAATCATTAGTGAATACGCCCCCCAGTATATAAGATCGCCCCCGCCATATTCCTAGCATTGTTATACTGGACATGGAAGAGAGTGGAAGCAGTTCTGTGAATTTTACTTTAAAAGTGTCATTTAGCTATTTTTAGTGTGAGGAAAGGGATGTCTAGTGTAGTTAGAGTGCTCCTTTACACTTTAGTTAGCTTCAAAAATTCAGTTTCTGTAGGGAAAGTGTTAAGTGTAAGGGGACCGTAGTGTAGGGTTAACTGGCAGTGACTGCTATGGCAGGGTGACAAAACCCTTCCATAGCAGGGTGACCGCTATAGAGAAATGATCATTTCTCTGAATAGCTTCGTAACTGGAATATGGCTTCTCACCAGGCAAGCATTTTTTATGCTGCAGGGGCTGCCACTGCCAGTGCTTTTTTGAGGACATGTTTGATGTCAGACATGACATCTGAACATGTGTATAGGGGGTATATATAGACATATATGTCTGAATATATACCCCTAGACATATATAGGTGTGATAGTAGCAGAAATAAATGCTTGCGCTAATGAAATCATTTACAGTAATATATTTCTGCTACTATCACACCTATATATGTCTAGGGGTATATATTCAGACATATATGTCTATATATACTCCCTATACACATGTTCAGATGTTTTGCCTGCCTCAAAGGAACCCAAAAAAATGCCAAAAAAACGCTAGCGTCAAAAAAAAAAATGCCCAGGTGTGTTTTTGCTGGCATTTTTTGGGGGTTTTTGGAGGCAGGCAAAACATCAGAACTTGTGCACAGTACCACTATACACAAGTTCAGATGTTTTTCCTGACTGCAAAGAACCCCAAAAAATGCCTGATATTAAACCGGGAGAGAAACTTACTACCTGTCCTGAAAGAAAGTGTTCTAATACAAACGATCTTTTTTTTTTCTGGTTCTGGACATGCTATAGAGCTGAAACTTCACATGCACACCTTTTTTTTTTTTTTTTTTTTTTTTAATTTTTCAATAATTGGCTTTTTTATCAAAAATGACAATTTTTAAGAACTTTTTTTTGTGTGATTTGGTGTCTGGGGGTCTAAAAGGTGTACCTGTGAAGTTTCAGCTCTGTAGCATGTCCAGAACCAAAAAAAAAGATCATATAGGTGTTAAAGTTAATGGAGGGTCCTGACCCACATCCCTGTTCTAATGAAAAATTATCTCTTTTTTTATGGTTCTGGACATGCTACAGAGCTGAAACTTCACATGCACACCTTTTAGACCCCCCAGATACTAAATCCAAAAATCTTTTTTTTTTTTTCAATAATTGGCTTTTTTATCAAAAATGACAATTTTTAAGAACTTTTTTTGTGTGATTAATAGTTAATGAGGCATGACCCAGAACCCTGGGCACTTTTTAGGGGCGTTTATTGGGTTTTAGGGCTTCAAAATGGTGTTTTTTGATTACCGAAGTTCGGGTCCCATTGATTTCAATGGGGTTCTGAAATCCAGGCCGAACTTTCGGGAAGTTCGGGTGTTCTGGTCGAACCGAACTTTTCAAAAGTTCGATCATCCCTAGTAGCAAGATCGATCTTCTCTTGCTCTGTTTCCTCCAGTCTTGTAGTTTTGAATGTTTACTCTCCTTTAATTGTCATACCCATGTAACTTCAAGTGGCAAACCTGGGAACCCACACACAGAGGTCATATTGGTCTAGCTATGTCTGGTTGGATGGGATTACTGGTAAAGGAAAAGGAATTGGCAGCACCCCAGGTTGAGTCAAAATACAGATTTATTGACTGGACATCCAAATATGACAATCGTGACAAGGTAATACCTTGTCATGATTGTCATATTTGGATGTCCAGTCAATAAATCTGGATTTTGACTCAACCTGGAGTGCTGCCAATTCCTTTTCCTTTATCAAGTTTTCATGGAGGCGAGCCGGGGCATGCACCAGTCTGAGTCATCAGGCAATCACACCACCTTGAGCAGTGAGTTCTTGTCTTTTCAATTGGGATTACTGGTAAACAGCAAGCCATACCACAAATTTTATCAATTGGATTTAGGTCTTGGCTTCGACTGGGCAATTTGTTCCAAACCCTTCCAGTGCAACTGTTGCTGTCTGTTTAGGATCACTGTCCTGCTTCTTCTCAGGTGTCTTGCAGACTAAAATAGGTTTTTATTCACAAGTCCCTTATATTTTGTGACAGGTTGTTGGTCTGTTATAGTATGGAGATGCAGATAGTGCCTGTCTTAGCAGTGAAAATGTATTTTATTTGGGTATGAAACTCAATGAAGATGAGTCTATTTTGTCAGTGCTCCCTCCCCAGAAGACAGATTGCTGCAGGAGCAGCATAAGTATGTACAGAAGCAAATGCTAACCCAATAATAAACTTGTGTAAATAGTGCAAGCCATAAGAAATAAATATACAACCCTAAAAATACAGAAAAAAAGATAAGTATCAATTGGAGATTTCTCATATTGCTTATATAGGCACAGCATGGGAGACAGCTACCAATAAGATAAAATGTATTCTTTATTTGTACAAGGGTAAATAGTTAAAAGAAAAACAATAATATATCACATATCTCAAAGTATGTTAAAAAGAAGTAACACTCTCTCTGTCCCAATGCCAGATAATTTCTCATATACAGACCCAGATGGTGACAGTCCAAATGGGCTTTCCTAGTGCCTTTAAGGTCAAAGCGTTTCACCAGAAATTGGCTTCCTCAGGACAACTAGAGAGGTTAAACTATACAAGGCAGCTTATGTGTTAACATACAGTGCAGCATAAATTTAATATACGAAAATTCACACATATAATATTTAAAATATATTCAATTTATGTCCTTATATTGGTCACTCCCATATGATGAGGCGTCCACCCATCAACCTCTAGCTTCGGTCACCTATATTCCCTTTGGCCAAAGGATGCAAGATCCTCCTAGGTCTTTTTTGGGGGACTATCGGCAATCAATAGTCTAAGTTTTTTGATGTGGCCCGGACCTAACAGCGGGACCTGAGACGGGTGCTTTTATCATTGATTAGCAACTAGTAAATTGGTCATTGACACAGAGGATGTAAGTTTTCTGACTATTGATTACTTGGACTTTATTGTATTACTTTAAATGATGTACATTAATCACTGTATCATTTTGTTCTAGAAACTGTATGTAGCAATATTATATATACCCCTGAAGAAGAAGCACAAAAAGCTTTGAAACGTGTTTTGTATTATAATGCTACAATATACTGTCATCTTTCTGTGATTTGATGCAAAATTATCAACTGTTTGCTATAAATTGAGTGTGTTTTTTTGCTATTTTCTTATGTTTTACTATGTATTAATAAAAAACACAATTTTATTTAAAATTGTTCTTTTATATCTCTAGTGCCTTTAAAGTCCCAAACCCATAAGGGAATTCTTCTTTTTTCTATTCCAAATACAGGGATGTGGCACAATAAATCAGAGTAATTTTTGCTGGGTTCATCCATTTACATCAACCTCTAGGGCGGGAATAGGGCATCACCAGCCCAGAAACCCAGAGGGAGAACATATGCAACCAGGAGGCGGCCAGGGCAGAGTCTAATAATGTAAGCATAAACACTATAAGAAAACTGATGGTGCATATGGAGTACTTCAGCTACAATAACAATTACTCAATTCAAACTATTGCATATTGCAGCCAACAGATTTATTCAAACAAATGCAAGATCCTTTAAGTCCACAAACTTAATGCCACCCCCCCCCCCCCCACCGTGCAGCCAGGCCGGCCACAACGGCCACACCGTGCGGGCATTTATAGTCCGGCTCCCCTTGTTGTTTGGTGGTGTGTCCTAGCGGGCAGCCAGGTAGCATTGACTGGATGTGGTTGACAGTAAGCAGTTGACAGCTTGGTGCTTCTTAAATGGGTCCTTACTCTGTTTTGCTTGTATGATCACTATTTATTACAGTTTACCCTTACTTGAATGTTGGCAAATTTTGTTTTTAGATTGTTTCAGCTTAGTGAGGATGGATCAAAGCCTCCCTTCGAAATAATTATATCTGACTCCTGGCTGCATTCCATCTTATCCCCATAGTACCTTGCTCGTGTGGAAGGAGGAATCTGTAATTTTTCTTTTTTATTCACCTAGCGAAAAAAGAAAAATCTATAGCCAGATTTAGGAAAACAATCTGCAAGTGGGGTAAATTTCAAATAACTGCCAATTTGACCAAATTCAACAAGTGCTAAAGAAGTACCAAATAATCACAAAATGTTTAGGTAACTATTTAAAAAGCTAGGGTCAAAATACATGTATCTACAATCAAAAGGAGATTACATCAATTTGACCTGCATGAAAAAAAAAGCATTTGCTGTACAAACTGAGCAAGAATACAGATTGCAATTGAACACAGACAAAGACCAGGCCTGTTCTGAATACTGGTCATTCAAAAAACAAGTTGTTTGGCCACAGTCACAGTAGACATGTTTGCCTCAAGTCAAAAATAGTATTTCAAAAGAAGAATCTCATACCACCTGTAAAACATGGTGGTTGAAATGTTATGCTTTGGGGTTGCTTAGCTACTTCGGGGCCTGGGCAGCTCACAGTAGTTGAGTCAACTATACATTCTGCATCATATCAAAGTGTGGATAATGAGCATGTGGGGCCATGATTCTGAAAGCTGAACTGGAAATTAGTCTTTCAACATGATTTTGTGCTAAAGCACACCCGCAAATCTAACAAGGGACAGCTCAAGAAGATAAAATATGGATTAACATGACTAAAGATTGCCCTGGTCAAAGCCCTGATTTCATTTACATAGAGATTTGATTTACATTGAAATTTAGTAGGGGGAGTGGGTAGGTCTTGAAATGGGAAATTCATGCAAGGAAACCCAAAACATGTGAAGAATTATTGCATTAAGATGTGGTCATCAATGTCAATGTCATAAAGTTGTGGTTGGTTATACAAAACGCCTACAGGAAGTAATTTTTTCTACAGAAGACAATGCCAGCTTTTGATTCAGAGAGTGAACTTACTTTTTCTAAAGAACCATTACATATATTGATATTTTTTTTTTTTTGAACAGGTGATTGAAAAGGCAAATAATCTTGTGTTCTTATTCAAGAATATCATCTTAAACCAGGAGTAGGGAACCTTGGAGAGGTGGGGATCTGCCTGAACGAGATCAAAGAGGTTCAGGGCCCTTAAAAAAAAAAAAATGAACTTGTAAGGCCTAACTAAATAATAGGGAAAATATAGAAAAATACACTGCTGAAAAAAAAAAAAATGAAGGAACACTTTTTAACCAGAATATAGCATCAAGTCAATAAACTCATGGGATATTGATCTGGTCAGCTAAGTAGCAGAGGGGGTTGTTAATCCGTTTCAGCTGCTTTGGTGTTAATGAAATTAACAACAGGTGCACTAGATGGGCATTAATGAGATGACCTCCAAAACAGGAATGGTTTTAGTCTCCGTTTCCACTACCGCGGCTACGAAGTCGTGCTACTTCTAGCGCGACTTCGTAGTGAAAGTTGTTTGCGGCTCTCAGTCACACAGCAAGTCGCAATAGTGGAAACGAAGCCTTACAGGTGGAGGCCAATGACATTTTCATCCCTACTCATCTTTTCTGACTGTTTTTCACTAGTTTTGCATTTGTCTAGGGTCAGTGTCACTACTGGCAGCATGAGGCAATAGCTGGACCCTATAGAGGTTGAACAGGCAGTCCAACTCTTACGGGATGGCACATCAAAATTTGCCATTGCCAGAAGATTTGCTGTGTCTCCCAGCACAGTCTCAAGAGCATGGAGGAGATTCCAGGAAACAGGCAGTTACTCTAAGGGAGCTGGACAGGTCCTTAACCTATCAGCAGGACCGGTACCTTCTCCTTTGTGCAAGGATGAGCACTGCCAGAGCCCTACACAATGACCTCCAGCAGGCCACTGGTGTGAATGTCTCTGACCAAACAATCAGAAACAGACTTCATGAGGGTGGCCTGAGGGCCTGATGTCCTCTAGTGGGCCCTGTGCTCACTGCCCAGCATTGTGGAGCTCGATTGGCATTTGCCATTAAACACCAGAATTGAGAGGTCTGCCACTGGCACTCTGTGCTTTTCACAGACGAGAGCAGGTTCACCCTGAGCACATGTGACAGACTTTAAATTGTCTGGGGAAGCCATTGAGAACCATTAAATGGCCCCCACACTCTAAATCCTAGAAAATACCTTTGGGACATTATGTTTCTGTCCATCCAACACCACCAGGTTGCTCCTGGTTCAGGAGTTCAGCGATGCCCTAGTCCAGATCTGGGAGGAAATTCCCCAGGACACCTAAATCCAATAGAACACCTCTGGGAAACGATCTCCAATGCAAAAAGTTTTATGAATATCAATTCTCCATAAAGCAGCTACTTTGTTCACGATTTATACGGAGAATTGATATTCACTAAACTTCTTGCACTGGAGATTGTGTCCATATATATTCACATTTTTGTAAATATTTTATTATATCTTTTCATGTGACAACACTGAAGAAATGACACTTTGCTACAATGTAAAGTAGTGAGTGTACAACTTGTATAACAGTGTAAATTTGCTGTCCCCTCAAAATAACTCAACACACAGCCATTAATGTCTAAACCACTGGCAACAAAAAGTGAGTACACCCCTAAGTTAAAATGTCCAAATTGGGCCCAAAGTATCAATATTTTGTGTGGCCACCATTATTTTCCAGCACTGCCTTAACCCTCTTGGGCATGGAGTTCACCAGAGCTTCACAGGTTGCCAGTGGAGTCCTCTTCCACTTCTCCACATCACAGAGCTGGTGGATGTTAGAGACCTTGCGCTCCTCCACCTTCTGATAGAGGATGCCCCACAGATGTGCAATAGGGTTTAGGTCTGAAGACATGTTTGGCCAGTCCATCATCTTTACCCTCAGCTTCTTTAGCAAGATCGTGATCATCTTGGAGGTGTGTTTGGGGTTATTATCATGTTGGAATACTGCCCTGCAGCCCAGTCTCCGAAGGAAGGGGAACATACTCTGCTTCATTGTGTCACAGTACATGTTGGCATTCATGGTTCCCTCAATGAACTGTAGCTCCCTATTGCCGGCAGCACTCATGCAGCCACAGACCATGACACTCCCACCACCATGCTTGACTGTAGGCAAGACACACTTGTCTTTGTACTCCTCAGCTGGTTGCCGCCACACATGCTTGACACCATCTGAACCAAATAAGTTCACCTTGGTCTCATCAGACCACAGGACATGGTTCCAGTAATCCATGTCCTTAGTCTGCTTGTCTTCAGCAAACTGTTTGCGGGCTTTCTTGCGCATAATCTTTAGAAGAGGCTTCCTTCTGGGATGACAGCAATGCAGACCAATTTGATGCAGTGTGCGGCATATGATCTGAGCACTGACAGGCTGACCCCCCAACCCTTCAACCTCTGCAGCAATGCTGACAGCACTCATACATCTATTTCCCAAAGACAACCTCTGGATATGACGCTGAGCAAATGCACTCATCTTCTTTGGTCGACCATGGCAAGGCCTGTTCTGAGTGGAACCTGTCCTGTTAAACTGCTGTATGGTCTTGGCCACTGTGCTGCAGCTCAGTTTCAGGGTCTTGGCAATCTTCTTATAGCCTAGGCCATCTTTATATAGAACAACAATTCTTTTTGTCAGATCCTCAGAGAGTTCTTTGCCATGAGGTGCCATGTTGAACTTCCAGTGCCCAGTATGAGAGAGTGAGAGCGATAACAGCAAATGTAACACACCTGCTCCCCATTCACACCTGAGACCTTTTAACACTAACGAGTCACATGACACCAGGGAAGGAAAATGGGATGTACTCACTTTTGTTGCCAGCGGTTTAGACATTAATGGCTGTGTGTTGAGTTATTTTGAGGGGACAGCAAATTTACACTGTTATACAAGCTGTACACTCACTACTTTACATTGTAGCAAAGTGTCATTTCTTCAGTGTTGTCACATGAAAAGATATAATAAAATATTTACAAAAATGTGAGGGGTGTACTCACTTTTGTGAGATACTGTATATACATACACACATATATATATATATATATATATATATATATATATATATATATATATACACACACTGTATTTTCTGGCGTATAAGACTACTTTTGAACCTCAAAAAAATCCCCCAAAAATGGGGGGTCGTCTTATACGCCGAGTATAATATCTCCAAGGTAACCTAAGTATAAGTATTACCGGTAGATGTAATCTCTCAAAACATTGTCTGTGTGGGAATCCTGTACCGGTATACCGTAAGTACCATAGCTACGGATACATACAGTGTACTGCGCTGAGCCAATCATGGAGAGCGATGTATTCTATTATTAAATGCAAAGCCTGCTCGGATTGGCGGAGTAACATCAGCCCGCCTCTCTGACTCTGCCAATCCGAGCAGGCTTTGCATTCAATAATAGAATACATCGCTCACTGTGATTGGCTCAGGGCGGTATACTGTATGTAGCTGAAGCTACGGTACATACACGGTATACCAGTACAGGATTTCCGCACAGCCAGCGTCTTGAGATTACATCTACTGGTAATACGTAGGGTACCTTGGAGATATTATGAGAGATTACATGTATTACAGTACTTGGGGTACCTTGGAGATCTATGGGAAATCTGATGTTTTTCAATGGTGTTGCCTTGCTTCGGAAGGGGGGTAGTCTTATACGGCGAGTATAGCCCAAAACCTATGTTTTAACTTGAAAATATCGTCTTATATGCCGGAAAATACGGTATATATATATATATATATATATATATATATATATATATATATATATATATATATATATATATATATATTAAAAAAGAATAGCGCGCAAATGCAAAAGAAATTACTACCAAATCTGAAGAGAGTCCATAAATAAAAATGGGGGTTTGGTCCCACCATATGGCCATATCGTGCTCAAGCCCACTACTGCGTCAAAGTACCCCATTATCAGTGGGTCCTACACTATCCATGAAAAAGAGATGAATCCAGCCCTTCTAACCCTTGGAGACAACACTCCTTGCTGGGAAAAATGTGCAAATGCACTACAGGGGACTCCTCCTATATCCATTTGATGGTGGACACTGATTGAGTACAGGTGTATGTGGGGGGTGGGGAGGGTTGCTCAACCTCGATAGTCTGGTCAGACCGAATACATAATAAACAGGCAAAAAATTTGGGGGAGCATACCCATGTATTTCCAAAGCTGCTGCAGCTATGAACCAAAAGACATGTATATTAAAAAAGAATAGCGCGCAAATGCAAAAGAAATTACTAACACATCTGGTACATACTTAGTGAAAAAGTAAGAGAATAGCTCTGATTCCCTTGTGACTATAATTGTTTGGACATACTTCATGTCAAAGACCCATATGCATCCTCCTACACCTTGCTCCTCTTGGGAACAGGTTGACAAATTCTACTAGGATTACATCTATTAAATTAGGGTAATGAGGCAATTTAACAAAGCCCATAAATGCTCTCTTGATTACAATGAGAGCATTGAAGACAGCTCTGTGCAGAGTATCATATGGAAAGGAGTCGGTGTACCGGAGTCCATGAGAGTGAATTGTAAGTATGATTTCAGTCACTCTAGTGAGTACTTTTTTATTACAACCTAATACATCTTTAGTAGATCTTTGAGTATGGTGTATAACTAAAGCAAGCTCAGCTGAGTCTTTAACAGGTCATTATTTTCTTATTTTCTTTTTGCTTAACTTCTGGACCAGAAGGTTTTTCTCCCTTAATGACCAGGCCATTTTTTTGCGATACGGCACTGTGTTATATTAACTGACAATTGTGCAGCCGTGCGACGCTGTAACCAAATAAAATTGATATTCTTTTTTTCCCACAAATAGAGCTTTCTTTTGGTGGTATTTGATCGCCTCTGCGATTTATATTTTTTGTGCTATAAACAAAAAAAGAGCGATAAATCTGAAAAAAAAAACATTTTTTACTTCCTGCTATAAAACATTCCCAATAAAAAAAAATTAAAAAATGTAATTTTTTTCATCATTTTAGGCCAATTTGTATTCTGCTAAATTTTTTTGGTAAAAAAAAAATACCAATAAGTGGATATTAATTGGTTTGTCTAAAAGTTATCGCGTCTACAAACTAGGAGAATGATTAATGTCACTTTTATTTATTTATTACTAGTAATCAGCAATTTTTAGCGGGACTACGACATTGTGGCGGATAGATCGGAAGCCTAACTGACACTTTTGGGGGGGACCAGGGGCATTACAGCACTAATCAATGCTAAACATATGCACTGTTACTGTACTAATGACATTGGCAGGGAAGGGGTTAACACCAGGGGCGATCAAAGAGTTAAATGTGTCCCTAGAGAGTGCTTTCTAACTGTGTAGGGGATGAGCTTGCTGAATGAACACAGGGACCTCTGTTCCTAAATAGGAGGAACACAGAATCCATGTGTTCATTATTGACAGAACAGCGGTCTGCCTTGCGTCTGGGGAAGATCAGATTGTTTCTCTTTGACGGTGCTGGCCAATCAGAATTGATCTGTAGCCATGGCATGTATAAAGCCCAGGCTGGGCAGCTGAAGGGCAGTAAAACTGCAGCTCATCCTCCTGTTTTTACCTCCTGTATGAAGAAGCCCTTACAGTTGAACTAAAGGCAAAACTTTTTTTTTTTTTCATTTTGAATAAAGTAAGGAAGGATTTTAACCCTTGTAAGGTTTTTCTGCCTGCTGTGTTCCATTGGGGAGATTTCCCTTTTACTTTTGTTGCATAGTGAAAACAGGGAGAGAGAGGAAATCCATCACTAGAGTTTCTGTTCCTGTTCTGGCGACATCCCAAAAGTTGGGATTTTCTTTTACTTTTGGGGATAACTGTAACCAGGACAAATAGAAAGGGGGGAACTCCCTAAGGGTGACACAGATAGCAAAAAAAAAAAAAAAAAAACCTGATAGGTGTTCTCCAAAATGCAAAAAAAAAAAAAAAGTTTTGCCTTTCCTTACACTTTATTCTTTGAGTTGTTGGAAATATATCTGAAGACATAAGAGATGCAGAGAAAATTTTGTAGACAAGGGCTCTGCCTCCAGTAAAAAAAAAAATCGCACAGAATCGTAGTGTAAAAACTTGACTTTTGGGATACACAACATTTTTTTATGACTCTTAAATTTGTTTATGCTTTGTTAAGCTACACTCCACTCAGTAATGCTAAAATTATTTTTAAAAAGTAGCCAGTGTGACAAATACCGTGGAATAAAATGCTTGTTGACACCCCTGTGTTTAATTTACACTAACAGATATCACTGCTTGATTCTTGAGCAAGATGGTCTCCCTATCTACGACGTTGTGGACTCTGATGTTTTCACAGCTCATTCCAGTTTTTCATTCGGATGATCAAAGATGCCGCTTAGACGTCTCCCAGCTGGAGACGATGGTACAGCCTGGAGATATCATGATTGGTGTGGTGTTACCTCTACACTTTGATAAGGTCTACCAAAAAGTCCTCTTTAAGGAGAAACCACCCAAGATCACTTGTACAATGTAAATAGGCTTTCACTTGCACTGCTAATTTGTTGACTGCCCGAGGAATCCTGTTATAGCTACCCTATATTGCTTTTAATGGTTAATTTAAAAAAAAATGTCTTCCTTTCTCCTGGGATTTGCCATTCTTCGCACTGCAGCTGAGGTCTCATTGTATCTATTGAACTAGCTTGAGGCACTGATATTCAGGATTTAGCAAATGCACCAATGATGATCTTTTCTTTTGGTAAACATGTGAATAACACAGTTGTGCTCATAAGTTTGCATACACTTTGCAAAACATTTTTGTAAAATATGAGCGATCCTATAAAACACCATTATTTTATTTCAGAATATTGGTCAGATGAAGCTATTTATCATCACAGAATTGTGTGTGCCCTTTGACAATCATAAGGATAACTGAAAGCACTTATATTGCCCTTAACAAAAGGTTATGTACACTTGAAGGGTTGACCTGATAATATGCATTAAAGTTCACATACACAGGTTGAAATATCAGGGAAGGGTAATTATCCACACCTGTGGCTCGTTTGATTGTTTTAGTGTCTCTGCATTGTCATTGAGTTTCTTATGCCTCGTACACACGCAACGATTATAGGCCGACCGATCGGCCGTCTTTTGTCCAGTGTTGTTGTGTTGGTTGAAATGTGCTCTAGACTGCACACTAATTTTATCGGCCAACAAAAACCAACTTCAGAAGTGATGTCATGTTCTGGTTTACTTTTCGTGTGTTTTTTCTTCTCTGAGCATGCCCAGTCTTGCTCATCACATTTTTGTCTGCCGAAATCTGTTCTGACTGAAGAACAATCGGGCGTTCTGTTGACGGCCGACAAAAATTTTATAGCATGCACACCAGATTTTGTTCATCCAAAAAGTCGCAGTCGGTTGTCGGAAGCATCATACCAACAAGCCGACAATCGGCCGATCGGACGTTGGCCGAAAATTCACGGCCAACAATCGTTGCCTTGAGGCTTTAGCTCTTGAGAAACCCTTGGGTGCTTCATTCAGGGCTGTGCTTACTTTTCTGGTTACTATAAGGCCTCATGCACATCAGGCAGTTAGTCCCTGTTCATGTGACTCTTGGGTTTTTAAGCGGGCCAAAGGCACAGGTGCACCATCCAGTCTGTAAGAGGCTGAAAGATGCTTTGGCCTTATTGGGCTTCACCAAGGAATACTAACATTTAGGGCAGTTGGTGCCCAGGAATTAATTTGTCCAAAATGCAAGAAGTCTACGTTCCAGCATTTGCTCTGGACACATATTGCTGTAGACCACTCAGTCCACTGTTTAGCACCATCCAGTTGCAGCAACATTCAGCCTACGATTCTGTGCTATGCAGCAGTTTTCAAAATTTTAAATGCGGTACAAATAAAAAAGAATAAAGTATTCCTAAAATGCAAATAATAAACACTGCAGATATGGTGATAAAACAAATCAACAAAAGCAATAGAAAAATAAGGTTGCAACATTTTCAAGGTTCCTTATGAAAATGAGTAAGCCCTGTAAAAGGCGTCCCATGCTGCCACGTCCATTGCTCCATTGACAGTTGCAGGTACTTATCCCCTTTTGGGTTAGTCAAGTACCTGCTTCCCCTGGTTTAGAAAAAGATAATCCACAGACACAAACCCCCTTATAAAGATAGGTGCCACATCCCGAAAATCAATAGCTAAAAACGAGAAGGATCCCCTAAGGGTTTGGGACTTTATCGGAACTCAAAAGGATGCAAAAATGTATAAAAATATATAAATGTTTATTGCACAATAACATATAAATTATAACATAGCAAATCACAAAAATGGGCAAAACAGTTCCATAAAAACACAATACAGATACAGGCGAAAATAGAGCAGTACAGATACCCAACGCGTTTCGAAGCTGTGTGATCCTTCTTCAGGGGTATTTAGGTTATATGCTGCAAATGAGGTTATGATCTGTACTTGTGTTGAACAAATTCTGTTTGCTCTATTAAAAACATGTAGGCAGGCTCACGCGTCTGTCTGCAGGCTTCCACCACAGAGTATACAAAACTGACATCTTTCCTCTGACCAAAAGAGGGAGATGAGAATGTAAAGAAAACAAGATGGGGTAGGAAGAGACTATCCGCTTCAGTAGGTGCTAATCATTGCATAGAAGTACAAAGGGTCTGGCCAGTGTGTCTACTGTGTGTGGCTGGAGTCCAAAAGATAGGAATTCAGGTAAGCGTCAAGATCAATGTATGAATTCCTTTTTGAAGCAGAGCATAAGCCTAGAGTTTGTCCAAGAGCTGACCAAGCCGTAAGCAGTAAGCTGGTTTCTTCCACTGGCTCCTATAATGATATTTGAGCTGAAAGGATGAACTACTGTTTGTGGCAGGAGGAGTAGACATTCAACACACAAGCAACCAGAACAATATATGGGTTTCCTCTATAGGACTGGATTATAAATAACCATTACCATAACATTGTGGCACTCTAGAGCTTGTGGCCGTAACAAAAGAAAACGAACTCCTCACTCTTTAGACTTCTTAGAGGTTTTAGAAATAATCAGAAAATAATCAGAGAATTACAAGTAAATGATCTAAGTAGTCCAGCTACCAAGTAATCTCATTTTCTTGCAAGAAGTGAGAGGGCACCTCCACAGAAGGGATGGAGATGTAAATACATATCCAAAAACCTAATAGGGGCTTTAAAGCCTATCTCTGTTGAAAGTAAAAATTGTGTCTTGTTGTGTGGATGGCCCTTCACTGCAAAGGTTAGATGCTTATGTAGGTTCAGGATACCGGAAAAAGCAGGTATACTCGATCCAAGGCACTCTCCTCTACTCCTCTATGCTCAAACAGTGGACTGTTCCTTGGTGTCCTAATGTATAATGCATGGCTTTGGGCACTGAATTTTTCTTGATGATGTTAGAGGACCTGCGACCACCGGAGAAGAGGCTGTGGAGACTGGTCAACCAGTGCAGAGGGAGCCTGCAGGTTACAGGGTTGGATAATGGCGCTTTTCCACTGCATGGAACAGAACGGTTCGGCTCGCTTTTGTGCCTTTCCACTGCTGGTACCGCATGGTATGGTGTAGGAACGGTTCGGTACGGTACGGCAGCGCTTTTCCACTGCATGGAACCGAATGGTACGGCTCTCAAAAACAGTACCTACTCGATTGTGGTTCCAAGAGGTACCATAACCGGTACCATATCCCACAATCCTTTGCATGCAGTCACTACTAGCCACTGATTGGTCAGAGAATCCCACCCACCCCGTTGTTATCCCGCCCACTTAACTTTAGTACTACTTTAGTGGAAAAGCAAACCATACCGTACCGTACCGAACCGTTCCAACACCGTACCATGCGGTACCAGCAGTGGAAAAGCAAACCGGGCCAAGCAGGGCTGAGTAGAGCCGAGCCGGTACTTGCAGTGGAAAAGTGTCATAAGTAACATTGCTTTTTACAGTTCCCTGCAGGTCAGTAGACCTGAACGAATATTTATTCTTTACAGTATGGGGCAGCCCCACTGCAAGGGATGATTTTTCTGACAGTTAAGATTTAAACCTCCAGGATAACCCTACCAAAAATACTAAAATTTGGCAGAATTTGGGCTTTACCATTTTGTAAGAGTCTCTAATGACAGGTACACTTTTATTATTGTTTTTGCATTCTATATAAAATATATTTACTGTACTTTCTTCAGGTTTCATCTTGAAAGCTTTCAGCAAATCCAGGCCCTGTTGTTCGCTGTACATGAGATTAACAACAATCTCAACATTCTACCCAATTTGACCCTTGGGTTCCAAATCTTCGACTCTTGTAATGTTATTCACTATGATCTACAAGCTATTTTACAAACACTGACCGGACTCAGCACTGCCATTCCTAATTACCGCTGTCTCAGTGGCATTCCTCTTGGTGGTATAATTGGTTCTGCATCTTCCACACATTCAATGCTGCTTGCTCATATTCTGGGACTTTACAGATACCCTCAGGTGAGATATTATGTGAATTTCATTGTATTTGTTATTTATCTACTTTCTGTTGCGTATGTAAAGCCATCAAACTAAACAGTGATTCTGAAACCTGAACAAGAAACATTAAAGTGGTCCTAGACTCAGGACAGATCCCCACCATCAGATGTTATGGTAAAAAGAAGCATGAAGATCTTCAAACCCTAAGCAAAGCACCCTAACACCATTGAAGCCTACAGGAGTCAAATCTTGTAATTTTTTATGGCCTTTTCAAGGCCAACTTGCATCCTTTTGGGGGAAATGGCAAAAAAAAAAAAATGTTCAGCAGGGAGCTGGTCTTTTATCAAGTCCTAAAGGGCAACATATAAAATACACAATATACAGTTCCTTAAATAACATGCTTTGGGGATGCCTAAAGCCTCGTACACACGCAACAAATTTCTGCCGACCGGTCGTCCGTCTTTTGTCCAGAGTGGTGTCTGTTGGTTGGAATGTGCCTAGACTGCACACGAATTTTCCCGCACGACAGAATTCTACTTCAGAAGTGATGTCATGTGTTAGATTGCTTTCTATGTGTTCTTTCATCTCTGAGCATGCCTAGTCTTGCTCATAAGACTTTTCCCCATCGAAATCTGTACTAATGAGACGAAAATCGGACGTGTTTTCAAAAATTATATAGCCTGCACACCAGGATTTTTTATGGCCGAAAAGTCGGAGTCGGTTGTCGGAAGCACCATACTAACAAGCCGAAAATCGGCAGATCGGTCGTCAGATGAAATTTCCCGGCCAAATTTCTACTCGTGTGTACGGGGCTTTAGACCTGGCATATCTGTAGAATGAACTCCAGCAAATGAGACATTTAAAGCCCCACTCCAGGATTTTTTCCACCCATCCCTTCTTTCCAACCCATTCTATCTGATCACTGGAAAGAATAAAAAAAACGTTGTCACAAAGCCCTCTTTCACGTGCTGCAGTCCGTATGATGATCCGTCTTTGAGTGTCAGTGCCTACATGATATGACACATTTACTATTAGAGTCCTCTTAGGATCACAAAGAGGAAGATGTAATCACAGGGGACTGGCAGTCTTTGGGGGAGGGAGATGGTAGCACTGAATCAGCATTCTTCCCACCCAGCAGTGAGGGACCTGGAGGGGGACTCAGGTGAGTATATCTGGCTTTAAAAGGTAAAGAGGAGAAAAGGCATAGCAGGATGGGTTAGAAGGGGATGGGAGAGAGAGATAGTAAATATATATATATATATATATATATATACACAAATATATATATATATATATATATATATGTGTGTGTGTGTGTTTAGCCTGGGATAAGGCAATATGTTTGTAAACAAAGTGGCCAGGGGATCCCAGGTGACATCCTTGACCACATCCAGAGTCAAAACTCTAGATATGCTTTACAAAACCTTTTTTGGTCTTTGTGCCGCAATGGGAAATGTTACCTCACTTTCTGTCCTGGAGACATGACAAGAAATGAGAGGAAATCTCTACAAAGTAGGGGTAATTTCCCTTTTAGATAGTTGTCACCAATACAGGTGTCCCCCCTGTAAGACTTACCGTCACCTTTTGTTCTGGTGGCAACTGTTAATTTTGGATTTTCATTCTGTTTTAGTGACAATGGTCAGGGCCAAGAGAAATCATAAATCTACCTAGTGGGGACACCGACAACATTAAAAACCTAACGGGAATTCTAACCCTTCCCTACTCTATCAAAAAAAAAAAAAAAAACACAGTCTTACCTATACATACTCTTTAATGTATACCTAATCATACATTAGGTATGCAAAAGGGAGCAAGTGAAGGGAAGCCCTGAACCATATACAGACTTGCTCACCCGGCGCACAACCTATATTCTATCTAAAAAACTAAGCAGCTGCTATAAAATAACACAATGCATAAAAAGGTGTGTACTGTAAAATGTCTGAGCGTATAGCCCCCAGCCTCGCGCCTCCAGGTCTGGCGTCTGACATCAGCTTCCCACATGACGCCCTCGGTTGAAGTCATTTGCTGACGAAACGCGTCAGGACGTGGTCACGCGGTCACGTGGGAAGCTGATGTCGGACGCCAGACCCGGAGGCTCGAGGCTGGGTACCGAGCAGCGGGCCATCTAGATGGGCTACGGCTACAGGACGCAGGTTTTCCCTTCTATTCTACGCTGATATGTATATACTTATTGTAAGTGCAATGTGTGAGGGATTTTCTTGTGTGGGGAAATAAAGCGAGTTATGCAGAATTACGCTATGTCACCTCATTGATTTACATGTATTGCTAGTACTATGCTGAGGAGACCATCGGCTGGCAGTCACCTACTTTGCCCTCATCCGGTTGAATTACCCTGTTGTTGGAGGTGGTCGGGGGATCCAATGTACCATTTGTTTTGGCGCATTTGCCTTATGTATCTGGTGAGTTCCCAACCTTAAGGGTGCACACTGTGGTGGTGAGGTGGAGGTCTCCTGTACCTGCGATTTGGTGACAAGTCTCTTTGAGGATTTACAGTCTTTGGAGCTTCATCCTTTGGCTAATATTGGGACTTTTTGCATGAACTCTTGTTTCCTTCCTGCACATAGATATTGATTTTAGTTCATATTTTGTTGACTTCATAGCGCTGCTAGTGTGTTGGTATAGTGGGGGCTATATGCTCAGACATTTTATAGTACACACCTTTTCATAAATTAGGTATGCATTGGATATAATTTATCATAAAATATAAAAGCAATAGCCTTGTCTAATACATTGTGAAAATTTCATTCTTAATATACATTTCCAAAAGTTTATTAAAAATAAAAATATATTTTATTCCATCCAGGTAAGCCATTATTCAACTAGCCGGCTTTTGAGTGACAGGTCAAAGTTCCCTTCCTTCTTTAGGACAGTACCCAATGATGAATTCCAATCTCAGGGACTTGTCAAGCTTCTCTTACTTTTTGGTTGGACCTTTGTGGGTCTTCTGGCTGTGGACAATGATTATGGACAAGATGGGATTCGGCTGGTCAGACAGGAGATAATGAAGGCTGGAATATGTGTTGCCTTCACTGAATATATTCTAGTAAGGGAGCCTAACCGCAATGCTCCACACATAGTACAAGTCATTAAGAAGACAACAGTTCGTGTTATAGTGGTCTTTTCTACAGATCCCGATTTAGTTCCTGTTTTTGAGGAGATGATAAAACAGAATATTACAGGGAAAATATTTGTTGCCAGTGACGGCTGGTCAACATCAACATTGTACCTCGAGAACAAATTCTCCGACCTTCTTTCTGGGGCAGTAGGTCTTTCATTCTACAGTGGAACAATTCCTGGATTTGGAGACTTTATTAAGAAAGTTCATCTATCCAAGGGGCAGGAATGGGTGAAGTTATTTTGGGAAGAGACTTTCAACTGCAGAATTTTAGATAATGCCACAAAATATTTCCCAACATCGAAGAAAGAATGTAATGAAACTGAGAGTCTAGAAAACATCCAGAATAGCTACACTGATGTCTCCAATCTTAGAATCACCAATAAAGTCTACAATGCCATTCATGTTTTGTCGAAAGCTTTGGACAATTTTAGAAGCTTTGTCTCACAAGATGGCAGCCATATAGGAATCCAGGATTTTAAACCATGGCAGGTAACATAATTAAAGTAATATAGTTATATTTTATTAAGTGGCATAATCACAGATGTATCTCTATTTCTATTTTTTGGAGCTTGAATTTGGAAGGAAAAACAAAGTCATCCTTGTTTACTTACATTAAAGTGATACTAAACACATACTGTTTAATTTACATTGTCCCTTCCATTTCTGCATTAGAGATGGGCCGATCACCCCCCTGTTCGGTTCGCAGCAGAATTCCGGAACAGGGGAAAAGATCTTACCCAAAAGGCAAAACCCACTGAAATCTATGGGAGCCGAACAGGGAAAATCAAAAGTGCCCCTTTTGAAGGCTTATATGCAAGTTATTGGCCATAAAAGGGGTATAGGGGGTCTGGGTACTGCCCTGGGAGACACGTATTATTGCATTTTTTTTTTTAAATAATTGTTTTTTCAGGAGCAGTGATTTTAATGATGCTTAAAGTGCCTGAGGGGTCCCCTTATTCTGCCTGTAAAAAAGTGGTGCATCTGTAGCATGCATAGAACATGCTGCAGCGAAACTTACATTTCTATAGAAAAAAAAAATCACATTTAAATTGACCCTCGGTTGCAATTGCTGGCACCTGGTTATTAAAAAAATAATGAAAAAAATGGTGTGGGGTCTCCCTCCAGAATTTAAGGGAAACCCCACACAAAAATAAAAAAATGGTGTGGGCCGCCTTATCCCCCCCTCAAATCCATGCCGGAAAATTTTCCGAGCATGCAACCTGGCAGGTCAGGTAAGGGGGTGGGCCGGGCAAGCGCCCGTCTTCTGAACCATACCAGGCCACATGCCCTCAACATGGGGGGGGGGGTTGCTTTGGGACAGGGGGGCTCTGTACTCCTACCCATTCACCAAAAAAGTATCAAAAAGTAATAAAAACACAGAGACAGTTTTTGACAATTCCTTTGTTTAAAAAAAAAAAACGTGTCCTTCGTCAATCATGCCACCACTGCACCCAAAAAAGAAAGAAAAAAAAATGCTCTATCTGACATGAAGGCTGTCTGCCTGCATACTGCAGGCTAAGCCAGTTGACATTTTGTATGTAGGTAAGAGGCGGGGTCACCTGGCTACGTTACATGGTGGCACCGCCCCCTTATGATGTCACAGAATGGTGTATGCTGTGTCCGTGACATCCGAAGGGGTTGGTGCCACCAGGTGACATAGCAAGGTGGCCCTGCCCCTCACCTATATAAGAAATGTAAAACGGCTTAGCCTGCAATAGTTGGCCAGCCTTCATGTCAGCGAGAGCCTTTTTATTTTTTATTTTTCATGTGTGGCGGGTGGTGTGATTGACAATGGATTTACATCGGGGGACACTTTTTTTCTGTTTTTTTAAAGGAGTTGTCAAAAACTGTTTCAGTGTTTTTATTACTCTTTGACACTTTTTTTGGTGAATGGGTAGGGGTACTATGTTCCCGATACTCATTCACATGTGGGGGGGGGACCTGGGATCCAGATTTTGATAAGCCCCCTGCCCCAGATTTCGATAAGCCCTCTGCGAGGCCAGAGCAAAACACCCACCCCCTTATGTTGAGGGCATGTGGCTTGGTTTGGTTCAGGAGGGGGAGGGCGATCGCTCCCCCCCCCCCTTTTCTGACCTGCCAGACTGCATGCCCAGATAATGGTCCTGTATGGATTTTGGGGGGGGACCCAATGCTGTTTTTAATTTTGGCATGGGGGGGCACGCCATTTTTTAAAAAAAATTTTTACTTTCATTCCTACTTCCTACCTGTTCACAATCTGTAAAGACCCTGTTACCTTCTATTGTCTTCTACCCCTTATTCTGCTGTTACTACCTTTGACCTGTTGGACTCCCTGGGTTTGATTGCTTGCATAACTTGACCTTATAAATTACCTCCTGACCTGACCTCAGATTTGTTATTGACTGTGCCCCTGTTTAACCCTTTGGCTTAATCAATTGTCTCTCATTTTATGCAGCAATATCCTTGGCTACTCTTCTTGACAACTCCACAGTCCTTAGCATGCTTACAATGGGGAATGACATTCTGTTAAGGTTCGATAATTGGGTGCTTAAAGTGCTATTAAAGGCAGATTTTTTTTGTTAAATAACAAACATGTCATACTTACCTTCTCTATGAAGTTGGTTTTGCACAGAGAAGCCCTGATCCTCCTCTTCTTGGGTCCACTTCTGCTGCTCCTGGCTCCTCCCTACTGCCAGGTACCCCCACAGCAATTCACACACGGAGTTGGACTCGTCCTTGCACCCGCTCTCCCTCATTGACTCACTGGCTTGATTGACAGTAGTGGAAGCCATTGGCTCCAGCTGCTGTCTCAGCCAATGAGAAGGACGAGACCCAGGAGAGCCGCTGCTCTTGTGCACATTGCTAAATTGAGATGGGGCTCAGGTAAGTATTAGGGGAAGCTGAGGGGGGCTGCTACCCACAGAATGTTTTTTACCTTTATACATAGAATGAAAAAAACCTTCAGCCTTTAGAACCACTTTAAGTCTTGAAGGCATCCAAGTATGGTGCATTCATATGAAGCATCTTTGAACAGTGGTTGCTAAAGGTGGAGCATGCTTCAGCTGTGGTCATCAGACATTAACAGAGAACTGACCCTTACAAAAGACTTGCCATACTTGCCTTGCACACCAGCTTCTGTCCATGATATAAAGCAGTGGTAGGGTGCTACTACACAATAAGATTAGAACATTTTTTCAGAGCTACCTGGATGCGGAAAAGCAGTTGCACAGCTGTAATGACAATCATAAGGAAAGATTTTCCGCAACTCCTTGCTTGCTCTTTAAAATCTTCAAAATTGATTGATTCTCCATGAAAGATAGACCACAGACAGCAGAAGCAAATGCATTTCAGCCTTGTGGGCCTTTTTCTGCCCATGATGCCTGGATGTGGATGACACTGCAAGAGCAGCTTTTTGGGAGATTTAGGATCTTCAGCGTTCCCAGGATCTCACTGGAAGGCATGTTACCTCACCCTCGCCTAGACACGAGACAGAAGGAAAAGTAAACTTTTTATTTTTCTGCTCATGAGTGTTTTTTTATTTGTAATGAAACATTTTTTTACATGGGAGGGCAGAAGTCAGATAAGTGGAATTTAAGTTTTTAAGTAAGGTTTATTTTAAACAATCTGCAAATTCATCCTAGGAGCACCTAGCTGTGGTAATGAGCAGTGTTCTAAAATTAAGGTTGTAATGTCTGGGCTGTGTGTTGCTTGAGGTACACAGCTTCACATCAAGTAATAAACCGAATCTCAATGAAAGAAGCGCTGGTTTCTTTAACTGATGCAACCTTTACTGAGATATAATCCGTACATGTGCATTTACGTATGAATATGTAGATATGTGGGTATGGATATGAGAGGATATGGATATGGTAAAACTGGGAAACAAACATATAAAAGACAGGTATAAGTATGGCTATTCAAACATCATAAATTATACATAGTTATACAGAACATGTGCTTACTTACTACATACTGGAACACATATTATCTATACAAATGTCTAGCATCCCTCTACACAGGCTGAACTAGCAAATCCTTTACTTACAGGCTTTTGTTGTTCATCAGGTTTGCAATCAATTAGCTTAAGAAGTCCTGAGGGTCTGGTCCCTACGGTGGCTAAAGCAGGAATGAATAGAACAAATTTAGACTTGCCCAAGGCAGTAGAGAGAAGACCCGCCCCTAGGCTACAAGAAAATGGAGGGTCTTAAAGGGACAGACACTGCTGAGTGCCAAGCATGTGAAATACAGTGCGAAGGCAGCACAAAGGTGGTGTCTGTAAATAGTGTCTTTCAAACATAAAAAAAAAAAAAAAAATTAAATGCCAAGATTACACCCGTTTGATCTGAGGATCAGAGATAAGTGGACTTCTAAAGATTTCCTTTGTTTACAGGTATATAAATTATAACTATCTGTATCAAATTATCATCCTTTTGGAAAATCTTCTATTATGTCTCTTATTTCTTTCACCTCTTTAGCTCCTCCGTTATGTGAAGAAAGTCAAAGTGAAGCTGAGTTACGGAAGGGAACTTTACTTTAATGAGAATGGAGACCCACCAGCAGTCTATGACATTATGAACTGGCAGCTGAGCCCACAAGGCTCCATAAGACAAGCCAAGGTTGGCAGCTTTGATATTACAGCCCCATTGGGTCAAATCTTCACCATCGACTCAAGTGCCTTAATGTGGGCTACCAGAGACAATAAGGTAAAGCTTTTTAAATTCGATTTTTTCAGACAAGCGATAAAGTAGGGAACTAGCTGGAGCAGTTTGCTGGGGCAGCTCCCAATGGGATGAATAGTGTGGGTTTGCCACCAGTGAGTAAAACATTTTTGGGGGGGACTTTGAATGATGTCCATCAAGCAGTCAGACTGTACCCTCACCTCTAACTACCAGTTAAGCCTCATGCACACTGTGCATCACAAAAGCTGACCGTAATGGAGTTTGATCTGTTGCCTGCTTAAACACCCCTCTCGGTTAGTCTATGTGTCCATGAAAACATAGGCATTTAGAGGCAATAAAATAACATAACTTGCACATTCAGGAGAGGAGCGTTTTGGCAGAAAAACTGCCCAACGCACCTAAACGTACCTAAACGTTTACAAAACCATAGATGACATCTTCCTAACAGTTGGCTACTCCCCCCTTCTCATGGCCTCATCTATTGTCCCAATCTCATGGACAGATCATAGCGTAGTTCTCATAACTCTTTCCTCCCTCATCCCTAGACCAACTCACCACGCCTGGTACATTAATGATAGCCTCCTGGTTTACCCAACCTATCGATTGGATATCGAAATGGCCCTCAAAGACTATATAACAAATAATACTTTAACTGGCACATCTCCCCTGACCTTATGGGAAGCCCACAAGCCAGTGATCAGAGGGGTATATATTAGTCAAGCCTCCTACCATCATAAGGAGAAAAGCCTCCAACACAAACGCTTGGAGGAAACCTTCTATCTGGCCTCAGCAGCCTTCCAATCTTGTCCCTCTACCAAATTTCAACGCGATCTTAAAAAAGCACGCCTATAACTAGACCTCTTTTTGACAGAGGCAGCAGAAAAAAACCCTTCATAGATCTAGGCATGAGCTCTATATGAAGTCGGACAAACCTGACAACTTATTGGCTCTAGCAATTCGAAAAGCCGAATATACCCCCAAACCCATCAGACCGTAAACGTCCTGGCCCAGTTGGCCTCCCCGCAACCTACTATAAGAAGTTTGCCAACCTCCTTTCCCCCCTTCTAGTAGCTGCTTTTAACTCCCTACTGGATGACCCCTCTCTTCGTGCTGAATCCCTAATGGCCGCTATCTTAATGATCCCCAAACTCCACACAGATGATTCAGCCTGGTCTAACTTTAGACCTATTTCAATATGTCGGGCCGGGACAAGGCAAGGGTGCCCACTCTTCCCACTTCTCTTTGCCCTGGCTATTGAGCCTCTAGCCCTTCTCATTCGCTTGAACCCCAACATTCGCGGCCTAGAACTAGGTGGCCTTCAACACAAACTCTGCCTCTTCGCAGATTATATCCTTGTTTTCATGACCTCCGCCTAAACTCTGTCCTCGACTTGTTAGATACACTCTCTAGCTTCAGCCAAATTTCTGGTCATAACATATCATTACCATGCTCTCTACAATCCCACCTTAGCGAGGTCCTCCCTTTTCCGTGGGCTAATGGATTCATCCCCTACTTGGGTATTAGACTTACTGCCAAACCCTCAGACCTCTACTCAACAAACTATCCGCCTATGCTGTCCCAACTCATAACCCTAATGTCCAAATGGGCCCTGTTACCACTGTCCTGGATGGGCCGAATTACTGTTGTGAAAATGTCCATCCTTCAAAACTCCTCTACCTATTTCAGGTACTCCCTATCATGGTACCTTCATACTACCTGCAAACTTTGCAATACCTCCTTTGTTTAGAACAAACCCTTCCTTTTTTTCCCTTCCATTTTTCCCTCAACTCCCTCCATTCCCCCACTCCCATACACCCCTACCCACCCCCTTTAACCCCTTCCCCCCCTCTTCTGGTCTCAACCTACCTTTTGTCCCTTGCCCCCCCCCTCCTCCCTTTAGTCTACACCCTATCCTAACCTACCCTCGCAGCTTCCTCCTCCTGGCTCGGTTTCCTAACTAGGCTTATCCCAAACCTAACCGTAAGACTCACCCTATTCTACAGTCTCCCAGATCTCCTGTATTCATCAACACTCTCCTCCATAAGGGTGTCAGACTGCTACCACCATCATCAGCAATTGGGCATGCCATAAGGGATCTAATCTCACCCCCCTCCTCCCCTTTCTCCCCCCCAGCTCCTTACCTTTAGGCCCCTTTCACACATGTGCGACTTCAAAGTCGCGCGATTTTACCGCAACTTTTTATCACGACTTTTGCCACGATTTTGACTGGGCTTGAATGTCTTTGGCCTCAAAATCGTGCCAAAGTAGTGCAGGGACTACTTTGAAGTTGGTGCGACTTCAAGTCGCACTGATATGAATGGTACTCATTGGAAATAATGGAGAGCGACTTGTCATGCGATTTTGCAGTCCCAAATCGCATGACAAGTCGCACAAGTGTGAAAGGGGCCTTACTGTTATTGGGTAGTTTGCCCATACCATTTCAACTTACTTGTCAATAACATATAACAAATTATCCTACCATATTGCTCTCTAAACTGTCACTCCACCTAACTGGTTTCTTACTGATTTCGATTCATTGTCAAACTGCACCTACCTTATGCTAATCTCTCTTATCTTATTACTCATACATTTATAATTGAACCTACTATTTCTCTTTTTCTATGTTTCTGAACAAGAAAACTAATGGTTGGTCGTGTTGTCTTCCTCCCATTGCACAGTTAGCTCCCAGGTGGGGTTCCTGGGGGTGTTTGACAACACATTATACTCTACATTCAATATATCGAATCAATTAAATTGCTCACACATGTTGTTTATTATTGCCCTATCATCCATACCTTTTTTATGTGAAATTACTTACCGGATCCAAATGCACAACAGATATTGTTCATGTTCATGTTTATTATTGTTCACTCTGAAAAGCTTCAATAAAATATTGAACAAGAAACGTTTCCAAAACCTGGCTTTCGGCATGTTTTTTTATGCTGCTTCTCCCCTGCCTTGGATAAAGGGTGTTCAGAAGAGATGAGCTATTGTCCAGTGTGCATGAGGCTTTAGTGTCTAAAGTAAGGTTTAGGAAGCTTAGTAGGTGTCTTTTTGTCATGCCTCAGTAAATAGCGATTTTCTTTTTGCCAGGTACCTCGTTCTGTCTGCAGTGAGAGCTGTCCACCTGGATTCAGAAAAGCAACTATAACAGGCCAGCCTGTGTGCTGCTATGAATGCATTTCCTGTCCAGTCGGAGAGATTTCGGATAGCATGGGTGGGTAAATCATCCTATGTCTTCTAAGTTTTGTATTATTCTATGGATACATGGCCCTTCATCGGGAAGAATGATGAAAACAAACAATTCTGAATTCAATTTTTGTAGGTAGTTTTTAACCACTTAAGCCCCGGAAGATTTTACCCCCTTCCTGACCAGAGCCTATTTTGTGATTCGGCACTGCGTGACTTTAACGGACAATTGCGTGGTAATGCGACGCTGTACCCAAACAAATTTGACGTCCTTTTTTTCCCACAAACAGAGCTTTCTTTTGTTGTATTTGATCACCTGTGCGATTTTTTGATCATGCGCTATAAACAAAAAAATAGCGACAATTTTGCAAAAATAACAATATTTTTCACATTTTTTTTATATGAAATCCCCCCCCCCCCCCCCCAAAAAAAAATGTAAAAATCTAAATTTTTTAACATTTTAGGCCAATTTGTTTTCTGCTACATATGTTTGGTAAAAAAAAATCGTAAAAAGCGTATTTTGATTGGTTTGCACTAAAGTTATTGCGTTTACTAACTAAGGGAAAGATTTTTGTCATTTTTATTGTTTTTTTTTTTAAACGAGTAATGGCGGCAATCTGCAATTTTTTTTTTTGCGGGACTGCGACATTGCAGCGGACAGATTGGACCCTTGACTGACATTTTTGACACTTTTGGGGTTACCAGTGACATTACTACAGTAATCAGTTCTATACATATGCACTGTTACTGTAAAAATGACACTGGCAGGGAAGGGGTTAACTTTATTTGAGAGGGAGGGGTTAAGTGTGTCCCTAGGGGCGTGATTCTAACTGTGATTGGATGTGGCTGTGTGTGTAACAGCAGAGATCAACCGTCCTACATAGCAGGACTGTATGACCTGTGCTGTTACACAGGGGAGAATGGCAGGCGGCTTTGTTTACATTAGCCGCCTGCCTTTCTCCCGGTGTAACCAACGATCACGAGTGACCGGCGGACATAGGGTCCGCCGGTCACTCGCGCGGGGGGGGGGGGGTCCGTGAGCGAGCGGGAGCGGGAGCCCCCTAGAGCCTCACAGGCAAGCGACGTAGTACTACGTCACTTTGCCTGTGAGGGGCTGACCGCCGCAGTAAATAGTCGTGCGGCGGTCGGCGAAAGGTTAAGGGGATGTTAAGAGCAACATTATGTTTTCATTTTTTTCTGTTGTTTTATTTTGCAGATGCTTTGGATTGCTTCAAGTGTCCATGGGATAAGTGGCCAAATCCTCAAAAAACCAAGTGCCTGCAAAAAACCAAGGATTACCTGTCTTATGAGGATCCATTGGGCGCGGCATTGGCTGTAGCCAGTGCCTTGTCTTCATTGATTCCTGGTTTTATTTTGAAACTTTTTGTTCAGTATAGAAACAGCCCTATAGTTAAAGCCAACAATTATTCCCTAAGCTGTCTTCTTCTCCTCTCCCTTTTATTGTGCTTTCTCTGCTCTTTATTTTTTATTGGTTACCCACAGCCAGAGATGTGTCTCATCCGCCAAGTTGCGTTTGGCCTGGTTTTCACACTTTGTGTGTCCTGCATTTTGGCAAAAACCCTCAAGGTAGCTTTTGCCTTCATAGCCACTAGGCCTGGCAGCAGATTAATGAGATGGACAAGACCAGAAGCCTCCTATTTAATTATTATTACATGTTTTTTGATACAACTGATAATTTGCATTTCTTGGTTGTGCATTGCTCCACCATTTCCACAATACAACATCCAGTCTCAACCAGTAGTTATCGTTGAGTGCAATGAGGGCTCTCCCTTTTCCTTCTGGATCATGTTGGGTTATCTCTTTCTTCTGGCCACCATTAGTTTAATTGTGGCCTTCCTGGCTCGAAGACTTCCAGATAATTTCAATGATGCCCAGTTTATTACTTTCAGCATGCTGGCCTTCCTCTGTGTATGGATATCTTTTATTCCAGCGTTCTTCAGTGCTCAGGGCAAATATGCAGTAGCTACGGAGATTTTTGCCATCTTGACTTCTAGTTGGGCTCTGGTCATCTGCATGTTTCTTCCTAAATGTTTCATCATATTGTTCAGATCTGACATGAACACCAGAGAGTATTTCATCAGAGCAAACTTTACCAGAAAACAAACATAATCAATCTGGCTCACTTGTGCTATCAATGATGGAAAGATGAAATGAACAACTAAAAGCTAAATGAAATATCAAGACTCTCCTAAAAACCATCAATACATATATTTTGTGTATATATTATTAAACAGGTTTCATATTTGCTGTTCAATATAATCATATGTTTTGAGTGCTATAACCAAATACTTTTTCAGCATGTAGAAGTGGAGGATTGATACCTGGCAAACCAGGGGCCACTGGTACTAAATTGATGCAGTGGTTGGCATTGTTTTTTCCAGGATATGGCTCGTGTGTCATGTGCCCTTGGTTCCACTTGAAATGGAGTGCTTGGCTGTGCTATAGACACACCTACAAATTTGGTTAGTATTCACAAGCACCTCCATCAGATTTGCAAATCAAAACACCCTCATTTTATTGTGAGGTCTTGGATTTCCCATGGTCCTCTATTTAATGGTGATCTACAGTATGTATTTCCATAGTGAAGATGGGTCGGCCTAACCGCAACATGGCAGTGTATTGCCCTGATCTAGGGCTACCCTCAGCATTCAGAAGAGGATGGAAGTTTCCTCCATCTAGATCTTCTCTACGCTTCCTACCCTTTGCCACCCATGCCACTGCCATACTATTTATAAGATAGGGCACTGACGTGAGGGTGGTTCTGGGGACAATGATGTAAGGGGACTTTGAGGACTCTGATGTGAGTGGGCTTTGTAGACTCTAATGTGAGAAGGCTTTGAGGATTCTGATGTGAGGGGGGGGGGCTCTAAGTATTCTGATGGGAGGGGGCTCCGAGGACACTGGTGTGAGAGGGCTCTGAGGACACTAATGTGAGGGGGCTCTGAGGACACTGATGTGAGGGAGGTTCTGAGGACACTAATGTGATTGGTGTTCTGAGGACACTGATGTGGGGGGCTCCAAAGACTCTGATGTGCGGGGGCCTATAAGTACAATGCTGTGAGGATGTTGTTCCATTCTCTGCATTCTAGCACCCAGCACTGAAAGAAGCCAGAACTGTCAGACAGAGTGATCCCTGGCCTACAGTAGAACTACTATCTCATCCTGAATAAAAGAGAGAGCTTGTCACAGGAGTGTGTGCTTGGGAAAGTAAACACTGATTTGTAGGAAGTGTGGGGGGGGGGGGGGTTGCTATTGTTTCCGGCTACTGACCACCAATGTTGAAGGATCAGGGGGTTATTGTTCCAATAGTTCTAGACATCCACTGATCACTACTGAACATCAGGTGCAGACAGACGACCTGCCGGTACCTTTTAGAAATTAGTCTTGGAAAGAAAATGCTTTATTTTAACAAAAATTTGAAATAAAACCCAACAATAACTTCTGCTCATGGTAGTCCATTTCTGTAAAATGATTATGTTGATGCTCTAACCTCCACCCTGTCCCCACCACACCTCCCATACAGACAGTGACAATCTCTACCTACACTTCCTTCCCCTTTTCAGCCACAGCAAAGAGTGAGAAACTCTGGGAGGAGGCTCCATATTATCCAAGAGAGGATAGAACTTTTAACACCATCAAATTGGTTGTATGGAGGACACATGGTTTGCAGAAGTCATTTGTGAAATCAAACTACCCCCCAAAAAAAAAAAGCAGAAATTCAGATTTGGACATCTGATAAAATTAAATTTAGTATGAATTCAATGCCATCTGAGTTTTTGGACAGATCTAGTGTCTACTCCTCATCATGAAATATTAACAAATGGAAAAAAAAAGAGATCTAGAGGAGTAACACAAAATTACTGTAGCCCAAGTGGTTGTAGACTCGTTGACTCTTCTTTATTGCATCTTTTTTATTCTACAAAAAATTATAAATTATTCCTTACATCCAATAAATTTTATTCTTGGTTAAGACTATTTTCTTTTCTATTTTCATTGATTGATAGTCGTCAGAAATTAAAGACGGTTTCTTGAATACATTGATCATCCAGGCCCCAGCCGAATAAATCATCACTGACATTTAGGGCTCAGTAATATAGACCTCTGTGACTAAGCTCTGTAGGTAGGGTAAAACTTGTCAGGGGCATGCCCTGGGAGAAGCCTTGGCTAAGACTGCTCTTTATTCTCTGATTCAGCATACAGACTGTTTAGGAGTGTGGATTAATCAAGTTATATTTTGCATAGCAAGCCTGGATGGGCATTTTAGAAGCCGATACCCGAGACTAGTGGGCCACCACAGTACTCCTTTCCTTACTGGCGTAAGTAGCGCACTCAAACCTGAACTTACAAAGTTTGGCAAAAAAGGAGGTGACGTGTCAAGGTGCTGCAGTTGCCAGGCCATGCACACATCATCAGTACTCCTTTCCTGACTTGGGGGGGGGCAGCAACGGACTCAATTCTGGACTTACAAAGGTTGGGGAAAGGGGATGCAAAGTGTCAAGGTGTTGCGGTCGCCAGGCCATGTGCACAGCCGCAGTACTCTCTTTCTGACTTGGGGTAAGTAGCGCACTCAATCCTGAACTTACAAAGTTTGGCAAAAGGAGCTGACAAGTGTCAAGGTGCTGCAATCAAGATCCCATGCCCACAGCCCCAGTACTCCTTTCCTGACTTGGGGGGAAGAAGTGCACTCAATCCTGGACTTACAAAGTTTGATGAAAGGGGATGTGCATAGCCCCAGTACTCCTTTCCTGACTTCGGATAAGTAGCGCACACAATCCTGAACTTACAAATTGTGGTGAAAGAGAAAGACAAGTGTGAAGGTGCTGCAGTCCCAAGGCTGGGCGCACAGCTCAAGTAATCATTTCCGGGCTTAAAGTAGCCCACTCAATTCTGGACAAAGTTTGGTAAAAGAGGGTGACAAGAGTCAAGGTGCTGCTGTCGCTAGGCCATGTGCACAACTCCACTACTCCTTTCCTGACTCGGGGTAAGTAGCGCACTCAATCCTGGACTTACAAAGTTTGGCAAAAGGAGGTGACAAGTGTCAAGGTGCTACAGAGGTAAGTCTGTGCGCACATCCCCAGAACTGCTTTCCTGACTTAGGGTATGCAGCGCACTCAATCCTGGAGTTACAAAATGCAGCAAAATAGGGATGACAAATGTCAAGTTGCTGCAGTCGCCAGGCCATGCGTACAGCCCCAATACTCCTTTCCTGACTTGGGGGGAAGCAGCACACTCAACCCTGGACTTAAAAATTTTGGCAAAAGGGGATAACAAGAGTCAAGGTGCTGCAGTCACCAAGCTGTATGCACAGCCCCAGTACTCCTTTCCTCACTTAGGGTATGTAGCCTACCCAATCCTGGACTTACAAAATTCAGCAAAATAGGGATGAAAAATGTAAAGGTGCTGCGGTCTCCAGGCTGAATGCACAGCCCCAGTACTCCTTTCCTAACTTGGGGGGGACGCAGCACACTCAATCCTGGACTTACAAAGTTTGGCGAAAGGGGATGACAAGTGTCAAGGTGCTGCGGTCGCCAGGCTGTGTGCACAGCCCCAGTACTCCCTTCCTGACTTGGGGTAAGTAGCGCACTCAATCTTCAACTTACAAAGTTTGGCAAAAGTTTGGAGGTGACAAGTGTCAAGGTGCTGCAGTCAGGAGCCCATGCTCACAGCCCCAGTACTCCTTTCCTGACTTGGGGGGAAGCAGTGCACTCAATTTCTGGACATACAAAGTTTGGCGAAAGGGGATGACAAGTGTTGCCAGGCTGTTTGCATAGCCCCAGTACTGCTTTCCTGACTTCAGGTAAGTAGTGCACTCAATCCTGAACTTACAAATTGTGGCAAAAGTGGAAGACATTTGTCAAGGTGCTGTGGTCCCAGGCCATGCGCACAGCCCAAGTAATTCTTTCCTGACTTGAAGTAAGTAGCTCCCTCAATTCTGGACAAAGTTTGGTAAAAGAGGGTGACAAGTGTCAAGCTGTCGCCAGGACGTGCGCACAGCTCCACTACTCCTTTTCTGACTTGGAGTATGTAGCACACTCAATCCTGGACTTACAAAGTTTAGCAAAAGGGAGTGACAAGTGTCAAGGTGCTGCAGATGCAAGTCCATGTGCACAGCCCCAGTATTCCTTTCCTGACTTAGGGTATGCAGCACACTCAAACCTGGACTTACAAAATTCAGCAAAATAGGGATGACAAGTGTCAAGGTGCTGCGGTCGCCAGGCCATGCGCACAGTCGCAGTACTCCTCTCCTGACATGGGGTAAGTAGCACATTCGTTTAAGGGCTTACAATGTTTGACAAAAGGGGGTGACAAATGTCAAGGTGCAGCGGTTGTCAAGTCATGTGCACAGTCCCAGTACTCCTTTCCTGACATGGGTTAAGAAGCACACTCAATCCGAGACTTACAAAGTTTGGTAAAAGGCGGTGACGTGTCAAGGGGCTGCGGTTGCCAAGCCATGTGCACAGCCACAGTACTCCTTTCCTAAATTAGGGTATGTAGCACACTCAATCCTGGACTTAAAAAAATTCAGAAAAATGGGGATGACAAGTGTCAGGACACTATGGTCGCCAAGCCATGCGCACAGCCTCAGTACACCTTTCCTGATTTGGGGGGAAGTAGCGCACTCAAACCTAAACTTACAAAGTTTGTCAAAAGGGGATGACACATTTCAAGTTGCTGCGGTTGCCAGGCCGTGCGCACAGCCTCAGTACTCCTTTCCTGATTCAGTGTATGTAGCGCACTCAATCCTGGACTTACTAAGTTTGGCGAAAGGGTGTGAAAAGTGTCAAGATGCTGCAGTCGCCAGGTCGCGCACACACTCCGTTCCTGACTTAGGACTCAATCCTGGACTTACAAAAATTCAGCAAAGTAGGAATGAAAAGTGTCAAGGTGCTGCAGTTGCCAGGCCATGGGCACAGCCTCAGTACTCCTTTCCTGACATGGTGTAAGAAGCACATTCAATCCTGGACTTACAAGGTTTGGCAAAAGGGAAAAACAAGTGACAAGGTGCTGCGGTCGTTAGACCATGCTCATAGCCACAGTACTCCTTTCCTGACGTAAGGTATGTAGCGCACTCAATCCAGGACTTACAAAATTCAGCAAAATAGGGATGACAAATGTCAAGGTTCTGCTGTCATCAGGCGATGTCCTTAGCCCCAGTACTCCTTTCCTGACTTAGGGTAAGTAGCACACTCAATCCTGGACTTACAAATTTAGCAAATTAGGAGTGACAAGTGTCAAGGTGCTGCAGTCGCCAAGCCAAGCATACAGCCCAGTACTCCTTTTATGGCTTAGGGTAAGTAGCACACCTAATCCTGGACTTACAGAATTCTGCAAAATGGGGATGACAAGTGTCAAGGTGCTGCAGTCGCCAGGCTGTGCACACAGCCCCTGTACTCCTTTCCTGAATTGGGGTAAGTAGTGCACTCAATCCTGGACTTAAAAAGTGTTGTAAAAGAGCATGGCAAGCGTCAAGGTGCTATTGTCAAAAGGCCGTGTGCACAGTCCCAATACTCCTTTTTTAACTTGGGGGGAAGTAGCGCACTCAATCTTGGACTTACACAGTGTGACACTTTTTTGTACAGTTTGGTGCAGGGACGCATTGGATGCCTTTACTGGCATTGTGCTCTTGCTGGGTTGCTTCCTGTTCAGGATGACTGCTGACGATGATCCAGCGGCCTTTCTGGTTACTTTTGAGAGAACTGCTGAGAGGGAAGGCTGGGCCAGAACCCAGTGGGCAGGACTTGTCACCTCCTTACTTACTGGGGAATCGCAGAAGGACTATTAAGATTTGGAGTCCACGGATGCAAGAGAATATGAGAAGGTCAAGCAGGAAATCCTGGCGTGTCTCGGTGTCACCTTGGCCGTTCGAGCACAGCGGGTCAACAGTTGGTCCTTCCAAGGTGAGAGGCCCCCAAGATCACAGATGTTTGACCTAATCCACCTAGTACAGAAATGGCTACAGGCAGAGTCCCTGTCTAGGCTACAAATAGTGGAGTATGTGGTAATGGACCCATTCCTGAGGTCACTACCAAGTCTCCTGCAGAAGTGGGTGAGTCAAGGGGACCCCCTTGAAAGGTACTTTGCTACATAGAGCCTGGTCACCAACCCTACAGCCCACAGACCTTCCACCTAAAGCCAGGGTTTCCCGAGTTTTCCTTTCATGGTTATGGAAGAAGAACTGGAGGAGCCTGAGGAAGTCCCCACAGCCAGTGAAGTTGGACTGCCTTCTGCAGACCTTGAGGCTACATTAGGGTTTGCTGAACTTAATGTGCACAAGGAAAACTTTGGTATCAAACAGAGAAAAGACCCTACCCTTGCCAGGGCCTCTGAAAATGTAGTAGTGATTAATGATGTACCCATCGAACCAAGGGACAGGACCTGTTTTCCTTTTTTCAGCAGCAATGAGGATTTATTGTATTGTATTGTGTGTATAAAAATAAAGAAAAATTGTTGAACAGTCCCTAAGCCCTACAGACGAGCTGGAACTTGCCCCTGGACAATTGCTAGAAGGTCATTTAGGGGTTGAAAAAAACACTGACTGTTACCCATTTTTGAAGTGCCTATGGACCTAGTGGGTCCACTCCCCAAGTCCGCCCGGGGTCATCAGCATATTCTTGTAATCATGGATTATGCTACCTGTTACCTCAAGTCAGTTCCCTTACGCACCGCATCTGCAAAGATTATTGCCAAAGAATTGTGCATGGTGATCAGTTACGTTGGGGTCCCTAGCGACCAAGCTGCCCAGAGGTCTGCTTTTCCAAAAGAAATGCTCAGTGCCTATATCACGACTATTCCCAAACCGGGGAAAGACCCCGCCCTCCCCGCTAACTACAGGCCTATCTCCCTTCTCAACAGTGATAATAAAATTTACGCCAAAGTGCTTGCTGCCCGCCTACAGCCCCTTCTACCCCGTTTGATCCAAGGTGACCAGATGGGTTTTATGCCGGGCAGGCAGATGTCTGATGCCACCAGACGCATTGTTAATCTGGTGCATTTGATGGAACGCATTCAAACGCCTTCCCTGCTCCTTACGTTGGATGCAGAGAAGGCGTTTGATATAGTCAATTGGTTTTACATGCATATGGCTCTTGAGAAGTTTGGTTTCACAGGTGGCATACTCACGGTCTTGTTGGCACTCTATTCATGTCCCTCTGCTCAGGTCCTCACCTCTGGTATCGCCTCGACTCCGTTCGACATTACCAATGGCACCCGCCAGGGGTGCCCGCTGTCACCAATGATTTTCAACCTGATGATTGAACCCTTGGCGGAGGCCATCCGATCGGACGAGATGGTAGAGGGGTTTAGTTTGGGTGATACCGTTCATAAGATTAATCTCTTTGCGGACGATATCATTGTTATCCTGACAAATCAGGTGCGCTCACTCCCAGCCGTACATCGCATACTACTGGCCTTTGGGGAAATCTCCTACCATAAGGTTAATGCTTCCAAATCCGGGGCGCTCAATCTGGGCATCAGCCGACGAGTGGTGTCCCAGTTAAAGTCTCTATGCCCTTACACATGGACTGTCGAGAATATTCCCTACCTGGGAATTAACATTACCCCCAGTATATCCTGGCTGCTCTCCTCTAATTTGGATCCCCTTATCAAAAAATTAGATTGTACCATGGCTACTATGTCCAAAGCTGAAATCTCCTGGGTTGGGAGAATGGCGGCCTATAAGATGTAAATTTTGCCTCAGGTGCTTTTTGTGTTTAGGGCGCTTCCTGTTCCCTTCCCCAGAAAATACTTGGAGGCTCTATCCGTAGGTATGCGCAAGTTTATCTGGTGTGGTAAACGTGCTAGAATATCTGCCTCTACTCTTGCTCTTCTGAAAGCCTTGGGTGGTGCCAAACTACCGAATCTGGGGGTTTACTATTGGTCCACTAGATTGGACCAGCTGAAACGCTGGTTCTCCCCCGTCAAGGATTCTCCTTGGGCTTCTATGGAATGTCACATGTCACCCACTAGGGACCTGCGGCTGCTTCTCTTGGGTGATCTTTGGATGCCCTGGTCTTTACCTGGACTCCCTCCGACCCTTCAAGTTTCCTTGATGGCGTGGTGGATGCTGGAGGATGCCCGGGGGAAGCGACACGCGGTGGCCCCTCACTGTTCTTCCTCTTTACCCCTAACCCTTTTAGTAGCGTTTCTCCCCGATCTTCGGATATCCACTTTGTCGCACCTAGGTATCACTGAGCTCGCCCACTTTTATGAAGGTCAATCTTTGATGACCCCGTTAGATCTGATGTCCAGGTTTCATGTGCCTCCTGCTCTCTTCCTCACTGTGCTCCAAGTCCATAGTTTTCTCAAGCAGCACCCCCTACACACTAGGAATGTCGCTCTCACAGTCTGGACCCACTACCATTGTCATCAGCAGTCTGCTAAGGGTATTTCCATGTTTTATGATCTCCTCCTTCACACACCTGTCCCCTCCAAGACACGGTCCATGCAGAGGTGGGAAGTGGATTTGTGTCACCAGTTTACCCCGGAGCAATGGTCCCGAGCCCTGTCATACACTTTTCAATACTCCCACTGTTCGGCGCATTGGGAAATGATGCTGAAAATAGCGAACAGGTGGTACCACACTCCCGATAGGCTGGCAAAGTTTTTCCCTACAATACCTGATCTCTGTTGGAGGAACTGTGGTCACAGAGGAACACTGGCTCAAATCCTTTGGGACTGCCCCTCCCTAACGAGCTATTGGAATAGGGTGTTCAGATGTATAGCTGAATCCACGGGTATTTTAGGTCCCCCCAAGAAGGGGTTGGCCCTGCTAAACTTGGGCTTGGATGAATACTCGGCTCAATATAGACAAATGGTTTTACATATTCTCCTAGCCTCCAGAGTGTTTATCTTACGCCGTTGGCGCTCTATTGATATCCCTAGCTTCTTGGATGTGGTTAAGACAGTTAACGACAACTATACTATGGAAAAATCTTTAGCTTTTAACTCTCTATCGTACCCGAAATTTAGGTCTTCCTGGGAAAGCTGGAAATACTCTTCCTGATAACCTGATGTTGTAGGTGGGAGGGTGGGGGGAGGAGCGGCACCCCTGTGGCAATTATGTTCCCACTGGGAGCTGCAGGGGTGTTGGCTTCTTCTTCTCTTCCTCTCTCGCTTATCTCTAGTTGACTAGGTTCCACTGGTTCTGTCTTGGTTCCTGTTGATGTCATATGCTAAAATATGAAGTTATTTGATGTTGACGCGTACTTTTTGTATGTTTTGAGTGCATATGACTTCTTCGCAGTCGGAACAATCCCCTCCCCTCCCCCCTCCCTATAACCCCCCTCCATTCCCTCCCTTTCCCCTCACCTCTTGTTATTTGCAACTGTTCATTATGTAACCTGTTTCTATGGCTACAGTTTGCTTTACGTGTTTTCTCTTACCATACCTGTATGTTGAATATTTTTCAATAAAAAATATGATTAAAAAAAAAAAAGACAATTGTGTCTTGCCTACAGTCAAGCATGGTGGTGGGAGTGTCATGGTCTGGGGCTGCATGAGTGCTGCCGGCACCAGGGAACTACAGTTCATTGAAGGAACTATGAGTGCCAACATGTACTGTGACAAACTGAAGCAGAGCATGACCCCCTCCCTTCTGAGACTGAGACGCAGGGCAGTATTCCAACATGATAACGACCCCAACTACACCTCCGAGACGACCACTGCTTAGCTAAAGAAAGTGAGGGTAAAGGTGATGGACTGGCCAAGCATGTCTCCACACCTAAATCATATTGAGCATCTGTGGGGCATCTTTAAACAGAAGGTGGAGGAGCGCAAGGTATCTAACCTCCACCAGACCAGATGTTGTCATGGAGGAGTAGAAGAAGACTCCAGTGGCAATCTGTGAAGCTCTGGTGAACTCCATGCCCAAGAGGGTTAAGGCAGTGCTGGAAAATAATGGTGGCCACACAAAATATTGACACTTCAGGCCCAATTTGGACATCCCTACTAAGGGTGTACTCACTTTGTTGCCAGTGGTTTAGATATTAATGTGTGTTGAGGTATTTTGAGTGGACAGCAAATTTACACTGTTATACAAGCTGTACACTCACTAATTTACATTGTAGCAAAGTGTCATTTCTTCAGTGTTGTCACATAAAAACATATAATAAAATATTTACAAAAATGTGAGGGGTGTACTCACTTTTGTGAGATACTGTATATATAAAAAGTCTGAATTTTTAATATTAAAAACAGTTTAACAGTCAACCTAAAGCCTCTGGCTGCAATAAATATACAAGCAGATGTCAATTATCAATTTATTGTCAATTATCGAGACTACAAGACCAGAGATTCCATCTGGCAGATGATAAATTCCCACTGGAAATATTAATGGATGGCCCAGGAGAAATGCCTGCAGAAACACCTTTGTTTTAATTAACCCTTGTAGAAACAATGTTGATGGTTGATGCTATATTTGTGATTTTGTTCGGTGCAGAGACATTAAGTATAGAGTTAATTTTCCCCTGGAAATGTTAGTGTCATTCTCTATAAATAGCGAGAACCGTCACTCAACAACAAACGGGAAATATTATAACGTGGTAAGTGCAGGACATATGTTGCGTTACATCCAGGGAGCACATCATCAGTTTATTATAGATAGTTATATAGCACCAACTATTATACACATATTAGAGTTGATTTAGACAGGAGCCAATTAACTGGCCAGAATGTCTTGGGAGGAAACCCATGTAAGCACAGGGGGGAACATGCAAACTCCATGCAGATAAAGGCCAGACCAGGATTAAAACCAAGAACCCCAGTGCTTCAAGGTAATTTTGCTAACCATCAAGCCACTGTGCTGCACACACCTGGTGTAGTAACTATGCATTTGCTCATTTGTATAGTGCAGAGCCAAATGAGGTGCATATACAGTAGAAGAACATTAGCATGTATTTATCCCCTTTGGAGCATTTTTGTAATTTTTTTGCCCACTTGTTAAAATCTGCATCATTGGCTATAAAATGACTTAAAGCTCCCAGAACGGTATGTATTTTTCTGAAAGCAGAGACCCTGCAGAATAAAAAAGATGGTGTTAGCAATTGTTTTATGTCACACAATACTGCTTATTAAGTATATATTTTCAGAAAAAAATACACCAACATGAATTTTATTGCACACAAACACAATTTAGTCTCCATGTTTTCTACATAAAAAAGATGAGATAAAAACAACTGCCAAATGTCAAGCCTTAAAACTGGATGTGCCCACAAAATAGAAAACATTACGGTAACCAAAATTGTCAATAGGCTTGAAATGCATTTACAGCTCATCAGTTAAGAGTAAACCATAAATGAAGGGACCTAGAATTATTGCTCTCACTCCAATTTTTTGCTGTAATATATAGCAGGTATAGTATGATCTCCAATTATATACATGCGCGTCCTCTATGCACCCAATTGCATTTGCAGGTGGGTGCAGGGCGACAGGGTTGCCTTTATTTATTTTTTTTGCTATTTGTACTCATTTTATTTATTTTTTTTGTATTTATTTTTTTTTTTAGCAGGGTTTTCAGGCAGGGATAAGGTTACGTGGAATAGTTAGGGAAGCTGTTCTGGAAATTAAATCACTTAATTTAAGGGCTTTATAAGCCTTCCAATCCGCACCTTGTGGTTTTCACCTACATAAGATGCGCATTGATCATGTAGCTTCATGGTGTCATTTGTTGCCCTGTACAGAGCCTATAGTAGAGTAAATCTTCATATTCATAAACATGAGTCATGCGGTATGTCACTGCACAGGTTATTGCACAACCTATGTCTGTAGTGTGAGAACTGGCACTTCATGTGAAGAGACTACATATCCCACAATCCCTGGGTCTCTAAGTCTAGAGCTCTGCAGGTGAAAGCTGCACAGTGATTAGATCTGACACAGACACAAGAAGGCTGAGCCATTTGTGATACAGCACAGAGGAAATGACAAGGGATAGATTAGACGCTGTGTGAAAAAGGGTCAGAAACTGCCTGTCCCTTTTGCGAAAAGGGACAAGATAGGTCAGCCTTTCTCAACCTGGATTCCATGGCACCTTAGGTTTCCTCGAGAGGTTGCTAGGAGTTCCTTAAGTAAGAAGCCATTTCTGCCTCTCAGACAAGTTCCCACTAACACTCATGATCTTTTTTATTTATCTGTAAGAAGGCATTCTTCCCACTAGCTACAAATTCAAGGAGCATGCTTCCCCTTGACCACCCGAAAAATGTACTATGAGTTATAATATAATATAAGATATAATAATTTTAAGCAGGAGTTCCTTGTGCCTGGAAAAAAATTTTTAAGATCTAGTTCAAATTTTTATTGTTTTTTCTTGACATAGTACAAATACCAAATTGTTAATAACCTAAGGTATAATATATCCAAGGTATTAAACAAGTAAGAAGAAGGATATATAAATATAACTGGCAATAAAATGTGTCCCTTAAAACAAAAACAAGATTGGGACATAGCAAATATGCTAACAAAATCAAACAATTAGACTAACATCTTGTTTAAAAAAGATACCAAATTAATCAGTATACAGAACATTAATTATGTAATATAATAAGTATCATTGTTATTGATTACTAACCAAATAAATAGGATATCTTAAAATTTGGTCAAAATAAATAAATCAGAAGAGAAGAAAGAAAAGAAAGACAAGAAAGAAAGGTGTGGACAAGTCAAGATTTTTTTTTTCTTCACAGATCTCTAGTATTTACAGATGAATATTGTAGCCAACATCGCCAAGTATTTTTTAAGTTAGCTAGGCGATTATGTAAAATGCAAGCCATTTTATTGTTGATCATGACACAGTTCAGCTTTTGTATGACAAAATCAAATGTTATTACTGATTGATTCCAACAAGAGGCCAGGGTTATATAGAAAATAAAATGTTTGGTATGTTTAGAGAAACTCGTATCACATTTTTGAAAAAAAGCAACTTCTGGGAATTTATTAAGATTTATGTTTTTAATTTCTTGTATAAAGTCAAATATTTTGATCCAAAACATTTTCATCGCCACCAAATGTGTACCATAGAACCTTCTTGACCACAATTCCCATTTAGAAGAGACTTGTCGATACATTTTAGCTATTCTCAACGGGACCATGCACCATCGCAATGGTGTTTTGTTATTAGATTCCACTAAAATCATATTAAATAATATTTTAGAGAGATTATTGATTGTTTTATACCATTCTGGAAGTTCACAAGAAAAGTTACGTTTTTGTTCCCATTTTCCATATTACGCTCAGGGTTAATTAGAATATTATATATAAGTGAAAAACAGATTTTTATTGGAGTTCTAGTAGTACAAGATGTTTCAAAGAGGGAGAACAGGAGTGGTCAATTTATTATTCAAGAAGAAAGGAATTAGGTTATATCGAGGTAGCTCTGAGGAAGGTAGTTGTAATACAGTTTTATATTAATCCAGTGAAAATAAATAATTCCCATATAAAATGTTTTTAATAAGTGATAAGCCCCTAGTGTCCCACCACCAAAAAAGTTCAGAGGATAATCCAGGTACAAATTCAGGATTATTAAACAATTATTTAATTTATTGGAAAATTATTTTAAGGGTTCCACCATGTTAAAAAGGTCGAGAGAGTCTGAGTTAAGTGAATAAATTCATAGACATCTAACGGCCTTGACACTACAAACTGCAGCAACAACAGTAAAGCAAACAACACGAGAAATATAACTACATTAATAACTAATTAAAAAAATCTAAATATTTGGAAGTGTACAATGTCTGAAAATATACCATCATATAGAGCTCACGTATTACCCAAGAAGAATGCAGCCAGTTAAACTGACCACCGAGCCTTATCCTAAGAACAATGAAGCAATAATGGGGTTGATTTACTAAAGGCAAATAAAATGTGCACTCTGCAAAAGCAGTTGCTCCAGAGCTTGGTAAATGAGGGGGAGCTCTTCTGACTCCCATCATCCAATCATGTGCAAGCAAAAATGCTGCTTTTTTTCCCCTTGGAATGGGGTATTCTTTGCAAAGTGAAGCTTTACCTCATTTACTAAGCCGTAGACAGTTGCACAGTTTATTTACCTTTAGTAAATCAACCTCCATGTCTGTTGTAATGTTATTTGTGAAGTGTGAATCTGCCCAGGTTTGATTCACCAAGAGTTTAGTGAATCTTGCCCAAAGTTCAGCGAACCTAAAGAGGAGCACCACTGAATGGGTAGAAGACAATCAGCAACTCCATACATGCTCTTCAATAAGGTTATCATGGTTGTGAATAGGGCCATTATGGCTGAAACGCGTAAACTTCTGCTGTACATATCTATCTTTTATGGAGTTACAACAAACTTGGATTTATTGAAGAGCATGTATGGAGTTGTGGATTGTCTTCTATCCATTTACTTCTTCAGCAGCTGAGTGACTGCACATCATGCACCCGACAGCTCAGGAGGATCTCTACACAATCTGGGGTAGTAGCACCAGATTCTTCTATTGACCAAGCCCCACTGAAGTCTTTGAAGTGAATTTTGTAAAGTTCTGGCTATTTTTAAAGCTAATAGAAAAATTACAATAAAAAAAGCATTGTAAGCTGAGATCTGCCATTTGGAACATGTACTGGTACAAAAGAATAAAAAAGATTAAAAAAAGAAATACCTTATAGCATTAAGAGGGTCTTTTCATGTGGTTTTTGAGAACAACATTGAAAGATACACAAATCCTTTAAATACCATGCTTGTGGGATGCCTCAAAGTTCCGTACAGCAGAACACTTCACAATTTAATAAATTTCAGTTTTTGTCACAAGCTTTTTCAACAAATGGTAATAGCCTTGCTTTCACTGACAAAAAGACATTTTGGTCAATGTAGATGTCCTTGTATTCACTGGTGCAAAACTTTCCTGCTGCTGGCCAATTTCTTTCAAACTCTCTTAAGAATTAAGTGGCCGCAGATGATCCAGCAGTATAAAGTTGGCCAGAAGAAGGATTTATTTTTTTTTGATGAGGGAGAATTGGCCGAAATGTACTAGAGAAAAAGAGTACATTCAAATGTTTTACTTCAAGAAACTGCTGATTACACAGCAGTGTAAAATTGGTCAGAAACAGGACAATGTTAAATAGTAAGGCTAATTGGTAATTAAATAGTAAGGCTAGGTAAGGCTAGGTCCAAATTTACTAAAGACAAGCGCATGGGCAAGGGTTTTGCCTCAAGAATTAGGAGACTGTCGGTGATACAGCAGTGTAAAATTGGCCAGCAACAGGAGACATTTTAGTCAAGGATATTTAGGCCCAAATGCCTAACTATTATTTTATCCAGAAGAATAGGGGTCCAGTGAATGTGAGTGATATAATGTTAGGGGGTTTAGGTAAACAACAAAAGGTCCCAGCGCTGAACTCTGTGGTGCCCACACTGTGTATTTTCACAAACCAATCAGGTGCGGCCATCAAGATCAGTACAAAATGACCATCCAACAGGCAACCAGAAGAAACAGCACTATCCGGATGTTGGTACTATTGTGGCAGTTCTCAGGCAATGAACAAGCCGGTGGATATAATAAACAGTTTACTGACAACCAGGAAAAGTAGACGTGGATAAACATCAATTAAAATTGCTGATACAGTATCAGGCTGGCCTAGTCCGATGGGGATCGGTGGATGGCTGCTGGGTCCACTGGATGGAGTAGGGAGCAGGCAGGGCCACTGTCAGATGGTGTTGCCGCTCAGAAAAAATGTGGACAGACGGAAGCCAAGCCGGACCCGCCTGTGCTCCCGCATAACATCACTGCGACTCAGAACCACAGGGCAGAAGTGTCAAGTGTCATACCCAGAAGCAAGAAGGGCCAGTCTGGAATGCATGGGGAGTGTGTTGCCTTGATGACGCGTTTTGAGTGCATACACTTTATCAAGTCATGGAAGAAAAGTCAACGGTGTAATTTAAAGGCCAGGAATGAGGTGGGTGTGGAGTGGGCAGAGCTAATGAGTGTCCCTAACAGACATTAACCTATCACCACCTGCTTGGCTGGATATAACAATAAAATCATTGTGTAGAACGCCATATAAACCTGATACAAATTAGTTGTTCATGTCCAGGTTGCATACCAATGTTGTTTTAATTACTACATTTCTATCTATGTAACTGCGACTTCATTTTTCAATAAAGTTTACTATTGTGAAAAAAAAAAAAAAATTAGCAATTAACTAAGTAAATAGCAACTTCATTCATTAAAATATTAGATTAAGACACCTGTTTATACTTAAAACCAGATATTAGTTTGACCATTGAGGGATAAAAAAAAAAAATATATATATATATATATATATATATATATATATATATATATATATATATATATATAATTAGTGTGTAAATATAAGAATAACAAGGAAATCAAAAAAATAAGTAAGGAAATCAAAATATTGTTAAAAAATGATAAATATAATGAAGCAAGGAAACACAATATAATGAAGCAAGGAATTAAATTAAAAATTAATACAATAATTAATGAAAAGTGTAAAGTAAAGAATAATAAAAATAATAAATAATTAATTTACAGAATATGAATTGAAGGGATAAACATCTTGGATATCACATAAATAAACCAAAAATAAACAGAAAATCAGATATGTACCTATGCACACAACAGTACCCACCTCCCAATCGTCTGCACCAGGCATGTTGGTAACGCTTAAGGCAGATCTATTCGCCTACTTCAACTGACACCTCTTAAGGCCCAGTGTATACGAGAAACACTGTGTTTAAACAATGGTATGTACTTCAACTACTCATTGAGGCCACAAGGTGACAGAGACCCAAATTTTAAAATCCAAAAAGTCTCCCTCTTAGACAGCAGGGAGAACCTTTCATTTGTGGTCAAGGTGCCCTTGGGAATGGCTTTCATTGCCATAACCTCCAAGCTCCTGATGTCCTTCTTGTGTACCTGTAGAAAGTGGTGAGGGACCCTGTGTTTGTCACAACCCTTACTGATGAATCTGCAATGTTCACCAATGCGCTTGTGCATGGAGCATGTTGTACGTCCTACATATAGGATATTACCTGAGCACTTTAAAACATAAGGATATTAGGCCCAAATGCCTAACTATTATTTTATCCAGAAGGATCGGGGCCCAGTGAAGGTATAATGTTAGGTAGTTTAGGTGCATACTGTTCTTCTAAAAAGAGCAGTCAAGAATACCTAGGTACCCAAAGCTTCACATATCCAAAGCTTCTACTTAGCGATTGTGGTTAAGAACTGCACATTGCACATGAAACATGTACCTTTTCCTTTCCGTACCAGGCTTCTGGAGTCAGTTCTCATCAGAAATACTATCTGCATGGAATTTACATATTCTTTGTGGTGGATGAGGATCTGGTATGTATTTTGGGCGGTCCCCATTGCATATATACAAATAAAGAAAGATTGCAGGGAAAAGTGAATTACATGGGGACCCCCTTCAAATTCATACTAGACCTTTCAGGTTTGGAATGGACTTTAAGGAAAAAACCTGGGCAAACAACAGAAAAAAATGACATGGGGGTTTGCCCAAAATCCATACCAGCCTGTTCATATCTGGTACAGATTTTAGAGAGGAACCCCAAGCAGACCCTTAATCCTGCCCACTTCCCCTCTTTCCCAAGCCATACTTGGCCTCATGTCCTCATTAGTCCTCCCCCTTCTTTTCTCAACTATACCCAGCCACATGTTCTCAACATTTGACTTTGCTTGTTTGTTGGCTGGCCAATCCCTGATGATCAGGTGGCTGGCTAACCTTTACCAAAAATTCTGAGAAACATTATTTTGCCCAAGACTGTGCCTGCAGGTTGTTGCTTGTGTTTAGAGTGATAGACTAAAGTCCAGCCCTCTGAGGGCTGAGTGACTGGAAAAAGCCTGGAAAAAGCCCAAGCTGTTCCTGTTTGAGACACCAGAGCTAAGGGACACTGGAGTATACACAAGAACCTCCAATGATCTGAATGCTGTGGCCAGAAACCTGGTAGAGGCCATATGCAAGTACCTTTGTCTTAAGGGAAGCTACTTCCCATGAATAAGTCTGAGCTCTATCTAGGGACTGTCAGCCTGAGGAGCAGTAGGAGCCATGCCTTGGGTATTCCATCTTTTCACCTCAAGTTCTCCACTTCTCCACCTGCTCACACCTCAAGTTCTACAATAACATTTTGAAAAGACATCTGAGCACTGGACAACTCTTGTATGCAGAATAAGAGTAAGTGTAACTATCTGAAGAGAATTTATCTCAGTTAGAGGTACCACTTGCACTACACAAAGCCCAACGGAGCAGTGACACTGCCATAGAAAGGTGGAGAGGTGGAGTGTCCTAGCTTACCTAGGTTCAAAAGAATGGGGAGCCAAAGAAAACTAAAACTACCTACCTTGTTAAAATAGTACTAAATGTAAATAAATCATATTTCATGTTTGTCTGGAATGTTACCATTTTATTCATTTTGTTGACAGGTTGTCCCTAAATTATGGTCAGGTTACACTGTAGTCTCTGGGCCTTCTTCCTTACTCCCTTTATTCCAGCTTTTTACAGTGAAGACTCCCGTTGTGGAATGGGTATTATGGGGCTAAATGGCATTGTGCTTCCAGGAGATGTAATATTGGGGGCAATGTTACCAGTTTGTGTTGCTGATGTCTACCAGTATCTTTCATTCAATTCAAAACCTCCTGCTCCGACCTGTACACTGTAAGTAGCACTTCAGGCAATGTGATTATTGCGTAAGTATGAGCTTTCACCACCCCCTCAACACCCCCGCATGTATGCTTGAAATGAACGTGGGACAAATATACCAAGATTGCCTACATTTGTATGACATATGCTTGCATTTTAACGGTGAAATAATGTTTAGCTGGTCATAAAAGTCTCCACTACTGGGTCATTTGGGCAGAAAGTATCCAACTTACATGTAAGTTTCTGCCACTTTCCAGCTACTCTACTAGGCACTAGAGATACAGAAGGGGCTGAGAATTCTTTAGCAAATGGCTGGGGTGAGATATTGCCCCATGCTGTTTTACTTGGGCCCTTGACTTTGTAAACACCCTCTGGATAGATTTGATATCCATAATATAAGAGCTTAAAACTGTATGACCTTTTAAACTGAGATAACAGTTCATATGCAAAGTGTTCTAGGTTGGCATCTTTATAATTTTTTTTTATTTTTATCTGATTTAAAATAAAAAACGTTGGCTGTTTATTCCTGGAAAACAGCATCCTAAGAGTGAATCGTAGGTAATACTGGGAGAATGGAATTTGGGTCCTTTCTGTCAATTCTACCTACAATAAATCCGCCTACTGTATATCCGAAACACAATTTTTATAGATTCTTAAATTTTTGTTTGAAAAGTTTAAATTAATTAATTAATCATTATATATATATATATATATATATATATATATATATACTGCTCAAAAAAATTAAAGGACCGCTTAATACCAGCATAGGGTCTGACAAATGGGTCCAAAGATTTCATCAAAATACCTAATGGCAGTCAGGGTGCCATTGTCTAGCCCAGTGTTTCTCAACCTTTTTTCAGTCAAGGCACACTTTAAAAATTATGGACAGTATCGAGGCACCCTTTAAAAATTATGGACAGTTTCGAGGCGCCCCATTCTAAAATGCAAAACCTATTCTAATAGTTTTATATAATGCAGCAACATCCATAAGTCCAAGTAGGACACCCAACATTTGAGGTGATTTATGCTTCCAAGGCAAATACACTGTTGCAAACTAGTACTGACTAGTAATCCTATGTTTCTCTTCTTCCTCAGTTTTTCTATATCACTCAGCTAATGTGACCCAAACGCTGATGGAGAGGGGCAGGGGAAAGTTAAACAATGATACTATGCAGGTGATCGACATCCTCCTCATCAACTGATGATGCCATTTGTCATTAGGACCCTGGCAGCTAGAAGGTGAAATGGTGAAAACCCATGGCTTTGTGTAACAAAAAGGCAGCCTTCATTCATACAACAGCTTGTATACAGTTTTTGGACAATTTTTAAGCATTTTGCCAAGGCACCCCTGAAGAAACCTCAAGGCACCCCAGGGTGCTTGGGCGTCCTGGTTGAAAAAGGCTGGTCTAGCCTGTAGAGGTCTGTGCATCCCTCTATGAATATGCCTCCTCTGACTATCACTGACCCACCATCAAACTGGTCATGCTGAACGATGTTGCAGGCAGCATAACATTCTCCACAGCTTCTCCAGACACTTTCACATCTGTCATGTGTGCTCAGGGTGAATCTGCTCTCATCTCTGAAAAGCACAGGGCACCAGTGGTGGACCTGCCAGTTCTGGTGTTCAGTGGCAAATACCAATTGAGCTGCACTGTGCCGGGCAGTGAGCACAGGGCCCACTAGAGGATGTCGGGCCCTCAGGCCCCCCTCATAAAGTCTGTTTCTGATTGTTTGGTCAGAGACATTCACACCAGTGGCCTGCTGGAGGTCATTTTGTAGGGCTCTGGCAGTGCTCATCCTGTTCCTCCTTGCACAAGGAAGCAGATACCGGTCCTGCTGATGGGTTAGGGACCTTCTATGGCCCTGTCCAGCTCTCCTAGAGTAACTGCCTATCTCCTGGAATCTCCTCCATGCTCTTGAGACTGTGGTAGTAGACACAGCAAACCTTCTAGCAATGGCACATATTGATGTGCCATTCTGGAGGAGTTGGACTGCCTATGCAACCTCTATGCACAGGCATTGACTGCCTCATGCTACCAGTCGTGACACTGACTCTAGCCAAATGCACAACTAGTGAAAAATAGTGAGAAAAAATTAGTAGGGAAAACAATTTCAGTGGCCTCCACCTGCAAAACCATTCTGTTTTGGAGGTTATCTTATTGCTGCCCATCTAGTGCCCCTCTTGTTAATTTCAGCTGAAACTGATTAACAACCCCTTCTGCTACTTAACTGACCAGATTAATATCCCAGGAGTTTATTTGACTTGATGCTATACTCTGATTAAAAAGTATTCCTTTAATTTTTTTGAGCAGTGTATATATGACCAACTTGTACACCTCCTTGCTACAATATATACTCACATCCCTTACACAGGCATTAACTCTTCATAAATGTTTCTACATATGTTGATATTTTTTTTCTTTCCACAAGGCTTCACTTTGGCTATTTCCAGCAGCTTCAAGCCCTGTTATTTGCTGTCGAAGGGATAAACAGAAATGAGGACCTTCTACCCAATATAACATTGGGACTCCAGTGGTATGACACTTGTGGGGTGATACCTGTGAACACAGCTGCAACTTTACAAGTACTAACTGGACTTGATGTGGCCATCCCCAATTATCAATGTCTACACAATGCTCCTCTCGGGGCTTTTATTGGCTCTGCTTCCTCCACCCACTCTATAGTTGTTGCCAATATTCTGGGGCTCTATCGTTACCCTCAGGTAACACACTGTCTTCTGTAAAAAGTTTGGATAGTGTCAAGGAAAGCCATACCAAGAGAATTCAGATTTGTACAGCATTATTGACCTAGTTGCCTGGTTATCATACTGATATTTTGGGCTTCACTATTTCTTGAGACTGAGAACATTTCAAGTTCAATATTCAAGTTGTTATTATTCCCTTACTATCGAATCTGTATGCCTGTTGCCCAGTCAACAAAGTACTGCATCTAATATTCAAAGGAGGGGGTCACCGATGCCAGTGCTCAGAGGTGTAGAAAAAAAACAGGAGTCCCAGTCAAAATGTTAAGAGACCAAAAAAGTTTGTTTTGTCATAAAACTTTAAAAAGACAAGTTTTGGAGGTTGTAAGGGGACCTTTTTATCAGGACTAAATGAACACGAAAAAGTATAATAAATATATTTACTATATTGAATCCATATTTTTCTTTACTAAATTAATATTTATTATACTTCTTTATGTTCCTTATGCCATGATGAAAGGAGCCCTTTAGAACCCCTGACACATTTGGTCTTCCCTTTCAGCTGTTTTATGATAAAATGAGCTCTTTGCAGTCTCTCAGTATTTGGTTTGGTGTTCCTGTTTATTCCATGCCCCTTGGATTTCACCTGAAAAACTTCCTAGAGCCTTTTTTTGGTTCGTGAGCTGCCAACCAGAGCACTTTGAATGTTGTAATACATTTTGTATATGTGAGATAAATCTACACTTGAATCCCTTGCTCCCTGCCTCTGTCTCTCCCATATTTTGCTCAGGAGAGATCCTGCAATGAGCAAGAGTGATTTTCACAATGAAGCTGACCATAACCACCAATCATATTTAGGTCTGCTGTCAGATCAGTAAACATTTGTTAATAATTATGGAAGTTTGAATATTACCTAGTTAGTCTGCTTGAAAAAAGACACAAGTCCATCAAGTTCAACCAATAGAAGGGAATACAAATATACAATCCTATATACACAATCCTATGCCCACAGTTGATCCAGAGGAAGGCAAAAAAAAAAACAGCAAAGCATTATCCATTTGCTCCAGCAGGGGAAAAAAATCCTTCCTGATCCCCCAAGAGGCAATTGGATATTCCCTGGATCAACTTTACCTAAAATATTAGTATCCAATGCCCCCAAGACGTGATATTTCACGAAACGCATAGGGAGGAGTCCATACTCACGATGTTACCACACCCGCTGTCCCCATGTGGCCGTCGGCTTGAATCCCGGGACGGATATACATTGCATATATATGCTCATTTTTAACTGCCTCTATGTAAGTAATTGGTATCTTTTATTTTTACTAAATTGTATAGGGTTTCACACTATGGGAGTTTCTTTGATTCATCTTACATGCATGATTTGTCGGTGAACCATTGATTATTCCCTATGTGAATGTTCCCATTGGACACCAAAGAAAAGCCACAGAGGTCTCCCGTTTTGATACAAAGGAAAGAGGGTTGATGACTCCTGTCTTTAGGATATTCTATCACACTGCGCTCATGACTCTTATAATCTAGATTCAGTTTCCAAAAATGTCAAATTAAAATTCCCATTTTCTAAACTAATAGGCAAGAAGGTGCAAAAAAAATAAATAAAATAAAAATAGCATGGTGGTATGGGCTTTGCCATGGGGAATATGTACTGTACCAAAGCAAAAATGTTTTTTTTTTTTTTTTAAGTCAATTTGGCCAGTAACATTGATTTTTTAAATGCTTAAAATTAAACAATAAAAGTATCCTATTCCTTTAAATAACATGCTTGGGAATGTCCTAATCCTGACAGTGAAGAGGCACGAAGTACAGAAAGAGCTGCAACTGCACTGGCATTAACAAAACAAAGGAAAAAATTAAAAATTGCCAGCAAATGACATTTGATTGCTGGATAGCCAGTTTCTTCTTCTAAAAAAAAAATCTTCCAAGGATCTGTTATGTATTTTGGGGGACTTTTGGAAAGGTGTAAATGTTTCCAAATTCGGAAAATCTCCCTGGCCAGTAGTTTTGGGGGTCTGCTGGCTGGGGGATTTTCTGAATATGGAACATATTACATTTTTAGTAATAAGTGGGCCCCTAGATACCCCCGCCCCTTAATGAATGATTATGGGGTATATAATACTCCTTCTCATTTATATAAAAAAGAAGATGTAACCTAAAAAAGTCATTAGAAAAAAAAAAAATCCCCCAAATATGTAAATCCATCATCAATCACAATGCCTGCCTCTCACAGATTTGACAAAAGAAAAAAAAGACTTGGCATAAACGACCCAATGTTACAAGTAGCCAATTGGCAGCTCCCCGAACTTTAATCAGCTACGTAAGGGAAGGGACAAGGATAGTGGTGACATAAATGCTATTGGCCATATATGGCCAAGTGCCCCTATTTAGGCAATGATGTGACCCCCTTCAATTTGCCCCATTTGAATATGTAGCCGGGGATTCCCAACCATGTTAGTGAATGGGTCAGGTGATGTCAGTGGTTGGTAAGGATGCAGCAGATACAAGCACCCACTGATTGCTTAACAACCATTGACAGCCTGAAGCTGTTACCTTCTTCCACACCAAATGCCCTAAACATTCAGCGTTGGGATAAATGTCCAAACAGCATGTGTTCAATCCAAACTGTCTCTCTAGTCTGCTCTCCTGATTTGGACTACAAAGACTTTCCCCTCTGACTGTGTATCTCCATAAACTTGGGGGGGATGTAGTTCTTGTAGGTAACAGATAACATTATTTGAGCTTTCAGCTCAGTGCACATGAAGGTTCAAGGAAAAATACTTGAAAAAAGAGGTTGAAGGATTATAAGAGGTGCATGAAAGTCAGCCAGCCCCCAGTCTGATGTACTCTCCCTCCAGTCTGTTACCAACCAAGTAGACCTGTCTCTTGATACAAAGAACAGGGGTTTAGTTGACACACATTTGCAAACGCATGTGTAAGCTGCAGAGCCACTTCACGGCACCCTGTTAAATCTGCAGTCCTAACACTCCTAATTTAGTGTCTCCACACTGGAAGCACATGGCTGCTAATGGATGGATGGGGGAACAGGTGAGAGCGAGACAGCCCAACCTCCCCCAACCCACCCCCATCCATGACTGGTCTGTTGTCTCAAAACTCAAATAACTAAGTTGTAACGATGGTACAAACTGGAAAGGACCAGCTGAGAAGCATTACACCTCCATCCCCTTGGTGGATGCAGTATAAAGACAGATAGGGATTTTATATATGGGGCGTGGCCTGTAAAGCACAATGCCTTTCAATCCCTAATTTCCTATTTGGGACTTTGTGTGAGACAAGCAGGTCATGCTATTGGTATAATCCTTTAACCTCTTTTTTCTTGATATAGGGCACTACCTGCTGGGGTCTCACTTAAAGTCCCACCTAGCCTATTGTGTTCAAGGAAACATACTTTACCCTGGCAAGCTTCCAGCAGAAAGGGTTTCCTTTACTTTTTAATCAAGGGCCCCCTCCCCAGAGTTATTTAAGCTAGTAAAATAAGCCCATTATTATTGCCAAACGAAGATCATGTCTTGGTAAACAGCATACTTGATGTTACCTAATTGAAATATTATTGCAAACTAAAACACCTGAAGAAGGAATTTACATCTCTTTACTTTTCTTGAACAGGTCAGTCATTATGCCACAAGCTCCCTCTTGAGTGACCGTAAAAAATTCCCTTCCTTCTTTCGAACTGTTCCAAGTGATGCATTTCAATCCAAGGGCCTGGCCAAGCTAGTTTTGCATTTTCGTTGGATATGGATCGGTCTTCTGGCTGTGGACAATGACTATGGACAGCAAGGAATTCAGCTGGTTAAACAGGAGATCACAAAGGCTGGAGCCTGTGTGGCCTTCACTGAGAATATTTTGACCAGCAAGCAAGATCGCAATGCTCCACAAATTGTCAAAGTCATAAAGCAGTCAGTGGCCAGGACTATTGTCGTCTTTGCTGCTGGTCTTGATTTGCTGCCAATTCTTGATGAAATGACAAAGCAAAATATCACTGGAAAAGTATTTGTTGCCAGCGAAGGGTGGTCCACAACTACTTTACAGTATATGGGAGGCTTTGCTCATCTCCTTGTTGGAACAGTTGGTTTAGCTTTTTATAGTGAGGGGATTCCAGGGTTTCATGAATATCTTTACAAGATCCATCCTAATATGTCTTTGGGAGGAGACCTGGTGAAGTCATTTTGGGAGGAAGCATTCAGCTGCAAGTTTCCGAATAGTAAGAAATTGCTAACCCAAGAAAAAATTTGCACTGGAGAAGAGAGTCTAGACAGCATCAAGAACAGCTACAACGATGTCTCCAATTTACGGGTGGCCTACAATATCTACACTGCAGTTCATGTTGTGGCTAAAGCTTTGCAGGATCTCCAAAACTGCGGCAAAACTGGAGGTTCATTCTCCAATGGAAGTTGTGCAAATATGCGCAGTTTTACCTCCTGGCAGGTAATCTCATATTCGCACTTTAGTATATATACAAATGGGCAAAAACATGTGGACATCGGAACAATACCTTATTTCAAATGGATTTTTTTTTTTGAGTTTTGACAGTTTATAATTAAAATCGACATAGCCATAATCAGATGTATAAGAAGTGTGTCCTCCCTAAAGGGAAATATTTAGAGCAGTGCAGCAAAAACGTGAAAGCTCAGATAAGATACATACTCTGACATTCACAGACATGCTTAGGCATGATGGAAAATGTAGATCCTGAACAACTGGAGGGCCATAGTTTCGAGCCCCCTGCCCTAGGGGATATATAAATCCAGGAAAGGCTATAATAAACATACACAATAAAAAGAAAACAAAAATGGGAGAATGCACTATAAGTATTGGAACCTCATCAAATGAGTGCACAGGGGTTTACTGAATCTTTGTCCTAAATTGTGGCCATATTGAACATACAGTATGTTATAGAATTTAGAGTGAGTTCCTGTTTTGTAGGCCATTATTATTTCAAAGCACAGAATGATATCCATGTGATTTTTGACCTCAGAGATGTTTGGAGTATTTGGGGATTTCCAGTTTCTCAAGAGCAGAGTACCAGCCACTGATAATATATTTAAGGTAACGTATCTGAATATGTACCTTATATGAGCTTGTTGAACAATCCAAAACCATGGGTAATAATATATAGTTGCCCCCCCCCCTCCTTTTTTTTTTTTTTTTTTTGCAGCTATGACAGCCTCCACTCTTTTGGGAAGACTTTCTACGAAATGTTTGTGTGTCTGTGGGAATTTGTGCCAATTCAGCCAAAAGATAATTTTTGAGATCAGTTACTGATGTGGGGTGCAAATATCTGGCTCTCAATTGACATTCCAATTCATCCCAAAGGTGATCAGTAGGGTTAAGGTCAGGGCTCTGTGCAAACCACTTTAGCTATTCCTCAGCAAACCCATCAAACAATGTCTTCATTGAGGTGGTAGGAGACTACATCAATGCTGGAACAGAAAATAATCTTCCCAAACCTGTTACTACAAGGTTAAAGAACACAATTGCATAACCTTTTTAATTAATAGTGCCCTTACCTGTAAACATCTGAACTCAATAACTTTTCCATTTAGTGCAGATAGATATAGATAATAGATAATTATTTTTACTTCCTGCTATGAAACATATCCAATAAAAAAAAATAAAAAATCTTCATAAATTTAGGCCAATATGTATTTTTTTTACCAAAAATGTTCTACATATTTTTGGTAAAAAAAAACCCAATAAATGTATATTGATTGGTTTGCACAAAAGTTATAGCATCTACAAACTATGGGATATTTTTTTTTTTTTTTACTAGTGATGGTGGCAATCAGCAACTTATAGCAGGGCTACGATATTGCGGCAGATATTCAGACAGTAACTGACACTTTTGACACTTTTTTGGGAAACAGTGACACTAATACAGTGATCAGTGCTAAAAAAATATGCACTACTAATGACACTGGCTGGGAAGGGGTTAACATCAGGAGCAATCAAATGGTTAACTGTTTGCCTAGCCTGTGTTTTTGTACAGTGTGGGAGGTGCTTTTAATAGGGGAAGACATGGATCCATGTCCCTGCTTTGCAGAGACACAGGATCCATGCCTTCCCTCTATGTAAACAAGGCAGATCAGGGTTCTGCCTCTCTGCTGGATCATCGGCGAGTGCCGGCAGACATTATGTCCACAGTACCTGCCACAGGGCTCCCGATGTGTCCCTGTCAATTTTAAAAACTTTCAAATATTAAGTAAAGTATAGTAAATATGGGAACATGAATAGAATGTATTGCATGCGCTGTTGGTTTACAGACAGCATCCTACCTCCCCTCCCCAAACCATCTTCCTTATGTGAATGGCTCACATTTCATGCTGGTTCTGCCAAGCGGCATTGGTTACAGAACTATGCAAGCACAGTCAGATAGGAGGTCAATCAGCCACAGCTCAATAAACCTCTAGCAACCTCAAGAGCAGGGATCTCCAAACTACGGCCATCCCACTGTAGCGGAACTACACATCCCATGAGGCTTTGTAAAACTCTGACATTCACAGACATGACTAGGGACGATGGGAATTGTAGTTTCTGAACAACTGGAGGGCCATAGTTTGGAGACCCCGTGCTCTAGAGGAATCCTGGGGTCCCACAGAACCCTGGTTGAGAATAGCTTAATTAGATTGAGAAAGAACATTGTGAAACAATCAGTTAATTCTTAATCAGGAAAGGGTGAACGGTTTGACCCAAGCATAAGTTTGGACTGAATATTTGCCTGTTTGGCCATTCGCCGAACACCATAATTTGCAAGGTGTTCACCCCAACAAACACCCTGCAATACACTGAGAGCTGCACAGTGCATTCTGCACCCTGTTTGGGCAAAGCTTTGCCCAATCAGGGCGCAGTGTAAGCTCGTTGTTAAGGAGCGGGGCAGGGAAGCCGGCCACTGCATCCTTAACATCCGATGAGTCCTCAGCTGTCAATGGGTTTCCCCGCTGACAGCTTAATAAAAAAAGAAAAAAGTGCCGGTAAAAAAAATTAAGAAAAAAATTAAGAAAAAAATGTGTGGTGTCCCCCCCCCCCAAGTCCATGCCAAATTTAAAAATAAAACGTTGTGGGGTCCCCCCCAGGATGTATACCAAACCCTTATCTGAGCAATCAACCTGGCAGGTCAGGAGGGGGGATGGGGGGGACAAGCGAGCTCTACCCCCCACTCCAAATCACATTGTCTCCATGTTGATGGGGACAAGGGCCTCTTCCCGACAACCCTGGGCTGTGGTTGTCGGGGTCTAAGGGCAGGGGGCTCATCAAAATCTTTAACAAGGGGGCCCTCAGATCCTGCCCCCCCTCTATGTGAATGGGTATCCTGTACACCCCTACCCGTTTACCATAAATGCGTACAAAAGTAATAACCATATGAGACAGTTTTTGACAAATCCTTTATTAAAAAAGGGGCATAATATTATATTATGGCTCTAATCTTGCTGATTAGCTTTACCTAGTTATAAGAAGGGAGGCAATGCTACTGGTACAGTGGTATGTGAATGGCATGGTATGAATAAAATAATTGTGTTTTAAAAGCTACACCATTGTAAGCATACAAATGGCAGTCTCCCTTTTTCTTCATTGTACAGCTGCTGTATTATATGAAGAGGGTGAGGGTCACTTTGAGCAGTGGGAGAGAGCTTTACTTTGATGATAATGGAGACCCACCAGCCATCTATGACATTGTGAACTGGCAGATGACCCCAGAAGGAACTATAAAACAGGTCAAGGTTGGCAGTTATGACACCACAGCTGCTTCTGGTCAGGTCTTCGCCATCAACTCCAGCCTTTTGTTATGGGCCACAGAAGACCAAGAGGTAAGTGAAATTTGGAAAGACAGAATATATATTTTTATTTCTGTCACTTCCTGTCAGGTAAAACGTTGAGCAGGACAGGAATTAGAGGAAATCTTCTAACAAGAGTTTTGGACAGCAGAAAAAAAGAATAAACGGGCTCTAATTTTGCCTCATTTTGTCCAAAACTATGAAAAAGTGTTCTGCTGAACTTACACTTAAGGACCTGCGTTGAAGTGCTTGGGCTTGTATTGATGGCATGAGTTTGCTTTGAGATGCTACCAGATCATTCAAAATACCATGACAGGTGGAATGGACCTGCAGTTGACCTCCTTCTGAGCTGTATTTGATCTGTTTCAAACAGGTTTTATATTCCTATAGACTTGTATGGGTATGCAAAACTTGCCTGACGTAAACAAAAGCCCACAGACACAGTCCCTAAGTACATTTTTAAATTCACATCTGCAATTTTTCAACTGATTTAATTTATTACTTTTGCTTTTTAACCCCCCTGGCAATATTCCCGAGTGTGGCTCGGGGTTAACTTTCAGTACCAAAAGCGGTAACCCCGAGCCACACTCCGGATTACCCCAGAATCACACTCCCCCGTGGTCCTCCCCGCCATCCTGACAGTCTCTCCCCATTCTGTGCACGGCCGATTGCCGGCACTTGCCTTCCGGTTCCCTTCCCTGGGAGCTTTGCGACGCAGGGGGGGTGGAACCGGCTGCAATTTCAAAAATGTAAATACACTAAATGAGATGATACAAAGCTGTGACCCTAACGGATTACACTGTATCATGCCATTTCAGCACAGGATTGCACCTGGTGACTTTTCCAGTGCCCTGCTTGTGCTTTTCCAGTGCTTTGTGCATGGAAAATAGAGAATGACCATGGCGTCCAAAAAGTGTTTTTTTTTTTTTTTTTTGCACAAACACGCTTTTAGACAATCTGGAAAACAGCGACAGTGAAACTGAGTTACTTGAAGAACTGAGCGATAGCGATTCTTGGGAAAATTCGTCATCAGGTATCGAAAGTGACGACAGCGATGATTCTGATGTCTCTTTCTGGCACATCGCTTGTGGAATTTGGGAAGTTTATCAAAATATTCTTCAGAATTTCCAACGCAGCGATGTGCCAGAAAGAGACATCAGAATCGTCGCTGTCGTCACTTTCCGTACCTGATGACCAATTTTCCCATGAATCGCTATCGCTCAGTTCTTCAAGTAACTCCGTTTCACTGTCGCTGTTTTCCAGTTTGTCTAGAAGCGCTTTTGTGCAAAAAGAACGCTTTTTGGAAGTCATGGTCGTTCTCTATTTTCCAGGCACAAAGCACTGGAAGCACAGGCAGGGCACTGGAAAATTCACCAGGTGAAATCCTGTGGTGAAATGGGATCATACAGTGTAATCCATTAGGATCATAACTTTGTATCATCTCATTTGGTGTATTTACATTTTTTAAATTGCCGCCGGTTCCACCCCCCTGTGTCGCAAAGCTCGCAGGTAAGGGAACCGGAGGACAGATGCTGGCATCTGCCAAGCACACAGCCCGAGGACAGCGGTAGGACAACGGGGGAGGACGGTGGGGGAGGATGGCAGGCGATTGCAGGGGAAAGTGAGTTTTAAAATGTAAAACAACAGATTTCCATGCAAAATAATGTACCGCTTTTAGCACAGAAATCCTGACATGCCAGGGAGGTTAAAGCTAAATATCAGGAAAATTGCAAAGCTACTTGCTTTTGTCCAGTTATATTTAAAGCATAACTTTACACTCTAAAATAACTTGGAGTCTCTGGCTCTGCTACCACCTCCGCTTGAATAAAAATAGTTTTTCTTAGGCCATGAAAGGACATTCCTTGTGTTTTTTTTTTTTTTTTTTTTACAGTGAGTCCACCCTCACCGCCATTCTGCCCTAGGTCAGAATGATGTGTTATGCTCTGGCAGGTCCCAGGATAATCTAGTGCAAGGTTTCTCTAGGGTTCCTCCAAAGGTTACCAGGGGTTCCTTGAGCAATGAGCATTTTCTGCCTCTCAGATAAGTTCCCACTGACACCAATGATATTTTAAGCTATCTATGAGGGGGTAATTCTTCCCAATGACCACAAGTGTAAGGAGCTATTTTCCAACTGACCATCTCACTAATGTATCATGAGTTGTAGATATAGTATTTTTTAATAGGGGTTCCCTGAGACTGGAACGTTTTTTCAAGTGTTCCTCTGTGTTGAAAAGATTGAGAAAGGCTGGTCTCGTTAATTAACTCCTGGAGGCAGGCAGAGCCCATTCACAGAGCAGCTGGGGAATATTAGCTACCCTGTCTTTGAAGGATGGGCTATGTGAAACCAGAAGAGGTAGCCAGCTGAAGAGGACCAAGATGGCAGTATGGAATAAAGGCTCTGAAACCCGAGCAACCAATGGCTGCAGGACAATGTGCAAATAGAAGCAAGCAAGCTAAATACACATACAAAACATATATGTTCTCTGTTTTATCTCCCAATGGATTCGTAATGGTGCCAACTTTTCGTAAGATACACACACCTCTGATAGTTAGTGGCGTCACTCTGCTATCTGGTGGTTAAACACTACTTCTTCCTAGGTCAGCTCCTTGATTACAACATTAGTATACATGAAAGGTGAATTAATTAGTCAAGTACTACATTTGTAAACTAACAATTAGAGGCCCAAAAGTCCCAGTAGGTACTAAATGTCTTCAATGAGAGGGAGTTTATAGCTAATGATCTTTCAAATTGGTAGTTCATTTTCAGCAGGGATATAACCTCAGATAGAGTAGGAGGTGTAGTAGTTATCCATTTATGTAGTATAAGTGTTCTAGTGGCTAGCAATACATGCGTGATCCAGGGTCTGTATTGCTGCGGTATGTTCCCTATACCTAGGTGGAGAATTGCTAGTGCTGGGTTGGGGGCAAGAATACAACCAGTCTGTGATGCTATGTAACTGAACACCTAGTTCCAGAGACCAGTGAGGAAGAGACAAGTCCACACTACGTGAATTAGTGTACCAGTTTGCGAGCAGTCTCTCCAGCATAGAGGGGAATAGTTTGCTGAGAAACCCACCAGTCTATAAGGTGTGTAGTACCACCTATTAGTAATTTTCATTGTCATCTCCCAGTGGTTGACACAATGCGAATATCTATTCACCACTGATAACGTCCTGCTTCCACTGAGGGATGGAGAAGGTTTCCTTGAGGTCTCGCTCCCACTTAAACATGTTAGTATTGAGAGAGCTTTGCAGGTACTGGTGTTGGTGATGTGAACAGTTCCCACACTTATAGAAGAAGGACTGCGGTATACCGTGTTTGTGCATGAAATCACAGGCGGGGATTAGGGATCCTTCATTGTAGAATTGGTCCAGGGTATGGACATTCCACTTGTGGAGGAGAGATATAGGGATGTCTGGTAAGTGTTTGCTAAGTAGGGAAACTGGGAAAGGTGTTATAGAGAGAAAGTCTTGGTCGTTTTGTGGCACTGTGGATCTACGCCACATGCGGAGGGATGCTTGCATGGTGGGAGGAAGATCTTTCAGCTCCCATTTGATCCATTTATCGCTGGTGAGAAGGACTTGGAGGTCTGAGAAGGGGGCGATGTTGGTTTCCAAATCCACCCATAGGGGCGCTTCCGAGTTGCCAATCCAATTATGCGTTTGTGCTAAGATTGTGGCCCAGTAGTACGTTGGGATATCTGGCATGACTGCACCGCCGAATTGCCTTTTTTTGGTGAGAACGGAGGGAGCGCATCTAGCTCTCCCACCGTTCCACACATAACTCCTCATGCCTTTAGTTAGCTTGGCTAGGCTCATTTCGGGAAATGGAATGGGGAGAGCCCTAAAGAGATATAAAAGCTGCGGAAGTATAAACATTTTATACGCAGCAAGCCTCCCACTCCACGTAAGATGTAGTGGGCGCATACGGGAGAGCTCTGTGTTTGTCTTAGTTAGAATTGTGGTTAGGTTAGTTGATAAAAGTTGGGAGGGATTTGCGGGTAAGTCAATACCTAGATAATGTACAGTATGCTGTCGGACGACCAGGGGATAGGTATAGAAGATTGGAGCTGTGATTGGATCGCGGGGTTAACTCCTAAATAGAGGATCGTGGACTTGGAGGCGTTCAATTTGTAGTAGGAAATTTTGCTAAATGTTTGAAGGACACTGTAAGCGGCTGGGAGAGATGTAGAAGGGTTAGTTAGCATTAAGATTATATCATCAGCAAATAAATTTATTTTGTCGTGCGAGCGAGGGAAGGAAAAGCCAATGATATTTGGGTGGGGTCATATGGATTCTGCTAGTTGCTCTATAAGTAGATTGAATATGGTCGGGGACAGTGGACACCCCTGTCTGGTGCCATTCGTGATTGGGAATTGTTTGGACAAGAGGCCAGAGGCGTGAACTTGGGCCATGGGGGATGAGTATAGGGCTTGGATGGCAGAAAGTATAGGGCCAAGGTTAGGAGTACGGAAAGTGTTTTGGTGTGTTTGGCTAAATTAATTATGTCTATCATTCTTCTGTGGCATCAGAGGTCTGCCAACCAGGTGTAAATCCCATTTGGTCTTTTTTGATCAATGCCGGTAGTATCGATTGTATAAGCTTGGAGAGTATTCTTGCAAATATTTTTGCGTCCGAATTTAATAAGGATATTGGGCGAAAGTTCGCTGGTATAACCAGGTCTTTTCCTGGCTTAGGGAGCGTGACTATGTGGGCACTTAAGATCTCCGGGGGTAAGGAGGATTCGGCCACGGCTTTATTAAACACGTCGGTTAGTGCGGGGCTAATGTTAGAAAGGAAGAGTTGATAGTACTCATTAGAAAGACCCTCAGGACCAGAGGATTTGCCGGGCGGTAGGGACTTGATACTGGCACGGACTTCGTCTGTGGATATCGGGGAATTAGGTGTGTCTAGTTGAGAAGCAGAGAGAGTGGGTAGATTCATCGAATTTAAAAAGTGGTCTATGTCAGCCTCCATCGGTTGGTGTTCAGAGGAGTCATTGTTTAGGTTATAGAGTGAGCTGTAGAATTTGGCAAATTCGTCAGCTATGGCTTGTGGATGAGATATTCTACTGTTAGTGGACGCTTCTAGAAGAAAATGAATTCTGGATTTGGCCTGTCTGCATTTGACTTGGTTAGCTAAATGTTTCCCAGCCTTATTCGCCTGAGAGTAGTAGCGTTGTTTCAGACAGTTCAGGTGTCTGTCTGACTGCTCCAGGAGAAGAAGGCAGAGCTCTTTTCTGAGTTTTATCAGAAACATCGATGTATCATTGGATGGCATGCTTTTGTTACCGGCTTCTAGCGTTCAGATATGAGACAAAAATTATGACAGTTGGCATTCCGCAGTCTTCTAAGTCTTGCCTGCTGCTGGATGCACACCCCTCAGATGAAGGCCTTGTGCGCACCCCACAACACCCAAGGGTCAGAGACCGATGGTGTATTAATATCAAAGAACTCCCGCAATCCCTCAGGTATGTGAGCATGACAGCCTGGATCCTGCAGTGTTCTGGTATCACACCGCCATACTGAGGGCTTCATGGTCGGTGTGCCCTCCTCGATGGTCAATTCCACCGCAGCATGGTCAGACCAAGTGATGTCCTTGACCACCGAGGAGGACGCCCTGCCCAGTAAGAACAGGTCTGTAATGAACATGTCCAAACGAGAATAGGAATGATGTCTGGAGGAGAAGAAGGAGTAATACCGCTCTGATGCGTGATGACACCTCCAAACATCATATAATTTGTCGGCATGCAATAGTTCCTCCAACACAGGTTGTTGGCCCTGGGGGGAAGAAGAAGAGTCCAACCCAAGATCGACAACTAGGTTAAAGTCCCCACATAGCAACAGATGTCCATGTCTAATACGATATACTTGCTTGAGGAGTCTGCGAATGAACCTGAGTTGGTGCGTGTTCGGGGCGTAGAAGGTCACGATGGTCATCGGCAGATCATTCACTTCACAGGTAACAATGATGAATCATCCTTGAGGCCCTAGGATGGATGTATGAAGTTTAACTGTTAGAGAGTTCTTGAACGCCAGCATAACTCCCCTCTTCTTCTCAGGGCTGGAGGCCAAAAGTACATGCGGGAAGTCCCTGTGGGAGCAAAGTGGGTGGTTCCCTGTCTGGAAGTGATTTTTTTGAACGGCTACAACATCAGCCTTGCTGGACGCAATCTCTTTCCATAAGGAGCGTCTCTTGGCAGGATGGTTCAGACCATTTGCGTTTATCAAGAGAAATTTGATGGTCATATTTGCAGATGTGTCGGTGAGCTGCGATTAAGTCGAGGTGTTGCTGTAATCCCATAGGTAGGAAAGTGGTGTGGCCTTTGAAGAGACGTGGACCAGGTGACTTTGAATCTTAGGAGCCAGTAGCTTGTAGCACAACTCGGCATGTATGGTGCAAGTAGTACGGGCATAAAAAAAAAAAGAAAACAGAGAACAAAAACATGGAGCAAGAATAAAAATGGGACCGTCACAGCAGTCCACGAATGGGTACGTCCGTAAAGAAATAAGAGAGGGGCCAGATAAAAGTATTACCTTCTATGGCCATGGACACTTAAGTGGAACTTAAGTAGATTCAGAAGTTGGGACCCGCGTTGGCGGTTGTTGGTTTTGTAGGTCGTTTGCGAGATACTACTTGCCATTCACCCTCCAGTGGTCTTAGGGGAGGAGATGCAGATGGGGCAGAATGTGTTGGAGGCAGAATGTTCCATCTTTGCAATGCATTAATCCCTTCCTCCAGTGTTTTGATGAGGACTGTTGATCCCGCATGAATAATTGAAAGGGTCGCCGGATATTTCCATTTGTGGGGCACATTGTGGTTCCTCAGGGCTTTGGTGACCGTGGCTAGATTTCTCCTGGCTTGCAGCGTGTGTCGGGAGAGATCTGGGAGCAGCTGGAGATTTCCATAGCCTTCAGGGAGATTGGCAGCATGCCTAAATGCCATCATGAGTTGTTCTTTGGCGTGGTAGAAGTGCACCCTCAGAAGAACATCTCTAGGGAGGTCACCAGCCAGGAAGGTTGGTTTAGGCAGTCTGTGTATCCTATAGAAAAAGGGGGAAAAACTGCGCTAAATATCAAAGAAACAATAGCAGCAACTTAATATGTGACAAACATCCAGGAAAACAGTAAGTGAGGGAAGCTGCGCTAGTCTGTGTATCCTGTCTATGAGTAGTTCTGAGCTGGATAGTGATGGGACCAGGGCAGAGAAGAGGGTATTGACATAGGCCATAAGCTATGAGGGCAGGACGGATTCTGGGATGCCCCTGATTTTAATGTTGTTTCTTCTGAAACAGTCCTCGTGAACTGCCACTTTGGTTTTGAGCCATTTGATCTCTTCTGTTTGAGTATTTAGGGTCTCAATCATGCCATTAAACGATGAGACTTGTGCGTTCATTCTGCGTTCAATGGAATCAACCCTGGTGCCCAGTGAAGAGATATCAGACTTAAATTGCTGCATACAGGCTAGTAGATCTGATTGCATGGAGGCTCTCAGTGAGTGCAACATGTCCTTAAGAACTGTGTCTGATACCGGATTGCCCCCAGTGGGAATGGAAGCAAAGGGATCACTTGTAAGGGGAGAGGCAGATGAGGCAGCTGGCTGTGAGTAGTTAACCTCCATACCTGTACTGTGCTGTGAGCGCTGTGGAGACTCCCTCCTCAGTTTGTTCCTCGCCGGGCTCCTAGAGGATGGATAAGGAGGCGAGGCGGACCCTGAGGAGTTGCCACTGTCGGGATTGCCGATGATTCGGTGTGCCAGTGGAGCGGATGGGAGTGGATGCAGGGTATGCAGCGGTGCTGTGATCCCGGGCCGCCGCCATTTTGCCGGAGACCAGAGCCTTGTGAGATGAGAAAACCCGCCAGCTTATTCAGCTGTTCGGGTTCCTTCTTGCGGCTGGTCATGTGCGGCACAGCTTCGGGAGTCTGTGGGGTGTTTAGCGGGTCGTCACAGGGACCCTATGCTGTGGCTGTGTCCTGGGTGGCTGAGCGGAGCAGGCTTAGAATGCGGCCATCTTCTGTGATGGTAGCCACGCCCTACATTTGTAAACTGACTGTATGTGCAGTGTTGAAATCTTGTGAAAATCACAAGCCTGGCTGTACAGATTGACTTACCATTTGGTAGGTAAAATAAGCATGTACTGTATGTCTTTCATGCACATAATAAGCTATTTGCCTGGAGTTCTACATATACCAAAATAACCTATAACATTCAGAGCAGATAGAAATTAAACCTTTGTTTTTTTCCCTACTCTTTTCTGTATTGGAATATTTATTCCAGAAACCTGCATTTTAACTCCATCAATTTTCTAGGTTCCTGTGTCAGTGTGCAGTGAGAGTTGTCAACCAGGATACAGAAAAGCTGTCAGAAGTGGACAGTCTGCATGTTGCTTTTCATGTGTTTCCTGCCCACAAGGAGAAATCTCCAACCAAACTGGTAAGTTAAAAGTGGAAGCAAAGCTGCAGCAGGTCTCCAGTGCATTTGTCAAAAGATGAAACTCCGGAAGTGAGTTCTGGTGTTTCCAAGTGAAGGGTTCTGTTAATACTACAGCATACAAAGATATTTTAGACAAGTGTGTTCTTCCAGCCTTGTGGTAACAGTTTGGTAAAGGCCCCTCTCTGGTTTACCATAACTAGTTCCCTTGTGTACAAAACCAGCTCTATAAAGACATGGTTTGATGAGTTTGGTGTGGAGTTGTGAGGAGATAAACTGTTCGGAAGCCGAACCCATGTAAAATCATGGGGAGCCAAATCTGTCAAATAAAGATGCCACTTTTTTTGGGCTAATAGGCTAGGGGCAGCCATTAAATAGCATGAGGGTGGGCACTACCCTGTGAAACCAATGCAAAAAAAAATGTTTTTGTAAATTCCACGAGACCCGAAGCTGTGATTTTTTTTTTTTTAAAGCACTTGAGTTCTACTGAAACTCCCTCCCCATTGGCCTACCTTTACACAGGCTACCCCCCCCCCCCTTCAGTCTATGAACGCTGCAGCCAGATTAATACACCTTACTAACTGATCCGTCACTGCTTCATCTCTCTGCCAATCTCTTCACTGGCTTCCCCTACCCCATTGTATAAAATTCAAAATACAAACCAAAACATACAAGGCCATAAACAACATCACCCCCAGCTACATCACCAACCTCATCTGCAGATATTGCCCAAATTGTTCTCTCCATTCTTCCCAGGACCTCCTGCTCTCTAGCTCCCTTGTTACCTTCTCCCTTGCTCGCCTCCAGGACTTCTACAAAGCCTCCCCCACCCTCTGAAAATCCCTGCCCCAGTGTGTCTGGTCAGCTTCTACCCTGTCCGCCTTTAGGCAATCCTTGAAAACACACTTATTCAGGGCAGCCTACTCCACCTCCACCTAAGATCTGTACTTGAGTTCCCTCCATCAGATCATCCCCCCAGCCACTACCTTTTGTACCACCTCCCCTTCCCTTTGGATTGTAAGCTCCATGCGCAGAAAGCCTGCAATTAGGTTTTAATTTTATTTTATTTTTTTGTAACTGTCACTTTTGCGGTATCACATCCTAGAGCAAAAATGAAAAAAAAAAAAAAAATTGCATACCAGATCCTTTGAGTCTGGTATGGATTTTAGGGAGGTAACTAAAAAAAATAAATAAATAAATGAATAATGCATAAAGTCCCTCTAAACAATCATAGCAGCCTGGCTGACCAGGATAGGGGGTGGGAGGTGGAGATGAGTGTGCATCCCCTCTCCTGAGCCATACCAAGCCACATGCCCTCAACATGGGGGAATGCCTTGCCAAGGGTAACCCCATCTTGCAAAGTCCCTTGTCTCCATGTTGATTAGGAGAAGGACCCCTTCCACCCACAACCCTGGCCGGTGGTTGTGGGAATGTTAGGTTGGGAGGCTTATCGGAATTTGGAAGCACCCTTTAAGTATAAGGTGGCCCCCAGACACCACCACTGTACTGCGGCAAAGTGGCTCGATTCCGTCCAGCGACGTAGACCTACGCTGTTTTCAGTCACAGCGGGAGTCGGGCTAGGGGAGGAGCGGCGGCGATCACCGCTGCTCTTCCACAATGGTCGGGGAATCTAGTTTGGAGATCCGCCCGCTTGTGTAAACAGAGCGGGCGGATCTCCTAAGTGACAAACAGTGACAGATTGCAGGGTTCAGCATAGCTGAACATGCGATCTGTCCCTGTGTCACTCAGTCACCTCCCCCCACACACGTTAGTAAGCACCAGGCATACATTAACCCCTCCCTCTCCAATAAAATTAACCCCTTCCCTGCCAGTGTCATTTTTACAGTAACAGTGCATATTTATAGCACTGATTACTATTGTAATGTCACTGGTACCCCCAAAAGTGTCAAAAATGTCAGTCAAGGGTCCGATCTGTCCGCCGCAATGTCGCAGTCCCGCAAAAAAAATCGCAGATCGCCGCCATTACTCGTTAAAAAAAAAAACACCAAAAATTACAGAAATCCTTCCCTTAGTTAGTAAACACAATAACTTTTGCGCAAACCAATCAAAATACGCTTATTCTGATTTTTTTTACCAAACATAGGTAGCAGAAAACAAATTGGCCAAAAATTTAAAAAAATTTAGATTTTTACATTCTTTTGGGGGGGGAATTTCATATAAAAAAGTTAAAAATATTGTTATTTTTTCAAAATAAATGTTTTTTTTTGTTTATAGCGCAAAAAGTAAAAATTGAACAGGTGATCAAATACCACCAAAAGAAAGCTCTATTTGTGGGAAAAAAGGACGTCAAATTCGTTTGGGTACAGCGTCGCACGACCACGCAATTGTCCGTTAAAATCACGCAGTGCCGAATAGCAAAATAGGCCCTGGTCAGGAAGGGGGTAAAATCTTCCGGGGCTTAAGTGGTTAAACGCAATTTCCAAAAATCAAAACGTTTTGGCGTTTTGGCTTTAAAGGTTACACAAAAAGCAAAAAATATTTTCAATACTTCCGTCACACAGAAAGCCAACCCTTCCGGCTTCCTGGCCAGCCACCTCACTTTTTCTGATGTGCATATGCAGTATGTGTATAAACCAGCATTCCTACAGACAGAAGACACTGTATATTACTATACATACCTTTTTTAGTTCCCCAGGTAACACCTTACATCACATCTCTTCTCATACAAATTCAGATTCCATTATGTGTAACAGCTTAAGTTTTGGAATAAAATAGGCATTCAGTAAGTTATTTCTTATATGTTGCAGATTCTCTTGATTGCCTCAAGTGTCCATGGAGTGAGTGGCCAAATCTGGAGAAAGCCAAGTGCCTTGAAAAGCAGCTTGAGTTCCTTTCTTTCGATGAACCATTAGGGTTAACTTTGGCAGCCATATCTGTTGTGTCATCCATAGCTCCTAAATTAATTTTGAGACTTTTCACATGTAACAGATCCACTCCCATAGTTAAAGCCAACAACTTCTCCCTAAGTTGTCTTCTCCTGGTGTCTCTTTCTCTTTGTTTTCTTTGTTCTTTGGCTTTTATTGGGTACCCTCAACCAGAGAAATGCCTTATACGTCAAGTTGCATTTGGCTTGGTTTTTACTCTGTGTATTTCTTGTATTTTGGCCAAAACCATTATGGTGGTATTTGCTTTCATGGCAACAAAACCAGGGAGCTCTCTAAAAAAATGGACCAATCCTCGCGTATCTTATATGATTATTTTAGTAGGCTTCTTACTACAGTTCCTACTTTGCATGACATGGTTATTTATGGCTCCACCTTTTCCGCACTACAACACTCAAAGTCAACCTATGTTTATTATCATTGAGTGTAATGAGGGCTCTCCTGTTGCCTTCTGGACCATGTTGAGTTACCTATTTCTCCTGGCCACCATTAGTTTTGTTGTTGCCTTCCTGGCTCGGAGACTCCCTGACAGCTTCAATGAAGCCCAGTTTATTACCTTCAGCATGCTGGCTTTTCTCAGTGTATGGATATCTTATATTCCAGCGTCCTATAGTGCCCATGGAAAATACACGGTGGCCATGGAGATTTTTGCCATCTTGACCTCCAGTTGGGCTCTTATCATCTGTATGTTTCTTCCTAAATGTTTCATTATTTTGTTCAGACCTGACATTAACTCTAAAGATTATCTAATGAGAAAAGACAGAAGACAGTAGAATTATTATGGAGTGTTCCTTTATCTCTTTAAGTTAACGTGTCAAGCTGTTATCCATTTTCTCAGACTGTAAAATAATTTTGGAATACATATAAAACTTAGAGCATCTTACTCCTGCTGCAGCCACTTTATATTATCTGATGTCCTCACGGTCCGTCTGCGTAACTTTTCTTTATCAACATTATTCAGTAAAGATATATGCCTAACAATATGATTGTACAACATGCAATAACCCATTACACCCAAAAAGATACGAGTCTACTGACATCAGTTCAGAGATGGGAATAATGTGATTGGACAACATGGTGCGCACATTCAGAATAGCCAGGAGCTTTATCACTGCCTTCAGAAAATTGACTATGGTACAATGTTTTAAAATTTGACTTTGTGGGCAAGGCATTATTTGCATGTAATAAAGAACACCATTTTCCCCCAAAATTCCTTAACCCCTTCATGACTAAGGACAAAACAAATTTTAAACCCCAAATCAGGTTTTGCAACCTACCGTATAACTGTACATATCACCACTAACCAACTACTTTGTGTATCCAGGTGAATTATACTTTTGTTTTCAAGACATATTAGGCTTTAGTTTGGTGGCAAATGTTAATGGATATCTCCTAATTTTGTTTTACTCTCAAAGGAAAACTGGCCAAAAATAGTAAAAACTATAATTTTTTAAACTTAACCTGTATATTTCTGTATATTTGTATGCCATTACAATGACCCACAACCAAAAAAATAAACGTTCCTACTCCTAACAATCATGGTGGTTGTGCATCATTGATTCTTTGCACCCATGGTAGCGCCCAGAAACAAAAATACACACTTTTCTTTTTTGTTGTATGCTATCTAAACACACTGACGCTAAATATAAAACCATTTTTTTCCAAACTAAAACACATTGACCCTAACATTGACATTAACCTTCCTAGCGGTATTCCCGAGTGTGGCTCGGGGTTAATATTCAGTGCCAAAAGCGGTAACCCCGAGCCACACTCAGGATTACCCCAAAATGATACTCACCTTCCCTGCGATCCCCCGCCGTCCTCCCCAGCCTTCCTGCAGCCATCCTCCCGCTGTGTGTTTGGATGATGCTGGCACCTTCTTCCGGTTCCCTTCCCTGGCAGCGCCGCGTCGCAGGGGGGTGGAATTGGCGGGAGATTAAAAAATAAATAAAAATGACATGATACAGTGTAATCTGTTAGGATTACAACTTTGTATCACGCCATTTCACCTACAGGCTTTTCCAGTGCCCTGCCTGTGCTTTAGCGGTACTTCGTGCCTGGAAAATTGAGAACGTCCATGGCGTCCAAAAGCATTCTTTTAGCTCAAAAACGCTTTTGGACGGACTGGAAAATAGCAATGGTGAATCAGAATTATTTGAAGAACTGAGCGATAGTGATTTGTGGGAAAATTCATCATCAGGTACTAAAAGTTGTTTATATGAAATGCAGCGCCTACCCTTAAAGTGTGAAAAATTGGGGTAATTTCGCCATTAATTTAAGTGTGTGCTTAAATAGAAATGTGGTATAGTGAGGCGCTATTACCCTTACTGAGTGATGGTTGTTATATAAATCTTTTAGTAAAAAACCCAGAGATGTGAAAAAACAATTTCCAGTATTAAAGTGCAATTGTGCCTTTACCAAGTGCAATCAATATTTTTGCTATATCTTGTAGTAGGATGCAGTGTACCACTACTATTCTGTGTAGACACAAGTTTGGTTTATGTTTGACTCTGAATATAAAAATGATTTAAATTATTTGAAAGTGCAATTATGCAGTTTCAAGTTCAATCAAACAAATGTGCAAACCAATGCAAGATGTGCAACAACGCATAAATATACATCAAGACAATTTTCCATCATAAATGTTATAATAAATTCAAAAGTGCAATAGTGCAATTCCCAGTGCAATCAAGAAAAATGTGCAATTATTGCAATGTGTGTAAGTTTCAAAGTGCATATAAAAGGTGCAATTACATATTCATTTTGCTATGGTCCACAACTAGTATTTTTAAAGTGATTTTGTGCAGAAGTAGATTTTAGATTATGGCGTGGAATTTGTGCAATAAAGGATGACCAATATATATATGAATAAGTGAATAGTCCCAAAAGAATCTGTGAGGTTTCTTCTATCCTGTTATTTGGAGTGATCCGTGGCCAAAAATAGGTTGTGCTCTTGGTGAGTGATCCCTGCTATCCAGCCTAGATATGAGACCCGATCGAAGCCACATCCGGTTTATATCGGGACTCCATCCAGCCGGCGGACGTTCCGGCTGGTTGCTCGGGTCTCCCGGTGGGACGGGAGACCTGGGCAGAGCCGTGGAAGGCGGCAGGAGGGGGGGCGTCCCCTCCCGCTCGCCGGGGTAATGATCGAGCGGCTCCCGAGCCGCATTGGTTGTTAAGCAATTGGTTGGGAAAGCCGACCGCCAGCTCTAAACAACGGTACTGGGATGATGCCTCTAGCTAGAGGCATCATCCCGGTATAACCACGCAAAGTCAGCAGACGCAGGAGTACGTCACTTTGCGGTAAGTGGTTAAACAATACAGGGGAGCTAGAGTCAGTGCTACTTCCAAAGCACCATCCGTCCACTACGGCAACATTTTGGCTGCCATCGTAGGTTTGTGGTGGAGGGTTGTGACCAACATAGTGTGCCACGACACTTTCTAGAGCTTCATAATAAGTCCACTGTGGGCCTAGAGGTCTGGGTAATAGAGTCCATCCCCAAACTCTCTGGTGAAGCTGAACGCTTCACAACATTATGTCAACAGGAGACATTTCGGATATATACCCTGGATATCTGCAAGGGTGAGCGTACATCTCTGCGCTACAGACTCCAACCAAGGTAAGCCCTGACATACCATTGATTCTCTTACGCCTAACGGCCTAAATGAAGAATTAGACATTAACACCATCTCATAAATATTAAAAAAAACATGCCAAATGCTAATTGCCGTAGGAGACATGTCTCTCTCTGGGGTGGTCCATTGACCTCTACTTCTCTCTTTTCTTTTTCATATCCTGTGGTTATTTTACACTTTTACATTAGGTTTAAAACAACCACCCTCGTGAAAGCAAATAATTATGATCCAAGTTGCCTTCTGTTGGTGTCACTGTCTCTGTGTTTCCTTTGTTCACTGTTTTCCATTGGCTATCCAGACTTTAAGGAATGTCTTTTGCGCCAAGTTGCTTTTGGATTGATATTTGCCCAGTGCATCTCTTGCATTTGGGCCAAAACTGTTGTGGTGGTTCTGGATTTCATGGCCACTAGACCTGGTAGCAATCTAAGGAAATGGACCAAGCCCACAATATCCTATGTCATGTTTTTTTTCTTGTCCTTTTTTACAGTTACTTTTGTGCCTCGCTTGGTTATCACTGTCTCCTCCATACTCCCAGTACAATATTCACATCAAACCTGATGTTATCATTGTTGAGTGCAGTGAAAGGTCACACATTGCCTTCTGGGCCATGTTGGGTTACCTTTTTCTCCTAGCCACCATTAGTTTTGTTGTTGCCTCCCTGGCAGGAAAACTTCCTGACAGCTTCAATGAGGCTCGGTTTATTACATTCAGCATGGTGGCCTTCCTTAGTGTTTGGATATCCTATATCCCAGCATCTCTCAGTGCCCAGGGGTGCCCACACTGTGGCCATGGAGATCTTTGCTATCTTAGCCTCAAGTTGGGCTCTTGTAATCTGTATGTTTCTTCCTAAATGTTTCATTATTTGGTTTAAACCTGACACAAACACAAGGGGATATCTCATGAGAAAAGCTTATTAATTAATAAACTATGGGTTTCTAAATGCAAGAAAGGAGTTTTCAGTAGATGCAGACTTGAGCAGTTTAAACTGAGCATAAGAAGACAAATGCATAAGTCCAAGTAACTTTCAAGTCAATCCAAAAATACACTTTGCTAAAGATATATATGCACATCTCAAATTTATGTAGGGATTCTTAGATTAGAGGTGAGGGGATGGGGCAAAATTCCTCCCACTGACACCACAGATGGATCATAATTCCTTACACTAACAGCACTGATGGAGCATACTTCCCCCTACTGACACAGCTGATGGAGCATAATAAGTCCCACTGAAAGCACCATTTGAACATAATTCCTTCTACTGACACCCTGACAGAAACTAGGTTAGGAAAAAATCCCCAGATGTTTCCATTTTTAGATTTGTGGCCACATAATCTAGCAGGGCATCCAGGAGCCTCTTAAATCATTCTGCATGACGTTCAGAGCTAAGTATTACATTTTGCCCTTCCTGCTTATAAGGTGATGGCATTGTCATTAAGAGGGGGACTTCAAAGGCAGGAGTGGATGTGGACCAAGCTTAACTTTTCCATGAATAGTCAAGATTTATATATTATTCCAGTTAAATATACAGCTGTAGAGACTAGGGATGATCGAACTTTTGAAAATTTTGGTTCGGCCAGAACACCTGAACTTCCCGAAAGTTCGGCTAGGATTTCAGAACCCCATTGAAAACAATGGGACCCAAACTTCGGTAATCAAAAAACACCATTTTGAAGCCCTAAAAACCCAATAAATGCCCCTAAAAAGTGCCTAGGGTTCTGGGTCATGCCCCAGGGACTATTAATCACACAAAAAAAGTTCTTAAAAATTGTCATTTTTGATAGAGAGACAATTATTGAAAAAATTAAAAACAAAAAAAAAATGTCTTTGGGTTTAGTGTCTGGGGGGTCTAAAAAGTGTACCTGTGAAGTTTCAGCTCTGTAGCATGTCCAGAACCAGAAAAAAAAGATCGTTTGTATTAGGTCACTTATAGAACAGGGATATGGCTCTGCTATTTTCACACCTTGCCGGTTTAGTAGCAAGCATTTTTTTTGGGGCATTTTTTGGGGTCTTTGGAGGCAGGCAAAACATCTGAACTTGTGTATAGGGGTATATATACACACATACTTATATGTATATATACACCTAGACATATATAGGTGTGATAGTAGCAGAAATATATGCTTGCGCTAATTAAATAATTAACACTAATATGGCTCCGCTCCTATCACACCTATATATGTGTAAGTGTAAAAATACATATAAGTATGTGTGTATATATACCCCTATACACAAGTTCAGATGTTTTGCCTGCCTCACAAGACCCCAAAAAAATGCCTGCAACAACACACCTGGGCGTTTTTTTTTTTTTTGGCGCTTGCGTTTTTTTTGGGCATTTTTTTGGGCGTCTTTGGAAGCAGGCAAAACATCTGAACTTGTGTATAGGGGTATATATACACACATACTTATATGTATATATACACCTAGACATATATAGGTGTGATAGTAGCAGAAATATTTGCTTGCGCTAATTAAATAATTAACACTAATATGGCTCCGCTCCTATCACACCTATATATGTGTATGTGTAAAAATACATATAAGTATGTGTGTATATATACCCCTATACACAAGTTCAGATGTTTTGCCTGCCTCCAAAGACCCCAAAAAAATGCCTGCAACAACACACCTGGGCGTTTTTTTTTTGGCGCTAGCGTTTTTTTGGCCATTTTTTTGGGCGTCTTTGGAAGCAGGCAAAACATCTGAACTTGTGTATAGGGGTATATATACACACATACTTATATGTTTTTATACACTTACACATATATAGGTGTGATAGGAGCGGAGCCATATTGGTGTTAATTATTTAATTAGCGCAAGCATAGTGTTCTGCTACTTTCACACCTATATATGTGTAGGTGTGTATATATACCCCTATACAGAAGTTCAGATGTCATGCCTGCCTCCAAAGACCCCAAAAAAATGCCCCCAAAAAAAGCCTGCCATAACACACCTGGGCGTTTTTTTTGGGCGCAGGCGTTTTCTTGGGCATTTTTTTGGGGTCTTTGGAGGCAGGCAAAACATCTGAACTTCTGTATAGGGGTATATATACACACATACTTATATGTATATATATACACCTAGACATATATAGGTGTGATAGTAGCAGAAATCTATGCTTGTGCTAATTAAATAATTAACACTAATATGGCTCTGCTCCTATCACACCTATATATGTGTAAGTGTAAAAATACATATAAGTATGTGTGTATATATACCCCTATACACAAGTTCAGATGTTTTGCCTGCCTCCAAAGACCCCAAACAAAAAATGCCCATGCGCGCTACTACACCCAGGGCAATAAATCGGGTAAGATGCTGGCCAACTACTTGAGGAAGAGGCAACAAAAAGCTAAACTATCCTCTATCAAGGATCCCCAAACTAATACTTTAGTGCACCACCCCACTGCAATCGCTAATGCCTTCTCTAATTATTATAACTCATTATATAATCTTAAAGATGACGGGAATACCCCGCAGCCCTCGGACTCCCTTATAGCTTCATTCCTGAACTCGTTACAACTCCCTACTGTGTCAGAACAGATGTTGCAAACCTTAAACTCCCCGATAACAGAGGAGGAGGTGCGGACGGCTATATTATCACTGCCCCCACATAAATCCCCTTCTCGGCCGAGTACTATAAAGCATTTCAGCATACCCTAACCCCGCATCTATGCAAAATGTTTAATGCGGCTGCGCAGCGCTCCTCATTCCCGGAGGAAATGCTGCAGGCAGTCACAGTTGCACTTCCCAAGCCTGGTAAACCACCCGATGCGCCCCAAAACTTTTGCCCCATATCCCTCCTAAATTCCGATCTCAAGCTATATGCGAAAATACTAGCAGTACGATTAGAAGAAGTAACCCCCAGCTTAGTTAAAGCGGATCAGGTGGGATTTGTGAAGGGTCGGCAGGCACCGGATGGCACTAGAAGAATGCAATCAGAGCCTGAAGCGAGGCATAAACCTTCTCAACCTGAGCACAAAATGCATGATCAGGCATCTAAGTGCAAAGCACGAGCTGCAGTGGTGTAGACACCTTCAAAACCAAGAAACGTCTCTGGCTCATCCTGCTTCCTCTTCTGCTGCAGTCCCGGCCGCTCCAGCCACATCTGTCGTGGTACCGGCACCTGCCACCCCGCAAACAGAGGATCTGTCAGCAACACCACCACCTGGGTCACCAATCATCTCCACAATGTCTCATGGAAGTGTTCAGCTTTCCATCTCCCAAACACTTGAGAGGAAGAGGAAGTACCCCCTACCCACCTGCGATCCCTGGCCCTGAATGCCAGCATTTCAAAATTCTTGGCCTTTGAAATGCTGTCATTCTGTCTGGTGGAGACGCACAGTTTTAAAAACCTTATGTCGGTGGCTGTCCCACAGTACGTCGTGCCCAGCCGCCACTACTTTTCCAGGCAAGCCATCCCTTCCCTGCACAACCAAGTGGGGGAAAAAATCAGGTGTGCACTGCGCAACGCTATCTGTGGCAAGGTCCACCTAACTACCGATACGTGGACCAGTAAGCACGGTCAGGGGCGTTATATCTCCCTAACCGCACACTGGGTAAATGCAGTGGTGGATGGGCCTGAGGCGGATAGCAATTTGGCGCATGTCCTTCCACCACCGAGGATTGCAGGGCGCTTCAGTTTGCCTCCTGTTCCTAACTCCTCCTACTCCGCTTCCTCATCCTCTACCGCCTCCTCATCCGGACAGCGTAACACCTTCACCACCAACTTCAGCACGGCCAGGGGTAAACGTCAGCAGGCAGTTTTAAAACTTGCCTGTTTGGGGGAAAAACCACACACCGCGCAGGAGTTGTGGAGGAGCATGGAACAGCAGACAAATGAGTGGTTGCTGCCAGCGAACCTCAAGCCCGGCCTGGTGGTGTGCGATAACGGGCTAAATCTCATAGCAGCTCTGGGCCTAGCCGGTTTGACGCACATCCCTTGCCTTGCGCATGTGCTGAATTTGGTGGTGCAGAGGTTCCTTAAAAACTACCCCGATATGTCAGAGCTGCTGCAGAAAGTGCGGGCCGTCTGTGCGCACTTTCGGCGTTCTCACCCTGCTGCTGCTTGCCTCTCAGCGCTGCAGCGTAACTTCGGCCTTCCCGCTCACCGCCTCATATGTGACGTGCCCACAAGGTGGAACTCCACCTTGCACATGCTGGAAAGACTGTGCGAGCAGCAGCAGGCCATAGTGGAGTTTCAGCTGCAGCACGCACGCGTGAGTCGCTCTGCGGAACAGCACCACTTCACCACCAATAACTGGGCCTCCATGCGAGACCTGTGTGCCTTGTTTTGAGTACTCCACCAACATGGCCAGTGCCGATGACACCGTTGTCAGCTTAACTATCCCACTTCTATGCCTCCTTGAAAAAACAATTCGGGCAATGATGGAAGAGGATGTGGCACAGGATGATAAGGAGGAGGAGGAGGAGGAGGATGAAGAGGTAACATTTCCAAGGCTTTCAGGGCAGTCATTCACAAGGGGCTCCGAAGATGGGTTCCTGCACACACAAACGCCAGGGACACAATTGTCCAGCAGGGGCACAGTTCTGGAGGATGAGGAGGATGAGGAGGAGGAGCTGGAGGAGGAGATGGAACCATGTTCACAGCAGGGTGGCACCCAGGCCAGCTCATGGCCATCACTGGTGCATGGCTGGGGGGTTACAGAGGACACAGATGATACACCTCCCACCTCCCACAGAGGACAGCCTTTCGTTGCCTCTGGGCAGCCAGGCACACATGAGCGATTACATGCTGCAGTGTCTCCACAATGACCGCCGAGTTGCCCACATTCTAACTTGTGCTGATTACTGGGTGGCCACGCTGCTGGATCCCCGTTACAAGGACAACGTACCGTCCTTAATTCACTCACTGGAGCGCGATCGCAAGATTCGCGAGTACAAGCGCACGCTGGTAGACGCGATGCTGCTGGCATTCCCACCTGACAGCGGGGCCACAGTGGAAGCACAAGACCAAGGCAGAGGAGGAGGAGGAGGAAGAGGTCGCCAATGCAACCAGGGCACCGCCAGCACCTCAGAAGGCAGGGTTAGCATGGCCGAAATGTGGAAAAGCTTTGTCAGCACGCCACAACAAACAGCAGCACCAGCAGCTCATATGGAACGTCTTAGCAGGAGGCAGCATTTCACCAACATGGTGGAGCAGTATGTGTGCACACGCCTAGACGTACTAAATGACGGGTCTGCCCCCTTCAACTTCTGGGTCTCCAAGTTGGGCACATGGCCTGAGCTTGCCCTTTACGCCTTGGAGGTGCTGGCGTGCCCTGCAGCCAGTGTATTATCTGAATGGGTATTTAGCACGGCTGGGGGCGTTATCACAGACAAGCACAGCCGCTGTCCAGAGACAATGTGGACAAGCTCACGTTCATTAAAATGAACCAGGCATGGATCCCACGGGACTTTTCCGTACCTCGTGCAGAATAGCGATGGATACCGACCTTACCCAGCCATTGTTCTATTTTTGCTCTTTCTCACTTTTTTGGGATGTACCCTCATTTAAAATTTCTGAAAAAAAGCAGTGTTGGCTACCTCGTCCTCCTCAGGGCCAGATTAACATAGGGGCTATTGGAGCTGCAGCTCCAGGCCCCTACCTTAATATAGGCCCCGGGTTGGCCATATTCACTGTTACCGCTCTTCTGTCACTTGTAAACACAGAAGTCTGGCTTCTATGCTCGCTTCCCCAGGCAGCTCCCTCAGAACCTCCCCACACAGCACAAAGGCCGGACAAGGAGGGACAGTTGCCGATGCATGGATGTGTTTATGGGCTTCAGAGACAGCATCCCATGTTGAATTAGGCATGCATGGCTGCACCCTTCCTCCTCTAGGTGCATGCCAAGGCACGGCCCTTAAGGCCCTTCAAAATCCTCAGCACCAAGCCCATGATGCTCTTAATCCGGCCCTGGTCCTCCTCCACCGCCGCTTCCACCTACACCGCCCATAGGTGTGCGCAGCCTATTGCATTAGGGTGTGCACCCCAAAGTTGAAATACACATGCATGTGTTTGCCTACATGTACATGGCCCCGATACATTACTCTCCCTGCTGGCAAAGTGAAATAGAGCAGAGCAGGTCCGAGGGAGATCTTTCCCATCTCCTCACTGGCAAACAGAGCGATAATGCTAATGTGCCCTAGGTGATTAGGGTGTGCCCAGGTACACCCTGCACACCCTGTGTGCACACCTATGACACCGCCACATCCACCACCACCTCAACCTCCCTCCTACTCCATATGGGCCTCGTCCTTCAGAGATGAAGAACATTGTTTTATTTTTCTGTTTCTGCACTTGCCATGCACTTAACTACATTTTTCTGCCATTTGCAGCACTCTAGCCCTTTCCATTGGTGTTTTAGAGCCATTTTAGTGCCTGAAAGTTCGGGTCCCCATTGACTTCAATGGGGTTCGGTGTCCGGGAAAAGTTCGGCAAAAGTCCGGGACACGGACCCGGACTTTTTTTTTAAGGTCGGCTGAACCTGCCGAACACGTACATCCAGGTGTCCGCTCAACTCTAGTCTCTAGGTATATCCTCAGATAGGTGGGATGGTTTGTGGAGACGATGGATACGATCTATTACTAGTTCAGAGGAAGGAGTGGATGGGAGGACTGCTTGGATGAGTTCCCGGGCATAATGTTCTAAGTCACTGGGTTGGACCGATTCGGGTATGCCCCGAATTTTAACGTTATTACGTCGCGAGCGGTCCTCCATGTCCGCCATTTTATTCTTTAACCTGTCAATTTCTTCCTCATGACTGTAATGAGCATCAATAAGTTAATTATGGGAGGAGGCAAACTCTCCCATTTTGGTCTCCACTTTATCCATGCGACCCACCAAGGCCGTGACCTCCCCTTTGAATGAGTTGACACAGGCCATTAAGTCAGCGTGCATGGAGGCCCTTAGGGACATCATCATGTCTTTCAATTTTAGTTCGGAGACTGGTCGGTCACTAGCAGGGAAGGAATCTATATTTGTGGCAAGCTCCCTTGTGGAGTTTAAGGAAAATGAGTCCCCAAGGCTTACCTCCCCTGTAGGCGAGTCCTCCGACATCCTGGGCCTGCTCTTCGCCGGGCTCCTGGAGAGTGGGGTCGATGCGGAGGGAGAGCGAGGTTGTCCTGCCTTTTGAGAGTGTTGAGGCGAAGGGCTCTGAGGAGACCAAGATGCACCGCTAAATGAGGCCGGGGATCCGCCGCCGGCGCCATCTTGCCCATGCTGCTGTCCCTGTGCCATGAAGAAGTGCTGCAATTGCCGTGGATGGCCGCTCTCCTTCTTCTTCTTGGCCATGGTGGTAGGATCAGGGATCACAAGGGAGTCCGGTAAGGGTGGTGTTGTGGCTATAGGCGATGTCAGGGCGCTGATGTGGATGGATGCTGTCTCTGGTCCGGCGGAGCTACAGGCTCACACGTCCATGCGGCTACGCGGCGACCACGCCCTCCCAGCATATGCTATTCTAAAGAACGTAATTAATCATGCTTCATTTTGTTTTTTGTCACATAATGTATCTTTTTTTCGGTTGCCATATAATTGCTAAGTAAAAAATAAATTACCTTGAGTTTTACTCTCCGTATACTTGCACGACATTAAACAATATACAAAATGAGAGAAACAAACCTGATGACGTAAACCGGAGGGCATACTTATCTACATCAGGGCTGACTAATTCCCTTATGCAGACTTTAAAAACAAATACAGTTTGTGAATGAACAAGAAACTCTGTAGAGAACTCTTCCTGTTCATTTATTCTGTGCAGCTAAGGCTGCGGAGATAGAAATTGAAGTTCTCTGTCTCAAAAGTGAGTCATCATGGGTCTGTTTAAACCCCACAACAGAGCTGAAAAAAATGTAAAAAATAATAAAATATAAAATTGTAAAAAAAAAAATATATATTTAAAAAAATTGTAAAGAGTAATAAAAAAAATAATAAAAATAGAAACTACTGACACCTTCTATTGTCCTTCTGACAAAGTTCATTGCACTACTGACACCGTCCACTGCTCTTCTGACTGACATCATCCACTGCCCTACTGACACCAACCACACACCATCCACTGCCCTACAGACACATCCACTGCTTTACTGACTCCATCCACTGTCCTTCTGACACCAACCTCTGCCCTACTGAAAAATCCACTGCCCTACTGACATTGTCCACTGCTTTACTGACCCCCATCCACTGCCCTACTGACACCAACCTCTGCCATACTGACACCAACCTCTGCCATACTGACACATACACTGCCCTACTGACATCGTCCACTGCTCTACTGTTCCCTTCCACTGCCCTACTGACATTGTCCTCTGCTCTACTGCCTGACATTATCCACTGCCCTTCTGACATTGTCCTCTGCTCTACTGACTGACATTATCCACTGCTCTACTGACACCGACCTCTGCCCTATTGACATGTCCACTGTCCTACTGACACTGTCTACACACTGTCCACTGCCCTACTGACACTGCCTTCTGCCATTCTGACAAAGTCCACTGTGCTGTACTGACACCATCCACAGTTCTACTGACATATCCACTTCTTTACTGACCCTGTCCACTGCCCTACTGACATTGTCCACTGCTCTACTGACTGTTGCCATCCACTGCTCTACTGACACCAACCTCTGCCCTACTGACATGCCAAATGCCCCACTGACACTGTCCACACACCATCCACTGCTCTACTGACACTGTCCACATCCACCCACTGCCCTACTCACACTGTCCACACACCTTTCACTGCCCTGCTGAGACTGTCTACTGCTGACACTGTCCACTGTTAAAGCGGTAGTATACCACTTTTTCCCACTTTTAACTACAGGTAAGCCTATAATAAAGCTTACCTGTAGGTACAATTAATATCTCCTAAACCGGCATGGTTTAGGAGATATTTGCACTGCATGCAGCCGCTCACGAACCCGGAAAAGACGCGGAGGGATCATGTCAGCTCCCGCAGCAGTGTCCGGGGGTCCGTGTCGGGGCTTCGTTCTAAGGTAAGTAATTCATAATGAGCTAGTATGCGATGCATACTAGCTCATTATGCCTTTGTCTTGCAGGGGTTTTTTTTTTTAGGTTTACAACCGCTTTAAGGTAGACTATGTTTATATTTTTACAGTGACATTTGTTTTGTTCATTTTTCAAAGTTTTCCTTACAATTTAGTTAGGCCTTTCTTGTTAATTTCTTTAAACAAAAAGGTGAGCAGGGCTTATTGTGCCCATGTGGGGTACCTGGATGAAGCACTAGCATGCTGAGGCTGCTGTTTTACGCAAGGTTGGCATTAAGGCAGCACTCCAATTTAAAAGTGATGTCTCTCCAAAAGAACACATTTAACTTGTAATCCATGGCCCAAAATCTGTACTCTTTATGTTGGTCACCAAAGACATCAGTTCCTCATTTCACTTCATAACTCTTCTCTCACTTTAGTTGTGCAGCATTTTTGAGCCTCTGCCACTGAGCTTGTATCGGACTCCACTAGCCCAATAACCCATCACCTAACTCCCAGTGACATTGATTCATTTATTTCACTTGAATAACAGGAAGCTTGACTTTTGTACATAACCCATGCTTATTATCTCCCGAGGCCTCACTCCATCTTCCATGACTTCCAGCCTGGGTCCCTAGGAGGCCTCGTGCCACATGTCAGACCCAGTATTGGGGTTCTGATCTCTAGGGAAGGAGCCAAAGCGCACAAGCTCCTACACTACCAGGGTCTTCTATTACATGTGCCAAGTCACATTACTTCCTGACAGACTTGCTTCAAATAAACATAGACACTAGTACGGTGGTCATTAGCAACAGCAATATAGCCTCCTCCAAATAGTTTCACTGCATGTTAGACATTTGTACTGCATCTTCTCTAACTTGTCATTTCCCCTACTAAGCCCTGTTCTTGTGATATGTCACCATGCATGAACCCTTTTAAGATTGTCCTCAAGTACCTTCAGGCCAGGCCAAGAAATATGTAACAATAACTGTTCTTTACTGAAGTTGTTTAAATATAACAAATGAAAAGTTCAACAAAGATGTCTTCAATACACATTCCTGTACATAATCTTCGTATGTTGTATAAAGTGCCCATCAGTTGTTCTCCTGGTGCCCCTGATTGCCCAAGAGATACAAACTAGGTGAGAAAGTCTTTAGAGTCCTTTGGTCAAGCTTGAATCCATACCCTTGGGACCCCAACTGGGCTCCTACAAGGGGGTGGTTAAGTGTCAGTAGCAGTTCACATTCTTAGCAGCATCGTGTTCCTGAATTGGGGAGACCTGGAACTGTACCTCCAGCCATCTAGCTAACTACAGTGCCCCTAGGTAGTTCCCTCCTTTTTATGTTTTTTCCCCAGCAGAAGGTGGTACCTTCCCAAAAAGCCCAGGAAAACTTAGCCAACAGAGTTAACCCTTATCTTCCAGGGAGTACCACCTCAGCAGGGTAAACACAGTAAACAGTGCAGTTAAAGCGAAGGTCCACTCAAAAGTGAAACTTCCGCTTTAAATACTCCTGACCCCCTGACATGCCACATTTGGCATGCCATTTGTTTTGGGGGGGAGCAGGTACCTAGATTTGACAGGTACCCATTCCCACTTCCTAGGCGGCTCGAGCAGAAGTTCTCCTCTCCCCCTCCCTCCCTGCAATATTCTGGGACACGTCACAGGTCCCATAAGATTGCCCGGCCATTCACGATGCACAGCGCGACTCACGCATGCGCAGTGCACACACTAGAGATGCCACCGAGAGGATGGAGAGAGGAGCGAGGCTTTGGGCGGCCGCATCCCTGGACCATGGGACAGGTGAGTGTGTGTTTATTAAAAGTCAGCAGCTACACTTTTTGTAGCTGCTGACTGTTAATAAACACAAAAACGAGTGGAACTCCACTTTAACTCACATTGAGGTATACAGTTTTACCAAGAAATGCAAACAAAGCAATCATAACCACAATAGTCAAAAAGATATATCACACACAATACAGTAAACCCATTGAAAGCACCTGCTTACACACAAGTCCTCAACGTGGGGAGGATGCCTTGCCAAAAATCCCTGGACTGTTGAATTTTAGGATCTGTGGGGAGGGGTAGGTATTGCAATCTGAAAGCACTATTTAAAATGTAAGAAGTGGATCCACAGATATACACCTTCCCTAAACGAATGCATAGGGTGCACCCCCTGGATACTCATTTGTAGATTTAAGTTGAAAAGTTAATAAACACAGCACACATTTGAAAACACACACACAAAAGCCTCATGGTGTAAATCCATCATCCATCAATCATGTCGTTCTGCTGCATAACTATACCTGGCAGGGTGCCCTCCCCTTGTTGTGGGCATGAGGTCTGGTATGGTTTAGGAGGGGGAGACCCATGCTTTCTGCCTGGCAAGCCAGGCTGCATGATTGAATAAAGGTCTGGTATAAATTTTAGGAGTGGACTCTACTTTTTATTTTATTTTGTGTAGTGTCCCACCTAAAATCTATACCAGCTAGTAACAGCTAAAAAAAGGAGAATTTTCCTGAAGTAAATTAGCAATGGTTGCCTAGTTTTGCTCATCACAGATTTTCTTTCATAGACGAGAAATATGGATAAGAGATTCAATGTTCCATAAAACAGCATTGTGTGTAAAGCTAGGGTCAAATCGCCTCTCAAAAGACCTCAGCTGCACTATAGTGGCGTTTGAAATTCAGGCCTTGTCATTTCCTTTTTTTTTTTTGTATAATCTTTATTTTCAGCTTTAAACAAGTAGCAAAAAAAAAGACATAATAAACATAATAGACATAAAAAAACCTGGTATCTGGTGGTCATAGTCCCCATTTGTCGCAACTGGAACAATAATACAATGAACCCCTAGGGGTCGCACTATCAGGAAGGCACTTAATTCGGGATAAGAGGTTAGGAAAGGGAGGATGACCCCAATGATACCAAGGGGGTGGGGGCGGGAGAGGAAAAGGAGGGAAAGAAAAAATAAAAGGGGGAACTAAACAGTAAGTTATCATTCTCATTCACATGTACATTACAGGTGAGGGCCTCGATCTAGTGGCGCACAGGGGCTCCCCTTGATCGTAGGCATTCGGCCCCGATTGACTCAGTTTTCCCCCCTGAAAGGGAAGGAGTGGAGAGCCCCTGTTACACAGTTTCCCCAAAGTACGGTTCAGGGAACGATCGAGACCCGTCACCATCAGAGCAACAGTATAGACACACTTCTGGAGGATGCGATATGACAGGGGGTTTTGTGGAAAATAACAACTTGTTACTCAATTGATTGGCAATGTAAGAAGTGGATTGTAGGAGGGGGATTGTGGATCTTGTGATCTTCTTTCTCCTCTTTCCTTTCCCTGTATGGGCTTTCCACACTTCTATGTCCTATTATATGTCTTGGTTTATGCCGCAGTCCTCCGGTTATGTAGTGCCTGCGATTTGTTAAGGCTTTACACACAACAAGTGTCTACCTCCCCCCTTGTCTGCCTGGGTGGGGATTGATAATGCCTTGGGATTAACCTCTATATCCATATATTCTAGCACTGTATGTGTAAGTGAGTAACTGTTAGATATTATCCTCCTGAAGAAGCAGTCCTTTCTGCGAAACATGTCGAGAAATATCAGTACTCAGATGATGGAACAGTATACGTGCAGAAATTTGTGATTGGTTTGTCCCTTTATTTGTATGGGTACATTTTAGCATGTAAAGTATGTGCAGATTTTTTTATGTAATTCTCTTCCTTCCCCTTTTTTTTGTGGTTCTTTCTTCCCTATTTTTTTGATGGAAATAAAGGTATATATATTTTTACAAAATTGATTTCTTTGTGTAACTTGTCTAATACGCTGGTATACACTTGGTTTATAGTACCCTAAAAAATCCCCTTTTCCCCCCTCCTTTGGTGAATTGAGTGGAGCAACTGATTCTCAGTTCCCCTCTTTTTACCTTCTTTTTTTCAGAGCAACAGTATAGTCTAAAATCAAGGTCAGGCTTATGGTGTTCACACCTGGCTCCTGGCTTTTACGTATTAATGATTAAAGTGGTTGTATACTCAGAAAAAAAAAACCCTGCAGGACAAAGGCACAATGAGCTAGTATGCATCGCATACTAGCTCATTATGAAATACTTACCTTAGAACGAAGCCCCGACACGGTCGTCTGGACAACGCTGAGGGAGCTGACATGCTCCCTCGGCATCTCTTCCTGGTTCGGCGGCTCCGGCGCTGTGAGTGGGCACATGCGCACATGAGCACATGCGTGGGAGTTTCACTTTCCGGCAAGGACCTTCAGAGCACATGCGCCGCAGACATCAGCGGCTGCATGCAGGTTGAATATCTCCTAAACTGTGCAGGTTTAGGAGATATTAATTGTACCTACAGGTAAGCCTTATTATAGGCTTACCTGTAGGTAAAAGTCATATTGCGGAGTATACTACTGCTTTAAGGATTTGTCGATAGTGGAACTGAGGTCAGGCCTACGGCCAGGAGGTCCAAGTCCAAGCTTGATGACACCTGGCGCGAGGTTGAGGTGTGAAGTTTCCATTGCATCCAAATAGAGTCAAATCTTTTACGTGTGCCCCTACATATAGCAAGCCATTCTTCTGCCTCCATGATCTCATTCACCTTCCAAAGCCAATCCGCCTCACTTGGATTATGCAAGCTCTTCCAGTGAATAGGTATGAGACACTTGGCAGCACTAAGAAGATGGGGGAGAGCACTCCGTTTATAGTTAGAGGTAGGCGTGTGAGGGACGTGGAGGAGGAAAAGCTCTGGTGAGCTGGGGAGATCTATCCCCAGGCCATCTAGAATTGTCAGTTCTTTTTAACTCAAATAAAAAGACATAGACCCACACACCACGTCTGATGTTACTTGGCAAACTTAATTGGGCAGTTGTGTACAATTGCTATTTCATCACACCATCACACAGTAGCAGTAATACATGCCTAAAATTTTAGAACACATTTTTTTTCCCAATCAGTCCTAAGAAAACAAAAAAAAAAAAGGACAGTGACTTTTCTTTTTCTTGGGTTTTCTGCCTTGGTGCTGGTCTGTAACAGAACAATGAAGTTTCCTATTATATAATGCTGGACTGTGCCTGCTGCCACTACCATTAAAGTTGGAGTTTTCAGCATTTTTCAGGTTTTTTTTTTTGTTTTTTAGATACGTTTATTGAACTTCCATGTGTTATGCAAGAAACCAATAAGCAATAAACTAAGTACAACCCATCTATGCCTCCCATGCTTCGATAAAACTGATAGTAGTACAAAAAAGCGGTGGTAGACATCAAGTTGGTGTATTTTTCATACAACATTCCTAACAGCTTTCAATGCCAGCCTGCAGCGCCTAAAGTTAGCAAGATAATTTTTTTGTATGAAGTGCTCCTACCCTGAGCTGGCTAAATTTAGAGTTTGGCTTTGCTGCAACCAGCTAATCTGCAGTTTACTTTTTAGGTCTGATCAGGTTTATCCGCAAGCCTTGGGATTGTTTGTTACTGCCTGCCTCTGGAAGAATATTCCAGAAATAGTGTGGGAAGATCAATCCCTGGGTTATGAACAGTTATATGACCCTAGCTAATCCCTGGGAAGATGATATTGAAGGTGTGGCTGGGAAGATAAATACTTGGCAGGATCTATTAGAGAATTGATTGCCAGGCTCTCTAAGGCCCTGTTTACACCTGAGCGTATTTCAGCTCGTAAAATGCTCATCTCTTAAGTCTCAAAACGCTCAAGAAGCAAAATCCAATTAATTTCAATGGTCCCTGTTCACATATGAGCGTTATATCTCCTGAAGCAAAACCTCTGAAGCCCAAAAAAGTACATGAGCTTCTTTTTCGGCAGATTACAAGCGTTTTTGTTTGATGTGAATGCCTGCCTCAAAAAACGTCTGCAAAAAACGCCTGAAAAAAGCCAGAAAGAAATGCCTGGAAAAAAAACCCCCCAAAAAATGCCTGAAAAATGCCCAAAAAAATGCCTGAAAACGATAGCTCAGGTGTAAATGATAGAGGAAATGGAAGAATTGATTCATATCTCTCAAGAGCGGATACAAAAATTAATAAATACGTGGTTATGTTGGATTCATTTCAAAACCACTGTGCATTTTCATTCTTATGTTCCCTAAACACGGTTCAGACCCACTTAATGATGCTGAAGGTCAACACCGCTCACTTCAGGCGAGCGTATGGAAATGGGAGGTGAGTCTACCCTCAGCCGGTTATATATTTGGCCATTACCCACTTCCCTCCTTTGCCAACACAAGATTACATTTATGACCAATGAACTTAGAAAGAATGAATGAACAAAATATTGAATTGGAAAGAATGCCCTATTTCATGTTATTAGCTTTTATTTATCAGGTAAACAGTGGTTTGTCTTTTCTCATGAGATATTCTCTAGAGTTCATGTTTGGTCTTAATAATATGATGAAACATTTGGGAAAAAACATACAAATCAGCAATGCCCAACTAGATGACAGTATGGCAAAAATTTCCATAGCCACTGTGTACTTCCCCTGAGCACTAAGGTATGCTGGGATAAAAGAAATCCAGACACTGAGGAAGGCCAACATGCTAAAAGTAATATACTGGGCCTCATTGAAGCTATCAGGAAGTCTCCTAGACAGAAAAGCCACAATGAAACTAACAAATGCCAAGAGACTAAGATACCCCAACATGGCCCAGAAGGCAATAGCTGACCCTTCGTTACATTCATAACTTATGATCCGTGACTCAGTTCTAGTGCTGAGTTTTTGAAACGGAGGGGCAAGTGACAACCAAAAGATGCACAAAGTTAGTTGTAAAAGGGAACAGATGAATATTATAAAAAACGAAACCCATGGACTAGTCCATAGCCTCAGTTTGCTACCAGGTTTGGTGGCCATGAAGGCACATACTACCATAACAGTTTTTGCCAAGATGCAGGAAACACAGAGAGTAAAAACCATGCCAAATGCTGATTGCCGTAGGAGACATGTCTCTCTCTGGGGCGGTCCAATGAAAATCAAAGAACAAAAGAAACAAAGCGACAAGGAAAGGAGGAGAAGACAGCTGAGCCTGTAATTGCTTGCTTTCACTATGGGACTGTTTCTATATAGGACAAAAAGTCTCAAAATGACATTTGGAACCAAAGAGGAGAAAATGGTGATCGCTGCCAATGTTGCTCCCAGAGGATCTTCATAGGACAGGTATTCAATGGTTTTAGGAAGACACATGGATTTCTGAGGATTGGGCCAATGGTCCCATGAACACTTTAAGCAGTCAACAGAATCTGAAAAGAATCAAAAAGTCAAAAACTTAAAGCAGATTTTCACTGCATCTGAGCACCAGAAACCAAAAACGCTATTTAATTCATTCTTAATATTCAGAGAAAACTCCCCCATCCATCCATGTCTCTATGCTTTATTTTATTGAGAAAAAACACCCTAGATTTTCTAGCTGTGGCCATCTTGTGTAAGGGAAAATGATTCATGTAGCATTCACTTCCTGGAATACATCTGCCCTTAGCTCAAGCATGCCTGCAAGAGGGCGTGCTTAGCTGAGAAAATCCCTCCTCCTTCCCTCCCCTCCTGAAGACTCCTGGGATGTATGACATTATTTGCCTAAGCAAGAAACCAGAAAGTAACTGAAGAAATGTAAAAAAAAAAAAAAAAGTTTAAAACATGTATATATGATATACTTTCCTATCTATTTACTAATGCTAGCAGCATGATGATTAAAAATAATTAATGTCGATTGGGAGAGTGAAGTTCCACTTTGATCTCCAGTAGTATCGTCTCATCAATGACACTGCTTTGAATGTTTAATGCAGATTACAACTGTAGTATGTCTACACTCTGAATGTGAAAGAGGAACATGAAACTGACAGATATATGCAAATATATATAATGTAAAAAATAAATAAATTAATAGCTCAGAAAAAATTCAAAAGCAGCTCTCAATATTGCAATATTTATCCTCTACCCAGCTGTGTCCTTTAAAGACTCACCTCTTCATGGTTCAGGTCCAGCCCACTTTTAGGGTATATGAGGCTCTTCTGAGTCATTCAACCAAATTACAGTGGGCTCAAAACATCATGGACACCCCCCCCCCTTTTATTATTTCAGGCTTACAATATAATGCCACAGAACATGGCACTGACATAATTTCAGCACCATTCTCTGCATCATTGATGACTATTCCAGTACTGAAGAGGAAAAAGACCTTGGGGGGATATTTTGAGCTTTAACCACTTAAGGACCGCCCTCCGCAGTTATACTGTGGCAGGCTGGCCCTCCTGCACAAACGGCCGTAGGTCTACATCAGTCGCGCGCCTGCAGCTAGGCAACAGGGGCTCCGATGCACGGGGCAGGCAGCTCAGATTGCCGCCTGACACCCGCGATCGCTCCCCGCTGAGAGAGAAGAACGGTCAGCTGTTGTAAACTCAGCTGACCGTTCTTCTCCCTGAAATGATCACAGAGCTCTTCTATATAGGATCACAGGTCTCTGTGATCCTTTCACAAGCCCCGCCCCCATACAGTTAGAAACATGCCCCTAGGTACACATTTAACCCTTTGTTCACCCCTGGGTTAACCCCTTCCCTGCCAGTGTCATTATTACAGTAACAGTGCATATTTTTAGCACTGAGTAATGTCACTGATCCCCCCAAAAGTGTCAAAAATGTCAGTTAGGGGTCCAATCTGTCCGCCACAATCTCGGAGTCCCGCTAAAAATCGGAGAACGCCACAATTACTAGTAAAAATACCTTACCAAAAATATGTAGCAGACAACAAATTGGCCTAAAATGTTGAAAAAAAAATGATTTTTACATTTTTTTTTGGGTAATGTTATATAGCAGAATGTGAAAATTATTGTTGTTTTTTCAGAATTGTTTCTCTATTTTTGTTTATAGCGCAAAAAATAAAAATGGCAGAGGTGATCAAATACCCCCAAAAGAAAGCTCTATTTGTGGGACATTAATTCTGGGACCTGGGATTCTGTGTTTGAGTAGTGCTGGAGGTTTGCTTAAGTTTTCAAACTCACTCAACTCATAAGAGAATCAAATAACAAAAATAAATAGGACTTTCAAGGTGTCCTCCCGTAAATAAGCCATCAACTGTCATTAAAACTTCCTATGATTTTATTTATATTAGCCTAAAAAAAATGATCATTAAATCCAAAAGGTGCTTGGCATTCAGGCCACCAGTGGCCAGTACAAAATGACAAAACATAAAATTCTATGAATCTATTATTTCACAGTCTGCCATTCTCGCCCATACCCTCCAGCATTCTATATACATATTTATCCTTTGAGCATCATGCAAGGGATACCCAAAATTGTACTTTTAGTACAAACTTCTGGAAAAAATCAATTAGCCAATCACACAAGCATGACATTACTTTTCTGGTGGCATTCCATACCCCAAGAGTGCATGGGACGCCTCACGTCCAGGCCACTTTTTGCGATTCGGCACTGTGAGACTTTAACTGACAATTGCGGGGTCGTGCAACGCCGTACCCAAACGAAATTGATGTCCTTTTTTTCCCACAAACAGAGCTTTCTTTTGGTGGTATTTGATCACCTGTGCGATTTTTACTTTTTGTGCTATAAACAAAAAAAGAGCGTAAATTTTGAAAAAAATAACAATATTTTTCACATTTTTTATATGAAATTCCCCCCAAAAAAATGTAAAAATCTAAATTTTTTTACATTTTTGGCCAATTTGTTTTCTGCTACCTATGTTTGGTAAAGAAAATCACAATAAGCGTATTTTGATTGGTTTACGCAAAAGTTATTGCGTTTACCAACTAAGGGAAAGATTTCTGTAATTTTTGGTGTTTTTTTTTTAACGAGTAATGGCGGCGATTTGCGATTTTTTTTGCGGGACTACGACATTGCGGCGGACAGATTGGACCCTTGACTGACATTTTTGACACTTTTGGGGGTACCAGTGACATTACTACAGTAATCAGTGCTATAAATATGAACTGTTACTGTAAAAATGACACTGGCAGGGAAGGGGTTAATTTTATTGGAGAGGGAGGAGTTAATGTATGCCTGGTGCTTACTGATGTGTGTGGGGGGAGGTGACTGAGTGACACAGATCGCAGGTTCAGCTATGCTGAACCCTGCAATCTGACCCTGTCTGTCACTTAGGAGATGTGGAGTGTTTACACAAGCGGGCGGATCTCCAGACTCGATTCCCCGACGATCGGGGAAGAGCGGTGGCGAACGCCGCCGCTCCCCCCTGGCCCGACTCCTGCTGTGACTGAATACAGCGGGAGCAAGCCTCCGGCGGCGCGTGCGCGCCGCCAACAAGGGGAGGAGTCCAGAGACGTAGGTCTACGTCGCTGGACGGGAACGAGCCACTTTACCGCAGTACGGTCAACGTGACCGGTCGGCAAGTGGTTAAATTACAAAATGGCTTATGTAGCAATTTTATATGCTATATCATTTTTCAAAAAAGTGGAGTTTTCCATTAATCTAATTTCCATATGAGATTCCAGGCTTATTTTGCTGAACTTTCAGCAAATGTAAAATTGGCAATTCCACTGCAAAACCAAGTTTGCTTGCTCATCTCCAATAATAAGGTTGCGCTTCCAATCATGACCTGTATGTTATACCTACTTGATAATATATACAAGGATGTGGTCATTAGTCACCTGATTGGTTGGTAATCTCTCCTTGAGGACATGGTACACACTCATAGCAGCAGACAGGTTGTCCACTTCTTGGAGCCTTCCGAAATCCTCGTAGACAGCTTTCACTGCAGACTGATTGTGGGACCTGGTGGTATTCCAGTCAAAAAGCATCCTTTATTCAGTGAAGCCAACATTAATAGTCCTATTATTACTTATCTAAAAATTAGTTAATGTAGAACTCTGCCTAAAATGTTCTTAGATTGTTGGGTGATTGATTGGTCTCAAACCTCTGCTAGGTTTTCATTATTGTGTTTCTCCTTTTAGGGTGCTTTTCAGGACTCTAAGTGCATAACGTTTTTCCAATAGAGACACAAATAGCAATACAAGCTATTTTTTGGAAATTTAGGAAGGGTTTTGGCAGAATAGATGATCAGCCAAATGATCAGATAGAGAGTAACTGTAACATACAGGTGAAAGGTTAGAAGCAATAAGGCAAAACAGATTTAGGATGGCAAAAAAACATACATACGTTGTAGAATAATATAGTCTGCAGAAGCATGGAAAGCCACACAGACATGTACTCTTTACAAAAAATGTCTTTGTGACTTAAACTGGCCAAAGATTGATCAAAATTTAGCCAGTTTCAGCAGGGACTGGCTGAATTTTGATCCATGCTTAGTCATTCCTGCTTGAAGTAGTTGACAGAAGCCAAAAAAAAAAACACAGCTAATTGTAAGAATCCTCATAGAGTGCATCCCTCACAGTGATCAAGGATAGCTTTGGTAACACAGGTTAACGACTGAGGGGATCAAAGGCCTAAGGACATAGAAGGCCAACCCACTGCAACTAAAGTACTCCGGGAGCAATTAACAATTAACAAGATTCACAGTAGCTGGGTCATCTAGAGAAGCTGTGTGCTGTTAGGCTCCTGCCCATGCTTACTGCATGCTGGTTCTGACACTGGAGGGCCTCTCACCTGCCCGCAGATCACTTGCCTAGCTACCACTGTCACATCAGGTGTGTCCTCTCTGAGCTGCTGAGGGAGGAAAGGAGAGAAATGTTTCTTCTCTGGATGTGTCCAGGAACCCATGGAGTTGTGGCAAAATAAGTTAAAAGGTACTGCTCCTGCATATAAGCATGGTTAGTAAATAGGCACTTCGCTACAGGCTCAAATTCTGTTTCAGCTTTTATTGTTGCAATATGGTTGGGCAATTTCTGCTTTTTTCCTTTATGGTCTCAGAAACAGAAGAGAGTCGGAAATCTCCTAAAAAGAGACACAAAAAGAAATAAATCTGGCACAGCTCCAGCCCTCTTTACAGACTAACCACAGGAGGCTATAAATATGACTTTTAGGAAGGACGAGGCCTATTAGGACCGCCATTTATGGCAATAAGAAGCATTTAGGACCTCCAATATCACGTAAATCTGAACTTGAGGAATTCAACCACTTTGCAAAATGTGCTGACATACTATGAGTTAAGACCAATAAGGTGCATGCCATCTTGCGGACTTATCTCTTTAGTTTACATCTGACAGTTTTGCTGAGCTGAACTCTGGGAGTACAGCTGTTACTACCCTCTCCAAGCTCTGACAGGGAAGATGCTGTGTTTTCACACACAGCATCTCTGCCCACACCTCCCCTCTGTTGTTCATTCACAGGAACCTTTGTATTCTGTGAATAACTTCACCTAGTACAAAGCATTGGGCAGAAGAAACAGAGCAGTGGACACAGCAGTGACATGCGGTTCTGCAGCCTCGGGAGCTGAGACTAGAAGGCCCAATGTTGGAAGCACACAGAAATAGTTATGCTAATGGTACTCAGAAAACATGTAAACTGTAAATTAAAGAGATAAGTCCACGGGGTGGCATGCACCTTGTTGGATTGGACTTAACCTCTACTGATCAAGCACATATTACAAAGTTGCTGAATTCCTGGAGTTCAGTTTAAAATAAAATGTACAGCTTATAAAATGGGGTTTTGGAGAGTTTTTATAACTTCCAAACCTGGTGAGTACATAGGAAGTGAGGAGACAGCTGCAACAGTACAACTGTCAAAATTCTGACTTTTCCTGACTGGTGTTTTCCACTTTACTTTAGTCATCGTGTAACTAGGACAGGAAGTGAGGAAAAACAGCCTAATAGCAACAGAGACTGCATTAATAAAAAAACCTGGCACAGGATTTAACTCCTCCCTACTTTATCCAAACCGAATAGTATAATTTTGCCTGTAGTTCAATCACTTAAGGACTAGGGATGATCGAACAGTTCGGGTCAACCATCGGCTGTTCGAAATTCGGCCGAATTCCGAACTTTTTGCAGTAAAAGTTCGGAATTCGGCAACAAGAACCGCACAAAATGCAATGGGACAGGAACTAGGCTTTAAAAGCCCGTGATTGGACCAGAAACGTCAGGAAAAGCCAATTGCGGGGGCAGGAGTATGCTAGGAAGGGGATTGGAGTGACTAGGGGGTCCAGAGGCCAATCAGTAGTGAATATGCCCTCCAGTATATAACATAGCCCTGCCAAATCTCTAGCACTGTAATACAGGGGCTGTGGAAGAGAGTGGAAGCAGTTCTGTTACTCCTGCTGCAAAAGTGTCATTTAGCAATTATTAGTGTGAGGAAAGGGATATGCAGTGTAGTTAGGGTACTATATACCACTATAGTTAGATTCAAAAATATAGTTTCTGTAGGGAAAGTGTTAGGTGTCAGGGTGACCGTAATGTAGTTTAGGGTGAACTGACTCTGACTGCTATGCCAGGGTGACCGAACTCATCCATGTCAGGGTGACTGCCAGAAGAAAAAGATAATTTTTCTTAGAATTATTAATAGAGCAGGGTTGTGGCTCCGCTCCTTTCACACCTGGGCGTTTTTGTTTCAGGTATTTATTGGGCTTTTTTGTGGACATCTTTGGAGGCAGGCATGACATCTGAACTTCTGTGTAGGGGTATATAGACACACACATATATGTATATATACTGTGGGGATTCGCTCGGTGGTAGGCGTGGATGACCCCTTTGGGGGTGCGTTTACACAAGGAGATAGCCGAGAAGTGGTTGCAAACAGTTTGGTTTATTCATGCAATTTTCTTCACCAGACTGCATGCAGCAAAAACATCCAAAATAAAATAAAGCACAAAATAAATCCTTGCCACTGTGGGCGGCTACCTTCTCACACACCGGAACCTACCTAAGAGTCTGTCCCCAACCTACTGTTTGGCAGACTTGCTGATCCTACAGCGGACACTCAATAGTCCATGTTTTATCTTCCCACAACAAATGTCCATTGAACATGTCCCTTTACTCTTCACATTGAGAATGTCCCTTTGCTTGTCTCTTCACATGCAAACATTCCTTTATTTCTTCCACATAGAAATAGTTTGTTTTCTCACCTTGAGAAGTCTTCACAACTGTTTACCCTCCTTAGCGCACATCACTTCAGGGGGTCTTCTCCCATGCTCACACAGCTTGTCGGGAGGCACACATCTGACTGTCCTCTACCCACACGGCGTCAGGAGGCAGCAGTTCTTCTCCCATGCCCACACGGCGTCGGGAGGCACACGTCTGACTGTCCTCCTCTTCCCAGCTCACACAGCGACAGGAGGCAGCAATCCTTAGACTTCCTTTGGACAAATTATAGAGGCCTTCATTTCCTCAGTCTGAACAGCTGAATGGTTTTCAACTTCCTGCTGGCTCTCTCTGCAGCGGACACCCTATAGTAATTGGTGAACTTTCCAAACCAGGTGGGAATGTATCTCCTGTCTGTGACTACATCCCCAGATTTACCTGACTTCCTGTCACAATACACATACACACATATAGGTGTGAAAGGAGCGGAACACCATCCATGCGCTAATTAAATAATTTGCAGGGATAGGGTTCCGCTCCTTTCACACCTATATGTGTGTATGTGTATATATACATATATGTGTGTGTGTATATATATACCCCTACACAGAAGTTCAGATGTCATGCCTGCCTCCAAAGATGCCCAAAAAATGCCCAATAAACGCCTGCAACAAAATGCCCAGGTGTGAAAGGAGCGGAGCCACATCCCTGCGCTATTGAAATCCTAAGAAAAATTATCTTTTTTTTCTGGTTCTGGACATGCTACAGAGCTGAAACTTCACAGGTACACTTTTTAGACCCCCCCAGACACCAAATCCAAAGAAATCTCTTTTTTTTTTTAACAATTTTTTCAATAATTGGCTCTCTATCAAAAACGACAATTTTAAGAACTTTTTTTTGTGTGATTAATAGTCCCTGGTGCATGACCCAGAACCCTAGGCACCTTTTAGGAGCATTTATTGGGTTTTAGGGCTTCAAAATGGTGTTTTTTGATTTCCGAAGTTCGGATCCCATTGATTTCAATAGGGTTCTAGAAACGGACCCGAACTTTCGGGAAGTTCGGGTGTTCTGGCCGAACCAAACTTTTCAAAAGTTCGATCATCCCTATTAAGGACCGAGATTTTTTCTAACATGTATTGTTTACAAGTTTTAATCAGTATTTTTTGCTAGACAATTACTTAGAACCCCCAAACATTATATATTTTTTTTTTTTATTATTTTTTTAAACAGAGACCCTAAAGAATAAAATGGTGGTCATTTATATGTTTTATGTCACACGGTTTTTGCGCAGTGGTTTTTCAAATGCAATTTACAGTTTAATGAATAATAAAAAAAAAAAACATAATATATACCTCAATATTTTTGTATAATATGAAAGATGATGTTACATGCCTAACATGTCATGCTGTAAAATTGTGTGCGCTCGTGGAATGGTGCCAAGCTACGGCACTTAAAAATCTCCATAGAATCTCCTTAAAAATGACTACAGGTTACCAGTTTAGAGGTATAGAGGCGGTTAAGTGTTGGAATTATTGCTCTTGCTCAGACATTCACAGCAATACCTCACAAGTGCGGTGCAAACACTGTTTACATATGTGGGCGTGACCTATGCGTTCACTACTGCGCGCGAGCGCGTGGTAATGATGTGCTTTAAAAAAAATGTTACTATTTATTTTATTATATATTTTTTTATTTTCAGATTGTCCTTTAAAAAAAAAATGTGAACACTTTTATTGTTATCACAAGGAATGTACACATCCCTTGCAAATAACAATACAGTATGACAGGTCCTCTTTATGAAGAGGTCTGGGGTCTAAAAGACCCCAAATCTCTCCTCTACCCTTGAAAGCAAAAGATAAAGATCTTTTGCTTTAAAAAAAACAAAACAAAACACGTTCACATGGTTCGAGAAACGGAAGTGACGACAACATCACTCTCTCCAAGGGCATAAAGATGAGTGGTGGCCATCTTACCATCACTCATCTCTATGCAAATACCCTCCCTGTCATGGCCGGATGGTTTCCAGGCTCAACGATCAGTAACTTTAGCCCCGGAACCACTGGAAAGTGGCGGTGGGGGGGCACCTCTCCCACTGCTTCTAAAAGAGATCTCATTGGGAATCTGCCTCTGGGATCACTTTTAATGGAAAGTCTGCCACCTAAGAGAAAGAATGATAGCGGGGGTTATGGCATCTAGCTGCAGCCATACCCCGGTATTTACCATCTAAAACATGACATATATTCCCAGTTAAGCAGTCGGCAAGTGGTTTATCACTAGTGGGAAGGGTTGAGGGACTTTCAAACCTTAGGCCATTCAGACAAGCAAAGCTCCAACTCATTTGGGTAGTGCTGGAGCTTGCCACCAAGCCATATTTCTGTGCATTTATCACATTCAACTAAACTTGTCTTCCAGTGTTAAACATGTTTTTCTGTTATCCAAATAGCAGGGACCTGCATGGCTATAAATGTTAGATGATGTTCCTGATGCTCATTAGAATCAAAGAAAACTTCAACGTTATGGAACAAGTTAAACTGGAAACACCTCCATGTAACTAGATATACAGTAGGTACCCACATTTTTTACTTTAGGTTTCTGGAATTCGTAATTAATACATAATGTGAAATATTACATTACCCATAGGCAAAGCCACACCTGTTGATTTCCAGCAGGCCACCAGATCAAACTCGTGTTTACACTGAAAACTTGACCAGGAGCCGCATCGTTATCATAACTGCCAATCTTGACATGTTGTATCAAGCCCTCTGGGCTCAGTTGCCAGTTCATAATGTCGTAAACTGCTGGTGGGTCTCCATTCTCATCAAAGTAAAGTTCTCTCCCATTAGGTAGCTTTAACTGGACCTTCTTCATGTAGTTCAGAAGCTGCAAGAGCCAAAGAAATTTACCAAGGACATTGTTAAAAAAATTGTTACATAAATTGTGTATGAATATTTTTGTATTTTAAATTGAACTTGTCCATTGCAAAGCAGCATATTCTCTTCAATGTCATTCCTCAGCTGAATATATTTATCTTTCATACACTTCCTGACCACTTTGTTTACCCACGGGGATGGAGAGAAGAAGCCCTGTCCAGGTTCCAACTCAAACTTACATATAGCTGAGAAATCTCTTTCCACCCCACTTAACAACTGCAATTCTGCTTACGCTCTCATTTTATATGCTGGCAGAAGCGGATAGGCGGGGCACAATAGACATGTCCCAATAATAGCTATAATAATAACGATGCAAATTATGTATAAATTAAATTAAACAAACGGATGCCTGTGTAGTAGTTACCATTAAGCATATGAAGAATGGGTTTATGTGCTTGCGTTTTATTTTGGGACATATTTTTGATATGTTTTAATTCATGATTATGTATTTGTACATTTAAGATTGTATGATTTTAAAAACGTTTTATGCATTAGTGTTGTTTTTGGCTGTGTGATCGGAGTCTCCCGATCTATTGGTTTCCGCTGGGAGATGATGCCGTGTTCCACTGCGGTCTATTGTGACTGCCTAAAATAAATAAAGAGTTAATGGAGACATCCGTGTTTTGCTCAATTGGGCTTACACGGGTTGCATCCGTTTGTTTAATTTAACAAATACATAATTTGCATCGTTATTATTATAGCAGTGCTATTATTGGGCTTGATTTACCCGTAATGTGACATTCGGAAAATGTTTGGTTCCGGGTGTTGGTACGCTCGTGGACCACATTTTTAATCCGGATGTCTTCCATTATGATATGCCAGTTCCGGTCGTTGACACGCAAGTGTCTTTCTTCCGCGTTCCGGGACATGTCTATTGTGCCCCGCCTATCCGCTTCTGCCAGCGTATAAAATTAGGACGTTCACCGCAGGCCACACCCCCTGACGATGTCAATCTCTGACGAAATGCGTAGGAGGAGCCTGTGGTGCGTCACGCTGTGACTGCAGAGAGGACGCGGCGGCCATCTTTTGGGCAGAAATCGAGCCTCCAGGACACTCTGAAACACACACGCTCAAAAACTTCACCCAAATGTGAGTTGCCACTTTGTAGATTATGTCAAATAAAGCATTTTAAATGGTACTACACTATGGCAGTTGTTTCCCTTCCTTATATGTTATAACATCTTGAGAGGAGCGGATACGATCGGTGAGGGAGCCGGTGCAGGACCTGTCAGTGGAGTTTGATATATGCTGATTTTGATCCCTGTTATGGGGATCAAATATCTGTGGTAAGAGGCCAATCTTTACTCTTGGTGGTGGTACTCCTTACACGGGGACATCGGTTTTTTGGAGTGTCTTTGGGAGCACATATCTCATCTTTCCAGGAAGATTTTTCATATTAAATGATATATATATGTGGACTGTTTTAATATAAGGACTGTGTAGTTCTCTTATATATTCAAATTCTAAGCGCTACACCTATATTGTTTTATAACTTAACACAACTCAAATTTTTTTTTTTTTTATTTACAAATTGAAAATAAAAAAGTACCTCAAAAGGTCGAAAATTGAAAATATTGGAACATAATTTGTTAACATATAGATTCTTGATATTGTAACAAGTTCTTAGATCATCTAAAGCTTTAGCAACCACATGTATGGCCATATAAGCACTGTAAGTGACTCGTAAATTGGAGATATCAGTGAAGCTGTTCTGAATGTTTTCAAGACTTTCATTGCCTGTGCAATACTTAACTGACGTACTTGGGACAATTGTGATGTTGTTCTGATCTAGCAATGCACAGTTAAATGTTTTCTCCCAGAAGATCTTTACCCACTTCCCTCCCCAGGGTAAAGAGGGGTGGATTGCATTAAGAAACTCCTTAAATCCCATGATTGTTCCTCTATGGAGAGCCAGTCCAATTGTGCCAGTAACAAACTGGGCAAGGGTTCTTGTAGAAAAGATGGTAGATGTTGACCAAGCCTCACTGGCCACAAATATTCTTTGGGTAACATTCTGTCTCATCATCTCAACAACTATCATGGCAAAATCCAGGTCCCGAGAAAAGACAACGACCACCATTGCTGTTGACTCTTTAATTACTTTGACGATATGAGGAACATTTCGGTCAGATTGGCTTGAAATAAGGCTCTCTGTAAAAGCCACACATGCCCCAGCTTTGACGATTTCTTGCCTGACAAGTTGAATGCCTTGCAGTCCATAATCATTGTCCACACCCACCAGTCCAACCCACATCCAACCAAAATGTAACAGAAGCTGGGCAATACCTCTAGACTGAAAAGCATCACTAGGAACAGTTCTGAAGAAAGAGGGGAACTTTTGTTTGTCACTGAGAAGAGGGCTTGTAGCAAAATTGCTGATCTGTTTAAACAAAAATTTGGTAAATGATTATTTTTTTGCTGCAAAGTTCGAAATTCTAAAGATGACCATGGCTTTAAAAATATTTTATTTAATAGATGAGTAAAATGTATGTGTAATGTATGAGGGGATGCATGACTAGATATAGAATAAATAGATTGTTTAGGCAAGTAAACCCTACTATATGGTCAGCATAAGGAAGACAGTGAAAGGCTTTTAAGATTCTTGTCTTGTTCTCTAAGCTTGTACAAACTTCCTTGGCATGGAAAGACCTCACCAATAATAGCATTTCAATGATTTTTTTAGACATTAGCCCTGGGTCAAGCTCTGTGGGAGTGAATAGACTGATAGATACAAAGTAGATAGATATAATTGCATATATTTATTTATAACATTTTACTTTTTTTGATGCTGGATTGGGATTTTATGCATCCAGTTGATGTTCAAGTAGATGAACACTGGCTATGACAGAGTGAGCTCACCATGCTGTCACTTGTTGTTCACTAGCAGCATTGATCTTTGGGGTCTATGCTTTAACCATAGCTTGTGTCGGGACCCAGGTCTGAACCTACAACTTCTGCCAACTCACAATTCCTCGGATACTCTTGCCTTGTACCTTGTTTCTCGTGAACCTTGAACTCTTGCTTCTCCTATGAACTATCTATTTAAGCCGTGCCTTTGCACTTCCTGATTGGCAGATTACTGTGCTCTCTCCAGCAAACATTTAATTCTTGTCACTCCTGCTGCCGTCAATATCTTCACTACCACTTGTTACCGACCTTTGGCTTGTTCATCGACTACGCTTCTGCTTGTTCCTTATCTGCTTCATCTGCTACTTGCCTCCCACTTGCTCTCTCCCTGCTGGGGCAATCCTTAGGACAGCAATCTGGCGTTGGCATGCAGTGAAACTCATTTCCCCTATCAGGAGCTCTGGTGAAGACTGGCTGGTGCTTGGGTGTGCCTGCATTATCTGCTAGCAGAAATGTTTGTATTCATCCAGCTGACTACTCGTGAATCTCTCAACTGCTACAGCTACTGGCCTCTGAGCCTGACTCCAGACTGTGACAGCTTAACTGTTGGTAGGGAAAGGAGAATATGAGTAGGAGATAACTAGGTGGGGTAATTTAACTATGGATGGTGACCAGATTGTAGGAACTTGCTTAGATCATCTTAAGAGAGACCTTCCTATGGCTTACATAATCCATATCAAAAAGTATTAAGACTATTCTGAATTCACAAGACTGTAAACCACCTCTTATTCAGTTTATTTATTTATAGTTTGACTCCAAACCTTTTTTACATTTTACATATAGTAATAATAAATTCAATTCTGCAATAATTTATTAAAGTCTTCATCCTCTTTTGAAATATTTATCTTTATTCCCTCTCCTGATTAGGTGTCACCAGGGCACAGAGTGAAGGAAAATCCCACCATTGACAGCTGTCAATACATAGTATAGGAATTGAAGGGAATTATCCTAACTAGTTTTTGACAACTGTCATAGGTTTAATTTTCTGTCTTGTTTGCAAAATTTGACTAGAATCTCTTTAATGGGGGAATAGTAGAATTCAAGCAGTTTTTCGATACAGGGAAGGGTTTTGGATGGGAAGGATTTGGCCAGGCGTGGCGCTGGATTTGTGGGATGTTTGTAATCCCAATAGAATGGAGGACTGAAGACTTTTGAAGTGTTAATATATCAATTAGGTTGCTCATAGTTACTCTTTGCCTATTGAGAGACAGTAGATGAAAGCTAGAATGCCATTGAAAGAGAATCAATAAGGAAGTTACATGTTAAAGATGGTATTTCATTTAAAATTGGTAGTCATCATTAGGGTTGATTGAACGGTTTGGGTCGACCATCGGTTCGACCCCGAACATTGACTGTTCGAAATTCGGCCGAATTTCAAACTTTTTGCTGAAAAAGTTTGGAATTCAGCAACCAGAACCGACCGAAATGCAATGGGACATGAAACTGGGCTTTTAAAGCCTGTTATTGGACCAGAACCATCAGTAAAAGCCAATTGAGGGGGCAGGAGGATGCTAGGAATGTGATTGAAGTGACTAGGGGGTCCAGAGGCCAATCAGTAGTGAATACGCCCCCCCAGTACATACTGTAAGATAGCCCCGCCAAATCTCTAGCACTTTAATACAGGGCTGTGGAAGAGAGTGGAAGCAGTTCTGTTACTCCTGCTTCAAAGTGTCATTTAGCAATTATTAGTGTGAGGAAAGGGATATGTATTTATACACATACACATATATAGGTGTGAAAGTAGCAGAACCCTATGTCTGCGCTAATTAAATAATTTGCAGGCATAGGGCTATGCTCCTATAACACCTATATATGTGTATGTGTATAAATACATATATGTGTGTGTGTATATATACCCCTACACAGAAGTTCTGATGTTATGCCTGCCTCCAAAGACGCCCAAAAAATGCCCAAAAAAACGCCTGCTACAAAAACGCCCAGGTGTGTTGTTGCAGGTGTTTTTTTGGGGCATTTTTCGGGCATCTTTGGAGGCAGGCATAACATCTGAACTTCTGTATAGGGGTATATATACACACACACATATATGTATTTATACACATATAGGTGTGAAAGGAGCGAAGCCCTATGCCTGCTAATAAGTTCATTAGCGCAGCCATAGGGTTCTGCTACTTTAACACCTATATATGTGTATGTGTATATATACATACATGTGTGTGTGTATATATACCCCTACACAGAAGTTCAGATGTAATGCCTGCCTCCAAACACGTCCACAAAAAAGCCCTATAAACGCCTGCAACAAAAAGCCGGGTGTGAAAATAGCGGAGCCACTATCCTGCTCTACTGCAATTCTAATACAAACAAACTTTTTTTTTCTGGTTCTGGACATGCTACAGAGCTGAAACTTCACAGGTACACCTTTTAGACACTAAATCCAAAGAAATCTCATTTTTGTTTTCAATAACTTTTTCAATAATTGGCTCTCTATCAAAAATGTCAATTTTTAAGAACTTTTTTTGTGTGATTAATAGTCCCTGGGGTATGGCCCATAACCCTAGGCACTTTTTAGGGGCATTTATTGGGTTTTATGGCTTCAAAATGGTGTTTTTTGATTACCGAAGTTCGGGTCCCATTGATTTTAATGGGGTTCTGAAATCCGGGCCGAACTTTCGGGAAGTTCGGATGTTCTAGTCGAACCGAACTTTTCAAAAGTTCGATCATCCCTAGTCATCATGTTTTAGGGGTTACAAGCTCTTCTTTCTTCAGGGCATAGAAATATAAAGTACAGTTTGATGCTGTATCTATCAGCAAGTGTCTTTTTTTTTGGTTGCAATTATTTACCTAAGAAGTTAATAAATGGTAGTGATCCAGTTTCTGTAATGATCATTAGATAACACCGATGCAAATTGCTGCCACAGATCCCCTTTCAAGTTAAATAACTGCAATGAAAATACAGACCCACACTGAGACCAATACTGAAGCAGCTTTGTTTTGCACTTTTTAGCCTTGAAGATGTGGAACTTTTAACCCCCAAAATGTCTTGGCTAAAGATTTTGAATGAACCATGACCTTTAAGATATGACAAAAACTTTATTTCATCTTTCTTTGGAACTTCACTTTCTCTGGTGTTTCAAGGTTACTATTGTCTGTGTTTCCTTTAGGAAACTTACCTTTTATTGCATCACCAGGTTACAAAGTAGTGAATTATATACTCAAGTTAAATATTATATAATTTTTTATGCAAATTTTTGAAAATTACAGTGGCTTAAGGTTGAAATGAGAGGACATTTTTAATAACAATACATTACAAAATGCCTTGTGTCAAAATTATGTTTCATTGGTTTTTTTTTTCTCACAAATATGGAATTTAATTTTAAAGGTGTTTAAACGTGTATCAAACTCAGATAAAGACTTAAAAAACAGTATTTGTATAAGTTACCTGAGGGTACCAGAGAAGTCCAAGAACTTGAGCCAGTAGTATAGAGTGAGTAGATGTTGAGTGCCCGATGACGGCACTTAGGGGTACACCAAGAAAACATCGGTAGTTGGGGACAACCATCCCGCTTCCTGTCACTGCATGAAATGCTCCTTCTAAACTTTGCTGTATCACCATACAAGAGTCATAAGCCTGGAAGCCCAGTGTGATGTTAGGGAGAATAGCTGAACTCTTTGTGATTTCATCTATTGCATAGATCATCGCTTGGAACTGCTGGAAGTACTCCAAACTGAACCTTCGATGTAGGCAAACATAAAAGATATTCCAAAAAATACAATAGTAAAGTGGGATGAACTATTGTTTTTAAATATAAATATCTTCTGATATGGTACATTATTAAGATAACACATTCCAATAAAATAAAATAGTGCCAAAGGAAGTAACATAGAAGAGTGATGGCAGAACAAAGTATCCATACCCCTTGGAGGTATTAAAACTAAATTATGTGGGCATGGGACTGGATCTCTGCATAATTTTAAAAATGTTATGAGTGAAACAACTAACCAATAGCGTTCAGATCACTTAACACAACAATATCCCACTTCCCAATGAACTTTTACTGATTTTCAAGAAGAACTAATAAACAGAGCTAATTATTAAAAAGATGGGTGTTTGGGTGGGGCAGTTGATTGGCACCTAGAGACCAAGGAAAATAGCACCATTATTTGGTTAATTAGAAAAAGAAATTTGCACCAACTGCAGTGAGACAGTGCCATTTATTAGCATTGCCCTCACAAAAGATGGCCATGGAGGTCAACCGGTGTTTCAGTGTCCAATTGGACAGCTGATCCCCTGATGACACCTGCAGAGGCTTCAGAGGAACAAAAGCTCCTCTTAACTTCCATTCTCTCTGTTGAACAGCCAGCCAAACAGTGCCACCTACAGACCGGAGGATAAACTGTACCTACCTACAGGTGGTTTGTCAAGGAGTTTTGATGTGAGCAGTCACAGTTTACTCTTGCTTTGCGATGAGAATAATGAATGTTTTGATTCCCTTCTCAACTACATATCTAATGATATGTACTTTTTTTCTCAGAGAATAGGTGCAGGAACTCCCCTCTTCTGAGTCACTTCTTGTCTCCACCCCCCCCTACCCACCTCTGAGCAACCTCCCTTGGTTGAAAACCCAACCCACCTCCCAGTACCCCCCCTTTTAGAGACTACAGATAACAGAATCAAGTATAATTTTTGGTGATAAGAAATGTGTTAATAATAACAAGAAAAGCAGTACAGTAGCTCCCCAGCAGTAATAGACCCTTCCCAGCAACAACAGATTTTGCCAGCAGCAATAGACCCCCAGCAACAATGACCCCCAACAACAATGAACCCCAGTGGCAACAACAGATTTCCCAGCATCAGCCCAGCATCAATAGACTCTCCAGTAGCCAGCAACAATACACCACTCCCTCAACAGTAGATCCACCCCAGCAACAATTGACCCGCCCAGCAACATAAGCCCTAACAACAGCAATAGTTCCCCCCACAAGCAACAATAGACCTCCCAGCAACAATAGACTGCCACCTTAAAATATATCCCCCAACATCCAGCAACAATAGACCCCTCACTCAACAGTAGATTCCTTTCAGCAACATAAGTCCCTCCTCCAGCAACAATAATAGACCTCTGCCATGCAAAAATATGTCCCCTCCAGGAGCAATAGATCCCCCAGCAGCCAGCATCAATAGATTCTCCAGCACACCCCAGCTCCTCTTGCCATTACATACAGTCAGTGCTGGAGGTGCCGGAACTGCGTTCCCCCGCGTTCCTACTGAAAAAAAGCCCTGGATATACTAAACCTGAAATCAACGTTGAATAATACATTTGATGTGTTAAATTAATTAGAAATAACATTGTTAGTTACTATCAACAACTAAAAAGCAAATGTATCTCTAAATGTAGCTGGTTCACGTATTTATAATTTGCCATTTTAGCTATCCATTTGAAAAATAAAACCAAGCTATTGACAGCTTTTGAAGCCTTACTGGTACCTTAAGGACTGATGTTGATGATGATACTTTTGACGGTCAAGAGGGTATGGGGGACATATTGGTCAATCCATTGGGTCCATAATTATAAAAAAGGTTAAGAACAATCTCCTACCCCTTTATCTCTCCTTCTCTCTCTCTCAGTATTGTAGAATATGTGTGCAGATTAAGATCATTCCCTTTGTCAAAGGTCATGGTTACAGACTTTTGTAAGTTTGGCTTGCCATTATTGGCTGATTTCTTACCTATATTCTGCCTATTAGAAAAGGCAATTACATTTTTGTCAAATGAAGGGGCAGACTCTGGGTGATTTGTTTCCATTAAACTAGGCTCTGTGTAGAGTACAAAAAAATAAAAAATCAGCTTAGACTGCCATACCCCCCTAAATGTGAAGCGGTTCCTTACAGTACTTCCTTTTTATCACAACAATATCTATAGTCTTCAGGGATGAATGGCTTCCAGTATCACTGAGACTGAGGACATACTAAGAATAAATGAGCATCACCCTCGCACCCTCCTTTCAGAGTATGTTGAGGCAGAGAGTGACATTGATGTTGTGTCACCATGTGTTCTGCATCAGTGAGATTCATCCCACACCAAGAGGAGAAGACTAAAATGACCCAGCACATCATGTGTCCACCCTGAATACTTCTTAAAAAGCTCCATAATAAAAAAAAAAGTAAAACATACAGTGAAAGGGACACTAGGAAACTGAGCCCAGAGTTGGGCTTTAAGGAGCAAGCAACAAGACCTCACCATGTACATCACTTACTTGGAACAGGTGATCCTGGGAGGTCTCTTGGTGAAGGTGTAAAACTGGCTTACAGTGTCCAGATTAAGAGATAACACAATTCCAATCATCACATCTCCAGGCCGTATCACTCCCTCCAGATCAGACACATCCAGATGGCACTGGGGAGCTTCAGAGTTTAGGACATTTAAAAGCTGAGCCAGGACCAAAGTCCAGAGATAGAAGTGTAGGCTGATCATCATGTTGGGTTTCAGAAAAAAATGACTGTGAAAGAGAAATGGAAATGGGATCTGGGATTCCTATTCGCGCAGAACCTGAAAATGCTGCAATTAAACCATGCACCTGTTGGCTGACTTTAATATTTATCCTGACATTCATCATATTCTTATTTTTTGAGTAGTTCTGGGTCTGAGCTAGGGAAAGAGCCTTATGTTCCCTGCACGAGTACGGCCCACTCTATGAGCCCATCAAAGTCACACTTTACATGTTACAATTCAATTGTACAACCTCCTTACATCTACCAACAACTACAGTATATTGTGCAGGGGCACCACAGTTGAACTGAATTGCAGAGGCAACTCTAGGTTATCTATGGCAGTGGTTCTCAACTCTGGTCCTCAGGGCACACTAACAGGCCAGGTTTGCAAGAAAACTAAAATACATCACATTTTGGGTCCTATCTTATTTCTTTTTATCACTTATGGTTATTTTACAGTCATAACCTTTGATATATATTACCTATATATATCTTTATAGAGCTCTAACTGCCTACCAACCAAATTCTCTCAGACCTCTATGAAGACCCTCATACCCCTACATGGGCCTTGTGCTCCAGCCTGGGCATGGGTTTTGCTCCCTCAGTTCCCATCTGGACCTATTACTGGACGGCTTGCAGCCTCACTGACAGCTAACACTCAATTGTAAATTTTCTCTCAGTTACTTTCCCCCCCCTTGTTTTTGGACACAGTATTACCTCTGTATATATCCCTTCCAGATATTGGGACCAAGCCTGCTCCTGATGAAGTGAATTTATTTCACGAAACGCGTTGAGCATTAGAAGGCAACCCACAATTGCAAGCTCTATTATACACTCCATCATCTGTTTCCGAAAATTATCTACATTATACATATACATCAAAAATGCTATTTTATTATTATTATTATTAATTTTTATGTACTGGATTATCATCTCAATACTTCGATTATCATGTATTGTATCATGTATTGTTTCATTATATAATTCATTAATTTTCTTCATATGTGTTTTCCAATCAGATATACTGTTGTTACCCGCTACGGATCTGTTAATAAACGCATTATCTTAATTTATCTACTTTCTTTGTGCTTACCAGCACAGGTTTCCTTACCATTATATACTGGGCGCACCTCATACAAAGTCCCAACATTTTTGAGCACTATGTATTCCTATTTAATACTTAAAATACATCACAGGGGATAGCATTTGCTGCTCAGTGATTGCAGTATTCTAGTCTGCATCTCCCCAAAGTAATACTTAAAATCTGGCCTGTTAGTGTGCCTTGAGGACCGTAGTTGAGAAACACTAATCTATGGGTTACATAAATTGCAAACATGGCACAGTGTTGCTATTAAAGTATATTAGATCTTGCAGTCTTGTGTTCATTTGAGTGCTCGTAAATCTTTGCTGTAAAGTCTTCATTAGGGCCTAGGAAACATGGATGATAAAACAGGACCCGGCAATCAGGCATCCTCCAAACTGATGGGTTTGATAGGGTGTACTCAGGCAAACAGCTCAGCACACACTTCAACATTCGTCTGGTATTGTGTCTCCCTGACCTCAACTTATTTCTGGGGCCAGGAGGTCAAAGCCCTGTGCCCTCTGAAGAGTAATCCATGTTCTGATAACTTTTCAAAGGAAATTTTACAGGCGGTGGGAAGGTGTTAAATCACCTCCTCACTGCCTGATTTGATGCCACACTACTGCTCCACAATTACATGCATGGGCAGTTTGACAAGTGGTGCCACTCATCAAACTCTGCACCCCGAGTTAAATACAATGGCCAAAGCCAAGCATCGCAGTTGTGGCATGTGAACTTTGAATGGGGCTGCTCTGCAAGCGCCCTACAACAGCGTGCAACACGGGGTCCATAGGTTAAATCAGGTAGTCAGGAGGTGATATGTAACACCTCCTCACCACCTGTCAAACACCTCTGAAAAGCAAACCGAGCACATTTCAGAGGAGCAGCACATGTGAACAAGCCCTTACAATTCAGCTGAATGGCCGGGCACAGCAAAACTGGAGCCCAGTTGCCTGTTTTTATAACCACCCCCCCAACCACCGACTGAAGTGTTGAAGCTCTGCCCAATGAGAAGCCCAGAGATTTGGTCATACCAGGACACTTTTGTGCAAGTAAGTATAATGAGGACATTAGTGAAGACTTTATCTTTATAAGCAGTAGAAGAGTTTTCTTCAATCGTATTTTGATCAATCATGTGATGTGATTGATCATTTATGATCATAAGTTATGATCATATCATAACTATTGATTGATATCCACGTCCCCTGTGTGTGGCACATTGATCGAACGTGTTGTCAACTATTGATCAAATATACATAGTTACATAGTTTGTGAGGTCGAAAAAAGACATCAGTCCATGCAGTTCAACCTATGATGTGTGTGTGTGTTTGCTGTTAACCGTACATTTTATACCCCTGTATGTTGTGGTCTTTAAGGTGCCCATCTAATAGTTTTTTGAAACTATCGATGCTCCCCACTGATACCACTGCTTGTGGAAGAGAATTCAACATCCTTTCTCTGAAAAGTTTGTTCCTTATGCTAGGGTCACCAGTACAGTATATGTACATTTATATCATATCCCCCCTCAATCGTCTCTTCTCCAGAGAGAATAAGTTCAGTGCTTGTAGTCTTTCCTAATAGCTGATGTCCTTCATTCCCCTAATTATTATTGTTGACCCTCTCTGGACTCTCTCCAGTTCCAGCACATCCTTTCTGAGGACCGGTGCCCAGAACTGGACAGCATACTCCAGATGTGGCCGGACCAGAGTCTTGTAGAGTGGGAGAATAATCTCTTTATTTCTGGAGTGAATCCCCTTTTTTATGCATCCCAGTATTCTGTTGGCTTTGCTTGCAGCGGCTTGGCATTGCATGCCACTGCCAAGCCTGTTGTCCACTAGGGATGATCGAACGGTTCGGGTCCACCATCGGTTCGGCCCGAACATTGGGTGTTCGAGGTTCGGCCGAATTTAGAACTTTTTGCCCAAAAAGTTCGGAATTCGGCAACCAGAACCGCCCAAAATGCAATGCTTCAGGAAATGGGCTTTAAAAGCCCGTGATAGGACCAGAACCATTAGCAAAAGCCCATTGAGGGGGCAGGAGAATGCTAGGAATGTGATTGGAGTGACTAGGGGGTCCCTAGACCAATCATTAGTGAATACGCCCCCCAGTATATAAGATCGCCCCCGCCATATTCCTAGCATTGTTATAATGGACATGGAAGAGAGTGGAAGCAGTTCTGTTAATTTTACTTTAAAAGTGTCATTTAGCATTTATTAGTGTGAGGAAAGGGATATCTAGTGTAGTTAGAGTGCTCCTTTACACTTAAGTTAGCTTCAAAAATTTAGTTTCTGTAGGGAAAGTGTTAAGTGTAAGGGGACCATAGTGTAGTGTAGGGTTAACTGGCAGTGACTGCTATGGCAGGGTGACAAAACCCTTCCATAGCAGGGTGACCGCTATAGAGAAATGATCATTTCTCTGAATAGCTTCGGAACTGGAATATGGCTTCTCACCAGCAAGCATTTTTTATGCTGCAGGGGCTGCCACTGCCAGTGCTTTTTTGAGGACATATTTGATGTCAGACATGACATCTGAACATGTGTATTGGGGGGTATATATAGACATATATGTCTGAATATATACCCCTAGACATATATAGGTGTGATAGTAGCAGAAATAAATGCTTGCGCTAATGAGATCATTTACAGTAATATATTTCTGCTACTATCACACCTATATATGTCTAGGTGTGTATATAAATATATGTATGTGTGTATATATACCACTATACACAAGTTCAGATGTTTTGCCTGCCTCAAAAGAACCCCAAAAAATGCCAAAAAAACGCTAGCGTCAAAAAAAAATGCCCAGGTGTGTTTTTGCTGGCATTTTTTGGGGGTTTTGGAGGCAGGCAAAACATCTGAACTTGTGCACAGTACCACTATACACAAGTTCAGATGTTTTTCCTGACTGCAAAGAACCCAAAAAAATGCCTGCTTTGAAACCGGCAAGGTGTTACAGCAGAGAAGCCATATTGGTGAAAAATCAGATCTGAAAGTTTTCGAATACAAACAATCTTTTTTTTTTATGGTTCTGGACATGCTACAGAGCTGAAACTTCACATGCACACCTTTTAGACCCCCCAGATACCAAATCCAAAGATCATCTTTTTTTTTTTTTTTTTTTTTTTTTAATTTTTCAATAATTGGCTTTTTTATAAAAAATGACAATTTTTAAGAACTTTTTTTTGTGTGATTTTGTGTCTGGGGGTCTAAAACGTGTACCTGTGAAGTTTCCGCTCTGTAGCATGTCCAGAACCAGAAAAAAAGATCATATAGGTGTTAAAGTTAAAGGAGGGTCCCGACCCACATCCCTGTTCTACTGAAAAAATTATCTTTTTTTTTTCATGGTTCTGGACATGCTACAGAGCTGAAACTTCACATGCACACCTTTTAGACCCCCCAGATACTAAATCCAAAGTCAAAATCAAAAAATCTCTCTTTTTTTTTTAATTTTTTCAATAATTGGCTTTTTTATCAAAAATGACAATTTTTAAGAACTTTTTTTGTGTGATTAATAGTTAATGGGGCATGACCCAGAACCCTAGGCACTTTTTAGGGGCATTTATTGGGTTTTGGGGCTTAAAAAATGGTGTTTTTTGATTACCGAAGTTCGGGTCCCATTGATTTCAATGGGGTTCTGAAATCCGGGCCGAACTTTCGGGAAGTTCGGATGTTCTGGCCGAACCAAACTTTTCAAAAGTTCGATCATCCTTATTGTCCACTAGTACCTCCAGGTCCTTTTCCATCTTAGGTTCACCCAGAGGTTTCCCCCCCTAGCGAGTAGCTTGATTTCTTGTTTCTGACGCCCAAATGCATTACCTTACATTATACGTATTGGAAGAGATCGATCAGAAAAGAAATTGGATTGTTTATCGAAGCCTGCATAGCCGCCATTAGTAACCTAAACACCTCTGTGAAATATTATCCATAAATAAGCACATTCTATGCAGTAAAGAAACCTCACTGTGCTACAACCCCATTGCTTCTTCATTGTGTATTTACACTGGACACTGGAACTCACCTTGTTGCTCTACATAGATCTTCATTGAAGAGAACTATGTGTGGTGCCTCAAAACTTTGCTTCACTGCTGGTCAACTGCTTTAAAACACCACCATTTTCCAGCTTTTATTGATATTTAATCTATTCAAATCCAATGAATAACCTAAAAGGGGTACAAAAGTTTAAAAGATAATAAAGAAAAAACATTAGGTTGCCCAAAAGAGAAAAAAAAAATTACATTTAGGTCTGCTTTAGAGAAATTGCAAAGAAAGCCAAGGTGTCAGTGAGTACAGATTCTTACACCATCAAAAAGCATTTTGAAACCAGTGGAAACTCTAAGGGCATTTGTACACTTAAGTTAAGCTCTGAAAAGCAATCTGCATCAGACTGCTCTTCAGAGGATGTTTGGTAGAGATGAGATCCTCGTCCCAACCCACCTGCCCGATCCTGCCAGGAAGCTGGCACTTCACACCGCAAATCACAGGCATTGAGTCATTTCCTGGTCTAAACAGCTATGGACTAGGAAATGTCTCAATGCCTGTGATTATCGGAGTGCAGTGTCGGCTTCCTGGCTGGATCGGGTAGGTGGGGTGGGACTAGGGTTTCAACCTCATCCCTTTAATCCAGGACACATATTAATTACACAGGTTCGCTGTATATGCAGTTGAACTCGAACTTGCAGTTGAACTCGAAGTTGCAGGTGAGTTCTCAAAGGTGAACAGTCCCTCTGTGGTTTCATCCTGACTGATAGGATCCTCAACTGAAATGTTACAAGTCAGGTAAGTACACTGTAACAATAGGTTCAAGACATACCATACTATACATACAGCTATGAACATACCGGCAGACTCCATTATTGACTCCAGCAGAGAGGTGGCCGTATCCATGCCACCCCCTCTTCCCAAATTGGCGGGTCTGTGTCCATAGATAGTGTCCAACATATCAAACCATTTCCAGGTCTTTCTGTTTACGCCACTCCGGCTGTTGTGGTCTTTCACATTACGGTATTCGCTCCGTAGCTTCTTGCATTTAATGCGGCACTGCTCTGGCATCTGCTGGAACCCCTCTTCAGCCATTCTCTCAGAAACATGCTGGAACACCTTCTCGTTTCTCACCATTCCATCAAGTTTTTTTTTGCACCCTTTCCTCGCTGATGATACCCAGGAAAATCTGCACCTCCTGTGTCGACCAAGTTTCCCTGCGCACCGACATTTCTGTTGCTTCCGTAAACACATTATGAATGCCGCCCACGGAAGTGACGATTCTCTGTCAACCAAAGTTCTGCAGAGTGTAGCTCCACCCTGTTGATACGGTTATAATGTGCTTGGTACCCCAATGAAAGGGTCCCAAAAAATTGGTACGGTACGGTTCGGAATTAGGGTACCATTCACAATGGAATCGGCAAAAATTGCGTACCGTACCGAACCGAACCGTACCAGAAAACTCAGTGGAGACGAGCCATAATAGTAACATGTGGCAGAATCTGAAGATCAAAAGCTAAGTCAACAGTTTGCATGAAAGGTGTCTCACAGGTAAATAGCTTCAAGCACAGCTGAACCAGTGGTGGAAGTAAGTGTAGCGCTCACCCCCAAAGGGGCCATGAAAAACAGACAGGTTCTCCTAACATAGTACAGAGGCCACCAATCACACTAGCACATCGACAATGAAAACTGAGTCTAGGGGATGTCTTTTTAGTATTTATTGCTGAAGCGCTTTAACAGGAGAGGGGTTTGGGGGTCATTTGATACTCCAAAACAATCAGCAACAAAAGCAAAAGCGCAAGCTTCTCTCTAGTCTCTTAGTAGCAGCTTCTCTGGAGCTATCTGTGGATGGTCGACATATCTGAGACCTCACAGCTGTAGACCATGCAGCAGCCATTAGCAATTGGTTCCCTCTCACTTTCTACACAACTACCAGGTCTTTACTTTCAGTGTCCCAGGAGCTGTCTGCCTATCTATCTTGATGGGGAGATCTTTAATGACGGAAATGGCAAAGTCCTCCTTCAGACCTGGACTCTGAAACAGAGTATTTCAGCAGGTCTCCCCTTTTTCAGTTGACCTCCTCAGGCCCTAGCACAGCAACTGCTTAAGGCCCAGATAGTAGTCTCTTGTCTTAGCAATACTTCTCTTAGGGGCAACAGCCCAAGAAGTACTGAAATCCTCCTTGATGAAGAAAGAACAATCTGCTCAGGCCTCCTGACAATTTATCACCTCCCCGGCCACCTTCTGGATCCCCCCTTCCAGGGATTGGCCAAGATATAATAAATATTCTGCTGATCATTTAAATCTCCCTAGTAAAACTTTAGTTCATTACACAAGGTTTTTTGTTGCTGACAAAATGTTGGTTCTTCACTCCAAACATGGAGAAAGATGCATAATGGTCTTGAGCTCTTTTATTGGATCCAAAGTAATCAGCTTGCACAGAAGGTCTGGCACTCTGAATAAAGAAACCTACTGCAGAATTTTGCAGTGCCACCCAATACACTTTCATCAATGCCTAGTTGGCGAGACTTTCCTCCTATAGAAAGAAAGAAAATGACCCAAAATATACCTCCAGACTATGTCAAGATTATTTCAGAAGAAAGGAAAAAGATTATGGGCCTAAAATCATGGAATGGCCAGCTGAGGCTCTAGGCAAAAAAATTACATTGAGCTGGTTTAGGGTCAGCCTGACAAAAAAGGTGAACGAAAAGCAACCCAAAGGTGGAACACATTTGTGGTAACCTCTGAATTTGTGCTGGGAAGAACTTAACCTCTTCACACCAGCTGAACGCATATATACGGCCTCTGGGCATGTGGGCCTTAATGCCAAGTGGCCTCATATATGTATACCCGAATTGTAACTAGAACTGTGCTAAGAGCGCGCATCCTGTGCACCCCTGGCACAGTTACTAGCGGCTAACGGAAAGCTCATGTGACCACTGTGACAGCCAATCATGGTCGTCACAAGATCAGAAACCCCTGGCCTACCTCCTGGCAACAGAAACCTCTTAAAGGGCCATGAGACACAACAATAAGAATTAACTAACAATATGTTCAAAATAGGCATGTATTCAGATGGCTACCTTAATGAGTCAAACATATTTTTAATGTGAGTCAAAAATAAAAATTGTAGACAACATTTTTTAAAGCGTGTTTAACATAAACACAACGATCAAAACATATATATATATATATATATATATATATATATATATATATATATATATATAATATATTATCAAAAGTATTGGGACGCCTGCCTTTACATGCACATGAACTTTAAAGGCCTCTTAAGCTTAGTCCGTAGGGTTCAATATTGCGTTGTCCCACCCTTTGCAGCTATAACAGCTTCAACTCTTCTGGGAAGGCTGTCCACAAGGTTTAGGAGTGTGTCTATGGGAATGTTTGACCATTCTTCCAGAAGCGCATTTGTGAGGTCAGGCACTGATGTGGACAAGAAGGCCTGGTTCGTAGTATCCGCTCCAATTCATCCCAAAGGTATTTTTTCAGGACTCTGTGCAGGCCAGTCAAGTTCCTCCACCCCAAATTCATTCATCCGTGTCCTTATTGATCTCGTTTGTGCACTGGTGTGCAATCATGTTGGAATGGGAAGGGGCCATCCCCAAACTGTTCCAACAAAGTTGGAGCATGAAATTGTCTAAAATGTCTTGGTATGTTGACTCCTTAGGAGTTCCCTTCACTGGAACTAAAGGGCTGAGCCCAACCCCTGAAAAACAACCCCACACCATCCCCCCCCCCCCCCCCCTCCACCAAATGATTTGGACCAGTGCACACAGCAAGGTCCATAAAGACATTGATGAGCGAGTTTGGGGTGGAGGAACTTGACTGGCCTGCACAGAGTCATGACTAATTTTGTGCATGGCAGAAAATTTTGTTTTATTTCGATTCGTTTTAATTTGTAAAATACATAATTTCGTTTTGTTATTTTCGTTATGTTACACTATTTGTTTTCGGATAATTTGTTCTTTCTGTATAGTATAGATATTCATTATAACAAATCGATTTGTTTTATTGTTTCGTTTTTGGATACTTTGTTATTTATTTATTTAATTATATATATTTGTGATAACGAATCCTAATTCTGAAAGTCGTTTGTTTATTGAATCCATTAACACACACACACCCACACAATGACAATATCTCTTCTGCTGCTTCCTAAAACTTTTCTCCTCTGCTCAAATACAACACCCTTCTCACTCAGTTCTCAGGAATCCACTTTGCTAGTATTAGTAATTCAACCTCCAGCACAAAATTAATTAGCTGACTGGGCTGTAAAATTTACTCCGAGTCAACATGCTGTTTTGTTAGACCTTTAACAAATTAATAAATCATGCTAAATAAATGTGTTATTTTCATTATAATTTCTTTCATATTAGTTAAAATTCATTACTTTTTTATTCGGATGTTCGGATGCATCCAAGTGTTTGAAAGATGCAAAATTTGGCCAAATTTCAATTTGTTCCGAACCTAATTGCACATGTCTAGTCCTGACCCCAATGCAACTGAACACCTGGAAGAATGGTCAAACATTCCCATAAACACTTTCCCAAACCTTGTGACCAGCCTTCCCAGAAGAGTTGTTATAGCTTCAAAGGGTGGGCCAACTCAATATTGAAACCTAAGGACTAAGACTGGGATGCCACCAAAGTTCATGTGTGTGTAAAGGCAAGCATATATTTGGTAATATAGTGTATATATATATATATACAGTATACACAGTATCTAACATTTTTGCAAAATGTTATTATATCTGTTCAATGTTCATACGACAACACTGAAGAAATTACACTTTGCTACAATGTAAAGTAGTCTCGCCATGGTCGACTAAAGAAGGTGAGCGCACGTGCTCAGCATCATATCAAGAGGTTATCTTTGGGAAATAGACATGAGAGTGCTGCCAGCATTGCTGCAGAGGTTGAAGGGGTGGGGGGGTCAGCCTGTCAGTGCTCAGACCATACGCCGCACACTGCATCAAATTGGTCTGCATGCCTGTCCTCCCAGAAGGAAGCCTCTTCTAAAGATGATGCACAAGAAAGCCCGCAAACAGTTTGCTGAAGACAAGCAGACAAAGGACATGGATTACTGGAACTATGTCCTGTGGTAGGATGAGACCAAGATAAAATGATTTGGTTCAGATGGTGTCAAGTGTGTGGTGGCAACCAGGTGAGGAGTACAAAAACAAGTGTGTCTTGCCTACAGTCAAGCATGGTGGTGATAGTGTCATGGTCTGGGGCTGCATGAGTGCTGCTGGCACTGGGGAGCTACAGTTCATTGAGGGAACCATGAATGCCAACATGTACTGTGACATACTTAAGCAGAGCATGATCCCCTCCCTACAGAGACTTGGCCGCAGGGCAGTATTCCAACATCTCCAACTCCATGCCCAAGAGGGTTAAAGCAGTGCTGGAAAATAATGGTGGTCACACATAATATTTACACTTTGGGCCCAATTTGGACATTTTCACTTAGGGGTGCACCTTGGTTTAAAAATATAACTGACCATAAGTATTACCGTATATACTCGAGTATAAGCCGAGTTTTTCAGCACATTTTTTTGTCCTCCTCCTCGGCTTATACAGTCAAGGAAAAAGAAAAAAGTCCCTGGCCGCTCCGACGGGCTTAAGCTTTAAAAATGGCGCCGCCCGTCGCATACATGTCACCGCGCACGCCCGGCCGCCGCTCGGGAGAGGCCGGGAATAGCTGAAAGTATACGAGCGGCGGCGGCGCGTGTGCAATGACGTGTCGGCGCCGGGCGGCGCCATTTTTAAAATGAAGGTGCCTCTGGAACAGGTAAGTGAAACAGCTTCACTACCTGCCATTATGCAGGGCTGCGGGCACACTACAAGGGATGCAGTGCTGCGGGCATGGTCCACCTGTACCATGCCCACAGCACTGCATCTCCTGTAGTATGCCCACAACCCCGGATCCTCTTGTACCATGCCAGTACCCTGCATTCTCCTGTACCATGCCAGTACCCTGCATTCTCCTGTACCATGCCAGTACCCTGCATTCTCCTGTACCATGTCAGTCACCCTGCATTCTCTTGCACAATGCCAGTACCCTGCATTCTCCTGCACCATGCCAGTACCCTGCATTCTCCTGCACCATGCCAGTACCCTGCATTCTCCTGTACCATGCCAGTACCCTGCTTTCTACTGCACCATGCCAGTACCCTGCATTCTCCTGTACCATGCCAGTACCCTGCATTCTCCTGTACCATGCCAGTACCCTGCTTTCTACTGCACCATGCCAGTACCCTGCATTCTCCTGCACCATGCCAGTACCCTGCATTCTCCTGCACCATGCCAGTACCCTGCATTCTCCTGTACCATGCCAGTACCCTGCTTTCTACTGCACCATGCCAGTACCCTGCATTCTCCTGTACCATGCCAGTACCCTGCATTCTCCTGTACCATGCCAGTACCCTGCTTTCTACTGCACCATGCCAGTACCCTGCATTCTCCTGCACCATGCCAGTACCCTGCATTCTCCTGTACCATGCCAGTACCCTGCATTCTCCTGTACCATGAAAGTACCCTGCATTCTCCTGCACCATGCCAGTCACCCTGCATTCTCCTGTACCATGCCCGCCACCCTGCATTCTCACCCTAGGCTTATACTCGAGTCAATGATTTTTCCCATCTTTTTGTCTTAAAAGTAGGGGCCTCGGCTTATACTCGGGTTGGCTTATACTCGAGTATATACGGTATAATAAATGAAACACAGATTAATATACCAAAAACATTGTATAGATGTCGTCTACTTACGCTATTTCGTTCTCTGTATTTTATTATCACCTTTTCTATGTGTGTTCCTGTTTCTGGAGACACCTGTATTTATCTCTGAAGGCTAGTAGCTAATTAAACCCCACAGCTCCCTGTCGGCAAAATTAGCACCCTGTATGTGCCAAGTTTAGCCGGCTCATCACCACTTAACAGTTACGAATGTGAATTTCTCTGGAGGCCCTCTGTCATAGAAAGACACTTGTCAGAATTCAATTATCATAATATTTACACTTTGGGCCCAATTTGGACATTTTCACTTAGGGGTGCACTCACTTTTGTTGCCAGTGGTTTAGACATTAATGGCTGTGTGTTATTTTGAGGGGACAGCAAATTTACACTCAGAGCTACACCAGATTTTGCAATGGCCAATTTTAGTAAATTAACCCTCCGTGGCAAAAAGTGTGTTGACATTGACACCTGATCATCACCCTTATGTGAGCTTGTTGGACGTTCTATTCCATAACCATGGCCATTATTATAGAGTTGGCTTTCCTTTGTAGCTATAGCATAGGAGCCTCCACTCTTCCTCCTGAAATGAATTCTACAAAAACTTGGAGGGTGGAATTTTTTCTGGTTCTGGCAAAAATTAGCATTTGTGAAATCAAGTACTAATACTGAATGATAAGACCTGGCATTCTAGTTCATATCAAATGTGTTCAATAGGGTTGAGGTCAGGGCTCTGTTCGAGTTCCACCACACCAAACTCATCACACCATGTCTTTATGGAGCTGTCTGCTGGAACAAAAAAGGACCTTCCCCCAAACTGTTACCACATGGTTGTAAGGGTAAAATTGTCTAAAATATACTGTAGCATTAACAGCACCCGTCACTAGAAAAAACATAACTTAATCATTTGAAGGGAAGTCCACTTTTTTTTTTTTTTATAGTGTCGATGTGACGATGAAGCAGTGGTGTATTTAGGTTTTGTGCTGCCCTAGGCCTGACTAAACTTGTGCACCCCCCTAATTTATATATGGCCCACCCCTTCCTGTAAACACCACGCCCTTTACTGTTTACAACCCGCCCTGTCATTTGTGAACCACAGACCACAAGTCTATCAGTGCCCATCAGCGTAGCCTCATCAGTTCCCATACGTTCAGCCTCATCAGTGCCCATCTGTGCAGCCTTATCAGTGCAGCCTCGTCACTGACCGCTTTATGGGGTTGCCAGACTGATTTGCCTCCTGGACTCTGCCCTCTGGCCCAATTCACCCCATAAGACTGGCACTATATTAAAAGTGTAGCGAACGCCGACGGAGACCCTTTTCGTGCGGAACCCGGGAGGAGGCTGTTTCTTTTTGTGCAGGGTGCAGCTTTTTTGCTGCCCCCCTGCAAAGTGCCGCCCTAGGCCTGGGCCTTGTTGGCCTAGGCCAAGATACAGCACTGCGATGAGGTGTTCATATATGTGTACACAATCAAAATACATTCTAAACAATGCAAGCTAATATTTTTTTCCTATGAGAAACAAAATTCTCAACCCTAGCCAGTTTTAGCCATACTATTTTGTCAAAGAATCTTAGAAATAAAATAAAAAAGAGCAATATGTTTCAAAAACAGATGTATTTTTTGTGTTGTATATTCAGTCGAAACAAAAAATAAAACAACATTATGTTATAAATCACATGCTGAATGTTTTTTTTGTGTTCTATATGTTCACCTTGGTTAAAAAATATAACTCACCATAAGTATTATAATAAATGAAACATAGATTAATATACCAAAAACATTGTATAGATGTTGTCTACTTACGCTATTTCGTTCTCTGTATTTTATTATCAGCTATTCTATGTGTGTTCCTGTTTCTGGAGACACCTGTATTTATCTCTGAAGGCTAGTAGCTAATTAAACCCCACAGCTCCCTGTCGGCAAAATTAGCACCCTGTATGTGCCAAGTTTAGCCGGCTCATCACCACTTAACAGTTACGAATGTGAATTTCTCTGGAGGCCCTCTGTCATAGAAAGACACTTGTCAGAATTAAATTATCATTGTGCTGTTGTGACATGTCATACATCAGTCGCATTTTATTATTTAATTTAGTTTGATTGGGTTTTGGTGAACACATCCAAGTATCCACAATATGTGAACTTTAATGCAAATCCTCAATTCTCTCAATTTTCAGGCTAATAGGCTAGGGATCGTCAAGCAAAAGTATTGTGGGCCTGGTCACTGTCCTAGAACACATGTACCAATAAATAAATGAAATATATACAGTGGGTACGGAAAGTATTCAGACCCCCTTAAGTTTTTCACTCTTTGTTATATTGCAGCCATTTGCTAAAATCATTTAGGTTCATTCTTCTTCCTCATGAATGTACACATAGCACCCCATACTGACAGAAAACACAAAATTGTTGACATTGTTGCAGATTTATTAAAAAAGAAAAACTGAAATATCACATGGTCCTAAGTATTCAGACCCTTTGCTCAGTATTTAGTAGAAGCCCCCTTTTGATCTAATACAGCCAGGAGTCTTTTTGGGAAAGATGCAACAAGTCTTTCACACCTGGATTTGGGGATCCTCTGCCATTCCTCCTTGCAGATCCTCTCCAGTTCTGTCAGGTTGGATGGTAAACGTTGGTGGACAGCCATTTTTAGGTCTCTCCAGAGATGCTCAATTGGGTTTAAGTCAGGGCTCTGGCTGGGCCATTCAAGAACAGTCACGGAGTTGTTGTGAAGCCACTCCTTCGTTATTTTAGCTGTGTGCTTAGGGTCATTGTCTTGTTGGAAGGTAAACCTTCGGCCCAGTCTGAGGTCCAGAGCACTCTGGAGAAGGTTTTTGTCCAGGATATCCCTGTACTTGGCCGCATTCATCTTTCCCTCGATTGCAACCAGTCGTCCTGTCCCTGCAGCTGAAAAACACCCCCACAGCATGATGCTGCCACCACCATGCTTGACTGTTGGGACTGTATTGGACAGGTGATGAGCAGTGCCTGGTTTTCTCCACACATACTGCTTAGAATTAAGGCCAAAAAGTTCTATTTTGGTCTCATCAGACCAGAGAATCTTATTTCTCACCATCTTGGAGTCCTTCAGGTGTTTTTTAGCAAACTCCATGCAGGCTTTCATGTGTCTTACACTGAGGAGAGGCTTCCGTCGGGCCACTCTGCCATAAAGCCCCGACTGGTGCAGGGCTGCAGTGATGGTTGACTTTCTACAACTTTCTCCCATCTCCTGACTGCATCTCTGGAGCTCAGCCACAGTGATCTTTGGGTTCTTCTTTACCTCTCTCACCAAGGCTCTTCTGCCCCGATAGCTCAGTTTGGCCGGACGGCCAGCTCTAGGAAGGGTTCTGGTCGTCCCAAACGTCTTCCATTTGAGGATTATGGAGGCCACTGTGCTCTTAGGAACCTTAAGTGCAGCAGAAATCTTTTTGTAACCTTGGCCAGATCTGTGCCTTGCCACAAATTTGTCTCTGAGCTCTTCAGGCAGTTCCTTTGACCTCATGATTCTCATTTGCTCTGACATGCATTGTGATCTGGAAGGTCTTATATAGACAGGTGTGTGGCTTTCCTAATCAAGTCCAATCAGTATAATCAAACACAGCTGGACTCAAATGAAGGTGTAGAACCATCTCAAGGATGATCAGAAGAAATGGAAAGCACCCGAGTTAAATATATGAGTGTCACAGCAAAGGGTCTGAATACTTAGGACCATGTGATATTTCAGTTTTTCTTTTTTAATAAATCTGCAACAATGTCAACAATTCTGTGTTTTTCTGTCAGTATGGGGTGCTATGTGTACATTCATGAGGAAGAAGAATGAACCTAAATGATTTTAGCAAATGGCTGCAATATAACAAAGAGTGAAAAATTTAAGGGGGTCTGAATACTTTCCGTACCCACTGTATATATATATATATATGTGTATATATATATATATATATATATATATATATATATATATATATATATATATATATATATATATATATATATATATATATATATATATATTATACAGTGTATATATATTTATAATTCAGTAGGGAGCAGCTCTTTTAATAATGCTAAAAGTGAACCAATAAAAATACAAAATTTATTTAACTAATGTGCTATGGGAATGCCTTAAAGTATGAAGTGAAGTAAGTGAAGATGGATTAGAATACCTTTCAGTTTTTATTGCTGTCTGTGCCCCTGTTAGGTAGATTCACCCTCACTATTTGTCTTGTTTGCTGTTATCATTGAAAATGAAAGTAAAAGATAATCCCAGATTTTGGGTTGTCCCAAGAACAGTAATGGAGGGGAAATTCTCCTATGGGGACACTAGTTCTGGTGACCTGAGGTCCCCAAGGCATTCCCTTAATTTGCAGGGATTCCCTCTCACTTCCTGTTTTGGCTATGGAACAGGAAGTGAAGGGAATACTCCCCAATGGAACACATAGGCAAAAAATAAACTGACGGAGGTTATAGCCCTCCCCTTCTCTATCCAAAATGAGACAGTTCCATACCATATCGTTTTTTTTTCGCATGGGGTCGTCCCCTCCAAAAATCCTACTTCTCCTTGATTAGAGTCCGGAGTTTGGATTTTAAGGGGAACCTCACACAAAAACAAAGAAAAAACAACATAGGGTTCCCGCCAAAAAATCCATACCAGACCCTCATCCTAGCATGCAGCCTGGCAGGCCAGGAAGCATAGGGGACAAGTAGGCACCCCTTTCTGAACCACACCAGGTCACATGCCCTTAACATGGGAAAGGTACTGTGCCAGGAGTGCTTCCATGTTGATGGAGGCAAGGTCTCTTCTCCACATTTCTGGCCTATTGAATGTGAGGGTTTTCAGGGAGGGGAACAAAAAAAAAGTTTGAACTGAATTTGGATTGTAAAGAAATGCTATCTTGAGTTTGGGTTGGGATGAGAGCAAAAGTTTGGGGTTTACCAAAACTTTAGCAAAGTTTCCCTTATCACTGAAATGCATTAGAGTCAATTGTGAAAGCAATATTACAAAAAAACCTGTTGCCAGAAAATTTATTTCAACAACAATCTTCACATGATTATATAGCATACTTTAGTATATTTGTAGCACCCTCATAGATAGGTTGCTAGGATGTTAGGCTAATTTAGCTCTTTTCTGGTCCCCTAGGTAACCAGTGCAGCAGTAGTTGTTTGCTTTGGGCTGTTCTATGTTTTACAGGCTGCAGGTTTGATTGTTCTTCCCTCTATTCTAGATATTTCCAGACCATAGTGTGATGGAAAGTCAAATAAGGATTTAAAAAGTATCCACCCCCTCCCTCCTTGCTATGTCACAGCTGGGACCTTGATGAACACGCAGCACACTCCAGCAGTCTGCCCTCTCAGCTGGGAACTCCTCCAGTAGACAACACAATCTGAATATTTATTGGAGGTGTGCTCAGTAGGTGGCTGAAGAGCACATAAATAGTGTAGAGCAGCCATGTATTGTCCTACTGGAGGAGTTCCAAGCCTAAAGACTGCTGGAGTTCTGCTACATGGTCTGAATAACTCAGTTTGAAGGGGTCTGACTGTCCAGTGGCATTAGCCTCTCCCTCACTCAAGAGGGTCTGGTGGATACTGGAAGGAGGCATCCGGTAATCCTATGACAATGTGATTACTGACCAGAGCTCAGGGTCCTAGTGACTGTGTGCTGTTTCCTTTGTCTGGAAGAGCCAGTGGATATTCTGACTGGAACAGCTTCTACAAAGGAATTCAGTTCTGTCTACAGAGCCCTGAGCCTGCTATTGGCTGGCACCATCTTAAATGGTATTACAGTAGCCCCAACATACCAGCTATCACTCAAGTGATACTGGAAAGCACTCATCATTGTTACTCCCTAATCTGAGCTCATTGGATAAAAAATCCAACTGTATGGTACTTTGGGAAAAAGATCCCCAACTGACATTCCCTATACTCAATGGCTAGGGGCGATAAAAGCAAACACCAAATCATCAGCATGCACAGACCACTGGGACAACTCCCAAAAAACTATACATAGGTGGTATATGACCCCCTATGTTGGAGCAACTGTAACCAAGAGGGTAATTTACTTCATATCTTATGGGGATCCCAAAAAAATCCAGGTATCTGGAACTAAATTTCTCTACTAATCTTTTTTTTTTTTTTTTTTAAATCAAGAAAAAAAAGTTTATTGAGAAATCGCACATAGAAACAAATATTGCAACAAACAGATTGGATCAAAAGCACATCTACCACTAAAGGCACAGAATCGTAGACAGATCTCAGCAACAGAGCCAGTATACAACATGAATCAAAGAACAGCCTGAACCAAAAAAGAAAAAAAAAACATAACGCAAGGCAACAGTCCCATAACCCAGATCAAAGTCATTCCCCCCAATCTAACCTCCAACGGTCTACCCACCCCAGCAATTAAAGTAACAGATGGTCTAGGATCAGATCCGTGGGAGCCATCCCCAAAGAGCTCAACCAGACTCCCCAGACTTTCCGAAATTTGGCCGGGGCACCCCTATGCAGGTAAATGTATTTCTCCAGGCGAAGAGTGGTGCCCAGTTGCTCCAGCCAGAGTCTATATATAGGAGGTTCCTTATCAATCCAGCGTCTAAGAATAAGTAGTCGGGCTTGAAACAGAGCTAGCGCCACTACCTCCAGTAAGTAGCGGTCATCTTTAATGTGATCCAGTATACCCAAGAGGCAGTGCTTAGGACCCAAAGGAATCGCCAAGCCCAGAACTCTGTTTATAGTGGAGGTCACTGAGGTTCAATACCGGTGTAATTTCGGGCATCTCCATAGTAAGTGTATAAGGTCCCCCACATCCCTCTCACATCTATTGCACATATTGTCCGGGCGGAGACCAATAGTATGCAGTTTCGCCGGGGTATGATGTACTCGTAACAGGATATATAATTGGGATACCTGATGGGAAACATTGAGTGAACATATTCTGACTGACTCCAAGGCCCCCTCCCATTGCTCAGCGGGTACCTCCCCCACATCCCCGCACCATTGTCACACGCCTTCCACGGATATCTGTCTAAGTATGAACCCAATAAGGCTGCATAACAAGCTGATATAAAGCCCTTAGTAGAGGTATATTGCTCCATAAGGAAAAATACCGGAGTGGAGGACAAGCTGGAGTGGGACAAGGAAGATTGAGCTCGGTATGCATGCCGAAGCTGCAGGTAATAGTACTTCATATTATGTGGCAAGGAAAACCGAAGTTGCAATTGCTCGAAGGGCAGTAGCTCCCCATTTAGCAGGATGTGTTTAACATGGGACATCCCATATGTCAGCCACCTACCAGCCTGATCCAGCTTGTCCAGCTCAGGGTAAGAATGATTATGCCAAATGGGACTATAAGAAGTGTATCCGGTAACCAGTTGTAGCTGTTTGGCCTAATCCCAGATCTTCTGAAGAAGTCTATAGGTAGGGTAGAGTTTATTGGATTTAGCAAAAAGTTGAGCCTCCAGCCCCTCAGGAATGCCAGTGGCACCCGTAAAATATCCCATCAGTTTCAGAGCCGGACCGTCCCCCGTCCCAGCCATCGCCCCATCCAGGTGCTGCGGCTGAGAGGCTAAATAATAAATCCAGGGATTAGGGAGAGAAAGGCCCCCCAAATCCCTAGGCTTCTGTAGTTGCTCAATCCTGATCCGGGCCGCCTGCCCCCGCCATATAAGAGTCCTGAATAACGTGTTGACCACCCTGAATATTTTCAGCGTGATAACCACTGGGGAGTTGTGCAAGAAATACAAGAGCTGCGGCATCAGAACCATCTTAATCAAGTTCACCCGTCCCGCAACCGATAACCACAGCTTGTCCCAGACCTTAATTGTATCACGAAACCGAGCAAGGAGCGGGTGCACATTCAAGCTACAATAGTGGAGCGGATCCGCAGAAATCACTACCCCCAAATATTTAAAGTTAGCTACCATGGGGACTGGACAGAGCATACCCAGGAGAGGATCCACCGGTTTATCCAGCAGCAGTAAGGCCGACTTGGACCAATTGATAGTGAGGCCAGAAAATCGGCCAAACTCCATTATGGTGGTCATGGTAGCTTGTAAGGAAGCCCCTGAGTCCCCAAGCATCAGGAGCATGTCGTCCGCATATAGCAGAATCTTCTCCTGAAGGGGGCCGAAGTGAAACCCATCTATGGTGTCCTGCGATCGAATGGTAGCCGCAAGCGGCTCAATAGCCAACGCGAACAGGAGCGGGGAAAGTGGACATCCCTGTCTGGTGCCCCTCCCCAAGTAAAAGTGCTCAGATATTCTGCCACCCTCCCTGATAGAAGCCTGCGGACGGTAATAAAGCAGTCTCACCCAGGAGATAAATAGAGGGCCAAACTCAAACTTTTCCAACACTGCCCATAAATAGTCCCATTCAACGCTGTTGAACGCTTTGTTAGCATCTAACGATAACAACACTCTGTCCTTAGTCCTGCCTAGCCTTGATAAACTGACAGTGGCTAATCTAATCAGAAAACCCAGCAAGCCTCAGGAAGATAGACAGAAGTCTAGTTTTTGTAACTTTCAGGTAGGAGTAAGTCCCCTGGTATCTGAGACATTGGAGGTCGAGGCCATCACAGCCTGGTCTACTCATCAAATTATATTTCTGAAGGTTATGCAATTTATGGGAAAAGCCAGCTACTATCAGAAGTGTGTGTGTTTTCATCTTCAGTACCTTAGTTAAGCACTTTACTGACCTAATGAAATAGAAGCTGCCTGGGCTGGTGTCTTGGACATCAGAGTGTAAAAATAACTTTCAGTCCTTGAAGGAGGCACTGGCCAGTGCTCCTGTGGTACAGGTTCAAGATATCAAGCCCTTGGGCTTTTTGATATACAGGCTGGAACGCAAGCCGACCGCAACATGCTAGCAGGGAAATAGGAGACACAAAAGGGATACTGCAGATCCTTGGAGGATTATTTTTCCTGATACCCGCAAGCAATCAATACAAATTGCCCAGTGCCAGGAGCATTTAAGATATATTGCACTATTGAAGTTTTTATACTTTGCGAAAAATATTTTAAGTTATTCTTATAAGTATTTATACACAGCACTTTAAAGATTACCAGCGCCTTTTTACCATATATTCATTACCTATTTATTGTTATTTAACAATTAAAAGGGCAGCAGGTTTTAACATCTTTTAATTAGGGCTGGGCGCCTTCACAACTTTTTTAATCATATTTTTTTCTATGCTCTTTCCCTTATGTTATTGTTATGGCGAATTTTGTTTTTATTTGATTTTTTTTTTTTAGACAAAAAAAAACTGTTGTAAGTCATCCGAGAGTAGATCCCAGTGTTTTAATCTAGATTCAGTAAAAGCTTGGCTCCTTTGGTTATCCTAAGTTCCGGGTTATAATGAGTTTAGCTAAGGTCTACCAGGACTGAACAGTACAAATCATAGTAACAGTAAAGCCCAAAATCGCTACCAGGAGCTCCAGCTGCTAAATCCCCTTATGACCGACACTGTAATCCGCACAATCAACCAATCACCAAGTCCTGCTCTTGTCCAAATTCAGGTTGCATGAGGCCAATCATCAATCAAACAATTCCCCTGAGCCCAGGGTCTCATGGCCCTGCGCTCACCCTGCACTCTCTGGAGAATGCTTTAGAGCAGGATTTTTCAACCCCGGGTTCCATGGAGCCCTAGGGTTCCTCCAGAAGATGCATGGGGTTACTTGAGCAAAAGGCAATTTCTGCCTCTCAGATAAGTTCCCAATGACACCATTGATCTTTTAAGTTATCTGTACAGGGGTAATTCTTCTCAATGGCCACAAATGTAAGGACCATTTTTCAGACTGACCGTCAAAATAAAGTATCATGAGTTGTAGATATACAGTAGAATTTTAGCAAAAGAGGCCAGAAAGTTATTTCATGGGTTCCTCTGTGTTGAAAAGGTTGAGAATGGCTACTCTAGAGAGAGGAGCCACGTCATTTTTTCTCTGCTGCATTTATAATCTGTCAACTGCCAGAGAAAAAAAGGATGACGAAGACCTGTGATATCATAGAAACAAACTGAATGTACATAAAGAAGAGATATGTATACTTAATTTCTAAATGATTGGGGGGAACGTCAACTGAGAGAGGGGACGAATGAGTAAGCCTTGAGTTGAGCCTTAAAATGAAACTCATGTGACCTCAGGAGAATCCAACCACCACTCCACCTTTTCGCACATCATTACAAAAGTCTTAGTCCACTCAGAGCATGGAATAATTTATGAACAACTCTTCTTAAATCTATTAACCTAGGATGCTGGAACCCAGGTTTATCAAAATGCATGTGTTACTCACTAAGCCAGGTAGCCTTATGAGTGGAAACTAAAAGGTGAGAGCTTGTGGAAAACATTCCTGTCCCCCAGCAACTTTTAATCACTGAAATTAACTACATTAACTGCAAAGAATATGTTCACAGGGCCAGTAAATGGTTCCTGATCTATCTTGGAAGAGTCATGAAGGTATTTCTATGGACATCCCAATAGGTGGTAAACCTTATAGGCAATGTTTAGGGACATATGAATGGACCTTTGATGTAAATTAACACATGTGTTTTATGGTTTTAAAAAAACTACTAAATTAAAGTCTTTGATTCAGTTTAGGATGAAGTAAGGCGAGAATAGAACACCATCTTTTTTTTTTTTTTTGCAGGCTTCATTAGGTAGTTACACCTTCATTATTGGTCCTGGGGACCATTGTTTCCATTATGGAATGTGTAATGGAAACTGCTGGAATATTTAAGTCCCTTCGCTGTTTCCAGTGTTGACCCCATCATCTGAAGCCAAATATGTAGTGTAAGGTGGGCTTTATTAAAGACAAAATGAAAGCCTTTGTGGGTTAAAGTAATAAGACAATATCAAACAGCTTAATGACAAACACATGAATAAATACTTTGATAAGCAGATATAACTATAACTATGTGGCCTATCTGAGATCTCAAGGCTAAGCTATGCCACTGGCCAGTTGGAGGTCTGAGCACAGTCTGTTGTCATTATGTCAATGGGGCTCATGAACTCCTGTTGTAGTGCTCTTTTTGAGTGGCAGCAAAGTGTAAACAAAGGCAACTAAGTCCCTGAGCAACCAACAGAAAATTATTCTAAACTTTTTTTTGCCAATAGGCCTCTCACAACAAATGCAGGTTCTGGTCTGTCCTGGTGGGTCTGGTTGCCACACACACACACATACACACACATATGAGCTCTCTCTTCAAGATGGCGGTAACTAGATCTGTGTGGGGCTTTCTCCCTCTCTGGAGTTTTTGGCCCTCTCCCCATCACTGAGAATAAAGGTCTCTCTCTGGTCTCTAACCTTCAGTGGCATGGCACTGCAATGCAACTCAGTCACCCTTTTGTAGGCGGGTCAGCCCTCTATCTCTCCACAGCACAACACAGGAGTAAAGCAGCTCCCTCTATCTGCAGCTCACCACAGCATTCTTCTGTAGCACTCTCTAGTGTGTTCTAGAAGTAGTTTAGGTTTGTTAGTGTAGGTGTTGTTAGAATAGTTAAATTTAGTTAACTCAGGGCTATGTCTGAGCTCTGAATCTGGGTCAGGGTTCAGCGAGTCAGGGCTGGATGACTCATCCTGACAGCACCCCTGATGCATCCACCTGTTTCTGGAACATTGGAGAATGTTCTAGAGCTTGTGGACAGGAGGTTAGAAAGAGCTGCCTGGAATATTTATGAGGCCTCGGCCAATTTCCAGTAGTGGACTGGCAGGGGATAGAGTTTACCTCGTAAATATACATGGCTCAGCAGGGGCATTTGGGTGGAAGATGGAGATAAAGTGCTGAGAAGGCTGTCGTTGGCCCTCAGGGGTGCCTCCTTGTCGGGGGTGGGGGGGTGGGGTGACCTTGGGCTGGGATCGGGTGCTGGAAGGATTATGCCACAACACATGGAAAGAAGTCCTTCCTGGAGGAACAGGAGCAAGAGAGAGGACAGCGTGAGTAGATCAGCACTGCTGTGGACTAACAAGGAGAGAGACTGCCACATGTAGCCAATCTTCCTTAAGACAGCGGTGTGCTTAAGTCTTCTACCTTCCCTTGGAGATCTCCTGTGAGTCAGCCGGATTGGCTGGTGAGAGTCAAGCCGGGTGGGCTAGTGAAGAGTCAGTCTGGAGGACTGGTGTGGAGAAGTTAGCCTGGAGGGCTAGTGAAAGGGGCTGCTGCAGCCAGGAGGGCTGGGAGTACCTGAAGAGGTGGTGCTGGGACCAGTGACCACAGGAAGAAAGTGATGTGAAAGTACAAGTTCTGTTACGATACCATTCTACACTTATAGGGGCTGCAAACTTTTGCCTGTAATCTGGCACTGCTACATCTGACTGGAGCCTATCAGATCATCACAGAGTGACATAGCTGGAACAAGAAAGTGAGTGCTGGAGGAAGAAGTTGGAATAATATATATACTGTATATAGGATGAATGTCCCTGATGTTTTATTGCTGAAGTTAAGTGGGCATCCCATAATCTCCCATCCCTATCCAAGTTATTAACCTTCAATAAATAACAAAAACAAAGTCACAGACTGTTCTCTGACTCTGGAGTTCCTGTGAAAATTTGGTTTGCCTGGCTGTGTAGGAGTGGGGAATCCAGTATATTTGTGGCTCTTTAGGGGTGTGCATCACTCCTCTGCACAGCACAGTTCAGCCCGCTCATTGGAGCTCTACAGGGAGGAAAAGGGAAAGGCTTGTTCCCTGGCACAAAGAGATGTGAGGAGGACATTGAAAGAGACATCTGGTGGCTGGCAAAATGCTCAGCACCAAATCTGGAATGGGGGGAAGCACAGCATGGGACATACCCTAGTACCTGTGATCATTACTGTCACTGACTGAGCCCTATTGTTGAAGAAAATGCTGTGGTTGCAGACTTTTTTAAACTGTTGATGAGGAACAGAGAGAGAGATCACCCCAGGAGTTTGTGAGAGGACACTGGCCAACCATATTACACCCTGTTAAAGAGGAATAGTGTTCCCCGTGTGGGTCATAGTGCAGATGCCTTCACACGGGTTCAGAGGAATTTTTATCCAGAGCACTCCAGTGTCAGATTTTGTCCCCAACATGCTGACCAGCAAAGAAAGGGGTATAAGCTGCTGGACTAATATTGTGACATTACTCCTCTTTAGGCAAGATTACCGCTAGTATAGGGTTTAGGGGTTACTTTCTGTTACACTTGTATGTTACCAATCATTTATTTTATTTGCCATGTTTTACATATGTGTTTTATTTTTACTGCTGTTTCAAATTCTTTAAGCTTTTGGGGTACTGTAAATATTTGCAATGAATATTCCCCCTTCAGCTCAAGGTGTGTAAGAGAGAATGGTGTGGCTTGAAGAGCCGTGGGCACTGAAAACAGGGGGATGTATTGGTCATTAAGAAGAGATACATGGAGTTACTGTTAGTGAAATGTACGCAGGTGTTACGTGTGTGTTTATCTATTACTGGGACTTCCATCATTCTGGTAATAGATCATCCCGCAGGACATTTGCCTCTAGGTCTGCTTCATCCAGGACACCTATTATAACATTAGTGGAGCAGAGGGACATTATTATTATTGGTCCACTGTGCAATCCTGCAGGATGCAGAGGGTTTATAAGACTGCTATAGCTAATGGGAATTTCAGTGATTCTCTTTGTAAAGAGCGAGGAACTCAATAACATGGTACTGTAAGTAAAAGGCTAACACTGCTTCTATTGGAGTCCCGAATCAACAGGCATGCTCTGATTTGACATTTTTTTAAATCTCTATTTGAAAATATTTGTGTAGGGAAAATTCCAAATTATATGATTACTCCAGCATTATACTTTATTCGTAAAGTAGACCTAACATCAGACATGTTTTTTTCCTGATAAGTGATAGCATAGGTGTCTCACTTACAGGTTTTCATTACCTCTTTGCACGGCTTTTTTTCAGGGGGATCGCGGGGGAACGCAGTCCCGTTACCTCCAACACCGAATATATTTATGTGTAAGGGGTGCTGGGGTGTGCTTAACTGTCTATTGATGATGGCCGCTGGGGTATCTATTGTCGCTAGTGAGGATCTATTTTTGCATAGAGGTCTATTGTTTCTGGAGGAGGATCTATTACTGCTGGGAGGGATCTTATTTTTCTGGGGAGTCAGTTGTTGCTAGGAGGGATCTACTTTTGAGAGAGAGGTCTATTATTGCTGGCTGCTGGTGAATTTAATGTTACTGCTGGAGGTCTATTGTTGCTGGGGTGGTATTTTGCTGCGGAGGGGGGGGGCATTATTGTGTGGGTGATCTCTTGTTTCTGGGGGGGGGGAGGTTCTATTGTTGCTGGCTGCAGGGGATCTATTTTGCTTCTTTTCTTGTTTTATTTAACACGTTCCATACAAATTTCTTAGCACCACAGGATGATTCTTGGTTCTCTGTGCTCTAAAAGGGGCGGTACTGGGAGGTGGGTAGGAAGTGGGACCAAGGTATGTGCTTGGGGGTGGGTAGGGGGCGGAGACAAAGGGGGAGTTCCTGCACCTACTCTCTGAGAAAAAAAGCCCTGCCTCTTTGAGAGATACCAGTACTCCCCCTGACAATGCCTTCCTATGCCTTTCTACACACAATGCCAGTGCCATCTTTGTTCAGTCATCCTGTAAGGCCATCATCTACTTCTGGGACTGAGATGCCAGCTCAATCTTGGTGCCTGTGCAATTCTTGACTCACCTTGTGTCTGGGGAGAGGAGACTAAGGAGTTGCTTCCAGCTATCTGCAGCAGATTGATGACATAATTTCAGCCTCTGAAAAGTCACTGGACTGGGGCTAAAGGATGGCTTTTTCATGATAAAAAATAGAACTTTTCTAAAAAAAATGATACTATTTCTGTATATTGTGTCATGTCAGCAATGTACTCATGCTGATTGGTAAAGCTACTAAAAGGTCATCTTTAAGTAGGGAAGGGTCAGATTCTTTGTTATTTTTTTTTTTAATTGCTATTTTAATTTCTCCCTTAATTTCCTTTGTTGAGAACCACTTGTAGAAACTTCCTCTTGGCTACAGGTGGTCTGGTCTGATTGGGGACCCCTAGAAACTGACAAATATGATTTATAAAATATTATGGGATGAGCAGCAGTCAATCCATGGCCAGGGATGAACAGAGATATGGAATTCTATGTGGAGAGAAACATGTCTCCCCACGTGGACTCCAGACACCACGTTTATGGTGACAGATGTACTACTGCCTATGTTATGCCCCCAACCAGGGCCTTTAAATGTCAACCATTTTACATTCACCAGGCATTTGCAGTATGGTGGTCTAGCTAGTTAGAGTAACACTGTACTGAGAAGATAGTTAGATAGGACATTTTTGGGGGTGAATAACTGATTTTTACTGCTGCATGGGACATATTCTACAACATTTACAGGATAGTAGCACTTTGAAGAAGCAGAGCCTGACAGGGAGGGACTAATATTTTTTGAGTCAATACATTTGTATTAGAATATGAAGGCAAATATACACATACAAAGTGTGAAACAATGGACAACAAATACAGTACAAAGCAGTACAAATTAAATAGATAGGAAAGTAAACGATACCAGTGATAAAGTCAGAGGAGGTAATGGCTGGACTTGCCTTAAAGGGGGATTCTCCTGCTCATCCAAATACTCCATGGCTTACAAAATGCCTCATACTTCATAGCATTCATCGCCAACATGCGTTCAAAGGCATAGTTATGATCAACCATTTTTTCCACATCTGAAAGGTTTTGAGCTAAGGGGGGATTTCGGAGTACCAGAGAGCTGCAAGTAGAATGTGGGATATGACTGTTATCTGCCAAGGAGGGAATAGATCTATTCCTGTGTTTAGGAGGACAAGGGCAGGGCTAGGTTTGGTCAAGATTGCCGTACATGCGGAGATTAGATGGAATGTTCGATTCCAAAAGCTAATGAGACTGGGATATTCCCAAAAGGAGTGCAAGAGGTTTCCTACCCATCCACAATTGCAGGCAGGGACTAATATTTTATAACTTCTTTATTAAACTACTTTTACTGCTCATTGCTCTGTGCTTCGGGCTTATTTTACTACATTTGCAAGTGCAGTGTATTAGACATGCTGCTTGCCTGTAAACTATATTTATCATCATCATCATTGCTTTGTGTTGTAGGGTTTTTCTCTACTACATTTGCAATTGTTGCATATTAGATCAGGCATTGAGCAGCACTGCTGCTGATAAGCACAGTATAGCCATGTATATAAACTGTTCATCATTGGTCTGTGCTATGGTGAACACTATACTACATTTACAACATATTATAATCAGGGCTTTTTTTGCTCTGCAAATAGGTGCAGGTACTCCCCTCTTCTGAGTGACCCCTTGTCTCCACCCCCTACCCACCTCCGAGCTCTGTCCTTTGGTTCCACCCACTACCCACCTCTCAGTACCCCCCCCCCCTTTTTGAGAATACAGAACCAAGTATCATGTAGTGGTTCTAGGTCAGGGGTGTCGAAACTACGGCCCCCCATCTGTTCAGGAACTACAATTCCCATGAAGCATTGTAAATCTCTGACATTCACAGACACAACTAGGCATGATGGGAATTGTAGTTCCTGAACAGCTGGAGGGCCATAGTTTGGACATAGCTGTTCTAGGTAATTTGTATAGAATTTGTTAATGATAACTAGAAAAGCAGTAAAATAGATCCCCTGGAATCAGCAGCAATAGACCCCCTCCCCCCAACAATAGATCCCCACAGCAACAATAAATCCTCTCCTGCAACAATTGCCCCCCCCCCCATAAATCCTCCCCTGCAACAATAGACCCCCCCCAACAATAATAGCCCCCCTAGCAACAATAGTTCCCCCAAGCAACAATAAATCCTCTACTGCAACAGTAGCCCCCCACAACAAAATGCCCTCCGGCAACAATAGATTCACCCCAGCACCAATAGGTTCCCCGACAGCCAGCATCAATAGGCCATTCCGCTCACCCCACTGACCCCAGCACCCCTTTGCCATTGCATGCATTCTAACTGGAGGTGCCGGAACTGCGTTCCCCCGCGTTTCCTTGCGTTCCCGCTGAAAAAACGCCCTGATTATAATACACCAGGCATTGAGCACCCGTGCTGCGAAGTCATTGCAGTATAGTCATTTTGTAAACTACTGTAACCATTTGTTGCTGTGTGCTCTGGGGCTTATCCTACAGCATTTATATAATTTTAAACATTTAATAAAAAAAAATAAAATAACTGTATACTGGTGTTGATTTTTTACACCACGTTTGTTTTTTTTTTTTTTTTTTTAAGTTTATATTGGCAATTAGGTGTTGGTGATGGTAAAATACCTCATCCAACCACCATTTTTGTGTGCCAATTGAAATATTATCCGATATACTGTGTGGTATCACCTTGGTGTTTCTCCAATTAAAAATCTTCCAGATGATAGTAGGACACCTGTTTTAGATGACAACTGCCTAAGAGGGGCTTTCCCTTTACTATGACATCGCACTTTTAGTTATGTCTCTAAACATTTTGCTATGGATACACATTAAATCGCTAAAATAATATAGTTGGTCCTTACTATTTGCTGTTTTGATCATCTACAATGTTAATTAAAAGATAACACCAGTGAAATGGAAGTTTGTTTGTTGGTCAGAACACCTTTCTATGTGTATAACTCTCTAAAAATAGTTTTACTTTGATACTAGAACCTACCCACCCTGACTTCAGGGTTAAGTCCTTTCAACTGATGTCTCTCGTTCATTAAGCCTCTGTGACCATTAAGGGTAAGTTCATCAGTCAGACATCATGCCCCTATGCCCATTTCTCTTTTGCAGGTACCTTTCTGGCTTTCACTCAATATGATCAGCCTGTATGTATTGCTCTGGGTCCTGGTCCTGCCCCATTGTATTAGTGTCTTCAGCTCTGAAGATGCCCAGTGCCATCTGGATGTGGGCGAGCTAGAGGGTATAATTCAGCCTGGGGATGTGATGATTGGAATTGTGCTGCCTCTACATCTGGGCAATGAATACCAACTCAACACCTTCACCAAGAAACCACCCAGGTCCACCTGCTCCAAGTAAGCAATACCTGTGACAGGTTCTCATCTATTATGCCTGAATTCTATGATCATGTCGAAATTGGTAGTAGGTAGGTTATAAACCAGTGAACGATGGATTAGATTTGTAGCTATAGAATAGTCTATGACAATGCCCAAAACAATTTCCATGCAAGAGAAATGATCTTGTGTAAGTTATGTAATGTAATAAATAAAAAAATGGCACTGCATGGAGAAATCCTACTTGACACCTTCCTGAGTGTCAGGATGGGTGTCCAACCTTTTGGCTTCTCTGGGCCACATTGAGTGTAGAGAAATTTTCCCGGGCCACATATAAAATATATTCTATAGTTAAGGTATATAAGTAATAAAATGCTGCCGCTCCCTTCACGTGCCGCTGCGCCCCCCACTCTAATTTAACACAACTAGAGGATGATCAAATGAAATGGAATCAGTATACAGAGGTTTACTTCCAAAACATATTAAAGGAACACTCTAACCACCATGACCACTTCAGTGATTTGAAGTGGTCATGGTGGTAGGAGTCAAACACTGCACATGCTCGTCCACCCCCCCCCCCCCCCTCCGAGGCAGCCTCTGCCTACCGTTAGTTGGAAGCCGCTGTGGCCGTGCCCCGACCCGACTTCTTTCCTCCCCAGCAAAAAAAAAAAAAAATTGTCAGGGGGCAGTGGGCCTCATTGCCTGCGGTTCTGGGCCGCATGTGGCCCCCGGGCCGCAGGTTGGACATGCCTGCCGTACAACCTCAGCTTTTGCCAAATCATAGAACTATTTAACTGTGTAGAGAAACAATCTGCTACAAACCGCTTCAAAATCTAGCAATTTTGTATTTAAAAAATAGCAAAAAAGCAGCTCTACAGAAAACCTTCATGTATTTTACCTTATAGCGCTTATTCATAAGGTCTTATAAATACGCACTAAAGTGGAAAATAATGAAGTAGTTCTATGATTCTGAAAGAAAAAGGACAGGGTGAGTGCTTAAATACTTAGCCGTAGATGTTCAAAGATTATTATTACTGTGACTATAAAATCTGCAAAAACCAACCTATTTAGTGCAATTGAGTTCTGCAGAACTCTGAGTTGCCAAGGATAATAATCAATCACATGTAAGACAAATGTTAGTGCTTTATAAGCTCCTAAACAGGATGGTCAGCACAAACAGCAGATGGTAGTGGACCAGGGGTCAGATCAGGCAAAGATGTACAGAGTGCAGGTTTCAGACAGGCAAACGGAGCATTGATAGACAATAATTAAGGCAACAGACTGATAACTCAAATAAGCCCAGAGAAGCAGACTAAAGGCTCGTACATACTTGACGAAAATCGGACGAAATATCCTCCGATTTTTCTCTCTCATGCTCAGCGGTCATAACCGTTTTTTGTCGACAGTGCAAAATGTTCATGAAATTTCTCGTCCGATTTTTTTTTTTTTGGGACGTTTGTACCTAGACTTCCGGGTCGTGAGCAACTTCAGATCATGCGCGGTCTTTCGTATCTGATTTTTCGCGGGCGTACTGCATACACATTAAACGAAAATTGGTTGTGTTGGGGACGGACGATAAAAATTTTGGTGTTTGTCCCTCTGTTTTTTTTTCATTGAAAATGTCAGCATCGGCTGCTGAAAGTTGTGTACACACTAGCCGAAAATCGTACGATTTTACCTCGGATGGGAATTTTCGGCAGATTTTCTACTAGTGTATACCCCACTTAAGGCAGGTCATAGATAATACAATTCAAACCTTCTATGGCAAGCTTATGCCTCGTACACACGCAACGATTATCGGCCGACCCATCGGCTGACTTTTGTCCAGTGTTGTTGTGTTGGTTGAAATGTGCTCTAGACTGCACACGAATTTTCTCGGCCAACAAAAATCTAATTCAGAAGTGATGTCATGTGATGGTTTACTTTCCGTGTGTTTTTTCTTCTCTTAGCATGCCCAGTCTTGCTCATCAAATTTTTGTCTGCCGAAATCTGTACTGACAGACGGAAAATCGGCCGTTGTGGTGACGGCCAACAAAAAATTTATAGCCTGCACACCAGATTTTTTTTCGCCCGAAAAGTCGGAGTCGGTTGTCGGCAGCATCATACTAACAAGCCGAAAAACGGCCGATCGGACGTTGGCCGAAAATTCACGGCCGATAATCTTTGCGTGTGTACGAGGCATTAATATAGTACCAACAATACTCAGGAATAAGCCAGGGCACAAGTAAACATACAAAACTGTTCATTAGGCATGGGCTTGAAATTCTGGCTTTGCCTTAAAGTCCACTAATGAAGTCAGGTGTGCAGAGCAGAGACCTGAACTGTGGCGCTGGGTGTTAACAAACAAGATGGCGTAGGTTCAAAACTGATCTTTTTAGTTTATTTATTATTACTCTTACAGTATTTGACAATGTGTTGGTGGACCACATTTTTTGTAAAAATTGTAAAAAAAACTTGGTCATGAAAAAAGTGTAATTCCTTTATTGCTAAATAAAGGTCTAAGAAAAAGCTAATTTCATTGTAATCACTATTTTATTATGTATGTCTAATTTACTTCCAATTAAGGTTCAGTTTTGAGTACTTTCAGCAGCTCCAAGCAATGATGTTTGCAATAGATGAGGTCACAAAGAGTCCCGCTATCCTACCCAACATCACACTGGGTTTCCAGGTCTATGATTCCTGTATGGTGATACAGCAAAGTTTAGAAGCAGTATTGCATGAAGTGACAGGAAATGGGATGGTCGTTCCCAACTACCGATGTCTTCTAGATGTCCCCCTAAGTGCTGTCATTAGTCACCCATCATCTACATACTCCATTCTTCTGGCTCAGGTTCTTGGGCTCCTCCGCTATCCTCAGGTAACTTACACTGACTTAATAAATTCATATATGCTATACAGTATTGTGACATTTGAGACATATTCTTATTTTTGTGTAGTATGGAAGCAAAGACTGAATCATGCAGTTTAACTTAAGAAATTAGGGTATTACTTCCTGTATGGGTTCTGTAAATATATCAATGTTACTCCAAACATTCTTCTGCTGCACTTTACAGAAAACACTGAATCATTAACACCAGTCCCAGCCTTTGAAGGAGCTTACACTCTAACATTCCTACAATACACATACAAATGACCAATTTGGAAATTATCCAACCAACATGCACAAAAACATAGAAAGCCTATGCAAATGTTGTCCCTTTTTGGGATCAATCCAAAGACCACAGTGCTGTATGACACTGTGCCAACCAAAAGTCTTGTGTTGGAGTTAGATACCGAGTAACCTTAAAGTTGACCTATCATCAGCTATATTTTGTAAAATAAGGGCATGCATGCCAAGTAATTGTAAGTGTACCACTTCCAGATATTTATTCCCTTTTACAGTATCATAGCACTTCCCATGACAATGCATTCATCTGCTTTTCTTTCCTGATAGATGGCGCCATTTTTGTTTAGGCAAAATCCATAATCAATATCTACTTTCTGGATTGAGATAACACAATCATGAGATCCTGGTACCTGTGCATTTCTTGGCTTTTTGTGACTTGTTACAAAGTTACAATGTTGAAGTCTGATCATGGGGGGGGGGGTGTAAGTGGAGATAGAGTAAATGCTTTCACCTCCTTGTAGAAGACTGATGGCACTGTCTCAGTCTAGGCAAAATCACTGACTACTGCTCAAGGGAAATTTTTAAAAGAAAGGTGGAGATTTTCTGAAAAAGTATAGTGTAGCACTCTCTAGTGTGGGCTAGATGTAGGATAGTTTTTTTTGTGTAGGTTTTTTAGTATAGGTAAAATTAGTTAGCTAGGGGCTAAGCCTGAGCTGTGAATCTGGGTCAGGGTTCAGTGAGTCAGGGCTCAATGACTCATTCTGACTAGAGTTGGATGTCCGTGTTCGGCGGGTTCGGCCGAACTTGAAAAAAAAGTCCGGGTCCGTGTCCCGGACTTTTTCCGAACTTTACCCGGACACCGAACCCCATTGAAGTCAATGGGGACCCGAACTTTCAGGCACTAAAATGGCTCTAAAACACCAATGGAAAGGGCTAGAGTGCTGAAAATGGCAGCAAAATGTAGTTAAGAGCATGGCAAGTGCTTTTAAAAAAATTCCCCTTTAAATTATTTTTTTAATAGCAGATTAGAACAGCACTCTGTAGTGAAATATAGCTGAATGCTGCACACAACAGACTGATAAAAATAGATTTTTTTCTCCCTCCTCCTCAGTGGGCTCAAGTGAGGGCAAAAAGATTGTGTTCACTGCACCACCCCCCCACACAGCAAAATCGATGTATACTGTCCCTGCCTAATCTCTGCAGCCTGGCCCTAATATCCTCGATAATATCGTTCACTGCACTACCCCCCACACAGCAAAATCGATGTAGAACCCTGACCCTGCCTAATCTCCAGCCTCGCCCTAATATGCTCGATAAGATCGTTCACTGCACAACTCCCCACACAGCAAAATCGATGTAGAACACTGACCCTGCCTAATCTCCAGCCTCGCCCTAATATGCTCAATAAGATCGTTCACTGCACAACCCCCCACACAGCAAAATCGATGTAGAACACTGACCCTGCCTAATCTCCAGCCTCACCCTAAAATGCTCTAATAACTCTCCCCGCCTGCACTCCGACCTGACCCTGCATTCTTTTCGGACACAATTTTTCACAGAATCACTGTCTGTCCCTAATCAGCAGCCAGCACGTATGATGTGTGCTCTGTCCCTGAACTACAGCAGAATGACACAGCGCACTGGGGCTCTCGAACTTATAAAAACATGGTCACATGCTTCAGATGGCCAATCACAGCTACTAATACATTAGTAGGCATGGCTGGGATGGCTTAAGGCACACCAGTTAAACGCTTGTTGATTGGCTGTTGAAAGCCCGCCATTAAAAGCGCGCCATTACATACAAAACAGGAAATAAAATGACCGAATGCGGATTTTAAACCCGAACATACAGTAAAGTTTTTGGGTCCGTGTTCAGGTAACAAAAATCCAATTATTCGGTACGAACACAAATAATACAGTCCGTGTTCGCTCAACACTAATTCTGACAGCTCCTCTGATTCCTCCCCCTGGTCTAGATCATCTTAGAAACTTCTAGAGCTAATGGGTTGAGGTTTAAGTAGGAGCTGCCTAATATATTTACGAGGGCCTTGGCCAATCCCAGTAAAGGGCTGGCAGGGGGCAAGGCTTACGTCATAAATAAAAAAAAAAAAATAATAAAATGATCCAATGCATCAAAAGCAAGATGCCTCCATCCCTAAACATAATACAAAGAAGGATACAATGGTCATGAGACAAATCACAAGGTAAACATAATCATACTTTTATTAATTAATAGCAAAGACAAGTTTGAGAATACAGTCAAAGGACAAACATATAAAGAATAAATACATCATTCATAAATAATGAGCTGATACAAAGTCAATAAATAACTATAAAACTGTAATTTCATAATCATTACAATCTTGACATCCATAATGTAACAGATGGAACAAGGTGCAAGATGGCATGTAGTAAGTAACCAAATAGATTCTTGTCATCTTAAAACTCTACGTTTTTCGTGGAACTGGTCCACTCATCCAGTAGATGCAAGAGAATATCTGAAAAAGTGTATAAAATGCCATAATACTAATGTCATGTAAAGAATGATAGAACAAGAGTAATTAAATTAGGCATGTGGCCTGGTTACTTACAGGTCAGCTAAAAAAAAACCCCTCATAAATAGGCATGAGCCATGCCAGCAGGGCAGTCAGTGGAAGATGGAGATGGGATGGTGAGGAGGCTGTCAGTGGCCCTCGAGGGTGCCCCCTAGTCTGGGGGAGGTGACCTTGGGCTGGTGCTCGGTTGCTGGAAGGATCCTGTCATAACACACGGAGAAAGCCCTTCCTGGAGGCTTGGGAGCAAGAGAGAGGATAGTGTGAGTAGAGCAGCACTACTGGGGACTTACAAGGGGGGAGACTGCCACATGTAGCCAGTACTCCCTGAAGACAGCGGTGTGCTTAGATCTTCAATCCTTCCCTGGGAGATCTTCTGCAGGATCAGCTGGGTGGGCTGGTGAGAGTCAGTCTGGAGGACTGTAGAAAAAATTTAGCCTGGAGGGTTAGTGAAAGGGGCAGCTGCAGCCAGGGGGGTTAGTAGTGCCTGAAGAGGTGGTGCTGGGACCAGAAGCCACAGGAGGAGAAGTAGAAGCTGATTACTGTATTCTGCTACACAACAAGGGGTCTTCGAGTTCCTGCCTGCAAAGGGCCTATGCTAAAATATGACTGTATCTGTCGAAACCACTAACAGTGATCCAGCTGGAGACTGCAAGCAAGTAAAGTGCTGGAGGAGTGTATATAGACTGTATATAGACTGTGTATAGGAAGATGTCCCTGAAGTTGTTGCCAAAGTTTTCTTGCTAAAGTCAAAAGGGCATCCCATAACTTGAAAAGACAAGTAAATATCCCCTGCGATCAAAAGGTGCATGTAGGTCACAGAGGCATTGGCTGTATCATAAGCATCAAAGGTCTTGCTGCCCTCTTGGGATGATGGGTATCCACACAAACTGAAAGCAAAAAGACAAGAGAAGGGTGCACCGACCTAGTGCAATACCATAAGAAGTTTATTAAAAAATGGTTAAAACAACAAATATTCTACTCACAAGAATACTCTATAAGCAAGCGAAAAAAGAGAGAGTCCCTTCAGCTGTCCAGAGACCACAGGACCGTAATGCTTAGTTGTGACAGACAAGCTTGAAGGTGTCCATATAGCTAACGCGTTTTGAGGGAGAACCCTCTTCCTCAGAGCCACTATATAGCTTCAAGCTTGCCTGTCACAACTAAGCATTACGGTCCTGTGGTCTCTGGACAGCTGAAGGGACTCTCTCTTTTTCGCTTGCTTATAGCGTACTCTTGTGAGTAGAATATATGTTGTTTTAACTATTTTTTGATAAACTTCTTATGGCATGGCACTAGTTCGGTGCACCCTTCTCTTGTCTTTTCGGCATCCCATAACCTCCCACCCTCAAGTTATTACCCCTCGATAATAAACAAAAACAAAGTCACAGACTATTCTCTGTTTCCAGAGTGCTTGCGAAAATTCAGTGTGCCTAGCTGTGCAGGGTGGGGGATCCCAGTTCATCTGTGGCTCCTAAGGGGGTGCGCTACAATAGTATTGCTGTATCTTATGCATGTGGATTGTTTTACTCATTAAGCCAAAAAATAATAATTTGCGAGGTCAGGTACTAATATTGGCAGAGAAGACCTGGTGTGCAATCAGATTTCCAATTCATCCAATGTGTTTAAAAGAGCTGAGGTCAGGCCTACTCCAGTTCCTCCACACCATACTCATCAAACTATGTCTTTATGGAGCTAGTTTTCTATACAGGGGCACAGTCATGTTGAATCAAAGAAGGGTCCTCACTAAACTGTTTCTACAAGGGGCACATTTGTGTAAAATGTCTTGGGTTGCTGTAGTATTAATTGAATCCTTCATTGAAAACACCAGAACTCAATCTTTGAGAGGGGTGTCCACACACCTTTGACTATATATTGTATATGTATACCATTTTACCTGTCAAATAATTTTTTAATTGTTTTTACTTGTCTGCTAGTCAGTAAGGAGATCAATCTGCCACTTTCTGATTTGAATTTCCTCTTTGTAAGTCAGTTTCCTGCTTACTGAACAAAGATCAGGATGATTATCATTCTTTTCCCAATGAGTAGGCTGGAGAGGTAACACTGAAAGCTGAACTACTGAACGAGGAAGATGAGCTGCTTAAAGTAAATCTAAAGTCAATTTGTTTTATTTAAGATCAATTGAATAGAGTAATAGAGTAGGGAAGGTTTACAAGCAGGGATGAGCTGAGCTAAATGGGTTTGTTTCGAGGCAGGTTCCACAAACACTACTAAAGCTTGGTTCTGGATCCCACCAAAGTCAATGTGAGCTGAAGGTTAAAATAACATTAATTACATTATTTAACATTTTCTAGGCTGAAAGATAATGGTTATGTCCTGGGGATAATGTACGAAAGCAAAAAATGAATTTAAAAAAATGTAAATGTTTAGTTACAATTTGAACTTTTCCATACAAAATAACTAGGCCCCTCATATCTTTGGATTTTGGGCTACAACCCATATTGTTGTCATGATAATCCAACAGTTTTGAAACAACTGTAACCAGAGTTCAATGCAAAGGACCAAGAAGATGATGAACATGTCTTTTAGTATATATGTGATGCAACCTAAATGTTATAAATGACCGGTAAAATGCAGGAGCGGTGTCGACTTAACACGGTAGTGTCCAGTGTAGAGTGGATAGCAATATTTGTTCTTTGCTATAAATAGAGGCCATTTAGAATTAAATCAGTTGTGAAGGCTGAAGGCTTTTTACCTTCATGCATTCTATCTCCATCGATGTTATTACCCCTCAATAAATAACAAAAGCAAAGTCACAGACTGTTCTCTGTCTCTAGCCCTTTAAAGTCCTCACTTAGAAAAAAGCTATGGAAAAATAATTTCTTTGCATTTTTTTATTCCCTTTGGGCATACTTAACAAACAATCATTTTTTTTTTAACAGGACAAATATTTTTTAACAAAAAAGAGCTCTACCAAACGGTTGAGAGAGCACTTTGTGGTAAAAGTAGAAAAAATATTTAAATACCAAAAATCTGTATAGATACATCAAACAAATGAACTAATAAGTTAACATTTTAAAGCATTGAATACAATTAGCTCTTTTGTGTTGTGGTGCAACAGCACAAATATTTTTGGGGCATTGAATCCACTTTATCGCTGATGGTATGCAATGAAGCATTGCTTGTCGGCATTCAAACATAGGAAAACCTGGCACTTTTGACACTTCCACCTCGAAACACCCTTTGGACAGAGGTTACACAACCCTGGCTTGTCATAGTGAAGTGGCAAATGTCCGCTATTATCGTACCGCACATCTGGTTGTGGTCGGGAGGGTCTTGGAGTGTATTGTTTCTAATGAGAAGACATCTGTGGTGGAGAAGAGGATGATGGTCGGCCAACTTTAGATGCTGGCTTGTTGACTTGCGCCAAAATAGAGGCCATTTAGAATTAAATCAGTTGTGAAGGCTGAAGGCTTTTTACCTTCATGCATTCTATCTCCCCCTCCAACATCCCCTTATAATTACCTGAGCCCAGTCTCGATCCAGCAATCTGCACAAGAGCAGTCACTCTGCTGGCTCTTCCTCCTCATTGGCTCAGAGACAGCATCAGGAGCCACTGGCTCCCGCTGTTATTAATTGCAAAGGGAGGGGGGTTGGAGCTGATCCCTGCTCTGTGTCTCAATGCACACACAATATTGACAACTGGAAGTGAGCACGCATACATGCCCCCACAGCAAGCAGCTTGCTATGGAGGCACTCAACAGAAGGGAGGAGCCAGGAGCACTGGCGGGGGACCCGAGAGCAGGAGGTTCAGGGCTGCTCTGTGCAAAACCATTGTACAGAGCAGGTAAGTATAACATGTTTGTTGTTTAAAAAAAACTAAAAAACGTACCGTTAATATAATTTTATTCAAGCTTATCAAAACAAAAGAAGGCCAAAAATTCTGTTTATAAAGATGACAATTACTCTCTGTTGTCTTAAAGTATCAGATTTTAGTAAAAAATGTTAACGGGTCTTTTGTTGAAAAATTTAAATGTTTTTTTTTTATTAATCTAACATTTTTTTTTCCTACAACAGATCAGCCATTTTTCTACAAGCCCTCTGCTTAGTGATCGAAGGAAGTTCCCCTCTTTCTTTAGAAACGTTCCTAGTGATGCTTTTCAATCCAGAGGTATTGCCCAGCTACTGTTACATTTTGGCTGGACATGGGTAGGTTTGCTGGGTATGGACAATGATTATGGACAGCAAGGCATTCAGCTTGTCAAACAGGAGATCACCAAGGCTGGGGCATGTGTGGCTTTTACTGAAAGCATGCTCTCCAATCAACCTGACCGAAATGCCCCACACATTGTTAACATCATTAAAGAGTCAACAGCAATGGTGGTGGTTGTCTTCTCCAAAGACATTGAGTTTGCTGTGGTACTGGCTGAGATGATGAGACAAAATGTTACCCAAAGAATATTTGTGGCTAGCGAGTCTTGGTCAACATCTACTCTTTTCTCTATGGGAACCCTTGCCCAATTTGTTTCTGGCACTATTGGATTAGCCCTTCACAGTGGAGCAATCATGGGATTTAAGGAGTTCATAAATAAAATCAATCCTTTGTCACCCTGGGGAAGAAAGTGGGTAAAGATCCTCTGGGAAAAAACCTTCAATTGTGCATTAATGGACCAAAACAATGTTACAAGTGTTGCAAGCACTTCAATTAAATTGTGTACAGGAGAAGAAAGTCTTGAAGGAGTTCAGAACAGCTTCACTGATGTCTCCAACTTGCGAGTTACCTACAATGCTTACATGGCCATACAGATTGTCGCCAAAGCTTTGGAAGATCTGAGAAGCTGCTCCAACAGTCACAAGTGCGCCAATGCTTCCCATTTCTACCCATGGCAGGTACTAAAAGTCATTGGTAACATAGATTTGTATTGTATTTGTCATCATTAATTAAAGAAAAAAGATTTGAGCTGAAAGATTTTTTACATCAGAATTGTTTAATTCATTCTGCCACCAGACATGCACATTTCATAGGCTAGTGCAGGGGTCCCCAAACTATGGCCCTCCAGTTGTTCAGGAACTACAATTCCCATCATGCCTAGTCATATCTGTGAATGTCAGAGTTTTGCAATGCCTCATGGGATGTGTAGTTCCACATCAGCTTGAGGGCCGTAGTTTGGAGATCCCTGGGCTAGTGGGACCTTTTCATGGTTTCAGGTGTGCTCCAATTCTCCAGCAAGTTACCCCAGCTTAGCTCTAGCCAATCAGCATAAGTGATTTGACACGTCTCATAGAAAATTACAAGCTCTAGCTGCAGAATGGAGAGAAAATCCTTAACTGTGCAGAGATAGGCATAGTGGACACCTTAGAAGCTTACACATAGTGGGTTTACTAAGAATTTTGGTTTGTGAACAGGCAAAAAATGGGAATAAAAAAAACAGAAGCAAATGGTAGAACTAAATAGTTTCTTTGTTCTCTGTACAAATCTTAAAGAGGTAGTATACCGCTTTTTGACACTTTTAACTACAGGTAAGCCTATAATAAGGCTTACCTGTAGGTACAATTAATATCCGTGCCGGTTTAGGAGATATTTGCACTGCATGCAGCCACTCACGCGAGCGGCGCATGCACTCTGAAGTCCGGCGGACCTTCAGCTTTCCATGCCGGAAAATGACTCCCGCATGCATGCGTGGGAGTGACGTCACCGCGGCTCTGGCCAATCACAGCGTCGGAGCCACCGAACCCGGAAGAGACGCCGAGGGATCATGTCAGCTCCCACAGCGGTGTCCGGGGGGGTCCATGTCGGGGCTTCATTCTAACGTAAGTAATACATAATGAGCTAGTATGTGATGCATACTAGCTCATTATGCCTTTGTCTTGCGGGGTTTTTTTTTTTTTCAGGTTTACAACCGCTTTAAAGCTACATTCTGTACAGTAACCAATGTTATGGTGCCAGTCATTGTATGTTACTCAATAGGCCTTGGCAATATACCTGCTTGTGGTTTAGAAGTTGAGTTTTTCAGGTGTCCCTGCAAAATTCAAAATCCACCTTTATAAAGATATTGGTGTAGGAACATGGAAAATAAGACCACATTGACAGACAGTTGTTGAAAACAGATTTAAATATGTTCTAATTTTTGTGATACCTACACAAAAATTATGCAATTTTCTTTATTTAGGTAATGGCATCACAGTATGTTTAATTTTAAACAATACCCAACAGTTGTTACAAAGAGATTTAAAAGACATTACAAAAATCCATAAGCATTCAGTTATGCTAATCTAAAAGTGCTTCCAACATTTGAATTAAAAACAAAAGATTTTGTGACATATATTTCCAAACCAATCAATACAATGTGCAGAACTTTAATATAAAGTTCAACAGAATAGCATATAAATAAAATGAAAATAAAAGAATAAAATAAGACACATAAAAAAACAAAACATTAAAGTGCATTAATCAATATGGTGCACCACAATATGCAAATACCATCTAACGTGCAAACAAAGCAATTTTAAAGTGCTGGTGCTCTACACTCAGGGCTTTTTTTCAGCTGGAACTTGGTGGAACTCAGTTCCACCATCTCTGGCTCAGGCCCTCTGCTCCCTGCTCACCACTATCACTTGTAAACAAAGACATCCGGCTTCTGTGTTTATCGGTGACAGCTTGTCTCCCAACGGCTCCCACAGATCTGATCTCCTGAGCGGTTCCTACTGAGTGCAGAATGGGGAAAAGGGATATGAAGGGGCCTGGGTTGCAGTGCAGATTCCAAAACCCCAAATGGATGATATCCCTGCAAGTGAGAGAGACAGAGCCACCTACAGTGTGCAGGGAGGTAATAGAACCGGCTGGGTGCTTCAGCTTAATACAGCAACACAAGTAAGACATGTGGAAGATGGTGGAGCTTCTAAGGAGGGAGGGAGGAAATGGAGGCAGTGGGAGAGGGGTTGGATTTAGAGGTCAAAGTTGAAGAGGGATGAAAGTGACATGTGGATAGGGGATACAGAGGTAAACATCCGTGGAAGAAGGCGAAGTGCACCCCTGAACTCTGCACTCTGTATGCAGAGCACCCCCGAACCCTGCATAATGTACGTAGAACACCCCTGAACTCTGCACATTGCGCACCCCTGAACTCTGCACTACACATCCCCCCCCAACTCAGAACTCTTTGACTACACAATTTAATGTGGTTTGACGGGTGTTTGGGGCGGGGAGGGGAGTTTAGGAGGGTTGTGGTTGAGTTTCTGCACCTATTTTCTGAGAAAAAAAGCCCTGTCTACACTTAACCAAAAGTTCATAAAGTCCCCAAAATCTATACAAGGGATTCCACTTGAGATCCCCAATGGTAGTGATTCCCAGTGTAAAAATGCCTCTGCTCTGCCACCAGAAGTGCAGTAATACTCCACCTTTATGCACTCACCTGACAGCCAATAAACATTAGCATGTACAGTATATCACAGCCGTTCTTGCAAGCACATGGAATCCACTGATAAAAGGATAGGGTTCACCTTTCATCACATGTTATACCCATACTCAGGATGTAGCATGTTATGAAATCACTGGCCCACACTCCCCCACTTTGACAGCTAGCGGGGATCTTCTCCCCCTGCTAGATGTCACAATTAAAAAAAAAAATTGTGGCAGTGCGGGGCTCTGCCTGTGTCACTCATTCACAGAGTTCTATGTGACAGCCTTAGTGGATGTCGGCTTGTAATTCTCAATGAACTACTACGGCACTGTGAGCATTGAGGTAGTTAATTGATGCTTCCTGTCAGAATGTATCTGCTTGCTCGTACCCGTATGAGCATGCAGATACACTGACAGATCTGCAGGAGACCTGCATGGCATCAGCGATGTGCTGATCGCTGGTGCAATGCTTTACAGGCTCCCAAAGCAAAAAATAATAGATGCACATTTTTTTTTTACCTACAAAAAAAGTGCATTTCTCGTTTTTTTTTTGTCAAAAGTTAAACTTATCGTTTAAACTCCCACTTCAGATTGCCAAAACAGAGTCCTATGCTGAAAATGCTGACCACACGGAGCCTAATATAGAGATCCGGAACCCAGAAACGGCTGCGTGGCGTCAGCGCGTAACGCTCCGCTCAATGCTTTTTGTGCGCATGTAGGTCCTCACAAAAAATTTTGTAGCATATAGTTCCAAATACATTATACATTTAAGCCTCATACTTAATTACCACTTAATTACCCCTTCAGCCAAAAGTATGCAAATTCCCCTTCAGACAATTGTTAATGTTACAGCATACCAAGACATATTTGACAATTGTGTGCTTCTACCCTTGTGTACAACGCCAAATCCAAAGACATGGTTTACTTGCAAATAACCCTGACCTCAACCCTACTGAACACCTCTTGGATGAATTAGAAATCATGGACCATCTTACATGCTATATACTAAATACTCATGTAACATTTAAGGAAAGTTAACCTAACCTTTAAGAGCCAGCTGTTCTTGTTCAATATCGGTATCTAACCTCACAAATTTTGAATGGTCCCAAATTATCTACAGACACATTCTAAAATGATGTGGAAATTCTTCATAGATGAGTTGAGGCTGTTATATGGGATGTAGTCAGTAAAGAAATAATTTATATTTGAGCTCCTCCTAGACCTCGGCCCTGATGCATTTTGCCCTGCCCACCGAAGTTTAGTCATAGAGGGCTACCAGCATAGCAGCAGCAGAGCACCTTGAATGTCACTACAAGTGCTTTCAGTTGTACTAGGATTGTAGGCAGATGTAGTCTATTTTCTCTACTGTAGTTGGCGCTCGTCTGAAATGTGGTTTCTCTATGGTTTCCTAGGTTCCCTTGAGCAATGTTTCTGTTTACTATGTTGTATCCAGGTGACCCTTTTGGTTATCTTGGGTCACACAGAGTCTTTTTAAGTCCCTGCCCCCAGGTTTTGACACGCAATTGGAAAGTGGCTAGTGTAGGGAGAGTATACCCCTCTGTTAGGGACAGCACTTGCAATATGGAAAGGTTCCAGAGGAGAAGGGAAAGAGCAGAGCCTACGTCTGCACTCCACAAGCTCCCTCTTGGGTTGAACTGCACAGGCCAGATTCAATCTCCCTTGGCGCAGTCTTCAGTTCAGGCCTACTACTGTCTTCTACCTACTACTGTAGTCTTTGCCTTCATGGCCACCAAACCAGGCAGCAAACTGAGGATATGGACTAGTCCCTGGATTTCGTTCTTCATAATATCCTTTTTTTCCTTTTTACTACTAACTTCAGCACCTCAGTTTCCAGAACTCAGCACCACATCACAGTCAAGACTCATAACCTTTGAGTGCAATGTAGGCTCGGCCATTGCCTTCTGGGCCATGTTAGAGTATCTTAGTCTCTTGGCATTCATTTGTTTCATTGCGGCCTTTCTGGCTAGAAGACTTCCTGATAGCTTCAATGAGGCCCAGTATATTACCTTTAGCGTTGGCCTTTCTCAGTGTCTGGATCTCTTTCATCCCAGCTTATCTCAGTGCTCAGGGGAAGTACATAGTGGCTATGGAAATTTTTGCCATTCTGTCTTCCAGTTGGGCATTGCTGATTTATATGTTTTTTTTCCTAAATATTTTATTATATTGTTCAGACCACATATGAACTCCAGGGAATATCTTATGAGAAAAAGCAAAACACAATCCAAGTGATAAATACAAGTTTAGAAATTCATTGTGTTCTTTGTCATTCATTCACTTTTTTTCATTAATTTCTTCATTTTTCAACGTGTAGCTAGCTGATAACAAGTGATGACTAGATCCTTTTTCTCCATCCTCAATGACAACTTTTCCACTCTGTAGGTTATACTAAGTCGAGGCCTGTAATGAATTCAGTTTGAGGTTTTTCTAGGGTTTTTTTTTTAAGTTTAGGATAGACTGGGGAAGGATTAGAACCCCTGTCAAGTTTTTATTGCTGTCTGTGTCTCTGCAAAGACTCACAATTTCTATATGTCCTGGTGATCACTATTATCAGATATAGATGAAATGTTACAACTCTCACCAGAACAATCAGAGAGGGCACGTTTTCCAATATTCCCATACAAAATGAATGCTTTGTAGAGATTTCTTGTGACTTCCTGCTGCATCTCCAGGATAGGAAGTTAAAGAAAATCTCTCCTGCTGGACATAAACAGAAAAAAATAAACCTTTCCCTACTCTATCCTACAGTTACCAGAGATTCAAAATTCAAAAAGAATGTTTCACCAAGTTTTATTTTTTTTATTATTATTTTTTAATACTGTAGTTGTACCTGACATTGCAGTTTTAAACAGATAAACACCGCCAACTTCGTGTTGCAGTGGCATCTGTAGGCTGAAGGCTTATATTATCAAAGAAGCCTCCAGCCTGCAAATGATTATTTTAAAGATCACATGCTTAGGAATTCCTCTAATTGGATCCTGATTTTCAGTGGGGACCAGAGCGGTCAGTATCAGCAGGAAGTTAGAGACACCAGCCACACAAACTGTCAGATGGTGGCTCTTAAAAGGGAGGACATTTATTAACCCATTCCTAGGGCAGGGAATCATGCTGGATAACAATAAAATATAGATATTAGGATGGTACAATTTTAAACATATACTGAGCAAAACAGTGTATAAAACTGAATGTAAATACTGTACATTTCTTCCCATTTCGGACCTTGTAGCTCCTGCCGTACGTGAAGAAGGTCAAGCTGAAACTGAGTAGTGGGATGGAGCTTTACTTTGATGAGAATGGAGATCCACCAGCAGTCTACGACATTGTGAACTGGCATCTGAGCTTAGAGGGTGCCGTACATCACATCAAGATTGGCAGTTATGACACAGCAGCAGCTCCTGGTCAGATATTTAGAATCAACTCCAGCATCATCTCGTGGCCCACTGGAAACCAACAGGTGTGTCCATTGAAACTGCATATTTTACATTTTAAATTATGTATGAATAGTAATATGAACAACCCCCAGAGTATATTATTTGGCTACAACTATGTACTTAAAAAGATGGATATTCTACTTCTTAAAGCTCAAGGCCTTTGCCAGAATCACAAGCTGTAATGACAAATTTCACCAGCATTTACACCTACTGTTTAGTTCAGTTTGGACAGGACATTATAAAGGCCTTGTAATCACAGGCTTTAGCTTGCTTGTAAGAGTAGTGTGAAGAGCTTTCCTCTAACTTGAGGTACACTATATTATCAAAAGTATTGGGACGCCTGCCTTTACACGCACATGAACTTTAATGGCATCCCAGTCTTAAGCCTCGTACACACGCACAGATTGTTGGCCGACCGATCGGCCGTCTTTTGTCCAGTGTTGTTTGTTGGTTGAAATGTGCTCTAGACTTGCACTGGACTTTTGTTGGCGAACAAAAACCAACTTCAGAAGTGATGTCATGTGATGGTTGACTTTCCCTGTGTTTTTTCTTCTCTGAGCATGCCCAGTCTTGCTCATCTGATTTTTGTCTGCCGAAATCTGTACTGACTGAGGAACAATTGGCCGTTCTGTTGTTGGCCAACAAAAATTTTATAGCATGCACACCAGATTTTTTTCGGCCGAAAAGTCGCAGTTGGTTGTCGGAAGCATCATACTAACAAGCCTACAATCGGCCAATCGGACGCTGGCCTACAATTTACGGCCAACAATCTGTGCATGTGTACGGGGCTTTAGTCCGTAGGGTTCAATATTGAGTTGGCCCACCCTTTGAAGCTATAACAGCTTCGACTCTTCTGGGAAGGCTGTCCACAAGGTTCAGGAATGTGTCTATGGGAATGTTTGACCATTCTTCCAGAAGCGCATTGTGAGGTCAGGCATTGGTGTGGACGAAAAGGCCTGGCTCACAGTCTCAGTTCTAATTCATCCCAAAGGTTGAGGGCTGAGGGCTGAAGTCAGGACTCTGTGCAGGCCAGTCAAGTTCATCCACCCCATACTCACTCATCCATGTCTTTATGGAGTTTATTTGTGCACTGGTGCGCAGTCCTGTTGGAACAGGAAGAGGCCATCCCCAAACTGTTCCTACAAAGTTGGGAGCATGGAATTGTCCAAAATGTCTTGGTATGCTGATACCTTAAGAGTTCCCTTCACTGGAACTAAGGGGCCAAGCCAAATCCATGAAAAACTACCCCACACCATAATCCCCCCTCCACCAAATGATTTGAACCAGTGCACAAAGCAAGGTTTATAAAGGCATGGATGAGTGAGTTTGAGGTGGAGGAACTTGACTGTCCAGCACCTCAACCCGATAGAACACCTTTGGGATGAATTCGAGCGCAGACAGCAAGCCAGGCCTTCTTGTCCAACATCAATGCCTGACCTCACAAATGTGCTTCTGGAAGAATGGACAAACATTCCCATAGACACACTCCTAATCCTGCAAAGAGTGGGCCAACTCAATATTAAACCCTACGGACTGGGATGCCATTAAAGTTCATGTGTGTGTAAAGGCAGGCGTCCCAATACTTTTGACAATATAGTGTATCTACAAAACAACTACTAATTGACCTTTTGTGATGGCATCTTTGAATAATGGATGTTTTATGATTGGAATACCATCAGGTTCCCCATTCGGTCTGCAGTAAAAGCTGCACACCAGGATTTCGGAAGGCACCTAGAAGTGGACAGCCTGCTTGCTGCTTTGAGTGTGTATCTTGTCCTCAAGGAGAGATCTCCAACCAGTCAGGTAAAAGATGACCACATCCAAATACTGTGCATCCAAGATGTCTAGGAATTAGAGCAAGATTGGTAAAATGTTATTGTATCGTCACAATGAGGCTCCTTTGTAAAGGCATTTTTCATCCACCACCTTGTTATAGGATTACACCTGAGAAAATGAATGTGTTAGTTTTGTTGCAGACCTGTCAATCATGTAACAATCAAGAATCTAGAGAGAAAGAACAGCTTACATTTTCCTGACTCCTATCAGAAGGACTCCACACCTTGTACCTCTTTAGCTATAATGGCAATTTACCCACAAGTATTCAAACATGGTAAAAAAAAGTAAAAATACAAACACAAATAGTAAATCTGTTGGCTGCTCCTAGCTTGCAGCCCTAGGTACTGGCTCACCGATGCCTTGAGACAAACAAATGCAAATGTTTTAGGGTCAATTTATTTAGAAATATGTCCTTTGACAATTATAATTTAGAATACAGGTAGCGAATGTTTAATTTATTTTATTAAAATGTAGTTTTTTTAAAATATAATAAATGTAACTGTTTTTTAACATACAGTATTTGTGCATTTACCCCCTTCCTGACCAGGTCCTATTTTGCGATTCGGCACTGCGTGACTTTAACGGACAATTGCGCGGTCGTGCCACGCTGTACCCAAATTAAATTGACGTCTTTTTTTTCCCACAAACAGAGCTTTCTTTTGTTGGTATTTGATCACCTGTGCGATTTTTACTTTTTGCGCTATAAACAAAAAAAGAGCAACAATTTTGAAAAAATAACAATATTTTTCACATTTGTTTATATGAAATTCCCCCCCCCAAAAAAATGTAAAAATCTAAATTTTTTAACATTTTAGGCCAATTTGTTTTCTGCTACATATGTTTGGTAAAAAAAAAATCGCAATAAGCGTATTTTGATTGGTTTGCGCAAAAGTTATTGCATTTACTAACTAAGGGAAAGATTTTTGTCATTTTTATTGTTTTTTTTTTTTAACTAGTAATGGCGGCGATCTGCGAATTTTTTTGCGGGACTGCGACATTGCGGCTGACAGATCAGACCCTTGACTGACATTTTTGACACTTTTGGGGGTACCAGTGACATTACTACAGTAATCAGTGCTATAAATATGCACTGTTACTGTAAAAATGACACTGGCAGGGAAGGGGTTAACTTTATTAGTGATTAAGGGGTTAAGTGTGTCCCTAGGGGCGTGCTTCTAACTGTAAAGGGGTGTGGCTAGTGATGTAACCACAGAGACATACGATCCTACATAGCAGGATCATATGATCTCTGCAGTTAGATCAGGGAGAATGACAGGCGGCCTTGTTTACTTCAGCCGCCTGCCTTTCTCCCTCTGCACCGGGAGATTGCGAGAGACCGGCGGACATCGGGTCCGCCGGTCACATGCGCGGACATGTCAGGGAACAAGCGGGGGCGGGAGCGCGCCTCTGGCGGCATGCACTTGCCCCCTAGAGGCTCTCAGGCGAGCGACGTAGTACTACGTCACTTTGCCTGTACGGGGCTGACTGCCGCAGTAAATAGTCGTGCGGCGGTCGGCAAGTGGTTAATAAAAAAAATATCAAATTATCAAATTAATCACAGAGTTATTGTCAGTCTAACTGAAGACGCCGATAGGTTAACTTGGGCCTCTAAGCATCAATGACTTTTAGTCATGAAAGTGTTAAAGCCAATTGAAAACTCACACCTTTTTTCTCATAATCATTAACATAAGTATTTAGGAAATGTTGTGTTCATTTTTGTCATTTTTGAGCTCTTATTGTCTATTTTTATACAGATTCCATTTAGATTGCAACTAAAGTAGTATCTATCTATCATTTGCAATTTGTTCTATTTTTATTTTTTCAGATTCTGTTGATTGTCTCAAGTGTCCATGGGATCATTGGCCAAATCCTCAGAAATCCATGTGTCTTCAAAAAAATATTGAGTACCTATCTTACGAAGATCCACTTGGAGTAACGCTAGCAGTGACCACCATTGTCTCCTCTCTGTTTCCCAATGCCATTCTGAGGCTTTTTGTACTACGCAGAAACAGCCCCATAGTGAAAGCCAACAATTACAATCTGAGCTGTCTTCTCCTCCTCTCCTTGTCTCTTTGCTTTTTTTCTTCTTTGGTTTTCATTGGAACTCCCCAAAGAGAGACATGTTTCCTACAGCAGTCTGCATTTGGCATGATTTTTACTCTTTGTGTTTCTAGCATCTTAGCAAAAACAATCATGGTAGTCTTTGCCTTCATGGCCACCAAACCAGGCAGCAAACTGAGGATATGGACTAGTCCCTGGGTTTCATTCTCGATAATCTCCATCTGTTCCCTTTTACAACTAACTTTGTGCATCTTTTGGTTGGCACTTGCACCTCCGTTTCCAGAACTCAGAACCACATCACAGTCAAGATTCGTAACCTTTGAGTGCAATGTAGGCTCGACCATTGCCTTCTGGGCCATGTTGGGGTATCTTAGTTTCTTGGCATTCATTAGTTTCATTGTGGCCTTTCTGGCTAGGAGACTTCCTGATAGCTTCAATGAGGCCCAGTATATTACCTTCAGCATGTTGGCCTTCCTCAGTGTCTGGATCTCTTTCATCCCAGCTTATCTCAGTGCTCAGGGGAAGTACATGGTGGCTATGGAAATTTTTGCCATTCTGTCTTCCAGTTGGGCATTGCTGATTTGTATGTTTTTTCCTAAATGTTTTATCATATTGTTTAGGCCAGATATGAACTCCAGAGAATATCTTATGAGGAAAAGCAACACACAATCCAAGTGATAAATACAAGTTTAGAAACTTATTGTGTTCTTTATAATTCATTTATTTTTTCATTAATTTCTTCATTTTTCAACATGTAGCTAGCTGACAACAAGTGTAACTAGATCCCTTTTCTCCCTCCTCAAGGACAACTTTTCCACTCTGTAGGTTATACTAAGTCCAGGCCTATAATGAATTAAAAAAACAACAATATCTCTCCTGCGCTCGAGTGGTATGCGGGAAGGTGAATCTTCTAGGCGGTTTTATGACACAAATGAAGTGATCTTGCTGCCCCCCTCAGGACCAAGGGTATCCAAAAGGCACTACAAGAAAATAACAAGAGAATGGCGCACCGAACTTGTGCATTACCACTTAAAAGTTTATAAAAATCAAAGAAGGGTAGCGTACAATATACTCACAAACGTAGCATATGAACAAGCATATAGGAAATGGGCACCGCTCGCTTCCAGGACACTTCTCTACTGCTGGATAGCGTGATGGCGTCCTCAAAACCCGATGTGGCTTACGCGTTTCGAGGGAGGACCCTCTTCCTCAGAGCCAAAATCGCCACTCGAAGATGGTCCTCCCTCGAAACGCGTAAGCCACATCAGGTTTTGAGGACGCCATCACGCTATCCAGCAGTAGAGAAGTGTCCTGGAAGCGAGCGGTGCCCATTTCCTATATGCTTGTTCTTCTCTTGTTGTTTTCTATAATGAATTCAGTTTGAGGTTTGTCTAGGTTGAGCATATTTTCTTTTTAAGTTTAGGATAGACTGGGGAAGGATTAGAACCTCTGTCAAGTTTTTATTGTTGTCTGCATCCCAGCAAAGATTCACCATTTCTATATGTCCTGGTGATCACTATTATCAGATATTGATGGAATGTTACAGCTGTCACCAGAAGAATCAGAGAGCGCAAATTTTCCAATATTCCCATACAAAATCTATGCTTTGTAGAGATTTCCTGTGACTTCCTGCTGCATGTCCAGGATAGGAAGTTAAAGAAAATCTCCCCAGCTGGACATAGACAGCAAAAAAATAAACCTTTCCCTACTCTATCCTACAATTACCAGATATTCAAAATTAAATCCCTATTGTCAGCTCATTTTTTTTTTTCCAAACAATGTCTACTCGTATTTTTAACCACACCCACAAAATCATGCTCAGATTTGGGTGCTCAGGGGAGAGAACAGTGTGCACTGGCCATTGGTGGGTGTGGCCAAATTGTGCCAAACAGTGGCCAAACAGTGAAGCGGCTTCAGGGGTGAGGATTAGATTATGCACAGACTTCAGGGGTCAGGATTAAATAAAGCACAAAGTATAGGGGTGATGAGTGAGTAATACACAAGTAAATAACTTAATGAGTACCAGGGTCTGGTGGGCATAACACACAGAGAGTAGGGTTCAGGAGTAAGTAACACACCAAGTGAGGGGCTGAAGAATACCAATCGCACAGGATGCAGGAGTCAAAGGGTCGGTGAAAGGCTCAGGACTATGTAGCACAAAGAGCTCAGGAATCAGGAGCAAGTAATGCAAAGAAGGCAGGTAAGTGCAGGGGTCAAGAGTGCATAATGCACAAAGTACAGGGGTCAGGAGGACATAACACATAAAGTTTTAAGGTCAGGAGTACATAACACACAGAGCACAGAGTTCAGAAATAATTAACACATACAGTGAATACAGGGCTCAGGCCTGTGTAATGCACAGAGTGCAGGTGTCAGAAGTATGTAAGACACAGAGTGCACTGGTAATGAGTTAAGAAATGCACAGAGTGCAGGGGTGACAACATAATGCACGGAAAGTGGGTGATCAGCACTGTGTAAAGCACAGAGTGCTGAGGTCAAGAGTAGAGCTGGGTACACAGGTGTCGAAATTCGGCTGGTTCATCAATTTGGATCCTTGTGTAGCCTTGTCTGTTAAACAGAAGGCAGTCAATAGACAGGCTTCTGTCTAACAGACTTGCTGGAAAACCATTATTCAGCCTCTGTAGCCAATGTGTATTCTGAATGAGGGGGGTCCCCATTGTCAGAATAAAATAGTGCAGAGGGGAGATCTCTGCATCGACATTGCTTGAGTGGATGCAGGGATCTGTGAGGTTTTTCTCATTTACCCTGCAGGTTGAACAGAGAAAAAAAAAACTCTATGTGTATACCCAGCATAAGTAATGCAAAATCATGTCTAGCACAATTTCCTCCAAAGCCTTAGTGAACACATACATGCTGTGGAGGTAAATATGAAAGTAACGTGGTATTAGCATCACAATTGCAATATCACCAATAGGGCTGTCAAGGCTTACCTTTGTTGGGAGTCATTCAGGCAGAGATTTATGCTCACCCTTGCAAACAAACACAGACCAGGGTGACCAGGTAAGAAGCCACCTGGCCTATGAGTTTGTGCACGGGGGCTGTTCAGGATAACCAGGTCCAAATACAGGCAAGGACTAGAGCAGGAGAACCGTCAGGTGAAGCCAGGGGTCAGATGCCGGAAACAAACAGGAATGCAGGAACTCAAACAACAGGAACCAAACCAGAAAACCAGAATCAATGAACTGACACTGCCCTTAGGGAGGGGCAGTGTCTTATACCTTGTTAATTAGGTATCAAATACAGCTGGAGAGTTACTGACAGGTCTGAGCCTCTGGTGAAATCCAGCCCCCTAGTGCTGCAGGCAATACAGGAATAAACAGGAGTTCTCCAAAGTCCTGAAGTGGCTCAGAGGCTAGTTTGCAGACTGGGAAGCCAGAAGGACACAGGTTCAATACCTCTGAAAGGCACCAGTGGGGTGGCCACGCCTAGCCGTCTGGCGGGTACGACTAGAACCCTGACAGTACCCCCCCCTTTAGGGACGCCCGCCGGGCGTGAACATTTTCCTCAGCAGGAGTGGAGCATCTGGCACGCAATGCCTCCTCAAATAAACGCAAATCTTTTTTGCAGACTACAGTACCATCAGAAGCATAGGTACAGTCTGGTGGTAGATCTTCTTCGAGCAGGCTTGAAGTAGTGTTGGTACTAATAAGAACTGCATCTTTAGGAGGCAACGTTGCCTCTTCTGGGGCTTTAGACAGAAGTGTCACAGAGGTCACGTTATCAGGTACCTGAAGGACATTGGTGGTTTCAATCACAGTGGTCTGAGTACCTTTGGCCATAGACGAACATGAACTTGTGTGACAACAATGTTGGCAATTCACAGACAGAGGTGTATTGCTGACTGGGTATAATTGAACAGCACCCAAATGGAGAGCCCGAGGTCTAGGAGGGCGCGTAGGGCACAGAGAGATAAAGTGCCCTCTTTCTCCACAGTAAAAGCAGAGACCACGGCCTCTTCTCCGGTCTCTTTCATCAGGTGTCAATTTGGTCTTTATCTTTATGAGACCTATCTCCATGGGTTCTTCAGAGTCGGCAGGAACACGGGAAACCTCTGGAGTTTCTCTATGAACAGGTTCACAAGATGGCAACATTGACGTGTGGTGTTGGTATTCCTTGTCTCTGGGTATCTTGGATTCTCTGAAACCTGACCTTGGAGTAGACGGTTTTCTAGAGGTCTTACACTGCGAGTCCAATGCAGTCAAGAAGGACACCCAGCTGTCAAGGACAGGATTCTGAGCAAGCAACATCTGGTGTGCCCATGTCTTGATCCATCCAGACAGCAGATTAATAGCTGCACGGACCTTGATAAAGTCACTGGCATATGTCCGAGGCTTTAAGGCAAATAAAATTTTGCAGTCCACCTTAAAGCACTGGAAAGAAGCACGACTACCATTGAATCTCTCAGGCATGACAACAAACGGCTCTGAATATGCAGGTTCCGAGACTGGGCGTACTGTGCCTTTAAGTAACAGAATTTCACGCTGCAGCTCTGAAACAGTCTGGGCCAGGCTGGACACTTGCAGGGTTAGCATCTTGCACATCTCTGCTGACTCCATGTTTGGTCAGTTCATGGTCAGTTCATTCTGTCAAGGCTTACCTTTGTTGGGAGTCATTCAGGCAGAGATTTATGCTCACCCTTGCAAACAAACACAGACCAGGGTGACCAGGTAAGAAGCCACCTGGCCTGTGAGTTTGTGCACGGGGGCTGTTCAGGATAACCAGGTCCAAATACAGGCAAGGACTAGAGCAGGAGAACCGTCAGGTGAAGCCAGGGGTCAGATGCCGGAAACAAACAGGAATGCAGGAACTCAAACAACAGGAACCAAACCAGAAAACCAGAATCAATGAACTGACACTGCCCTTAGGGAGGGGCAGTGTCTTATACCTTGTTAATTAGGTATCAAATACAGCTGGAGAGTTACTGACAGGTCTGAGCCTCTGGTGAAATCCAGCCCCCTGGTGCTGCAGGCAATACAGGAATAAACAGGAGTTCTCCAAAGTCCTGAAGTGGCTCAGAGGCTAGTTTGCAGACTGGGAAGCCAGAAGGACACAGGTTCAATACCTCTGAAAGGCACCAGTGGGGTGGCCACGCCTAGCCGTCTGGCGGGTACGACTAGAACCCTGACAAGGGCATTGTGAATGGCAGAGAGGATTGCAATAGCTGTTAGGTGTACCTGCAGTTTTTTCATGATACCATCCTGTAGACCTCCTCTAGCCATCTTCCCAACAGGGAGGCACAGAGACTTACTGGGGCCCCAAAAAATCCTACGTGCCTACAGTGACAGGAAAAAGTATTTGAACCCTTTTGAATGAACTACTTTTCTGCAGTAATTTACCATAAAATGTGATTTGATGCTCATCTAAGTCACAATAATACAATTCTATAGTAGAAAATACCACGCTAAATCAATACAAAAAAAAAAATGTAGCTGCTCGCAGTACAATTGACAAAAAATGTTGAAATGCCCAGGGGCAGGAGAGTCTGGTGTGGTTGGAAGAGTTCAGCTCAGCACTCTAGTGTAGTAGTGATCCCGCCGTGAGGTTGAGATGTGAGACCCTCTGAGCTGCCTCTTAATTACCTGACTTCTGACCTACACAAGCATTGTTTACTTACTCCACTCCTTCCACTCCTGCATGCTGACATCAGGGAGCTGGTGGATGTTAGAGACCACCTTCCGTTTGAGTTTGCCCCACAGATGCTCAATAAGGTTTAGGTCTGGAGACATGCTTGGCCAGTCCATCACCTTTACCCTCAGCTTCTTTAGCAAGGCAGTGGTTGTCTTGGAGGTGTGTTTGGGGTCGTTATCATGTTGGAATACTTCCCTGCGGCCCAGTCTCTGAAGGGAGGGGATCATGCTCTGCTTCAGTATGTCACAGTACATGTTGGCATTCATGATTTCCTTAATGAACTGTAGCTCCCCAGTGCCAGCAGTACTCATGCAGCCCAAGAAAAAATCTCAATAAGTGTATATTGATTGGTTTGAGCAAAAGTTATAGCTCTAACTATGGAATTGATTTACAGACTTTTTCTTTATTTTATTTTTTTTACTAGTATTGACGGCGATAAGCGATTTTTAAGTGGACTGTGACATTGCAGCGGACAAATCTGACACTAAGGGGAAGATTTACTAAAACTGGAGCACTCCAAATCTGGTGCAGCTGCGCATGGCAGCCAATCAGCTTCTAACCTCAACCTGTTCAATTAAGCTTTGACAATAAAACCTGGCAGCTGATTGGTTACTATGTAGAGCTTCACAAGGTTTTGCATGCTCCAGTTTTAGTAAATCTCCCCCTAAGTGACACTTTTTGGGGACCAGTAAAACCAATACAGTGATCAGCGCTAAAAAAAAAAAAAAATGCACTGTCACCGTATAAATGACACTGGCTGGGAAGAGGTTAACATCAGAGGCAATCAAAGGGTAAAGTGTGCTCCTAGGCAGTGATGGCGAACCTTGGCACTCCAGATGTTTTGGAACTACATTTCCCATTATGCTCATCTACACTACAGAGTGCATGAGCATTATGGAAAATGTAGTTCCAAAACATCTGGGGTGCCAAGGTTTGCCATCACTGTCCTAGGGAGTAATTACTAAGTGTGTGTTGGGTGATCTAACTGGAGGGAGACAGAGATCCGTGTTTCTGATTAGCAGAAACACAAGATCTCCATCTTCCTCTGTGTCAGAACGGCGGTCTGCCTTGTTTACATAGTCAGACCACTGTTCTGCATCTCCTCCAAATGATTGGCTGATTGTCTCCCGCTGTGTCCAATCACAGTGGGAGTGGGTCGCCGGCAGCGTGCGCGCCCAAGACCTAGAACGCGAGCCGACGTACAGGTATGTCGGTTCGCGCAGGAGGGCCGTCCTACCGCAGTATATCTGCGTGGGGCAGTCCTCAAGTGGTTAATGCAATGCATGTTAATGCATGCCATAAATATTGCTAACACATGTGCAATAATGCACCACACAGAAGTAATGGGGACCCTAAACAACTGCATTTTATCTCTTTATTTGATAATAAAAAATAGTGTGTTGCTAGTGGGGACATTAAATTGTAAGCTCCTCTGGTGAAGGAACTGATGGTTGTTATTCTCTACAAAGTTTTGAAGAATATATTAGAGTCATATAAATGAATTAAAATGTATATCTAGCCAATATATTTGTCTTTGTACTCCTCCCCTGGTTGCCGCCACACACACTTGACACCATATGAACCAAATAAGTTTATCTTGCTCTCATCAGACCACAGGACATGGTTCCAGTAATCCATGTCCTTAGTCTGCTTGTCTTCAGCAAACTGTTTGCGGACTTTCTTGTGCATCATCTTTAGAAGAGGCTTCCTTCTGGGATGACAGCCATCCAGACCAATTTGATGCAGTGTGCGGCGTATGGTCTGAGCACTGACAGGCTGACCCCCCACCTCTTCAACCTCTGCAGCAATGCTGGCAGCACTCATAAGTCTATTTCCAAAAGACAAACTCTGGACATGACTCTGCACATGTGCACTCAACTTCTTTGGTCGACCATGGCGAGGCCTGTTCTGAGTGGAACCTGTCCTGTTAACCCTCTGTATGGTCTTGGCCACTGTGCTGCAGCTCAGTTTCTGGGTCTTGGCAATCTTCTTATAGCATTGGCCATCTTTATGAAGAGCAAAAATTTTTTTTTTTAGACCCTCAGAAAATACTTTGTCATGAGGTGCCATGTTGAACTTCCAGTGGCTAGTATGAGAGAATGAGAGCGATAACACCAAATTTAACACACCTGCTCCCCATTCACACCTGAGACCTTGTAACACTAACGAGTCACATGACACCGGGGAGGTAAAATGGCTAATTGGGCCCAATTTGGACATTTTAACTTAGGGGTGTACTCACTTTTGTTGCCAGCGGTTTAGACATTAATGGCTGTGTGTTGAGTTATTTTGAGGGGACAGCAAATTTACACTGTTATACAAGCTGTACACTCACTACTTTACTTTGTAGCAAAGTGTCATTTCTTCAGTGTTGTCACATGAAAAGATATAATAAAATATTTACAAAAATGTGAAGGGTGTACTCACTTTTGTTAGATACTGTATATATATATATATATATATATATATATATATATATATATTATATATATATATATATATATAGTCACAACAATAGACAAACACAATATGCTTAATCTAATAACACACACACGCCATTCTAATTTCTCATATTATGGATTTGGGAGGACCCCTTTTTTTCCATTCTTGCTGTCGGATGTATTACATAAAACATGACAATTCACAAAGAAAACCAAGCTGCCATGGAATTGCCATTTTCCAGCAATTTAAGTAGCATGTTTTACTTTGTATACAGTATGTCACTTTTTCTGTAATACATCAGTGTTTCTCAACCTTTAAATCTATGCACAATTTAGAGGCCCCCCATTCTAAAATGTAAAAACCTAATCTGATAGCTTGACATGAGATGGTGGCATCATCACCCATGGGACACCCAATATTAAAGGTGATTTATTTTTCACAAAGCAAATTCCCCCCATCACACTAGTACTGACTAGTATGCCCAGATTTCTCCCTCAGTTTCTATCCATCATTCAGACCCCAGTGCTGATGGAGAGGAGCAAACAACGTTCCCAGGCACCTGATGTCCTCCTTATTAACCTAGGACATCATCGGTTGTTAGAATGCCACATATGGTGCCTAAGGTTGCAATGCTCCACAATTAAAACCTGTGGCTTTACAGTATGTAACAAAAAAAGTCAGGTTTGATCCACCAGCTGGCTTGTTGACAATTTTTGGGCAATTTGATGCAATTTTTAAGCATTTTGCTAAGGCACCCATGAAGAAACCAGAAGGCACCTTCACAGACATTGTTGCTGATCCTCATACAGTTATATATATACGTTTTTTAGATGTAGTCTAATGAAGTGGCACTGTTGGTCCACGATACGCGTCGAGTCTTCTGATGTTATGATCATACTACTACTCTACCATTAATGCAATTTTGAGTCTACAATGTTGTGATTTTTATCCAACGACTACATTACTGTGGTTTCAACACCTGTTTTTTTTTTTTTATGAACACTGGATTTGAGGATGATTTACCAGTCATTATATCCCTCCAATGGAATTACGCTTTACTATATTGTGAACTATTTTATGATGATGTTCAATACTTGTTACATTAATAAAGGTATTTTACTGTTCCTGACATCCTGGTCATGTTTTTCATCTAAAGTCCCGACCCTCCTCTTTTATTCGATTGAACCGTGTAAAGTGCTTGTGACGGACTCCGGACACCCCGACTGGGTATCTCCACCAAGAAGCTGCTTCCTAAGCTCTGGAACACGAGATCCATGAATCTGCCTATAGTTACCCCATGAACTCGACAGTAAAAGTTTTGGAGTCAACCAGAAAATAAACTGTTTATTGAAACACAGGCACAAAGAGACATACATTGTGGGACAATCCCCCCTCCCCCTTAGCAGCCAATCCACATACACATATGCTGTACATCCCATAATAAGTTGATCTTAAGGCAGACAGAAACAATAGAACAATGGAATACATGCACTTAACAATAACAAACCCCACCCCACCTCACTATCTATCAAGGGTCTATGAGACACTCCTGCAATATTCTAGCAATCTGAAAAGTCAAATTGTCTATCTCTATATATCTCTTGAAGGACATTGTCCAGAAATATTATTGTCCCAAGTGAAAGAGCCCCTCACTCTTTCAACACAAACCACACATATAGAACCCAGGATAACTGGGGTAACACGAAATGCGTTGTGGTTCTACAGTGAGTCTGATTAGTGCAGACCTGACTGGGGTTCTTGGTCACCCTGTAACCCTAACAGACACAGGGTGACTTAAACATAAGAGGGGCCGGGGAAGCTGGACAAGGAGTTTCCTGACCTCTCTAAAGTAATCTGAGTTCCACGACCCTCCCACCCAAAGTGACTCCTGTCACAGTGCTCAAGGAGTATTTGGCCCATCCAAAAACGTTGGACAAAATGCTATCACAAGACTGGAGTGTGGATGTTCCAAACCTGTCAGTAATAAATCTCACATATAATACCACAATACAGTTACACAGTAACATTAATGGCAGAAATGGGGTGAAAAAACATCCCTAAAGAAGTGCCTAAGTAAGGGATATAGCCAACTAGGTACTGTTACACAGTGGAATCCAAGGGGAAAGGGAGAATGGGGGATGGGATGGACTCTGTGACCTTTGGTCTGCCCACTGTATTACCAATGTCAGCTTTTAGGTACCATTCAGTATATCTAAATGGTTGTATGATGAGAGAAAGTTCAGCAGTACAGAAAGAGTGCTCCACAAATCGATTCCATCTAGAGAAGAAACATCTGGTGGGCCCAAAATGATTCAATTCTTTCTTGACTGTGGAGACAGGGACGTAACTACAGGGGTTGCAGGGGGTGCAATTGCAACCGGGCCCCATGCTCCAGGGGGCCTGCATGGCTCCCCTGTACATCTTGATAGGAGGAGTGGTGGGGGCAGCATGTAGAGAAATAACTGTCCTCCTTTTTCCTCCTGTAGCTGCAGGAGGAAAATAGAGGAGATTGGTTCTTCTGTATGCTGCCCCCACCACTCCACCCATCCAGTTCACTTGTGTTCTGCTGTCTTTGCAGGACTCGTAAAAGGGTCCCACTGCAGGACCTTAATAAAGGGCCCCGCAACGAGAGTAAAGGGTCCAAAGAGCAGTGGGAAGAGCCCCAGGCTTGAAGGGAAGGGCCCTGGCCAGGGGTCCGGGGGGCGGCCCTTCATGGTTTCTTGCACCGGGCCCCTGAAGGTTCTAGTTACGCCTCTGTGTGGAGACATGAGGTTAAGTTGGTGAGATACAAGCTTTCAGAAGCACCCTCTGGGCTATGAACAAGCAGATAGCTTTGGATCCCATAGTCTTTAAATTAGACAGCAGAGCACAAAGCAATTACTGAATATATGCAATGGTTCTCATCCAACATTCAATCAATAGGAAGCTACTGAATAAGTGACCAAGCTGTATTAAGTAAAGTTCAGAAAAAAAAGTTCACCGTCCTGGACAGCTGAACTTTACATGATTAAAATTTTGCATATAAATATGTTTTGGACTTTGAATTTAGTGTTTGACTGAAGTTCTGCTTTAATTTATGGCTGGAGGATAATCCACTAATGCCTAAACTAAAAAAAAAAACAAAACCAGGACAAGCTTTCAAATTATCATTTCTTGATGCCTGGCTGGATCAAGGAAAAAAATCTTAGGAAACGTGTCTTTAAAAAAAAAGAAAAAAAAAAAAAAAAAAAAAAAAAAAAGCTCCATCCACCAGAACACAGGTACTACTAGAGTACTGAATTTGCTACAACGTTTACTCAGCTCTCTCTTTTGGGATTTAAGTGACCAAAGAGCATTGGTCACCAAGAATGCATGGTGCTACTGTTAGTTAAACACACACAGGTGTTACATATGTGTTCATCTTCTACCGTCTACTACTGGGACTTCCATCATTGTAGTAATAGTTCATCCCAGAGGAGAACTGTCCCTCCACACTTGTTATCACATTAGTGAAGCAGAGAGACATTATCATAATGATCCAATTCATTCCTTCAAAAGGTTTATAAGACTCTGCTATAGTTAATGAGAGCTTCATTATTTGCCTTTATAACAGAACAGAAACTTACTAACATGGTACTGTAGGTAAAAGGGTAATGAACCAAATCAACACACACCTGCATCCTGCAGCGATCTCTACCTGAAAATATTTTATTTTACAATTCAAATTGGTAAAAATTCAAGGAAAATGACAGTCAATACATTTTCTAAGTTAGGAAAGGTGAGATGCTATGTTGGCTATTTATTGCTGTCTGTTTCCTTTTGGGGGATATTTCTACTTTCTTTCTTTCTTAGAGATAATAGTGAAGATCTTCTTCTCGGCTATTACTAGCTATTGCTTCTTAGAAATCATGTAACAATTTTACCAAATACAAAGATCTATATTCATAATCTGATAACTAGAGAAAGCATGGCTTAGACTCCATTTAACTCAAATCTCAGTTTCTTCCTCTCCCTTTTATTTTGCTGAAGCTAAATATTTGCTTTAGTTTCTGCATTATTTTAGGTGGAAGGCACGTCAAAACCTAACTAAGCCTAAATCTACTTCCATCCCCTTTCTGAATCTATTCTATCTACCCTGTAAAAAGAAAGATGTGTATATATTATAGTGTGCTGCCTTTTTACATTTTAGGAAGCAGGTGATCTTTTTCAGATGCAAACTGTTGTTGCTCCTAACGAAGTCTGCTAAAAATTAGATTTTCATTATGTGGTTTGATATATTTATTTGCAGTGGCGGCTGGTGCTCAAAATTTTTGGGGGGGGGCGCAAAAAGAAAAATGTAATAGGTATTGATTCGTGCCAAAAAACGCGGTAAAAAATTGATTGACTTCACACAAGTGTGAAAGGGGCCTTCAGTAATGTATTTATTCATGCGTTTTTATCCAGCATTTTAGGTTGCAAAGCACTGTGAGCACTTTAGAAGCTGTTTCTCACTAGCGCCGATTCACTCTTTTCTCTCAGTTTATTTGTCAGTATTTGGTGATAATACTAGAATTGGCTGCTGAGGGTTTAGGACCGTGGTCCTCAGTTTGTGTCTATTATATTTACCAGCGTGCTTCACATATTTTAGTAATATTCCCTCCCCTGTTTTTCCTCCTGATCTGATACCTTAGTGGCAGCACATTGATCACCCCCCTTTGAGGTAAAGTGCTATGCTAACTTAGCATAGCACTTTACCTGTGTACAATGTAATTGGCCTGGCCTGCACTGTCTTATATTGTGTACACTGCTAAGCAGGCTGCTGGCCTGGCCGCAGTCCCGCACACAGGAGGAGAGAGGCACTGAGTCTGAGGCAGCGGCTGCAGAATCACTTACCTCCTGCTCTTGGGCTGGCTCTCTCTCTCACGACGACTGGACCGACTCTGTCACTGCCTGGCGTGCTGCTGGCTGCTCTCTGCTGCTGACGGTCCGGGACTCTGGAGACTCAGTTGGGACTCTGCTCTGGACGTCTTCTTCCTCCTCGACCTGCATGCGTGCCGCTGCCCTCCTCTCTGCCCCCACGCAACGTCGCCCGGGATGTCCTCTATGATTGGCCCAGTCTGGACCAATCACAGCCAGGACAGCGCCACAGTGGGGAGTGTCGGGGCACATTGCTCTGCGCCCCGATGACACCCAGAAGGCTGCCAATCGGTGCCTCTGCGTGGCGCACGTGGCGTGCAAACCCCCCCATAGCCAACAGTAGAACCGGCGCCCCTAGTGGGCTGCAAATGGTATTTTTTTTCCCTTGCACAGATTGGGGGGGGGGCGGCGGCCCTGCTCCCCCCTATAAACCAGCCGCCACTGTTTATTTTAAGTTTTCAAGGAAACCCCTCAGTTAAGAATGGGATAGCTTTTATTGGTGGCCTCCCTCTTGTAGGATTGAAGCAGTGCAGAGGCATAGAGCCTTAAGCCAGCCATACCGATAGTGTTGATGGGGGAATCAAGTGAGTTTCTAAAATTGAGAATTCTATTGGCTGCTTAAGGAGAGCATCTACAAATACATGCTGCTTTGAAAAGCAATTTTTCAGAATTGCAAGCTTGTTTTACCCACACAGCCCACACCTACAACACAAGTAGCTAGTAAAGACAGAAATGCTCTTCAGACAAGCGTATTTTCAAGGCCCAGTGTCAATCTCTCTTTTACAGGAACCTTTGTGGCTAATACCCAACATGATTGGCCTACACTTAAGTCTCTGGACTTTGGCCCTGTCCCATTTTATTAATGTACTCAATTCTAAAGACTCCCTATGCCATCTGGATATGGCTGAGCTGGAGGGAATAATACATCCTGGAGATGTGATGATTGGCATTGTGCTACCTCTTCACGTGGACAATGTATTCCAGCATAACAACTTCACCAAAAGACCACCTAGGACTACCTGCTCCAAGTAAGTGACGTCTGAGGTGAGGTTTCATTTGTTACTCCTGCATTTTGGCAGATATTTGAAAATATTTTTTTCTTGTGCAGGCATTCCACTGTAATGCCAAAAAAAAAAAAAAAAAAGATCAGTGGATGTAAGTAAGGAATGGGAGGATGAAAGAAGGGACATAGAAGCAGAAAGGAAGGAAGAAGGAAGAGATGGAGAAGAGGAAATAAAGCAAGGGAGGAAGGATGAAAGAAGGGGTGAAGGAGAGCAAAGGAAGCAAGGAAGGAAAACCGATTGGTTGGTTGCAGTTGTAGTGGAAAAGTTAGGGTTAAGAGAATTAATCCTTAATTTGAATGACTTTATTCTGAAATGTAATTTTAGTTTTGGTAGCTTGGATTTCCAAAAGGCTTCAAACCCTTTTTGGGATAAAAAACTGTTCAGAAGGCTGTTACTGCCTCATTTCTTTTATGCTATTTCACCCTTTGGTTGACTGATCCAGATTGTACTCTTCTATCATATAATTACTTGTATCATTTGTAAAGCAAGCAGGTCAGGCCATTTTTAGGCCCCATCATCTTATCAGGCAGGACTAGTTTGGGTTTTGTTAATGTTACATTTCGAAGGGTAACACATTTTTTTTTAAATAAGCTGAAACAAAACTGATCCAATTGTTCAGAAGTTTTTTTATCTCTATTATTTAAAATGCTCAAATGCCTCATGAATTGGCCACCTAAGCATCGTTATGGTTACTATATGATCTGCAAAGAACTACAAATCTTGGTTTGGTAATATTCTTGGTTGACAGTGTGTTGGTGGACCATATTCTATATAATATACAAATATTTTAACAAAATCACCATCAGTGAAAAACAAATATCATATCTGATATCTCCATAATTTAGGATAATAAACAGGGTAGGACAAAATCTCCCTCCCCGCAAAAAAACATGTTTTCATTGACTCTAAGAAGAAGCTGAATTTATGCAGATCCTTTATTTTATAATGTAATATGTTATATTACTTACATTGAAGGTTCAGCTTTGAGAACTTCCAGCAGCTTCAAGCAATGGTGTTTGCAATAAATGAAATCGCAAAGAGCCCAGCTTTTCTTCCCAACATCACACTGGGCTTCCAGGCCTATGACTCTTGTATGGTGGTACAGCAAAGTTTAGAAGCAGTATTGCATGCAGTGACAGGAAATGGGATGGCAGTGCCCAACTATCGATGTCTTCTAGATGTCCCTCTAACTGCCGTCATTGGTCACTCTGCATCCACACACTCTATAATCCTGGCGCACATTCTCGGGCTCCTCCACTATCCTCAGGTAACTTACACCAAGACTTTATTCTAAAATATAAATACTTGTTAATAAGTTCAAGTGTGACTAATAATAAGTGACTAATAATAAAAAAAAAAGCAATAATGGTAACTACTCAGAATAATTTAAAACTATCATAAAGGGAAAAGGTGCACATGAATAACGTTTGAGTTTGGGAAGACAATTTACAGGTTGTCTTTAAGCAGCCATTTGGCTATACTTGTATTTTCAGTTGATTGCAACCTAACCTTTTCAACTTTGTAAGCTTTTTTTATAATTAATATTTTTTGGAATAATACATTTTGTATTGCTCTGTACATTGCCCTGTCCATGTGCACCATTCCCCTTCTCCTAGTTTTAAATAATCTGAGCCATTGTTGCTTTGTTGGATTTGGTGCAGACACATTTAGAGTGTTTTTAGCTTTCTTGAGCAAGTCTGGGCTTCTGGTTTGTGGATGTACCTTTAAGGAGAATAAGGCTGCAAGAATTGGCCAGGTCTACTTTCCAACATCAGTCTCTGACCTCACAAATGCTCTTTGAGATGAATAGGAATAAATATTCACAGATACACTTCAACGCCATGCAACGCTTGCATGAAGAGTGGAAGACCAAAGGAGGAGGCCAAATTTATAATAATTTCCATGATTTTGAAATGCAATGTCCAAACAAGCTCAGATGTGATGGTCAGGTTTCTACAGATGTTTTGCCATAATGTTGGATAAAGCTTCTGTGTGGAAGTCTAAACAGGTCTCAAATCCAACTGCAAATTAACAAAATAAAACTTGAGTCCCTTGAGTTAACCAAATCCTCCTACATTTATAAAAATAAAATTAATAACCGCGCTAATGGAAAATAAAGAAAAGCTGCAACTTCAAGTGTGACCACACCCCAGTGAAACAATATACAAATTAACATTAAACATTAGAATGGAACAAATAAAGTCCATATAAAGTCCATAAATTGTAGATAATGCAATTCGTGATTCTCAAACCAGGCTCCTCATGGATATATGCTTACCAAAAAGGTGAACAATAAAGCGAGTTATTGGACCAAAATCTTGTCCATTTGATAGAAGAAAGAAACCAAATAAGGCTCGTGATAATGATGTGATCGTTGAGTCATAAATAATGTAAAAAAGGAAAAACGCAATAGCATAAAACCCAACAAAAATTGGTACATTTAAACTGATGACACCAATGTGATTATCCAGTGAATAGAAAAAAAGGAAATGGTGCTCAAATGGTGAAATGAGTGAAACCTCCACCAATTTTTGCGCTGCTTACCAGAACACAAAATGGGTGTGCACAAAAAACACATCAGAGGAAATTAGGATCCCATATAGAAAGACACCTATAGGTACTCCTTACCAAAGATCAGTATTGGCAGTCACATAAACACCCAAGGAACAGTGCTATCCTCCACCAGATGAAATCTCTTACCAAACAAATAAGTAGTAAACACTTGCAGGTAACTCAAGCTCCAAGGATGAAGGCACTTGTATCTAGAACTCCTCTATTTGTTGCAGGCTCCAAACCAGATAGCTTGTCTGTGTCCAGAAGCCTCAAGCCTCAGTCTGCTCCTCACAGCCCAGTGACAGGCAGCGCATACTCAGTGTGATGGGAAGGAGGGGGCGGAGCCTGCTGATCTCCAGTGTCACAGTTTAGGAAGTGTGTTCTCTGTATTAGGCCTCCTACATTTATGTCCAACACTATCCTTCTGTCAGATATTGCAGATCGCAGTGGAAGAGTTTCAGCAGCACAGTAATTTCTATCAATCTAGTGGAGCAGTGGACAGGATTAGACTGACTGACAAGCTCCACGACAATGCTGATAACCATGAGCCCTGCAACATTTCCTTATTCTACTAAAGTGCAAGCATAGTTTACATGAAGGACATTGCTGCTTTGCATTCAGTAGCAGTGCAGCACGGTTTCCCTCATCACAAGAAACTGCAATAGGTGGACTGCACTGCACTGATAGGATCTGTGGAAGGATTTGTGAGACTTTGCAGGGGACTAATGGAAAACAGTAAGTGCAGATGCACTTACATTTAAGGTTGTGTTCACAACTGAGAGATCTGAAGCGTGATTTGAAGCTTCACCAGAAGCAGTTCAATGCACAACACAAGGATTTCCATCATCTTCAACGGTGCTTATTAACACTTGAGCATAGTGTCGCTTACAGCTCATCACTTGAAAAAAAATCGGGGTAGATTTGCACTTTTTTGCCCCAACAGACTTCAACTGGAGTACTTGAAAAAAAAAACTGTAAAAATGCACAAATCTGGCATTTTCTTACCTAGTAACTAACTTCCTATTGGCTAAAAATGAAATTCAAAAAGTTCAGGCCAGAAATTCATGCAAAAATGCCTGTACAAATGCTAAAGAAAAATGGCCAAAAATTAACCAAAGACATTCAAGTGAGAATGGAACCTAAATGCTGCAGAACATACTTTTTTTTTTTTCTTAATGGAAAAATATACAGTAGTTCTACCTTAAAATAACAAACAAAAGAGAAAACAGGCGCCTCTGAGTTAAGACTGCGATTTAATATGGCAAACAAGTAATAAAAACTTACATCAAAGTAAGTATAAGCAGACAAGATGGGTCCTTCCGGTGTCCATGTGGAGGCTGGGGCTTGGAGTCATCACTGTGGGTCTGTAATCATCTCCTCTCTTCCTCTTCCTGTCCAGCAGGAAGTGGAGGGTGTCACAGCAGTGAGATGGAGGCTTGGACAGCAGGGTGAAACCGCAGTGAGATGGAGGCTTGGGCCGCACAGTGGCTGTGATGCTTGTCCACAGGATCTTCCGGCGTAATGACTGACGCGTTTCCGAGCATGCGCACTGTGGTGGGAAACCAGCGCGCGCTCTTTTTTCAAAGTCAAATGTAAAAGGGAAAGAGAAGGACCAATTTATGTGTTCCGGGACAATGCCCTCTGGTGGTGAAGTTATAAAATTACTATCAAAGTAAACATGACTCTACATTATAGCTGTATGAGGAACAATGCCCTCTGGTGGTGAAGTTATTAAATTACTATCAAAGTAAACATGACTCTACGTTATGGCTGTATAAGGAACAAGGGTCCCTCTAGAGGTCAAACCAGTAAGAAATAAAAATAAACAATAATATACATGTGATACGATGCATAAAGAGAATAATGCCATAGACAATGAGAGGAAAATTAGAGGGGAAAAAAAAAAAAAAAACCATGGGATGAAATGAGAAAGAAATGATAAATGTGGAAATAAAATTAAATATTAATGAAAATAAAAATAAAATATAAAAATGAAATTAAAATAGAAATAAAAATCAAAAATGACTCCAAGCCCCAGCCTCCACATGGACACCGGAAGGACCCATCTTGTCTGCTTATACTTACTTTGATGTAAGTTTTTATTACTTGTTTGCCATATTAAATCGCAGTCTTAACTCAGAGGCGCCTGTTTTCTCTTTTGTTTGTTGCATGTTTGGAGATCGTTTCTGCTCCCCAACAGGCTGGCCCTGAGCATTCAGACTATTTCCTCATCTCACCTTAAGACTTTATCATAGCCTTGATGTGCTATTATATGGACTATCGTTTTTATGTAGTGCTAACAGCTTGCGCCACTTGTTCCATTTCCTACCTTAAAATAAACCTCTGATTATGAAAGGTCAGCTCCATGAACTTGGATGCACAGCCCAGAATTTGTTTTTGAAGATATTGAAGTTTATGCAAATGTAAGGGAACAAAACAGATAATAAACAGATAATAAATGCTATGTGTAAAGATTATTATTTCATTGTCTTATCGTAGAATGTGAGATTTTCTGAAAAATTTAATGGGTCCTGATAATTTTCATAAATGTTTTTTTCTCCAACAGATCAGCCATTTTTCCACAAGTGCTCTCCTCAGTGATAGAAGAAAGTTCTCCTCTTTCTTCAGAAATGTTCCTAGTGATGCGTTTCAATCCAGGGGCATTGCGCAGCTACTGTTACATTTTGGTTGGATGTGGGTAGGTCTGCTCGGTAATGACAATGACTATGGACAGCAAGGCATTCAGCTTGTCAAACAAGAAATTGCCAAGGCTGGGGCATGTGTGGCTTTTACTGAAAACATGCTCACCAATCAACCTGACCGAAATGCCCCACACATTGTCAATGTCATTAAAGAGTCAACAGCAATGGTGGTAGTTGTCTTCTGCAAGGACATTGATTTTGCTATGATAGTGCTTGAGATGATAAGGCAGAATGTTACCCAAAGGGTATTTGTGGCCAGCGAAGCTTGGTCAACATCTGCCCTCTTCTCTATGGGAACTCTTGCCCAGTTTTTTTCTGGAACAATTGGATTAGCTCTTCCCAGTGGGGCAATCATGGGATTTAAGGAGTTTCTTAACAAAATCCATCCCTCTTCACCCTGGGGAGGGAAGTGGTTGAAGATCCTCTGGGAGAAAACTTTCAATTGTGCATTAGTAGACCAAAGTAATGTTACGATTGTTCCAATCGCCACAGATAAATTGTGTACAGGAGAGGAGAGCCTCGAAACAGTTCAGAACAGTTTCACTGATGTGTCCAACTTGCGAGTCACTTACAATGCTTACATGGCTGTGCAGATTGTCGCTGAAGCTTTAAAAGACCTGAGAAATTGCTCCAATGATTGCACATGTGCCAGTGTTTCAAATTTCTATCCATGGCAGGTAATAAACATGTTTTATTCATAGGTGATTTTTAAAGTTGACAAGATGTATATATAATATATAACTAAATATACTAATATATAACTTGTATTAACTAAAAAAAATGTAATAAAGAATGAGGAGGGGGGGGGGGCAAGGGGACTTTTAAAGGGGTACCGTCATAAGACTAATAAATCTGAGTAGACATACATAAGAATAATTTTATTGAAATAAACAACATATGGTAAAAATTACTGTATTCCTAAGAACACAGGCAGCAGTAATACAAATATCACATAAAAAAAAGAGAGAACAGGGAGTAGCAAAATACATATGAGGCCAAATCGTTTACTACATAGAGGGGTGATTGCTCAGACCCCCACAAGACCTATGCTGACCAGAAGGCGATGCAACTGCTAGGTTTACATGTAGTGAACGTAGATGCCCATGAACTTGCCCAACATATTTCGCGGACCACCGCTTCTTCAGGGGCAGTTGGAAAGGTATATGAACATCACAAATGCTACTAAGGAATAAAGAAAAAAGGAAAATAAATATATCAAAATACCATAAGATAAATAATATAATTTACATAATAGGTCATTCAAATGTGGAGGTCACGAGAGAGAGCATAGGTCAAAAACCAGGAAACCCAACTGCAAGATAACCACTCCCAGATCAGTAGGATGGACCAGGGATCATAGGGTGAGGATATTCCCCCGGGGCGAGCATGGGAGCACCCCAAAACAAACAGGCCAGGTGGATAATAATGATGTTTGGGAAAAATGGTCCTGTGGTATTAGGTCTACATAGATAAAAAATGTGATGAAAAATTTAATTAACAGATGTATGGGATAGGTAAAAAATGTATAGAAAAAAATCTATTTTCTATGTATGTAGATAGCACATTGATTTAGATATCAATGTATATGTTAGTATAGAAAAAGTACAATGGTTACATGTCTTACCCACAAAATAATCCAGTCCGTCCAAAAGACAACTTCTCTCAATATCAGGCTCTGAATTTCCTCTCCAATTCCACTTGGCAGCGGGACACGCTGCTGTATGGATCTCCAAGTATTTTCCCTATACTTTGCTGACAACCTATACTCGTTCTTCATCATTTATATATATATTAGCAGTCCTAGGCTGTTCACTATTTGCCCCTCATTTACACTTCTTTACCTCACATGACCCTCATCCTTCTCGTTTTTTCACATTTTTCTCACTTTTTACATGAGTGTATTTTTTCACTTGCTAGTCATTCATACATTCACTTCCATCTAGATTTTATGTTTTCACCTATCATTGTGATTATATATATGTGCAAGGTTGTACTCTGCAGACACAATATTTTACGTTTGCATGTATATGTATCTATCTTATACATGCTTTTATATTTTATTTTTTTATTTTTGTTTTCACATTTTTTTTATATATATATTGTTTTTCACATACACCTTTTGTCATTCCCTTTGATTATATGTTTCACACTTTTTCATATATGTGCACCGGTAGGTACGGTGTTTGATACTACACATACACATATATATATATACATCCTATATACCTCTTTCATGCACCTTCCTCCCGCATTCTTTTCCCTCACATACCCATTCAATTATCCAATTACAATTTCCTCACACCCACATACTTATTTTAGGATCAACTGATTACACTTGGATTTTCTTCTTTGATTATCCACCAGCAAAGGATATACCACCAGCCACCCGTCTGCCCTGACTTTTTAACAGACTGGATTATTTTGTGGGTAAGACATGTAACCATTGTACTTTTTCTATACTAACATATACATTGATATCTAAATCAATGTGCTATCTACATACATAGAAAATTGAATTTTTCTATACATTTTTTACCTATCCCATACATCTGTTAATTAAATTTTTCATCACATTTTTTATCTATGTAGACCTAATACCACAGGACCATTTTTCCCGAACCTCCTTATTATTCACCTGGCCTGTTTGTTTTGGGGTGCTCCCGTGCTCGCCCCGGGGGAATATCCTCACCTTATGATCCCTGGTCCATCCTACTGATCTGGGAGTGGTTATCTTGCAGTTGGGTTTTCTGGTTTTTGACCTATGCTCTCTCTCGTGACCTCCACATTTGAATGACCTATTATGTAAATTATATTATTTATCTTATGGTATTTTGATATATTTATTTTCCTTTTTTCTTTATTCCTTAGTAGCATTTGTGATGTTCATATACCTTTCCAACTGCCCCTGAAGAAGCGGTGGTCCACGAAACATGTTGGGCAAGTTCATGGGCATCTACATTCACTACATGTAAACCTACCAGTTGCATCGCCTTCTGGTCAGCATAGGTCTTGTAGTGGTCTAAGCAATCACCCCTCTATGTAGGAAACGATTTTGCCTCATATGTATTTTGCTACTCCCTGTTCTCTCTTTTTTTATGTGATATTTGTATTACTGTTGCCTGTGTTCTTAGGAATACAGTAATTTTTACCATATGTTGTTTATTTCAATAAAACTATTCTTATGTATGTCTACTCAGATTTATTAGTCTTATGACGGTACCCCTTTAAAAGTCCCCTTGCCCCCCCTCCTCCTTCTTTATTATCATATTATTTGGGACGTGGATACCATTATTCCTAATATCCCATTTGCATACTCTCTTTTTGAGCTTGTCTTTTATTAATAAAACAAAATGTAGTTGAAATGTAAGCTTTCAAAACAAGCTGGGGTTACTTTTAAGCTAGTTTTTTTTTTTCAGTATGAAGGATACAGGAACATGACCAGGAGAAAAGTTTGAAACTAGCTTTAGAAAGTATTCTTTTACGAAAGGAGTACTAATGCTTGGAACAGACTTCCAGTAGAGGTAGTGAGTCAGTCAACCGTAAGTGTATTTAAAGGCTAAGTTCAGCTTTTCTAAAAAACAGCCTATGCAGTCAAGATGCCCCAATAGATATTAACAATTTGTGCAACTTTGTAAAATGATCAATCATTTTATAGTTTTACCTGAAGGCCATATGCGTCCCCACAGATGCCTGGCAAATAAACTTCTTTTAGGCAAACCCCCACGACCTGATTTGTTGCTGGGACATGAAAATCATTGGATGCTCACTTCCAGCGTTGCAGAACTGAAAAACAATAGTTTCTTTGTCCTAGCAATGAGGCAGGACATGGGGTTGCTAACTAAGAGTCTATTAGCCAGATGTCTGAGGGCACCCAAATGGCCTCCAGGTAAAAATATAAAATCAATAATCATTTTACAAAGTGGCACACATTTTTAATACTTTTTTGGGCCCTTTGACTGCTTAGGTAACTTTTTGGAGAATATGAACTTATCTTTTAAACATGGTTTGGACAAAGCATGTATGGCATAAATCTACACTTAAACACAATGGTTTTTAAAAAATCCAAAAAAGCAAAAAAGAGGCAGACTCAAAGGACCACTTGTTTATTTATTTTTTTTATTTCACTCTTGTATGCTACTTTATAAGGCAAATTATAAAATTCTCAACTATATATTCAAACATGTTTTCAAATATTGTTATCCTAATTTTGTGAAATCTATTATTAGATTATCCACTGATGAACAGGTTTTCACAGGGAGATCCAAGCAATTTCCTAATACCAAAATTATTTCCACCATTTTACATTTACACTTCATAATTTCAATGGTGAGTGAGATGTTCACCTCCCTGGAATACATTCCAAGTCACCATGAGGTCCTCTCATCCTTAGCAACAGTCAATTTGCAAGTATTTTATAGGTTAATACATATTACATAAAATCAGAGCAGCTAAAACAATACAGTCGGATTTACCGGTACAATTGGGAACATGCAACTTTGAAAATCTTAACAAATCTTTATTGTCTGCACATATGTATTAAAACTTTAATGGATCATACAAAATCCTAAAACCATCCCCATGTGAGGTAAATCCTATCTCAATTAACAAGACTCTTTGTTTTAAAAAAAAACAAATGATTTAATAACTATTGCTATATCCTCGGTCGGCTATCACGTTTGTCCTGATGAAGCTGTTTGTGAAACACGTTGACATAGGAGGACTCTTCACCTTAAGGCCTTTTGCTCTTTTTGAATACTATAGCAGATCATTTGTTGACCAATTTTTGGTAATTAGCTAATAGACATTTATTTAGAATGAGGAGTCTTGTTATTTGAGAGGATTACATACAGGATACTAAAATCATCCCCATGTGAGGAAAATCCTATCTCAAATAAAAAGACTCCTCATTCTAAAAAAAAATGGCTATTAGCCAATCACCTAAAATTGGTCTACAAATGATCTGGTATGGTATACAAAAATAATGAAAGACCCTGTGGTGAAGAGTCCTCTTATGTCAACGCATTTCACAAACATCTTCTTCTCGACAAACGTGAGAACCGACCGAGGATATAGCCATAGTTATTAAATCATTTATATTTTCAGAATGGGAAATCTTGTTAATTTAAGTTTACCTCACATGAGGATGGTTTTAGGATCATGTATGATCCATTAGAGTTTGTAATACGTATGTGCAAACAATAAAATGTTGTTAAGATTTTAACATTTGTGTGGTCTCAACTGTACTAGTCCAACTGTATTTCTTTGGTTGTTTATATGTAATTAGGGATGGGGTACTGCAATGATCTTTTGAATTCCCATAAAAAATCATGGGTTCTAATTGAAGCAAGGAGAGTGGAAGTAAAAATAAAAGGAGCAGATAGGAAAATCCTGGGGAAGATATAGTAGATAAATCTTATGTTTAGCCATAGTTGTAGAATTTGAGAAATTCATCCTAGTCAGTCATCCAAGCATAGGTGGTTCAGTAATTTTTCCATCAGATTTTTAGGATAAAGTGACTCTAGGCGTTGTTGTGTCTCCGTTGGATTGTGCATTAGAACAAACATGTTCCATTCTTTAAAGCTTTTGCACATGTGACTGTGCACATCCTCTGCTGCACAATAGCTATATCAGGAGCGGAGGGAGTTTTTTGCTGACCACCTAGAAAGGAGATGGGACAGGGCATGCTAGGTGACTGCTACCTTTCTATGCCCTGCGCACTTATTACAGAGAGGCTGGTGGATAGGCACGGGGCTTATAATTCATTCTTTAGAGTTTCTCTAAAGAAAAGCCTTTACTTCTATACATCTGTAGAACTGTTTTAAGTATTCAGAGTCTGTAATGAAGCCACAGTATAAAGGATTAGTAACTTGGGTTCTTCTACTGAGCAACCTGGTTTCCTAGAAGACATCAACAAGTCCTGACAGCTCTGTTTACGTATCACAAGAGAGGAGATGTAAAAGTGGAAATGCAGATAAAAATGTCTGCACATTCCCCCCCCCCTTCCCTTAACGACCCACCCCCTAAAGCTGATTTTTTTTTATAACAACCCCCCCCCCCCCCGTACTGCTCTACTGTGTTTTTTTTTCCTGCAGCCTTCTAGCTTGTCTGATGACATCACAGGTCCTTCCTTTTCCTTTTCCTTCTCAGTGGCAGCGGGAGTGGGCTTATTTATTGACATAAGGGCACTACTTAGTCCAAGAACACTATGAGCTCCGCTTGCATGATAAAGTCCCCCAGAAGTGCGTCAATGACTAGCTATTCCACCTTCCAAATAACAGATCACACACTGGGGACGTTCAACTCCAGCCAAGGTTTATTGCAATGAAAGCATACCGCTATCTTCCATTCAAAGTCATGCCCCTAACATATTTCACTTACAGCTGGGCTTAATCATGGGGATCATCCCCATGGGTGAAACATGCTAGAGGCATGGCTTTGGGTTGAAGTAAGCAAGGATGGGTTTATCTAATGACTAACTAGTGTCACAGGAAATTGAATGAGAAAGACTGTTGTTTAGCCCAGAAGAGGACTGGCACTACTGGATGCAAAAAGAAGAGGACAGCATAGAACATAAGTAGTAAGTAGAACTTGGCACATTATTTTTTCAAAACCAGGAGAGGGGGAGCATGATAATTAAAATTCACCTTTTGGTTAAATAGTGTACACAGACAGGCTGAATCACTAATTAAACCAAAGAAATAAAAGTTCACATTTACACATGTATTTCAACAATGAAACTCTTTGGTCTCAGTACTTTAACCTCAGTTTTATCACAGGTTGTTTAGTTTTTATATTTTCACTTATAATAAAACTTGATAAAAAGTACAATATTTTGGATTAACTCCCAATCAGTGTGATCATGGACATTCGTTCTTAACTGTAAAGTGTTTTAATACAATCCATTTAAAGCAGTTCATGAAGTTCATCGCTAAAATAATTGTTTCCACCGTTAAACTCTCAGCTTCTGAACTACGTGAAGAAGGTCAGGATGAAACTAAGCAGTGGCAGAGAACTCTTCTTTGATGAGAATGGAGATCCACCAGCCGTCTACGACATTGTGAACTGGCAGCTGAGCCCGGATGGTGTCATACATCATGTCAAGGTTGGCAGTTATGACACAGCAGCACCGCCTGGTCAAGTCTTCAGTGTCAACACCAGCATCATGTGGTGGCCCAACGGAAACCAAAAGGTGTGTCCATAGGAATTGCATATTTCTTTTTTATGACCACATTTTTATTGAATTTTTTGCAAGAAGGTTCGATACAAACATTGTATTAGCATAACAAGGCAGAGAAAAATGATCACAATGGTCACAGATTTGAAACAAGAAACATGAACATAATAACAGGTCGAGTCAAGGCACTACAGGTGAACCTTGCCGGTGACATATGAGTGTGTTGAGCTTCCGCCCTATGAGGACCAAACATTAAGGTACACCGGGCTCCGACTACCCCACATGGGAACCAACTGTAGTCAGGACCGGGTACAACAGGGGGAGTATTATGGGTTGGGGTCAGCCATGATTAACTAGTGGTAGGCCAATCGGTGGGGGTGCTACGAGGAGGAGGGATCATGTACCGGCAAGTTTTCACAAAAAGGAAAAATCCTAAGAGGAAGATGTTGTACCAAGTAGGGGTGGACACCTGATGCAGAAAGCGTGGGAGTGTCCCCAGTCCGTGAGGATGCATTGTATTTCCCAAACAGAACAAAGTTGGGATGATGTAGGTTATCTGGGGGGCGGAGTTCAGGAAACAGTTAGATCGAGACCTTTGGAGATTCATAGGTTAGCACTCCTAGTATCAGAGAGCCAGGGTGCCCAATGCTTGTAGAAGAAGGTGGTGGTCATGTTGGCTTTGGCGAAGGCAAATTCCATTCGGAGGTGATTGTTTAGCAAGAGAATGGTGTCCGCTAATGTGGGGGGTTTTGGTGATTTCCAGGCATTCGCCAGTGCTAGAAGAGCTGCTATGAGGACATGGGTAGCCAGGACTTTGATGTGAGAGGGCCATGTTGAAATTGAGAGATCCAAGAGGAGATCCAGAGGGGAAAGTGGGGAAGAAATGTTGCACAGGGGGGAGAGAAATGCTGAGATTGAATTCCAGAAAGGTTTGATATGCGTGCAGTCCCACCAGATATGTTGAAGTGATCCTATTCCTTGACAGCCTCTCCAGCATAACGGAGACAAGGTGGGATACATAGTTGCCAGTCTAGAGGGGGTAAAGTACCATTTGTGGAATAGTTTTTGTAGAGATTCCCAATGGGATATGCACCTTGAAGCTGTTAATGGAAGGAGCAGTGCTCGGTGCCACACATGTGGGGGTGATGAACTGGGCACTATCGAAGGCCAAAAGACCATAGAAGAAGATGTAATTGCATATTTCACATTACCAGTTATGCATTTTCCAATTATAAATTTTATTAAATTTGCTGAAACCCATAGCAAATTGTTTGATTACTGTACATAAATGTAATCATTTGGGGGTTTTCTAAACTTTCTACTGTTCACAAGTTCAGTGTTTTGCCAGGATCACAAGCTGTTATTAGTGATCTCACCAGCATTTACACCTGCTTAAAAATATCTAAAATTAGGTTCCATCAGATCCGTTCTGGTGGGACTGTGATGCAGGGATTTGCAGAGATTTTGCTGTGGACCAAGGGTTTCTACTGCTACCGTATGGAACAGTCATATTTTGGGGTGGGAGGTGTTGGGTTTTTTTGTAGACAAAAAAAAAAAAAAGAATACAAATGTGTTGTGAAATACAAAAACATAATAATATAACATATTATCATATCTACATATAGACAAAATTGAACAGTTCAGTACAGCTCTATGCAAACAGCTCAAACTATATAAATTAATTATAAAACCCTGATGTGCAAAATAGCTATAAATATCATTTAAGAGTTTAAAACAATATGTAAAGTAACAATTATAACAAAAAAAGTCCAAAAATGATATCAAACTCACCTTCACACGCCAATGCAACATATCCACACAAGGCCCTAATTAACCACTTTAAGACCGGAAGGATTTGCCCCCTTAATGAGCAGGCCCAATTTTGCGATTCGGCACTGTGTTACTTTAACGGACAATTGCGCGGTCATGCAATGCTGTACCTAAAAAAAATTGATGTCCTTTTTTCCCACAAATAGAGCTTTCTTTTGGTGGTATTTGATCACCTGTGCCATTTTTATTTTTTGCGCTATAAACAAAAAAAGAGCGACAATTTTGAAAAAAAAAAAAAAAAAACAATATTTTTCACATTCTGCTATATGACATTCTCCAAAAAAAAAAAATGTAAAGATCAAAATTTTTTAACATTTTAGGCCAATTTGTTTTCTGCTACATGTTTTTGGTAAAAAAAAAATTGCAACAAGTGTATTTTGATTGGTTTGCGCACAAGTTATCGCATCTACTAACTACGGGAAAGATTTATGTCATTTTTATTGTTTTTTTTTTTTGTCTACTAGTAATGGCGGCGATCTGCAATTTTTTGTGGGACTGCAACATTGTGGAGGGCAGATCGGACCCCTAATTTACATTTTTGACACTTTTGGGGGGACCAGTGACATTACTACAGTAATCAGTGCTAAAAATATGCCCTGTTACTATAATAATGACACTGTCAGGGAAGGGGTTAACAGTATAGGTGATCAAAGGGTTAAATATGACAATAGGGGAGTGATTCTAACTGTGGGGGGGGGGGGGGGGCGAGGCTTCTGAAATGACCATAGAGACATGTGATCCTATATAGAAGGATCACAGGGGCTCTATGGTCATTGCAGAGAGAAGGATGGTTGGCTGTGTTTACAACAGCCGACCGTCCTAATCTCTAAGCAGGGAGCGATCGCTGGTGTCAGGCAGCAATCAAAGCCACCTGACCCGTGCATCGGCTTCCCTGCTGCCGAGTGGGGGTAGGAGCACGCTGCCGGCGGCTCGCGATCGTCCCCTAGCTTCCGCGCGCAACCGATGTAGACCTACATCGGTTTGCGCAGGAGAGCCACCCTGCCGCAGTAAAAAGGCGGCGGGTGGTCGGAAAGTGGTTAACTGTCCATCACTCCCAAAGCACCCTCATATTGAAATAGAGTGAACACCACATTTCAACTAGCAATTAAAGAAAACAGCGCTTTCCAAAACATGGAACGTATGGTTTGCTTTTACCTTCTTACGTCAACCAGATACTCCCCATCATACAAATAAGGACAAAAAAGAGAAGTCCCAATAGTATTACTTTATTTATTGAAATAACTAAAAGGTAAAACCCAGTACAACTCACAATTTGCAAGGGCCCATCCCAGCACTTCGGATTGATTAGCAGACTCTTTATTTAGCTTATTTGTTCATGATGGCATCACATCTCCATCCAACCTGTTTCGTCATTGGAAAATTCGGCAGGAGGACTCCAAAGTGCTGTGACAGAAATGTAGCATGGGGGATCTACATATTTGTTAGCTAGTAAATTACTGGTAAGCTTGTTATGAGGGGTTAGACCAAGCAACAAAATAAACAACAAGGCTGAGCACTGTTTTAGAAATCTCCTAGCTGGGGTCCTTTTGTCTTTTAGTGGGTTGTGTGCCTGGTTGGAGGACCCTGGGCTTGAGCTTGGGGCCTAGAGGACTTGAACCACTTGCAGACTGTGTGTCTGGGAAGTAAATTACCTTTTGCAGGCATGGGAAGCAGATGTATACTCACCAATATAATGGTCCCCGATACAGGAAATCCTTTACCCCACCTACGTTCTGCATTTCATCCACCCACTTTCATTCAAATCATTCTCACTTTACAGGCTTTCCTGCCTAGACCCTACCTTTAAATAAGCAGATATCTCCCTTCAGAACCCTTATGAACATGCCCATATGTGGTCAATGACATCCGCCAACATCCCTGTCCCTTTGTTTTTAATCAAGCTGCCAGCTGGGGAGCTGTTTGTTACGACGAGTCTCTGTTGGAAAAAGATCGCGTTGGCGGGGGGTGTTGGGGAGTTTTTCATCCCGATTGTCAGTAGATTTACATCATAGGTTTTTTTATTTATTTTTTCTAAATAAAGGATTTGTCAAATGTGTCAGTGTGTTTATCTACTTTTCTTTTGTGAATGAGTAACCAGGAGTACTATTTACCCCTTACATATTTACATGACATTTCAGATTCTGATAAGACTCCTTCAGAACCCCACAACCACTGGACCAAGGTTGGGGGGAAGTGGCCCTTGTCTGTATCAGTGGTTCTCAAATCCGGTCCTCGGGACCCACCAACAGGCCAGGTTTGCAAGATAACTAAATTACATCACAGGTGATCTCATTTGCTTCTCAGTGATTGCAGTATTCTAGTCTGCGTCCCCCAAGGTAATACTTAAAATCTGGCCTGTTAGTGGGTCCCGAGGACCGGAGTTGAGAACCACTGGTCTGTATCACCATGGGGACAAATTTACTTATTTTTGTGAAAAAGTAACTAGGGGTACTATGTACCTCTTTATCATTTACATAGGAGACGTTTACTTTGGGAAAACCATTATTCTTATGGAAGTTTACAGATTCTGATAAGTGTCTATCAACCAATGGGCCAAAGTGGTGGGGAAGAAGCCCTTTTCCTCATCAACATGGAGACAGGGTGCTTTGCCAGGAGGGTCCCACGGCAAAGTACCCAAGGTATGGCTGAAGAGAAAGGGGGCACATGCTCATTGCCACATTTTTCCTTCCTCCCCTCAGATCTAGTGTGAATGTTGAGTGAGGAGGTTGTAGGGTTTTAAAATTTATACTAGACATGTATGTATGTATTTTCAGGGAGAACCAGATTTTTTTTTATGGGGGGGGCTTATTAATAATTAAAGTTGCCCTTTAAAAATTATTAAAATTGCTTCTCCCGCTGAAAGGAATTAAACATTTTTCTGCATTAATACATGTCACATGGGACTGTTCCCAGCTCCCAGCGCCCAGCTCCCAGTTGATTTGTGTGATTTGGGGATTCCCCTAAAAAGTTAATTTAGCAGCAAATAGTATTTTGTTTTTCTCTTTCTAAGTTTCAGTTTTTCTGTAAAGCAGGGATGTCCAGGCTTTTGACCTTCCTGTTGGAAGAAAAGGAATTGCCTTGGGCCACACATAAATTACTCCAACAATAACCCCTGTGTGATAGACCAAACTGGGACAGAGGTTTTTGGAGGAGACTAGGGGCCAGCCTCCTACCCACTGATTATGGCCCATGGAGAGAGAGGATCATTCTCTAATGATGGACAGCCTCGTGATGGACGCTGAAAGCGAGGCTTGGATTAATTCTCTGAATAGGGACAATAAAGCTTCCCTTCAGGAGTGGATGGAAAGGTGTAATATTAATCTTGTACAGGTTAATGGTTAGAGGAAATATGGTGGCCCTCCTGCAGACTGAGTTGGAGAAGCCCCTACTTGGGACATTAATATTTATCAACAATATCCCTCAAGAAATCTATAAAGATAAATTACATAATTCCACTGCATCAGACAGCTGGAACATTGTCTTCTGACGACTTGTCTAGTGGACAGATTACACAAGTTTGTGTCTCTCCTATTATGTGCCTCCTAGATGTGCATTCCCATTCCTTATTAAATCACCCATTGTTTCTGTATGTCTGATCATCTCTTGGAGATGTGAATTATATTGTGATTACTTTACCTTGTTATGGAACCATCGTGGGATGTTTAAGCTTATGCTTATAATAATGTGTAATGTACTTTGTGTATATCCAGAGTTGTGGGCTAGGTGCCGAACGGTCTGGGCACCTAGGTTTGTTTAGGTGGCTAGTTGGTAATAAGTTTATGTTAATTAGATCATTGTCAGCTTTTAGTTGCTAGAGGTGGATTAGCATAATGTTTATTTTGGCTGTTACTTAGCTATGGTAATTATAGTCCTGTATACAGTTTCCTTTGCATACAATAATGTGATTAGGCTCACCTGACTTGGTGTGCTTTACAGTTTATTCTGTGCGATTTTCAAATAAAGTTAGTTTCAGTTCCAGTGCACCCAAGCTATTGTCGTCTAGTCTTGGGTGTTCAGCTATAATACTTGGTTCCAAGGTCCAGTCCGGAGGAAGCTATACGCCTTGGCAGAAGCACCCGAGCTGGGTGCTGGACGGTTCTATCACATAGGACCAGGGAGGGGAGGAAGCTGTCCTAACTCCCCAGCGGCAGTCTGAGATGAAGGGAGGGGAGGAAGTCATTCCCCCTCCCCAGCGGCAGGCCAAGGACCAGAGAGAGAAGGTGATTATCCTCCATCCCCAGCAGCAGATTCACAGTTCAGTAGAGAAGGTGGTCGTCCTCCCTCCCAATGGCAGTGTAGGGACTCAGGAATGCATCCTCGCTCCACAGCAGGAGTCCAGGAGATGAAGCAAACCTGATCTATATAATGTGCTATATAATCTGTATGATTTTCAAATAAAGTTAGTTCCTTTTTCCAGTGCACCTAAGCTATTGTCATCTAGTCTAGGGTGCTCACCTATAATACCTGGTTCCTAGATCTAGACTGGAGGAAGCGATATATCTTGACAAAAGCACTCAAGCTGGGTGCTGGACAGTTCCGTCACACCCTGGTTTAAACTTGTGCGGCCTTGCGAACCATGTTTTGCACGGGCACGGCAGTCCATTCCTTTGAATGGGCTGCTGTGTCTCCTGAAAATGCAAAATGCTGGGAAAAGGTTCCTGCTTTATATTTTAAATCACAGCCCGCATGGAAATCGTGAGTTCTCAGTGCCCAATGGCACCTGCGCACAACTTCTGCATTTTTTCTATGGGGGTGGATGCTTTTGTCTATGTGGATGCAGGTGCCGACCTGCAGTGGGAATCACCTGCACAAGTGGGAACCAAGCTTAAGGGCAATTGGGTGCCCGATGTGCAGCCACAGCACTGTTACAACACAGTCCAAAAAACAGGATTGGGAACTCATGTATATCGTGTATCTGCTCATTAAAGCCTTCTTTTATTCAAGCATTCCACCGAAAATTACAGCCTTACAAACACACAAGACTCTGAACACGGAGCAATGATCTAGCTGTTTCATTTAAATGCAAAGCAGGGAGAAAAAATACTAAGATCTGTTAGTAAATGCAGCACACATTACACATTGTTGTTAACCCTTTGATTGCCCCCAGATGTTAACCCCTTCCCAGCCAGTGTCATTAGTACACTGAGATGTGTACAGTATTATCACTCATCACTGTATTAGTGTCACTATTGATATCAGTGTCAGTTAGCCAGTTAATGTACCTCCCAGCAAGGGTCTCTTATCACCAGATTGCCTGCCACACTATCACAGTGGCACTATAAGTCTCTGATCACCACCATTACCAGTATAGCATGTAGAAAGGGCTTAGGGTGATAGTGGACCTTCTTCCATGATCCCCATTAACTTGTTGGGTGCCAAGTATGGGTTACATGAGAGGACTACCCCGGGTGGGTTCTTCTGGGCTACACAATGAACCAGTGTCAGGACCACTTTACTACACATGGGGTACTTTTACTTCTATGCCATTCAGATCAATGCCCCAGGACAAGCCTGATGCCTCCATGGGGGAACACTCAACCTTAAGAGGGGCCTCTGCTTTTAGAGATTACCATATACCGTGTACACTTGCACTATAACTGTTCACCAGGTTTACTCTCAATGTACACCTTCTCTGTAACTTACATTTAGGAGGGACATGCTGAGCCTTGTCCACATCCACCCGCCCAGTGTATCACCTCACTTCCTCACTCCCAGTAATGGTATGGAGCCCCGCCGTGCACCAAGCTTACTCCATGCTTGAACTTCACTTCACTTAACTCTTCTGTACCTGGGTACAGGCTGGGAACCTCTTTGGCGTAAATCTGCTCCTGTTGCTATGGGAGACAGACAGCTCACTGAGAGATTGCCGACAACAACTCCCTCCTGCAAGAGACTATCCCACTTGTCTCAGGCATACGCTTAATAACAGGCTGCTTGGTGATCTTCCATTACCCTAGGTAATGACTTGCATCTTCACACTGTGTTTTTTCACACCCCAAAGTGCATAAGTGACTTGAACAGTGGCGGTTACTTGCATTACACCTTTCAGTAACTTCAGATCAGGTGGAAACAGGATTTCAAAAGCTCTACTTGGAAAAGGGCAAAAATTACAAAGTCCTCATACAAGAACAGTATTTCTTCCTACATCCCTAATCCTAACTGAAGATATGTGCTACCCCGGAATACCTGCAAAGCAAGAGTCCATGTTCAATCAGGGGATCCATATGTGGCATTTCCCAGTGCTGGAGTCTTTGAGGTCAAACCCCAGGTCCTGATGACCTTTTACATGACAGCAGCAAGTGACATTCTTGCATGGGTGTGACTCCCTATGGGCTTAGGCTCTGAGCTCTGCTGCTCCCTTCTGCCCCCCTCTTCCTCTCTCTCGGCTCCAGACCACTGTCCTTCTTTAATAACACTGGATCAGTGGGTCAGACTCAAAGAAAACCCGCCAAAACCAAAGAAATGGGAAATACATTAACCCTTACCCTTCTGTCTGGGGCAGTGTCCAACTGGCTTACTTTCAACTCGTTTACAAGCATCATAGCTGCATAAATTCCAGTATATATACCATAGTTTGTAGACGCTATAACTTTCCCAAAAAACAAGTTCATATAAACTTAATGGGATTTTTTTTAAGTAAAATTCTGCTATAATATTGGTAGTTAAAATATTATACTTTTTGTGGTTGGTATACCATTAGGTTCCCCGGTCGGTCTGCAGTAATAGCTGTCCACCAGGATTTCGTAAGGCTCCTAGAAGGGGACAACCTGTCTGCTGCTATCATTGTGTATCCTGTCCTCAAGGAGAGATCTCCAACCAATCAGGTAAATAATTCTAAGAGCTGAAATTAGTTTAAGATTGGAAGAACATTAATATACCAACATACTGTATAAGCAATAATAAGAGCAACGATCAAAAATCGCTAAAGCGTTTCCTACTCCAGCACATGAACATATTTAAAATGAATGATGCCCAAAGCATATGTGCACCTGTATAATGCCCTCATATAAAGGCATTTCTATCCAGCACCATGTTAGAGGATTACTCCTGAAGCCCTTTGGCCAGAGCTCACCTTTGCAACCCTTATCCCTGGCTCTCTCTGCACCCCTTTGTCACAGTTTACCTCTTCAAGACCTCACCAAGAGCTCACCTCTGCACTCCCTACACCTCTCTTCCACAGCTCACCCCTGAACCATTGCATCCCTCTTCCACTGCTCACCTCTTTCTCAGTTTCTATTCACGGTTACAAATTTGGTGTCCATGCAGCTGGCTGTAGAGAGCACATTAGCTGCTCTCCGACACCCCCGACCCATTCACATATTTTCTAACTGGAGCCATGTACACAGCTGCAGGGATAATGTTGCAAGTTAGCATGAAATGACACAATGGTGTTCATGGTTGGCAGCCTTGGAATGCCTGGTAGTGGCAGTGACCCCCCCCCCTCCCTGCAGTACCAAGACACTACCCATGCGCCAGCTCTAATTTTTTTAATTTTATTGCTATAATAAACATTTTGACATTCAGTAATGCTTACTCAAACCCTTTTTCTCCTCATTATCCTTTTTTGGAGAGATATACTCCACTTCCCTTTGTGTCTAAAGGAAGTGAAAGGAAAACCACCCACAGGGACACTGGTTGCAAAATAGATTTTTTAAAAATCTGACAGTGGTTTTAAAATGGAACTCCAACATTTCCAAAACCTGCATCCCAAAAGCTCCTTGCAGGTGTTTTCCTGCAGTCTGCCATCTGCCCCAGTGACTTATCACACCTTTCTCTTCTTTCTCCAGCTGTGGAGAAGGGGGCATTTTTTAGGATTAGGTGGGGCTCACATAAATTCGTGAAAGCTCTGATCAGTCCTTGGAGCACTGTGAGCCCAGTCAAGTGAGGGTATGAATCTAAATGGAAGGCTGGGCTCACAAGAAATGAAGAAGAGGACTACAGTCACTGTACTAAGGGAGAAGTTAGGGACAGTGCTAACGCAGGGAGGAGGTAAATACAAGTAAGTACCTTTTTTTTTTTATAGGAGAAAGGGGGATTTGAAATTTAAAAGGGAATTTCCTAGAGTTCTACTTTAACCATTCCTATCTAAAATGAAACAAAAAAATGGCTTTAGATATAGTTTAAGTAATCACAGATCACTACTTAAAGTGTTACTATACCCACAACAGTAAAATCAGTCTTTATATGCAGAAAAGCATGCTTGTTATACTCACAGTAGAACCTAAGGGGTTAATCCTCTGCACTGTGTAAAAAGGCTATTTGATTCTGTCTTCTCTGATCCTCCCCTTCTTCCACTATCCCTCAATACATCTCATAGAGCAGAGCCGTAGGGGCACTCTGCACATGCTCAGTTTGGTGTGTATTGCTAGAGAGTTTTTTTGGTGGTCAGCACAGGGCCAATCAGCACTATCCATACAGAGGGTCAGGGATCCTACAGCCTCATAGGATAGTCAAAGGAAAATTAAAACTCCTCCTACAAGCTTTAACCAGAGGCTGATAGAAGTCACAAGACTGCTATACTGTATACTGCTGATGAGAAAAGGTATTTAGCAGTTCATATTTACTAAAATAATTCCATGTCCATGTTCTGTGTACTGTGGGAGACCAGATATAGTGAATGTAGGATCCTGGGTTTTAGTAACACTTTAACTGTCAGAGGGATTATATAGCCACAGCATACATTTTCATTTTGAAACATCAGCACTGTAACACTGTAGTTATTTTTGTCAATCCAATATAAATTTTCTTGAAAAATCTTAACGTTGTGAGTGCTGCCTGTCTACTGGCTATCTCTTTCAACAACTTCCTCGACTCTCTGCATGCTTTGCAGCTTCTGCGCTGCTGTTTAGTTTAAATTTCCAAGGACTACATATCCCATGGTACCTTTCTGCCTGTAAGCAGTGATTCCTGTACTGATCCCCCTTCTAAAATGCCTCCTCTCAGCACCTCTGTATTTCAGGAGGCAGACTCTGTGAAATGTGTGACACAGCAGTGCCTACCCATAGTGATTAAATGTCACAGAATTCAAGGCAGTAAATGTGTGGGAAAATTTACAAGGTATGTTTACAAGCTGCAAGATCACTTAGAGTAATGGGAGTAGGCTAGAAATAATTGAAATACAATGTGGAAATATATAGATGACATTAGGTTTTGACCATAAACACTCTTTCAATTGTCAGAATAGTAAATTATGGTCTACGGTTATTACTTTTATTAAAGTTTACCAAAAAAGTACTTAAAGCGGAGTTCCGGGCACAAAATCGATATTTTTTTTTTTGTGCCCCTCCGCTAGGTAGACATCACCTGAAAAGGAATTGGATAGTTAGGTTTTTTTTTTGTTTACTCACCTTGTAATTGAAGATCGTAAATACTCACCTCAGAGTACTTCCTCCCTCAGCGCCGCGGCTCACCCGTCACTTCCTGTCTCGCAATGATTCCTGGGAGCTGAACGTCTTCGCTCCCAGGAATCAATGCGACGGCACTGGCCCCGCTCGTCACTTCCGGGCGACGCCGCATTCCCCTGCTAAACAGCTTCTGGGCATGCCCAGAAGCTGTGGAGGAATGCGGCGCCGCGCCGGAAGTGACGAGAAGACGCGGAAGAAGACACAGAAGAGGACCGCGCCGGCTTCAGCTGCCCACAAGAGAGATGGAAACGCTGTGGAAGAAATTTTATAAGTAAGTATTTCTTCTAAAAGGTAAGTGCGAACCGGGACAGATCAGAGGCTAACCATTGTGGAATGTACTAGCCCTGACTGTCCCGGGGATATGTTCATTGAAAAATGACTTCTGTGCGCGGAACTCTGCTTTAAACAGATGTATTTAGCATGAAATCTGAGAGATTACTACTTTTGTTAAAAATCCAAGAAGGATGCAGAGATATTATCTTTTTTGCTCTCCTAATATAGTTTTGTTTTTAACGTATGATTAAAAAAAACATATTTTTGAACTATTTTAAAAAAAAAATGTAAACAATAGATTTTGACATGATTCTTTGAGTTTTTTTGCTTTGCTATATTTTCATGACTGCAGATTATATTCATATTACAGGTATACCCTCTAGTATTGTGTGCTGCAAGTAATTGATTTCCTATCATTATTTTTCAGATTCTGTTGATTGCTTCAAGTGCCCATGGGATCATTGGCCAAATAACCAGAAATCCTCGTGTCTTCCTAAAACCATTGAGTACCTATCTTATGAAGATCCACTAGGTGCAACGTTAGCCGTGACCACCATCATCTCCTCCCTGGTTCCTAATGCCATGCTAAGACTTTTTGTGAAACAAAAAACCAGCCCCATAGTGAAAGCCAACAATTTCAATCTGAGCCGTCTTCTCCTTCTCTCCTTGTCTCTTTGTTTCTTTTGTTCTTTGGCTTTCATTGGACCTCCTCAAAAAGAGACTTGTCTCCTACGACAGTCAGCATTTGGCACGATTTTCACTCTTTGTATTTCTTGCATCTTGGCCAAAACCATCATGGTAGTCTTTGCCTTCATGGCCACCAAACCTGGTAGCAAATTGAGGAGATGGACAAGTCCTTGGGTTTCATTCCTGATAATATCCTTCTGTTCCTTTTTACAACTAATTTTGTGTATCTCTTGGCAGTCACTTGCCCCTCCTTTTCCAGAACTTAGCACTAGATCCCAGTTGAGGTTCATAAGCTTTGAGTGCAATGAAGGCTCAGCCGTTGCTTTCTGGGCCATGTTAGGGTATCTTAGTCTCTTAGCCCTCATTAGTTTCATTGTGGCTTTTTTGGCTAGAAGGCTTCCTGATAGCTTCAATGAGGCCCAGTATATTACTTTCAGCATGTTGGCCTTCCTCTGTGTTTGGATTGCTTTTATTCCAGCTTATCTTAGTGCTCAGGGGAAGTACACGGTGGCAATGGAAATTTTTGCCATACTGTCATCTAGTTGGGCATTGCTGATTTGTATGTTTTTCCCCAAATGTTTCATTATTTTGTTCAGACCAGACATGAACTCCAGGGAATATCTAATGAGGAAACCCTATCCAACTTATCAATAAAAGTTAAAGAGTAACTCCACTTTTGTTGAGAAAAAAAACTATTCCCCTCTGGGTGATCTGTGTATATTGTAAGGATTTTAATAAACTTTGCTGCAGATTCCTACCTTTTGTTATTTTGAAGAAATAGCTGTTTGTTTGCCTTGTCCATGTGAAAATGAATGTGAATGGGAGTGACTTTATAATTGTTAGTCAGCTGCTACACTTTCAGGGTTCTAACAAGGAAAGTGGCAATGTCTGCATCCTCTTAGGCATGATTTTGCTTGTATCCATGAAGGTAAAAAACTTTGTGCCTTTACAAACACTTTAGCGGGTGTTGGAGGATGGCAAAAAAATGTGGAGCACCGGCCACCCCCTAACCGTAAGTCTAAACAAAGCCTTACTGTCTGGGGGAGGGGGGAGGAGTTTTCAAAACAAAATTCAAATTTTTCAAACATTTTTCTATTTGTCGCCCTATAATAAAAAATTAAAAAGGGGGGGGTGTAGCCTGGCACGCGGCTGGAATGATGGCACATTAGAGAAGGTGGTCTCACAGCTCTCAACCCGATACCCTGCGACCTTCATCCCTGCAATGGGCAGACAGACTCACATCGCGCACCACGCTAGATCCTGCCGCAATTCGGCCATTTCTACAGCAAGAAACATATCAGACCTTTTCAAAACACAGTCTTCAACCCATGGCAACATGGCAGGAGGCAAAATAGCACCATCCCGACACAAGTAGGTCTTCAGTGAGGAATCCCAATCAGCTTCTAAAGACACAGGTACGGAGATTTGGCTCTCCGACCTCCCCCTCACCAATGCAGACATGTCAGGGTTTGCAGCAGACATCAAGTCAACATTTTCTGCGGCCATAACCGACCTAAAAACAAATCTATTGGTTCTCACAGAGAAGCTTGCTTCAGCTAAAGCAGCTGGGAAACACAGACACAAAACAATAACCAGATTAGAGAAAGTGACTGTCACACACTCCCTTCATTTCATAGAAATGAATAGGCATCTGGAGGACTTGAACAACATATGAAGGAGAAATAACATTAGAGTTAGGGGTTTCCCTGAGTCTATGGAGAAAGACCAAATCATTCCTGCCTTCAACAGCCTTCTGGAAAGGCCTGAGGATATGAAGATAGATTTTGTCCATGCCCACAGAATCCTGAGAGCTAGAGGCCCTTGCACAGCGCCACCCCGGGACATTATTTGCTGCTTGCTGAACTTTCCCTAAAAAGAGGAAATAAAGCAGAAAGCCAGGCGCAATAATCAAATTATTTTCAATGATGAAAACATCATGTTCTTCCATGATCTATCACAGATTACATTGAAAAGCCAAAGCTACGAGAAAAGGACTTAAAATACAGGTGTCGCTTTCCGTTTGCCTTAACAGTCAACCACAATGGAAAACAGCATGTCCTACTCACTCCAGCTGATCTCCCCTATTTCTGCGAGGCCCTACAATTGGCTCCAATCGACCTTCCAGACTGGTACCAAGAATTCCTCCTTTCACCCCTGAAGAGAAGCCCCCACATTCCCCTTTTACCTCCCCAGAGAAGCAACAACCAAAGAAAATGAAACATTCCAAAGCTACTGTTCAATTGCGGAAATGCCTAGGCCTAGGCACCATTCCTCTAGGAACCTTGAAGATGGTTCACCAAGTTATACATCTTAATCTCTCAGCGATGCCTTTCCTACTATTTTACAACGTTTATACCATCTCAGGACTGACTACTTTTGATACGGACCTGGACATTCTTTACATGTTATCCAAGAGGTTTCCTGCTTAACTAGCCATATTTTTTTTCTCCATTTTGAGATCCACCTCAGCATCTCTCTAAAGTTTCAGTCTGCCCTTCCATCCATCATTACGGAGGTTTTTGCAGAGATCATTCCAGCTGACACCTCCCTCTCCCCACCCTGATTGACCCGGGAGAGTGTTTGATACTCACCTAGGTTCACTAATTGAAGGCCCTGCGATAGTTTAATTCCTATCTGAGTTGTTATACTTGCCCCTCCTACTTCTATTTCTTCTCGTTCTACTCTTTCATTTACCTTCCACATCTTTTTCTTGCCTCTTCTTATTCTCCTTCTCCTACAATAAAACCTCTAGTAGTGTACACAAGAGATAACAGATTGTTGCAGTTTTATTTTCAGGGTTGATATCCCCAGCAAGCGGACTGTACCTCTCCAATGGCTTACTCCTCATTGGGGCATCACCCCCACGGTAATCTCACACAATGTAAAGGGACTGAACCATCCAGAAAAGTGCTCCACCCTCCTGAGGGAACTTAAAAAAGGCAGGCCGCATTTTGTCTTTTTACATGAGAAGCATTTCAAAACCTGTCAGACTTCCAAGCTAAATGTCTCCTTCTTCACTAGGCTTATCATGCCACTAACGAAACCTCTAAGTCCAAAGGTGTGAAGATTTTAGTGTGCAAAGAAGCTCTTTTTGACATGACAGATCACTTAATGGAACAAATAAAGGACAAAATAAAGTCCCCAACATACAGTCTCGAGGGGAGAGTTGGTTGGGATTTGCGGTACCTTAGTTCAGAAATATGATAACAACGTTTTTTTTATAAAAACATACAAAATTTTATTCAATACAACATATTAGTTTAAAAAGTATATGGACCAATCGTCTGACAAAAATTTGTTTGACATCAGAAAGCTGGTAAATACTTATAACTAATCAGAACAGAGTGCAAAGAGATTCATTGTTGGGCGTAGAATCCTCGAGCTGTTTGGCGGTGGTGGTCCGCTTCTTCAGGAGGATAAATATATACGCACTCTCTAGAAACAGCACTGGTCACCAGGTCCCGTAGCAGTTCAGCCAACAAACAGACTCTCCCCGGCAGACATGGGGGACTAAAGTGGGTAAATCTGTGTTAATATGCACAGGTGATAAATACCGATGAGATCAAAGGGTTATGAAATCTGAGATAACCCACAAGGAGTATGATCATAGAAAAAGAGGGGGTAGGGCTGGATGGTAGGAATCTCAGACCTCCAAATGTATGTAAATCCGAAGGTCTTGTTCTCAAATCAAGACCAATGGGTCCCAGCAGAGAGTCTCCACCGGTACTGATGTCCTTAGTATGTATCAGCAGACTCCCCTACATACTAAGGATGTCAGTAACAGTGGAGACTCTCTTTAGGATGGGCACATGGCTGCTGGGACCCATTGGACATTGGAACCATTCATAAGTAGAGTAAATGCAATGTCAGACACTGGCGGATTTAAAGTTTCAGACGTGGAGTTCAAAATTGCAGCTTATGCAGACGACTTACTATTCTTCCTGACAAATCCACACACTTCAATACCCAATCTACTACACGCATTTACCCATTATGAATCTATTTTAAATCTTAAAATAAACTACTCAAAGTTGGAGGTCATGAACATCACATATAAAGGTCCTAAACAACATCCAAGCAAATTGCCCATTCAAATGGGACCCTTCTGCACTCAAGTATTTTACGGATAAGGCTGACCCCACACCTGTCAACAATCTATGGACACAATTTCCCACCACTACTCAAAACCATTGAGAGAGACCTGAAGAATTGGCACCTCAAACACTTTTCCTGGTTTAGTCGACTGCCATCATCAAAATGACGGTACTACCGTCACTGCCAATCAAAATACCACAGAGCTTCTTCAGATCCCTCCGTTCCATCCAACTTATATTTGTCTGAACATATAAAACACCTAGGATTAAATTCCATTTACTAACTACATCTAAAGAACCGGGTGGTATGGGCCTTCCAGACATTAGGGCCTATTATTATGCCTCTCACATTACAAGAATAGTGGATTGATACTGCTATGGTAAGTCCAACGACTGGGTTTCATTGGAATCTGACCTCTGCTCGATAGCTCTACAATTTTCACCCTGAATCCATTGGGATCGCTATCCTAATTCTCCTAAAATACACCCCCCGTGATAGGGAACACTCTAGCAATTTTTCACCTCCTGGCAAAAAAGACGAAAATATCCTCCTCCTGGAGCCCTATCACTCCTCTTAAAAACAACCCGGACATCCCTCTGGGTTTAGAGAACTGCTTTATCCACACTCCAAATGAGGACAACCCACTACTGGCAGGCAATTGTTTCCAATAAGCCAAGGTCAAAGATCTTCTTGCTATAAAACAAGATTTTAGTCTTGTATGACTACGTTCTTGGACGTATTTTCAGGTTCATAGCTATGTGACTAACATACTACGTAAAAATAATTTTACCAGACCATTAACTGAGTTGGAGTCAGTTTGCTTGAAAGCTGAACAGGTGAATAGAGTGACATCCATATCTTATTCATGGATTTGAAATGCTACCACACCAAACCTGGAGAGGTAAAGAACGCGATGGTCAGACACCCTGCAAGTGGACAGAGAAACAATGGAAGACAGCTTGTATACTGTCCCATAAATGTCCCAAAATGCAAGAAACCGCATACAAACTGCTGAGTCACTGGTACATTACTCCCTTGCATTTGCACAAATGGTACCTGCAAGCCTCCGACAGATGCTGGCATTGCCATACTGATGATAATTGCTACACATCTGGTAGCAGTGCCCCTTGGTCATACCCTTTTGGAACAAAGTTAAATAGTTGATTTTGTTTATTACCGATACTAGACTGGATCTTAATACTGCAAAATTCACAGGAATTCTCTAATATGAACATCCCCTAACCCTGCAAATTGAGATCCGACTGATTGATTCTTACTGACTACTGCAGAATGCTGAACCCCTTCTGAGAAGTCCTTGTGTGACTGCTAACTAAAAAATAAAAAGTAATAATTTAGCGGCACTTTTTACCATAAATGTGTAACTACCCTTATTTTTCTTTGGCATGATATATACATGCTTCTCTATCCCCCCCTTTTCTCCATCTTACTTGCCCTCAGTGGCGTAGCGTGGGGGGTGCAGGGGGGGGGGCGGCCGCACCGGGCGCAACATCTGGGGGGGCGCATCCGCAGTGTCACTCTGTCTGACTCAGACATACACAGTTCACACACTGTCTGCGGCTGCCTCCATCTATAGCCTGATATATGTCCAGCGTGGCTGCCCTATGGCTGAAAATGGTGGGTCGGGGCGGGACTAGACTGTGTCTCATCTGCCCATTGGTCAGTGGCAGCTGGTGCCTTGGGGGCACAGGTGCACTGCCTCCCATCCATGCCCTCGGCCCCCTAGGGCACTCTGGTCATTCTGCATTGAAAGGGGGCATGCTGGTTATTCTGCATTGAAGGGGGCACACTGGTCATTCTGCATTGAAAAGGGCACGCTGGTCATTCTGCATTAAAAGGGGGCACACTGGTCATTCTGCATTGAAAGGGGGCATGCTGGTCATTCTGCATTGAAAGGGGGCACGCTGGTCTCTCTGCATTGAAGGTGGCATGCTGGTCTCTCTGCATTGAAAGGGGGCACGCTGGTCTCTCTGCATTGAAGGGGGCACACTGGTCTCTTTGCATTGAAAGGGGGCACGCTGGTCTCTCTGCATTGAAGGGGGCACGCTGGTCATTCTGCATTGAAAGGGGGCACGCTGGTCATTCTGCATTAAAGGGGGCATGCTGGTCTCTCTGCATTGAAGGGGACACGCTGGTCACTCTGCATTGAAAGGGGGCACAATGATCTCTCTGCATTGAAGGGGGGGCACGCTGGTCTTGCTGCATTGAAAGGGGGCACGCTGGTAATTCTGCATTGAAAGGGGGCATGCTGGTAATTCTGCATTGAAAGGGGGCACGCTGGTCATTCTGCATTGAAAGGGGGCACGCTGGTCACTCTGCATTGAAAGGGGGCACGCTGGTCACTCTGCATTGAAAGGGGGCATGCTGGTTATTCTGCATTGAAGGGGGCACACTGGTCATTCTGCATTGAAAGGGGCACGCTGGTCATTCTGCATTAAAAGGGGGCACACTGTTCATTCTGCATTGAAAGGGGGCACGCTGGTCATTCTGCATTGAAAGGGGGCACGCTGGTCTCTCTGCATTGAAGGTGGCATGCTGGTCTCTCTGCATTGAAAGGGGGCACGCTGGTCTCTCTGCATTGAAGGGGGCACACTGGTCTCTTTGCATTGAAAGGGGGCACGCTGGTCTCTCTGCATTGAAGGGGGCACGCTGGTCATTCTGCATTGAAAGGGGGCACGCTGGTCATTCTGCATTAAAGGGGGCATGCTGGTCTCTCTGCATTGAAGGGGACACGCTGGTCACTCTGCATTGAAAGGGGGCACAATGATCTCTCTGCATTGAAGGGGGGGCACGCTGGTCTCGCTGCATTGAAAGGGGGCACGCTGGTAATTCTGCATTGAAAGGGGGCATGCTGGTCATTCTGCATTGAAAGGGGGCACGCTGGTCACTCTGCATTGAAAGGGGGCACGCTGGTCACTCTGCATTGAAAGGGGGCATGCTGGTCACTCTGCATTGAAAGAGGGCATGCTGGTCCCTCTGCATTGAAAGGGGGCACGCTGGTCACTCTGCATTGAAAGGGGGAACGTTCGCACTCAATAAAGTGTTTGAAAATAAACTTGCATTTAGATGAATTTTACTTTAATTACATCAGTATTTTCATAACAAACAATACATGTGTTTAGGGGGTAGGGGTTTCTTTAACTAAGCTAGTGGAAGAGACTCGAGTGCTAAAATCCCGCGGGTTAGGGGACGCAAATTACTTGCCTTGCCCCGGGTGCTGACAACCCACGCTACGCCTCTGCTTGCCCTAGTTCTTTTCATTCTTCTGCTTCCACTTATCTTCCCTCCCAACATATAGTAAATATAACTGTAATAGTGATTTATTTTGTGACACATACTACACATTACTCAATAAGTTACCTACTGGTTCTTAGTTTGCAAACATACTATAAAAGTTTATTACTGGTTTTATGATAATGACATTGTGACCAAAAGTTATGAATGTTTTACATTTTGGGCACTGTTGGTCCATACCTTTTACTTCTACTCTGGTCAGTTTAAACTGTATAATTCACTTAGTTTTTAAGTGCTTTCTTCCTTCTGTGAACATTTATATGCTTCAATAAACATTCTAATGATAAAAAAAAAATCTAAAAAGGGGATTTATTAAAACATTTTACTAATTAAAAGCTTTAATGTCCTTTAAAAAAAAAAAAAAGTAAAATCATTAACCTGGCGAAATTAGTCAAATGGGGCTGGTTATATATAGTGAATGTGACGTTCATCAAACATTTACTGCAGTTGAATCCATCACTGAAATTTAGAGCCGGTTCACACTGCCGCGACCATAAGTCGCCCCATGTCTGAGCGACTTTTTACCGTGACTTTACCGTGACTTCAGCGCGGCTTGTGAATTATTTTGCGCGACTTATATGACAGACGACTTTGTATTTGGCCAATCAGAATATGATGTGTTGTGACCTAATTCCCCTTTTCTGTTTTTTTTTTTACTCATTTCCTCATTGCCCACCAGTGCCATGTATCAGTGTCCACCAGTGCCACTGCCCACCAGTGCCATGTATCAGTGTCCACCAGTGCCACTGCCCACCAGTGCCACGTATGTGTCCACCAGTGCTACTGCCCACCAGTGCCACGAATCAGTGTCCACCAGTGCCACATATCAGTGCCACGAATCAGTGTCCACCAGTGCCACGTATCAGTGCCACAAATCAGTGTCCACCAGTGACACATATAAGTGCCACGTATCAGTGTCCACCAGTGCCACGTATCAGTGCCATGTATCAGTGCCACGAATCAGTGGCTACCAGTGCCACATATCAGTGCCACAAATCAGTGTCCACCAGTGCCACGTATCAGTGCCAAGAATCAGTGTCCACCAGTGCCACGTATCAGTGCCACGTATCAGTGTCCACCAGTGCCACATATCAGTGCCACGAATCAGTGTCCACCAGTGCCACATATCAGTGCCACGAATCAGTGTCCACCAGTGCCACGTATCAGTACCACATATCAGTGCCACGTATCAGTGTCCACCAGTGCCACGTATCAGTGCCACGTATCAGTGCCACAAATCAGTGTCCACCAGTGCCACGTATCAGTGCCACGTATCAGTGCCACAAATCAGTGTCCACCAGTGCCACGTATCAGTGCCACGTATCAGTGCCACGAATCAGTGTCCACCAGTGCCACGTATCAGTGCCACATATCAGTTCCACAAATCAGTGTCCACCAGTGCCACATATCAGTGCCACGAATCAGTGCCCACCAGTGCCACGTATCAGTGCCACATGTCAGTGTCCACCAGTGCCACGTATCAGTGCCACGAATCAGTGCCATGAATCAGTGTCCACCAGTGCCACATATCAGTGCCACGAATCAGTGTCCACCAGTGCCACGTATCAGTGCCACGTATCAGTGCCACAAATCAGTGCCCACCAGTGCCACGTATCAGTGCCACTAATCAGTGTCCACCAGTGCCACGTATCAGTGCCACGTATCAGTGCCACAAATCAGTGTCCACCAGTGCCACGTATCAGTGCCACGTATCAGTGCCACTAATCAGTGTCCACCAGTGCCACGTATCAGTGCCACATATCAGTGCCACGAATCAGTGTCCACCAGTGCCACGTATCAGTGCCACGTATCAGTGCCACAAATCAGTGTCCACCAGTGCCACGTATCAGTGCCACGTATCAGTGCCACGAATCAGTGTCCACCAGTGCCACGTATCAGTGCCACGTATCAGTGCCACGTATCTGTGTCCACCAGTGCCACGTATCAGTGCCACATATCAGTTCCACGAATCAGTGTCCACCAGTGCCACATATCAGTGCCCACCAGTGCTGAAAGGTAATACCCCTTGGTAGGTATAATTCCGCTGGCCAGTCTCCCTTCAATCTGCAAAGAATATACGAGCGCTCGGAAATACAACATCTAGACAGGTTAGTGTTTCAATGGTGTATTCAAATATATTTATCCTGATAATAGCTTATATACAGTACAGAAGGGATGTAACAATTAGTCTTCCCAGACCACTAAAAATACGTTATACAATTACTTCATCATGCATAGAAAGCAGGAAAGGTGTTCACATACAAAGAATGTTTACATTCAGGAAGCAGCCCAGGAAAGACCGAATCTGAAATAATACAATTAGAAATCAGGACAGGCTTCTCTCAGTAAAACACAATCGAAGGAAACTTACAATGGAAAAGAATTGAAGGAAGCCCATAGCTTTGAGAATCAGCATCCTATAGAAAACCTAAACTCTTTAAAATAGTTACAGTTCATAAAGGGGGCCTCTGGATAAATGAATTTAAGCATGGCTAAATTAATATCACTTATATCAATCCTCTCATTTGTCATAAAAATGACAATTATAAGTCTTGTTTCCAAAATGCATCATCTTGTGTTGCCTTCTTATAAATACTTGGCCCATTTTTACAAGCAAATATATAAAAAGAAGAAGAAGCAATAAACACATTAAAATTAACATTCCAGCTTGTCTGATCCATGATAATACAGATCTAAAAAAATCTCCAAAACTTCTCATGATACCTCGGCCTTTAAGGTGGTAGATACAGTTAGTAACAGTCCATACAAGGGAAAACACTGAAAATGAAGTCAGGTATCAGCAACCACAGTTTGTCTGAGTCCGGTGAAACTGGAAAAGTCATTTTCTACAGGGTCAGGGCAGTCTGCCCCCGTTAGTACCCCCTTTTCTTGACTCTCCTGTTCAAGGTCAGGGCGGTCTGCCCCCGTTAGTACCTCCTTTCTTGCTTTTGGATCCTCCGGCTCAGGTCCTCTCCGCACCAACTTCACTCTAGCGGCATGGATCCAAGTAGGGCTGTGTTCGGTCAAAACAGCGGTCCTGGTAACTGCTACCACGGTGGTCTCTGGGCCGTAGGCGAAATCCTTTTGTTTCTTTCTTTTGGGCAGCAGCTTCATCACCACTACGTCTCCTCCTCTGAAGGGATGGGTATTTTCCTGTAAAGAGAAAAGAGAGGTGCGAGCAACTTTTTGTTCCGTACCACTTGATTCGAAGTTTCAATTACTCTTTATTTGTGCTATTCATTCTTTCCATTATACCTGAACTCTGCGGATAATAATCTATCTTCAAGATTTTAACTAGTTCCTGGCATATTTTTGATATGAAAGCTGGAGCATTTTTAGAACTAATTCAAAGCAGGCACCCCCATCCACGAATAAACTCCCGATTGAGAATGCACGCGACCGTGTGGGCATCTCCCATTTTGTGGTCCTAAATGCTTCCACTCATCTGCTGAACACGTCCACTATTGACTAAAAAGAACTCTTATTTCTTCCCTGCTTTGGGCCTATATGTGAAATCTAGATGTGTGAATGGGTTTGATGGGTATTGGAGATGCTCATGTTTGGTCTGTTTGTTTGGATTGTTTGTTCCTAATACAGGTGATGCATCTAGCAACATATGCTTGCACTAAACTGTCAGTAATACTTCATATGTTCTTTCCCACCCCCTGTGTCCTATTCCATAATACTAGGCAATAAACAGTGGGGCGCTAGCTGCGGGGATACACACAAGAGCTCCCCTCTTTTAGAAAAAGGCCATTCACAACTTTTTCTAAAACATCACCCTAGTCCTTAAAACCTGTTCTGTAGCATGCGTTTGCAACTTTGATAATGTGTGATCTTTTGGCCTGGAGCAGGAAATTATCTTCAAAAACATCTTCTGCTCCTTCTATGGCTGCCTATATATCAGGTTTGAGTGTAACACACCCTTTAATACCAGTAGCCCATTTAAAACTGGGGCCTATCTAGGGCAAATGATGTAGCCATTCCTATTACCATCTCACAAGATGCTATGTACTATGTTCGGAGTCACTTCAGGCATGCCTTTAGGCCTGGATTGCGACCATCTTTGGACAAAAACTATAGGGCAAAGTCTACCACCATACTCCTGGGCAAGTACACCTATCACGGTCTTACAATTATCCCTTGCATAAACACAAATCATTTTTCCATGATTTGGGAGGCCCAGTGCAGGCGCTACAACCATAGCATTTTTCAGATACATAAACGTATTTAACATTTCTTGTGACATTTCTGGACCTGTGGTTTGTCTCAAAATGTTATTATAGATAGGAGCAGTCCGGATCCATAACAATCAATGATCCTGTGGGCGAGCAAGACCCACTGTGGGCTGGCAAGACCCACTTCTTATATGACTGACTCTACTATCACCCTCTGTGAGAACAAAACCAAGGTAAAAAACACTTTCCTGACACCATTGTCATTATTCCTGTGACACTTTGTTTCCACATACATGTACAATTCTTCAATAAACTCACTCGCTCTGACTGGCCTCCACAGAGTGACTACATATGTCATATACATATTGTAGCGGGACTGACCCATGAGCAGGTGTCCATCCCCTCTTGCGTGATCTGGAGAACTATAGAACAGACAACCGAATTGTCTATTTAGCCCCTAAGGCATTTCTACACCAGGTCAGTTACCTGGACTGAAAAACAAGAAACAAAGATGGCTGTGTCTCCTCGTCCAATAGGACGCTTAAAAAAAACACATTACTTAAACCAATCACTGTAAAGTGGGTAGCATCGGATGGTATGGCTGTCAGTAGAGATGGCACATCAGATACTACTTGCATGCTATGATCAGATAAAGAACTAAAAACTTTTTGGCTTAGTGCCAATTTTCAAAAAAAAAAAAAAAAAAATGTTTTGGCTTCGTGCTACTCTAACAAAAATCTGGCCAGAGGTTCCCCTCTTTCAATAGAGGATACCCCTAAAATATCATTCAAGAACTATAATCAGATAAAAGTCAATCTGATTTGAAACTTTTGGCTCTGTGCCAACAGGGTCCAATGGTCGCACTAATTGCGGTAACTCTTTCTGTCCAAAAATAAATTCCATAATAAATTATCTCAAAATATCCAGCCGACAACGGCAATTAATGTTTTGCCTAATAAAATTGTGTTTTTTTTCACTATTATTACTCTTTCCAGAGGTTTCTATGCTTTATAAACAATGTATAAATGGAAAACTCCAAAAAACTTAAAAAAAAATAATTGCATATGTGTGGGAATGCTGGCACTGTTAGTCCTACAACTGTTCTGAATTAGGAAATGCTAGCTGCATTTCCAGAAGTGACCCCCCTCTTTTCCCCTCGCGTAAGGAAATGTAGTAGCTTAAAGCGTATATGATAAGGTCTTTAGAGAAGCAAAAATTTGTGCTTGTCTGACATTACGAAGAAAACTACACCTGCCTTGGAGAATTAAACTGTGGGGTACAGGTGTGGTCAGGGGTATTGGGTGTTTGTAAGGTAATATTATTATTGTAGGGGGGGCCTATGTTGAAAATGTCCTACTCTTTGATTTGCCTCTTCTGATAAGGCCTTTGGAAATGCGTGCTGACAGGCTGTTTTTCTTTAGACAGATCAAAAGAGCCAGCCATATCGTTTTCTGTTATGGCTTTTTGAAAACCTTCCAAAGTTTTTGTAGCCCAATCAGAAACTTTTACAATTAACATGTACTGTGACTTTAAATTAACGACAAATGTTTGAATTATAAGACTGTGCTACTCAGCAATGACACTTAACTGCCCAAAACTCCCTAACAGTCTCACCTGTCTTCTGTCTATAGGCAATCGGTGTGGACTATATCTATGTGTTTAAAGACTTTCACTTCTAATAGCTCTACATCGCTTTTTCCTATTCTATTGTACTAATACGGGGCATAAATAAACAAATTCTCCCCGCATTTCCATGTACTTTATATTACAACTAAACATTTACTAAAAATTTACTTGTATCCTAATATCTCTAAGGCTGGCCACACATGTCCGGACAACTCTTTATCGTACAATCTTCTGTTAGATCCACCACAAACCACATAATAAGAGGTCAAAATTAAACATATTCATTTGTATCCAATTAGGTAGGTGTTTGTACTACATAGCTGAAGGTAAATTTCAAGAAAATTGTAAGAAAATTGTATCGTGTATGGCCAGCATCAGAAATAAACCTTTAGTATAAATTCACAAAACCATAAACAAAACATGTCTCTAAGATTTACACATTCACTTAAATGTATCTGGGTCCTTAGACCCTCTTTATGGTTAAAAAACCCTCCTGAAAAGCCACTTGGTGTATGTATATTAAACCCTAAACTCTTGACTCTGAATTTCCCTTCTTGGAACAACCCAAAAAAAATAAATAAATAAAAAAAACCCTTTCAGAGTCTTGACTGATACTCCCAGGTATTTCGGCTATCAAGAAGGTTTTCCTACCATTATAGACAAACAAACAATACACATAATAAACATTTATCTTCATTTGTCTGATAACCTACGATCGGTCAGTCAGTTTTTACAGTAATAATGTGACAGTCGCTATCAGGAACGGTGTGTTATGTTATCAGTCCGCAGGCGCAATTTTTACAAGTCATATATAGTTATATATACACAGTTTCCATATATGTCAAACCAGTAATCGTGACAAATAATTCCTCTTATTAGACATAAAAGTAAATGAACTTAAATCTCTACACAAAAGTGACAAAACAGTTCATTTAACTTACCAACTGACATTTCATTCTTACAACAGTACAATAAGCAATATAATAAAAAGCACAATAAGCAAAAAACATGCATAGCACTCTTAGCAGGTTGAAGGGAGCATTCCTACCACTATTTAAATTTGCCTAGGCTAATAATCTGTCTGTGAGCTACCTCAGCTCAAACAGCTAATAATCTATCTGTGAGCTACCTCAGCTCAAACAGCTAATAATCTATATGTGAGCTACCTCAGCTCAAACAGACCTATTCTCCTGTGGTACCACAGCACTAGGGTTCTTAGAAATGTGCCTGCAATCAGGGTGTCATAAGACAGAAGAGTCTCACTTACCTCTGATGGCGAAGTCACATCCCAACTTCTGACACCACGGATCAGTGTCCACCAGTGCCACGTATCAGTGCCACGTATCAGTGCCACGAATCAGTGCCCACCAGTGCCACGTATCAGTGCCACATATCAGTGCCACGTATCTGTGTCCACCAGTGCCACGTATCAGTGCCACGTATCAGTGCCACGAATCAGTGTCCACCAGTGCCACGTATCAGTGCCACGTATCAGTGCCACGAATCAGTGTCCACCAGTGCCACGTATCAGTGCCACGAATCAGTGTCCACCAGTGCCACGTATCAGTGCCACGTATCAGTGCGACAAATCAGTGTCCACCAGTGCCACTTATCTGTGTCCACCAGTGCCACTCACACAGACCAAGCAGAGATAATGGAATATATATATCATTACATATATATATATATATATATATATATATATATATATATATATATATATATATATATATATATATATACCATATACCATATACCATATACCATATACCATATACCATATACCATATAGGCATGGCTGCAATGTGGGGAATGCCTGGCTAATCTCTTTCTTCTTCCTGGAAAGTCTGATAACAAGTCGCTTCAATTAAGATAAGGAGGCGACTCCCATTGAAGTATATGGGACAAGTCGGATCACAAGTCGCCTCCATGTAGTACAGGACCCTTTTCTGAAGTCGGAGCGCCAATTAAGACGGCACTGATTGATTAACATTGCTTTTGTTATGTCAAGCGACCTGGGGCGACTTGAGGGCACACAAGTCGCCTCACAAGTTGCGCTAGTGTGAATGGGCTCTTAAAGCACATTCAACAGAAAGATACACCTGTAGTCAACGATTGGTGAATGTTACATTCACTGTTAGTTAAATACGCTCCATTTTGTTCTTGTCAAGTTAACCAAAGAATAAACATTAGATAGAATGTGGTTTTTCCAGTAACCCAGGGCATGGTGTTGTTGAAAGCCCATAACACTGCCCCCTTGTGCTAGTTCCAATGGTCCCAGTGGCCTTGCTCTAAAGTCTGTAGAATTCCCAGCAGGGTTTGGTTGAAGCCCTGACAGACTTTGTTACCTTAAGGGTAATTATGTGTAGTGTGTGAATCCTGGATACTGCTCGGCAAAGTTCAGACAGTATCTGGGATTCATAGTTGGGACCTTGGTCTAATAGGCTGCATTTGAGGCATCCATAAGGCTTAACAATGTGTTCCCAAAATAGTTCAGTTGTGGTCACTACTATTTAGTCCCTGGTGGGTACTACCACAGCGAACATTGAAAAGGCATCCAGAAAAATGAGTGCATAGCAAAATCCAGAGAGGGAGCTGGAGACTGTGAGGAAGTCTATTGTCACCAGCTCAAAGGGTTAAGAGGTGGTGATGGTCATTGTAGTAGTCTTTCTTGGGTAGCTTTTTGGTACACTCTTGGCATGCTCATTGCATCCATTCCACCAGTAGTGGAAAACAGAAATACTTCCAAACCAGGGTTCAGTGCGATCCACCCAGAAACCTCCTCCAGAGGCATGCATCGCTTGACAGACCTGAAAATTGTGCAACAAGGGGACCACAATTTGTAGAATTTCAGGTTGTGTGGTGAGGAGGATGCCTGCTAATATAGTACGTTGACTCAAGTCTTGAGTCATTCCCAGCACCCTCACCATATCTGACAATTTTTAACGGTCTCAAGAGGGTGGTTTATGCCACCGTGAGAGGAGGTGTTGTACTTGAATAAGATCAGGGTCTTTCTCTTGGATCAGGGCCCACTCATTCAGGGTGTGGATCTCGGTGGCCCCCAACTGGGAGTTTGGTTGTTGCCCCTGGAGGAAACACAAAGAAGCAGCCGAAGGCAAAACTGGTGCCACCTCCATGTCTTCCTGATCTACATTTAAGTCCTCACCCGGGCTGCTCGCTGGTAGGCCTTGAAAGCCCAAATCACATTGAGCCACACAGCTCGCAAACCACAGCTCCATGCATGCCTACCTGACTGTTTGGTCTTGGCCAGCAAGGGGGGTAGATCCAAGTCCTTCATGCCCAGGACAATGGGTAGTGCCAAATTGAATGGATTATGGGTCAACATGACCCTTACTCCACTACCTGGTTGTATGTTTGTATCTTTACCCAGGTAACTCCTTCCACCATGATGGACAGATTGTTGGTTAGTTTCAGTGATGACCAGGATGGGTCACACTGATCCCGGATCCTGAACTGCTGGGCGTAGAATTCATACTTCATGACTGTGACTTCGGACCCAGTGTCAATCAGCCAAGGGACCATCTGGTCCTTAACAAGGGATTTGACAACTAGTCTCTTGCAACCATAGTCTCTGGCCTTTTGGGACCTTGTGATGCTGTTCCCAGGGGTCATCACTTGGCCCCAGGAACCTCTAGTTAAACAGTGGCCTCTGGGTGCTCTTGTTCCTGGACTGTCCACATCTCCTGGCCAGATGACTATAGCGGCTGCACTGCTAACACTTACAGTTTATATCCAGGTCCCACCACAACGGATGCTTCATGGATGCCATGTTCTGGGTCATTTTCCTGAAGATAGTCTGCAGAGCCAACAGGGGAGACGGTGCAAGGGCCTCCTCGCTAAAGTAAAACGGTTTGTGTTTCTTTATCACAGCAAAGGTAGAATCTGCATCTTCCTGCTCCAGCCTCCACCACCGTGCCATTGAAAGTGAGGGAGCTCTTACTCTTTCCTGCAGAGCTCTCCTGACAAGGCCGGCCTTCATTCCAGCCACAAGCTGGTTCCGCAACAACTCTTGTGGCAAGCCTATGTTGGCACCACCATTCAATTCCAAAGATTTTGGAGGGCTACCACAAAATCAGTGAGGTTTTTGTCCTCCTGCTGTCTGCGGATGAAAAATCTGTCTCCTGCATGGTGACATTTTCCCCAAACAGGCCTTCCATCCACACCGTAATTTCTTGTAGGCTAGCCCGTGAATTCTCCGGTAGTACCATTACTGCTTGATGGATTTCATCTTCTAGGACGCTAATGGCTAATGGCCAGCTCTGCAATCAGCTAGGTAGGGACCTGATATAGATTGGCGGCACTCTCCTGTCTCTCCTCCCACTCTGACAGTGGAATTTTAGACCCAATAATCTTGGGCGCTAAGGTCAAGGCTGCTCCTAGTGGTGCCATAGTTGTCCTTGCTCCTCCTTCCTCACCAGCCCTGAAAAGGGGCATATCCTGCCGACTACCACCTAGTGTGAGCAGGGTGCAGCGTGGTGCTCTGTCGGCAGAGAACACACACACCAAGGCCGAGGTAAATGAGCTTGGAGGGTAGGCACAGCGGTCCGGATCCACTTACAAACAGTAGCAGAGGATTGGTTCTTGAAATGATACCAACATCTTCTGCAGCGAGAGTAGGAATGCAGCCTTGACAGTCCTCAACCAAATGGGGGGCTTCCTGAGAGAACATAGCATAGTCCCTGCACTTTACCCACTCCTCTGGAACCTCTTCCTGTAGCTAAATACTGTCCCTGACAGACGGGGAACCTGGACATTACTACTGGACATTCAGTGCGCTTCCTCCCCAGGTATTAGGTGTGATGGGGTGAGGGAAGCCTAATGGGGAACTGATAAACTAGCCCCCCTTCAGGTCCACTATGCTTTTGAGGAACATTGCACAGCAATGGGGAGATTCCATAGCCGCAAAGTGGACCCGATGGGGAACTAGTATGTCAGTTCCCTATCAGGCTCCACCTATTCAACAGGCACTGCGCTGTGGAGGCTAGTTTCCTATTAGGCATGCCTCCCCTGTGGCTCAATAATTCCCAAATACGGGCATTGCCATATTTGGGTAACGGCATCTCCAGTATCCCTGGCCCATTTAATTGCGTTTAGCCAATTGCTGTATGGAGCAGGGCCTGAAGCGGAAACTGCCACAGTTACAATAGTTTGCCAGCACAGAGATGCCTCACATGCCTGTGCGCCAGCTCAGGTTGGTCTTATTTAATTACCACCAGTTTCTTAACCTGAAAACTAGTCCTTTAAGAATATGATAGAGCAATAGCTACAGGTGCTTAAAGTGTTGGTAGTGAGAACTACATGTGATATGTATATTGTAATAATTGGGATTTGTTTAGCTTAAAAAACTCCACTCCGCATTCCTCTCTGGGTGATCTTCAGTATGTACATTGCAAGAATTTTAACAAACCCTGTTGCAGATTCCTACCTTTTGTTATTCTGAAGAAATCCCTGTATGTTTGTCTGTGTCCATGTGTAAAGTGTATCTAATGGGAGAGGTTTCATAATTATCAAACAGTTGCTGCACTTGCACTTGGGAAAAAATGCCGGATCTGCATCCCAATTTCCTATTGAGAGTGGGACATGATTTCCTATTTGGAGTATCTCACCAAAATTTTTTTGTTGCAGGGGATCCTGGGAATCTGACTTGTACCTTAGTGTAGACTTCTGGGAAAATCTAGGTGCTAATCACAAAAACAAGAAATTTTGTTTCTGAGGGGCGTTCTGTACACATTCTGTGTACAGAACACCTCCAGGTAGCCATATTGCATTTTACAGAAAATGACAGAGCTGGAGATTGAAAAGGAAAGGTAATTTTTGACAATATTCGGTTACAATATGTCTTGAGTCACAATTGTATATACTATATTATTATTATTTTTAATTTTTTTTTGCTATTTTTTTACACAAAAGTTACCTTGCTTTATGCACTGATCCAAATCATTTGGTGGAGGGGGGATTATGGTGTGGGGCTGTTTTTCGGGGGTTGGCCTTGGCCCCTTAGTTCCAGTGAAGGAAACTCTTAACCACTTAAGCCCCGGAAGATTTTACCCCCTTCCTGACCAGGGCCTATTTTGCGATTCGGCACTGTGTGATTTTAACGGACAATTGCGCGGACATGCGACGCTGCACCCAAACGAATTTGACGTCTTTTTCCCCCCCATAAACAGAGCTTTCTTTTGGTGGTATTTGATCACCTGTGCGATTTTTTGATCATGCGCTATAAACAAAAAAAGGGCGTCAAGTTTGCAAAAATAACAATATTTTTCACATTTTTTTACATGAAATTCCCCCAAAAAAATGTAAAAATCTAAATTTTTTAACATTTTCGGCCAATTTGTTTTATGCTACATATGTTTGGTAAAAAAAATCGCAAAAAGCGTATTTTGATTGGTTTGCACAAAAGTTATCGCGTTTACTAACAAAGGGAAAGATTTTTGTCATTTTTGTTGTTTTTTTTTTAACGCGAAATGGCGGCGATCTGCGATTTTTTACTGCAACATTGCGGCGGACAGATCGGACCCTTGACTGACATTTTTGACACTTTTGGGGTTACCAGTGACATTTCTACAGTAATCAGTGCTATACATATGCACTGTTACTGTAAAATTACACTGGCAGTGAAGGGGTTAACTTTTTTTAGAGGGAGGGGTTATGTGTGTCCCTAGGGGCGTGATTCTAACTGTGATTGGCTGTGGCTTGAGGTGTATGAACAGTGATCAACGGTCCTACATAGTAGAACCGTATGATCACTATTCATACACAGGGGAGAATGACAGGCGGCTTGTTTACATTAGCCGCCTGCCTTTCTCCCTCTGCACCGACGATCGCCGAGTGACCGGCAGACATCGGGTCTGCCGGTCACATGCGCGGGGGGGGGGGTCCGTGACCACTCAGGAGCGGGAGCGCGCCTCCGGGGGCGCCCGCTCGCTCCCTAGACCCTCACAGGCTATTGACGTAGTACTACGTCGCTCTGCCTGTGAGGGGCTGACCGCTGCAGTAAATAATCGTGCGGCTGTCGGCAAGTGGTTAAGGCGTCAGCATACAAAGATATTTTGGACAATTTCATGCTCCCAACTTTGTGGGAACAGTTTGGCCATGGCCCCTTCCTGTTCCAATATGCGCCAGTGAACAAAGCATAGCTGCAAAGGGTGGGCCAACTCAATATTGAACCCTACAGAATAAGACTGGGATGCCAATAAAGTTCATGTACGTGTAAAGGCAGGAGTCCCAATACTTTAGACAATATAGTGTATTATTATCTCTGAAAGTTTATTCTACTAAATCATTTAATCATTTTTGCTGTGTATGACTAAAATAATGGCAACTGCATTTTTTTTTTCTACTACCCCTGGTCGTTGTGTTATATTGGGTATACACACATGATACATTTATCTACAGTATAAACCAGCAAAATGTCCATATGTATGCAATACATGTTAGTCATCTACTGGGAATTTTATATATCTGATAATAGATCCTGCTGTCCCCAGATCTGCTTCCACCAGAACACCAATTATCACATTAGTGGTGCAGCGGGACATAATTATTACTGATCTGTTGTGGATGTAGAGGGTTTATAAGACTGTGATAGCTGATGAGGATCCTAGTAAAAAGAGGAGGGAGTAACTGGCACTGTATTGTGAGTAAATGTGCAGCTCCTCAAGGTTTGGAATGCACACACTCTTATCCTGCATTTTCTGCTAATCCTTGGATGTAATGATTGCATCATTTTTCTTTTTTCAGACTTTTTTTTTCTTTATCTTTACCTGGTGAACTGGTGGTGACCTGCAGTGGCAATGCTCACATCTCCACTGTATCTATGGAGGAAGCTGTGGTTGTGGTCAGCCACGCTGGAATTTAACACGCCTTTCATTTTCATCTGCATTATATGAGGGCTGATGGGGTTTGTAGATTAGAGAGGAATGATAAGATTGCTTTTGCTTCCTGATCAGCTCAGTAAGTGACAAGGACATGGCATTGCAGTCAACGCCAACAGGGATTTCTGTACTTGCTGAAAGTGTTCTTGGCCAGAAAAAATAAATTTGAATCACATTTGGCAGCCCAGTTTGCTTGAAAACAAAATGAAAGTAGTTGCCCTTGCATGGGGTTTCAACTTCACAAAGCAAACAACTGAATAATGTTGAGCCAACTGTCTCCCTGGTCAGCAGACACCCCGTCTCACAGAACCCAGACTCTGCACTTCTCTTACTGCTTCCATGGTTCTGTGACTCAGAGTTCCATGCTGCACATGTCCACACTCTGACCTCCTAATAGGAGGCCACCTGATTCCTGTACTAGGGAATACCTGACTCCTAGCTGAGACCTCATGGCTGGAGCCCTGTCTCCAAAATGGGAGCCCTGAGCTATCCTCAGACCTTGCATATAATGACCCTACACACCCGTGTACTTACACAAACTTCAGGCATCCAGCAAAATCTGGACACAGGATTGAAGGTTTTCTTATATATATATATATATATATATTGTAATATTTGGGGGTGTTTAGCTTGAGTGCAGAGCCTACCAGTGAGCTTAGTCCACGCAGTTGTGCCGTTTAAGGGCTTGTTGGCCAACTTTTATTAAAGGAAAATATAAAGTAACACAAGTCCAATATCATAAGAGTTGCCCATGCAGGGGTTTCAGCTTTTCCACAGCGATAATGTGAATGAAAAATACAAAGCCACCTGGCTCTCTAGCAGCACCGCTGCTCAGGCTTTAAGCCTCAACCCTCTTGGCCATCTAACAGAGTTCCTGTACAAACACTGTACCTCAGTTAGCACACTTTCTCCAGGTCCTTGCTGTTCCAGCCTAAAGGCTAACCATGTACTCATACCGTGCAGACATGCACCCTTCTCCCTTGCACGCCAGGACTCCTCGGGAGGGTGGAGCCCAGAACCCTGGTCCTGTCTGTCTTAACAGGCCCAGATCCACCTGCACAATCAGTGTGCTGGTTGTTCCTAAGACCTGGTCCCAGGATTGGAGATTTCCTCCCACCCAGATGGCTTGGAAATCTCCAGACTCCAGGTCCCCAACTGGACTTTATCCACCATAGGGGAAACTGCAAACCCAGTCTTTTCCCAGTAAAACAGTCCTCCTGGAGCCTCTCAACCTGCCTGGTTGATAATCCTGTGAGAAATACCTGCTCACCACTAGTTGCACTGCCACAATATACATATATAAAATTTATTTTATTTTCAGCATACATTTTTTAAATATTTATTCATATATATCAAATGTACACTCAACCCATATCCCCTTTAATCCCCCCCCCCCCCTGCTTACATCCCTCTTCTTCCTTTACTTCTTCCCGACTCTCCACCTATCGGCCTACTCCCTTTACCTATTCTGCTTATCTTCGCATATCTATGGAATAAGCACTCCCGCGGGTCATCAGTTGTGTCCGTACCTGTAATCTCCTTTATCCTAATAATTCTTTATATATTGTTGTGCCCTCTGCCAATATTCCCTAATTTTTGGACATTCCCACCATATGTGGGTTATTGTGCCTCTCAAATACAACCCCTCCAACACAATAGGGATTTCTCTGGTTGGCATTTCTGTGCTTTTACAGGTGTTATATACCATCTTGCTAAACATTCATAGTTCATTTCATTTGTGTTTATATCTGTTGCAAAACCATGCCTTTGGCCACATCACCCTGAATGTGCCAGATTACCACTGTAAACAACCACAGCAGGTCACATGACAATTGTACACCATGGAAGGCTTCCTTTTAAGCCATACATTGTGTACAATTGTGTTGCTGTGATTGGTCAAAGAAAATCTGTGGTTAGTTCTCCAAGATGTTTGGAACAACCCAACCTTCCGAGTTCAGTCGAAACCTGTGTGCGTGTGTACCTAGAAGAATTAATGCTGCTTTGAAAGCAAAGGGTGATCACACCAAATATTGATTTGATTTGAATTTCTCTTCTGTTCATTGACTTTTTTCTGTCCTTAGGACAGAGAGCTAAACCTTCCTGCTCCATAAACTTCAGATACCATGTTTCTTTGATCTTAAATTTATTAGAACAAGCCAGGTGAAACTACAAATTGATAAATGAAACATCAATCAGTACAAAATTGCCTATTATAAAGAAACAACGCTCTATAATGCAGAATGGGGTAACAAGAACTCACTTTTTAAGCTCGCTCAGGGGTGAGGGCAATGGATTGAAGAAACATGACTTGCTGCCTTGCTGTAGATTCTTAAAATGGTTGCTGACTCACTTCCTCTAGAGAATTCTCCCAGAATGCACTTGTTTCTAACAACTCTATTAACACATTCTGACAGATTACAATATGTAACTGCTACAGAACAGCTAAAGCTATACCAGAAAAGGAACAGTAGGTGGCACCTACACGCTGCATCTAACTAGCCTGGTGTAAATCAAGAAAACCCAACATGGTATTTTAAGCAACATAAACACAAGTATACTGAATAGAAGTCCAGTGGGCAGAACAGATTTTCCATTGTCTTCATTGATAAAAAATAACCTATCAACACTATTTCTGAAAGAATTTTTCCTTAACAGCATTTTTTCACTCCTGCCTAAAACTATAGAGTATATATACAGTATTTATATCATTTTTTAGTGGAAGGCCACCATTCTACTTTAAAATAGAGTGTTATGGCACAATTCTATATATTATGTCGATATTTTCCCTTTTTCCCTCCAGGTGTTCACGCTACTATTCAGTGCAATATGACTAGTTTGCATGCAGTAGTCGGTGCCATCATTTTATTCCAGCTTATACCCGTTATATATGCCCTGGATGGAAGGTGCAGACTGGATATTACAGAGCTGGAAGGTTTATCACAGCCCGGGGATATCATGATTGGAGCTGTGTTACCTCTTCACTTAGATAAGGTCTACCACCATATCTCCTTCACCGAGAAACCCAACAGAGCCACGTGTACAATGTAATTTCCTGTTCTTGTGCGTGAAATATGAAGTACAATAAACATGAGAAGTAGTTCTGTATACAATAATATCATATCAATATCATATCATATTTAATTAAAAATAGTTGGGGCTCTTTCACACTTCTCCATTGCAAAAATGCGTCAAAAACCTATATGCATGATTGCCACATTTTAGCTGTGATGGCATAAATTTAATGTAACGCATATTGCATTTTTGATGCATTTTGATGCATTTCTATTCATTTCAATAGAGAGGTGTTTTTTGGTGTAGTTTTTTTTTACTGCACCAAACATGCACCAAAATTGCAGCAAGCGGGACTTTTAAAAATGCAACTGAAGCGCAATAGACTGGTGTGAAGAGGTCCATAGAATTTAAAGGGATGCATTTTTCATGCATAGTTTTTCTGCTTTTTTAACCACTTCAGCCCCGGAAGATTTACCCCCTTTAAGGACCAGGCCATTTTTTACGACACAGCACTGCGTTGATTTAACTGAGAATTGAGCAGACGATGCTGTAGCTTGAGCTTTCTTTCTTTTCTTTTTCTGTCCCAGTGACACTAGGGAAAGAAATGGAGGAGCAGTCTGATTTTGCTGCACACTGTAAGCTTCTTATAATGTACACTAAAAGATAGAAAAAGTCCAAATTGAGCTACTTAATTTCTTGACTGGAGGACATCCAGTAGCATCTAGTTCTTTCCTCCACGGCCTGACTGTCCCTTGCCCACCTTTTAAATTGATCACATTTCAGTTCCTTAACCACTTAAGCCCCGGAGGATTTTCCTGCTTAAAGACCAGGGCCTATTTCGCGATTCGGCACTGCGTGAATTTAACGGACAATTGCGCTGTCGTGCGACGCTGTACCCAAATAAAATTGAGGTCCTTTTTTTCCCACAAACAGAGCTTTATTTTGGTGGTATTTGATCACCTGTGCTATTTTTATTTTTTGCGCTATAAACAAAAAGAGAGCGTCAATTTTGAAAAAATAACAATATTTTTCACATTTTTTTATATGAAATTCCCCCCCCCAAAAAAAAGTAAAAATCAAAATGTTTTAACATTTTAGGCCAATTTGTTTTCTGCTACATATTTTTGGTAAAAAAAATTGCAAAAAGCGTATTTTGATTGGTTTGCACAAACGTTATTGGGTTTACTAACTAAGGGAAAGATTTATGTCATTTTTATTGTTTTTTTTTCTTAACTAGTAATGGCGGTGATCTGCGATTTTTTTTTTTTGCGGGACTGCGACAGATCGGACCCCAGACTAACATTTTTGACACTTTTGGGGGTACCAGTGACATTACTACAGTAATCAGTGCTATACATATGCACTGTTACTGTAAAAATTACACTGGCAGGGGAGGGGTTAACTTTATTAGAGATCAAGGGGTTTCCTAGGGAGGTGATTCTAACTGTAGAGGAGTGTGGCTTGTGATGTAACCACAGAGACATATGATCCTACATAGCAGGATCGTATGATCTCTGCAGTTACACCAGGGAGAATGACAGGCGGCTCTGTTTACATCAGCCGCCTGCCTTTCTCCCTCTCCAGCGGGAGATTGCGAGTGGCCGGCGGACATCGGAGCCGCTGGTCACTCGCTCAGGGAAGTCAGGGAACGAGCGGGGGTGGGAGCGCGCCTCCGGCGGGGTGCGCTCGCCCCCTGCAGGCTCCTGTGCGAGCGACGTAGTACTACGTCGCTTTGCCCAGGAGGGGCTGAATGCCGCAGTAAATATACTGTGGGCGGTCGACAAGTGGTTAAATCATGGAGGCTTAGCATCACATGTGGGTCTTACCTAAGTCACTCTGCATGCTAATGTGGCCTGCCAAGAAACACCCATTCCACCAGACTGACTTCTTCCATGAACATGAGAACATGACATAATAAAAGCTTTTGGAATTTGATTAGACCCAATAACATACAGTGGAGGCCCGTTTACTGTTCAGGGATCATGGGATTTTTTAAAAATTTGCTGTTGTAGCTACTAGTTTGTCCTACAACAATATTCTATCCTAAGCTGTAAGCAGCAACTTTCTTTAATGTGCCTTGGTGGGTACAGGAAGTTCTCCTGCCATGACTTTTTTTTTTTATCAAACATTTGAGCTAGAATTTATAATGAGAAAAGCTTCTCAGTATGAAGGGAATGTATAAAAAAAGAGGTTGGTATTCCCCAGTTTTTGTCAAAATTGTGTTCAGGCCACCGAAAATCAAAACGAAAAGTGAACAGTTGTTGTCCCTAGGAAAATACCACCATTAGCATAGTTATGGTTATACTTTTTAAATTCTTCTTAATCCTGTAGGTTTCATTTTGAAAGTTATCAGCATCTCCATGCTTTGATATTTGCAGTGGGGGAAATTAACAAGGATATCACCATTCTTCCCAATATCTCCATTGGTTTTCAAGCGTATGATTCTTGCACATTACTCCATCAGGACTTACAAGGAACTTTACAGATATTGACAGGATCTGGTGGGGTCATCCCAAATTACCGTTGTTTAAGTGATGTTCCGTTGAGTTCAGTCATTGGACATTCAATTTCCACACACTCAATTTCAATTGCTCATATTCTATGCCTCTACAGATACACCCAGGTAAGAAGTATCAAAATGTATATTTTCATGATGCTGGTCTCAGTTTTATATGCTCTAAGTTAAAACTCGAACTTTCATCATGGGAACTGTCCCAACAGATCAGCCACTTCTCCACCAGTGCCATTCTGAGTGACCGCACAGAATTCCCCTCATTCTTCAGAACTGTACCCAGTGATATCTATCAGTCACAAGGACTGGCTCAGCTTACTATACATTTTAATTGGACTTGGGTGGGACTGTTGGCTGTGGACAATGACTATGGTCAACAGGGAATACAGCTGGTTAAAAAAGAGCTTCTTAGGGCTGGAGCTTGTGTGGCCTTCTCTGAGACCATTCTTAGAAATCAGGCTGACCGCAATGCCCCATATATTGTAAATGTCATAAAAAAGTCAACAGCCAATGCCATTATAATCATCTCCAATGATATTGACCTTGTGCAAGTCCTGAATGAGATACTGAGGCAAAATTTTACAAGTAAAATATTTATAGCTAGTGAGGCTTGGTCCACGTCTACCCTTAGTCCTATGGCAAGATTTTCAAAGCTTCTGTTAGGAACTGTTGGCTTTGCCTTCTACAGTGGAACAATTCCTAAATTTCAAGCCTTTCTAAACAAGATACACCCTTCAATACCTTTAGAAGGCAAGTGGATGAAAATATTTTGGGAACAAACATTTGGCTGCAAATTTTCCTTTGGAATTAGCATCAACGGGTCTTCAGAGGTTGCTATTAAAGTATGTACTGGAGAAGAAAACCTAGAAAATGTTCAGAACAGCTTCAATGATGCTTCTAAATTGAGAGTCACATATAATGTATACACAGCTGTGCATGCAGTGGGCAAAGCTTTGGAAGATCTGAACAACTGTAGACAAGGAACCGGCCCTCAAGAGAGATGTGCTGACATCTGGAATTTCAAACCTTGGCAGGTAACGTGACAGAGAAGAACACTATGGGGGGGGGGGTCGGGAATTTGCTAACGCTGGTGCAAACAGAATCTGATGCAACTGTGCATATAGTAATGCCTCGTACACACATACCGATCGTCGGCCGAACGATCGGCCGTCTTTTGTCCAGGGCTGTCGTGTCTGTTGAAAACTGCAAAAGACTGCACACAAATTTTGTCGGCCAACAACAGCCGACTGCAGAAGTGATGTCATGTGATGGTTAACTTTCCGTGTCTTTTTTCTTTTCTGAGCATGCCCAGTCTTGCTAATCGGCTGTCTGTCGGCCAAAATCTTTACTGACTGGCGAACAATCGGCCGTTCTGGTGTTGGCCAACAAAAATTTTAATGCCTGCACGACAGATTCTGTTTGGCCGAAAATGCGCTGTCGGCTGTCGGAAGCATCATACTAACAAGCCTACAATCGGCCGATCGGTCGTTGGCCGAATATTTACGGCCGACAATCGGTACGTGTGTACGGGGCTTAACCAATAAGCTTCTAGGTTTTAGCCCCCGTTCACATCAGCACGATTTGACAGGTTAAATTGCATGTCAGATTGCAGCCTTTGCCGGCAATGGTAGAATCCCAATCGGTGCAAGGCTTGCCGTGCCGCAAAGTCGGCAGCGCACTGATTGGAATGGTGCCAACGCCGGCAATACGCTGCGACTTGTAATCTGATTTGACCTGTCAAATCGCATGACAAATTGCTCCAATGTATCGCTCCAATGTGAGTGAGGGCTTATTGTCAAAGCTTAATTGAACAAGCTGAGGTTAGAAGCTGGTTACTGTGCACGGCTGCACCAAATTCTAAATACATCCGTTTTAGTAAATCTCTCCCCATATGTTAGTATACTATAATCAATGAGAAATCAATGCAAAATATATTACTTTAAATAATTGGTAAAAATAAACCTTTAAAAACAATTTCTTTACCTTGAATGTTTTTAAAGCTAGAATTCAGCTAAGTGTGTTTTTAATGTTGGATAGAATGTGTAAGAGTTAAGCCTTTTGTCAAGTTTGTATTGCTGTCTGCGCCTCCACTGGAGACAATCACATCCTCTAATTGTCCTGATTAACATTGTCACATAGACAGAAAGTAATGGAAAATCCAAAATTTTTGAGTTTCCTCCAGAGCTAGAGCTGAAAAAAAATTGCCTGATGGGGATACCTGTTTCTGTAACAACTCTCTAAAATTTAAATTTTGTTCACTTCAGGCACTTCCATTTTCTAGCCTACTACTAACAGTGCTACCAGTAAGCTCTTATATAATGCAATATATGATGTCACAAGATGGTGTGAGCTCAGCACAGAACCTGATATGGATTATTCCTTTTTCTCCCAGCTTTTTCACTATATAAGGAAGGTCCGGCTAAAGCTAAGTAATGGGAGGGAACTTTACTTTGATGAGAATGGAGACTCACCTGCAATCTATGACATTGTGAATTGGCAGATGACTCCAGAGGGCATTCTAAAACAGGTCAAGGTTGGTAGTTATGATACCCAAGCACCTTCTGGTGAAGTCTTCGTCATCAATTCAAGTACCTTGTGGTGGCCTGGCAGAGACCAGCAGGTGAGACCATTATTCAAGTGGTAGTAAATAAAGATAAATTAGACTTACATGTTAAACTGCACATTATTCCAAACATCCTTCAGTGAGGATAACACTCAGATGACTGAGCTCTGCCTGTGACTAATTTTGACTCCACACCTCAACTTTGTTCCTGCGCTATGTTTTGGCTTTAACATATGGTTTAAGAATCATCTGGTACTGATCTCAGCTTGACCCTTAAGCCTCGTACACACGTACCGATTGTCGGCCGTAAATATTCGGCCAACGTCCGATCGGCCGATTGTCGGCTTGTTAGTATGATGCTTCCGACAACCGACTGCGACTTTTCGGCTGAACAAAATCTGGTCTGCATGCTATAAAATTTTTGTTGGCCAACACCAGAACGGCCGATTGTTCATCAGTCAGTACAGATTTCGGCCGACAAAAGCCAGATGAGCAAGACTGGGCATGCTCAGAGAAGAAAAAACACACGGAAAGTTAACCATCACATGACATCACTTCTGAAGTTGGTTGTTGTTGGCCGACAAAATTCGTGTGCAGTCTTGAGCACTTTTCAACCAACACGACAGCACTGGACAAAAGACGGCCGACAATCGATACGTGTGTACGGGGCTTTAATTAGGAATTTGTTTGTCTCTTCTACAGAATTTGTCTGTATCATCTACTCCTAGCTTGTTTGACCATTCACTTAGCTTTTGACTTAAGCTGCACACACTAGTTTCTCATCTGATCCCTTTTAAGATATGATAATCATGGTTGAGGAGCACACACATAAAGAAAAGGGAATGCCGAAAGCGAAGGAAGTGAAGGGAAGTAGAGGCTATCACTTGTGACTATATCAATTTCTTAACTAAAGCCTATTAACATTTTGATTCTAAGGGCAATTAGTATGCAATTAGTATGCAATGGGGACACCCAAGCAGGCTTGTTCATGAGTCGCGGCTCTGTGTATTTATTCATTCTCTCCTCATTGGCTCACTGACTGTGCTGTGCTGTCTAAACCAATGGGGAGGGAGAGTCCCCCAGATAGCCTAGGCTCTCATGCACATTGCTGCAGGAAGATTGGGCTCAGGTAAGTACTGGAGGGGGGGAGGGGGCTTGGGGTCTTCTGAACAAGAGGAGGTTTATTACCTTAATGCATATAATGTATAAAGGTAAAAAATCTTGCGCCTTTGCAACCACTTTAATTTCACGGAACTGAACTTTTTACTGTTTCTAATTCATATGGCACCTGCTCATAGTGGTGTGGCTATACATGCACTAGCTGCTAATTTTCAGAATTAACAAAAATGAAAATAAAGTCTCTAGTCCGTCTTTTGGGTGAGCCCAACTCCAGCCATATTTTTTAAATTATGGATAGAGTAGTGAGGGGTTAGAACCTCTGTCTAGTTTTTATTGCTGGAGGGAGTCACCCCTCTATTAGTCCCAGTGTCCCATGTTGCTGAGATAGAAGGGAATGGGAAATCCAAAAGGTAAAATCAGTTTCAGAGTAAGCAATTTCAGTACAGAAAAATGGATTGTACAACTGTGCAAGGCTGAAGCTCAGAGTACATCTTTAAGACTTTCAGAAGTAGAGGAACCTCATTAAAGAAAGTAAATCTTGAAAGGACATTCTTTTACTTAGCTACGTGCTGGGCAGATTGAAAATATACAGCTAGTGATGAGTATATCATTATCTGCTCTACCCAATAAGCCTCAATGCAGAAGTAGTGTGTATGCCTTATAACTATTACCATTATTATTATTACTATGAATAGTATTACTAATATTATTTCTACCTTTAGGTGCCTTCTTCTGTGTGTAGTGTGAGCTGCCTTCCAGGTTACAGGAAGGTGATAACAGAAAGAGAACCTGCATGTTGTTTTCATTGTGTACCATGTCCACATGGTGAGGTCTCAAATCATACAGGCAAGTAATATTTTGTTTTTCTTCATCCCTTTTAATAATACAGCACCATGAAGCTGTGTATTAAGGCAACATTGTTTTTGTGGAGGTCGTTTTAAGCTCTTCTTTTCTAAAAATCCATAGATAGCAGCTGTGAAAACTCTGTAAAAATATTCATTACCTTCGAGGTTTGACTTGCAATGACTATGTATAGGATGTCTGTCCATATACCATGAAACCATCCCTCCTTTTCCATCTGGTAGGAATTTTTTGAGGAGGAACGAGGTTAGAGCTAGAAAGGGAATGAAATAGGTTGCTTAAAGTCAGCTAAGAAATGGCAATATAAAAAATTGGAAATATAATGAACTCAGTTTTAAAAAGAATGAGTTTAAGTAACATTTATAGTAATATTTTTCATTAGGTATTTAACAGTTTGCCATTGTTGATTCTTTGTAATAGAAATTTTAGAAAATTCAAGCTAAATATGATTACCAAGTATTTTGGACAGAATTCCCAAAAACATTGCAATAAGCAAAGCTCATGCCTTCCATTGATACGAAAAGAGATTCCTATGGCCTAGTTCCTATGTTTGATTGTCAAATAAAAAGGTTAAATTATTCAGAAATATCTGTTTAAGTTGTACTGTAACCATACTGTTGAATGAATTATGTATATCATGAGACCTTGGCTGTAAAAATTTGCCAGATATGGATGGAATGTGATATACCCCATAGTTTGCTTTGTTTAACAGATGTATTGAACCTAAACCAAATAACAGAAAATTTTCTATCAGATACTTACCGTAATTTTCCTTTCCTGATGGACTCCATGGCAGCCTACGTATGGGTTAACCCCACCTCAACTCCTCACCTATAGAACTATAGGACCCCACTCCCATAAATCTTTGCTCTGAGCCAGAGGCCGCATTCCGTAACTAGCCTACTCATGACACTGGGAAGGAACTCCTACTGCCATGGAGTCCAGGAAAGAAAAATTATGGTAAGTATTTGATAGGAAATTTTCCATTTTCCTGACAGACTCCATGGCAGCCTATGTATGGGAAATAACTAGCATACACACCTGGGTGGGAAATTGCAGAACAAAAGAAAAGGGTTTACTTGACATTGTCAACTGACAGGATATGTAATGAACAGAAGATAAAGATGCCATTTCTACACAATAATGAGCCATAAAAGTATTGATGGGGGACCACAAGCCTACCCTACGGTTACATTGGGAACCACATGGTGCAAAGCCACTCAGGCTGTAAACACACTTCTAGTCGAGTGAGCGGTCACCATCCCCAAAGAAGCCAAGCCCTCAACTCTGTGACCCTGTTCGATAACCCGGACAATCCATGTCACAACCGTTCTAGATGAGGCACCTTTCCCTTTGTCTTTTTCCCTTTTGTCTCCGAATGAACAGGCGTTTTGAAGCTTGAAGGAAGCTGTAGCTTGTAGATATAACTCCAAAATATCTGAGAGATTCCCAGAAACAAAAGAAGGTACTGCTGAGAGTCAAACTCAAGATTCCCTGTTTACTAGCCATAGGCTTTTATTAACTAAGCCACAGGGCGACCTCTCCCACATATACTGTAAAGGACGCAAGTTAGTACTCCAAAGGTTGGCAGAACAAGTTATTGGTTCCCATGAAAGACTAATGTATCCTTGGGAATTGAGTCAATTATAGGTAAAAGCACCTCTCGAACTGGAAGAAGGTTAAGAAAAGTTATCCATGACAGGTGAATCAATCTCTGAGGCTTTTTATGCCGACGTAAAAGCCAGGAGAAAGGTGAACATGACAAAGAGGCCTTTAATGGAGACAGCCCTAGAACACTCCACTCCAATTCCCAAGAAGGAGTTGAGAACAAGAGGGAGACTCCATTTTGAAAATCTTCATTTACTCCGAGGTCTGAGCCTAGTTTCTCCCTTGAAGAATTGTTGGACAGGAAAAGATGCCCAGACCTGGAAACACCTGTGAAGGCAGATTAAGCTGACTCTTGAACACTGGGGGGAGCTGATTGATAGAGCCAGATCTAAATCTGACTGGAGGAAGCCCAGAATATTTAGAACATCTAGATCAGTACATGATCCTTCACCAGCAGACATGTATTGCACAGACTTTGACCAGATTCTCCCATAAACCTTGTTTTGTGTTCACTCTCTTAGCATTTAAGAGAGAGGAGATGACTCCGAAGGAGCAGCCGAGGACCTCCAATCTCAAGAACCAGACCGTCAGACGTAACCATGCTGGACATGGATGTAGAAATGAACCCAGTGACAGAAGATCTGGCTTGATGAGAAGGGGCACTGGGTTCCCGTAGTTGAACAGTGCTAGCAAGGGGAACCATGGCCTAATTGACCAAAAAGGCATCACTGCTGCTACCTCCACAACTTCTGTACAGGGTTTTCGTAGAAACCCGAGGATGACCAGGACTTGAAGAAATGCACAGGGCCGGCTGCATTTCCAATGATTCATCTGAACTCTGCAAAGAAAGTCTGTTAGAATATTCTGGACTCTGAGGATATAGGCCTCTATGATGTAGGCTCGATTCTTCGGAGCCCAAGACATAATTGGCTTTGCTTTCTATAAAAGAAAACAGGCTGTGAGTCCCCCTTTGTCTTTTAACGTAGGAGACTGCTGTAGTGTTGACTAGCCTAAGAGCACTGAGGCTCCCTTTGTTATATGGTGAAATGTCTGTAGGGTCCAGAAGACTGCCCATAGTTTCAGAATGTTCAACACAATCTTGTGAAATGGACAGCCCCACCTGCCTAAGACAGGGCCAGGGGTATTCTGTTCCAGAACATCGGGATCCAGAGACAAAGCAAGGGTCCTCTTGATTATATCGAACTGAGCCCCGAGGCACACAAGAGACTGAGTGGGCTCCAGGTGTCTCTTTCCCAGGATAAGCCACCAACTGAATTTTGAGGAGCAGTTCCCCCTGTCTTGGGGCAATAGGAGAAGGACATCCAAGTAACTATGCATGCCTATGCTCCTTGCTTTGATAAAGACTTTAACAACCAATAAGATCCTGAAAATACACAGTTTGATGTTGAAAGCCCAAATGGTAGACAAGCAAGCTGGAGATGGTCTTGACCTACGGCGAACTGAAGGAACTTGTGGAAGTCTTCTACAATGGGCACATAAAAATAAGCATCTTTAGGTCTATTTGAAATGAGCCAGTCACCTGCTTGGAATCCCTATGAATCAGGGACAATGTTTCCATCTTGAACTACTCCTTTTGATGAAAATTGAAGCAGGTGCGCAAAGGTCTAAAATCAGCCTCCGCAAGTCGCTCCTTTTTATGACCATAAAGAGGGGTGAGTACATGTCCTGAAATCTCTTGCATTCTGGAACTGGCACAGCAGCACTTGCGACACCAGTGACTATACGTATTGCAAGAGTATATGCCTCTTTTTTACCTCAGAGTGAGGCAAAATTAGTGGAAATGAATCCGAGATGAGAGGAACTTCTGATGGACCATGCGTGTCCTGAAAAGACCTCTTTTCCAATATTTCAATAGTCTAAAGCTCAAACTCAGTAGCTTCTTGGATACCCGAGGTCAAGCTTTTAGCATACTTCTGAGGGGATAACTGGCCTATTCCCCAGCTCTTCCTAAAATCCAGGACCTGGTCTGTAAAAACCTGTGACCCTGGCATGCTCTGAACTTTGTCCTCTAGACCATGTCATCTTCCAGCCTAGCAGGCGCCGATCCTGAGGCAAGACGCAACCTGCCAACTGCGGCCTGGGTTATGGTGTTATCCAGCTTGCCAAAAGATGAAGCTCCCTCAAAGGGATCTTACACTAGGCCTGTTAGAGGCGGGATCGGCAAGCCCAGGTCCCAGCCATAACACTCACTTTGCTATAACTAAGGGGAGCATAACCCACGCCACTATGATGTTAATTAGAGCCTCACCATGGGAAACCAACACCAGCTCCAGCTCCTTAACTACTGAGTTTCATAAAATGCTCTTGAATACTGCGTCCACATTCTCCTTCCACGTTTCCATCACTTTAAACATGGCCACAAGAGCCCAGACTGACTTTCAAGCCATTCACTGCATCTTCCAAGGAAGAGTGACATGCTTGCTTGCCTCATCCAGGCCTCAACAAGTAGAAAGGCAGCCATTAGGCACTTTGCATCCTTATCTCTGAATGGATAGAGCTTGGCCATCTTGCTCAGAAGGGAAGTATATCTCGCAACCTTGCTCCACTCATCCAAACTTATTTACCTTATTTCTGTTAGGAATGGGAAAATTAGAATGCTCTCTCTCTCTCTCTAAAAGTGCTTAAAGAACCCCCTATTGCTTTGCAGAAGACTCTACAGTTTCTATTCATGTAAATGCCCCCTTCATTGTCTTGACCAAAGGCGTCACAAGGGCAAAGGGACTCATCTCGCTTTGCCTCAGTGTCTGAAGTTTTCATAGATGGATGGCTTGGTTAGGGTTGTTCCAGTTCTTCCTGGCCAACCCTAATGGGAGAACACGCAGTAACGGCTGTTGGACTTTGCGTGTGGCTTGTACCCCACTCTTTAAGGCATTCTTGCGCTACGTGCCTCACCAGAGATTTCATTCGCTGTAAATATCCATCCTTTTTTTCCAACCACCTGGGCATAACATGGCTCACACAGAGACTTGCCCTCTAGGACCTAAGTCCTGCATCCCCAGCAGGATCCTTCCTTGGGCTGACATGGCGGTGGATGTGGTGCCTGAAGGAGGATTCAGAGCTTCTTTTATGAAGACTGGACCTTGAGGGTGACCAATGACAACTAAATCTGGAAGAAGAATGTTGATGTAGTGACCTAATGAGGTCTTTATCCTCACATGCTGTATATTGTCAATCTAACCTACTGTAGCAGGACTAAGAAAAACCTAAAAAGAAAACAAAATAGGTTAGAAAGGAACCCAAAAGGAGTGCCCAGGCAAGCGAGGAAAGGAAGGGGTTAAACACACCCTCTCATCCCCACAATATAAGGGCTAGCCACAAGGGAGGGGGGGGAGGTCAGTGATACATCCAAAGTGTGGAACTGCACAGACAGCCAACCTGCACAAGGGCGTTATTGCAGAGCATATAGCTGTGATGATTGCACACAGACTTAAGAAAAACTGTTGCAAGCTGCCCACAGAGAAATCCCAATATTAACATTACTGACTGCTGATTGAATTTCTTCACTGTTATGATGCCACCGCCGGGCTGTAATCTGTGCAGGATTCACCAGGGATGCCAGGCCAGAAGAGAAAGCGCTCCTGCCGCCATAGACTGGAAGATACTAGAGCCGCATGGGCCCAGGGCATTTATTACCACCTGCTAAAAGCTTAGGCCTTAGGCCGTACTGTCGCTTTGCCTGCCAATGGCCAGGCTTTAAGCTCTTCATGGCACTGCATCCATTGCCCTTCTCCACCTCGCTAATAGCTGGGGACTGCTGGAGACCCACATGGCACCGCATCCATCGCCCTTCTCCATCCAGAAGACACTGCTGCATGGGCCCTGGGTGTTTATGGCCAACTGCTCATAGCTAGGCTTTTAGGCTGTACTGCCGATCTGCCTGCCAATGGCCAGGCTTAAGCTCGTCATGGCACTGCATTTATCGTTCTTCTCCACCCTGCTAATAGCTGGGGACTGCTGGAGACTCCACACGTCTTCCGGGGCACAACTTGCCGAACAACCAGGCCTCGATCGTGGACACTTAATCCAAGGTAAGACTTCAACCATTCTGGTTAATAGGAGCAGGAAAAAAAGGAATGCGGCCTCTGGCTCAGAGCAAAGATTTATGGGAGTGGGGTCCTATAGGTGAGGAGTGGAGGTGGGATTAACCCATACGTAGGCTGCCATGGAGTCTGTCAGGATTTTTTTTTAAAATAACTGATGAATACTGTGTTATCTTTCAGACTCACTTGACTGCTTCCGATGTCCATGGAACCAATGGCCAAACAAAGAAAATGCAAGATGTCTTCAAAAAACCATAGAGTATCTTTCTTACGAAGAACCACTAGGGTCAACCTTATCTTCTATCAGTGTTGCTTCTTCTTTGATCCCAGCTGCAATCTTAAAGCTTTTAATCAATCATAAGTCCACCCCAATAGTAAAAGCCAGCAATTACTCCTTAAGTTGCCTTCTTTTGGTTTGTTTATCCTTCTGCTTCCTTTGTCCTTTGGTTTTTATTGGTTATCCCCTACCACTGAAGTGTCTTCTGCGCCAGGCTACATTTGGGATTGTTTTTTCTCTTTGTATTTCTTGTGTGCTATCCAAAACGATAATGGTTGTTTTGGCTTTCTTGGCCACTAGGCCAGGCTGCACGCTTCAGAAATTCACCAGCCACCATTTTTCTTGCACAATCATTTGTGTAGTCCTCCTTATACAGTTTATGGTATGTGTAATCTGGTTGTCCCTTACACCTCCCTTTCCACAGTACAATATAACTACCTATCCTGGGGTCATAATAATGGAGTGCAATGAAGGATCAACCTTTGCTTTTTGGGTAATGTTGGCATATCTTGGCCTGTTAGCCTTCAGCAGTTTTATTGTTGCATTTCTATCTCGAAGTCTTCCCGACATCTTTAATGAGGCCTCCTACATCACGTTCAGCATGCTGACCTTCCTTAGTGTCTGGATCTCCTATATTCCAGCATCCCTCAGTGCTCAAGGCAAATACACTGTGGCCATGGAAATTTTTGCCATGTTAATTTCCAGTTGGGCTCTAGTCATCTTTATGTTCCTTCCTAAATGTTTCATCATGCTTTTCCAACCTTCCAATAACTCTAGAAACAATTTAAAGGTGAAGGGAATAAATCAAACACATATTGCAAAAAATTAAAAACTAGGAATGTAAATTACAAAAAATATTGTATATGGCTTGGCTGAAAAATAAATGTTTCTGTATATTAGTCCTGCCTTTTTCCCTATACTAGTCCTACCAGTCCCTATGTTGTTCTCTTTGCATCTCCTATGCACTTTCCACTGCACAGTTAGTTGCATTTTATTTATTTTTAATGTTTGACATTTTATTTTTCTTAATGGGACTTCAGTCATTTTGAGTATTTTTTTTTTTTTATTAATGTATAGTGGTCAGCACTAAAATTAAAAAAATAAAGTGACTCTTTCTCTTTTTCCATCCTTTACCTTTACAGATTTCAGGTCTTAATCTGGCAGTGAGCCTAGAGGCAGACTGCTTTTGCTGTGTTGTCTCTTTAGAACATCTCTCTCTAGGAATCCTTTGTTATGTGTTAAATATCCACTTTACGTCTGCCTGCAGTAATATTACTGCGGCAGAGTGGCTCGTTATCGTCTGACGACGTAGTACTACGTCGTCAGACACTCCCCTTTCCCGTCGGCGCACGCGCGCCGCCGGAGGCTCGCTCCCGCTGTATTCAGTCACAGCGGGAGTCGGGCCAGGGGAGGAGCAGCGGCGATCGCCGCCGCTCTTCCCCGATCGTCGGGGATCTAGTGTGGAGATCCGCCCGCTTGTGTAAACACAAGCGGGCGGATCTCCTAAGTGACAGGCAGGGTCAGATTGCAGGGTTCAGCATAGCTGAACCACCAAAAATGACAGAAATCTTTCCCTTAGTTAGTAAACGCAATAACTTTTGCGCAAACCAATCAAAATACGCTTATTGTGAATTTTTTTACCAAACATAGGTAGCAGAAAACAAATTGGCCAAAAATTTAAAAAAATTTTGATTTTTACATTTTTTTGGGGGGAATTTCATATAAAAAAATGTGAAAAATATTGTTGTTTTTTCAAAATTTACGCTCTTTTTTTGTTTATAGCGCAAAAAGTAAAAATCGCACAGGTGATCAAATACCACCAAAAGAAAGCTCTGTTTGTGGGAAAAAAAGGACATAAATTTCGTTTGGGTACGGCGTCGCACAACCGCGCAATTTTCAGTTAAATTTGCACAGCGCCGAATCGCAAAAAGTGGCCCAGACGTAAGACAGCAAAATCCTCCGGTGGTAAAGTGGATATAATATATATTTATTTATTCTGGATCAGAGGCTAAACAGGCATCCACGACACAGTTTATAAACTTAAGCTTAGTGCACACATGCCAAATGTCATGGGTACTGGAGTCAGTCCGATAGAAGCTGGCCATTCAGGCAGCTTCTGTCAAAGGGGCATGACCGAAAAAGGTCAGCCGATCGGCTCCAGATCAGCGCTCTCAGCCAATGGCTGACAGGAGTGTTCTGGCAGGGGGGACGTCCCCCTGTCAGAACACAATAGAACAGCGGGGGAGATTGCTGTACTAAGGTTGGATAGTTAGCACTGCGGCTCCTTCTGAGCAGTCAGTTTTTTTTTCCGTTCAGTCCTGCTGGGTTGAACGAAAATAACAAAACTACTAGTTTGTATGAGACTTTAAAGTGGAATTATACTCACCCTGGATCCAGCGATGCGACGTCATGGAGCCCCCTGACCTGCTGCTGACATCTTGGGGAGGCTGGCTTTAAGGTCTTAATCGCCGGCTGCTTTCATTGGCCAGGCAGGGATGACATTATTCCTGTGCATGGGCGGTCATCTTCAACATTGCCGAATTTGTACAGTGAGCTCAATGTATAAGGGCGAACAGGCAGGTAGGTAACTTTAATGCAGAAAATAAAAAGCGTGTCTCTTCTGCCTTAAAAAATCCTGTTCCCCCACTTTTATTTTGTGGCTTAAAGTTCCAATTTTAAAGTCTGCTTTACTGGCCAACAAACACAAAACAATAAAAGGTTTTCCTCTGGCCTGAATTCAAACAATAATGCAACAACTTCTTGTCAGCACAAAAACACAACAGGAGCATATAAGTGTGAAGAATCAAAGTAGAGCAGTGAAGGCTCGCCTTGGACAAAATGACGATAGACCCGTGAAAGGGTGGCCACATTCTGATGCAGTCTCCCATGTCTATGCATCACTGTAAATTTGAAATCTTGGGAAGTGAGAAACTACCTAGTGATCCTGTCGTTCCTTTCTTTTTTTTGTGCCATCCACATAAGGGGGGCATTATCTGAAACCAGCCTGAAGGGTTGGCCTGACAACTAGTACCAGAGGGTTTCTAGGGCCCACTTTATTGCAATTAAATAGTCTCAACAACTGAATAGTTTTTCTCAGCTTGGGTGAGCTTCTGGCCCCATACTAGCATCCTTCTGAAGCAGAAACTCTTTCTGAAAGTCTGAGGCTATGAATACTGGTTCCTGGAACAAAGCCTGCTTATATGGCAGAATGCTGCTTTTGCCTCAGGACTCCAGTTACAACTGTGGAGGCTTTTCCCTATTGTGAGGTCTGTCAAAAGTGTGGCTAAGCTGGCAAATATGAGGATAAACCAACCTGAATACCCCACAATGCTTAGAAAGAAGAATGCCTGCTTTTTCGGGAGAGACAGGGCCACTTTTGGGTGGCTTCCACCTTGCTCAGCTGAGGAGTGATCATGCCTCTGCCTAAAATGTACCCCAAATAGTGGGCCTCCTCTATATTAATCTTTTTTTTTTCTCAGAGTTTAACATGATTACCTCCCTCTGTAGGGCATCCAGGACTAACTGGACCTTTTTCAGATGACCCTCCCAGTCCCGACTAAAGATGGCAATATTTGCTAGATAAGCTTCTGATAATTCTTAATGGGGTTTCAATACTTTGTTCATGGCTATCTGAGTCCAGGGCCCTGTGCCACACAAATGGCATTCTGGCATCCTGCCACAACCCCTCTGGCATGACAAATGCTATTTTTTTCTATAGCCCCTATGGAGGGTGGGATCTACTAGTAGCCTTTTGTTAAATTGAGAGTGGTAATATACCAGGCTGGACCTAATATTGCAGTTATTCAGTTTCAGTTTAATTGTTTGGGTAATGGAATAGGCATTCAGTTTGTAGGCTTCACTTAAAGGCTAAGTTCACCTTTAGTAAAAGGTTACATATTACACCCGTATTTAGGGTGTAACATATATCATGTTACTATGCAGCACACCCTCCACCCCCAACTGTGACAGCCACAATTTCAAATTGCCATAGTTTTGTTGGGCTCTGCTCACACAGCCACACCATTAGTTCACTAGAATCTGTGAATGAGAATACTACAAGTCCCATCTGCCCCCATGGCAGACTTGTAATTTCAATGAACTTCAAGGTCGCTGATGAGCACCCACGAAGTTCATTTAGTCTTCCTACAGCTCTGAAATGGACAGTTCACACACAGGTATAGACACAGAGCTGTAGGAAGACTCTGGGCATCAGGTCTATAATTTTGCAACAGGCATCGTTACATTCATTCAAAATCTGATATCCTTAGAGCAGGCATGTCCAAAGTCCGGCCCGCGGGCCAATTGTGGCCCCCGGGCTGCTTTAATACGGCCCCACGGGTAATTTGGAAAAATACATTGGCATCATTCATTACTTTTTTTGCTGCCATCATTAATCATCATCGGTGGGTTCATATCAGTGCTGTATTTTGGCCTAGGCCAACAAGGCCCAGGCCTAGGGCGGCACTTTGCAGGGGGCAGCAAAAAATCCACCCCCCCCTCCAACTGAGACTCTATTAGCCATTGGTTGCTAGAGCCACCTCTCTCTCCCCCCTTTCTCTCAACCCCCCTCTCTCTCTCACTCACCCCCCCTCTCTCTCTCTCTTTCTCCCCCTCGCTCTCTCCCCTCCTCTCTCCCTCTCTCACTCACCTTCCTCTCTCTCACCCCCTCTCTCTTTCTTTATCATCCCCCTCTCTCTCTATCATCCCCCTCTCTCTTTCATACCGCTCTCTCACCCCCCCTCTCTCTCTCTCTCTCTCTCTCTCTCTCTCTCGCTCTCTCTTTCATCCCCTCTCTCTCTCTCTCGCCCTCTCTCTCATCCCCCTCTCTCTCGCTCTCTCTCTCATCCCCCCTCTCTCTCATCCCCCCTCTCTCCTTTTCTCACCCCCCCTCTCTCATCCCGCCCTCTCTCTCATCCCGCCCTCTCTCTCTCATCCCGCCCTCTCTCTCTCTCATCCCTCCCTCTCTCTCTCTCTCTCTCTCTCTCTCATCCCTCCCTCTCTCTCTCTCTCTCTCTCATCCCACCCTCTCTTTCATCCCCCCTCTCTCCCTCCCTCACCCACCCCCCTCTCTCTCTCCCTCCCTAACCCCCCCCCCTCTCTCTCTCACCCACCCCCTCAGGGGTTCATTGTGGGACTTGTAGTCATTCAATTTTGGAGGGAGTCACATCCGTTAAAAAAGGAGTGGGGAAAATTTACATGGGGGGGGCGCCCAATTTTAGTCTTGCCTAGGGCAGCACAAAATCCAAATACACCACTGGTTCATATAGCGCTTATATGTGGTTAACCCATGCTCCGGATTGAGATTGAGATGAATACATTGTAAAATCTCAGTTAACGTCAGTTGTCAATATATTTGAACACAACATGTATACTTGGTGTTATGTTCCTGTTCATATTTTTTTTAACTTAAAATTTGACAGACAACCTTTATTACCAATAATATGTAATGTACTTTACAATGTTCCTGACATATATTTCAGCTTCCTGGATTTTTTTCATCTGGCCTTCAGATATAAAAGGCAGAGTGATTTAACACCTGTTTAGATTTGTCATCCATGTGATGAAAAGAAAAGTATGCCGTTTGCAATAAACTTTGCATAAAATAGTTAGTTTGTATTTAAATTTAATGTCAGGTAAAATGGTCAGCCCTCACGCATGTTCACTTCATTAAATCTGGCCCTCTTTGAAAAAAGTTTGGACACCCCTGCCTTAGAGGGTTTCTGATATTCTTACTCTTGTGTCTGTGGGAATATAATGCTCAATCGTATTAGTTAAGCCCGACAAGTTTTGGAACATTTCTTGATTTCTCTGCAAGAATTCCCAGGACTTTTGAGAAGGGAAGAGGGCCTCTAATATCCTTACTTTTGTAATCTGGATGTTAAGATCTTCAAGGAACTTTACTGATCTATTGTCAGTGCTGCTCTTTATTTCCAGGGTTTAATATGAACTAACATGTTAGATTTGGTAGGGCTTTCTGTTTGTGACTTTGAAGTTAACATTTTCTTGTGAATGTGTGAAAACAACTCTCGTGCAAAAACCTTGGATGAGGTACATTATTTCTTAACCACTTGAAGACCAGGATGTTAAACCACCTTTCTATCTAGTCAATTTTTGAGTTTTCAGCTCTGTAATACTTTGACTGACTTGGTCATGTAATACTGCACCCAAATACATTTTATATAATTTTTTCGAGACAGATAGGGAGAAATATACTAAAACTGGGGCACTCAGAATCTGCTGCAGCTGAGCATGGTAGTTTATCAGCTTTTAACTTCAGCTTGTTCAATTAAGCTTCGACTATAAATTCTGGAAGCTTATTGGTTTCTCTGTAGAGCTGCACCATATTTTGCATGCTCCATATTTAGTGAATTCCCCCCCCCCCCCCAAATGAGCTTTCTTTTGGTTATATTTAATCACCACTGGTTTGTTTTAATTGTTACTATATGAAGGAAAAACAACTGATAATTTTGAAGAAAAAGTTTTCCTTGGTTTCTGTTATAAAACTGCTAATATAGAATATTTGTTCAGAAAGTTCAGCCAATTTCTGGTAAAAGAAAATAAAAACAATAAATTCATGTATATTTGTTAGTTTGTGTGAAACTTATAGAGTCTCTGTGCATGTCATGATGGTGCTATGAATTTTCTTTGTGGATGTTGGATGATTTTTTTATGGAATAAAGTGCTTTTCCTTGCATGTTGGAGTGTGGTCACCTTTTTCCCTTCTCAGGCCATACTCTGGGCTGCTGGGGGCAAACAATGGGATTGTATGTAAAAGAGGAAACAAAGAGGGCCCAGCCTCTGACTTATTAATTTACATACAAGCCCACTGCTTTCATCCAGAAACTCAGAGTGCCCAGCCTCTGACTTATTAATTTACATAGAAGCCCACTGCTTTCATCCAGAAACTCAGAGGGCATGGCCTCTGACTTATTAATTTACATACAAGCCCACTGCTTTCATCCAGGAACTCAGATGGCTCGGCCTCTGACTTATTAATTTACATACAAGCCCACTACTTTCATCCAGGAACTCAGATGGCTCGGCCTCTGACTTATTAATTTACATACAAGCCCACTGCTTTCATCCAGGAACTCAGACGGCTCGGCCTCTGACTTATTAATTTACATACAAGCCCACTGCTTTCATCCAGGAACTCAGACGGCTCGGCCTCTGACTTATTAATTTACATACAAGCCCACTGCTTTCATCCAGGAACTCAGACGGCTCGGCCTCTGACTTATTAATTTACATACAAGCCCACTGCTTTCATCCATCCATCTTGTGTGCATGTGCAAAGCTGAGCAAGGTGAGAAGGAACTGTTCTGGGCTGAGTGGGGGGCTGAGCAGAGAGTGCGTAGCCAGGGGGATAGGGGCATGCCACATCACCCTGTGTAGTTGAAACCGGAAACTCAGAGGGCCCGGGACTGGCCTGGGTTAAGGCCTGCCTGACCATCCCAAACCCTCTGAGTTTACTGAATTACCTATTCAGAATGATTTGACAAGCGCTTTTCCCCAGCAACACATTATAAAACCTAATGTGATAGGGAGGTCGCCACTGAGACCCCTGCGACCCCTCAATCTCTGACCATGCATAGTGTATAAGCAGTGGCAGTGTATTTTCGTCACAATAGGTGGTGCTCACCGCAGCGGCACAGTTATTTTAGAGGAATTCAGGAGGAACAAGGTTCCTCTATGGTTTTCTGGGCCATGGGGGAGCTATCCTATTGCTGCTTCGCATGAGACTCAAGTAGCCATCTTGGATCAGGCATAGCCTATTTAAGACACTGGTTTCTGGGCTTGGTGCGCATTTTGTGAGTGGACAGGGTAGGGACAGGTACCCCACCTGTTAGGGACAGTACTAGCCTATCGGAAAGGTTCCTGACAAGTAGAGAAAAAGTAGAGACTCTTCTTCATCTTCCCAATTGGGAGCTTGGCGGTCAGGCCGCATTCTTCCCCTCTCAACAGATGCCGTAATTCCAGGAGAATCTGCTCTTGTCACACGTTCAGATCTGTGAGTGTACCCAGCTGCATGGCCTTCCCACTGGGTTTGTTGTGAATGGTTACTGCATTACCGCCACCCATGCGGCACCCCACCTACAAGCATTCTATGCATGAAGGTAAAAAACCTTCTGTGTGCAGCAGCCCCCCCCCCCATTACTCACCCGAGCCCCCTCTCGATCCAGTGATATCCACGAGAGCCTTGCCTCTTTGGGGACTGGCACTCATGATTGACTTGTGGCAGCAATGGGAACCATTGGCATTGAGCTGATCAGGAGACAGAGGGGGAGAGGCTGTGCCACAGCTCCGTGTGTGAAAGGACACACAGAGCCGCCTCTTGGGAGTGGGCCTGCTCGGGTGCCCCCACAGCAGGGGACACCAAGCAGAAGGGAGGAGCCAGGAGCACTGGCGTGGGGCCCGAGAAGAGGAGGATCTGGGCTGCTCTGTGCAAAACCAACTGCACAGAGGAGGTAAGTTTAACATGATTGTTATTTAAAAAAAAAAAACAAGGCTTTAATATCACTTCAAAGCAAAAGTAAACCCATTGATTTATTGGTTTAAAAAAACAGTTAACATTCCTGGCATGCCGGAATTGCTAGCTGTCACACTAGTTGTGCTCTCAACCAAACTGCTATCCAATGGCTGGTGTCATAACAGATCACATGTGTACCATCATGGCAGTTACAGATTATACAGAGGCCAAGATGGCAGCTTCCTTGACTGAAAACTTTAGTAGGGTTTACGTCTACTTAAAATATGAAATGCAGACAGAAAAGCTTTCACTGAAATATATTCCTCAATAGCCACAAAGTATATAAATCCATCCAAATACCTTTGCAAAATCAGATATAAACTTGTAAATGTAGCAGTGATATAATCACGGTGCTGTACACAGCCTGTGCAGAGGGGAGAGCTGGCCCTGCACAGGGGACTGAGAGGCCCTGCAGGCTCCACCCACTACAGTCTGCATGCAGAAAACTACACGAGGGTGGCAGAGACAAGACCAGTCACCCTGTACAAGGAATGAGAGCAGTAGTGACCGGTCTTTATTACAAGAAGGTAAAGTCTTACACTGGTTTCTTGCACTCATCTGGAAGAAAAAACAAAGCACACCAAGATGCAAGAAAGAATTCACATGATCAATGGTTTTAGACAATATTTGCTTATATGGTAGTTTCAGGAATGAAAGCAGGAAAAGGAAGCCGTTATTTACTGTATAACAGGGAAATGGAAGAACATGTTGCAATTTATTTAACTTCAAATTTGTATTTGCACAAAGTAATATAACATGGTACAAACGAGAAACACATGCCAAGGTAGTAGATTTACAATGTCAATATGATGCTAAAAGTGCTATTTAATAGTAAAACAAAACATGGTGAACTATGCAAACTTGGTAGGTAGATAAATTCCACTCTCCTGGCAAATTGAAATATAGGGTTCCTTTTCGGGGAATGGAATGGACCCCCAATGGGATCAAACTGTGACCATCCCCTACCCTATATCAAGGACACCCCGGGGGGAAGCCGGGAGCAGTGTCCCTGCTTGCATACCGGAGATTGTATCTGAAATATACAAAACCAGAAACTTATCTATTGGTAAGTAGTTAGATGCACATTGTCCATCTCTGGGCTTCCTAGTACTCAATAAGTCTCAAACTTGGTTTAAGTTTTTAGATGTGTTTGAATTTTTAGATGTGTCCCTGGAAAGGCTTTCCATGAGTCCCATTTCCTATGGTATTCTACCATTTTATGGTCCTTGTAAGCTATTAGTTTCTCATAATGGGCCTGTGTGTTAACTCTGCCAATATCGAGTCTATCGTGGGGACGGATAAAGATTTCCAGAGTTGCGCAATAGCTATGCGGGCAGCCGCTAGTAGGTGAATTACCTCCATCCTTACTCGTGGAGGGTATTCCTCCACTAACATGTTGCAATTTAAAACACATTTTAGATTGTAAGCTCTAACGAGGAGGGCCATCTGATTCCTCCTGTATTAAATTGTATTGTAACTGTGCTGTCTGCCCTCTATGTTGTAAAGGGCTGCACAAACAGTTGGCGCTATATAAATCCTGTATAATAATAATAATAATAATAATGTACGTATAACAATGACATTTTTATAAAATCATCTGTGCTCTATTCTTTCAACAGAACTACTAGCAGCTGGTTTGTTAAATGCCATTGTGGGTTAATTATTTAGAATCACAAGGGCACAGAGATCAGTTTTATCACCTTGTAAATGCTCATCCCCAGGTCTATGAGGTCCCCTGTGAGAGTTCTTCAACTAACTAGACAGAGTTAAAATCCCCGATGTGTGTGAAACATTAATATTCTGCACTTCGATGAGGTTATAAAAACCCCTCTCTGTAACACTTTTCAACATGACAAATAAAAGGGTAGCAGCAATAAGTAAGTAGAAGACTCACCAACATTGAATGTTCTCCACATTTGAACATTAAAGGATACCTAAGCCAAGGAAAAAAAATTTAATATATTGCAGGTTACCAATTCTTAGATGTGCATTCGTTTTCCTTTTTTAGCCTAAGCACGTATTCAGCTAGTACAAAAAATAAAAATGGTTGATCCTGCTAGAAGTCCAGTGTCCTTGTGACCTTATGTGCACTGAACTGAAATCTCAGATAATGATAAAATATCTACTTTCCCAGCTATCTTCTGTGAACTTTAAAACCCTTCCTCAATATGTACTGGAGACAAGGAAAATAGAGAGGGGGTTGTAATCCAAAACTGGGAAGGAGCAGATTAGGGAGAAAATGCTGCTCCTCCATATATACAGTGTAGTGTGTAAGTACTATACAATTGGCTAAGATTAGCGACTTTTTAGGCACTTACACAAAATAGTGTAAAAGTACACATCTATTATTACAGTTTATATGATATTTTTAATGTAATTGTATTAATAAATTTGTACTATTACAGTATTCTGCTTGTAAGTACCTAAAAAATCCCACATCCTAGCCAATAGTTTACTATTTCATAAAAGGGATGTGGCACCCAGCAGGATCAGACTTGTACAATAATGATGTGTAAGTATTATCACTCTTGAACAAGAAGTGAGTTACTGACAGGATACACTAGGTGTAAATAAATGAATAAAAAAAATCATTAAAAAAGGAAACGAATGCAGCCACAATATTACACCAACTAGTCCTTTGTGAACTTAGCTCAGTTATAAATAGGCCGCTATTTCTAATTTTTAAAGACACCTTACTGACTGGAATGATACCAACTGATAGGTGTAGAGCAAATGTGGTACAGATTTACAAAAAATAAGATCAATATGTAATCAAGGAAACTATAAGAAAGTAAGTCTAACATCAATAGTATGTAAGATATTTGAGGAAATGGTAAGCGACTAAATATAGAAATTTTTTGGGATAAAGGTATCAAAATTGACAACCAACAGGGATTTATGAAAGACCTTTCTTGTCAGACCAATCTGTTATCATTTAATAAAAAATTGGATGGTGACAGTAAAGTCTAGTTTTTCTAGATTTTGCTAAGGCATTTGATACTGCGCTTGTATGGAATTGATTAATCTATAAATTAGGCCTTTGGAGTTGATGAAATTATATGTACATGGATAGGAAACTAGTAACATGAACTAGTACAGAGAGTAGTGATAAATGACCCTGAGCTAAATGGCTCGAAGTTGTGAGTGATATGCTCCTCAGGGTTTTATCTTGGGGCCAATGCTGTCCAATATGTTTAATGCAATATGGCAACCTGGAAGCGGTCTGTGTATCAACAGTGAAGGGAATGCCCCCATAAATATAATTTCCTGCTTGGGTGATTGGCTTGCTGATTTTCACAGCAGTCTACAAGATACAAGTCAGATTTTAAAACTCTGCTTCAATAGGAATTTCATTTTTGGTGAGATAATCCTTAAGTCCGGTCTATTAAAGGGATGCACTGTGACTGATATATCTAGCAATCAGGAGTACTGTTGCTGGCTGCACTAATATGGTAACACTGTGACTGGTGTGGTGGCATTCAGGAACACTCATTTCATTTTCTGGTAAAATAATCCCTAAATCTTGTCTACTAAAGGGATGTAGACATACAGCAGTTTTTCTAATTAGTAAACACTCAAGGGCTAAGGAAAGGGCTAAGGAAAAGGCTGAAACAGGTCAAATCTTATACAGTTAAATACAGGTTAAATTATCTACAGGCATTGATGTAGATATATATTAGATATAGGCATGGGTAGATCCATATCTTTATATATACAGACACACAGAAACATGAGAAGAATACATAGAAAAAAATGGATCAGATGCACCTAAGAGAAAAATAGAGACCTTCTCCGGAGAGGGCTTTCAAATGAGATGGTAAGAAATAGGCATCCACTAAAGAGCATTCCAAGGCACTATATATGAAGGCCCAGCGGGGGGGCCTAATAGGGGTATCCAGGGGGTAGTCTGAGGCTGATGTCCACAGCAGCATAGGAAGTGATTAGAGGTTATGGGGGTGATGTAAAGGCGGCTAAAGTTTATTAACCTCCCTGGCGGTATCATTCTTTTGGATTTTAGGTGCTGAAAGCGGTACCGTTATTTTGCATGCAATTCTCTTGTGAATCAGCAGCCCAAACCTACTGTATACATTTATTATATATATTATATACATATATATATATATATATATATATATATATATGTATACATATATTATATATATATATATATATATATATATATATATATATATATATATATATATACATATACATATACATATACGTATATATATATATATATATAGTTGGTTTGGGCTGCTCATTCACAAGAATTATGTATATATATATATATACAGTATATATATATACACATATATATATATATATATATATATATATATATATATATACATATATATATATGTGTGTATATATATATATATATATATATATATATATATATATATACTGTATATATATACATAAAAAGTACAGTAAAACTGCAGGAAAGGGCACTGGGGGGCAATGTAATGTGATTTTATTTTATTTTGAATGGTATCAGTGTGTTTGGTGTGTTTTACATTTGAATTTGCCGCCGGTTCCACCCCCCGGCGGACGTCACATCGCCGGAGACGGAAGCCGGGGCTCGCAGACGATCGGGAGGAAGCTCCGCCGCCGCATACCGCCCGTGTTCTTCGCTGGATCCCGGAGAAAAGGTAAGTAAAACCTCTACCAGGATCCAGCGATCTTCCTAGCGGTACCCCGAGTGTGGCTCGGGGTTACCGCTTTTGGCTCTAAAATCTAACCCCGAGTCACACTCGGGAATACCGCTAGGAAGGTTAAGAGGTGGCAGGGAGGTGAAGTCATCCTTCGCAGTGACTATGTTGGTTCGGGTGCGGAGTATCAGGACTATTGAAGTATTATGTGTTTTTAACATACTGTACACACACGTCACTTATATTGTTATCTTTTTTGCAACCCTTTTTAAAGTAGGCCAATTGTAAAAAAATAAGAAAAGTTGGAAGATCTCACCATGCTTGCTAGCAGCTGTACTTGAGGCAGAATTATTGATTGGCTTCCTCTTGTTAGACTACTTTGCTCTTCCACTTAGCTATTGTGCTTTTCCACTTCACCGTTGCTTCCCCCCCCCCCCCCCCCAAAAAAAAACCAACTTAAACATTTTCAAATTTTGTCAGCCTATAGATTTAAGCTTTGTAATCTGTGGAGCCTAATATTTATTTGTCATACCATTGCATCACCAGATGCATGGACTGTTGACACAGGACAGGATAGAATTATTAAATTCTTGATTTAAAAGACAAAATTCTGACCCTACTGTACCATGTGTAGGGAATAGCAAAATTGAGATTGATCCTATTTCCCTCAGATTGATTGGTTTTCATTCTTCTACTTTGGTGATCCAATTTCTCTGAGAATGATTGGTTTTATTTTGTCCACTTTGGTGATCCCATTTCCCTGAAATTGATTGTTTTTCTTTCATCTACTTTGGTGATCCTATTTCCCTGAAATGTATTGGTTTTTCTTCATCTACTTTGGTGATCCCATTTCCCTGATATTGATTGGTTTTCATTCATCTACTTTAGTGATCTCATTTCCCAGTAGCCTGGATACACACTATCTAACTTTTGTGGTTAGATTTCCTTCAGATTTACCTTTTCTATGTAGTGCAAGGGCCTGCCAGATTGCATACAAATTGAAAGTGTTTAGGTTTGACCACATATTATATGGTTTTGGCAAGTCTAAAGGAAAAAGTCTTCAGAAAATCTTATAGTGTGTATGGCCCATAAGTTTACAGCTCTTAGTTGTCAGTAGTAGAAATCACCATGCCTTTTTGTTGCTATAGCCTTATGCCCCGTACACACGTGCAGATTGTCGGCCGAAAAGATTCGGCCGCCGAACGATCGGCCGATTTTCGGCTTGTTAGTATGATGCTTCCGACAGCCGACAGCGCACTTTCGGCTGAACAGAATCTGTCGTGCAAGCATTAAAATTTTTGTTGGCCAACACCAGAATGGCCGATTGTTCGCCAGTCAGTACAGAATTCGGCCGACAGACAGCAGATTTGCAAGACTGGGCATGCTCAGAAAAGAAAAAAGACAAGGAAAGTGAACCATCACATGACATCCCTTCTGCAGTCGGCTGCTGTTGGCCGACAAAATTTGTGTGCAGTCTTTTGCAGTTTTCAACAGACACGACAGCCCTGGACAAAAGACGGCCGATCGTTCTGCCGACAATCTGCATGTGTGTACGAGGCATTACCTGCAAAAGATTCCATGTGCTGTGCATTAAGAGTTACCTGTCTGCATGTCACTATATAAATAGACAGTTAAACTGGCCATACACTGATTGAAATGTGGCTGGTCCAGCAGGGACTCGCCAAATTTAATTCAGTTTGTGACCAATCAGCACCCCCCTATGTCCGAATACAATGTTCACTCTCTAGTGAAGATAAAGGTACATGTTAGCTTCTTTTTGTTTTTTGTCAGCTCTCAGGCTACATGAAAAAATAATAAAAAAACAACCATGTATGTTGTTGTGGACTTTCCACTTTGTCAGTAAAAGTTATTTGTAAACCCGGCCATTTTTTAAGTTTGGAAGGCTATAGATGTTAACTTTGTGGTAGACAACCAGTCTGGCTCAAACATTCATTCTTCAATCCAAGCTTCCTAGATTAATATCTTCCTCTATTTGTTATTTGGTCATACAGCTATGAACCTCTTGTCTCCATGCTCAGTGTACTGATTTGCAGTTGTATGATTTACTGTTTGACAAGATGGTCACTATATACTAAAATACTTTACCTTTTACTTTACTTTCCCTTTATACCTGTAGAAAAGGTTTAGATATGTGAAAATACAATTGAAGTCATGAGTCTAATTTATTCACAGATGTTGTCAAACAGCATAAAGCAAGATGGACATTTTATATGCGGCTATCTGGAAACTGACTATATTCCACCTCATTCTGGCATTGTACTTCCATGACAACAGATGCAAACTGGATATCTCAGAGATGAAGGGGACAACAAAGATGGGAGACATAATGGTTGGCTTCATTATACCATTGTATCTGGACAAGGTCTATGAACAAGTCTCCTTTACAGAGAGGCCACCAAAAACCACCTGTGCTCTGTAGGTGCAGTATTAACACATACTAAACCTGAATTTCTTGAGTATAGTTTGTAAAGTCAAAGAAAAGGGGCATATAGGGGTCTTCTAGAGGGCACTTGCTCTACCACAGACATAATGGGAGAGATTTACTAAAACAGGAGAGTGCAAAATCTGGTGCAGTTCTGCTTGGAAACAAATGAGCTTCCAGGTTTTATTGTCCCAGCAATGGAACGTAGGATGGTCATATGTCTCATTGTCTATTGTTTTGGTGAGCTATATGTTCTTCTATGGCTAGCACAAGTGTGGCCACTGATTTTTTTATGGTTTCCGAATGGAGATAACAAAGATAAACATTTCCAGCACAATCACTGCACATGTCTAAACTCATCTTTTACCTGTCCAGAGCTATATGCAGCTAAAGGTTATAGATAACCATAGGATTTCTACCCCTTATTTAGAGAAAAATAAACTAACTGCAACAAGCACATTGACTTCAAGGTGCCAGCAGGATTGCTCTTAGAGGACATATCTGTTGTCATTGGTGCCTGTGTCAGTACCTTGGCATGTGTTTAAGTTCAAGTTCCTCTGCAATAGGGAAATGGTCTGGTGCTATCTGTAGACCACCTCAGTGGTCTCAAGTTCAAGTTCCTCTTGCAGGCTTTCATGGAAGCAATCAGTACACTATAATCATAGCAACTGCTTTAGGCCCCTTTCACGCAGATGGACCAATCCAGGTCAGTTTTTCAGGCAGGCCTGATCTGACCATCCAATGCTCTCTATGGAGTGGTGGATGTCAATGGATATGTGTCCATTGACTCCGGCTGACATCCAATTTGATCCTGTCCACTAAAAAAAGAATGGTGGATCAGATGACAATCTGATGGAAACAGGGAGGCAGTCTGTTTCCATCCGACAGCCTATAGAGGAAAGCGGGTTGTGTCTGTGTGTGCTCTGCATCAGTAAACGGACACAGACCTGTCATCTGCCTACTCCGTGAGGATCGGCGAAGAGATCGGACTCCACCAGTTTGAAAGGGACCTTAGATTCACACAGGTTTTAGAAATAGAGTTGATGGATAGTGGAGACTAGAGAGCATTGGGCCCATTAACCATTCCCCCCCCCCTCACCCCTGTATACTCAATATGGACCAGACCAGTTTCTTTATTTCTGCTATGGGCCCCTTTTTTAGGCAACAACCTTGTCATTACTTTAGATAAAAATATTATATGTTTTACTTTGTTAAGGACAAACAAGCTTTTCCTTTCATGATTTCTTGCAAAAAAAAAAAAAAATTAATGCAATCCTTAGACAAAAAAAAGTAACAAAAATAACAAAAAAATACTTTTGTTTCTTTGTTGACCAGTGTTTGTTTAAAAAAAAAAAAAAAAAAAAAAAAACGTTACTGTAGAATAAAAGTAGGCATTTATTCTATAATTTGTGCTTTTCAAAATTGCACTAAAATTACGATTCTGGTACAAAGCTTTGCAAAGTCATTTACAAATGAAGTAAACTTTTTTTTTCCAACTTAGCACTTTTTAAATGTGACAAAAAATGAACAAACAAAACAAATAAGAATGAAAAATAATTTTATATATTAATGATTAATAAAATAGAATTAAAAATAAGAAAAATAATAGTTGAAGGGAGAACGTAAAGAAGGAGCTATTTAGGGCTGATTAGGGTAAAGTAAGGGTTAATAAGGGGGTCAACAGAGGCACATATATAAAAATATACTTTCTTTTTTAGCTTGTTAGGTGCTTTTAGGCCCTATGCACACTGGGGCTCTTCTAAACACTCCTTCTGTTGTGAGAAAAGCAGCTTCAAAAACATGTCTACGCCACATTTTTGCAAACGTTTAGGCCCATTTAGGCCTGTCAAGCGCTTGGGCATTTCTTTGTTTCATTGGCCAGAATAATAATTTAATCTGGCCATTGAAATTAATTAAAGTTTAAGAGCTAAATGTGCCAAGTGCTTAGGAATGTTTAGATGCATTTAGAATAATTTAAAGTTCCAAGTAGTTGATGCAATTTCAACAGCTACAAAAAAAAAAAAACATAAAGAAACAAAGCCATGTTTCAAGATACTTTTAAAAGATTTACCAAAAAGCACCCTTGGTTCCTCAAATCATGCTTTAGTATGCAAATTTGAACCTCCTACATCCTACACTTCACTACTGACCCATCACCAATGGGCAATATCAAAGTGCAGATGATGTGAGGGGCAAGAGACAGGCTCTCCAACAGAAATTTGTATGACATTTGCATAGCTGGGCACCCTGAAATTTGGGGGACGCATCAGCCTGGGTGTCTAAAGGTCTGACACATCCCATTCCTCGTGCTCCAATTACTAGCATTCACACTCCACATTGATTGGAACACTGTACAGGTGGCCTGTTGGACCAATATAGATCTGAGCCACCTGTTGTGTGTCACAGCAGTTATCAATCTATCAAGCTTGTGGTCAACCAGGGTATTTTTGCCTTTGGTTCTGCACATAGTAAATTAAAGGAAAATAAAAATATGAGTATATTAATTACTGTATGTGCAGCATAACTGCATTACAGTGGTAAGTGCAGAAACTTCATTGGGGTTTTAGATAAATCTATGGGGGAATTAAATTCAGGAACAAAATTAATAGCCATTAAGCAACAATGCCACCTATATCTATGCATGGGCATAAGTAGACCCTTATTGGCTGGTACTTAGGGTTATAGGCTGGTACTTTCAGGTGATTGGACACTGGCAAAGCTTTTGAGGAATGACCCCTTGGGCATCCCTCTGTAATTATACCCAACTTTATGGGTCCTCATTTTAGGCAAACAATACTATGTCCTGCACTGTACACCAAGATATCGCATTTACTGTATAGGTAAAAAAAATATATATCCTGATCAAGTTTCATTGGTCCAATAAATATAGCTCATGACTAATAAGAGCTTTTCTTAATTTTGTCAACTTTTTTTTTTATTTCTCGTGAAGGTTTCACTTTGAAAATTATCAGCAGCTTCAGGCTTTAATATTTGCTGTAAATGAGATTAATGAGAATCCCAAAATCCTTCCAAATGTTACCTTGGGATTTCAGGCTTACGACTCCTGCAGTGATCTTCATCTGGATTTAAAGGGTAGTCTACAGTTGCTTACTGGACAGAGTCCGGCCATCCCAAACTATCGATGTAATGAGTCACCCCTAGGTTCTGTTATTGGTGCATCCATTTCCACGCATTCAATTGCCATGGCTCACATTTTGGGGCTCTATAGATACCCTCAGGTAAATATTTTGAAATTTTTACTGACATTTTTTAGGTGAAGTACCCTTATGAAGTTGACTTACTTTACAGGAAACGTAAATTATTACTGTTATACTCATTTTATGGCACAAGTAACAGCAAGCTCACAAGCTTAATTAATGCACTTTGGCCTTTGTAGAATTAAAGCAGACCTTGAATGAAAATGCAAGATCCACTTATTTTACAGCTCCCACCCCCTACATGTGAAAAAGTGAAACATTAGACGAAAAATTGAAAACAATATCTTACGCCTGGCTTTCACTTGCAAAATAATGGCGTCATTGGGTCTATAAATCCCCCTAAAAAAAAATAAATAAAAAAAAGACTGAAAACCAATGTATTGTTATTTTGGCTAAACACTTATTCTATGCAAGCAAAATAAAAATGCTATCTATGATATTTCCCCAGGTAAGCCATTTTTCTACCAGTCCACTTCTGAGTGACCGGACCAAGTTTCAATCGTTTTTCAGGACTGTGCCTAGTGACATGTTTCAGTCTAAAGGTTTGTCGGAGCTGGTGCTCCACTTTGGTTGGACATGGGTTGGCTTGTTGGCCTTGGATAATGACTATGGGCAGCAGGGAATTCAACTGGTTCGAAAGAGAATCCTTGAGGCAGGAGCATGCGTGGCCTTTATGAAAAACATTCAAATGGATAGACCGGATCGCAATGCTCCTAGCATTGTTGTGGATATGAAAAAGTCCACTGCCAACGTTATTATTGCCTTTTCTGATGCTATTAACTTACTTCCTATTGTGGATGAAATGCTAAAACAGAATGTCACTAACAAAATGTTTGTAGCCAGTGAAGCATGGGCCACCTCCAGCCTTTTCTCCACCTATCCATATTCAAATCTCCTTTCTGGGACAGTTGGGATAGCCCTTTACAGTGGTACGATTCCAGGATTTAGGGACTTCCTTAACAAGAACCATCCCTACTTGGATCTGCGGGATTATTGGGTGAATGACTTTTGGGAGAAAGTATTTAACTGTAAATTGATGACAGATTCTTTGCTCACTGTGAAAAATAAATGCACAGGAAATGAAAGTTTGGATGTGATTCATAACAGTTACAACGATGTCTCCAGCCTGCGGGTGACCTACAATGTCTACACTGCCATCCGTGTTATTGTCAGAGCCTTGGAAGATCTCAGAAGCTGCAATACAACAAAAGGAGCATTCTCTCATAACATATGTGAAGATGTTAGGAATTTCAAGCCATGGCAGGTATCTTTGAACTCTTCTGACCTGATTGACTTTCTAATTCATGGGGGATTAGCTTGTCATTAAAGCCCAACTCTGGGCTCTGCCCCACTCCGCCAGCCTCTACATCCCACCCCCTCCAAAAAGACCTCCCTAAGGGTGTTATGCTAGCTTATTTTTTACTTACCTCTTATGAAGTCATCAGGCAACTCGTTGCCTGTTCTCTGGCTGGGTGGTCCTTAATGATACAGATAACAGTGCAGACAAGATGACATCAGCACCGTTCTTGGCACTATTACACAGTGAATGAAAAGCCCCATGGTAACACCCCTTCAGGAGGCTGAACAATGATGTTCTCAGTAGGGATGAACTTCAGGTTTGAGTCTATGGAGATTTGATCCAAACTCTAACTGTCCAAAGTTTGCCAAAACAAAGAACTAAATGGCCGAATTTTGCCTACTCACATGCCCATACCGCTGGTTGCTACTGTAGCGGGAAATCACTTATTTAGTGGCAATATTACTACCATCATTAATTTAATAACTTCCCTGCCCACCCACCAGCTTTTTGCAAATATTAAACAAGCCAGTAGGTATCCCAGCTGATGACATTGACCCAAAAAGGTTTTGATTCCCATTGACTTCAATAAGATTTAGGTGTTATGTTTGGGATTTGTCGATTTTTTAATTTGTTCATAGAATATCCAGCAAACTGAACTGTGTTTGGTTTGCTTGTAGGTGAGGTGCAGCGTGGTGGGGCGGTAATAGCACACACAGTCTAAGTGCATATATAAAGAACTTGTATTGAAGTATTGCAAAGATTGTCTACAATAAACACAGTGGGAAGACAGCCCAACTGGGAATACTCATGGGTCCCAACAGGGTGGGCCAGGCTCTCTTTAATCCAAATGTTTAATTTAACTGTCTAGACATTTTGAAATGCAAATGAAAAAGGCTTCTGTAATACTCATGAACTTGTAATGCATAGATAGAAAATGAAGTGCACAGCAAATTAAATTAATATTCTTAACAAGTCCATAGATGACATTTCTTTCTGTCCCCTAACTTGCAGCTTCTGCACTATATGAAGAAACTGACGGTAAAGTTGAGTAACGGAAGAGAGCTTTACTTTGACCAAAATGGCGACCCACCAGCAGTTTATGACATTGTGAACTGGCAGCTGAGCCCAGATGGCACCATAAGCCACATGAAAATTGGCAGCTATGACTCCACCCAAGATAAGCCATTTACCATTGATTCAAAATCCAAGGTACAGACTGCTAGGAATCCATAGATTTAGGACCAGCGAAAAGGGACAATTGTGGGTCAAATGCACCTGCAGTGGTCAAAAACATTGTGCATTTACCCAACAATGCTCAGTGACACTGGCTCTTAAAGCAACTCTGTTGAAATAAAAAGTTACCTTCAAGAGAAGATTGCTTTCACCTGCCCCACCAACTATTTCTGGAATCTGAATAATCACCACTATCTCAATAGTCATCACATCCTACATACTTTCAGGTGCGTTGTATACCTGGTTCCCCATGGCCATTCTCCAGCCCCACATCGCTACAAGAAAAAGTCATGACATGAGGGCCAACCGGTGGTTGGGGAAGCAGATATTTAACACGCCCAGTAGTGTGGGATGTACAGATTTTGGCTAGCCATAGCCCTATAGTAGTGCGAAGATTCCAGGAAAGGGTGAAGGGACCAATTTCTCTCCTATTGCAAGTCGTTTTTTTTTTTTTTTTTTTTTTAAGGCAACAGAGTTGCTTTAACCACTTCAATACAGGGGACTTTTACCCCCTTCCTGCCCAGGCCAATGTTCAGCTTTTAGCGCTGTCGCACTTTGAACGACAATTCCGCGGTTATTCGACACTGTACCCAAATAAAACATTTTCATCTTTTTTTTCTCACAAATAAAGCTTTCTTTTGGTGGTGATCACCACTGGCTTGTTTATTTTTTCATGCTACAAATAAAAAAGCCAAAAAAAAAAAAAGTTCTTCTTTGTTTCTGTTATAAACGTTGTAAATAAGTATATTTTCTCCTTCACTGTTTGGCACTGATGAGACAGCACTGATGGGCACTGATGAGGTGGCACAGATTAGGTGGCACTGATGGGCACTGATGAGGGGGCACTAATATGCAGCACTGATGAGGCAGCACTGATGGGCACTGATGAGGCAGCACAGATTACGTGGCACTGATGAGGAGGCACCAATATGCAGCACTGAAGGCCACTTATAGGCAACCCTGATGGGCACTGATAGGCAGGACTAATGGGCACTGATATGTGGCACTAATGGGCACATATAGGTGGCCCTGATAGGCAGCACTGATGGGCACTGATAGGTGGCACTTATCGGCAATGATGGGTGGCCATGATGGCCATTGATGGTCATAAATGATGGGCAATGATGGGCAATGATAGACAGCATTAATGAGGAGGCACTGACAGGCATTATTGATGGGCACTGACTGGCGTTACTGATGGGTGCTGACTGGCATTTCCAATTGGCACTGATTGTCTTCCTTTATGGGCACTGATTGGCATTAAATGTGGGTAGAGTTAGGCACTGATTGGCATCACATGTGAGTACAGGTAGGCATCACTGGCGGGGCACTGATAGGCATTGCTGATGGATCTGCACTGATAATCGATGTGCTGATTATCAGCGCAGACCCCCCCGCCCCCCCTTCAGGAGAGCTGCTTATCGGTTCTCTTCTACCTGTGCCTTGTCAACGTGAATGGAGGAAAAACGATAAAAAAACTTCCTGGTTACCATGTGATCAGCTGTGATTGGACACAGCTGGTCATGTGGTAAAGAGTCTACCTCATAGACTCTTTACCTAGACTGGAGATGCAATGTGTCAGATCGACACACCTCACTACCGATCGTTGTGCTGCGGTCCCCCGGGGGCGCGTGCGTGAGCGGCTTATCCTGCTTGGCATCATATGGCGCCCAGTCTGGATAACACAACCACCCAGTGGCTGTCATTCTGCATACAGCGGGCGGGAAGTGGTTAACTGACATTTTTTTTCCCCTAAATGGGTGTTTATTGAATAGCGGAATAGAACAACAGTATCCAACGGGTGTATCTCACAGTAAAATATGCAGACTAGGCCGCAATTATTATTTTTTCCCTAAATGGGTGTTTATTGAATAGCGGAATAGAAGAACAGTATCCAAAGGGTGTATCTCACAGTAACGTATGAATGAAATTTTTTCATTTTTCCCTTTAATTGGTGATTTTTGAAGAGCAGATTATAACACAGCTGTGTCTAAAGGCTCTATCTCACAGTAACATATAAAAGAAAAAAATTAAAAAAAAATGTTTCCCTTTAAATTGGTGATTTTTGATTAGCAGATTAGAACAGCAGTGTCTAAACGCTGTATGTCACAGTAAAATATGACGGAAAAAACATTTTCTTTTTTTTAAATCCAGAGTAAGCAGACACATGTGCACTGAGCTTGCATTACATGGCCGCTGCACGCCGCACGCCGCCCACCTAACAGACTGATAAAAGTTTTTTTTTTCTCCCTCCTCCTCACTGGGCTCAGGTCAGGGCAAAAAACATTGTGCACTGCACCCCACACAATAAAATCAATGTAGATCGCTGTCTGATTAAAGAAGATTCCCCTATTCTTTCCCTGAAAGCAATCTCCAGCCTGACCCTACAATAATCTCCTATCTCTCCCTCAGCAGCATCAGGAACCTCTCCCTACAGTAATTAGAGCAGAGTGACGTGCGGCGCTATGTGACTCCAGCTTATATAGACTCTGGGTCACATGCTGCACTGGCCAGTCACAGCCATGCCATTAGTAGGCATGGCTGTGATGGCTTCTAAGGGCACATTAGTTAAATGCTTGTTGATTGGCTGCCCTGCAGCTGTTGAAACCGCGCCATTAAAACCGTGCCAAACCATGAAATAAATTACCGAACAACGGACTGTATCCCGAATATACAGTAAAATGTTTGGGTTCGTGTCCGGGTACCGAACAGCTAAAAGTCCGGTACCATCCCGAACAATACAGTTCGTGTTCGTGTTCGCTCAACCCTAATAGTAAACATTTGCTCCAGTTAAGAATGAACACAGGAGCGACCGGTACAGATCACTCACATACAGAAAAGGAAGGGGCTGTAAATGAAATATGTGCTGAACCCTTCCACCGGTTTTAAGCAGGCAGCAGGAGAGGAGAGGAGGGAAACTGGCAGCACTGCAGAAAGCAGGAGGAATTGGCACCACACGGGGTGATTAGGGTGTGCCCAGGCACATCTGGCACACCCTGTGTGTACGCCTATGAGCTAAAGGATACACATAACTAAACTCTGCTACAAATGAACTCCAGGCATACAGCTCGTTTGAGATGCACGTATGTTTTACCTGCTTAACAGTTCATTTCATAGGATCCAGACACCTCTGCCAGACAGCACAGCCAGATGTGGGTTTCTCTGCAGACGTCACTGCAGTTAAATAATTCAGCCTACTGAAGGGCCTACCCAATCCTATGATTGGACTATGAAGGAGCAGTAGGGTATTGATTGCCTCTCCTGTAAAAAAATGTTCAGTGTAAGATTGAAAGCTTGGTGGAAAGCCATAGGGGTTGATTTATTAAAACTGGAGAGTGCAAAATCTGATGCAGCTGTACACAGAAACCAATCAACTTCCAGGGTTTTTTTTTTGTCAAAGCTTAAAGCTGTGTTCCACCCCCTCCCCCTCCAAAAATTAAAAGTCAGCAGCTACACATACTGTAGCTGCTGACTTTTATTATTAGGACACTTACCTGTCCTGGAGTCCAGAAATGTCGGCACCGCAGCCAATGTTTCCATCGGCTGTTGGGTGCTGCCGCTGCCATTGCCGGTAAGGGAACCCGGCAATGAAGCCTTGCGGCTTTCATGAGCGGGTCCCTACTGCGCATGCGCGAAGTGCACTGCGCATTTGGATTGGCTCGGCGGTGGGGTAAGGAGAAGGGGGCCAAACTTCCAAGGGACAGCACTGCGGCACCGTCTCCCTGAAGTGGGGAAGGGTACCTGTCAAAAACAGGTAACCGTTCCCCCCTCCCTCCTGAAATGTGCCAAATTTGGCACCAGAGGGGGGGAGGAAGCAAATGAGCGGAAGTTCTACTTTTGGGTGGAAATCCGCTTTAATTGTACAAGCTGAAGTTAGAGGCTGATTGGCTACCATGCACAGCTGCACCAGATTGTGCACTCTCCAGTCTTAACTGCTTTCCGACCGCCCACAGTATATTTACTATGGCAGTCAGCCCCTCCTGGGCAAAGTGACGTAGTACTACGTTGCTTGCCCAGGAGCCTGTAGGGGGCTCCCGCGCGCCGCCAGCGGTGGCTCCCGCCCCCGCTCGTTCACGGCCACCCCCGCGCGTGTGACCGGCGGCTCCGATGTAAATGGAGAAAGGCAGGCGGCTGATGTAAACAAAGCCGCCTGTCATTTTCCCTGGTGTAACTGCAGAGACTATACAATCCTGCTATGTAGGATCGTATGTCTCAGTGTTTACATCACAAGCCACGCCCCTTGACAGTTAGAATCACGCCCCTAGGGACACACTTAACCCCTTGATCACTAATAAAGTTAACCCCTTCCCTGCCAGTGTCATTTTTACAGTAACAGTGAATATGTATAGTACTGATTACTGTAGTAATGTCACTGGTACCCCCAAAAGTCCTCTGTCCGCCGCAATGTCACAGTCCCGCAAAAAAAATCACAGATCGCCGCCATTACTAGTTAAAAAAAATGACATACAGTAAATCTTCCCCTTAGTTAGTAAATGCAATAACTTTTGCGCAAACCAATCAAAATACGCTTATTGCAATTTTTTTTTACCAAAAATATGTAGAAGAAAACAAATTGGCCTAAAATGTTAAAAAAAATTAGATTTTTACATTTTTTGGGGGGGAATTTAATTTAAAAAAATTAGAAAAATATTGTTATTTTTTTTAAATTGACGCTCTTTTTGTTTATAGCGCAAAAACTAAAAATCGCACAGGTGATGAAATACCACAAAAAGAAAGCTCTATTTGTTGGAAAAAAAGGACGTCAATTTCATTTTGGTACAGCGTCGCACGAATGCGCAATTGTCCATTGCAGTCACACAGTGCCAAATCGCAAAATAGGCCCTGGTCTTTGAGCAGCCAAATCCTCCGGGGCTTAAGTGGTTAAGGTTAGTACACACTAAAATAAAACCAGGCGAACGTTTTCGTCCAAAGAATTTTGGTACGATTTTTGTATAGTGAGCACAGATTTTTCTACAGATGATTCATAATTTTCGGACGAAAATTCTCGAAGGGACACACTCCAAAATGTTTTCTCGTATGGGAAAAAACAAACGATTTTCGTTTAATGTGTACTGTTTTCGTACAATTTTTGTACAAGAAAAATCAGAAAAGAAAGACTGCACATGATCAGAAACAATAAACAAAAAAAAAGCCTTTGTCGTACAAGAATTTTCGTACAAACTTTCATTCATTGGTTCCAAATTGCTGTGAAACAACTAGGAAAATCAGACAATCATTTGCCCGATTTTCTTACAGTGTGTACCCCACTTCCGTAAAGCAACCCCATAGTGTCACAATTGGCCCAGATTTTTTCCTTCCCCCTACCAGCTCTGCGTGGTGCAGGAGATAAAAGGAGACTACAACCAATATAGAGTCTTATGCCAGCTTTATGTAAAATATACTTCGTTATTTCTTTATAACATGGATAAATCTTCCATCAGTGTTTTATATCTATCTGGATATCAGCATTCTATCTATATAAAGGTGTGTACATTTGTTCTTTCTCCAGGTACCTACCTCAGCCTGCAGTGACAGCTGTCCACCAGGATTCAGAATGGTCGCTATACAAGAACAACCAATCTGCTGCTTCCAGTGTGTGCCCTGCCCACAGGGAGAGATCTCCAACCAGACTGGCAAGTAAAGACCTGAGATCATAGACAGGGATCCTCAAACTATGGCCCTCCAGCTGTTGCGGAACTACACATCACATGAGGCAATGTAAAACTCTGTCATTCACAGACATGACTAGACATGATGGGGATAGTAGTTCCTGAACACCTGGAGGGCCAGAGTTTGAAGACCCCTGTCATAGACCATCCAACCTTCCCATTTCCAACCTGGAAGCTGAAAGCTACACTTTCTGCTCTTGAGTGTGGACTTAAAGGAAACCTGTCAAAACCTAAATCAATCAATATGAGAGCAGCAAGTGTTGACTACTTTTTTAAAGCTGAACTTAACCCATAATAATTTAATTTAAAAAAAAATGTTCTTTAGCAAAGAACATACATTCCATGTTTATAATTATGCTACCAACATTAGTGTGTGCTGTAAATTGCCTCCATCATCGTTCCAGTTTCTTCTTGCTAGAGGCTGCTATTTTGCTGAAGCCCAGAGCCCCCGAGCAGCAGTAAATCTTTAGGCTGGCAACAGATCGGCCTCTACAAATCTGGCACAGTGCTTGAAAATAGAGAGCAACCGAGCATGTGCAGAACAGGGTGAGACAGTGTACTACTGGATTTTAAACAGTGATTTGCCTATGTTTAATTATGCATTAAAGGGTTTACAGTCTGCTCTTAGAGGCACCTCCCCCTTTGTTATTTTTTTTTTTTTGGACAATCATGCTTATCCTTGTTTCATCACATAGTGAGTAAATGACTTGGGATGAGCATGCAACCAATGAAATAGGAACTCCCAACTGCATACTGGTTATGCAACCTGCATGCTTAATGAGTCAGTAACTCATTAATGCAATCATATCTGTGGGAAAAAAAAAAAAAAAACTTGTGTAGCCCACCCTCATAGGGGTTGCAGATGTTTAGCTTCTCCAATCCTTCAGGGCCAGTCAATCAGTATTTTTCCCCTTTTTCCAGACACAAGGACAAGGGTGGCCCAAGACATTGTGCTGCCTGGGTCCAAGAATGAAATTTTGTGAAAGGGGTTTACATCCACTAGGAACACTTAGAAAGTAGCACTAGGTATTCTAGGCTGCATTCTGGAGTAACTCCAACTCCCCCGTAGACACTGATCTCAGCTCTACTGACTGTGGGAAGTACCAGCAAACCTGGCTGCTTCTTCACTAGCCTACCAGGCTGCTCTGAAGATCTCTCAAGGCAAGAGAAAGGAAAGATTAGGTACAATGTTGTCTTCGGAAAAGGCTTGCTACATGTGGTAGTCTCTCCCCTTGTAAGTCCCTGACTGTGCTGATGTACTCACACTTTCCTCCTTGCTCCTGATGCTACTACAATTCTGTCAGGATCATCCCAAGCCAGCCCAAGGTAGAGCCCCCCCGACCAGGGGTTCCCCTCAGGGGCCACCGGGAGTCTCCTCAGCACTCCCATCTTCCACTTGACTCTCCTGCTGGCATGACTCATCCTTTTTTAAGAACTGGCTCAGCCATCATGCCAGACCCACTGCCTGGGGCTTGGCTAAGCTCCCCTAAGTATGAAGATCAATCCTCCTGGCCTCCGCCCTCCAGCTACTAGAAATTTCTCCAAAATTCCAGAACCAGGGGGAGGCACCAGAGACCTGCCTGGATGAGTCATCCAACCTGACCTGCAGAAGCTCATGGCCCAATTAAGACTCACAAGCTAACTATGAGGCAAAACATACATTTGCCTACACTCACCTTAGTAGCAGAATAGGGGGTGCTACACTTGTAAATATGGACTGCCAGCAAAGAAAACATAGGAGGAGGTGTTCTGTAGTTCACTGAGAGAATATCTGTAGTTCTGTTCTAGGGTAACAATGCTGCTCCTTTACAGATACAGTGTGCGCTGAGTGAACATTGTCATACTAGGACAGGAAATGTGTTATTTGCAGAATCACCAACTAAAATGAAAAGAAAAGCCTAATAAAACAACCACCATAACTAAGGACTTGTAAACTGTAATATATTGTTCCTGGAATACACTTTAACCACTTGCTGACCGTAGACCGCCATATGACGTCCTGGACTTTAAGTGTATATATGTGAATAATCCCTGCATCTACAGGCATCATTCAGATATCTTTTTTTTTTCAGCCGGAGATTTCCTGCAATGTAAAAGCCATCATAGCGGCTGTTTAGCTGCCTAATTGCTTTTACAGGCGGCGGGAGGGGATGCCCCCCCCCCCCACACTGCTACCCTCCAGTGCTTCTCCGTTCTCTCCCGTATGGCGGTGAAAATGAAACCGACAGTGACGGTGGTTTACCATAGGGCTGCCTGCAGACCAGATGGTCCCCGGCCATCTCTATGACCTTCAGAGGCCGGTAACAACGTCATGACATCACTTCCGGCAGCGGCAGATGTAAACACTGCCTTTTATTTTCTGCTAGAAAGCCTAAGATTGATTTTTTTTTTTGTTCTCAGGCTTTCTAGCATAGAGGAGAGATGTGGGGATTTATAGACCCCCCAGATCTCTCTGTAAAGAGGACCTGTCATGCCCTATTCCTATTACAAGGGATGTTTATATTCCTTATAATAGGAATAAAAGTGTTTAAAAAAGAAAAAAAATTAAGGCAAAGTATAAAAATGTAAAAATAAAATAAACAATAAAATTTTTTTTTTAATGGACCCCCATCCCCTCGGTTTTGCACGCAGAAGTGAACGTATACCTATATACCTAGGTTGTGCCCGCATGTGTAAACAACGTTCAAACCACACATGTGAGGTATCACTGCAAACGTTAGAGCAAGAGCAAAAATAATAGGCCAAGACCTCTTCTGTAACTCTAAACTTGTAACCTGTAAACATTTTTAAAGTGTTGCCTATGGAAATTTTTTTACATTTTTTTTTGAGATTTTTAAGTATCTTAATTAGTCCCCGATTCACAAGTGTGCACAATTTTAACGTGTGACATGTTAGGTATCTATTTACTCGGCATAACATCATCTTTCACATTATACAAAAAATTGGGGTAAATATTGTTTTTTTTTTTTTTTTTTTTATTCATGATAGTGTTTTTTGTATCCACCAAAAAAAGTGTTTGAAAAATTGCTGCACAAATACTGTGTCACCAAGAATAACATTTACATGCAAGGAAAACAAAATGAAAACAGAATTTTTGCTTGCACATGGTTGGATGATGGAAGTCATCAGAGCTCCATTTTCTAAGCTCTGAGAAAAATTCCCTTGTAAAGTTCAACTTCCCTTGAACAATTTTATTTGCGCTCAGTAATATGTATGAAGAAAGTATGAAGAAGGTGACGGGGAGAAATGTATTCTTCTTTAAGTATAGTCTTCCTAGACAACTAATATTTTTTTCCTGCCTCATAGATTCTCTTGACTGTTTAAAATGTCCATGGGACCAATGGCCTAATTCTGATAGGTCAACATGTCTCTTGAAGAGCATAGAGTATCTTTCATATGAAGATCCATTGGGAGCTGCATTGGCATTAATCAGTGTTGGGTCCTTCCTGGTTCCTGTTGGTATTCTGCGGCTTTTCAGCCTACATAAGACCTCCCCTATTATTAAGGCCAACAACTACTTTCTAAGTTGTCTTCTTCTAGCATCTCTCTCCCTTTGCTTTCTCTGCTCTTTGGCCTTTATTGGTTATCCAAGAAATAATAGCTGTTTCATGAGACAAACTACCTTCGGCATGGTCTTTACTCTCTGTATTTCTTGTATCCTGGCAAAAACGATAACAGTTATTTTTGCTTTTACTGCAACCAAACCAGCCAGTAGACTGAGTAAGTGGACCAAGCCCCAAGTGATGTACATCATAGTTTTTCTCTGCTCACTATTACAGTTCATATTGTGTGTCTCTTGGTTGGCCCTTAGCCCACCATACTCTCAGTACAACCTTCGAGAAAAGCCTGGAGCAATTATTGTTGAATGTAATGAAAACTCTCCTATTGCCTTTTGGACCATGTTGGGTTACCTTTTTCTTTTGGCCACCAAGAGTTTTATTGTTGCCTTCTTGGCCAGAAGACTCCCGAATACCTTCAATGAAGCCAAGTTAATCACCTTCAGCATGTTGGCCTTCCTTAGTGTCTGGGTTTCCTTCATTCCAGCCTATATTAGTTCTTCAGGGAAATATACTGTTAGTTTAGAAATCTTTGCCATTCAGTCATCAACTTGGGCACTGATTATCTGTATTTTTTTTCCAAAATGTTATATCATATTGTGGAGACCAGCCTTGAATTCCAAAGAATGTGTTATTGGCAAAGGAAGAAAAAGAGATGTATAGGAAGGGAATATACAAACCGGCATTCATCTTACTATTTTCAAACTGATTTAAAAAATTCAAGGGGCAAATAAAACTCATTGTTAAGGTTTTATCTTTGTAATTGTTTCAATTGTTTATGCTCACCTGGAGTATAGTGATTTTGACTTGTGTTTTTGTATGCTTTTGACAGCCATCCTGGTGTGACAACACCACAAGAAGAAACTAAGAACATATAGGTCCACATCAATCACAATACCCATCACACTCCTAGCCCCCAAAGCAAAAATAACCATATGTTCACCGACAAGATCTTATCCTGCTCATCCACTTCTGATAGCTCCGGCATAGGACAGCTGATATAAAGATAGGGGCGAGGTCTCTCACGTGACGCCCTTGACCATATATGGACATAACCATGTTTGTTCGATGACATCATGAGATGTGTTGTTGAGTTTACTTAGTGGCACAAACGAGCAAATGTTTTGCTTGATTTTTACCAGGGGTCTTAAAACTATAGCCCTCCAGCTGTTGCAGAACTACACATCCCATGAGGCATTGTAAAACTCTGACATTCACAGGCATGACTTGGCATGAAGGGAATTGTAGTTCTTGAACAAATGGAGGGCCATAGTTTGAAGACTCCTGGTTTATACTATGGACTTGCTGTAAAAGCCCTACTGCATTGAAGCTGTGTTTGATGCCTTGCTGAATAAAAGTGCAGGGCAAACTTTTTCGGACTGTTGCTGGATGTCCTTCTTTACTTCTACCAGTTGAGCCTGCCATTCTTGCAATATATATATATATATATATATATATATATATCTTTCCATGTGTGTACAAAGAACTAATTTATATTCACTCTTTGCCATAAAGTTTTGGTACACCTGGCCATCACATCTACAGTATACACTGATCAGCTAAAACCTTATGACCACTGACAGATTGAGGGAATAGCATTCATTATCTCATTACAATGGCATATGAAAATCCATGGGATATATTAGGCAGCAATTGAACATGTTATACCTGAAGTTGAAGTAAAGAAAATATGGGCATCAGAGTTTGTTGTGTATGGGGTTGCATGGCAGCAGACCAGTCAGGGTGCCCAATCTGTCCACAGCCAAAAGCACCTACAATGGGCACGTAAGCATCAGAATTGGAGCACTGGGCAATGGAAGGAGGTGGCTTGGTCTGATAAATTATATCTTTTACATTATGTGGATTGGCAGGTGTGTGCATTACTTACCTGGGGAAGAGATGGCACCAAGAAGCAATATGGGAAGAAGGCAAGCTGGCGGAGGCAATATGGTGCTTTGGGCAATGTTCTGCAGGGAAATTCCTCCTGCAGAGTCCTGCCATTCATGTGGGCAATACTTGACATTTACCACCTTCCTAAACATTGTTAGTAACCAAGTACACCCCTTTGTGGAAATGGTATTCCCTAATGGCAATGACCTCTTTCAACAGGATAATGTGCCCTGCCACAGACTGGAGGATGTTACAGCTGTAAAAGAAGAAGGGGGGCAACTCTATTTGAATGCCCATGGTTATGAAATGGGGTGTCTAACAAGCTGTAATAGTTATGATGATTAGGTATCCCCAAACTTTTGCCCATATAGTGCACATATCTCTAGGACATAGGTATATAACAAGTGCAGCCCTCACAAACCCAAAAAAAACAATGATAAAATTAAATAGTAATGAAAAATAATCCTATGAATCAACAAGATCTTAACCCCAAAATCTTCTGTCCAAGTACTAACCAGGCCCAAGTCTGCTTAGCTTCTGAGATCAGAAATGATCAAGCACATTCAGAGTGGGGTGGCCATGGGCCTATTTCCCAATAACTTTTGTAAATAATAAAATAATCAAAATGCTTTACATAAACCATGATATTGTGGTAATATCAAAAAACAAAAATCCACAAAGTGCTTACAAGTGTTTGTATAGAGACATATACACTGGAGAATATACTAGGACAGAATAAGTCCCACAATCGGTTAGAGAGAAAATAGAATGAACTCCTCAGGTAATGGCTCCCAATTGTCCCTGATATTGAGGAACTGTCCCTGATTTGGAACAAAGTCCCTCTGTCTCTCTGTCCTCCTCATTTTTCCCTCATTTTGGTCTGATCTATATAGTTGTATAAAAAATGCACTATTTATCATTCAAAACGTGTTTCCCAGTGCTAAACATTTTATCCATTTATAAATGTCTGCATTGGTAAATTTCAAAAGTCAGTAGAAAGGAATAGTTGTGGTTAAAAAAAAGCACTTGTGGCTTTAACTATTATTTTTTTTTGTATAATTCTCCTTTAAGGGGGTATGGCAGGGGGTGTGTCCTAGGCATACATACTTTTGCTTATAGGTGTCCCTCGCTCCTATCGCAAAAAGTTGGGAGGTATGCCTTAGGCCATCACCATCAAACATTTGTAAAGTCTCCCAGGAGTCATTGGTCACAGACAAGGTTTACCAAATAATGCGACCATTCATATAACAGCGGTCACACGTGCATAGTAAATTCCCCCAGGGAAAGGGTGCTCTCTCCAGCCTCCACTTATTTACAGACATACTAGGAATTTTACTGTCAGTTGTCATCATTTGCATCCACAACTTGCAAGGAACTGCTGCGCCATTGGGAATTGGCTCAGCAGGACTGACGCACATATAATAAAAGAGACACTGCACACAGCTTAAAATTACCCATAAAAGGAATTTATTAAGTCTAAGCACTTACAAAAGTCCAGAAGTAACACAGCATATCACATGGTACAGCAACTTGGAATTCCAGCTGCTATTCCTTGGCACATGCTCAGTAGTGTATACAGTGGGTACGGAAAGTATTCAGACCCCCTTAAATTTTTCACTCTTTGTTATATTGCAGCCATTTGCTAAAATCATTTAAGTTCATTCTTCTTCCTCATGAATGTACACATAGCACCCCATAATGACAGAAAAACACAGAATTGTTGACATTGTTGCAGATTTATTAAAAAAGAAAAACTGAAATATCACATGGTCCTAAGTATTTAGACCCTTTGCTCAGTATTTAGTAGAAGCCCCCTTTTGATCTAATACAGCCAGGAGTCTTTTTGGGAAAGATGCAACAAGTCTTTCACACCTGGATTTGGGGATCCTCTGCCATTCCTCCTTGCAGATCCTCTCCAGTTCTGTCAGGTTGGATGGTAAACATTGGTGGACAGCCATATTTAGGTCTCTCCAGAGATGCTCAATTGGGTTTAAGTCAGGGCTCTGGCTGGGCCATTCAAGAACAGTCACGGAGTTGTTGTGAAGCCACTCCTTCGTTATTTTAGCTGTGTGCTTAGGGTCATTATCTTGTTGGAAGGTAAACCTTCGGCCCAGTCTGAGATCCAGAGCACTCTGGAGAAGGTTTTTGTCAAGGATATCCCTGTACTTGGCCGCATTCATCTTTCCCTCGATTGCAACCAGTCGTCCTGTCCCTGCAGCTGAAAAACACCCCCACAGCATGATGCTGCCACCACCATGCTTCACTGTTGGGACTGTATTGGACAGGTGATGAGCAGTGCCTAGTTTTCTCCACACATACCGCTTAGAATTAAGGCCAAAAAGTTCTATTTTGGTCTCATCAGACCAGAGAATCTTATTTCTCACCATCTTGGAGTCCTTCAGGTGTTTTTTAGCAAACTCCATGCGGGCTTTCATGTGTCTTACACTGAGGAGAGGCTTCCGTCGGGCCACTCTGCCATAAAGCCCCGACTGGTGGAGGGCTGCAGTGATGGTTGACTTTCTACAACTTTCTCCCATCTCCTGACTGCATCTCTGGAGCTCAGCCACAGTGATCTTTGGGTTCTTCTTTACCTCTCTCACCAAGGCTCTTCTCCCCCGATAGCTCAGTTCGGCCGGACGGCCAGCTCTAGGAAGGGTTCTGGTCATCTTCCATTTGAGGATTATGGAGGCCACTGTGCTCTTAGGAACCTTAAGTGCAGCAGAAATCTTTTTGTAACCTTGGCCAGATCTGTGCCTTGCCACAATTCTGTCTCTGAGCTCTTCAGGCAGTTCCTTTGACCTCATGATTCTCATTTGCTCTGACATGCATTGTGATCTGGAAGGTCTTATATAGACAGGTGTGTGGCTTTCCTAATCATGTCCAATCAGTATAATCAAACACAGCTGGACTCAAATGAAGGTGTAGAACCATCTCAAGGATGATCAGAAGAAATGGAAAGCACCTGAGTTAAATATATGAGTGTCACAGCAAAGGGTCTGAATACTTAGGACCATGTGATATTTCAGTTTTTCTTTTTTAATAAATCTGCAACAATGTCAACAATTCTGTGTTTTTCTGTCAGTATGGGGTGCTATGTGTACATTCATGAGGAAGAAGAATGAACTTAAATGATTTTAGCAAATGGCTGCAATATAACAAAGAGTGAAAAATTTAAGGGGGTCTGAATACTTTCCGTACCCACTGTATAAAGGCCTGCCCTACCGGTTTCGTCATAAATGACATCATCAGGGGCACCTATGATCTATTTTTATCTCTAGGACATACTAGGATTGATTTACTAAAACTGGAGAGTGCAAAATCTAGTGCAGCTCTGCATGGTAGCCAATCAGCTTCTAACTTCAGCTTGTTTAATTAAGCTTTGGAATGGAAGCTGATCGGTTTCTATACAGAGCTGCGCCAGATTTTGCACTCTCCAGTTTTAGTAAGTCAACCCCAATGTATGATAGGATCTCTAGGACAACTTTATTATCTTAACCACTTGCCGACCGCCGCACGACTATCTACGGCGGCGGTCAGCCCCTCACAGGCAAAGTGACGTAGGTCTACGTCGCTCGCCTGTGAGGGTTTAGGGAGCGAGCGCGCGCCGCCGGAGGCGCGCTCCCGCTCCCGCGTGGTCACGGACCCCCCCGCGCGTGTGACCGGCGGACCCGATCGCCGCCGGCCACTCTGCGATCGGCGGGGGAGAGGGAGAAAGTCAGGCAGCTTGTGTAAACAAGCTGCCTGTCATTCTCCTCTCTGTATGAGAGATGATCACATGGATCTACTATGTAGATCCATTGATCACTCTGCATACAGTTGAAGCCACAGCCAATCACAGTTAGAATCACGCCCCTAGGGACACACACAGCCCCTCCCTCTCAAATAAAGTTAACCCCTTCACTACCAGTGTATTTTTACAGTAACAGTGCATATATATAGCACTGATTACTGTAGAAATGTCACTGGTAACCCCAAAAGTGTCAAAAATGTCAGTCAAGGGTCCGATCTGTCCGCCGCAATGTCGCAGTACCGAAAAAAAAATCGCAGATCGCCGCCATTACGCGTTAAAAAAAAAAACAACAAAAATGACAAAAATCTTTCCCTTTGTTAGTAAACGCAATAACTTTTGCGCAAACCAATCAAAATACGCTTTTTGCGATTTTTTTTACCAAACATAGGTAGCATAAAACAAATTGGCCAAAAATATTAAAAAATTTTGATTTTTACATTTTTTTTTGGGGGAATTTCATATAAAAAAAAGGGAAAAATATTGCTATTTTTGCAAAATTTACGCTCTTTTTTTGTTTATAGCGCGTGATCAAAAAATCGCACAGGTGATCAAATACCGCCAAAAGAAAGCTCTGTTTGTGGGAAAAAAAGGACACCAAATTCGTTTAGGTACAGCGTCGCACGACCGCGCAATTGTCCGTTAAAGTCACGCAGTGCCGAATCGCAAAATACCCTCTGGTCGTTTAGCAGCCAAATCCTCCGGGGCTTAAGTGGTTAATATGTACAGTCTTGAGGTAAAAAGGGAAAATGAGGGACATTACTGAAACCTTTAAATTCATGATAGAGAATAATAATTGTCAGGGGCAGTATTTTTTTATATAAAATCAAGGTCAAGAACATGGAGATATGGCCTTAACCACTTCTGTACCGGAAGATTTTCCCCCTTAGTGACCAGGCCATTTTTTGTGATTCGGCACTGCGTTACTTTAACTGACAATTGCGCGGTCGTGTGATGTTGTACCTAAATAAAAGTGATATCCTTTTTTTTCCCACAAATAGAGCTTTATTTTGGTGGTATTTGATCACCTTTGCGGTTTCTATTTTTGCGCTATATACAAAGAAAGACAGATGTTTTTGAAAAAAAAAAACATATTTTTTACTTTCTGCTATAAAACATATCCAATAAAAAATGTAAAAAAAATCGAATTTCTTCATCAATTTAGGCCAATATGTATTTTGCGACATGTTTTTGGTAAAAAAAAAAAAAAAAAAACCCAATAAGTGTTTATTGATTGGTTTACGCAATCACACTGGCAGGGAAGGAGTTAACATCAGGGGCGATCAAAGGGTTAACTGTATGCCTAGGGAGTGTTTACTAACTGTGTGGGGGAGATGGTTGTACTGTGGGAAGGCAGAGATCCATGTTCCTGCTTAGCAGAAACACAAGATCACCACCTTCCCTACTGACAGAACTTTCTACTTTCTGCTATAAAACATATTCAATAAAAAAATGTAAAAAAATCTAATTTCTTCATCATTTTAGGCCAATATGTATTATGCTACATATTTTTGGTATAAAAAAACCCCAATAAGTGTTTATTGATTGGTTTGCGCTAAAGTTATAGCGTCTACAAACTATGGGATATTTTTATGAAATTTTTATTCATTTTTTTTTTTTACTAAAATAAAACTTATAGCAGGACTGCGACATGGCGGCAGACAAATTGGACACAAAGTGACACTTTTGAGACTTTTTTGGGGATCACTGTCACTGTACTAATGACACTGGCAGGGAAGGGGTAAACATCAGGGGCGATCAAAGGGATAAATGTGTTCCCTAGGGAGTGCTTGCTAACTGTGGGGGGGAGGTGCTTGTACTGTGGGAAGACAGAGATCCGTGTTCCTGTTTTGCAGAAACACAGGATCTCTGCCTTCCCTTGTCACAGAAAAGCCATCTACCTTGTTTACTGAATCGCCGTTCTGTCTCTGTCGGGAATGACAAGTGGGTCCTGGTGGACATTGGCTCCACCGGACTCGCTGATTGGCTCCCGCTGCGTCCAATCACAGAGGGAGAGGGTCACGGGCAGCAGACAGTGCACGGGGAGAGCTCGGACACGCCACAGACCCAGAAGTGCAAACTCACGTACCTGTATGTGATTTTGCACAGAGGAGCCACCGGCCCACAGTAAATGTACATGGAGCGGTAAGCAAGAGGTTAAAGTACCACAGTGTAAAATAGCAAAAAAATGGTCTGGTCATCAAGAGGGTAAAACCTTCCGGCATTTAGGTGGTTAAAGCCCATTGTGAAAAGCTCACAGTGTGCAATAAGTAATTTCAGTACAGGAGAGGAGCCTGAACAACTGTACAAGACTGAAATGAAGGTTGGAGGTTAGATTGAAGGTTGTGAAGACAATAGATCAGCCTTTCTCAAGGTTCTCAACACAGAGGAACCCTTAAAATAAATTTCTGGTCTCGGGGAACCCTCTGCTAAAAATGTAAAATCTACAACTCATGACTCATTAGTGTGACAGTCAGTGGGAAGAATGCTTATTACTCTTGTCATCATTGGGAAGAATTATCCCCTTACAGATAGCTAAAAGGAACAATGGTGGACCACCCCCCCTGCATATGCAACTAAATGGGAAAGGGACCTATACCTCTCATTGGAAGACTCTGACTGGATCCAAATTTGGCAAGCCACAAAATCAGCTTCCCCAAATATTGTAGCCCTGGAGACAAATTACAAAGTCTTTACCAGATGGTACTTGGTCCCAGCCAGAGTCTCCAAATATGTGCCTCAGTACTCACCTCGTTGCTTTCGTGGTTGCGAGTCTCCAGGTACCCATGCACACATTTGGTGGGAATGCCCCACGGTCCGTGCCTTTTGGTCCGAAGTGTATCAGGTTTTATTTACTATCTTCCACACATCCCTTACCCCTGATCCTGCTTCTGCGCTCCTGAACCACAAGCCACCTGATCTGATCTCACACGTCGCTAGTTTAAACTTTTTCTGTATATCACCACGGCTGCCAAACAGACCATAGCGAAGGCCTGGAAAACTTCCACCCTTTGTTTCCTGACTACGAAAAGTAGAGTCACTCAAGCTATGATACATGCTAAAACTGAAGCTATCCTGCTGGATAAACTTACACCTTACGAAAAGCTCTGGAAACCGTGGATTGACAACTGTCTACCGTTAGGCTTTGATGAATCCCTTGTACTAGCCTCTGTTCACCGATACCCTACCGGTATTGTCACTCTGAGCCTCCTTAATTGGCTCGAGACTCTCTCTGGGCACCCTTTCTCCCCCACACGTCCCCCCTCCACTGTTTTGTCCTTCTTTTCCCCCCCGCTTTCCTTCTTTTCCCCCTTCTACTCTTCTTTTTCTTCTCCCCCATATTGCCTCGAGTTTATTCAGTGGTGTATTTGATTTTGTGCTGCCCTAGGCCCACTCCTTTTTTAACGGATGTGACTCCCTCCAAAATTGAAGGACTACAAGTCCCAGCATGAGATCTCATGAGGGGGGTGAGAGGGGATAAGAGAGAGAGGGGGTGAGGGAGGGATGAAAGAGAGGGGGGATCAAAGAGAGAGAGAGGGGGGGATGAGAGAGAGAGGATGAGAGAGAGAGGGGGGGATGAGAGAGAGGGGGGAATGAGAGAGAGGATGAGAGAGAGGTGGTGGGATGAGAGAGAGAGGATGAGAGAGAGAGAGAGAGGGTGGAGAGAGAGAGAGAGAGAGGATGAGAGAGAGAGGGGGTGGAGAGAGAGAGAGGGTGGAGAGAGAGAGAGAGGGGGGTGGAGAGAGAGAGTGGAGAGAGAGAGAGAGAGAGAGAGAGGGTGGAGAGAGAGAGAGAGAGGGTGGAGAGAGAGAGGATGGAGAGAGAGAGAGGGTGGAGAGAGAGAGAGAGAGAGGGTGGAGAGAGAGAGAGAGGGTGGAGAGAGAGAGAGAGAGAGAGAGAGAGAGAGGAGGGAGAGGGGGATTAGAGAGAGAGGGGGGGATGAGAGAGAGAGAGAGAGAGGGGGATGAGAGAGAGAGGGGGGTGAGAGAGTGGGGGGATGAGATAGGGGGGGTGAGAGAGCGAGAGAGAGGGGGGATGAGAGAGAAAGGGGGGATAGAGAGAGAGAGGGGGGGACGAGAGAGTGGGAGGTGAGGGAGAGAGAGAGGGAGAGAGGGGGTGAGAGAGGCGGCTCTAGCAACCAGTGGCCAATAGAGTCTCAGGTGGAGGGGGGCGGCTTTTATGCTGCCCCCCTGCAAAGTGCCGCCCTAGGCCTGGGCCTTGTTGGCCTAGGCCAAAATACAGCACTGAGTTTATTACTACCTACTTTATTTACCTGTTGTGGCTGGACCACCGACTTTTGCTGTACTACTGCCTCACTTTTTACCTTACTCCCAGCCGCCCTTGTACAATGTGACTATCCTTTGTACTTGTACGCCGAGGCGCCCAGCTTGCCCCTTTTTTATTCCTGAATCTGTTTGTTATGCAACTGTTTGCTGTTAATTATGTCATTTTGACGTGTACACTTCTGTTATGTACATTTATTGTTTTTTGGTATTGTTTTGTACTGCCTTCCTTTTGCTTTAATAAAACCGTTTGAAAAGAAAAGGAACAATGGTGTCATTGGGAACTTATCTGAGAGGTGGAAATTGCCCATTGCTCAAGGAACCCCTAGCAACCTAAGGAGGAACCCCTCCCAACCTCAGGAAGAACCCCTAGCAACCTCAGGAAGAACCCTGGTTGAGAAACCCTACAATAGACAGTGCATGAAGAGACACAACTGGATAAGTCAGCACACAGAGGTTAAAGCAGCCAGTCGTTCCCTCCAGAGAGGGAGACCTTTGGGATCAATCCATATATAAATGTAGTAGAGGTGTGAAATCTCCTACAGACACTGACACAGGGAGGCATGATGAGGTAGGACCTTCATATTTTAAATCAGACAAATGTATAAGGAGGGATGAGATTTTTTATTGAATCTACCAGAATAAGATACAATACGGGAGCTCCTATAGCTAGTTTGTTTAAAAGGTCCAAATTCAAGACCTGTGATGTTTATCCTTGCTTTTCACTATTTAGAGCTGGTTTTCTGTTTAATAATAAACTCATGCTTTCTTTCCTACATTTTTAATGTTTTCTTCTTTTTTTTAATGCATTTATGATGTTTTTGGAAGAAAAGGGGACTTTCTGCATTAAAATGTATGCTGAATTTATGTTGTAAACCAGAACAGACATACTGAAAATGTCTAAGTGATGTGCACAATATAAATAAAAAATCACACAACGGTGGAATAAAAAAACTTAAAGTTATAAAGTTAAAGAATAAATAAAATAAAAGTTATTTTATTTATTACCTGTACCTGTGGTCTAAGAATATGTTTACCTAAACATTACACTCTTATAGAGGTTATATAATAAATTCATTTATTTAATATTATTTATTACATTTTTTATTATTTGTTTACTATTTAAATATTTTAAATTATTTAGAAGCTAAATAAGTTAATATTTTGTTATTTGTTTAATATTATAAAACTAGCAAATTTTATTAACCAGTTCAGCTCTCATCCCTTTGCACACTCCCTGTATAGCAGAGCCATTTTTACATTTCTGCTATTATTATTATCATTATACAGGATATATATATATATTGCCAACAGTTTGCACAGCGCTTTACAACATGAGGGCAGACAGTACATTTACCATACAATTCAACACAGGAGGAATCAGAGGGCCCTGCACGTTAGAGCTTACAATCTAAGATTGTGCTGATTTTTTTTTTTTTTTTTAGCGGGAGTCGGGCCAGGGGAGGAGAGGCGGTGATCACCGTCACTCATCCCCGATCGTCGGGGATCGAGTGAGGAAATCTGCCCGCTTGTATAAACAAAGCAGGCGGATCTCCTATGTGACAGGCAGGGACAGTCTTTGATTGTCTTTAAAAAAAAAAAAAAAAATTGTTTCAATTTTACTGAAATTCATAGACAAAAAACAAACATAAAAATTTTTAGAGCCCTTTCACACAGCCATTCCGTTTGTTTCATCAGTTCAGTCACATTTTTTCAAAGAAAAAACAGATTCAGCTAGCATCAGTTTTTTTTTTTAAATTCACTACCAATGCAAAAACGGACCGTTTGTCTGTTTACATTAGTTTTTCGTCTTGTCCATGTTTTTTTTTTTTTTTTAATGGAAGAAAAATAGGGCTTTGATCCATACCACTGGGACCTCCACCCAGTGGCGTAGCGTGGGGGGTGCAGGGGGGGCCGGCCGCACCGGGCGCAACAGTGTCACTCTAGCAAACTTTAAAAATTCTTCCTAGCGTGTCACTTCAGCCGCCGCCATCTTCAGGCTAAACGATGGCCGGTCGGCGCCCTGTGATTGGGCCAACATTGTCATGTGCGGCAGCGGGGCTGGCCAGTGGCAGAGCCCCGCCTCGCTTCTGGAGCCCGCCTCGCCGCCTTCTAAGTCAGCCCTGCATGTGCCTCCGTCCCTCCTCCTCTAAGCTCTCTCAATCCTCCCCGACCCGCCCCCTGTAAGGGCTCGATGACGCAGTGGTGTCCTCTGTGTAGTGGGCAGTGTAGTGTAGTGGGCAGTGTAGTGGTCAGGTAGGAATCAGGTAGGTCATTGTAAGGGTCAGTGTCGTGGACAGGTAGGTCAGTGTAGTGGCCAGTACAGGAATCAGGTATGTTAGCGTAGTGGACTGGTAGGTCAGTATAGGAATCAGGCTGGTCAGTACTATTGTAGGAAGGGACTCGGGGAGTACTAAAAGTCCGCATGTTAGGGGGCGCAAATTACTTGCCTTGCCCCGGGCGCTGACAACCCACGCTACGCCACTGCCTCCACCACATGGTAGCGCTCCTTCTACTAGTCTAATCTAACCCCATGCAAGTATGGCTGTCCCCACTTGCACTTATACACTTGTTTGACAATCCATTCTTGCTGGCTATTTTACAATATAAACTAGATCTGACATTATGTATATTTATTCATCCTTGACAGGCTTACACTCTCTCATATACATACTCCTGATGAGTGGGCTGACAGACCCACGAAACACGTCGAGTTTAAATACAAGATATTCTGTTGAGTTCCATACAAGATATTCTACCCACATGCTATACTGCTATACTGCTAATATAGATGTTTTGTACCATTGGCCTCTGCATCAATATTTATACTTTTATTGTACGTTTTTACTCAATTGAGTTTTATTACAAATTAACTGTTCTATATGCATATTGCTGCTGTAACCCTGTCATGCTCTTTATATTTTGCATTGATACTTGTTGGAACATGATTATATTAATTGTATGGTTTATTTATTAAATCTATTATCCATCATCAGTTGACTATTGCGTCCACCTCATTTAAAGTCCCATCAGGGCTAAGGTTTTTCCAATTTTGTATTGAAATAGGGATGGAGGTGCACACAATTGCTAGTGTCAGACCATTTTATTTTTTTTATTATTTTTTCCAAAAAACGGATGTTGACAGAAGCGGATATCAACGGATGATCATCCATTTTCTTCCATTTTTCCATAGAGATGCATTGATGTCCGTTTTTCATTCGTCAATGGATGGATGAAAAAACTAACAAATGGAATGCCAGTGTGAAAGGGGGCCTAGTTTCACTGTGATAAGTTTTATTTAAAAAATAGTGCCCCTGTTGATAAAAGTTATTTTAAAATAATTAGTAGATTGATAAAAAATTATTTAGTCTATCATTTATTTTAACCACTTGCCGACCGCTCACATTGAGCGTACTGCGGCAAAGTGGCTCGTTATTGTCCAGCGACGTAGACCTACATTGCTGGACTCCTCCCTCTGTGGGCAGCGCGCGCTCCCGCTGTATTCAGACACAGTGGGAGTCGGGCCAGGGGAGGAGAGGCAGTGATCACCGCCGCTCTTCCCCGATCGTCAGGGATCGAGTGAGGAAATCTGCCCGCTTGTATAAACAAAGCGGGCGGATCTCCTATGTGACAGGCAGGGACAGATTACAGGATTCAGCATAGCTGAACCTGCGATCTGTGCCTGTGTCACACAGTCCCCTCCCCCCACACACGTCAGTAAGCACCAGGCATACATTTAACCCCTTGATCACCAATAAAGTTAACCCCTTCTCTGCCAGTGTCATTATTACAGTAACAGTGCATATTTATAGCACTGATTACTGTAGTAATGTCACTGGTCCCCCCAAAAGTGTCAAAAATGTCAGTCAAGGGTCCGATCTGCCTGCCGCAATGTCGCAGTCCCGCAAAAAAAAATCGCAGATCGCCGCCATTACTCGTTAAAAAAAAAAAACAATGAAAATGACATAAATGACATAAATCTTTCCCGTAGTTAGTAGCTGCGATAATTTTTGCGCAAACCAATCAAAATACGCTTATTGCGATTTTTTTTACCAAACGTAGCAGAAAACAAATTGGCCTAAAATGTTAAAAGAATTTGATTTTTAGATTTTTTGGGGGGGGGAATTTCATATAAAAAAATGTGAAAAATATTGTTATTTTTTCAAAATTGTCGCTCTTTTTTTGTTTATAGCGCAAAAAGTAAAAATCGCACAGGTGATCAAATACCACCAAAAGAAAGCTCTATTTGTGGGGGAAAAAAGGACATAAATTTAATTTGGGTACAGCGTTGCACGACTGCGCAATTGTCCATTAAAATAACACAGTGCCGAATCGCAAAATATGGTCTGGTCAGGAATGGGGTAAAATCTTCCGGTCTTAAAGCGGTTAAAAACACGCTCATTGAGAATTTATTTGTCAGAGACATGTAGCTAAATACATTTTGGCCTAAATATATGACAAAAATTGAATATATTGGATATTTTTTAACTGTCAAAGTAGAAAAATATTGTTTTTTTTTTCAAAATTGTCGCTCTTTTTTTATTAATATCACAAAAAATGAAAAGCGCAGAGGTGATCAAATACCACCAAAAGAAAGCTCTGTTTGTGGGAAAAAAATGCCGTACATTTCGTTTGGGTGCAGCATTTTATGACCGCGCAATTGTCAGTTAAAGTCGCACAGTGCCAAGTTGCAAAAAGTGGCCTGGACGTAAAGCAGGAAAATCCTCCGGTCCTAAAGTGGTTAATACTAAAATTAATATTCTAGTGCAAAGCATTGCATGATGTATTACAAATGAAAATACTTTTTCCTGTAATGTTGTCCTTTTTTTAATGTGGCGCTAATAATTAAAATGAATAAAGTAAGGTGATCATTTCCCGTAAACCGACGTACCTGTTTGAGGAAGTGGTTGTACCGGGGTGATGCCTGCAGCTAGAGAAAGCACTCTGGTACCGTTTTTTTAGAGCCGGCGGTCGCATTTTTAGTGATAACAACTGATGTGGCTAAGCAAACGCTCGGCCGTTATCACAAGGAGCGGGAGGGGACATCCCCCACCCGCCACCTTCCGCCACTCCACCCGGGTCTCCCGTCCCAACGCCTCCAATGTACAGTATCTCACAAAAGTGAGTACACCCAGGGCCGGGACAAGGGGTGGGCAGGAGGGGAGGCTGCCCTGGGTGCAATGGTTTATTGCAGGGATGGGGGGTGCCCTGACCCTAACCCTAAAGGGAAGGGGGGGCAAAGTTTGGCATCTTTGCCCTGGGCGCTGGATGACCTTGTCCCGGCACTGAGTACACCCCTCACATATTTGTAAATATTTTATTATATCTTTTCATGTGACAACACTGAAGAAATGACACTTTGCTACAATGTAAAGTAGTGAGTGTACAGCTTGTATAACAGTGTAAATTTGCTATCCCCTCCAAATAATTTAACAGACAGCCATTATTGTCTAAACCACTGGCAAAAAAAGTGAGTACAACCCTAAGTGAAAATGTCCAAACTGGGCCCAAAGTGTCAATATTTTTTGTGGCCACCATTATTTTCCAGCACTGTCTTAACCCTCTTGGGCATGGAGTTCACCACAGCTTCACAGGTTGCCACTGAAGTCCTCTTCCACTCCTCCATGATGACATCACGGAGCTGGTGGATGTTAGAAACCTTGCACTCCTCCACCTTCCATTTGAGGATGCCCCACAGATGCTTAATAGGGTTTAGGTCTGGAGACATGCTTGGCTAGTCCATTACCTTTACCCTCAGCTTCTTTAGCAAAGCAGTGGTCATTTTGGAGGTGTTTATGGGGTCATTATCATGTTGGAATATTGCCCTGCAGCCCAGTCTCAGAATAGAGGCTCTGCTTCCGTATGTAACAGTACATGTTGGCATTGATGGTTCCCTCAATGATCTGTAGCTCCAGACCATGACACTCCCACCACCATGCTTGACTGTAGACAAGGCAGACTTGTCTTTGTACTCCTCACCTGGTTGCCGCCACAGAGGCTTGACAACACCTGAGCCAAATAAGTTTACCTTGGTCTCATCAGACCACGGGACATGGTTCCAGTAATCCATGTCCTTAGTCTGCTTGTCTTCAGCAAATTGTTTGCAGGCTTTCTTGTGCATCATCATTAGAAGAGGCTTCCTTTTGAGACGACAGCCATGCAAACCAGTTTGATGCAGTGTGTTTTGCGTATGGTCTGAGCACTGACAGGCTGACCTTCCACCCCTTCAACCTCTGCAGCAATGCTCATACGTCTATTTCCCAAGGACAACCTCTGGATATGACACTGAGCATGTGCACTCAACTTCTTTGGTCGACCGTGGCGAGGCCTGTTCTGAGTGGAACCTGTCCTGTTAAACCGCTGTATGGTATTGACCACCATGCTGCAGCTCAGTTTTAGGGTCTTGGCAATCTTCTCATAGCCTAGGCCATCTTTTTGTAGAGCAACAATTCTATTTTCAGATCCTCAGAGAGTTCTTTGTCATGATGTGCCATGTTGAACTTCCAGTGACCAGTATGAGAGAGTGAGAGTGATAACACCAAATTTAACACACCTGCTCCCCATGCACACCTGAGACCTTGTAACACTAACGAGCCACATGACACCGGGAGGAAAAATCGTTTATTTTGAGGGACAGCAAATTTACATTGTTATACAAGCTGTACACTCACTACTCTTCCTTGTAGTGTCATTTCTTCAGTGTTGTCTCAAGAAAAGATATAATAAAATATTTACAAAAATGTGAGGGGTGTACTCACTTTTGTGGGATACTGTAGAAACCCGTCACTTCCGGTTTACCTGGGGGACTAGGAGAGATTTGTTTTTTCTGATGAGATATTTATGCCCTACCTCTCATTTGTTACATTTTGGTATAGGTATATAGACGACCTGTTCCTGGCGTGGACTGGCCCTGCCGATATGTTGCATATGTTTTTGGATTTGTTAAATACCAATGATTGGAATTTACAATTGACGTATTCTTATCATTTGTCTCAGATTTAGTTTTTGGATTTGACAATCTTTAAGCTCCCCAATTGGACGATCATTACAGATTTGTATCATAAACCATTGGCGGGCAATACATTGCTTCATGCGACCAGTGCGCATACCCAAAATCGCTTATTCAGAGCATCCCGTACGCCCAATATTTGCACCTACGCAGAAATTATTCAAGAGACGATGACTTCCATGCTCAGGCCAACCTTTTACGGGATCGCCTCCTCCTGAGAGGGTACTCCCGTATGACCTTGAGGAGGGCCTTTAACAAGGCCCACGCCAGGAACAGTCCCTCTTTATTATACCCTCTGCCAAAATCCCCTCAACCTCACACGGTCAAACTGGTCACTAAATTCTCAGCACATCACCAACAACTTTGATCAGTTATTTCTCGCCATTGGCACCTGTTAACGGACCACCATATTCTCAAAAACTATGTTAGGGATACCCCAGAACTAGTCTTCCGCAGGGCTACTTCCCTGCGGGATCGCCTAGTTCACAGCCACTATAGTGGAGATGGCCATTGACCCACGGGCACCAAGGGCACTTTCCCTTGTGGTGACTGCCCCCGTTGTCCCTGGATCTTGGAAGGTTCCACTTATCGCCTCCCCAATGGAGAATTATTTAAACCCCGTTCCCACACTGATTGTGGGACCAAAGGGGTTATTTACCTTATGATTTGTAAGTGTAATTCCTTCTACGTGGGCAAGACTAGACGTGAATTGCGTAAACGTATAGGGGATCATCTTTATTACTCAACTGGGGCAAAACTAACAGCTGTGGGACGACATATAGGTATATGTCATAGATACCAGTCTGAGGTGGTAAAGTTTTTTGTTCTGGATGCCATAGCGGAGGACTCTCGAGTAGTGTTGAGCGAACACGGACTGTATTATTCGTGTTCGTACCGAATAATTGGATTTTTTTTACCCGGACACGGACACTTTACTGTATGTTCGGGTAAAAATCCGTGTTCGGTCGTTTTATTTCCGGGTTTTGCATGCTTTGGCGCTCTTTTCATGGCGGGCTTTAAACAGCCAATCAACAATCGTTTAACTGGTGTGCCTTAAGCCATCCCAGCCATGCCTGCAAATGTCTTAGTAGCTGTGATTGGCCGTCTGAAGCATGTGACCAAGTCTTTATAAGTTCGAGGCAGCCGCCGCAGCAGCGTCATTCTGCTGCTTAGCTAAGGGACAGAGCACACATCAATGTGCTGGCTGCTGATTAGGGACAGATAGGCAGGAAAAAACCATTTGTGTCCGGATAGAATTGAGGGACAGGTCGGAGTGTTTAGGCAGGGCGAGTTGTAGGCATTTTAGGGATAGAGTCTGCTGAATTATAGGGTCAGTGTCTTCTACAAACTACAATCGATATTGCTGTGTGGGGGGTGGGGTGAATCTGCACTCAATCCTGATCTACGATCTCTTCTCAATCCTGTTAGGGACAGAGTCTGCTGAATTTTAGGGAAACTGTGTTCTACAAACTACAATCGATATTGCTGTGTGGTGTGGGATTGGAGATAGGCAGGTGTCAGTGATCCACATCCATTTTTCTGTGTGTGAGCTGCAGTGAACACAATCTTTTTGGGCTGCAGTGAACACAATCTTTTTGGGCTGCAGTGAACACAATCTTTTTGGGCTGCAGTGAACACAATCTTTTTGGGCTGCAGTGAACACAATCTTTTTGGGGTGCAGTGAACAAAATCTTTTTGGGGTGCAGTGAACACAATCCTTTTTGGTGTGCAGTGAACACAATCTTTGTGGGGTGCAGTGAACAAAATCCTTTGTGGGGTGCAGTGAACACAATCTTTTTGGGGTGCAGTGAACAAAATCCTTTTTGGGGTGCAGTGAACAACATCCTTTTTGGGGTGCAGTGAACACAATCTTTTTGGGGTGCAGTGAACAAAATCCTTTGTGGGGTGCAGTAAACACAATCTTTTTGGGGTGCAGTGAACACAATCTTTTTGGGGTGGAGTGAACAACATCCTTTTTGGGGTGCAGTGAACAAAATCCTTTTTGGGGTGCAGTGAACAAAATCATTTTTGGGGTGCAGTGAACACAATCTTTTTGGGGTGCAGTGAACACAATCTTTGTGGGGTGCAGTGAACACAATCTTTTTGGGGTGGAGTGAACAACATCCTTTTTGGGGTGCAGTGAACAACATCCTTTTTGGGGTGCAGTGAACACAATCTTTTTTGGGGTGCAGTGAACACAATCTTTGTGGGGTACAGTGAACAGAATCTTTGTGGGGTGCAGTGAACACAATCTTTGGGGGGTACAGTGAACACAATCTTTTTGGGGTGCAGTGAACACAATCTTTGTGGGGTGCAGTGAACACAATCTTTTTGGGGTGGAGTGAACAAAATCATTTTTGGGGTGCAGTGAACAACATCCTTTTTGGGGTGCAGTGATCAAAATCCTTTTTGGGGTGCAGTGAACACAATCTTTTTGGGGTGCAGTGAACAAAATCCTTTGTGGGGTGCAGTGAACAGAATCTTTGTGGGGTGCAGTGAACACAATCTTTGGGGGGGTACAGTGAACACAATCTTTTTGGGGTGCAGTGAACACAATCTTTGTGGGGTACAGTGAACAGAATCTTTGTGGGGTGCAGTGAACACAATCTTTGGGGGGTACAGTGAACACAATCTTTTTGGGGTGCAGTGAACACAATCTTTGGGGGGTACAGTGAACACAATATTTTTGGGGTGCAGTGAACACAATCTTTGTGGGGTGCAGTGAACACAATCTTTGGGGGGGTACAGTGAACACAATCTTTTTGGGGTGCAGTGAACAACATCCTTTTAGGGTGCAGTGAACACAATCTTTGTGGGGTGCAGTGAACAACATCCTTTTAGGGTGCAGTGAACACAATCTTTGTGGGGTACAGTGAACAGAATCTTTGTGGGGTGCAGTGAACACAATCTTTGGGGGGTACAGTGAACACAATCTTTGTGAGGTGCAGTGAACACAATCTTTGTGGGGTGCAGTGAACACAATCATTGTGGGGTGCAGTGAACTCAATCTTTGTGGGGTACAGTGAACACAATCTCATACTTCTGAAGATTTGAGGGTGCTGCCTGTTCCATACTCCCCCTACTCCTCATCTAGCCTTTTAGGGGTACAAACAATAGTAATTGGGGCCTAGTGTGGTTGTGTACGTGTGATATACATACACTTTTTTTGGATCATATTTTCTATTCCGCTATTTAATCAAAAACCTTTGGGGATCAGTTAAATTGGGGGATAGTCTGTGTTGGTACGTGTGAGAGAGATCCACCTTTCCAAGTTGTTGGGGTTCATCTCATACTTCTGAAGGTTTGAGGGTGCTGCCTGTTCCATACCCCCCCTACTCCTCATCTAGCCTTTTAGGGGTACAAACAATAGTAATTGGGGCCTAGTGTGGTTGTGTACGTGTGATATACATACACTTTTTTTGGATCATATTTTCTATTCCGCTATTTAATCAAAAACCTTTGGGGATCAGTTAAATTGGGGGATAGTCTGTGTTGGTACGTGTGAGAGAGATCCACCTTTCCAAGTTTTTGGGGTTCATCTCATACTTCTGAAGATTTGAGGGTGCTGCCTGTTCCATACCCCCCCTACTCCTCATCTAGCCTTTTAGGGGTACAAACAATAGTAATTGGGGCCTAGTGTGGTTGTGTACGTGTGATATACATACACTTTTTTTGGATCATATTTTCTATTCCGCTATTTAATCAAAAACCTTTGGGGATCAGTTAAATTGGGGGATAGTCTGTGTTGGTACGTGTGAGAGAGATCCACCTTTCCAAGTTGTTGGGGTTCATCTCATACTTCTGAAGGTTTGAGGGTGCTGCCTGTTCCATACCCCCCCTACTCCTCATCTAGCCTTTTAGGGGTACAAACAATAGTAATTGGGGCCTAGTGTGGTTGTGTACGTGTGATATACATACACTTTTTTGGGATCATATTTTCTATTCCGCTATTTAATCAAAAACCTTTGGGGATCAGTTAAATTGGGGGATAGTCTGTGTTGGTACGTGTGAGAGAGATCCACCTTTCCAAGTTGTTGGGGTTCATCTCATACTTCTGAAGGTTTGAGGGTGCTGCCTGTTCCATACTCCCCCTACTCCTCATCTAGCCTTTTAGGGGTACAAACAATAGTAATTGGGGCCTAGTGTGGTTGTGTACGTGTGATATACATACACTTTTTTTGGATCATATTTTCTATTCCGCTATTTAATCAAAAACCTTTGGGGATCAGTTAAATTGGGGGATAGTCTGTGTTGGTACGTGTGAGAGAGATCCACCTTTCCAAGTTGTTGGGGTTCATCTCATACTTCTGAAGGTTTGAGGGTGCTGCCTGTTCCATACTCCCCCTACTCCTCATCTAGCCTTTTAGGGGTACAAACAATAGTAATTGGGGCCTAGTGTGGTTGTGTACGTGTGATATACATACACTTTTTTTGGATCATATTTTCTATTCCGCTATTTAATCAAAAACCTTTGGGGATCAGTTAAATTGGGGGATAGTCTGTGTTGGTACGTGTGAGAGAGATCCACCTTTCCAAGTTGTTGGGGTTCATCTCATACTTCTGAAGGTTTGAGGGTGCTGCCTGTTCCATACTCCCCCTACTCCTAGCCTTTTAGGGGTACAAACAATAGTAATTGGGGCCCAGTGTGGTTGTGTACGTGTGATATACATACACTTTTTTTGGATCATATTTTCTATTCCGCTATTTAATCAAAAACCTTTGGGGATCAGTTAAATTGGGGGATAGTCTGTGTTGGTACGTGTGAGAGAGATCCACCTTTCCAAGTTGTTGGGGTTCATCTCATACTTCTGAAGGTTTGAGGGTGCTGCCTGTTCCATACCCCCCCTACTCCTCATCTAGCCTTTTAGGGGTACAAACAATAGTAATTGGGGCCTAGTGTGGTTGTGTACGTGTGATATACATACACTTTTTTTGGATCATATTTTCTATTCCGCTATTTAATCAAAAACCTTTGGGGATCAGTTAAATTGGGGGATAGTCTGTGTTGGTACGTGTGAGAGAGATCCACCTTTCCAAGTTGTTGGGGTTCATCTCATACTTCTGAAGGTTTGAGGGTGCTGCCTGTTCCATACCCCCCCTACTCCTCATCTAGCCTTTTAGGGGTACAAACAATAGTAATTGGGGCCTAGTGTGGTTGTGTACGTGTGATATACATACACTTTTTTTGGATCATATTTTCTATTCCGCTATTTAATCAAAAACCTTTGGGGATCAGTTAAATTGGGGGATAGTCTGTGTTGGTACGTGTGAGAGAGATCCACCTTTCCAAGTTGTTGGGGTTCATCTCATACTTCTGAAGGTTTGAGGGTGCTGCCTGTTCCATACCCCCCCTACTCCTCATCTAGCCTTTTAGGGGTACAAACAATAGTAATTGGGGCCTAGTGTGGTTGTGTACGTGTGATATACATACACTTTTTTTGGATCATATTTTCTATTCCGCTATTTAATCAAAAACCTTTGGGGATCAGTTAAATTGGGGGATAGTCTGTGTTGGTACGTGTGAGAGAGATCCACCTTTCCAAGTTGTTGGGGTTCATCTCATACTTCTGAAGGTTTGAGGGTGCTGCCTGTTCCATACTCCCCCTACTCCTCATCTAGCCTTTTAGGGGTACAAACAATAGTAATTGGGGCCCAGTGTGGTTGTGTACGTGTGATATACATACACTTTTTTTGGATCATATTTTCTATTCCGCTATTTAATCAAAAACCTTTGGGGATCAGTTAAATTGGGGGATAGTCTGTGTTGGTACGTGTGAGAGAGATCCACCTTTCCAAGTTGTTGGGGTTCATCTCATACTTCTGAAGGTTTGAGGGTGCTGCCTGTTCCATACTCCCCCTACTCCTCATCTAGCCTTTTAGGGGTACAAACAATAGTAATTGGGGCCTAGTGTGGTTGTGTACGTGTGATATACATACACTTTTTTTGGATCATATTTTCTATTCCGCTATTTAATCAAAAACCTTTGGGGATCAGTTAAATTGGGGGATAGTCTGTGTTGGTACGTGTGAGAGAGATCCACCTTTCCAAGTTGTTGGGGTTCATCTCATACTTCTGAAGGTTTGAGGGTGCTGCCTGTTCCATACTCCCCCTACTCCTCTTCTAGCCTTTTAGGGGTACAAACAATAGTAATTGGCGCCTAGTGTGGTTGTGTACGTGTGATATACATACACTTTTTTTGGATCATATTTTCTATTCCGCTATTTAATCAAAAACCTTTGGGGATCAGTTAAATTGGGGGATAGTCTGTGTTGGTACGTGTGAGAGAGATCCACCTTTCCAAGTTGTTGGGGTTCATCTCATACTTCTGAAGGTTTGAGGGTGCTGCCTGTTCCATACTCCCCCTACTCCTAGCCTTTTAGGGGTACAAACAATAGTAATTGGGGCCCAGTGTGGTTGTGTACGTGTGATATACATACACTTTTTTTGGATCATATTTTCTATTCCGCTATTTAATCAAAAACCTTTGGGGATCAGTTAAATTGGGGGATAGTCTGTGTTGGTACGTGTGAGAGAGATCCACCTTTCCAAGTTGTTGGGGTTCATCTCATACTTCTGAAGGTTTGAGGGTGCTGCCTGTTCCATACCCCCCCTACTCCTCATCTAGCCTTTTAGGGGTACAAACAATAGTAATTGGGGCCTAGTGTGGTTGTGTACGTGTGATATACATACACTTTTTTTGGATCATATTTTCTATTCCGCTATTTAATCAAAAACCTTTGGGGATCAGTTAAATTGGGGGATAGTCTGTGTTGGTACGTGTGAGAGAGATCCACCTTTCCAAGTTGTGGGGGTTCATCTCATACTTCTGAAGGTTTGAGGGTGCTGCCTGTTCCATACCCCCCCTACTCCTCATCTAGCCTTTTAGGGGTACAAACAATAGTAATTGGGGCCTAGTGTGGTTGTGTACGTGTGATATACATACACTTTTTTTGGATCATATTTTCTATTCCGCTATTTAATCAAAAACCTTTGGGGATCAGTTAAATTGGGGGATAGTCTGTGTTGGTACGTGTGAGAGAGATCCACCTTTCCAAGTTTTTGGGGTTCATCTCATACTTCTGAAGATTTGAGGGTGCTGCCTGTTCCATACTCCTCCTCCTACTGCTCAACCATCCTTTTAGGGGTACAAACAATAGTAGTTGGGGCCTAGTGTGGTGGTGTACGTGCGAGATACATACACTTTCTTTTTGATCATATTTTCTATTCCGCTATTCAATTAAAACCTTTGGGGATCAATTCAATTGCGAGATAGTCTGTGTCGGTACGTGTGAGATCCACCTTTCCAAGTTGTTGGGGTTCATCTCATACTTCTGAAGATTTGAGGGTGCTGCCTGTTCCATACTCCTGCTCCTACTGCTCAACCATCCTTTTAGGGGTACAAACAATAGTAATTGGGGCCTAGTGTGGTTGTGTACGTGCGAGATACATACACTTTTTTTGATCATATTTCCTATTCCGCTATTCAATAAAAACCTTTGAGGATCAATTGAATTGCGGGATAGTCTGTGTCGGTACGTGTGAGATCCACCTTTCCAAGTTTTTGGGGTTCATCTCATACTTCTGAAGATTTGAGGGTGCTGCCTGTTCCATACTCCTCCTCCTACTCCTCATCCATCCTTTTAGGGGTACAAACAATAGTAATTGGGGCCTAGTGTGGTTGTGTACGTGCGAGATACATACACTTTTTTTGATCATATTTCCTATTCCGCTATTCAATAAAAACCTTTGAGGATCAATTGAATTGCGGGATAGTCTGTGTCGGTACGTGTGAGATCCACCTTTCCAAGTTTTTGGGGTTCATCTCATACTTCTGAAGATTTGAGGGTGCTGTCTGTTCCATACTCCTCCTACTCCTCATCCATCCTTTTAGGGGTAGAAACAATAGTAATTGGGGCCTAGTGTGGTTTTGTACGTGCGAGATACATACACTTTTTTGGATCATATTTCCTATTCCGCTATTCAATAAAAACCTTTCTAGGGCAAGATCTTAAATTACAGAAATATGAGGAGACCGTCAAATAAGGGCCGTGGCCTGGGTCGTGGTGCTGCTGGTAGAGCTCCTGTTGCAAGGAGAGGACGTGGTCGATCTGTGCCAGCTACACGCACAAGTGAAACACCTTCCTCAAGTGTGAGTAGGCGACAGAACCTGCATCAGTATTTGGTAGGGCATCAAACGCCCCTAGAAGTGATGAGGCCAGAACAAGTTGAGGCGATAGTAGATTGGTTTGCTGCTGACAGTGCCTCCAGTTCCTTCACATTGTCTCCCACCCAGTCTACTGCAGAAAGGTCAGAGTTGGCACCTGCAGCCAATGTCCAACCGTCTTTCACCTCACCCCCTTGCAAATCAGGCCAGCAGTCTGAGCCCCAAGCCATACAGCAGTCTCTTATTCTTTTTGAGGACTCTGTCAGCAGGGTTTCCCAGGGCCATCCACCTAGCCCTGCCCCAGAAGTGGAAGAGATTGAGTGCAGCGATGCCCAACCACTTATTTCTCAAGATGAGTACATGCAAGGATCATCGCAGCACGTCTCCGATGATGACGAAACGCAGGTGCCAACTGCTGCGGCGTTCAGCATTGTGGAGACCGACAAGGAGGGCAGGGGTGAAGACTGGGTGGAAGATGATGTGGAGGACGATGAGGTCCTCGACCCCACATGGAATGAACGTCATGCAGGTGACCTGAGTAGTTTGGAGGAAGAGGCGGTGGTCGCACAGAGCCACCAGCACAGCAGAAGAGGGAGCAGGGTGCAGAAGCGGAGCGGCCGTGCCCTAGACACTACGCCCGCTACTGCCCAACGCAGCAAGGGAACGAGCGCACCAAAGTCAGCTCAAAGGAGTTCTCTAGCGTGGAAGTTCTTTAGAAAATGTGCTGATGACAGGACACGAGTGGTTTGCACCCTGTGCAATCAGAGCTTGAAGCGAGGCATAAACCTTCTCAACCTGAGCACAACCTGCATGATCAGGCATCTAAGTGCAAAGCACGAGCTGCAGTGGAGTACACACCTTCAAAACCAAGAAACGTCTCTGGCTCATCCTGCTTCCTCTTCTGCTGCAGTCTCGGCCGCTCCAGCCACATCTGTAGTGATACCGGCACCTGCCACCCCGCAAACAGACGATCTGTCAGCAACACCACCACCTGGGTCACCAACAACCATCTCCACAATGTCCCGTGGAAGCGTTCAGCTTTCCATCTCCCAAACACTTGAGAGGAAGAGGAAGTACCCCCCTACCCACCCGCGATCCCTGGCCCTGAATGCCAGCATTTCAAAATTATTGGCCTTTGAAATGCTGTCATTCCGTCTGGTGGAGACGCACAGTTTTAAAAACCTTATGTCGGTGGCTGTCCCACAGTACGTCGTGCCCAGCCGCCACTACTTTTCCAGGCAAGCCATCCCTTCCCTGCACAACCAAGTGGGGGAAAATATCAGGTGTGCACTGCGCAACGCCATCTGTGCCAAGGTCCACCTAACTACGGATACGTGGACCAGTAAGCACGGTCAGGGGCGTTATATCTCCCTAACGGCACACTGGGTAAATGCAGTGGCGGATGGGCCTGAGGCGGATAGCAATTTGGCGCATGTCCTTCCACCACCGAGGATTGCAGGGCGCTTCAGTTTGCCTCCTGTTCCTAACTCCTCCTACTCCGCTTCCTCATCCTCTACCGCCTCCTCATCCGGACAGCGTAACACCTTCACCACCAACTTCAGCACGGCCAGGGGTAAACGACAGCAGGCAGTTTTACAACTTGCCTGTTTGGGGGACAAACCACACACCGCGCAGGAGTTGTGGAGGAGCATGGAACAGCAGACAAATGAGTGGTTGCTGCCAGCGAGCCTCAAGCCCGGCCTGGTGGTGTGCGATAACGGGCGAAATCTCATAGCAGCTCTGGGCCTAGCCGGTTTGACGCACATCCCTTGCCTGGCGCATGTGCTGAATTTGGTGGTGCAGAGGTTCCTTAAAAACTACCCCGATATGTCAGAGCTGCTGCAGAAAGTGCGGGCCGTTTGTGCGCACTTTCGGCGTTCTCACCCTGCTGCTGCTCGCCTGGCAGCGCTGCAGCGTAACTTCGGCCTTCCCGCTCACCGCCTCATATGTGACGTGCCCACAAGGTGGAACTCCACCTTGCACATGCTGGAAAGACTGTGCGAGCAGCAGCAGGCCATAGTGGAGTTTCAGCTGCAGCACGCACGCGTGAGTCGCTCTGCGGAACAGCACCACTTCACCACCAATAACTGGGCCTCCATGCGAGACCTGTGTGCCTTGTTGCGCTGTTTTGAGTACTCCACCAACATGGCCAGTGGCAATGACGCCGTTCTCAGCTTAACTATCCCACTTCTATGCCTCCTTGAAAAAACAATTCGGGCGATGATGGAAGAGGATGTGGCACAGGATGAGGAGGAGGAGGAGGATGAAGAGGTAACATTTCCAAGGCTTTCAGGGCAGTCATTCGCAAGGGGCTCCGAGGGTGGGTTCCTGCACACGCAAACGCCAGGGACGCAATTGTCCAGCAGGGGCACAGTTCTGGAGGATGAGGAGGATGAGGAGGAGGAGGAGCTGGAGGAGGAGATGGAACCATGTTCACAGCAGGGTGGCACCCAGGCCAGCTCATGGCCATCACTGGTGCGTGGCTGGGGGGATACAGAGGACACGGACGATACACCTCCCACAGAGGACAGCCTTTCGTTGCCTCTGGGCAGCCTGGCACACATGAGCGATTACATGCTGCAGTGTCTCCACAACGACCGCCGAGTTGCCCACATTCTAACTTGTGCTGATTACTGGGTGGCCACGCTGCTGGATCCCCGTTACAAGGACAACGTACCGTCCTTAATTCACTCACTGGAGCGCGATCGCAAGATGCGCGAGTACAAGCGCACGCTGGTAGACGCCATGCTGCTGGCATTCCCATCTGACAGCGGGGCCACAGTGGAAGCACAAGGCAGAGGAGGAGGAGGAGGAGGAGGTCGCCAACGCAACCAGGGCACCGCCAGCACCTCAGAAGGCAGGGTTAGCATGGCCGAAATGTGGAAAAGCTTTGTCAGCACGCCACAACAAACAGCAGCACCAGCAGCTCAGATGGAACGTCTTAGCAGGAGGCAGCATTTTACCAACATGGTGGAGCAGTATGTGTGCACACGCCTACATGTAGTGAATGACGGGTCTGCCCCCTTCAACTTCTGGGTCTCCAAATTGGGCACATGGCCTGAGCTTGCCCTTTACGCCTTGGAGGTGCTGGCGTGCCCTGCAGCCAGTGTATTATCTGAACGGGTATTTAGCACGGCTGGGGGCGTTATAACAGACAAGCGCAGCCGCCTGTCCAGAGACAATGTGGACAAGCTCACGTTCATTAAAATGAACCAGGCATGGATCCCACGGGACTTTTCCGTACCTTATGCAGAATAGCAATGGATACCGACCTTACCCACCCATTGTTCCATTTTTGCTCTTTCTCACTCTTTTGGGGTGTACCCTCATTTAAAATTTTTGAAAAGAAGCAGTGTTGGCTACCTCGTCCTCCTCCTCAGGGCCAGATTAATGTAGGGGCTATTGGAGCTGCAGCTCCAGGCCCCTACCTTTTATATAGGCCCCGGGTTGGCCATATTCACTGTTACCGCTCTTCTGTCACTTGTAAACACAGAAGTCTGGCTTCTATGCTCGCTTCCCCAGGCAGCACCCTCAGAACCTCCCCACACAGCGTGAAGGCCGGACAAGGAGGGACAGTTGGCGATGCATGGATGTGTTTATGGGCTTCAGAGACAGCATCCCATGTTGAATTAGGCATGCATGGCTGCACCCTTCCTCCTCTGGGTGCATGGCAAGGCACGGCCCTTAAGGCCCTTCAAAATCCTCAGCACCAAGCCCATGATGCTGTTAATCCGGCCCTGGTCCTCCTCCACCGCCGCTTCCACCTACACCGCCCATAGGTGTGCGCAGCCTATTGCATTAAGGTGTGCACCCCAAAGTTGAAATACACATGCATGTGTTTGCCAGCAGGGAGAGTAATGTATCGGGGCCATGTACCTGTAGGCAAGGAGAAATAGAGCAGAGCAGGTCCCAGGGAGATCTTTCCCATCTCCTCACTGGCAATGCTATGTGCCCTAGGTGATTAGGGTGTGCCCAGGCACACCCAGCACACCCTGTGCGCACGCCTATGTCACCGCCACATCCACCACCACCTCAACCTCCCTCCTACTCCATATGGGCCTCGTCCTTCAGAGATGAAGAAGAACATTGTTTTATTTTTCTGTTTTTTTTTGTTGTTTTAAGTTATTTCCCTATCCACATTTGTTTGCAGAGCACTTGCCATGCTCTTAATTACGTTTTGCTGCCATTTGCAGCACTCTAGCCCTTTCCTTTGGTGTTTTAGAGCCATTTTAGTGCCTTAAAGTTCGGGTCCCCATTGACTTCAATGGGGTTCGGTGTCCGGGAAAAGTTCGGTAAAAGTCCGGGACACGGACCCGGACTTTTTTTTAAAGTTCGGCCGAACCCGTCGAACACGGACATCTAGGTGTCCGCTCAACCCTACTCTCGAGGGGGCAACTGGGACAAAAGATTATTGCAATGGGAAACCATGTGGATAGAGAGATCGAATGCCACTATCCCCCTGGCTTAAATTAAATAATCACATACAAACACTTTTTGTGATCCTGTTTATTAGATCGGTCCTCTTTTCCTCTTGTTTTTTCCTTTCCTTCCCTCTTGTCCCTCCCCCTTTTTCCCATCCCCCCCTTTCCCCTCCCCCTCCATCCCCCTTTTCCCCTTTTCCCTCCCCCTCCTTTCTCCCGGTTTCCCTTTCCCTCAATTTCATTTTATTTTATCTTATTTTATTTTATTTTGTCAACCTTTCTTGCAAATGTCTTTTCCTGTATTTTACAGAACTGTTGATGGCTCCGGCTGTACTGTATTTGCTCCCTGATCAACATTGATCACCAGTACAATCTTTTTTGCAGCCTGCGTGCCTAACATATCATTGTAATAATTTACAAAATAATTTTCTTTGTTTTTTATTGTTTTGTATATATTATTGTATGAAAGGGGATAAATCTTCTGGAGCTTAAGTGGCTAAAGGGAAACTCCAGTCAAAAATGAAATTTTTCCTATTAATAGTATGTTAAATATCTTTATCTTTGATATTATTCATTTTCTGGCTAGCTGCTTGTGTAGCTTAGAAAGTCTTATCTAAGCTGGACAATCAGCTTCTTCCTGTTCTTCACCGACAACGCTATCTCCTGTTATCTGAATTTGCTAAGCTGTCTTTTACTTCCTGAAAAGGTTAGAGGTCTAAAGGAAATTGTACAGAGATTGTACAATCAGACTGCATAGTGTATGGCCATCCTTATACAAGTACATATGAGGGAGTGGTTGGACATCTCCAGGGACACTAATACAGTGATCTGTGCTAATAATATACACTGTCACTGTACTAATGATACTGGTTGGGAAGGGATTAACATCTAGGGCAACCAAGGGGTTTACTGTGTGCCTAACTATGCGTAATGTGTTTCTTTTGCGGTGTGTGATTTGCAGGGAGAAAAATGCTGCACATCACTGTGGAGTTGTTGTGTTGTTGCCAACACAGAGCTCTCTAGTGTCATTCGCTCCACTGATCAGCAGGTCCCAGACATAAATCATTGGCCGGAACCCACTGATTGGCTTGTGCTGTAGTGAATGGCAGTACAGCTGAGGCAGTGGGAGCACGTGCATGCACCCCCTACTCGGAGGAGCCGGATCACATACATGCAGAGAGGCTGACTTGCCACAGTATATATATATATATATATATATATATATATATATATATATATATATATATATATATATATATATATATATGTAGCAAGGTTTCTAGGCCTGTGGCCTGATGTGGGTCTGCCATTAGAACCGGTAATCTCTCCAGCCCATGTTAGCTGTGACCCTGGGTGTGATAACTGAAGCAGCGACAACTCTTTGTTTGTGGTTTTTATTTGATTTAAAGGGGATGGGAGAAGGGAATGAGTGGGATACTCCTTGCAGCTCAAACTAATTACACGTGGGACTTTGTTACTGAAAAATGCCCGTTGGCACTTCCCCGACGCCAGCCGGCGCAAGACAACGCCCACTGACTCTTAGAACTCTCTGTGTAACCGAAGAAGTGTTGAATCCCCGACTTATAGTCCTGTAGATCCAAGACTAAGAGCTGTAGAACTCCTGGCACTGCTGTGCTGTGGAAGTCACTAAATACTGTCCCTCCGCTTGGTACAGCTTGAGGTAGTATCTTGTAGAACTCTGTGTAACTGTCGCTTCACTGACACTCTCTGTACAATTCAGGGCCCAGACTGCCGGTACTCCCTTTACAACTTCAGGGTCCTCTACCTAGGCACCCCCTTTACAGCTAGCTGACACTGGATCCTAGAACCTCTTCCGGAGTGGTCCCCTCTAACACTTCAGGCGAACCCCCAGGGGCAATCCTCAGTACTCACGACCTGTGTAGGCTTTCCTGGGACTGGGCCCCTTTTGCTCTCCGCTGGTTCTTGGCACACCGGATCCCCTCAGCTCAACTCAGCACTCTCTGGAGACTCATGCGACACCCCAAGACATCCACCTTCCTCAGACAGGAGGAGAGACAGCCGCAACAACACAGAGCTCCAAATAGTGACATGCGATCTTGCTGTTTTTTTATTCCCTAAAAATCAGGGACAAAAACAGCAAGATCACTTAGTAAAAGCAGCACATGTCACACACATTACACATTGTTAGGCACACATTTAACCCCTTGATTCCCCCCTAGATGTTAACCCTTTCCCAGCCAGTGTCATTAGTACAGTGACAGTGTATAGAATTAGCACTGATCACTGTATTAGTGTCATTATTAATGTCAGTGTCAATTAGTGAGAAAATAAAAAATATTGCTTTTTTTTTTTCAAAATTTTCCATCTTTTTTTCATTTAAATCCCAAAAAATAATAAACCCAGGGGGCTCAAATACCACCAAATGAAAGCGCTATGTGTGTAAAATTATATTTATTTTGTTTGAGTACAGTGCTGCATGAGGGAGCAATTACAAGTTAAAGCTCAAATCATCTCCCTCCCCAACTCCCCTCTCCTAGCACAATTCCTCTACCCCTCAAATTTAAGCATAAATCCCCCATATCCATCCGTCCAGATTTGACGGATCGGATCGGGTCGAATGTCAGCGGACATGTCTCCGCTGCCATCCGATGCCCCATAGGAATGCATGGGGGGACCGTTCAGATCCGCCAAAAAAACGAACAGGCGGATCTGAATGGTCAGCCTGTGTGAAAGGGGCCTTAGACTTGCTTATGCATCTGGCAATGACCCTATGCACAGGCTATTCGCCACAATATGCAATGGTCTTCCTGTACTGCAATTCATTGGACCTTCCTTACAAAGAGTGAGGGAGAATCCTAAAATGTTTACTGTTGACTCTGAAACAGGAGAGCAAAGGGGGATTTTTGGGAGATTTCCATTCTTTTCTTGTCATGTCTCTGGGACAGGAAAGGAGAAGACCATGTCCACAGCAGGGACAAAAGCAGCAAATTAAAACTTGATAGAAACTCTAACCCAGTGGTCTACAAACTTCGGCCCAGGGGCCAGATGCGGCCCTTTGCTTGTTTTTTTCTAGCCCTTGAGGCACTATTTCATCCACTGATATCAACAATGGGGCACAATTCCACCCAATGACACCAACAATGGGGCACAATTCCACCCAATGACACCAACAATGGGGCACAATTCCACTCAATGACACCAACTATGAGGTACACTTCCTCCCAATGACATCAATGATGGGGCACAATTCCTACCAATGACACTAATGATGTGGCAAAATTTATTCCAATTACACCAACAATGGGGCACAATTACTCCCAATGAAACAAACAAGGGGACATTATTATTTCCCACTGACATCAGGACCTTTTCTACTCCCAATCGCCACAGTCTGGCCCCCCTAAAGTCTGAAGGACATTAAACTGGCCCTTTGTTTAGAATGTTTGTAGACCCCTGCTCTAACTCTTCCCCATTCAATCCAAAATTGAACAAAAGTGTTGTCTAAAGTTCCACTTGAAATTTAATCAAGAGAAATGTTTTGCTTTGTTTTATTGCAGGGCCATGACTCATTTTTACAAGACCTTGTGGCATCTGACCATCCACTATCTCCTTCCGGTCTCTCACAGCAGCCATGTTGGATGCCGCCTAAGCCTTTCAAACCTGCCATTGATTTATGAGGCTGGTGACCTGTTGATAGGAGCAATAATCCCCTTCCACACGGACAGAGTCTCTCCAACCATAACCTTTACAGAGATGCCTCCAGAGGATATCTGCACATGGTAAGTGTTATCTGCTGTATGCAAAGTTCAACAGAATTAAGGAGTACCTGTCATAAATTACCTTACTCAATTGGGCCAATTGGGTAGTAACCAGTTAATTTATCAGTATGTCTTAGGATTGTAAAAGAACACCAAAGTACATGCAAAAAAGCCCACACAAATACAGAGAGTACATGCAAATTCCAAGCAGATGACAATCCTACCACAAAATGAAGGACTCCAGTGGTGCAAGGCTACAAAAAGTAATACCATATCTCAGGGAATGAGCGTACGATGCCACATCCCAATGTATACCAGAAACAACAAGAAGAAAAATACTTTCCAATAAAAGGGGACTTTTTAGGCTTTGTACTGAAGATAGGGCAACATAGACAAAATAGATGCTGGTATATCCCGCTGGTCTGTTCCAACACATTTTGCAGTCAACAGCTGCTTCATCAGGGTTACCACAGCCTCAAAAGTCTCTTTTTATTGAAGTGGTGCAAAGTGTAGTACTAAAAAGTGTGTAAACTCTAATAATGACCTTCTCTTATTTGGTCCCTTTTGGTGTCATGATTACTGTATACCGTTAGGGCTCTTTCACACGGGCAGTCCGATCAGATCCGCCTGTCAGTTTTTTAGGTGGATCTGATCGGATCCTCCATGCAGCTCTATGGGGCAGCGGGTGTCAGCGGAGACACCTCCGCTGACACCCGCTGCCATCCGTATCCGATCCTGTCCGTGAAATCTGGACGGATGGAAACCCTATTTTTCTGTCCGTTCAGTAATCGGATCGGATCAGATGAGAGCGGACAGGCGGCCCACTCTCATCCGATCCCCCATAGAGGGCAGCGGGGGCTGAGACACATCCCTCTCCGCACTGCAAGCGGAGACGGAGCTGTCATCCGCCGGCTCAGCGGGGATCGCGGATCGATCCCCGCTGAGCAAGACGGATCCGCCTACGGAGGCGGACCGTGTGAAAGAGCCCTTAAAAGAATTGTGTCTTATCTGTTCAATAAGTGCCACAAAAAGCTATTGAACCTACCAGAAACCTTCTATCTTTATAACTTCCTGTGCATGCAGCCTGTTCTGCGCTCGTACCAGTTAAAGCGGAGTTCCGGGCACAGAAGTCATTTTTTAATAAACATACCCCCGGGACAGTCAGGGCTAGCACATTCCATAATGGCTAGCCTCTGATCTGTCCCGGTTTGCACTTACCTTTTAGAAGAAATACTTACTTATAAAATTTCTTCCACAGCGTTTCCATCTCTCTTGTGGGCAGCTGAAGCCGGCGCGGTCCTCTTCTGTGTCTTCTTCCGCGTCTTCTTGTCCCAGAATGCGCCTGCACCGGCCCCTCTCGTCACTTCCGGTGCGGCGCCGCATTCCTAAACAGCTTCTGGGCGTCGCCCGGAAGTGACGAGCGGGGCCGGTGCCGTCGCATTGATTCCTGGGAGCGATGACGTTCAGCTCCCAGGAATCATAGCGAGACAGGAAGTGACGGGGTGAGCCGCGGCTCCGAGGGAGGAAGTACTCTGAGGTGAGTATTTATGATCTTCAATTAAAAGGTAAGTAAACAAAAAAAAAAAAAAAATAACTTTCCAATTCCTTTTCAGGTGATCTCGAACTAGCGGAGGGGCACAAAAAAAAAATATCGTTTTTGTGCCCGGAACTCCGCTTTAAATTGTTTGCAGCTATCTCTGTGAGGAAGTGATGGTTTTGGTCTGAACTTGGGTTTGGCTGAACTAGAAAGTAAGTAAGTGGTCATTCTTGAGCTAGTCATCTGTGGCTGGGACATTACCAGCTGCTTGTACACAAAGGGGAGGAGATGCTCATGATATAATTGACCTAATATGGAGACATTGACCTTATAGGGCTATGTGACCATATTAGGTTGATTATGTCATGAGCATCCCCGCCCTTTTGGAGTACATGCAGCTGAAGGTTGAGGAAGCCCCATCTGCACTTTATTGGCCCAGCCCTGACAACTGCTCTAAGGGCTTTGGCCAAACATGGGTTTGGACCAAACTTGCAGGTGAACCCAAGCTCATCCCTACTGTGGAGTATAGAAAATCCCCCCTATGTTATGAAAAGGTGGGTGTTTGTAGCTCTGTCCTATGGTTACAGCCATCCTTGTGCCACATGGATCTTAAGCCAAGGCCTTGATGTTTACCCAATAATGTGATAGAGCCCATTCCCTTTGGGGTTTACTAAGTCCCAACCTACGGCTTAAGTATCTGTCTATTTCCAGAGGCTTTACTTCATATTGAAGTTTTGTCAGTTCATTGTCGATTGATGGGTGTTTGTAGCTCTGTCCTATGGTTACAGACATCCCTGTGCCACATGGATCTTAGGCCAAGGCCTTGATTTTTACCCAATAATGTCATAGAGCCCATTCCCTTTGGGGTTAACTAAGCCCCAACCTACAGCTTAACAATCTGTCTATTTCGTAAAGCTTTACTTCATATTGAAGTTCTGCCAGTTCATTGTCGATTGATGGGGCATGGCCTATTGAAAGGGGTGGAGTCTAATTTCAAATTGGTTGATATTGAGGTTATATGTTCAGCCTGAGCTAAGGATACACACATACCTCCCAACTGTCCCTGATTTGAAGGAACTTTCCCTCTTTGGGAACAAAGTCCCTCTGCCCCTCGCTGCTCCTCATTTGCCCCTCATTTGTGGTGTAATGTAAATGCCTATATAAGACAAATCATTATTTATCTATCAAAGTAGTTTATGGTGCAAAACCTTTCATCCAGTTTTCTACATTTTTGCATTGGTAAATTTCAAAAGCCAGTATAAAGGAAAATAGTGGTAACAAAACACTTGTGGGTTTAACCATTCATTTTTTTATGTGTTCATTCTCCATGTAATGGGGTGTGGCAGGGGGTGTGACTTTTGCCTGTGTACATTTTGCTAATAGTCCCTCTTTTCCATCTCAGAAAGTTGGGAGGTATGTGCACTTGATCTCCGCAGGGGACACAACTATTGATTTGAAGGCTATACCCCTAAAACCAGCACCACCTAGGACCAGAGATCAATGTACATGTAAAGCTGAAACAACAAAACAGTTCTTCACAAGCTGTCCACACTACTATGTGTACACAAAACATATCAAGACCAGGTGTATGAAAAAGTGTAAACATTAGAAATGCATATACAGTATACAGGAGATACATAGGGGTCTATTTATAAAATGTTTGCATAGCAATTACATACAGTAGTTAGTCAGGTTAAAAAAAGACACAATTCCATCTAGCTCAACCAATAAAAATTCACCCAGTGAAAGTGCATTTACATTTGCTTGTTGCTAATGGGGCAAAAAAGGAATGTTATTAGACTATATTCTGTGCTGGATGAATGTTTTTTATTGATTTAAATGAAAAGTATCACATTTGGCCACTAGACGATGCTGTTTCATAGGGAATTCCTATAATATTTAACACCATCTAGTGGCCAAAAGAAGTATTTTCCACTTTAAATCAGTGCCCCACCACAACCGACCCATATGGCAAGTGGCCATATGCCGCATATAATACATTCAAATTAATGCACAGTATCAATATAATAATACAACTCTTCTTTTAAACCTCCAGGTTCCTTTTTGAAACTTACCAGCAGTTCCAGGCATTGAGGTTTGCAGTGGAGGAAGTTAATGCAAACCCAGATGTCCTTCCAAATATGACGTTGGGGTTCTATGCCTATGACTCCTGTTCTGTATTGCACAAGGAGCTTGAGGGAACACTGGGCATGCTGACCGGACACAATCAGGCAATTCCAAATTATTCACTGCTTGGAAGACCTCCAGTGGCTGCAATTCTCGGACACTCCATGTCCACCTACTCAATTCTCATGGCTCATATCCTAGGACTGTACAGATATCCACAGGTAAAAGTGTAGCTGGGCTGAGCAGTAGGCAGAAGTGGTGGACACCTTGGGTGCTTCAACAGAAAGGGGAGAAGCAAAAAGGACAGGACCTGCAACCTATGCTTCTAGAGTAGTTTATGAAGAAGAGGAGCACGCCTTGGCCTTTTTGCTTTGGGTAGTAAAGGATGTTGTCCTGGCTCTGATCTAATGTATGTGCCACAAAATGCATGGGCAATGGGCAGGCAAATTAACAGATAAGGATAATGTATAAAAATTAGATTTGTGTGTCTTTTAAATATATTAGTAAAGGTCAATCAGGGTAAAAAGGGGTCTCAGTTTTGCTCATAACTTAAAATTTCAAATAATTGGAATGTCACTCTTAAAACAGTCTGTTTAAAGTGTTACTAAACCCACAACAGTAAAATCAGTTTGTATATGCAGTAAAGCATGCTTGTTATACTCACTGTGGAACCTAAGGGCTTATTACTCTGCATTGTGTAAAAAGGCTGTTTGATCCTGTCTTCTCTGATCCTCCCCTTCTCATACTGTCCCCGATCCATCTCCTGATAAAACGGAGGTTAGGGGACAAGCTTTACATGCTCAGTTTGGTGTGTATTGCAAGAGAGTTTTTTTCTTGGGGGGGTGCATGTGATCAGCACAGGGCCAATCAGCACTTTCCAGACAGAGGGTCAGGGGTCCTGCAGCCTAATAGGACAGCTCAGTGCAAAATGAAAACTCCTCCTACAATCTTTAACAAGGAACTGATAGAAGTCACAAGACTGCTATATAGTGCTGATAAGAAAATATATTCAGCATTTTATATTTACTAAAACTGTTGCATTTCCATGTTCTGTGTGCTGTGGGCGACCAGATATAGTGAATGCAGGCTTCTAGGTTTATTAACACTTTAAATCTTATTTTCCTGACAGACTCCATGGCAGCATACATATGAGTTCTAGCAATAGTTCCACTAACTGGCGAACGGCTTGGTGCCTCCAGAGGCGGTCACTGCTCATTCAACCAGAGGAGTTTCTACATCGTGGATGGCCTCTCTACACGTTGCCCCGGAAGTAATCTGCAGAGCGGCCTCGTAGTTTTCAATTAACCACTTAACGACCAGCCACGTAGATCTACGTCGGCAGACTTTGAGTGGTTATACCGGGATGATGCCGGCTTTCCGTCGGTAACGATCGATGCGGCTCGGGAGCCGCTCGATCGTTACCCGGGGGGGCGGGAGGGGGGGGGACGTCCCCCCCCCCTCCCGCCGCCTTCCGCGGCTTTGCTTGGGGCTCCCATCCCACCGGGAGCCCCGAGCACCCAGCCGGCGCTTCCGCCGGCTGGATGGAGTCCCGATGAATGCCGGAAACGGCATCGATCGGGTCTCCGATGACGTAACCCGGAGGCGGCGTCCATGACGTCACATCCGGGTTACTGTGCTGCAAAAGGCGGCAGATTTAAAAAACGGCTGTATGCAAAAATACTACAAAAAGTGTAGTGGAGGGGTCTAGGGTCTTTTAGACCCTCGATCCCTCCATAAAGTGTACCTGTCACACATATTGGTGTCACAAGGGGTTTTACATTGCTTGTGACAGCAATAAAAGTGATCAGATTTTTTTTTTTTTTAAAACCTGTAATAAAGTTAAAAAAAAAGAAAAGATAAATAGGAAAAAAAAAAAATTTAGCCGCCCCGTCACCGTTAGCTCGCCACACATGTGAGGTATCGCCGCGATCGCCAGAGCGTGGGCAATAATTAAAAAAAAGAGCTATACTCTAACTCTAAACTGGTAACCGTTAAATAAATTTAAAGCGTCGCATATTGAGATCTCTATTGACCGTAGTTTGTCGCCATCCCACGGGGGGGCGCAATTTTAAACCGTAACATGTTTGGTATCTATTTACTAGGCGTGACATCATCTTTCACAATATACAAAAAAAATGGGCTAACTTTACTGTTTAGTATTTTTTAAATGCAGTGAAATGTGATTTTTCAGATTTTTTCCAAAAAAATGGCGTTTTAAAGACCGCTGCGCAAATACCGCGTGACAAAAAATTTTGCAATGACCGACATTTTATTCTCCAGAGTCTTTGCTAAAAAAATATATATAATGTTTGGGGGTTCTAAGTAGTTTTCTAGGAAAAAATACTGGTTTTAACTTGTGAACAAAAAGTGTCCGAAATAGGGCTGGGGGTAAAGTGGTTAATACCTTTATGGGTCATTACTGTGTTGAACCGGCCTCTTTATCTTCTGTTAACTTTGGTTTGCGAATACTGTCTGTTGATGGTGCAAATTAAACTTTTCTTTTGACCAGCAGTTGCCCACCCGGGCGTGTATGGCTAGTTATTTCCCATACATATGCAGCCATGGAGTCTGTCAGGAAAACTAAAAAATTTCAAATACTTACCATAATCTTTCTTTCCTGATGGACTCTAGGGCAACAGGAGTTACCTCCCATCTGCTGCAGTAAGCTAATAATGGAACACGGCCTCTGGCCCAGAGCAAAGATTTATGGGAGTCCATCAGGAAAGGAAAATTACGTTAAGTATTTGATAGTATAGTATCTTGTCTCCTCAGCTCCCTCTAGTGGTGGTGAAAAGTAACCATTGAAGGGATATAAACAGATGTTTTCAGGCTAAGGATCCATTTTCTAAACTGTTTTGAGGCAAAGCATCTGATTTTTTTTGCTGTATGGGCCTGTCTGCAAGGTCACAAAATCAGCTTGTTTGCCGATGATGTGGTGCAAATGATAACCAATTCAACCTCAACATTGAGTGAAATATACAAGACACTACAATGGTTCAGTAGAGTGTCATACTATAAGGTAATCTAAACCAAATCCACCGTTCTTGACATTTACCTAGATGCCGTCACTAGATCTCTCTTACAGCAACAATTCCCCTTCACCTGGGCAGAATGGAGTATAGCATATCTAGGTATACAACTGACCAAATCAGTGAAAAGTCTCTTCCACAAAATTATCTCCCATTTTCAACTAAAATGCAAAAAGAACTCCCTTCAAAAATATGAATTCTCCTGGTCAGGCAGGTTAGCAGCATTCAAAATGCTAGTGCTTCCTGAGCTCCTTTACGTATTCAGGACCTTACCAATCCCTATACCAAAATCATACTTTACTTCCCTCCAATCAATGTTGGGAACTTATGTGTGGCACAATAAAAACCCCAGCTGCGCATACCATAGTCCAACCAAACACAGATCAGCAGGAGAAGCCGGATATGTTGACTTTAACCACTTAAGCCCCGGAAGATTTTACCCCCATTCCGACCAGGGGGTATTTTGCGATTCGGCACTGCGTGACTTTAACGGAGAATTGCGCGGTCGTGCGACGCTGTACCTAAACGAATTTGGCGTCCTTTTTTTCCCACAAACAGAGCTTTCTTTTGGCGGTATTTGATCACCTGTGCGATTTTTTGATCACGCGCTATAAACAAAAAAAGAGCGTCCATTTTGCAAAAATAGCAATATTTTTCCCTTTTTTTTATATGAAATTCCCCCAAAAAAAAATGTAAAAATCAAAATTTTTTAAAATTTTCGGCCAATTTGTTTTATGCTACCTATGTTTGGTAAAAAAAATCGCAAAAAGCGTATTTTGATTGGTTTGCGCAAAAGTTATTGTGTTTACTAACTAAGGGAAAGATTTTTGTCATTTTTGTTGTTTTTTTTTTTAACGCGTAATGGCGGCGATCTGCGATTTTTTTTGCGGTACTGCGACATTGCGGCGGACAGATCGGACCCTTGACTGACATTTTTGACACTTTTGGGGTTACCAGTGACATTTCTACAGTAATCAGTGCTATATATATGCACTGTTACTGTAAAAATACACTGGTAGTGAAGGGGTTAACTTTATTTGAGAGGGAGGGGCTGTGTGTGTCCCTAGGGGCGTGATTCTAACTGTGATTGGCTGGGGCTTCAGCTGTATGCAGACTGATCAACGGATCTACATAGTAGATCCAGATGATCAGCTCTCATACAGCGAGGAGAATGACAGGCAGCTTGTTTACACAAGCTGCCTGACATTCTCCCTCTCCCCCGCCGATCGCAGAGTGGCCGGCGGACATCGGGTCCGCCGGTCACACGCGTGGGGGGGGTCCGTGACCACTCGGGAGCGGGAGCGCGCCTCCGGGGGCGCGCGCTCGCTCCCTAGACCCTCACAAGCTAGTGACGTAGCCCTACGTCACTTTGCCTGTGAGGGGCTGACCGCCGCCGTAGATAGTCGTGCGGCGGTCGGCAAGTGGTTAAAGACTACTATTATGCCACTCTTCTCACACAATTAGGAGAATGGCTATGGCCCATACCTTGTACTAGGTAGGGCCAAATAAAATCTACTTTCGTTCCAGAACAAAATCTAAAGACTTGGCTCCTAGGCACCCCCATGAAATTTCCCCTTCACCTGATTTAGCCCTAAGAAATCTGACAATAGAAACCTTCCCACCATCTGTTCGACACTCAATAACACACATCCTCCCAGCAGCCAGACTCAATATTACCAGACATTGGAAAACACAGCAACCTCCTTCAACAGTAGATACCCAGGATCTGACCCACAAACACTGCTCATATGAAATGATGCTTGCATCCATCAGAGGTTCCTATGGGAAAAAATTTCTTTCCCTATTGCAACCTTGGCTGCAGTGGCACCATTTTGCATACCAATTATTCCCACCATTATTCCACAATTGATCACACTGGAAGCAAACACCTACAGATCCTAAATACCCTACACATCAAATGATTTCCAACATAGTTTTTGCCATATATTTACTCTTGTTACTAGACTGTTCTTTATTGTATACTGACTTAGTTTTCGACTCTCTGAAAATAAGAAAAAGGTTGGGACTTTGAGTGAGAGACATGACACGGCTTCCAGGGAAAAATAACACATTTATTGACATGTACATACAGATAATAACCATAACATAAAATATAAAGTAGTAGATGTGTTGCATGGACAGAGTAAAAACTGGTAAGTAATCCCAATTCCAGTGTTTAAAAAAACCTAAACATAGCAAGTTTCCTAGAGTAATAGAGTATTGAGGTTCACAACATCCATAGACTGTAATGATCAACAGTACTAAAGTAAATTGATATAGTCACAACATCATTGAACTCGACGCGTATCGTGGACTAACTGTGCCACTTCATCAGGAGTAGATGTCTGATCTATAAAAAATATGTATATATAAGGAAACGGCAGATAAGGATAAATGAAGACTGGGAGGGAAGGGGGGAAAAAGAGAGAGACAAGGCCCTCGAGTCCCCAAAACTTACATGGTAATAAGATGGTTGCTGACATTGGGAAAAAAGACATGGCCTGGGGTGTCTCCCACGGGAGCTGAGGGAACACAGGACGGGCAAACAAGGCAAGGCACGTCACACACATGGAGAGTAGGGCTGAAATATGTTGAGTAGAAGGTATTGCCGGTGGCAGCAAAGCAAAAGATGTCTCTAAATGTGAAAAATATTATATATATATATATATATACGTATATATAAATAATGTGATCAGTATATATGATAGATAGAGGTATCAAGGAGCTGCTACCATAGTAAGGCTGTGCAAAATATAAAAAGGTGGTGTGGGCGTGACACCGATTAGAGAGTGAAAAATAAAGTACCAAGGGTGGATGAATAAGGTGCCGAAGAGATCAGAGGTGAACCACATGATGTAGTGGGAACTGCAGTTGTGAGATGAACCCAAGGAGGAGGGGTGAACCAGGTGCAAAAATAGGGAGAAATGTGAAGGAAAAGGACCAAACAACCAAAGGTTTGATGCGAGGCAGACAAGAGATGAGAACAGCAGATAAAAGGAGAAACAATTACCAAAGATGGAGAAAGGCCCGAGCTGCTGACATGTGTGTACCGTGACCGCCACTGTAGCCAGGCACTGTGGTCCCAGCGTCACGCCAGTGCATACTGAGGATCGCAATGGAGATGGTGAGCACAGAGGCAAACCATCCCGCAGGCTGTCTCTTATGCACTGGGATGGAAAACAGAACGTCGGCGCAGTGGCGCCAATCATGACGTCACGCACCGGCGCAGGGCATGGTGCAGATGCATGGCGGCACCGCCCACCGGATCCTCCACGTCAAGAGGTGGGGGAAGAAAGGGAGGGCGGCCGACGTGCATCGCAACTCCCGAGAAGAGAGGTCTAAAGGCCAGCGACCCAATGAGCTAGTATATGCCTAAATATAGCATGTCAATGCAGCAGTAATAAGAAAAATGTAAGGTGTATATCTGATAAATACCCTACATGTCAAATTATTTCGGACATATTTTTGCCATATAATTACTCTTGTTACTAGACTGTTCTTTATTGTATCCTGACTTAGTTTTCGACTCTCTGTAACAAATTTACTCTTCACCTGCATGCGAAGGGAATGACTAGTCAAATTTGCTAACAAAGTCATAGGTATGCTGTAAGTTGAGAAAAATATTTGGTTTTTCTGTGCTTTTACCTGCATTTCTTTTAAAATGGTGACAGGGTCTCTTTAGGTAATCTAATAAATTGGCTTGACAGCTCATTAAGAAATTTATTCTTCATTTAAAAAAAAATTTAGTTTAAATCAGTGCCTAAATGTGGGTATAAATGCAGAAAAGAGTTAAGTGGAAGAAAATTTGTTCCAGTTTTTTTTTTATAAGGTCTTCATAACAGCACATTGCATGCACATGGTTGTTTACCTATGAAGCTGCCACTTCTTCTTTTTCTGTATTAGCTTTATTTTGGAGCTTTATAACATGTTTGTTCTAATGGCTTGTTAATTTACCCTAAAATAGTGTACACCTCCTAATGATTTTATTTTTGTACTCTTTCAGATAAGTCACTATGCAACCAGTGCCCTCCTTAGTGACCGCACAAATTTCCCATCCTTTTTCCGAACTGTCCCCAGTGATTTTTTCCAGTCTCAGGGCTTGGCTCAGCTGGTGCTGCATTTTGGTTGGACCTGGGTGGGTTTGGTGGCAATGGGAAATGACTATGGACAGCAGGGCATTCAGATCATTAAACAAGAGATCCTTCAGGCTGGTGCTTGTGTGGCCTTCACCGAAGTCATACTTCTTAATAGGGCAGACAGAAATGCCCCTTATATTGCGAGGGTCATCAAACAGTCTACAGCAAAGGCTATAATAATTTTTTCTATTGATGTCTTCTTTATTCCCCTCCTGGATGAGATAATGAAGATGAACGTTACTAGGAAGGTCTTCATTGCAAGTGAAGCCTGGTGCATCTCAACCATACTTTTAGTAGATAAATATTCCTCTATTCTTGCTGGCTCTATTGGTTTTTCTTTCCACAGCTCAACAATCCCTGAATTTAAGGATTACCTGAATAAAGTCCATCCTTCTGACCCTCTAGGGCAAACGGTTACTAAAATATTTTGGGAGATGACTTTTGGATGCAAGTTTTTTGATAATAAAAATCCAGATTTTACTAAGAATACCAGGCTTTGTATGGGAAATGAGACCCTTAAAACTATTGAGAATGCATACACTGATGTATCCAACCTACGAACTTCATACAATATCTACACATCTGTTCAGGTTGCAGCTAAATCCTTGCATGACCTTCGAATGTGCCAAAATGGGAAGGGGCCTTTCTCTAATGGAACTTGTGCCAGGCTTCAGAATATTAAACCTTGGCAGGTAACAGAGGTCATTTGTGATTCCTAGATGACAAACACAATGGTTTTAACTGCAGGAATAGTAATAGGTAGTTACTGTTCCCAGTCCTCCATCCACTTGTGCACCCTTCCATCCCACTCTTGAGTCACTCTGAAGGTTGTAATTCTTGGGAAGTAAAGTAGTGGCATACACTCATCAAACAATTAGTGCATGTCCCACGACTCTGGGACTTGGTATCCCATAATATAGTTTTGCTTCACAGTTGGTGGGGGTAGCCAGTGGTACCATGCGTGGCTTATTTACCATCCTTTTCTTTGCTTACTCACAATGCTGCAATGCACATTATAGACATGTGTCAATTACTGGCTGTGGATTTCTGGGACCTGAACTTTGCAACTAGTAATAACCACAGCTAGCTACAGCCACAGGTACTCCTGGGTAAACACCATCCAGGTCCGACAACAGATCTTAGGGCCACAGGGCGTGACGTCATCATGCATATGATCTGTTGTTGGACATAATGGTGTTTGTTACATGGGAGTCCCTGTGGCATCCATGCAATGTTATGCAAGTGAATTTTGTGTAAGTGTGCACTCTTGCCATATGTTATTATTACCCTATGAAGTCTACCTTCCTCTTCCTTGGTATTCGTGGCATAAAACCCCGAACTGCAGATATTGTTGCGAGGGTGAAGTGGCAATTCTAACAATCTAGTCTACAATCAGAGTTATTAACCCTTGTGTCTTTGTGACCATTATAATTTATGGTCATATATGTATCACTACCCCCGCAGGACTTGCTTGAATCTTGGTGCCCAAGCCTCCCACTGATTGATCCAGAGCCAGTCACAGGGTATTTTTACACAGTCAGGTGCACACACTCTTAGGCTCCATGTACACGGGACATTGTAAATGGCCGTTTAGGAGCAGTTGGGCGTTTTTTTTCAGAAGCCCCTGAACCTACCTACATGTTATCTTATCTGTCCATGTACACATGGTCGTTTACAGTCATTTGCAGGCAGTTGAGTTCAGGGACGTTTTTTGGAAAGCAATTATTTGCATTTGAACGTGTGTTTCCCGGCGTTTCAAACGCAAAAACGCGACCGAACGCGGCCGAACGCAACCAAATGCGATGACCCGCACTTAGCGCTCGCGTTTTTCCATTTTAAAGGGGAATGATTTTTTTGACCTCTAGGAACGGTTCTAAAGGCAAACGCCCGCTAAACGCGGGTGCAAACGCGACCTAACGGACGTTTTAAACGTCCTAAAAATTCCAGCATTCAAAGGGACTTTTAACAACGTCCCGTGTACATGAAGCCTACCACTGGTTATCTCCAATGACCAGTCTAGGGGATTTTTTTTTATGTTTTATTTGGAGAACAGGGATAAGAGAAGGGAATTAGTAGGATACTCCAAATTAACTATTCAAAGGTGAGAACAACTCCCTCAATAGAACTGTGTAGCAGATCTTCCGTAGGACCATACAGCAACTGTACGGAATAAACAAGTCCCTTTGAACTTTGCCTCTGTAAGACACTAGCCATTGTCCCCTTTAGCTCATATCCAGAAGCTGATTTCAAGCACCCAGAGGGGGATCAAGCATCAAAAGGTCCAGGGATCCCCTGTGGGGAGTCTGTACTCCCAAGGCTCCTGAAGCTCACACGGCAGACTTCCTCAGTAGTACTAGACAGGATCCATGGGCATTCTCCTTCTGTCGGCTCTCACCATGGGTTGCAGCTTCAGTATTTCAGGCCCTCAGGTTGACTTCCTGAGGCCGCATGGAAGCCTGCGCTGAGGTGAGGCAGCACCCCCCCTCCCCTCTTGGACCTCTTTCTCTATAAGAAGACCCAGAGCCCATGTGCTCTTCAGATATGAATACAGTTACCCAGCATGCCTTGGAGTACATCCCCTTTTTATTGGCCAGAACTGTATAGACATCCATGCACTCATCTGCAAGGTTTCCTCCCACTGTCCATTACATCCCATAGCTACCAGACCAGTGTGAAACTTTCAAGACAGCATGAGCAGCACCTTAGCACACTGAGCAGACTCTACCAAGCAATCACAGCTCTCTGCTACCTAGGAGGGTGCTACATATAAATCTGGTAAGCAGCTTTGACTTTGCTTTGACACTGAACAATTGGAGAAGAGTATTGTCTTTATATTAAATTGTTGGACACTGATCCACTATTTTTTAATCATTATAAGGATTTTTTGGGACTCACTATTATTTCTAAGATAAACATGTTTATGTTTTTTAATTTACGTATGTATATCATAGAAATACTGATTTTGTACTATATTAGTGCTGCACATTATCTATTTATTCTATTTATCCGGTATCACAGATATGTGCTTGCTGCTCATTATTATTAACCCCTAGCACGGTAGTTGACTTGTATGCCTTGCAACTTGTCCTGTACCATTGTCACACTCCAGTTGGCTGGCCGCCCCACTCCACTAGCTCCAGCAATTGAGAGAGGGCATTTGTTGTGTCAGGTCAGCCACTATGCCACCACTAATCACCCACAAGGCTGTCTCCATGCTTTGTTTTGTTTATTTATTTTCTTCTTGACAATTCCCAAATAGCTCAAGACTCCCTGTTCATGTGACCCACTGCTGCACCAATCCATTTCCCCCAGTACCTGAGCCCAGCCAATAGACTACCTTTCAAGGGTGGAATCAATAGGTGACGTAGTGGGGATAGTTCAGAGAGAGGCAGCAGAGATAGTACAAAAAAGGTCTGAGTGTGTTCCACCACTCAACTCCAGAGCACAGAATGGGGAAGCTGGGACTTTGATGAAATCCTGAAAGAGTCCCACAAAATTTAGAAAGTATTACAGAAGTAAAGATAATTTAAAACTTCTGATGATTAACTTAATCATTTCCAATTTTTAATGTAACAATACTAGTACTGATCATTTGGATTCATCATCAAGTATCTTGTTGTAGGCAAACGAATTGGTTGATGGTTAGTACAGTATATTTATTGTTAACTCTGACCCATTATAACCCTATTACAGTAAATGTGCGATTTAATCGTGTGCTGTTTTCCTTATCCCTACAGCTAACCCACTATGTACAGAATGTCAGAGTAAGATTAAAGGATAAAAGAGAGGTCTTCTTCGATAAAAATGGTGATCTCCCAGCAGTGTATGATATTGTCAACTGGCAGAGAACTGATAATGGACTCATAAAGCATGTTAAGGTTGGAAGCTATGATACTGCATCCACTTCTGAAGACATCCTCACAATCAACAGTAGTGCAATAATGTGGGCATCTTGGGAGAACCAGGTACTATAGGTATACTTAATGTGGAACTGTAGTAGGAAAGAGAGGAAACATTTGTGAATTATCATACCTGGCAAATGATTTGTAATTAAGCTGTCTATTGTAAACAAGCAAGCAACTGGGGAGTAACACTTTAGGAATCAGCTTGTGGGAGGAGTTACACAAATGTAGTATTGTGGGAAGATCTGACCAGTTGAGAGCTCCATTTATAAACAGAAATATGGTCTTACCCTGACCATCATGCTCTGTTAAAGCGCAACTCTTGGAAACTTGAAATTCCCCCTTGCAGTGGGGTTGTAACTACTCATTTAGGTCCCTTTTGCTCCTCTGTGCTGCTAGGCTTGTCCCTGCTGCGTCTTCTCCCCCATATTCCAGCGATCTAAGGTCCTGATACCATTATGACCAATGTAAGGGCCTTGGATGTGAGAATATCGAGGAACAGTCCACTGCTGGAAAATGGGGGAGCCTCTTCTGCTGGAGAAGTGGAGGATCAGGTAAGTTCTGCCCCTAGACTTAAACAAGCATTCATCCCATGCAGTGTGGGCACAGCCCCAATACAAGGGACAATTTTCATTCAGGATTTCCCAGGGTTGGGATTTTTAAAAAAAACTTTGCGCATGGTTATTACTCATATTTGTATGCTTTACAGATGTGCTATTTACAATAGTTAATAAAAGAAAAAGCTGGGAGAAGTCAGCCCAGTCAAACGACTTGTAAAAGTCAGGTGACTGGCCTGTCCTACAATCAAAAATGTCTTATGCAGCATTAAAAATGGAAGAACTCCAGGGGCCACCACTGTCTGCATTTCTTGAACAAGCTGTCCATATTGTGGCGTCCAGCAGAAAGCAGATAGCGCTATCCACTCTGTGGTTTTAAGGGTCCTCAAAAAAAGGAAACCTATTGGCGATTCACTTCATAATGGCTTAACTACTATTGATATAATAGTTTTATATGGAGCTTATCAGTCTAATCCTTTCCCTGGGAGAAGCTTTAAAAGGGAAGGGAGGAGTTTTCGATAGGACTGATGGGAATAAGAAGGCTTAAAGTTCCTCATAATGTAGCAGTAACGTGCCCTTAGAGTTTCCCCTTTGTGGTCCCTGTCTGGCTTGTGTGTACCTGCAAGGTATGGAGATATGAAGATAAAGAGTGAAATGCTGGCTGGCGACACCTCTGTGCAGGATGTATATAACTGTTATCTGGAAGATGTTCCCTAAATCTGGGATGTATGTTCACAATACAAGTCACTGGAAAAGCAGGAGGTGATTGGTAATTGGACCTGACATATAAGGATAAATATGAGATAGCAGTGCCTCCCCAGAAAGTAGAAGAGTCGGCAAACCCCAATAGAGTAGGATGTCCCTTGGCAGCATTTGATAGATCCTGAGGTGTCCAGACACCAAATGCCCTTCTATTACTTTGAGGGATAAGGTAGGGAAACCTCACTGTCTAGGTTTCCAAGCCATATACTTGCTGTGGCATTGCAACAGGAGTTGGAACAGGGTGGGAGGGAACACAACAAAAAACTAAAGATGGTTGGGAGCAGTCAGGTAGTATGGTTGACAGATCTTGCTATTGGAACCCTTAAAAATATAGGATGTTAGAGGGTGATTCAGCCCACTGGACACCATTAATAATTTAAATACCACTTGTGGCGTGAGTGATCTTTACATATTACGTATCAGCAAATTCTGTGTTTACTGGCAGGCATCCTTATAATTATACATCATTTGGAGATCTACCTAAAATAACTGAACACAATATCTGATTTTTTTGTAAGGTTCCTTTGTCAGTCTGCAGTGAGAGCTGTTCTCCGGGGACAAGGAAGGCTGCAATTAGAGGACAACCCGTCTGTTGCTATCAGTGTGTTCCCTGTCCACCTGGAGAAATCTCCAATGAAACTGGTAATATACTGAAAAAAAAAAAAAAATATATATATATATATATATATATATATATATATATATATATATTTTAATGAGTGCACCATATGACCTTGTTCAGCTTGATTGACTTTACTGGCATCATTGAAGAAAAAGGACAAAACTTTCAAAATCTTACAGGTTGTGCTTTTAATTTTAGAGTTAATTAAGAGCATAGAGTAGTTTCTCGGTATTCATTTATGTCACATGTCACAAGCAGTCAGATCCTACAGCAAGCATCCAAACACTGTAATGAGACACAGTTGACAGTGCAAGCTCTGCCCAGTTCTACTTCAGAGTACCCCCCTCTATGTTACAGTGGGGAAAAAATAATTGTTTGATTCCTTGCAGATTTTGTAAGTTTGCCCACTTATAAATAAATTAAGGGTCTATAATTGTTATCATCGGTGTATTTAAAATGATAGGGAAGAAAGATCAACCAAAAATCCAGAAAAAACACATGATACAAATGTTATAAATGGAGTTGTAACAGTTCAGTGAGTAAAATAATTATTTGATCCACCAAGCAATTCATGACTTAGTACTTGGTGGAGAAACCCTTGTTGGCAAGAACATAGGTAAGACATTTCTTGCAGTTGGTTACCAGATTTGCACACATCTCAGGAGGGATTTTTTATCCACTCTTTTTTACAGATCTTCTCTAAATCCTTAAGGTTCCTTGGCTGTCACTTGGCAACTTGACGTTTCAGCTCGCTCCATAAATGTTCTAGAGCAGTGGTCCTCAACTCCGGTCCTCAGGGCCCACTAACAGGCCAGATTTTAAGTATTACCTTGGGGGAGATGCAGACTAGAGTACTGCAATCACTGAGCAGCAAATGATATCACCTGGGATGTATATCAGTTATCTTGCAAACCTGGCCAGTTGGTGGGCCCTGAGGGCCAGGGTTGAGGACCACTGTTCTAGAGGATTAAGCTCTGGAGTGGAGACTGGCTAGGACATTCCATGACTTTAATGTGCTTCTTCTTGTGCCACTCCTTTGTTGATTGGCCCATCCATGACCCATCCTCAGTGTGCAGGGGATCAAATAGTTATTTTTGCCACTGTATATTTTATGGGGAAGATAATAGGGAGGTGTCCGCCATCCACAGATTCCGCCATCCATGCAAGCGAGGTGCATAGAGGAATCCCCCCTAACCCCACCACAGCTGGGTCATGGATTTCAGACAGCAGGACAAACATTTTCTGGCATGTCCCTTCAACAGAAGCTGATCAAGCGATCAACTTCCATCAAGCTGGGACTGCCACAAGCTGATTGAAATTCATCTGGTCCCTACTGAACTGGCCTAATTTAATCCATCTATGTCCAGCTTAAGGTAGGAGCTTCAGGTTGGAGCGTAATTGATTTCTAATAGAACACTGGGTATTTTTCTGCACTACCAGCATGTTTAATGAGACAAAACACAGGGAAATGTGCATGTATTGCAGATATGTAAACATAAGAAAGAGGTCAATGCTTTAAAAAAATATAGGCAACTTGCAATAGGTAGATGTACAGTACCCAAACAAACTGATAAGAAAAAATAGTGCCCAATATGTTTCATGCGAATGCATGTCTTCAGAGGACGCTAGTACCACTAATGTCAGTGAGTGTATTTTAGTTCTGTTGCTCACATGCGGTGGAGAAAATTTTCATTAGTTGGTGGAAGACACTTTCTTTGCAAATATATTTATCACATATATAAACTCTTTCACTTTGGACTTTATTTACATTGTTTTTTTATTATTTTTGAGTATTGTTTTTTTTGCACATTATGTTTTATGCTTGTATTTTTCTGTTTTGGAGGCGCTGCACTATTTTTTTTTATGGCAGATATGTACCTCATCTATTTTTTTTATTTATTTTTTTTATTTGCCCAAACATACATTTTAATGTCCCTTGTATCTTCTTTTTTGTACTTGAGCCACAGAAATAATCTATATCCAACGGGGTAATGTGCAACAATGTGAATTCATTGTGTCTGCAGCAACAGTAAGAGTCCATTCACACTGCCGCGACTTGTGAGGTGACTTGTGTGCCCTCAAGTCGCCCCAAGTCGCTTGACATAACAAAAGCAATGTTAATCAAGGAGTGCCGTCTTAATTGGCACTACTGAAGTCGCTCCGACTTCTGAAAAGGGTCCTGTACTACTTTGAGGCAACTTGTATCCGACTTGTCCCATAGACTTCAATGGGAGTCGCCTCCTTATCTTATTTGAAGCGACTTATGATCCGACTTTCCATTAAAATGGTCATGAACAAGAAAAAAAAGAGCATTTTTCTTAGAATTTTTAGTAGCACAGGCATAGGGCTTCTCTCCACCTGGGCGTTTTTGTTGCAGGCATTTATCGATCATTTTTGGAGGCAGGCATGACTTTTTTTGGATTTGGTGTCTGGGGGGTCTAGAAAGGGTACCAGTTAAGTTTCAGCTCTGTAGCATGTCCAGAACCAGAAAAAAAAGATAATTTTTCTTATAATTTTTAGTAGCACAGGCATAGGGCTTCTCTCCACCTGGGCGTTTTTCTTGCAGGCATTTATCGGGCATTTTGGAGGCAGGCATGACTTTTTTTGGATTTAGTATCTGGGGGGTCTATAAAGTGTACCTGTGAAGTTTCAGCTCTGTAGCATGTCCAGAACCAGAAAAAAAGATCATTTTCTTATAATTATTAATAGAGCAGGGTAGTGGCTCCTCTCCACCTGGGCTTTTTTTTTGCTGGCATTTATCGGGCATTTTTTGGGCGTCTTTGGAGGCATGCCTGTGCTACTAAAAATTATAAGAAAAATTATCTCTTTTTCTGGTTCTGGACATGCTACAGAGCCCCCAGACACAAAATCCAAAGAAATCTAATTTTTTTTTTTCAATAATTTTTTCAATAATTGGCTCTCTATCAAAAACGACAATGTTTAAGAACTTTTTTTTTGTGTGATTGAGCATGACCCAGAACCATCATATTCTGATTGGCCAAATACAAAGTCGTCTATCATACAAGTCGCACTGAAGCCTTATGCGGCAGTGTGAACCAGCTCTAAAGGTGAGATTATGTTTAAGATAAGCAAGGAGGAAAATGAAGCAGAAAATGTTTATTGTTATATGTTTATAGCTATAACATATATATATATATATATATATATATATATATATATATATATACCTGTAAGTTTCAATTTTTAATAAAACGGATAGGCAGAAACGACAAAGCCAATTTTCTTATTTTTAAATGATACAGTTAAAAAATGGCTTCTTTTTGGAAACTTGTGTAGAAGTGGTTTGAGTCTATCATACATTTACATTTTTTTTTTTCATTTAGATTCTTTTGAATGCTACAAATGCCCATGGGACATGTGGCCTAATCAAGGAAGAGATAAATGCCTTCAAAAAACGTTTGAATTTCTATCCTTTGAGGAGTCACTTGGTGCCACGCTTACTGGCTCCTCCATCACCTCGTTCACAATACCGTTGTCCTTTTTAGTCCTCTACCTTAAAAAGAAGAATACTCCTACTGTAAAAGCCAATAACTATACACTAAGCTGTCTACTTCTGGCTTCTCTTTCCCTTTGTTTCCTGTCATCTTTGATGTTTATTGGCTATCCCCAATCTATAAAGTGTTTTATTCGCCAGGCTGCATTTGGGATGGTTTTTACTCTTTGCATTTCCTGTGTTTTGGCCAAAACCCTTATGGTTGTCATCGCTTTTGTTGCCACAAAACCAGGAAGTAGCCTAATAAAATTGGCAAAACCTCAAGTATCCTACACAATAATCCTTGGTTGTTCTCTCTTGCAGTTCATCCTTTGCACTTCATGGATGTATCTTGCTCCTCCTTTCCCAGAAAATAACATTGACACCTACCCAGGAATCATTATTGTGGAGTGCAATGAGGGCTCCCCAATTGCCTTCTGGTGCATGATTGGTTATCTTGGCCTCCTGGCCACCATCAGCTTCCTTGTTGCCTTCTTGGCCAGAAGACTTCCTGATAGCTTCAATGAGACCAAGTTCATCACCTTCAGTATGTTGGCCTTCCTCAGTGTTTGGATATCTTTCATCCCGGCCTCTCTTAGTGCAAGGGGAAAGTACACCATTGCCATGGAGGTCTTTGCTATAATATTCTCTACTTGGGCTCTCGTCATCTGTATGTTTCTTCCTAAATGTTTCATTATATTATTTCGGCCTGACATGAACACCAGACAGTTTCTCCTGGGAAAACAGAGAATAGAGAATGCAACGAACACAAGCTAGTGTTACCCGGAAGATATGAGATGTAATATACCTGAGACAATATTTGGGTTAAATGAGAGTTCTTTGACCATGAGTAACAGCTTCAAAACAGCAATATGAATTTATTGATAAGTAGCCTTGAATCCTAAATTAATTTACAACAATTTTATCTCTAGTACATACAAACAGGACAATATTCAAAGTTTAACTGAACACATATAGCGCATGGGATTCAAATCATTATGATATGCATCGCAAGACAGACAACGAATACTACAGACATGTATACATTGAAGTGCTAGGAGGTGCCCTGATATTTACCAATGGTTTAAGATGATATGGGGTCCCCTTCTCAGGCCCATGGCTTCCTACTTCCTCTCTGCTCACCTTGGAATATTATACCCCTCTATCCCATAGACTTGTATTGGGCTATTCTGATTGATACAGCTATCCTTCCCTGTTCCTCCCTCTGGGCGTATCTCGTTCAGGTTTGGACAACTTCCTCCTCGCCTAGCTTAGCATAATTCAGCCCCTTGCTCACCCCTCCTCTCTGTTGGAGGGAGAAGTTAATTATACATGTTGATTTGCTTTGAAATTTAAATTTTTAGATATGCAAGGTCATATCTGGGGCAAATTGTCAAACCCTTGACAGATGGTCCATCTTCATTGCATATCTTAATGACAGTGCCTTTGATATGGAGGCTGTATTTAAGGGCGGACATGACATGGTCTATTCACCCTATTGCATTGGCCCCAGGATGTCTGGCTCACTGGAACTTAATTACAAGGTGATACTATTTTGCAGATCAGTATGTGTAAATAGCAGGCCACCTCCCGACTAGCAGACAGCTCGTCCTTCAAACAGACTTATCCTTTTATGTGTTTAAGTGGGAATAGCGGGCTGGCATTTCAAACGGACTTGTTAAACTGGATTAATACTACTGCCAGTCCGTCTGGGTTACACAACTTACAAATCTACCATCATATAGCAAATATGAGTTTGAAATCAAAAATTTGTACATTTATATTTGCATCTATCTATTTACAATTACTAATGGAGATTTATACATAAACTCCTAATCAGGCAACACTAGGAAAGAATACGGTAAATCAATTTTGACACATGTTAGTGGCAGCTGGTGGATTGGGGACTTCTTGAGTTCATCTATATTTACTTACTTTACTAATATTATGGGCCACAATATCAAGTCATTTTCAATTCAGCTATGATGTAACTGGTTGAAAGGATGAGGGCGTATAGACTATGGGACTCAGTCCAAACTCTAAAACATGTTCCACTTACATTGTGTTAATTGTATTTAATTTTTGCTAGTTTACGCATTTTTAAACAGATGGTCTATACATCAGCTTTTGTTGCTTATATTTGCAAATACAAATAAAGGCCACATTGCCACATGAAGTTATTTCTGCGATATACAGTTCTTTACTCTAAACCAGCATTTCTCAACCTTTTCAAAGCACATTTTCAAGCAGGGGTCTCAAAGTACGGGCTTCACAGAACAACTTTATGTATACTGAGATTAAATTACACACAGGTGGACTCTGTTTATGAATCAGGTGACTTCTGAAGGAAATTGGTTCCATTAGATTTTAGTTAGGGGTATCAGAGTAAAGGGGGGGGGGGTGAATACAAATGCAATCCACACTGTTTACATATTTATTTGTAAATATGTGCCACTTTGTGTTGGTCTATCACATAAAATCCCAATAAAATATATTTACGTTTTTATTTGTAACATAACAAAATGTGGAAAATTTCAAGGGGTATAAATACTTTTTCATAGCACTGTACATCCCTTTAAACATCGATCAACCCTGACCTCTCTTGACTAAATGTTTTACATTGTAAGAGGAAGGTAGGGACAGGGTGTTTGCTCATATCTTTCTCTTACAGGGGTGGCCTGTCCATTGGGGCGCAGGGGCGCCGCCCCCCTATCCATGCATCCGGCCCCCCTAATCTACCGGACGCATTGATTCCAATGAGTTTTTTTTTTTGGAAGCACGTGATTAGAACCAGAGGCTCTAATAGGCTTCAAAAAAGGGTGGGCTCGGGGTGCAGAGCACTGTGCCCTGAGCCCACCCAGTTATGTGACAATAGCAAATGAATATTCGCTATTGTCACACTGACTCTCCTCCCGGCCAATCAGGAAAAGTGTTGTGAGACCTCTCTACCGCTTGGCCAAAATGAGAAGCCATCTTACTGGGTAGTGGCCATAAAGAGGCAGAATAGACATGGCTGGAGGAAGACAGTGGCTTATGCAGCACTCCCCAGCTTGGACAGGAGGAAGGAGGAGGTAAGGAGGCAGACCATTGAGGGGGGGGGGGGGGAACGTGACTGACTGACTGACCCAACCGACCGGGGTATGGGGGTGCGTATTGGTTTGCTGCCCCACCCTGAATTACCGAGCACCAGCCGCCACTGGTCTTATATACACTCACCAGCCACTTTATTAGGTATACCTTGCTAGTAGTACTGGGTTGGACCCCCTTTTGCCTTCAGAATTGCTTTAATTATTTAATTGATAACTTAGATTCAACAAGGTTTTGGAAACATTGCTTAGAGATTTTGCTCCATAGTAACACGCAGTTGCTGCAGATTTGTCAGCTGCACATCCATGATGGGAATCTCCTATTCCACCACATCCCAAAGGTGCTCTATTGGATGAGATGTGGTGAGTGTGGAGGCCATCGGAGTACAGTGACCTCATTGTCATGTTCAGGAAACCAGTGGTGAGGTAATTGGAGCTTTGTGACATGGTGCATTATCTTGCTGGAAGGAGCCATCAGAAGATGGGCACACTGTAGTCATAAAGGGATGGGCATGATCAGCAACAATACTTAGGTAGGCCGTGGCATTTAAACAATACTCAATTGATACTAAGGGGCCCAAAGTGTGCCAATAAAATACCCTCCACCCCATTACACCACCACCATCAGCCTGAACGATTGATACAAGGCAGGATGGATCCATGCGTTCATGTTGTTTGTGGCAAACTCTGACCCTACCATCTGAATGTTGCAGCTGAAATTGAGACTCATCAGACCAGGCAAAGTTTTTCCAACCTTCTATTGTCCAATTTTGGTGAGCCTGTGTGAATTCTAGCCTCAGTTTCCTGTACTTAGCTGACAGGAATGGCACCCGGTGTAGTCTTCTGCTGCTGTAGCCCATCTGCTTCAAGGCTCAAAGTGTTGTGCATTCAGAGATGGTATTCTGCATACCTTGGTCGTAACGAGTGGTTATTTGAGTTACTGTTGCCTTTCTATCATCTCCAACCAGTCTGCCCATTCTCCTCTGACCTCTGACATCAACAAGGCATTTTCCTCCACACAACTGCGGCTCACTGGATATTTTCTCTTTTTCGGAGCATATATATATATATATATATACAGTATCTCACAAAAGTACACCCCTCACATTTTTGTAAATATTTTATTATATCTTTTCATGTGACAACACTGAAGAAATTACACTTTGCTACAATGTAAAGTAGTGAGTGTGCAGCTTGTATAACAGTGTAAATTTGCTGTCCCCTCAAAATAACTCAACACAGCCATTAACCACTTGACGACCGCCTAACGACTATTTACTGCGGCACTCAGTCGCTTACAGGCAAAGTGACGTAGTACTACGTCGCTCGTCCACGAGCCTGTAGGGGGCGAGCGCGCGCCTCCGGCGGCCCACTCCCGTCCCTGCTCGTTGCCTGGGGAGCTAGCGTGTGTGGCCGGTGGCTCCGATGGCCGCCGGCTACTCGTGATCTCCCGCAGGAGAGGGAGAAAGACAGACGGCTGATGTAAACACAGCCGTCTGTCATTCTCACTGAAGTAATCACAGAGGCTATGTGATCCTGCTATGTAGGATCGTATGTCTCTGTGATTACTTCACTAGCCACGTCCCCCCACACTTAGAATCACACCCCTAGGGACATACTTAACCCCATAGCCGGATAAAATGTCATTGCCTGATCAGCTCTGTCAACACCTCCCATGGTTTTATTATAGTCTATCATGACTTGCGGCTTCAGCACATCTTTCCCACCTTTTGTGTGGACCATGGCAGTGGAGGTATTGTGCTCAGTACTCATGAGACACACGTCCTTCTTGTCTCGCCATGGCATTGCTATCATCTTACCCTTCTGCCAGGCAACCATTTCTCTGGTTTTTCGTTTTTTTTTTTGGCAAACATAGATGGCATGTCACGTCGGTTAAGCCTAACGGTACCATATGCGTCAGTTTTGTTTTGTAGCAAAACCGGGGACGTGTAGAAATTGTTCGTGGTCACACAATGTCCATGGTTCAGCAATGGCTCTAGAAGTGTAAGGACAGATGATGTGGCCATCCCATAGCCGCTGTACCTGGGGTTGAACTTTGTGCCTTTACCTGTGTAAATGACCGAATTCCAGATGTACCCAGTGGATGACTCGCAGAGCATATAGGATTTGATGCCAAACCGCGCTCTTTTGGATGCAATGTACTGAATCCAGCTTAGGCGTCCCTTGTAGGCCATCAAACTTTCATCCACGCTGACGTCCCTTTCTGACACGTAGGAAATTGGCCATAATAATTTGCCATACCTCCCAGATTTTTTTCAGTTTGGGCGCAGGATGCGTGGCCTCATCAAACTCCTCATTGTTTGTGAAGTGGAAATACTTCATAATCAGGGAAAACCGGTATTCTGACATCACGGTGCCAAAAAACGGAGTGGCCAGTAACTTGTTGGTGGTCCAGTACCATTTCTGGAACGGTTTCCCCACCAACCCCTGAAGAATGATGAGTCTCAGAAACTGCCAGATGTCCTCTTTTGTCACTGGTTCCCACTTTCTGCTTCTGGAAAACCTGGCATGCAGCATAGCGGATTTCTGCTCTTGGTAACATTTCGTCTCCGTGACAGTTTTTTCAATTGCCTCCTCAGTGAGGAATAATTGCAGGTATGCCAGAGGGTTGTCACGCTCCAAATCTACCTTCATCCCAGGTGATCCAGTGAACGGGAATCTTGGGGTCGCTACCTGGTCCGCATTGCAGTCAATAGCACACCAAGTGCGCACATTGCTGAGGTCAGGTGCAGGATCTTTGCCGTTGTCACTTGCCAGATCAGTGTCAGTGTCAGACGACAAATCACCCCATGACTCGCTATCGCTCAGTTCTGCGAGCACCTCCGTGTCGCTGTCATTCAACTGGTTCAAAAGCGCTTTAGTAAAGTGGTGCTTTTTTGACGCCATGTTATATTTTTTTGGGCACAAATGACAGTATAATGGCAGGAAAGGGGCACTGTACTGTAACAAATGTCAGATCTGAGGTAATCTGAGGTAATACAGTGAAATCCTCTCAGATTACATTGTATCACCTCTTTTGTTTATTTTTACACTTTTGAATTTCCCGCCCAGTTCCGCTCCTGTGTGCCGCCTCTGCTCGCAGGGAACGGAACTAGGAAGTCAGGTGCCCGCAGGCCGACAATCACAGCGAAGGACATCGCTGGATCGCCGGGACAAGGTAAGTGGACTACTCTGGCAGGTAAGGGGCCTCTGCTGGCACTCTGCAATGCTACCCCGAGCATGACTCAGGGTTATCGCTCCTGACAGTAAAAATTAACCCCGAGTCACACTAGGGATCACCGCCAAGGAGGTTAAAATCACGCAGTGCCGAATCGCAAAATAGGGCCTGGTCTTTGAGCAGCCAAATCTTCTGGGGCTTAAGTGGTTAATGGCTAAACCGCTGGCAACAAAAGTGAGTACACCCCTAAGTGAAAATGTCCAAATTGGTCCGAATTAGCCATTTTCCCTCTCCGGTGTCATGTGACTCGTTAGTGTTACAAGGTCTCAGGGGTGAATGGAGAGCAGGTGTGTTAAATTTGGTGTTATCGCTCTCACAAACTGGTCACTGGAAGTTCAACATGGCACCTCCTGGCAAACAACTCTCTGAGGATCTGAAAAAAAGAATGGTTGCTCTATATAAAGATTGTCTAGGCTATAAGAAGATTGCCAAGACCCTGAAACTGAGCTACAGCACGGTGGCCAAGAGCATACAACGGTTTAGCAGGACAGCAGTTGAGTGCACATGCTCAGCATCATATCCAGAGGTTGTCATTGGGAAATAGACGAATGAGTGCTGCCAGCATTGCTACAGAGGTTTAAGGGGTGGGGGGGGTCAGTCTGTCAGTGCTCAGACCATACGCCGCACACTGCATCAAATTGGTCTGCATGGCTGTCGTCCCAGAAGAAAGCCTCTTCTAAAGATAATGCGCAAGAAAGCCCGCAAACAGTTTGCTGAAGACAAGCAGACTAAGGACATGGATTACTGGAACCATGTCCTGTGGTCTGATGAGGCCAAGATAAACTCATTTGGTTCAGATGGTGTCAAGTGTATGTGGTGGCAACCAGGTGAGGAGTACAAAGACAAGTGTGTCTTGCCTACAGTCAAGTATGGTGGTGGGAGTGTCATGGTCTGGGGCTGCAGGAGTGCTGTCTGCACTGGGGAGCTACAGTTCATTGAGGGAACCATGAATGCCAACATGTACTGTGACATACTGAAGCAGAGTATGATCCGCTCACTTTGGAGACTGGGCTGCAGGGCAGTATTCCAACATGATAACGACCCCAAACACACCACCAAGACAACCACTGCCTTGCTAAAGAAGCTGAGGGTAAAGGTGATGGACTGGCCAAGCATGTCTCCAGACCTAAACCCTATTAAGCATCTGTGGGGCATCCTCAAACGGAAGGTGGAGGAGCGCAAGGTCTCTAACATCCACCAACTCTGTGATGTCATCATGGAGGAGTGGAAGAGGACTCCAGTGGTAACCTGTGAAGCTCTGGTGAACTCCATGCCCAAGAGGGTTAAGGCAGTGCTGGAAAATAATGGTGGCCACAGAAAATATTGACACTTTGGGCCCAATTTAGACATGTTCACTTAGGGGTGTTCTCACTTGTCAGCGGTTTAGACATTAATAGCTGTGTGTTGAGTTATTTTGAGGGGACAGCAAATTTATACTGTTATACAAGCTGTACACTCACTACTTTACATTGTAGCAAAGTGTCATTTCTTCAGTGTTGTCACATAAAATACAAAACATATAGTAAAATATTTACAAAAATGTTAGGGGTGTACTCACTTTTGTGAGATACTGTATATAGAGTATATATCTATCTGCGGTCCATGTCTTTATGAGCTTCTGTACAAGATATGAGCTTTACTATCTGAAAACAAACTTGAGTGATGGAGCTCACAGTTCCCAGGTTTGGGGATCTTCTTTTAGAATAATAACTGTAAGTACCAGTGAATTTTGAGCTATCATTTTTACTGATTTGTCCTCCATTTTATTATTATTGAAACTCAAGACAACAAGAAAAAATTCATTCAAATACTTTATTGTATGGCAGTTAGGCCACAATGATGTGTTAAAAGATGGCAGCAACTTTACCCACCCCCCCCCCCCCCACCATGACACAATTAGTGCAATGTAGTGGTCAGTAACAGGAGTGGGCAGATTATGGGGTCAATTCACAATGCTATACAAATGAATTTCACAAATGTGACAACAGTATCATATTACTAATTTGCATAAATGATTGCATGCAAAAATTTAAGTCCAGTTCACAAAAAAAAAAAAATGATTATGTGGCATTTACAAAAAAAAAAAAAAAGGGGGGGGTAATAACAATGGTTAAAAACCTCCTAAATCCAATTCACACACGGACCAGTGAGTAAAAAAGCATACAATAATTACCACCAGGATTTTTCTGGCGGTATCACATGCAGTAATTGTCAAGCAACACTCTGGGGGTCGGGGGCCCCTAGGCTGTTTTTGGGCAAATAACTTTTTTGAAATTGTCGCCGGATTCACCCCCTCCCCCCCTGCGTCGCAACGCTCACAGGGAAGGGAACCGGAAAAACAGGTGCCGGCACATCGGCTGGGAGGACAGAGGGAGGATGGCTGGAGGACGGCGGGGGAGAACGGTGAGGGAGGACATGGGGAAGGACACGGGGGATCACAGGGGAAGGTGAGTATTAAAATATAAAACAACAGATTTCCATGCAAAACAATGTACCGCTTTTAGCACAGAAATCTGGACATCATCAGACCACCAGTGAGGTTAATACAGTAATCAGTGCTAAAAATTATGCATTGTTCCTGTATAAATGACACTAGCAGGGTAGGGGTTAACACTGGGGGTGATGAAGGGGTTAAGTGTGCTCCTAAACGTGCTTGCTAACTATGGGGGGGGGGGGCTCTGTGACAGGCACAGAGAGATCGGTGTTTCAGCTTAGCTGAAACACACAATCTCTCTGTGCCTGTCTGACAGAAGACCCGCCTGCTTTGTTTACATAGGCAGGCAAATCTTCTGTCAGTTTCCCCGAACATCGCAGGAGGCTGGCGGCGATTGAGTCCGCTCCTCCTGCGGTCTGGCTCCTGACGTGTCTAATCACAGCAGGAAATCGGTTCCGGCGACGCATGCGTGCCGCTGAGACCGTGTGCACATAATCAGGTAAATCTATGTAATTATGCAAAACTGAGCCGCCTTACTGCAGTAAATCTGTGTGGGGCGGTCGGCAAATGGTTAAACAAAATGTGCCATAAATAAATTATTTACATAATTAAACAATTAATAAAATAGTGCAAAAACATTAAAGTGACCATTGTTGCAGTTTATAAGTCTGTTGGTGATTCAACAAAAGTGACATGTGCTAAGAGAAAAAGGTCCTTGATATAGTACTACAAAAAAAGGTCCTTGATATAGTACTACAAAAAATCATGTGGCAAGAATGAAAGTCATCGATATAGTGCTGCAAAAAAATCACTTAATTTGGTGCTGCAAAAGATCACAGAAAATGCGGTGTGTTGGGTATCTCCACACGTTCTCCCCCTCTTTTGCTGCACTCACCAGAAATCTCTCCCCATGAGGGGGTAACCAGCATTCACAGCACCAACTAGCTGTATGTGGATTTCCATACCCTTTGGATGGTTGTCTCTGTTTCCTTACTTCCACTGCCCTGCTCCTGATGATGCTGTTGTGACAAAACGCAAAGGAGGGAGCTTGCAGCATCATTGCATCACTTCCGGTTTTGGGTTCTTGGAGTGCATTGCATCCCGGAATTCCTGGTTTTCCTGTTGGCAAACTTTTTTACCCATGTAAGGGCATTACTGCTTATCTTGTAATACATTTTGATATATGCTGTCACGCTATGGAGCTTGTTTTCAATATTTCCGCATATTATTGAGACTGCTGGTGCAGTGGAAGTAAGGAAAAGGAGAGATAACCATCCGCAGGGTATGGAAATCCACATACAACCAGGTGGTGCTGCGAATGCTGGTTACCCCCCTCCTAGGGAGAGTTTTTTGGTGAGTGCAGCAAAAGAGGGGGAGCACGTGTGGGGTAACTAAGATTCACAGCTTTACCTGGCTGTATGTGGATTTCAAGACCCTGCGAATGGTTGTCTCTCCTTTTCCTTACTTCCACTGCCCTGTTCCTGATGATGCTGTTGTGACGAAACGTGAAGGAGGGAGCTTGCAGCGTCATTGCATCACTTCCGGTTTTGGTTTCTTGGAGTGCATTGCGTCCCGGACTTCCTGGTTCTCATGTTTGCAAACTTTTTTTTACCCATGTAAGTGTATTACTACCTATCTTATAATAAATTTTGATATACGCAGTCACGCTATGGAGCTTGTTTTCAATATTTCCACATATTTATGAGACTGCTGGTGCAGTGAAAGTAAGGAAAAGTAGGGACAACCATCCGCAGGGTCTGGAAATCCACATACAGCCAGTTGGCACTGTGAGTGCTGCTCCACCCTCGTGGGGAGAGATTTCTGGTGAGTGAAGCAAAAGAGGGGGAGCATGTGTGGAGACACCCGGCACACCTCATGTTTTTCTGTGATCTTTTGCAGCACCAAAATAAGGGATTTTTTGCAGCACTATATTAATATAATATATTCTTGGCACATGATTTTTTATAGTACTACAGTATGTCAAGGACAAGGACTTATATTCTGAGCACATGTCGCTTTTGTTGAATCACCAACGGATTTATAAATCACAGCACTGGTCACTTTATTAATTGTTTTATTATGTAAATAATTAATTTATTATGGCACATTTTGTTTAATAAATTTGCAGCTGGTATTGAGCTCATGTATACAATAACCTCTTGCACTATTCTAAGAGCACATATATGTACTTTTTGCTTTTTTTGCACATTTTTTATTGAGTCACATACAAATACTTATTACCATAAGCAGCATCACACCCACTTTATAATTTCCTACTTAATTTTGACTCTACCTTGTCAGGTGCTTAAAGCGGAGTTCCAGCCATTTCACTCACCTGTCCAACGGTCCAGCGATGCGGCCGCCCGAAGCCTCGATCCTCTCCCTCGGCGCCGGCATCACTGCTGTGGGCACCCAGCTGTGACAGTTTGCGGCTTCACAGCCGGGTACCCTATGCGCATGCGCGAGTCGCGCTGCGTGTCTTGATTGGCTGGCAATCCCTGGGACCTCTGACATGTCCCAGAAGATTGCAGGGAGGGAGGGGGAGAGGTGAACTTCCGCTCAGGGCGCCGCGGCGCTCCGAACGGAAGTGGGAGCGGGTACCTGTCAAAACTAGGTACCCCCCCCAAAAAAAAATGTCATGCCAAATGTGGCATGTCAGGGGGTTAGAATACCTAAAGCGGAAGTTCCACTTTTGGGTGGAACTCCGCTTTAAGTAGAGGCAGGAGCTACATATACAGGCATACCCCATTTTACGTACACTCACTTTACGTACACTCGCAAGTACAGACACAGCTTGGTCTGCTTGACATGGCACTATTCCCGGTTTTTAACATTAGCGTCTATAGAAAATCTTGGCTAGCTTGACATGGCACTGCTGCCGGTTTAAAATATTAGCGTCTATGGGAAATCGTGGTCAGCTTGGTAAGGCACTCCTCCCTCTCTAACATTGGCATCTATGGGAAATATTGGTCGGCTTGACATGGCACTGCTCTCAGACCATAAGTGACAGGGACACAAAACATAGGGAGCACCGAGAGGGGACCCAGGACTAAAACATATCCTATTTTGTGGCTGGCCAGCTTGCCTAGGTAATCTACCTTGTCATAGTCCTGGGGTCCCCTTAATGTGCTCCCCAAATTTGGTGTCCCTGTCACTTATGGTTTGGGAGCAGTGCCATGTGAAGCTGACCAAGATTTACATGCATTGAGAAATTAAAAAAGGTATTGCTTCACTTTAAGTACATTTTCGTTTTACATACATGCTCTGGTCCCATTGTGTACTCGTGGGGTATGCCTGTATACTTTTTTTTTGTCCATAGCGCGGAACCACTCCCACAGATTGCTATAAAGAAGGGTTCATGCCATATTTGCTGGCAGTGCAACGCACCTTCATTGCAAGGTGTGTTGGAGTGTCATTCAGAATAATGTTCAGAATGAATGGCATAGTATCGCATCAACGCATGTAATGTACATTGCCTCGCACATGCACATTGCTTGTGCATTGCCTCCATACTGGATTGCATAAACACATGTAACATGGGGGGCTGTCAGCTAGGCTGTACACATGGTTTCTAATGGTGGCCTTGTCCTCAGTGCTTATAAGTGTTCAGCATTTCCATCCATATGGGCATCTTAGTCACTTTAATCCTTGCCTTGACCCATTGTGGGTATATTTAAAAAGCAGTGAATGTTACTTTCACTAAACATGCAATGCAGAGAATGTTTGATGAATGTCAAATTGATTGCTTTATAAATATACCCCTTTGGTGTTCTACCAATTTTGATTACCAAGTCCTAGTAGTTTGATTTAGGGTTTACAATTTGTAATCAATCATTCAATTACATAATCTGGTGGGATTGTGACATCATAAGGACATCATTGGATGGGGTGTTCATGAAGGTAATGAGTTGTGATAAGGTATGTATATGGATGTTTGTTTTTTTTGCCAATTGTTTCTGACACCTTAACCACTTGCCGACTGCCTAACGACTTTTACGTCGGCAGTCAGCCCCTCACAGGCAAAGTGACGTAGATCTACGTCACTAGCCTGTGAGTCTCTAGGGATCAAGCGCGCGCCACCGCGTGTGTGAGCGGCAGACCCGATGTCCGCCGTTTACTCGCGATCGTCGGTTACACCGGGAGAAAGGCAGGCGGCTAATGTAAACACAGCCGCCTGTCATTCTCCCCTGTGTAACAGCAGAGATCATACGGTCCTGCTATGTAGGACCGTAGATTTCTGCTGTTACATCACTAGCCACATCCAATCACAGTTAGAATCACGCCCCTAGGGACACACTTAACCCCTCCTTCTCTAATAAAGTTAACCCCTTCCCTGCCAGTGTCATTTTTACAGTAACAGTACATATGTATAGCACTGATTACTGTAGTAATGTCACTGGTACCCCCAAAAGTGTCAAAAATGTCAGTCAAGGGTCCGATCTGTCCGCCGCAATGTCGCAGTCCCGCAAAAAAAATTGCAGATCGCCGCCATTACTCGTTAAAAAAAAAACAATAAAAATGACAAAAATCTTTCCCTTAGTTAGTAAACGCATTAACATTTGCGCAAACCAATCAAAATACGCTTTTTGCAATTTTTTTTACCAAACATATGTAGCAGAAAACAAATTGGCCAAAAATGTTAAAAAATTTTGATTTTTACATTTTTTTGGGGGGAATTTCATATAAAAAATGTGAAAAATATTGTTATTTTTGCAAAATTGTCGCTCTTTTTTTGATAATAGCGCATGATCAAAAAATCGCACAGGTGATCAAATACCACCAAAAGAAAGCTCTGTTTGTGGGGAAAAAAAGGGTACAGCTTTGCATGACCACGCAATTGTCCGTTAAAGTCACGCAGTGCCGAATCGCAAAATAGGCCCTGATCAGGAAGGGGGTAAAATCTTCCAGGGCTTAAGTGGTTAAGCAAGGGCCTCTGCAAGACCCTGAAACATATAGTAGATTATTGAGCTGCTTCTTTTGCAATAAACATGTTAGACAAACATTGCTGGGGTGTTGGTGGGGTTTTGCTTCCTTATATAGAACATATATATTCTGAACAGCTCCATCTATTGAGATTATCACAAGCACTGACTCAATGCATTAATTGAGTTCAGTATTGAGCACCAACTCATTGGCTCAACTCAACTCATGACTCAACCAATGCATTGGTTGAGTCATGTATCCAGTGAAGCACAAACACAAACTGTACTGACACATAACATGATATATCGTGGATTGGATTCAGATGACTGATTTACCCATATGGGCAACTCATTAGATCTGGATAAGTGGCAAAATGTCAATGTTCAAGAAGAAGTCCATCAAAAGTGCCTAACTACTAGTTGAACCATAACTTGGAAAAATAGGAACTTTAACAGATGTATTTCCTAAATGTATTTTCGACAGTGCTAGTCCTATGCTAGCTAATGCTGTGCTAATATTTTTGTTACATTGTTGGTTTTGTGTTGCTGCATGGCATGGGAAATACTCTGTGTCCATTAGGCCTATGTCGATACAGTTGGTCAGATGGGATTTTTGTAATTATTATTTTGCTGCATGTCTTTGCCCCTGAGATATTCCTTAGAGTTCATGCTGGGTCTAAACAATATGATATAGCATTTTGGAAAAAACATACAGATCACCAGAGCCCAGCTAGATGACAAGATAGCAAAGACCTCCATGGCCACTACATATTGACCACGAGCACTAAGAGTAGCTGGGATGTAGGACACCCAGACACTCAAGAAGGCCAGCATGCTGAATGTAATGAACTTGGCCTCATTGAAGCTATCAGGGAGTGTGCGAGCGAGAAAGGCTACAATAAAACTGACTGATGACAGCAAGCCAAGATAACCCAACATTGACCAAAAGGCACTTGGTGAACCTTCATTGCACTCAGCTATAATGATTTCTGGTTGGGTTTGTGTATTGTATTCAAAAAATGGAGGATCCAGAGTCAACCACGAAACACATAACAATAATTGCATAGCAGAGCAAATAAAAATAATTACGTAGGACACCTTCGGACTTGTCAATCTCCTGAGTCTGCTGTTAGGCTTGGTGGCCATGAAGGCAAAGACAACCATGATGGTTTTTGCCAAGACTGTAGAAATACAGACTGCAAAGACCATACCAAATATTGCCTGCCTCATTAGACATGTAAGAGTTTGGGGGTATCCAATAAAATTTAAGGAGCAGAGAAAGCAGAGGGATATAGACATGAGAAGAATACAACTTAAAGAGTAGTTGTTGGCTTTAACAATGGGTGTATGTCTGTAACGAAAGAACAGACACAAGATAAACACTGTCATCAAGGATGAAGAGACTCCAGTAGCAGTCAAGGAGCCACCTAATGGTCCTTCATAGGAAAGATACTCAATTGTCCTTGGAAGGCATTTGGTCCTTTCAGCATTAGGCCACAGGTTCCATGGACATTTGTAACAGTCATCCGAGTCTGAATGAAAAACACAAACAAAAAGAACAATAACCATATTTATATTATCAATAGTTCAGAACAGCTTGTTAAAATCTATCTGAAGCCAAATCTTTTTTTTTGCATTTTGGATAGAGTAGGGAAGGGTTGGAATAAGTGCCAAAGCAAAAAAAAATACATTTTTAAATTTAATTTGGCAGGAAGCAGTTAAAGTGGTTGTAAAGTAGGAAGGTTTTTTATCTTAATGCATTCTCTGCATTAAGATAAAAAACCTTCCTTGTGCAGCAGCCCCCCTAATACTAACATGAGCCCCATCTCTATCCAGCGATGTTGCAGGAGTGTCTCGGCTGCCGAGAATCTCGCCCCTGATTGGCTGAGACAGCAGCGTGGCGCCATTGGCCCCTGCTGCTGTCGATCAAATTCAGTTAGCCAATTAAGAGAGAGAGGGGGCGGGCCATGGCTCAGTGTCTGAATGGACACAGGAAGCTGTGACTCGGCTCGGGAGCCCCCATAGTAAGCTGCTTGTTGTGGGGGCAGTCAACAGAATGGAGGGGCCAGGAGAGCCGAAGAGGGAACCGAGAACAGGAGGATCTGGGCTGTTCTGTGCAAAACCAACTGCACAGAGGAGGTAAGTATAACATGTTTGCTATTTTTAACCAAAAAAAAAAAAAAGAGTTTAAAATCACTTTAATGCTTTAAATTAAACATTAACCACTGCGCATCCGAGCCAATTCTGACACTTCACTCCAACATGTAAAAATCTACTTTTTTTTGCTAGAAAATTACTTTAAACCCCCAAACATTTTTTTTTTATTTTAGCAGAGACTTTATAGAATAAAATGGGGGGTTTTGCAATTTTTTATGTCAAACGATATTTGCGCAGCAGTTTTTCAAACAGAATTTTGTTGAAAAAAAAAAAACACTTTCATAAATTCAAAAAACAAAACACTAAAGTTAGCACAATTTTTTTTGTATAATGTAAAAGATGATGATACGTTGAGTATATAGATACCTAACATGTCATGCTTTAAAATTGCGCCTGCCCGTGGAATGGGCAAACTTCGGGGCTTAAAATTTTCAGGTTACTAGTTTAGAGTTGCACAAGAGGTGCAGTGCTGGAATTATTGCTCTCGCGCTAACATTCGCAACAATACCTCACATGTGTGGTACGATCACCGTTTACATATGCGTTCAGGAGTAACATATGTGTTCACATTTGGGACGGGGGAGCTTTCATTTTTTATTTTTTTATTTTTTTATTTTATACAAAAACTTTTTTTTACACTTTTTTTTGTACTAACTTTATTGCTATCACAAGGGATGAAAAAAATTCCTTGTGACAGAATAGGCAATGACAGGTCTTCCTTATGGAGAGATATGGGGTCCATGACCCCAAATCTCTCCTCTAGCCTCCCATGCGGCCGGTCAGACATGGATTGGTCTGATTGGCTGCTTCCCTGGCTGCTGGTCGCCAGGTAAACAAAGGGGCAGAACTGGAGGTGGCAAACTACTTGTTGCTCCCCGTTTCTGGGGTTACAGAGAGAGAGGAACAATGTCAGTTCCTAACTCTCTATACAAGGCAGCTATCATCAATGGCTGCATTGCTCCCAGACTCCGCGATGGGACAGGAGAGCCTGGGAAAGGCATCAACAGGAGGAAGGTGAGACCCCTTTCTGCCACCCGCAGAAGTGATTGAGTGACTAATTAGCCACTCAGATCAGTTCTGCATTACTGGGAATTTCAAGCTGAAAAGATTGATACCGGGGTGATGCCTGTAGGTGCATCATCCAAGTATAACTACTGAAACCTAAGGACGTCCATGGACGTCCTACGGGCGGCAAGTGGTTAAAATTGCAAAATACAACATGCCTGGGGAGGCCCTCATACTGACTGTGAAGTGGGTATAATTTATAAAACCATCTACAGCAACAGTGACATTTACAAGGAAAAAAATGCTGTTAAGATTGCCAGCTCAAGTTGCTTACTTCTCTTTGAAAATAAAGCATCAAGGGGTTCCCCTTATCTATAAGTCCTTAATCCTGGATAAGAGTCTGATATAGATGTTTATTGGGGACCCTATAAATAAACAAAGACAGTATGGGGTTCCCCCTCAAAATATGTACCTGACCCTTATCCGTGTTGAGGTTCTTGCATGGATTTCAAGAGGAAACCCATGCAAAAAAAAAACAAGAAAAAAATGTAAGCCCACCTCCCCCCCAAAAAAAAAAAAATTCATACTGGACCTTTACCTGATATTACCTGGTATGCAAGCTGGCTGGTATGGAAAGGTGGAAATGAGTGTGCCCCACTCCTAAACCATACCAGGCCAAATGCCCTCTACATGGGGGTATTCTAAAGTTAAAGAAGACAAGGGGTCTGAAGGCAGGGGCTTATCGAAATCTGGAATCGCCTTTAGCAATAATGGGGTCCCCAAAAACCTCCTCTCCCCCTGTAAATGAGTAAAAAAAATAAAAAAATTAAATAAACACACTGACACTTTTTAAAGTTCCTATTGTGCCTATGGGAGAGGAAGTAAAAAAAAAATGACAGGGTTTTAATCACCCCATATGCTATCCAAAATGAAAAAAAAAAATGGAAATAGATTTACTTTAAATACTCACCTGTTCCGTTAGAAAATTCTCCATAGGGACATGGGACACACTCAAAGCAACATACAGGTTTCCCTCTTCTAACAACTCTTCTGAAACCTGGAGAACAACTTTCACTGCATATTGACTTTGGGATCTTTGGAAAGAATGCAGAGATAAACAGTGAGATTTCCTAAGAATGATTATAATATAAAAGCCTTTAGAATTTTCATGTTACCCAGTTACCCACTATACAATACCTGTTCTTTTCCTGTAGGCCATGTGATTTCACTTTTTTTAATAGTAAAGATGTCTCCATCGGTGACAGATGTGTCGTAGCTTCCCACCTTGACCTTCTTTATGATCCCATCCGATCCCAGCTGCCAGTTCACAATATCATACACTGCTGGGAGGTCCCCGTTTTTATCGAAGAAGACCTCTCTTCCATTTTTAAGCTTAACGTGCACGTTCTGGATATAATGCTTAAGCTGTAGTGATATTAGACAGATAATATTAACAACTGATGATCTTAAGGTAGTTATTATTTTATGGATGTTGTCCTGCCTTCCCTAACCAACTTTGAAATACAAACAGTAACCAAAACCATTACCTATTTATAGTAGAAAATTTACCAGCTCAAACATTGGTAAATAAAATACAAAAAAAAAAAAAAAACTGCTAAGAATAAAACAGAGTGGTCACAATGGTTGTGGTTTGATGATAGGGCTTGGTGATGAGTTTAACCACTTTACGACCGGAGGATTTTGCTGTCTTCCGTCCAGGCCACTTTTTGCGATTCGGCGCTGTGCGAATTAAACTGACAATTGCGCGGTCGTGCGACGCCGTACCCAAACGAAATTTACGTCCTTTTTTTCCCACAAACAGAGCTTTCTTTTGGTGGTATTTGATCACCTGTGCGATTTTTACTTTTTGCGCTATAAACAAAAAAATAGCGTTTATTTTGAAAAAATAACAATATTTTTAACATTTTTTTATATGAAATTCCCCCCAAAAAAGATGTAAAAACCAATTTTTTAAAAAATTTTTGGCCAATTTGTTTTCTGCTACCTATGTTTGGTAAAAAAAATCACAATAAGCGTATTTTGATTGGTTTGCGCAAAAGTTATTGCGTTTACTAACAAAGGGAAAGATTTCTGTCATTTTTGGTGTTTTTTTTTTAACGCGTAATGGCGGCGATCTGCGATTTTTTTTGTGGGACTGCGACATTGCGGCGGACAGATCGGACCCTTGACTGACATTTTTGACACTTTTGGGGGTACCAGTGACATTACTGCAGTAATCAGTGCTATACATATGCACTGTTACTGTAAAAATGACACTGGCAGGGAAGGGGTTAATTTTATTGGAGAGGGAGGGGTTAATGTATGCCTGGTGCTTACTGACGTGTAGGGGGGGAGGTGACTATGTGATTCATGGACAGATCAGATGTCCAGCTATGCTGAACAGTCCGATCTGTCACTCCCTGTCACTATGTAGATCCGTCCGCTTGTGTTTACACAGGCGGGCGGATCTCCACACTAGATCCCCGGCGATCGGGGCAGAGCAGCGGCGATCGCCGCTGCTCCTCCCCTGGCCCGACTCCCGCTGTGAATGAAAACAGCGGGAGCGAGCCTACGTCGTCAGACGATAACGAACCACTCTGCCGCAGTAGTATTACTGTGAGGAGACGTAAATTGGTTAAAGGAAAACTGCACCATTGTTTTAAAAATCATTATTGTAATGAGCTTAGCACACATTACATCAGCAACATAAGTGGTATATCATTTTTTTCCACTTAAACAAAGATTCCCATGTTCTGCCCAACTTAATGCTGTTATTAAAAACAACCAAGATGGTGGTTGCTGACATCATCATCATTGCAAAGTGACTATCCAGGCTCCTTTTTAGGAATTAGTACATAGGAAGTACTATCCTGTGCTCTACAAGCCCCAGCATTTATTGCACTTAAGAAAACCTACTTTAGATATATTTTATGTGATTCACTTTGGGTCAGATGCACTTTGTTACTATGCATAATCCTTCCATCTGCTGACTTAAATTGCAAACCAAAGCTGCCCTGTCTAAGGCTGGCCATACACTATACAATTTTCTTGTTCAACTTTCCTTTAGATTTACCAAAACCATATATTATAAGGTCGAACCTAGACACTTTCAATTTGTATGCAATCAGGCAGGTCCTTGTACTACATAGTTGAAGGTAAATCTAAAGGAAATTGAATAGGAAAATTGTATAGTGTATGGCCAGCCTTAGTGACTGAGAAAATAGTTCATGTTGCTCCTTGTGAGCTCTTTAGCATCCTGTTCATCACTGGTTAGACCCTGAGCTGTCTTCTTGTTTTCATTGCTCTTCTGTCTGCAGCTCTTCTATCTGAATTTGCCAAATGCTAACCTGTAGCCCAGCCTTTCTCAATTTTTTTAACACTAAGAAACCATTGAAATAATTTTAACCACTTAAGCCCCGGAAGATTTTACCCCCTTCCTGACCAGGGCCTATTTTGCGATTCGGCACTGCGTGACTTTAACGGACAATTGCACGGTCGTGCGACACTGTTCCCAAACGAATTTGACTTCCTTTTTTTCCCACAAACAGAGCTTTCTTTTGGTGGTATTTGATCACCTGTGCGATTTTTTGATCATGCGCTATAAACAAAAAAAGAGCGTCAATTTTGCAAAAATAACAATATTTTTCACATTTTTTTATATGAAATTCCCCCCCCCCAAAAAAAATTAAAAATCAAAATTTTTTAACATTTTCGGCCAATTTGTTTTCTGCTACATATGTTTGGTAAAAAAAATCGCAAAAAGCATATTTTGATTGGTTTGCGCAAAAGATATCGCGTTTACTAACAAAGGCAAAGATTTTTGTTGTTTTTTTTCTTTAACGAGTAATGGCGGCGATCTGCGATTTTTTTTTGCGGGACTGCGACATTGCTGCGGACAGATCGGACCCTTGACTGACATTTTTGACACTTTTGGGGTTACCAGTGACATTATTACAGTAATCAGTGCTATAAATATGCACTGTTACTGTAAAATTACACTGGCAGTGAAGGGGTTAACTTTTTTTGAGAGGGAGGGGCTATGTGTGTCCCTAGGGGCGTGATTCTAACTGTGATTGGCTGTGGCTTGAGGTGTAGGAACAGTGATCAACGGTCCTACATAGTAGAACCGTATGATCACCATTCATACACAGGGGAGACTGACAGGCGGCTTGTTTACACTAGCCGCCTGCCTTTCTCCCTCTTCACTGACGATCGCAAATGACCGGCGGACAATCGGATCTGCCAGTCACACGCGCGGGGGGGGGTCTGTGACCGCGCGGGAGCGCGCCTCCGGCGGCGCGCGCTCGCTCCTGAGACCCTCACAGGCTAGCAACGTAGTACTACGTCGCTTTGCCTGTGAGGGGCTGACCGCGGTAGTAAATCGTCGTGCGGCGGTCGGCAACCTGTTAAGGTCTCAGGGAACCCCTGCTAAGGCAAATCCTCCCAGGCTCATTAAGAAATTGCCCCTTGCATTAGTCGTGAACAGGAAAAACATGCCTCCCCTCAACTCCTCACAGTGCCACTCTTACAAACAGATACAAAGTTTATTGGAATGAGGTTTCTGGCTTGGCCAATTGGCAACAGACTTTGAACTATGAAGGTACCATCAAAAAGGATGTCAATCAGCCACAGCCCCTGGCAACCTCTGGAGGAGGCCTAGGGTTAAGAATGGCTGCTCTGACCTACTTTGGAACTGTGATCTTGCCTCATAGTTTGGTTTTCTGCCAGCTCTCATCAGTGATGAAAAGCCAAGAGCAACAATGTTGTATGGTCAATAAACAAAATCAAAATCTTTTTGAGAGGGCTGCCTGGAGAACAACAGCCAAACTTAAAAACATGCAACTCAGAGAGCCCTCCTCCGCCACTGGTGACCAACTGGTCCATTCAAACCTTTGTCAACCATCTTATTTGTAGTACACTATGCAGACAAAACAAATCGCTGAATAGCAGGCAATACATTCCCTGTGTGGCTTAGCAATCAGGCTAAAGCCTCGTACACACGCGTCGGAATTTTCGTCCGACGACCGATCTGACGATTTTCGGCTTGTTAGTATGATGCTTCCGACAACCGACTCCGACTTTTCGGCCGGAAAAATGCTGGTGTGCAGGCTATAAAATTTTTGTCTACCGTCAAAACACGTCCGATTTTCGTGCAGTCAGTATAGATTTCGACAGGGAAAAATCTTAAGAGCAAGACTGGGCATGCTCAGAGAAGAAAGAACACAAAGAAAGCAAACCAACACATGACATCACTTCTGAAGTAGAATTTTGTCGTGCGGGAAAATTCGTGTGCAGTCTAGGCACATTCCAACCAACAAAACACCACTCTGGACAAAAGACGGACGACCGGCGGAAATTCGTTGCGTGTGTACTAGGCTTTACATGAAAAACAAAGCTTGCCTTTTGAATTAAACAAACTATTCTCACCTGCCATGGCTTGAAGTCCCAAATGTCTGCACAACTCCTGTTATAGAAAGGGCCTTTACTTTTCTCACAAGTGCTCATGTCATGGAGAGCTTTAGCAATAACCTGAACTGAAGTGTAGATGCTAAAAGAACCCCTTAAATTAGACATATCAGTGTAAACATTGTGTACATTGCTGAGATCCTCAAATCCTGTACATAATTTTGTGGAATTGTTCCATGGCTGAGAAAGACTCATTTGGTCCAAAAATCTGCATCCAAAAGTTTTTTCCCAGAATTTTTGGTACAGGCTTTTTTCTGGACTTTTAAGAGGGTGGATATCAGTCACAAATTCTTTAAACCCAGGAATACCAGAGCTGTAGAAGGCAAAGCCAATAGAACCCACCAATATTGAAGAATATTTCTCCACCCCTAAAATCGTTGAGGTAGACCAAGCCTCACTGGCCACAAAAATCTTCCCATTAATGTTTTTCTTTAACATTTCATCCACAAGGAGCACAAAGTAGAGATCACTAGCAAACACGAGCACAACCTTGGCAGTTGACTCACTTATAACCCTAGTGATATGTGGTATGTTTCTGTCTTCACTGTTGGCAACAATAAACTCTGTGAAGGCCACACAAGCTCCTGCTTTGAGGAGCTCCTTCTTGACCACTTGAACACCTTGCTCACCGTAGTCGTTTCCTAAAGCAACCAACCCCACCCACGTCCATGCAAAATGTAGGATGAGCTGGGCTAGACCCTTTGACTGGAAAGTGTCACTAGGGACAGTCCTGAAGAAAGACGGGAACTGGGTGCGATCACTCAACAGGGAGCTTGTAGAAAAATGACTTATCTGTAAAACATTTTAGAAAGAAAATATATCATGTCATAATATTTAAAAATGTACACAGTTCTCAATCTCTATCTCTGCAGCCTCAACTATACAGATTGAATAAACAGGAAGAGCTCTGCACAGAGCTTCCTGTTCATACACAAACTGAGGAATAGGTACTGATCAATCACATTATTCAGACTGGAATAGATCCCCTTTCCTCCTGCAGCAGCTGAATGACAGTGAAAGGGAGGGGAGGAGAAGCCGATTCAGCTCCTGCAGGAGGAAAGGGGGCCAGTTCCACTAATTGCCACCCCCGCTCCTGTCCAGATTTCGGGGGTCAACAAGGAAGGAAAGCAAGCTACCCATCACCTGCCCACAATCGACTGGTAGATTGATGGGTTGCTGACCCCCAATGTAAAACCTAATGTGAGAGGCCCCCTGGAGCAAGGGCATGGTCACCATTGAGACCCCCCAAGCTCCCCACATGGTGAATATTATTGCAGCTCTAATAATTGGCAGGCTGGAGGCTACATTGATAAAAAGCGGGGGAACGCAGTTTCGGCACCTCCAGCACTGAATGTATGTAATGGCAAGGAGTGCTGGGTTGTGCTACACTGTCTATTGATGCTGGCTGCTGCGGAACCTATTGTTGCTGGAGGGGATATATTCCTGCAGGAGGATTTATTGCTGCTGGGGAGATCTGGTGTGGCTTCTGGGGGATCTATTGTCTCTGTAAGAGATCTCGTTTTGCAGGGAGTCTATTGTTGCTGGGGGGTCAGTTGTTGCTGGGAGGGATCTACTGTTTAGGCAGCAGTCTATTGATGCTAGCTGCTGGGAGATCTGTTGTTGCTGCTGATGGCCTATTGTTTCTGGCTGGATCTATTGTTGCTGGGGGATCTATTGTTGTTGGCTGCATGGGATCTATTTTACTGCTTTTTTGTTGTCATTAACAAATTCCATACAAATTACTTAGTACCACAAATGTTACTTTGTTCTGTATTTTCTAAAAGGGATGGTACTGGGAGGTGGGTAGTGGGTAGAACCAAGGAACGGTTCACGGAGGTAGGTAGGGGCGGAGACAAGGGGTAAGTCCAAAAGAGGTAGTTCCTGCACCTATTCTCTGAGAAAAAAAGCCCTGATAAAAAGTAACACCTTTAGCCTTCGGATAAATATTGCCACCTTCAGGCTTCAGCTGCAGTATCATGCATTTTCTAGTTCTTCTGTCAGTTATATTTAAAAATAATAATACATTAATTAAAAAAAAAAAAAAAAAGATTCACATCTTTGAGCATATGCCAGCCTATAATAAAAACACAGCAGAGCCTTTTTTTATTATTATTTATTAAAGCGGCATACCAATGAACCTTTTATGTACTAAAAAGATATCTAAAAATGTAGATTTAGAATAAAAACAAATTAACAAATTAATCAGAAAGCTATTTTTTGAGTTAAGCAACACACCTTGTTAAATTGGCTTGCATATCGAGTTATCAACTCCAGACAAACTTTTTAGGTATTAAGTAAGGAGAGGTTAGAACCTCTGTCAGACCTTTACAGCTACCTGTGGCACCCCTGAGGAGGTTTCGAGTTACTTTTGTTGCATACTTCGGTGCCACCAGGAGAGAATATGGAGACTAACCTTGTAATTTTTTTTTTTAAGATCATTAAAAAATGGAGGCCTACCTTCTTTAAAATTTGAGAACTAGACCTGGACATAGTTGCAGCCAATAGATCTATATTTTTATTGCATCCACCCAAACATTAACAGCAGCATCATCCATAGTTTCTTCCACCCTACTTCACAAACAATGTTTTTTTTTCTTACCTGTGGGAACCTATAAACTCCCAGTACATGAGCCATTAGAATGGAAGATGAGGACATTGAATGGCCAAGGACAGCTGACAGATGTGGTCTTTCACGGCAACTATAATTAGGTATCGGTTGAGCCTGACCCGTTAACATCCACAAAGTTCCTTCCAGCTCTTTCCGTAAAGCAGCACAAGAATCGAAAGCAACAAATCCGAGAGTAACATTAGAGAGAAGATCTTGGCTTCCATTGATTTCCTCTAACGCAAACCTCATAGCCTGGAAATGCTGAAACATTTCGAGGAGGAACCTGGATGGTGACGCAATAAAAATAAGTATGTGATAGAAAAAGAGAGATGTTGGTTCCTATTTTTCTAAATCTAGAGATCCAAAAATAAATCTACGGCAGGGCAGAATAAGAGGAGAGGATGAGAGTGGGAGACTAAAAAGGAGCCAACAAGGGCAGATAGAAGTGGGATGGATAGGGATTTTAAGAGAGGATGGAATAGCAAAAGAGTGAAGAAGAGAGAGGAGGACAGGAGCATTGAAAATGGGTCATGGATGGGTATTCCAGCATGACAAAGACCCCTAACACATGGCCAAGGCAACAAAGGAGCGGCTCAAGAAGAAACACATTAAGGTCCTGGAGTGGCTGAACCAGTCTCCAAATCTTAATCCCATAAAAAAATATGTGGAGGGAGCTGAAGGTTCAAGTTACCAAATCAAATAAAGAAGAAAAAATGTTCCGCGATATGGACAACATATTTGAAGTGTATTCAAGCTGCTGCCCCCATCAAAACTAGGGATGCACCGATCCGATATTCGGATCGGATATCGGCGCCGATATGGCCATTTTAGATGGATCGGTAACATTGACTGATCCACTGGCCGATCCACTGGCCGATCCGGTTTTTGCTTAGTAACGGCTCAGCCATCCCTTACTAGGTGCAGTAGTAGTATGGGATGGGAGCCGCTACTTCCTGTATAGTCCCAGCTCACAGGCGGAGTGATATCAGATGCACTCCGCCTGTGAATGGAGGAGCCGTACACATGAAGCAGCGGCTTTGCTCTGTACTGCAGCCGCTTGCTTTGTGCTCTGGATCGGTTCCGGTATCGGTATCGGCGATTTCACAACGCCAGATATAGGTATCGGGCCCAAAAAAGTCGGATCGGTGCATACCTAATCAAAACTACCACCTTGGTGGAGTCTGCAATGATTAATGTGGGACTGCTTATTTTGTGTGTACCTCTGCAAATGCGCTTTAAATTAATGTGTTATGAAACTAGATAGTTACCGGTATAAGAATTTGAAGATATGTATGCAATATATTCTAACTAATGCAAAAACAGAAATTAATAAAACATTATAGTCATTACAATAAAGTGATTTCACTGTGCTTGCAATCATTTTCGTGAATAAAGTGACATGTGCTGAGATCCAATAAAAAGTCAATCCAAAAAAATAAAAAAATCCATAAAGTGACATGTGTCTTTAACTCAAAAGAAGTCTGTAATCCAGTTACAATTAAGATGCAAAATGATTAGGGTGTTGGTGGTTTCCACACATGCTCCCCCTTCTCCACCTCACTCACCAGAAATTCTGCCTTTACTAGGGGTAAACCAGCATTCACAGTGTAGCACAGTCCCCATAGGGCTTGCTATATCATGACTTGCTGGGCCTTCTCTGATTACCTGCAGACAGTCATTTAGAGCACATTTCACACATTCATCCTTACTCCCGATGGCTCGCTGCTCAATATACAGTCTAGGGGTGTTGGTTTTTAGTATTTATTGTGGAACTTGGATGGGAGCAGGGAAAAGGGGGATACACCAACTGGAACTTTGTACATTGGATAAGGACAACTCTCACTTGGCCTCACCAGGTTGCTTGTGGAAGCAGTCACACACTGCTTAAGCCATACTGCCACATGTATGGAAAGGGTTAAGTATCCTTGCTCTCTCTCTTCAGCAATAGACTTGGTGATCTACATTTTCTTCAGGATACTCACTAGCATCCCATTTACTGACATCCGTCCACTGACTCTTTTAGCTGCAGGGGTGGCCCCCCTCAGGTCAGGCCCCTTGACACAGATCTGTACTCACTATATTGTAGAATCAGATCCTCCAGTGTCTCTCCTCTCAGTCAGCTCCACAGGACCTCCAGGTTCAGTTCCTCTCTAGCTCTTTAGGCCCTCAGGTCGACTACCTGAGGCCACATGGCACCTCTACAGAGGAGGAGGCAGCTGCCCCCTCCGGGACTCCGCTATCCAGATGAAAGAACCCGAGCACATGCATTCCCGGCCTCCACACAGCATCCCAGCATGTACCAAGATACCCCCTGCCAAATCACCAGGGCTGCACCAAACGCCCGCGCACCCATTCACCAGGCCTCCCCACACTGTCCAACATGCGCCCCCCCCCTCCCCCACCAGACCAGCGCAAAACACTCTGCAGACAGACTGAGGCGCACCCGAGCAAACTGAGCAGACCTCACCAGCAGACCCTGCTCTCTGGCAGGCGGAGAACAACACAAACCCACCCGCAATTGCCCCAGTAAGCAGACAGGATTCAAAAACCACACTCTCTCTCCAGCATCTACCCAGGAGGGTGCTACAACAGCACTATGTGGCTGTACACAACATCCAGGTACAAGGCTTGCTCAGCTCTTCCAGATACCCCTCCAGATACAGGAGGAAGATAAAAACAAGAATGTAGTATTATTGGGATAATCCACTCTGCCCCAAGAGAGGTTCTGTGGCCGTGGGAGTTGCTTCGTATCTGTCCACGATGGTGGCTGCCAGCACTTCCAGGGGACTCGGTGGTGCTCGGAGACACTTGTACGCATGGATGATGTCACAACTGGGGGCAGGGTCCCTGCAGGTTCCCAATAATACTACTGTACATGCTGATTTTTATCTTCCTCCTGTATCTGGAGCAATATAAACCTGCTAGAAAAGCTGAGCAAGCCTTGTACCTGGATGTTGTGTACAGCCACATACTGTAGTGCTGTGAATACTGGTTTTCCCCTAGTAAGGGGAGAGTTTCTGGTGAGGTGGAGAAGGGGAACCACACGTGGAAACCACCAACACCCTAATAATTTTGCATCTTAATTGTCACTGGATTACGGACTTTTTTTGAATTAAAGGCATATGTCACTTTATTGATTTTTTGATTTTTTTGGATTGACTTTTTTGTTGGATCTCAGCACTAGGGTTGAGCGGACACCTAGATGTCCGTGTTCGACGGGTTCGGCCGAACTTTAAAAAAAAGTCCGGGTCCGTGTCCCGGACTTTTACCGAACTTTTCCCGGACACCGAACCCCATTGAAGTCAATGGGGACCCGAACTTTAAGGCACTAAAATGGCTCTAAAACACCAAAGGAAAGGGCTAGAGTGCTGCAAATGGCAGCAAAACGTAATTAAGAGCATGGCAAGTGCTCTGCAAACAAATGTGGATAGGGAAATAACTTAAAACAACAAAAAAAAACAGAAAAATAAAACAATGTTCTTCTTCATCTCTGAAGGACGAGGCCCATATGGAGTAGGAGGGAGGTTGAGGTGGTGGTGGATGTGGCGGTGACATAGGCGTGCGCACAGGGTGTGCTGGGTGTGCCTGGGCACACCCTAATCACCTAGGGCACATAGCATTGCCAGTGAGGAGATGGGAAAGATCTCCCTGGGACCTGCTCTGCTCTATTTCTCCTTGCCTACAGGTACATGGCCCCGATACATTACTCTCCCTGCTGGCAAACACATGCATGTGTATTTCAACTTTGGGGTGCACACCTTAATGCAATAGGCTGCGCACACCTATGGGCGGTGTAGGTGGAAGCGGCGGTGGAGGAGGACCAGGGCCGGATTAACAGCATCATGGGCTTGGTGCTGAGGATTTTGAAGGGCCTTAAGGGCCGTGCCTTGCCATGCACCCAGAGGAGGAAGGGTGCAGCCATGCATGCCTAATTCAACATGGGATGCTGTCTCTGAAGCCCATAAACACATCCATGCATCGCCAACTGTCCCTCCTTGTCCGGCCTTCACGCTGTGTGGGGAGGTTCTGAGGGTGCTGCCTGGGGAAGCGAGCATAGAAGCCAGACTTCTGTGTTTACAAGTGACAGAAGAGCGGTAACAGTGAATATGGCCAACCCGGGGCCTATATAAAAGGTAGGGGCCTGGAGCTGCAGCTCCAATAGCCCCTACATTAATCTGGCCCTGAGGAGGAGGACGAGGTAGCCAACACTGCTTCTTTTCAAAAATTTTAAATGAGGGTACACCCCAAAAGAGTGAGAAAGAGCAAAAATGGAACAATGGGTGGGTAAGGTCGGTATCCATTGCTATTCTGCATAAGGTACGGAAAAGTCCCGTGGGATCCATGCCTGGTTCATTTTAATGAACGTGAGCTTGTCCACATTGTCTCTGGACAGGCGGCTGCGCTTGTCTGTTATAACGCCCCCAGCCGTGCTAAATACCCGTTCAGATAATACACTGGCTGCAGGGCACGCCAGCACCTCCAAGGCGTAAAGGGCAAGCTCAGGCCATGTGCCCAATTTGGAGACCCAGAAGTTGAAGGGGGCAGACCCGTCATTCACTACATGTAGGCGTGTGCACACATACTGCTCCACCATGTTGGTAAAATGCTGCCTCCTGCTAAGACGTTCCATCTGAGCTGCTGGTGCTGCTGTTTGTTGTGGCGTGCTGACAAAGCTTTTCCACATTTCGGCCATGCTAACCCTGCCTTCTGAGGTGCTGGCGGTGCCCTGGTTGCGTTGGCGACCTCCTCCTCCTCCTCCTCTGCCTTGTGCTTCCACTGTGGCCCCGCTGTCAGATGGGAATGCCAGCAGCATGGCGTCTACCAGCGTGCGCTTGTACTCGCGCATCTTGCGATCGCGCTCCAGTGAGTGAATTAAGGACGGTACGTTGTCCTTGTAACGGGGATCCAGCAGCGTGGCCACCCAGTAATCAGCACAAGTTAGAATGTGGGCAACTCGGCGGTCGTTGTGGAGACACTGCAGCATGTAATCGCTCATGTGTGCCAGGCTGCCCAGAGGCAACGAAAGGCTGTCCTCTGTGGGAGGTGTATCGTCCGTGTCCTCTGTATCCCCCCAGCCACGCACCAGTGATGGCCATGAGCTGGCCTGGGTGCCACCCTGCTGTGAACATGGTTCCATCTCCTCCTCCAGCTCCTCCTCCTCCTCATCCTCCTCATCCTCCAGAACTGTGCCCCTGCTGGACAATTGCGTCCCTGGCGTTTGCGTGTGCAGGAACCCACCCTCGGAGCCCCTTGCGAATGACTGCCCTGAAAGCCTTGGAAATGTTACCTCTTCATCCTCCTCCTCCTCCTCATCCTGTGCCACATCCTCTTCCATCATCGCCCGAATTGTTTTTTCAAGGAGGCATAGAAGTGGGATAGTTAAGCTGAGAACGGCGTCATTGCCACTGGCCATGTTGGTGGAGTACTCAAAACAGCGCAACAAGGCACACAGGTCTCGCATGGAGGCCCAGTTAAATTAAATAGCGGAATAGAAAATATGATCCAAAAAAAGTGTATGTATATCACACGTACACAACCACACTGGGCCCCAATTACTATTGTTTGTACCCCTAAAAGGCTAGATGAGGAGTAGGGGGAGTATGGAACAGGCAGCACCCTCAAACCTTCAGAAGTATGAGATGAACCCCAACAACTTGGAAAGGTGGATCTCTCTCACACGTACCAACACAGACTATCCCCCAATTTAACTGATCCCCAAAGGTTTTTGATTAAATAGCGGAATAGAAAATATGATCCAAAAAAAGTGTATGTATATCACACGTACACAACCACACTAGGCCCCAATTACTATTGTTTGTACCCCTAAAAGGCTAGATGAGGAGTAGGGGGGGTATGGAACAGGCAGCACCCTCAAACCTTCAGAAGTATGAGATGAACCCCAACAACTTGGAAAGGTGGATCTCTCTCACACGTACCAACACAGACTATCCCCCAATTTAACTGATCCCCAAAGGTTTTTGATTAAATAGCGGAATAGAAAATATGATCCAAAAAAAGTGTATGTATATCACACGTACACAACCACACTGGGCCCCAATTACTATTGTTTGTACCCCTAAAAGGCTAGATGAGGAGTAGGGGGAGTATGGAACAGGCAGCACCCTCAAACCTTCAGAAGTATGAGATGAACCCCAACAACTTGGAAAGGTGGATCTCTCTCACACGTACCAACACAGACTATCCCCCAATTTAACTGATCCCCAAAGGTTTTTGATTAAATAGCGGAATAGAAAATATGATCCAAAAAAAGTGTATGTATATCACACGTACACAACCACACTAGGCCCCAATTACTATTGTTTGTACCCCTAAAAGGCTAGATGAGGAGTAGGGGGGGTATGGAACAGGCAGCACCCTCAAACCTTCAGAAGTATGAGATGAACCCCAACAACTTGGAAAGGTGGATCTCTCTCACACGTACCAACACAGACTATCCCCCAATTTAACTGATCCCCAAAGGTTTTTGATTAAATAGCGGAATAGAAAATATGATCCAAAAAAAGTGTATGTATATCACACGTACACAACCACACTAGGCCCCAATTACTATTGTTTGTACCCCTAAAAGGCTAGATGAGGAGTAGGGGGGGTATGGAACAGGCAGCACCCTCAAACCTTCAGAAGTATGAGATGAACCCCAACAACTTGGAAAGGTGGATCTCTCTCACACGTACCAACACAGACTATCCCCCAATTTAACTGATCCCCAAAGGTTTTTGATTAAATAGCGGAATAGAAAATATGATCCAAAAAAAGTGTATGTATATCACACGTACACAACCACACTAGGCCCCAATTACTATTGTTTGTACCCCTAAAAGGCTAGATGAGGAGTAGGGGGGGTATGGAACAGGCAGCACCCTCAAACCTTCAGAAGTATGAGATGAACCCCAACAACTTGGAAAGGTGGATCTCTCTCACACGTACCAACACAGACTATCCCCCAATTTAACTGATCCCCAAAGGTTTTTGATTAAATAGCGGAATAGAAAATATGATCCAAAAAAAGTGTATGTATATCACACGTACACAACCACACTAGGCCCCAATTACTATTGTTTGTACCCCTAAAAGGCTAGATGAGGAGTAGGGGGGGTATGGAACAGGTAGCACCCTCAAACCTTCAGAAGTATGAGATGAACCCCAACAACTTGGAAAGGTGGATCTCTCTCACACGTACCAACACAGACTATCCCCCAATTTAACTGATCCCCAAAGGTTTTTGATTAAATAGCGGAATAGAAAATATGATCCAAAAAAAGTGTATGTATATCACACGTACACAACCACACTGGGCCCCAATTACTATTGTTTGTACCCCTAAAAGGCTAGATGAGGAGTAGTGGGAGTATGGAACAGGCAGCACCCTCAAACCTTCAGAAGTATGAGATGAACCCCAACAACTTGGAAAGGTGGATCTCTCTCACACGTACCAACACAGACTATCCCCCAATTTAACTGATCCCCAAAGGTTTTTGATTAAATAGCGGAATAGAAAATATGATCCAAAAAAAGTGTATGTATATCACACGTACACAACCACACTGGGCCCCAATTACTATTGTTTGTACCCCTAAAAGGCTAGATGAGGAGTAGGGGGAGTATGGAACAGGCAGCACCCTCAAACCTTCAGAAGTATGAGATGAACCCCAACAACTTGGAAAGGTGGATCTCTCTCACACGTACCAACACAGACTATCCCCCAATTTAACTGATCCCCAAAGGTTTTTGATTAAATAGCGGAATAGAAAATATGATCCAAAAAAAGTGTATGTATATCACACGTACACAACCACACTGGGCCCCAATTACTATTGTTTGTACCCCTAAAAGGCTAGATGAGGAGTAGGGGGAGTATGGAACAGGCAGCACCCTCAAACCTTCAGAAGTATGAGATGAACCCCAACAACTTGGAAAGGTGGATCTCTCTCACACGTACCAACACAGACTATCCCCCAATTTAACTGATCCCCAAAGGTTTTTGATTAAATAGCGGAATAGAAAATATGATCCAAAAAAAGTGTATGTATATCACACGTACACAACCACACTAGGCCCCAATTACTATTGTTTGTACCCCTAAAAGGCTAGATGAGGAGTAGGGGGGGTATGGAACAGGCAGCACCCTCAAACCTTCAGAAGTATGAGATGAACCCCAACAACTTGGAAAGGTGGATCTCTCTCACACGTACCAACACAGACTATCCCCCAATTTAACTGATCCCCAAAGGTTTTTGATTAAATAGCGGAATAGAAAATATGATCCAAAAAAAGTGTATGTATATCACACGTACACAACCACACTAGGCCCCAATTACTATTGTTTGTACCCCTAAAAGGCTAGGAGTAGGGGGAGTATGGAACAGGCAGCACCCTCAAACCTTCAGAAGTATGAGATGAACCCCAACAACTTGGAAAGGTGGATCTCTCTCACACGTACCAACACAGACTATCCCCCAATTTAACTGATCCCCAAAGGTTTTTGATTAAATAGCGGAATAGAAAATATGATCCAAAAAAAGTGTATGTATATCACACGTACACAACCACACTGGGCCCCAATTACTATTGTTTGTACCCCTAAAAGGCTAGATGAGGAGTAGGGGGAGTATGGAACAGGCAGCACCCTCAAACCTTCAGAAGTATGAGATGAACCCCAACAACTTGGAAAGGTGGATCTCTCTCACACGTACCAACACAGACTATCCCCCAATTTAACTGATCCCCAAAGGTTTTTGATTAAATAGCGGAATAGAAAATATGATCCAAAAAAAGTGTATGTATATCACACGTACACAACCACACTAGGCCCCAATTACTATTGTTTGTACCCCTAAAAGGCTAGATGAGGAGTAGGGGGAGTATGGAACAGGCAGCACCCTCAAACCTTCAGAAGTATGAGATGAACCCCAACAACTTGGAAAGGTGGATCTCTCTCACACGTACCAACACAGACTATCCCCCAATTTAACTGATCCCCAAAGGTTTTTGATTAAATAGCGGAATAGAAAATATGATCCAAAAAAAGTGTATGTATATCACACGTACACAACCACACTGGGCCCCAATTACTATTGTTTGTACCCCTAAAAGGCTAGATGAGGAGTAGGGGGAGTATGGAACAGGCAGCACCCTCAAACCTTCAGAAGTATGAGATGAACCCCAACAACTTGGAAAGGTGGATCTCTCTCACACGTACCAACACAGACTATCCCCCAATTTAACTGATCCCCAAAGGTTTTTGATTAAATAGCGGAATAGAAAATATGATCCAAAAAAAGTGTATGTATATCACACGTACACAACCACACTAGGCCCCAATTACTATTGTTTGTACCCCTAAAAGGCTAGATGAGGAGTAGGGGGGGTATGGAACAGGCAGCACCCTCAAACCTTCAGAAGTATGAGATGAACCCCAACAACTTGGAAAGGTGGATCTCTCTCACACGTACCAACACAGACTATCCCCCAATTTAACTGATCCCCAAAGGTTTTTGATTAAATAGCGGAATAGAAAATATGATCCAAAAAAAGTGTATGTATATCACACGTACACAACCACACTAGGCCCCAATTACTATTGTTTGTACCCCTAAAAGGCTAGGAGTAGGGGGAGTATGGAACAGGCAGCACCCTCAAACCTTCAGAAGTATGAGATGAACCCCAACAACTTGGAAAGGTGGATCTCTCTCACACGTACCAACACAGACTATCCCCCAATTTAACTGATCCCCAAAGGTTTTTGATTAAATAGCGGAATAGAAAATATGATCCAAAAAAAGTGTATGTATATCACACGTACACAACCACACTGGGCCCCAATTACTATTGTTTGTACCCCTAAAAGGCTAGATGAGGAGTAGGGGGAGTATGGAACAGGCAGCACCCTCAAACCTTCAGAAGTATGAGATGAACCCCAACAACTTGGAAAGGTGGATCTCTCTCACACGTACCAACACAGACTATCCCCCAATTTAACTGATCCCCAAAGGTTTTTGATTAAATAGCGGAATAGAAAATATGATCCAAAAAAAGTGTATGTATATCACACGTACACAACCACACTAGGCCCCAATTACTATTGTTTGTACCCCTAAAAGGCTAGATGAGGAGTAGGGGGGGTATGGAACAGGCAGCACCCTCAAACCTTCAGAAGTATGAGATGAACCCCAACAACTTGGAAAGGTGGATCTCTCTCACACGTACCAACACAGACTATCCCCCAATTTAACTGATCCCCAAAGGTTTTTGATTAAATAGCGGAATAGAAAATATGATCCAAAAAAAGTGTATGTATATCACACGTACACAACCACACTAGGCCCCAATTACTATTGTTTGTACCCCTAAAAGGCTAGATGAGGAGTAGGGGGGGTATGGAACAGGCAGCACCCTCAAACCTTCAGAAGTATGAGATGAACCCCAACAACTTGGAAAGGTGGATCTCTCTCACACGTACCAACACAGACTATCCCCCAATTTAACTGATCCCCAAAGGTTTTTGATTAAATAGCGGAATAGAAAATATGATCCAAAAAAAGTGTATGTATATCACACGTACACAACCACACTAGGCCCCAATTACTATTGTTTGTACCCCTAAAAGGCTAGGAGTAGGGGGAGTATGGAACAGGCAGCACCCTCAAACCTTCAGAAGTATGAGATGAACCCCAACAACTTGGAAAGGTGGATCTCTCTCACACGTACCAACACAGACTATCCCCCAATTTAACTGATCCCCAAAGGTTTTTGATTAAATAGCGGAATAGAAAATATGATCCAAAAAAAGTGTATGTATATCACACGTACACAACCACACTGGGCCCCAATTACTATTGTTTGTACCCCTAAAAGGCTAGATGAGGAGTAGGGGGAGTATGGAACAGGCAGCACCCTCAAACCTTCAGAAGTATGAGATGAACCCCAACAACTTGGAAAGGTGGATCTCTCTCACATGTACCAACACAGACTATCCCCCAATTTAACTGATCCCCAAAGGTTTTTGATTAAATAGCGGAATAGAAAATATGATCCAAAAAAAGTGTATGTATATCACACGTACACAACCACACTAGGCCCCAATTACTATTGTTTGTACCCCTAAAAGGCTAGATGAGGAGTAGGGGGGGTATGGAACAGGCAGCACCCTCAAACCTTCAGAAGTATGAGATGAACCCCAACAACTTGGAAAGGTGGATCTCTCTCACACGTACCAACACAGACTATCCCCCAATTTAACTGATCCCCAAAGGTTTTTGATTAAATAGCGGAATAGAAAATATGATCCAAAAAAAGTGTATGTATATCACACGTACACAACCACACTAGGCCCCAATTACTATTGTTTGTACCCCTAAAAGGCTAGGAGTAGGGGGAGTATGGAACAGGCAGCACCCTCAAACCTTCAGAAGTATGAGATGAACCCCAACAACTTGGAAAGGTGGATCTCTCTCACACGTACCAACACAGACTATCCCCCAATTTAACTGATCCCCAAAGGTTTTTGATTAAATAGCGGAATAGAAAATATGATCCAAAAAAAGTGTATTTATATCACACGTACACAACCACACTAGGCCCCAATTACTATTGTTTGTACCCCTAAAAGGCTAGATGAGGAGTAGGGGGAGTATGGAACAGGCAGCACCCTCAAATCTTCAGAAGTATGAGATTGTGTTCACTGTACCCCACAAAGATTGAGTTCACTGCACCCCACAATGATTGTGTTCACTGCACCCCACAAAGATTGTGTTCACTGCACCTCACAAAGATTGTGTTCACTGTACCCCCCAAAGATTGTGTTCACTGCACCCCACAAAGATTCTGTTCACTGTACCCCACAAAGATTGTGTTCACTGCACCCTAAAAGGATGTTGTTCACTGCACCCCACAAAGATTGTGTTCACTGCACCCTAAAAGGATGTTGTTCACTGCACCCCAAAAAGATTGTGTTCACTGTACCCCCCCAAAGATTGTGTTCACTGCACCCCACAAAGATTGTGTTCACTGCACCCCAAAAAGATTGTGTTCACTGTACCCCCCAAAGATTGTGTTCACTGCACCCCACAAAGATTGTGTTCACTGCACCCCAAAAAGATTGTGTTCACTGTACCCCCCAAAGATTGTGTTCACTGCACCCCAAAAAGATTGTGTTCACTGTACCCCCCAAAGATTGTGTTCACTGCACCCCACAAAGATTCTGTTCACTGTACCCCACAAAGATTGTGTTCACTGCACCCCAAAAAGATTGTGTTCACTGTACCCCCCCAAAGATTGTGTTCACTGCACCCCACAAAGATTCTGTTCACTGCACCCCACAAAGGATTTTGTTCACTGCACCCCAAAAAGATTGTGTTCACTGCACCCCAAAAAGGATTTTGATCACTGCACCCCAAAAAGGATGTTGTTCACTGCACCCCAAAAATGATTTTGTTCACTCCACCCCAAAAAGATTGTGTTCACTGCACCCCACAAAGATTGTGTTCACTGCACCCCAAAAAGATTGTGTTCACTGTACCCCCCAAAGATTGTGTTCACTGCACCCCACAAAGATTCTGTTCACTGTACCCCACAAAGATTGTGTTCACTGCACCCCAAAAAGATTGTGTTCACTGCACCCCAAAAAGGATGTTGTTCACTGCACCCCAAAAAGGATGTTGTTCACTCCACCCCAAAAAGATTGTGTTCACTGCACCCCACAAAGATTGTGTTCACTGCACCCCAAAAAGATTGTGTTCACTGCACCCCAAAAATGATTTTGTTCACTGCACCCCAAAAAGGATTTTGTTCACTGCACCCCAAAAAGGATGTTGTTCACTCCACCCCAAAAAGATTGTGTTCACTGCACCCCAAAAAGATTGTGTTCACTGCACCCCACAAAGGATTTTGTTCACTGCACCCCAAAAAGATTGTGTTCACTGCACCCCAAAAAGGATGTTGTTCACTGCACCCCAAAAAGGATTTTGTTCACTGCACCCCAAAAAGATTGTGTTCACTGCACCCCACAAAGGATTTTGTTCACTGCACCCCACAAAGATTGTGTTCACTGCACACCAAAAAGGATTGTGTTCACTGCACCCCAAAAAGATTTTGTTCACTGCACCCCAAAAAGATTGTGTTCACTGCAGCCCAAAAAGATTGTGTTCACTGCAGCTCACACACAGAAAAATGGATGTGGATCACTGACACCTGCCTATCTCCAATCCCACACCACACAGCAATATCGATTGTAGTTTGTAGAACACAGTTTCCCTAAAATTCAGCAGACTCTGTCCCTAACAGGATTGAGAAGAGATCGTAGATCAGGATTGAGTGCAGATTCACCCCACCCCCCACACAGCAATATCGATTGTAGTTTGTAGAAGACACTGACCCTATAATTCAGCAGACTCTATCCCTAAAATGCCTACAACTCGCCCTGCCTAAACACTCCGACCTGTCCCTCAATTCTATCCGGACACAAATGGTTTTTTCCTGCCTATCTTTCCCTAATCAGCAGCCAGCACATTGATGTGTGCTCTGTCCCTTAGCTAAGCAGCAGAATGACGCTGCTGCGGCGGCTGCCTCGAACTTATAAAGACTTGGTCACATGCTTCAGACGGCCAATCACAGCTACTAAGACATTTGCAGGCATGGCTGGGATGGCTTAAGGCACACCAGTTAAACGATTGTTGATTGGCTGTTGAAAGCCCGCCATGAAAAGAGCGCCAAAGCATGCAAAACCCGGAAATAAAACGACCGAACACGGATTTTTACCCGAACATACAGTAAAGTGTCCGTGTCCGTGTTCGGGTAAAAAAAATCCAATTATTCGGTACGAACACGAATAATACAGTCCGTGTTCGCTCAACACTACTCAGCACGTCACTGTATTCACGAAAATTATTGCAAGCACAGTGAAGTCACTTTATTGTAAAGAATATAATGTTTTATTAATGTCTGTTTATGCATTAGTTAAAATATATCGCACACCATTTTTACAATATTGTTTACATATTTATGAATTCTTATTGTAGCACTGTCCCCACAGGGCCTGCTGAATAATGACTTGACGGGCTCCCCTGATTACCAGCACATGGTTACCTTGAGGTATAGTTTGCGGATCCCTCCTTGCTCCTGATGGCTCATCACACGAATCAACAGTCTAGGGGTGTTGTTTTTTTATGTTTATTTAGAACTTGGATAGGAGAAGGGAATAGTGGGAAACTCCAGTTTGAACTATTCACATTAGCTGAGGACTTCTATCTTTAAGCCTTCTAGGTTTATTGGAAGCAGCTAGGCTGCTTAATCCACACTGCCACAAGTGTAGAAGCAAAGCAAAACGACTTAGTGGATGATAACTAGGGATGATCAAACGGTTCGGGTCAACCATCGGTTCGGCCCGAACATTGGGTGTTCGAGGTTCGGCCGAATTTAGAACTTTTTGCCCAAAAAGTTTGGAATTCAGCAACCAGAACCGCCCAAAATGCAATGCTTCAGGAAATGGGCTTTAAAAGCCCGTGATTGGACCAGAACCATTATCAAAAGCCAATTGAGGGGGCAGGAGAATGCTAGGAATGTGATTGGAGTGACTAGGGGGTCCCTAGACCAATCATTAGTGAATACGCCCCCCAGTATATAAGATCGCCCCCCGCCATATTCCTAGCATTGTTATACTGGACATGGAAGAGAGTGGAAGCAGTTCTGTGAATTTTACTTTAAAAGTGTCATTTAGCATTTATTAGTGTGAGGAAAGGGATATCTAGTGTAGTTAGAGTGCTCCTTTACACTTAAGTTAGCTTCAAAAATTTAGTTTCTGTAGGGAAAGTGTTAAGTGTAAGGGGACCGTAGTGTAGTGTAGGGTTAACTGGCAGTGACTGCTATGGCAGGGTGACCAAACCCTTCCATAGCAGGGTGACCGCTATAGAGAAATGATCATTTCTCTGAATTGCTTCGGGACAGGAATATGGCTTCTCACCAGCCAGCATTTTTTATGCTGCAGGGGCTGCCACTGCCAGTGCTTTTTTGAGGACATGTTTGATGTCAGACATGACATCTGAACATGTGTATAGGGGGTATATATAGACATATATGTCTGAATATATACCCCTAGACATATATAGGTGTGATAGTAGCAGAAATAAATGCTTGCGCTAATGAAATCATTTACAGTAATATATTTCTGCTACTATCACACCTATATATGTCTAGGGGTATATATTCAGACATATATGTGTATATATATACCCCCTATACACATGTTCAGATATTTTGCCTGCCTCAAAAGAACCCAAAAAATGCCAAAAAAACACTAGCGTCAAAAAAAAAAATGCCCAGGTGTGTTTTTGCTGGCATTTTTTGGGGGTTTTTGGAGGCAGGCAAAACATCTTAACTTGTGCACAGTACCACTATACACAAGTTCAGATGTTTTTCCTGACTGCAAATAACCCAAAAAAATGCCTGCTTTGAAACCGGCAAGGTGTGGAGAGAAGCCATATTCCTGTGCTGAAAGTTTTCTAATACATACAATCCTTTTTTTTTCTGGTTCTGGACATGCTACAGAGCTGAAACTTCATAGGTACACCTTTTAGACCCCCCAGACACAAAATCACACATAGTGGTACTGTGCACAAGTTCTGATGTTTTGCCTGCCCCAAAGAACCCCAAAAAATGCCAAAAAAAACGCTAGTGTCAAAAAAAAAAAAATGCCCAGGTGTGTTTTTGCTGGCATTTTTGGGGGGTTTTTGGAGGCAGGAAAAACATCAGAACTTGTGCACAGTACCACTATACACCAGTTCAGATGTTTTGCCTGCCTCAAAAGAACCCAAAAAAATGCCAAAAAAAACGCTAGCGTCAAAAAAAAAAATACCCAGGTGTGTTTTTGCTGGCATTTTTTGGGGGGTTTTGGAGGCAGGCAAAACATCTGAACTTGTGCATAGTACCACTATACACAAGTTCAGATGTTTTTCCTGACTGCAAAGAACCCAAAAAAATGCCTTCTATTAAACCGGCAAGGCAAGCAGCGAAGCTAACCCCCTGTCTGAAAGTTTTCTAATACAAACAATATTTTTTTTATGGTTCTGGACATGCTACAGAGCTGAAACTTCACATGTACACTTTTTAGACCCCCCCCCCCCCAGATCTGAAATCCAAAGTAAAAATCAAAAAATCTTTTTCTTTTTTTTTTTTTTTAATTTTTTCAATAATTGGCTTTTTTATCAAAAATGACAATTTTTAAGAACTTTTTTTTGTGTGATTTTGTGTATGGGGGGTCCAAAAGGTGTACCTGTGAAGTTTCAGCTCTGTAGCATGTCCAGGACCAGAAAAAAAGATCATATAGGTGTTAAAGTTAAAGGAGGGTCCCGACCCACATCCCTGGTCTACTGAAAAATGATCTTTTTTTTTTTTTCATGGTTCTGGACATGCTACAGAGCTGAAACTTCACATGCACACCTTTTAGACCCCCCAGATACTAAATCCAAAAAAAATTAAAAAAATAAAAAAATCTCTCTTTTTTTTTTTTTCATTTTTTCAATAATTGGCTTTTTTTATCAAAAATGACAATTTTTAAGAACTTTTTTTGTGTGATTAATAGTTAATGGGGCATGACCCCGAACCCTCGGCACTTTTTAGGGGCATTTATTGGGTTTTAGGGCTTAAAAATGGTGTTTTCTGATTACCGAAGTTCGGGTCCCATTGATTTCAATGGGGTTCTGAAATCCGGGCCGAACTTTCGGGGAGTTCGGATGTTCTGGCCGAACCGAACTTTTGAAAAGTTCGATCATCCCTAATGATAACTTATCTTCAGGACACTCTCACTAACATCCCCTTTCAACTGACACCCATCCACTGACTATCCTAGGAGCAGGGGTGCCCCCCCTCAGGTCAGGCCCCTTGACACGAGATTCTGTATTCACTGTATTGCAGAGACAGATACTCCAGTGTCTCCCCTCTCAGTCAGCTTCTCTGGACCTCTGGATTCAGTTCCTCACTGCCATTCTTCAGGCCTTCAGGATGACCCCCTGAGGCCACATGGGAAGCTCTACAGAAGAGGATGTAGCCACCCCCCTCCCTCCGAGACTCCGCTATCAGACGAAAATCCTCGAACACATGTGCTCCTGGCTTTTATACAGTATCCCAGCATGCACCGAGGCACTTTCTCTCTGCCCATCATCAGGACTGTATCAAAGCCTATGCACCCATTAGTCAGGTTTCCTCCCACTGTCCAATATGCCTCCCTATTGGACCAGTGTGAAACATTCCCTAGACAGAATGAGTTGCATACTGGGCACAATGAGCAAACCTCACTAACAGATCCTGGTTGGCATAGAGCAATATAGATTTACCTGCAGCCCCTCTGGTAAGCAGACAGAGCTCAAAACTATACTTTCTCCCTAGCACCTACCTAGTATGGTGATACATTATACCGGTAACAATCTAGTTTCATACCACATTAATTTAAAGCACATTTACAGAGGAACACACAAAATAAGCAGTGCCACATCCATCTCTTCCCACATTACCCAAGTTACCAAATGTCAGCATTGGAACCTTAATGACTTGGAGAGAATCTGCAAAGAGGAGTGGAACAAAATCCCTCCTGAGATGTGTGCAAACCTGGTGGCCAACTACAAGAAACGTCTGACCTCTGTGATTGCCAACAAAGGTTTTGCCACCAAGTACTAAGTCATGTTTTGCAATGGGTTCAAATACTTATTTCACTCATTGAAAAGCAAATCAATTTATAACTTTTTTGAAATGTGGTTTTCTGGATATTTTTGTGGTTATTCTGTCTCTCATTGTTAAAATAAACCCACCAATAAAATTATAGACTGATTGTTTCTTTGTCAGTGGGCAAATGTACAAAATCAGCATGGGATCAAATACTTTTATCCCTCACTGTAGGAGAGGACAGAAACGGATGTGGGGAGAGATGAGCGAAGAGGATAGGATAAGAGAAGAGTGGACAGAGGAGATAAAGACAGGAGGGAAAGGAAGAGGATGAAATAGATGGGAAAGAAGAAGGGGAGAAAGAGAACAGAGGAGAGGAAATGAAGTTAACCACTTAAGCCCCGGAGGATTTGGCTGCTCAAAGACCAGGGCCTATTTTGCGATTTGGCACTGTGTGACTTTAACGGACAATTGCACGGTCACGCGACACTGTACCCAAATTAAATTTACGTCCTTTTTTCCCCACAAACAGAGCTTTCTTTTGGTGGTATTTGATCACCTGTGCGATTTTTACTTTTTGAGCTATAAACAACAAAAGAGCAACAATTTTGAAAAAATAACAATATTTTTCACATTTTTTTATATGAAATTCCCCAAAAAAAATGTAAAAATCAAAATTTTTTAACATTTTAGGCCAATTTGTTTTCTACTACTTATTTTTGTTAAAAAAAATCGCAATAGTCGTATTTTGATTGGTTTGCGCAAAAGTTATTAGGTTTACTAACTAAGGGAAAGATTTATGTCATTTTTATTGTTTTTTTTTTAAACTAGTAATGTCGGCGATCTGAGATTTTTTTTGCGGGACTGCGACATTGTGGCGGACAGATCGGACCCCTGACTAATATTTTTGAGACTTTTGGGAGTACCAGTGACATTACTACAGTAATCAGTGCTATACATATGCACTGCTACTGTAAAAATGACACTGGCAGGGAAGGGGTTAACTTTACTAGAGATCAAGGGGTTAAGTGTGTCCCTAGGGGCGTGCTTCTAACTGTAAAGGGGCGTGGCTTTTGATGTAACCACAGACACATACGATCCTACATAGCAGGATCGTATGATCTCTACTGTTACATCAGGGAGAATGACAGACGGCTTTGTTTACATCAGCCACCTGCCTTTCTCCCTCTCCAGCGGGAGATTGTGAGTGGCCGGCGGACATCGGAACCGCCAGTCACTCGCACGGGGACCTCCGTGAACGAGCGGGGGTGAGAGCGTGCCTCCGGCGGCGCGCGCTCGCCCCCTACAGGCTCCTGGGCGAGCGACGTAGTACTACGTCACTTTTCCCAGGAGCGGCTGACTGCCGCAGTAAATGTACTTGCGGGGGTCGGCAAGTGGTTAAGGGAAGGATAGGAAAATAAGTGATAAAGGAGAACACAGGGATAAAATAAGAGGAGGGAAAGGAAAACAATACCATTATTTATAGGTTTCATTTAGACACGTTCCAATACAGGGTAGGGACTAGTAATGAGCTGAATGTACCCGGGTTCTGTTTCAGCAGTTTGGCAAACATTAGATAAGTTCAGATACTGAATCCAAACCTCGTCAAAATCAATGGGAGCCAAACAGTAAATCAAAAATAGCTTAAGGATTTTAGGCTAGGGATTGTCAAACAACTGGCATGGAGGGGGACTGGGCATTGATCAGAGGTGTAACTAAAACCTTCAGGGCCCCGGTGCAAGAAACCATGAAGGGCCCCCCTGGACCCCTGGCTGGGCCCTTCCCTTCAAGCCTGGGGCTCTACCCCCCGATCCTGGGGCCCTTTATTACGGTCCCGCACCAGGACCCTTTTACAAGTTCTGCAGTGGGCCCCCTTACTGCCATTCTGGGGCCTCTCCACGGTGGTGGAATGCCAGGGCCCGGTCGCAAGTGTGACCTTTGCGATCCAGGAAGTTCTCCCACTAGTGTCAGTAGTTTTTATTTTTTGGTAATTTAATTGTATTATTTTTTATCATTTTATTTTATTTTTTTTACAATGTCACTGACTATGACTCTGTCCATTTAGAAAAGGAAGGAGCTGGTAAATTACATATCTGCCGACCCCTTCCTGGTTCTCTATTGTGACACATCCCCTGCAGCAGCCGGCAGGAGAGGGGAGGGAGCACAGTGGGGGGAGGAGGGAACCAGGGGAGCACACAGGAGCCCAGACACAGCCGAACACAAGTGAACTGGATAGGAGGAGTGGCGGGGGCAGCATACAGAGGAACCAATCTCCTCCATTTTCCTTCTGCAGCTACAGGAGGAAAAAGGGGGACAGGGATTTCTCCACATGCTGCCTCCCCCCCCCTCCTATCCATGTGTACAGGGGACCTGCACAAGCCCCCTAGAGCATGGGGCCCGGTTGTAATTTCAACCCCTGCAACCCCTGTAGTTACACCACTGGCACTGACCATGGGGACATGTATTAATGCAAAAAAAAAAAAATTAGATTCAAACAGATGCAGCAGTTACATTTACTTTTACGACATATCAACTTCTATGTTATGTTGATGAAAAAAACAAAATAAAGATTAACAAAAAAAAAAAAGAAGTTATAGCCTTCCCCTACTCCCCTACTGTACTAAAGAACTCTTTTTTTCTGTCTGTATTTGTTGATGGAGGCTTTCCCCTAGGTAAGGGGTGGGGAACCTATGTTCGGGGGGCCGTATGCGGCCCTCGAAGTCATTTGGTCCGCCCCCCCGTGCAGCTGAGTCTGTGTCTCTCAGCTGATCTGTCAGAATGGAGCCGATTCTTCCTGTATAGTTGAGTCACAGGCGAGTGAGTCGCAGACGAAGTGATATCACATGCACTCCGCCTGTGACCAATACAGGAAACATCGCCTCTTCCTCCAGCGCGGCCCCGCTGCTAGCCAGCATTTCCCGCCAGCAGCAAACACAGCAGTACCAGCCAGAGCCAGCAGTACTCACAGCAGTACCAGCCAACTATACCTACCAGCAGTACCCGCCAGCAGTTCTTTTCAAAATTTACCACCACAAAGTCGACTGCGCTCCAGACTGACCGACGCAGACCTGGAAAACCAGTTGCGAGTAGCAACATCATCAATACCAGCTAACATCACACACCTCACCAAAGAGAAGCAGTTGCAGCCATCACATTAGGGGTGAGTTAAATGTTTGACCAAATATAATAGGCACATTTTTAAGTTGATAATTTTGTACGGCCCCCAAATGATTTTATAAATACCCAAATGGCCCTTGGCAGAAAAAAGGTTCCTCACCCCTGCCCTAGGTGAACACAGAAGCCAGCAGCACATGTGAGAAGAACCACAGGTCCAGCAGAACCATTGCAGAAAATAGGAAACTGCAGGCTAAACCGTGGAACATCTCTTCTACTATTACAGACTGCATTACATGTACTGTATTATAATTTTCTCGCTGGATATACAGAAATACATGATATGTACCATAATGATATTCTCTACGTATTGTATTCCACGTACAATAAGGTCTTACATGGAGCAGATGTCTGGTGGAGGAGCCTCTGTAAACATGAATTTCTTGAATAGTTTATCGATATGGAAAGGCAACAAAGCCCCAATCAGGATATCTCCATGGCCCATGTCTCCAGAGAGGTTGGAGGCACTCAGTCCACACCCTGTGCCACTGCAGTAAGAGACTGGAATGAGGTATGAGAGGAAGAGATGCCACAAGCAGCAATAAAGATGTGACTTCAGCCTGCATGGAGGAGAACAAATCAGTGCATTCTATTAAAGGGAGCACAAGTGTTTTTTTTATTTTGTAACATTATCTTTATTTGTTATGGTCAAAGCAAAAAAACACAAGAAATGTTTGTTTGTTTTTTGTCAGCTATTTTGTTTTGCATCTAAATACTTTGTATTCTCATTTCTAACTAATAGGTGACATTTTAGGATCATTTTTCACATGCATCATACACTCCTGAAGAAGGGGGCAATTGCCATGAAATGCATTGAGTCTCTCTCTGTTCCCCTCTAGTACTCTTTTTTTCTTTGGCATATGAGACACTTTGTGGGTTATCCCAGGAACCATCTTTATACAAGTAGTTGTAAAGTCTTGTTTAGAAAAAAATAAATAAAAAAAATAACAAACATGTCATCCTTACCTCCTCTGTGCAGTGGTTTTCCACAGAGTGGCCCAGATTTTCCTCTTCTCAGGTCCCTCTTTGGCTCTCCTGGCCCCTCCCTCCTGTTGAGTGCCCCCACCGCAAGCAGCTTCTATGGGGGCACCTGAGCCGAGTCACAGCTCCCTGTGTCCATTCAGACATGGAGCTGTGACCTGGCCCCATCCCCTCCTTCTGCCTTTACAATCCCTTTAGCCTTCTTCTCACACCTTTATTTAAAAGGTTGATTATGTAGGTAGTATAGTTTGGTTGGTATTTTTACTCAAGATTAATTTTTCTTTTTTCCCCATTTGATCAAGCAATTTCACAATTATATTTGCTTATATCCTTTAGAATCATCTTATATTGTTGAAAGTGATGGGAGGGCTTGCATCTTGGATCTGTTTTTAATTGCTTTTATGTGGTTAGGGTTGTTTTTTTTGCAGCATGTGTACAGTATGTCACAAATCAGGATAGGTGTGGCTTTTTTGCACGTATAAATGTTTTATTTTTGTGCTCTTCAAATGGTTCTGTTAGCTAATAAATAAATGATTTTCTAGCAAATGTAGCTAAAGAGGCTAAGGTAAATCTATTACTTGGCTCCTCTTTAAACATTGGAGTGGTGTGTGATTATTTTTGGCTGTTCTAGGTCTCTCTTCCTGCAGGGTCAACTATTTCTCCTTGCCTTCTAGTGGATTCTAGAATGTAGTGGGTTGGAGGAGGCAGACCCTTGGTCTGAATATTTGTGTGGTCTCAGCCATTTCCTGGAGATGAAGCTTTACTAGGTGTTTAACCGGTTGCCGACCGCCGCAAGCACATATACTGCGGCGGTCAGCCCCGGCCAGGCAAAGTGACGTATATATACGTCACTAGCCTGTCACTTGCTTGTGAGCCAATAGCAGGCGAGCGCTCGCCCGTGGAGGCGCGCGCCCGCCCTGGCTCGTTCCCTGGGAAGTCCGTGCATGTGACCGGCGGACCCGATGTCCGCCGGTCACTCGCGATCGTCCTCCGTGAAGGGAGAAAGGCAGGCGGCTAATGTAAACAACCTGCCTGTCATTCTCCCCTGTTTAGGAATGGTGATCATGCGGTTCTACTATGTAGGACCGTTGATCACTGTTCCTACACCAGTAGCCAAGTCCAATCACAGTAAGAAACACGCCCCTAGGGACACACTTAACCCCTCCTTCCCCAATAAAGTTAACCCCTTCCCTGCCAGTGTCATTTTGCAGTAACAGTGCATATGTATAGACTGCAGTAATGTCACTGGTAACCCCAAAAGTGTCAAAAATGTCAGTCAAGGGTCCGATCTGTCCGCCGCAATGTCACAGTACCGCAAAAAAAAAAAAATCGCAGATCGCCGCCATTACGCGTTAAAAAAAAACACCAAAAATGACAGAAATCTCTCCCTTAGTTAGTAAACGCGATAACTTTTGCGCAAACCAATCAAAATACGCTTTTTGCGATTTTTTTACCAAACATATGTAGCATAAAACAAATTGGCCAAAAATTTTAAAAAAATTTGATTTTTACTTTTTTTTGGGGGGGAATTTCATATACAAAAATGTGAAAAATATTGTTATTTTTGCTAAATTGACGCTCTTTTTTTGTTTATAGCGCAAAAAGTAAAAACCGCACAGGTGATCAAATACCACCAAAAGAAAGCTCTGTTTGTGGGGAAAAAAAGGACATCAAATTCGTTTAGGCACAGCGTCGCACGACCGCGCAATTGTCCGTTAAATTCACGCAGTGCCGAATCGCAAAAAAGGCCCTGGTCAGGAAGGGGGTAAAATCTTCCGGGGCTTAAGTGGTTAAGGAGGGCACAGATAGTTTGATGCCTGGAGTAGCAAGGTTCTTGTCCAGGAGGAGAAGTTCCCAGCCTGAAGGGCTGTAGCCCTTCTGGGCAGTCTAGCTAAAGTATGCAGGAGTTCATCAAGGTCCCAGCTCAGTGAGAGCTGGGGGGCTTATTTATTGGAAGCCACATCAAGGCAATTCACTGAGGATTTGGCCTGGAGACTCATAGAAGAATTGACTGACCAATATTGGAAAGAGGCATCCAAGTATATTGGGACATTGTGAGTATAGACCCAGATATAGGATCCTAGTGATTGTTCGCTTCTTCAACCCCTTAGGTGTCTGCTCCAGTGCTGTTGAATTGGTACCTTTCCTTTGCTTTAACTCCCAGGGTTGCTCTCCTCCTATTGTTTGCCAGGAGGGGAATTACTGTATCTTGAAGGGTGTAAACAAGGCAGAACGTGTCCTCTGGTTTCTTTGCGCACTAAATCTCAAAGTATCTCAAAGCTCACTCTGCACCCCAACCAAGTTCAACGAGCATTAAAGCATAAAAAGACATCCCTTGCCTGGTCATTGAAATATGAGACTGTCCAAGTTGTTGTGTGCCTGGCTGCTTGTACACCCAAATGGGAAGAGAACCTGGGGCAGATTAGAGGGGCCTGCGTTACACATATATTTTTTTTATAAGATGTCATTGTCGGCAATAATATAGCATAATTTGCTAGAATTGTGTTGGTATGTGTTTACAAAAAGACAATAAGTGAAAAAGAAGCCCTCTCGTCAACTCTGTCTCTATCAGGTATGTGACACTGTCCTGGAGACTATGGTCAGGGGCTGACTGGCAACCTTTGGTGCAGTGAATCAGGATCGCTCCAACTATCCCTCTTCCCAGCCTCCTCCTGGCCCCCATTCCAGGCTGAAGCTCAAGTACTCTCTACCCACTGGCTGAATCTGGGTTCCTGACCTTGCCAGCAGGGGGCAGTTGAGGGGAGCTGGGATAGCTCAATCTGGGCTGGCCGGTGGAGGAGATTCTCCAGTGGGGCATGGAAATGGCCTCTGCTCAGACACAGTTTACACCATCCATGCTGGGGGGGGGGGCTGCGCTCTGTCCTTGATTTCATCCCGCAGTAGGTCAGTGGTGGAGACTTTTTACTTCTCTTGACAGGGAATCCTTTAGACATGTCTGTGGCAGAAGCAGCGCAGCCTTTTTATGGGGCATCAGAGCAGCCATTGCCCCCCCCCCCTGCCCCCTGGCCCAGTCCTCCCCCGACTATGATCTTCTGTAAATCTGCCCAAAGAGGGGCACAGACTAAAATAAGAAAATGGCAGATATTCCTTCTCATTCCTACGCTATCCAACACTGGAAGAAAATAGTAAAGGGACACTAATGGCCCATTCATGGTTTGGCATCATTATGTGTGAATATTTTTCATGTGTTAACATGCTTTGTGTTAAGACAGCCAATGAATGACCAACCCATGCACCTGACATGCACCATTTTCAGCCATACAGTGTAGTGTAATACCTTGTGTTTTTGTGCGATGCATGTGCGTTGGAGCAGTGTTTTGGGATGGCATTAAAAAGAATGTCACTGTGATGCAATAACTCATGTGACATCTGTTTTGACGCGTTTTGGCACATTGCAAATCAGCAGTCGCTGATTGGGTATTCTGACAGTCCAAAGAAGCAAAGAAACAAATCACCGCTCAAAGTGCTGACAGCTGGGCCAGTAGGATTCCCAAGTAAACTGTAGTAGTCTGCAAGACTGGGTGCTCACCAAGGTCCGCAACCTGAGAAGTCCATATGCATGTAGAAAGAAAGTGGCACTTCCAGTCTCAGGAAAGTAGAAACTTGAGTTTTATTTCTTCAAATCAAAAAGTCCAACATCGACATGTGCAAGACAAACAGGATAGCAGCAAACGCGTTTCACACCATGTGCTTATCATTGCTTCATTGCATATTCATTGCAATGATAAGCACATGGTGTGAAACGCGTTTGCTGCTATCCTGTTTGTCTTGCACATGTCGATGTTGGACTTTTTGATTTGAAGAAATAAAACTCAAGTTTCTACTTTCCTGAGACTGGAAGTGCCACTTTCTTTCTACATGCATATGGGTATTCTGACAGCCAGCACCCGCAGCATAACAGGAGATTTGTCCATAGCGTTAGATTGTTTTTTTTTTTGTTTTTGTTTTTTTATTTATTCAGCCCGCAGGCTAAACAATAAAAATGTAACAGTGTATGGCCATCTGAGATACAGTACCAACAGCTAAAAGTTTTAGCATAGAAAACATGTTTCTGAAAAAAGCAATATACTTAGATGAAATATGAGTGACATAACAGATAAAAAAAGTAAATAAGTTAGATAATGGTCAGTGGTAAATTAAGTAAAAAAAATCTGAGATTCTGTCTTTCATGAGATACCATGAAGTAGTTAATGTACCCAAGCTGTCATAAATCCTGTCCCTAAGGTTAAAGTAAATGTAAACCCAATCAGTAAAATCCCATGTAAGCTTTCTTTATATTAATGTCATTTCAAAAAGTTTTTTTTCCCAATATTTCTTAACCACTTCCTGCCCGCTGGACTTGATATGACGTCCTGGACTTTGACTGGAGATATCTGGGTGATGGGTGCACATCATTCAGACATCATTCAGATATCATGTTTTTTCTGCCAGCGATTCCCTGCACTGTAGAAACAATCATAGCGGCTGTTCAGCCGCTTGATTGTTTTACAGGCAGTGGGAGGGGACGTGCAATCGGCGAGCGATAGGCGAGCCGGAGAAGAAATCTGCAGGCGGCAGAAATTTACCATAGGGAATACGGCAGATCAGATGGTCCCCGGCAGTATCTATAACCTTCGAAGGCCGGGCGCGACATTATAAACACTGCCATGTATTCGGCTGAAAAGGCTGAGATCGCTTTTTTTTTTTTTTTTCAGTCTTTCCAGGCAGGAGGAGAGATGTGGGGCCTTTTTAGATCCCAGATCGCCACATGGAAGAAAAATATATTTAAAATATATTTAAAAAAAACATTTTTAATTTACCCTCCCAAATATATTTGCTACAATTTTGGCTATTTCTAAAAAATTTTCCCTAAATATATTGGAAATATATTTTTCTTCCATATGGGCTTTGTAAAGAGGACCTGTCATGCTCTATTCCTATTACAAGGAATGTGTACATTCCTTGTAACAGGAATAAAAGTAATCAAAAAAAGAAAAAATTAAAAAGGGAAAGTGTAAAAATAAAAGTAATCAAAAAAAAAACATTAAAAGGGAAAGTGTAAAAATAAAAGTAATCAAAAAAGAAAAAATTAAAAGGGAAAGTTTAAAAATAAAAATAAAATATACAATTAAAGAAAAAAATGTTAAAGTGCCCCTGTCCCCACGTGCTTGCATGCAGAAGCGAATGCATACACATGTCGCGCCAACATATGTGAACAGCGTTCAAACAAACACATGTGAGGTATCGCCACAAATGTTAGAGCGAGAGTAATAATTCTAGCCCAGGACCTCCTCTGTAACCCTAAACAGGTAACCTGTAAAAATGTTTAAAGCGTCGCCTTTAGTGATTTTTAAGTACTGAAGTTTGTCGCCTTTCCACGAGTGTGCGCAATTTTAAAGCATGACGTGTTAGGTATCTATTTACTTAGCGTAACATCTTTCACATTATACAAAAAAAACGCTTTTGGAAAATTTCTGCGCAAGTACCATGTGACATAAAAAGTTGCAACAACTGCCATTTTATTCCCTAGGTTTTCTGCTAAAAAAAGATAAATAATGTTTGGGGGTTCTGAGTAATTTTCTAGCAAACAAATGATGATTTTTACATGTAGGAGAGGAATGCCAGAATTGGCCTTGTATGGAAGTGGTTAATCTGCAGCTTTCATTATAGTAACACCATGACATCAACAAAACCCATCATAGTATCGGGAATTTAATTGTACAAATGAGGATGAATTTTAGCACACAATTCTACATACAGTATGTATAACAAGGGAAATAGTCAGGATAAGACTACAAAATGTTTCAATCAGTCTATAGAAATGAATAACAATTTGGATCAAGGGTATCTATATACTATATATAATACAAAAAACACGTATAAATTTCAAAATATGAAATAAAAGATGGGCAGACTTGATGGACCATTTCTTTGTCTTTCTTCCATCACTTTTCTATCTTTTCTATATCAACAAAACCCATCAAAGAACTAAGGACATTAATTGTACAAATGAGGAATTGTATCCCACAACTCTATATATGTATAAAAAGGAAAATAATCAGGGTAAGACCACAAAATATTTCAATCGGAGTTGAAAGGATAATCAATTTAGATCAAGGGTTGTACACAGTAGTGCTTGATGTTATATGCCATTATTTTATTTTTGCATTTTATATATTTTTTTTACAACCTAAAAGTTTTTTCAAGAACATATAGAAATAAATTACTTTGGATAATTTTATACACATAAAGCGTTGGATTTATGTGGGAAAATATACCCGAAAGAAGTTAAATTTAATTTTTAAAAAATGTTGTGACATAAAGCTTTGCATTGTATATGTTTTTTTTTTTTAAAACCTAAAAGTTTTATCAAGAATATATCGAAAAAATTACTTTGGATAATTTTATACACATAAAGCGTTGGATTTATGTGGGAAAATATACCCGAAAGAAGTTAAATTTAATTTTTAAAAAATGTTGTGACATAAAGCTTTGCATTGTATATGTTTTTTTTTTTTTTTTTTAAACCTCAAAGTTTTATCAAGAATATATCGAAAAAATTACTTTGGATAATTTTATACACATAAAGCGTTGGATTTTTATGAGAAAATATACCTGAAACAAGTTAAATTTAATTTAAAGAAAATGTTGTGACATAATGCTTTTTGTAAGCTTTTACACAAATTGAACTTACTCTTTTGCCCCCACCCCCAAGGTAGGTCTAGACCATCCTCCCCCTTCAAATTGCTATACTTAATCTTCCCTAACGGACTATGGCATTGCTTATTTTTCCTTTGCTGGCTTATTAATCAGATTCCCATTCCATGCATGTGCTGCAGCTAGGCCCCATGGACTAGCTATGGGTCCAAACTGTGTGGACATCAGATCAAGAAGCTGGTAGAGGAATATAAAGAGCACTGTGGTCCTCAGAGCAACATGTATCTAATGACAATGCACCTGGCTAACACTACAAAAAAACAACAGAAAAATTGGCAACATATCCCATTTCTACCAGCTAGGTCTGTAAAATACAAGCCAAATGGTAACCCTACCAATGGGACACATTCAAGGTTTGTGAGCGTGAAGCTGTACCTATTCAGGTTCAATGCAAAGCAATGTCTCTGAACTAGTCCATACCAATCCAGACCAGGAAAAGAGTCAGACTTCCATTGCTGTAGGACAGAGTCCCTTTAACATTTTTCCACATTCCCTCCATTTTCCCATAGCCAAATGATAGGTTACCTCATTTTTCCTTATGGCGTGCGGTGATCTGTATGTCCCTGTACATTATTCAGCCTTTATATAAAAGAAGGATAATTGCAGCTGTTGGTTGTAATTCCCTAATTAGCATGTCATTATATTTTTCCTGCAGTAAAACAGCAATTATTGATAACAGTTTTATGGATCTGAATATTTTCCTAGAGGAGGTGTCCCCAGAAGGATATACTCAACTAAACTCGGTTCTTTACAACGCCATAAGCCTTAAAGGACGGCTATTGCAAAACATATTTTATTCTTATATTGTTTGCTTGATAACAGCTGTTAATCCATGAAATCAGAATAAAATTTAATGAGTTCCTTTTGTTTTTCCTAGAAAATTTTATTGAAAAGTATGAATGGTGTACAATACAGGCGTGTAAACAAGCATGGAACATATGTGAATACAACTTATACATGTTAACAAAGAACATAACATTTCAACAAGTTTAAGAGATTACAAATTCTAGTGGTAGTAAATACATGGGCATACAATAACTATCAAGTGGAACATAGTACTCTGAGTATGATACGTCTTCTATTTGAGACTAAAATATATCACATGTACTTCTTGGAAGACAGCTTAACAGAGGGGGATTAATGAGTGTCGCAGGGGTATACTGTATAACAGAAGATATGTTTCGCCAATCAGTCATAAGTACCCACAGGTATCGGGACCACTTATGTATATTTTAGTGTTCAGGAAAGGTCATGGAATTGGTGGTATTCGCCTAACAGATAAAAGAGAATAGAAAGAGGATCGGGGAAGAGTAAGGGTCAGCAAGGAAAAGGAAAAATGGAGAGGAAGAAAGAGCTAGCGAGGGGGGGGGGAGCCAGGGGGATCAGGTGAGGAGGGGGGGTGTATGATGAGTATCTAAGGGAATCCAAGGAGCTCAAGGAAGTTGGCAGGAAGGGGGGGGGGGGTCCGGTGGGTTCAACCCCCCCATTCCTATCCCATCCAAGCACGACCATCACCTTTTTTTTACTTTCAATAATTTTTATTGAAATATTCAAAATAGACATACAAGAGAATAAAACATAATGAACAATGTGAAGGAACATGAGATAATGGCAGTGTATGGTGGAGAAACATTTGACCTGTCGCGGTAGCATAGGACATGAATTATGCATAACGTGGACTAACTGTTACTTACCAGAACTGTCAGCAGGAAAAGCAAAACAGGGTTATAACAAACAAACAACGACACAGTGAACTAAGTGTCTATAAGAATGTCAGCAGGAGGGAATAAAATATCTGCTGTTAGACCAAATTGACCAGTCTCTGTGGAACTTAGGGCCTGTGAGGGTCGAAAAGGCATAGGCCCGCTCTAGGGAGAATTGGAGGTTAACTTGTTTCAATGCTTCCAAATGTGATGGAGCAATAGGTTGCTTCCAGCATCTCGCTATGATAGTTCTGGCTGCGATCAAGATATGTGCTACAACTATACGCATATGGGCTGGAAACGTGTCTAGGCCCAGGAAGAGGAGTGCTAAGGCAGGATCCGGTTTACAAAGTATACCAGTAGTGTCTGAGATAATTTCGAATATCCTTCCCCAGAAGCTGGTCAACCCCCTACAATGCCAAAAGACATGAGCAATCGTGCCCACCTGGTCGCAGTTGCGCCAACAGAGAGGGCTTTGGGTATCGTAAATTTTAGATAGACGATATGGTGTTAAGTACCAACGGGTAAGGAGTTTCTGTGCCTGCTCCCAGTGGGATACACACTTGGATGCTTTAAAAATAGCTTGAATGGCTACTTGCCATTGTGTGTCCGAGAACTCTTGTTTGAGTTCTCTTTCCCAAGTGACCATGTGCGGCGATTTCCTGAATATAGCCTTATGTTGGATGGTGTTATAGAACATGGAAATGCCTTTTTGGGGGCAATTGGGGTATGTGAGGAATTGCCATAATTGAGATGGGAGGGAAACGTCCAGTGGGGCATCACCTTTTTTTTAAATTGCACATGTAGTACTGGACTTACCAGACTTAGTAGGCTTGTGTCTATAAATGGAAGCAACTTTTCCTTGTGTAGTTATTATTATATGTATAATTATACTGGATTTATATAGTGCCAACAGTTTGCACAGTGCTTTAAAACATAAAGGGATACAATACAGTTACAATACAATTCAACACAAGAGAATTAGGAGGTCCCTGCTCACGAGGGCTTACAATCTAATAGGTGGGGCAAGTAGTATAAAAGGTAATAGCTGAGAGAAGGATAATCAGATGGTGAAACTAAAAGTCCAGTAATTAGGTGGAGGTGGGATGGGCTTTCCTAAGGGATACACTTACAGGAATCATCTAAAGGAGGACAGAGTAGGAGATAGCCAGACAGATTGAGGTAGGGTGCTCCAGAAGGTGAGGGACACCCTGAGAAAATCTTGGAGGCGAAGATAGCAGGAGGTGACAAGATAGCTAGAGGGCATGAGGTCTTGGGAGGAATGGAGAGGTAGGTTTAATTGATTCTTTGAGATGAGGTTGGTGATGTAGCTCAGGCCAGGGTTGTAAATGGCTTTGTATGTTGTTGTTAGTATTCTGTATTATTGTTAGGTGAGCGGAAGCCAGTGGAGGAATTGAAAGTGGGGGGTGGTGGACACCAAGCAGTTGATGAGGTAGATGAATCTGGCAGCAACATTCATGATGGACTGAAGAGGGGAGTTAGGCCACTGAGGACAGAGTTGCAAAAGTTGAGGCAAGAGATAATTGTGAATGCGTAGCTTGGCAGTTTAATTGGTTAAGATGCAGCATAGTTTGGAAATGTTACGGAGATAAAGTCTGTACAATTTGGATGGTGATTGGGTTTGTGGCTGAAAGGACACATAAAAGTCTTTCCTATGGTAGAAATACAGTAATTTTATCTAAGGTTATTTACACATTGTTACAATATTCCAAGCCAGGTTAGAACAGTAAAATGATCGGCACAGAAGAGCTAATCTTAGCAAAGGGGTGATGCTTTGGGCACTAAATTGTATGCTTTTACAGCAGCCTTTCTCAACCCTTTAAACATAGAGGAACCGTTGAAATAATTTTTGAGGCTCAGGGAACCCCTATTAATAATTGCTATATCTATAGCACACAGTACATAGTCATTGGAAAAAATGCTCCTTACATTGGTTGTCAGTGGATAGAATGTTCTTTACATTGGTGGTCAATGGGGTGAGTTCTCCTTCCATTGGTGGTCAGTGGAAGAAATGTTCCTTACATTGGTGGTCAATGGGGAGAATTTTCCCTATGTTAGTGCTACTCCTGTGGGAGCCACAGGGGATGTTGTCTTTGTTGTTTTTATTTTTGGAGAACTTGGATAGGGATGAAGGAAGTGATGGGATTCTCCAAGAATAAAAACCATGTATGACTGAGGACTTAATCTTCTTAAAGTTTAAGTAGTAGTAGTTGTAGAGCCAGTAGAGAAAGTAAAGTGTTAAGTATCTGGACAGAGCTCTTCAGGACACCAGCCAGACCCACAGCTGACTATAATTAGGCAGCTAGAGCACAAGGTCCCCAAGATATGTACAATGTCTGTACACACAAGTATAGTAGAAGTGATGCCACATCCCAAAAAAATGTATAAAACATAGATGCCTTTAAAATCCCACTGTTTTTTTAAGGGGATGGAGAGTCCTTCCTTTCTTCCCCTTTTCAGTTCTTTGTCTGTACACACAAGGCCCAAGGACAGATGGATGACTCATTCCAATCTTCTAAAAGAGGCCCTCCAGTGATACCAGACAGATCTGTGGCAGACTGCTCCCCTCAGTCAGCTTCCTCTAAGCACCCAGGTCTCTGCATTCTTCCCTCAGGTCACCCACCTGAGACCTCCACATGGTAGCCTGTGCCTGAGAGAGCAGTGTGCCCCCTTCAGGCTGGACTCCTCCACTCTGGGATAAGACCCAGAGCTCTGTGTGCTCTAAGAATAAATACAGTCTCCCAGCCCACTTTTAGAGCCTGCCTCTCTGGGATAGGCTGGGACTGTATCAATGTTCTATATGCAAAGCTTCACTCCTATCATCCAGAAACTTCTCAAGTTGCCTGGATACAGAGGGTGCTATCCAGCAGACTAGCAGCAGTGGAGCACACAGATCAGGCCTAACCAAACAATTGTTAATCACTGAGCACAGTGAGCCAAATGATGCTTTTATCTAGACCAGCATTACAGCCACACGGACTACAGTGTGGCAACTAAATTTACCTAACCAAAACAAACACTAGCACTTATCTAACTATCCTAGCACCTACCTAGGAGGGTGCTACCCGTACATTTGAGGTCATTTGGAGGAATTCCCCCTTACAGGTACTGTTGCTAAAAAGTTTATAGGTATCGGAGGTTACTCATCTGAGAGGCAGACATTTCTGCTTGTTCAAGCAACCTCTGGAGGAACCCTAGGATTCCACTGAACTCTGTTTTAGAAAGGCTGGACTACAGGATCACGTTATGTATATTCTTCACCACATTTACTTGTAGACAAAGTTGTACAGCAAATGTGACAGTGACATGTTGGGCGGAACAATCTGTCCCCACTGACAAGGAGGAACACACTGAGGATACCCATTACATACAATGCAGAAACCCAGCTCCTGGAACTTTAGGATTGGCCATACACAAGTCATTTTTTTTTTTTCATTTAACTAGCATGTTGAGTAACAGAAAAAGACTTGATTCCCCAACCACACACTCGTTGTGGATGGGGGAATCTCTCCCGCTAAACAATTGCATTCAAGCAGTGGGGAGAACTCCCCACTGTCAGAATACACTCATCAACACCACTGGCTACAGGTGCAGTTTATCCTCTTGGCTGTAGGTGGCACTCTGCAACTGACAGCTGTGTAGAGGGGATGGAGGTTGAGAGGTGCTTTGTTCCTCTGAAGCCTCTCTAGGTGTCATCAGGAGAGGGGTCGTCTGATTGGCCCCTCTTTAGTGAGGGCAACAGTGCTGTATCCTGGCCTAGGCCAACAAGGCCCAGGCCTAGGGCGGCACTTTGCAGGGGGGCAGCAGAAAAAATATTTAATTATTTGTATAATGACTATGGACTTCCTATTTATTATACAAATAAGTGAAATAATCCTATAATTACAATCAGTGGCAGCAAACACAAGTCCAAATATCTTAAAAGAGTAATCTTACTAATCCCATGACATAAGGCTGTACTAATGGGCACTGATGGCGCTGCACTGGTGACCACTGATGAGCCCACACTGATATGCTGCACTGATGGGCAGTAAAAAGGCTGCACTGATGAAGCTGAACTTATGGGAACTGATGAAGCTATGCTGATGGGCACTGATAGACTGTGGTTGCGGTCTGTGGTTTACAGACGACAGGGTGGGTCATAAACAGGAAGGGGTGTGGCCTTTACAGGAAGGGGTGGGTCATATTTAAATTAGGGGGTGCACAAGTTTAGTCAGGCCTAGGGCAGCACAAAACCTAAATACGCCACTGGAGGGCAATGCTATAAAATAGCACATTCCCACTGTTGTTGGCAACCATATGCAAAGTGGATAGTTTAGTGACAGGATCTCCACTGTGATAGGGCGGTGTACTTGGTGCTAGGGAGAGGATCTGGTCGAAGAGGGATAGTGCAGGGATACCATGTCTGGCTCCCCCATCTGGCAACTCTAGACAGTTAGGATAAGGACCTTCCTATCAGTTTACTAAAGGCACCTGCAGCGCTCTTCTGCCTACCAGACACCCTTTTCATCAGATGCTGTTCCAGTAAAGTAAGCCTACCAAAAGTGTCCTCCCAAATATAGAGACTGTGTTAAAGTGGGAGTAAACTTCCATGCATAATTTTTACCTATAGGTAAGCCTATAATAAGGCTTACCTATAGGTACTGTAAATATCTCCTAATTGTGCTCCGTTTAGGACATATTTACTGTAGATGATATCCCCCGCGCTTGTGCTCTGAAGAAACTGAAACCTATGCCGTAATAGACAGCTCCCACCCGCATGCGCAGGAATGACCTCACCCGCAAACACGGAAGGAAAACTGTTTGAAGATGACAGTGCTTTCAACGGTGACAGCACGCTGCTGGAGGGCTTCATTCTAAGGTAAGTTTCACATAATGACTTTGCCTTGCAGGTGTAAAAATTAAAAACCAAAACCGCTACCGCTTTAAAGTACCATCAATGTTGTTCGGAGCTATTGTACCTGGGTTGCCAGTAATATTGAGGTTCCATTGCCATATTGTTTGGAATTGTAAGTGAGCACCTTGCCGCTGCCTTCCACATGTTATATGCTACTGATACTTTTCCAAAATGATAATTGTGCCACCTGCATTGGTCTCTGTGTACCTTTCCTGTACCTTTCCTCTATCTTGGGTACCAATCAACTGGCCCCACCCACAGGCAGTGGTAATCAAAAGAACATTTCCCAATAGGCTATACATTGATAGATTGAGTTGTGTACAACCAGCCTGCCCATACATGGATTGAAATTTGGCCAGTCCCTGCTGAACCAGCCTCATTTCAGCTTAACTCCTTTGTTAGGACAGTGTTCAAATATAGTTTCCAAATGATTATGAGATATGCCAGCATAGTACAGACATGACTAAATATAAAAAAAAAAATAAAAAAAAATGTAGGCAGCAATATGTGAATGACATGTGGTATTATCACAATTTGGCTGCAAATGCAGAAATACTCTTTGCAACAAGTGTAAAAAATACAGAACACATTGATTTTATTGTAAAGTGAAAGCAGCAATGAAAACCAGGAACATTACTGGGGGGGGGGGGGGGGGGGGTTCGCAGAAAAAGTGTTTAAAGAGAATATGTACTTTGCCCATTCAGGGCTTGTACTTACCTTCCGATTGCTTCCCAACATCTTGAAGCAGACTTCGCACTTTGTTTTAACTTTGTTAGGTTACTGTGGCGTTTTGGCCAGACAAGTCAATAAACACCCAGAACAGCATACTCAAAGAGGCACTGGGAACATTCATATTTGTATGTGTTGTCAGATTTCAAACAAGCTCAACAGCCCAGATGAGGTGGCTCCCACCCAGCAAGGCTTTCCTCGATAGACACCCAACAGTACATCAAACCAGAAAAATACAAAAAAAGTGCCAGATAAAAACAGCCATCACATTGCAGGGACAACACCTCTCTTCCTTCATCATGGCTCAACACGGGATAACATTTTGGTGGACTTAGAGAAAACAGTGACTTTACAGATCAATATATGAAATAGTATTGAACTCTCTTCCTGAAGGAATAAAATGAAAGCAGTTTCTGAGCATCGATTGAGATCAATAGGCAGATAGTCAAGTCAGTAAGCAGACCTTGCTTGTAGTGCAAGGACCACTTTAAAGCAGAACTGTGCCCAGGCTATGTTCATATATATATATATATATATATATATATATATATATATATATATATATATATATACACACACACACACACACACACACACACACACACAGGTATATATTCATAACAAACCATAAATAAGCTTGAAGACAAGCCTACCCTGACCTCTGTAGTTCCCAGTACTGTAGAAAAAATAATCCTCAACGTTAACAGAAGCAGTTCTTTACTTTTCTTGTGCACATCTAATATAATAAAGTCCAAGTGTCTCTGTGTCCAGTCCCTGTGTCCGTGGGATCTGCGCTACTGCGCATGTGCCCCACGGACAGCCGTTGGGACTTGGAGCGCAGAGACTTCGGGCGGCCGGGCGAAACTGTTGAAGCGGCGGGTGTGCATGGGCACGCGGCGGGTGCGTGCTCGCATGGACTTACTGCTAAGCAGCAGCATCCGTTACAAGTGGCGGCGGGCGAGCGATGTCACGCGAGAGCCACTCGGTCAGCTCTGCGCGTGTCCCCGATGTTGCTAGGGCAACAGGGACGCAATGCGCAGAGCTGGCTACGTCATGCTGCTCTCGCGTTGTTAGAAAAAAAGAACGAGATAAGGGGCTCTCGCTTAACTGGAACAAGTCTGTTTTTACAAATGTTTGACCACATATGTTCTAGCACCCATTAATTTAACCGGCTTAATGTCTAGTACTCTATATTTACATTAAAAATTAGAAGGCTAACAAGATGCCAGTGCCAACCTCAGACCAACCTCAGACCAAACCCCAGACCAAACAGGAATAAACATAACCACCAATCACGTTTAACTTCCGTAAAACTAATAGGGGTATATGCTAATGCCAGGAGCCTAGCTAATAAAATGGATGAGTTGGAAATGTTAGTACATGAGGAGGACATAGACCTAGTGGGAATAACAGAGACTTGGTTCGACCCCTCACATGACTGGCTGGCCAATATCCAAGGGAGGACAGGGTAGGAAAAAGAGGGGGAGGGGTATGTCAAGAACAATGTAAAGGTGATAGAGAGGAGTGACACTACGGAAGGGATGAGCATGGGTTTAGAATCTGTGTGGGTAGATCTCCATAGGGAAGGTGAAAAGGGAAAAGTAATTGTGGGGGTTTGCTATAGGCCACCTAAACAAGGGGAGGAGGTAGAGCTGGAATTTTTAGCACTACTGAGTAAAGTGGCAAAACTGGGATCAGTCATCATATTGGGGGACTTCAATTATCCTGACATTGACTGGGAAGAGGGGACTACACACTCACAGAAGGCCCGTCTATTCACGGAAACCTTACAGGATAATTACATGTCACAGTTGGTGGACTCTCCGACTAGAGAGAACGCAGTCCAGGATCTATTGATCACTAATGACCCAGACCTAATCTCGGAGGTAGGAGTCCAGGACAACCTGGGCTCTAACGATCACAGGATGATCACATTTAGTGTAAATAACAATATAACAAGGCAAGTGGGGAACATAAGAACCCTAAACTTCAGAAGGGCAAACTTTCCAAAATTGTACTCATTGATGGAAAGGGTAAACTGGGACGAAACCCTGGGATCCGTGACCGCAGAGGAAAATGGGAATGCTTTAGGAACATATTAAGCAAATGCATCTTGCAGTGCATTCCTATGGGAAATAAATTTAGAAGAGACAAAGCCAAACCTGGCTGGCTAAACCGTAGTGTTAAAAAACTTATTAGGGGAAAAAAATTGGCCTTCAAGAAATAAAAATCAGAGGGCACAGTATCGGCTTTCGAGCAATACAAGGAGGCAAATAAGAAATGTAAATACGAAATCAAGATGGCTAAAATCAACTTTGAGAGACAAATAGCGGAGGATAGTAAAAAAAAACCCAAAGAAATTCTTTAAATATATCAACAGCAAAAAAACTAGGGCAGAGCATATTGCACACATAATTAACGATGATGGGAGGATGGTTACAGAGGACACTGAAAAAGCAACCGTGCTGAATGCTTTTTTCTCGTCAGTCTTTACACAGGAAAAGGAGGGGTACACTGACCATGACTGTATGGTTAGTAATAATACACAGGACTTGCCACTATGGCTAACAGAGGATGAAATCAGGGAAAGGCTGGATAAACTTAACACAAACAAATCACCAGGCCCGGATGGCGTACATCCAAGAGTACTCAAGGAACTCAGTAAGGTTATATTTAGACCACTGTTCCTGATCTTTGCTGACAGTATTAGGACAGGAAATGTACCAGGGGATTGGAGGAAAGCTAACGTGATTCCAATATTCAAAAAGGGCCAGAGGCATATCCCGGGAAATTATAGGCCTGTCAGTTTGACATCAATAGTATGTAAACTTCTGGAGGGGATGATAAGGGACTATATCGTAGAGTTTGCTAAAGACAACAACATCATCAGCAGTAATCAGCACGGGTTTACAAATGGGCGTTCTTGTCAAACCAATCTATTAGCATTCTACGAGGAGGTGAGCTGTGAGCTATATAGGGGCAGACCAGTGGATGTGGTGTACTTGGATTTCGCTAAGGCGTTTGATACAGTTCCCCACAAGCGCTTAATCTACAAAATAAGGTTTGCAGATATCGACAGCAGGGTTTGCTCTTGGATACAGAACTGGCTAGAAGGGAGTGTCCAAAGGGTGGTAATAAACAGCGTATACTCAGACTGGTCTGAGGTAGTAAGCGGGGTCCCCAGGGCTCACTCCTGGGACCAACCTTGTTCAATATATTCATAAACAGCATTGAGGTCAGGCTCAGTAGTTCGTTATCAGTTTTTGCAGATGACACAAAATTGGCCAGGGCAATAACTGCACAGCATGAAGCAGATATCCTACAGAATGACCTGGACAAAATAACGGAGTGGGCAACGACATGGCAAATGAGGTTTAATGTGGAGAAGTGTAAGGTTTTGCACTTGGGGACTAAAAACATAAAAACACAATACACATTAGGAGGGGAGCCCTTGGGGGAATCAAAAATGGAGAAGGATCTGGGAGTTTTGGTTGATGATAGATTAGGCAACAGCATGCAATGTCAAGCTGCAGTTGCCAAAGCCAGCAGAATATTAGCATGCATAAAGAAAGGGATGTATTCCAGAGATAAGACTACAATCCTTCCAATTTATAAAACTCTGGTCCGACCGCATCTGGAGTATAATCCTTCCAATTTATAAAACTCTGGTCCGACCGCATCTGGAGTATTCTGTCCAGTTCTGGTCGCCAGTCCTCAGGAGGGATGTGTTGGAGCTGGAGAGAGTCCAGAGAAGGGCAACTAAACTGATCAGGGGATTAGAGAACCTTAATTATGAAGAGCGTCTGCAATCGCTCGATTTATTCTCCCTGGAGAAGAGACGCCTGAGGGGGGACATGATAGCAATTTATAAATATCTCAATGAGGATCTCAGCGTAGAAAAAAAGCTGTTCAGTCGAAGGGATTGCATGAGGACAAGAGGGCATACAATGCGATTAGAGGAGAAGAGTTTTAACCTCAGGCAACGTGGGGGGTTCTTTACTGTTAGGGCTACAAGATTGTGGAATTCTCCACCACAAGAGGTGGTTTCTGCGGGAAGTATGGTGACTTTCAAAAGACTCTTAGACGTACATCTCATGGATCAGAACATTCAGGGCTATGTGAGATGATTACAGCCACACACACCTACACAGGTTGAACTGGATGGACTATTGTATTTATTCAACCTCACCTACTATGTAACTATGTATATGTAACTCACTGCTAGGAGGGGACAAAATTAAAAAATAAATGTGACAGTTGTTTCACTTTGAGACTTTGAGAATGAACTAATCTAGAGTACCTGCAGCTACAGAGGTCACTTGTTTTAAGGCTTATTGACCACTTGTAAACAATATGTAAATGTAAAAATATTCATAGCCTGGCCATGAATCGACTTTGATGTTAACACCTAAATTCTTCCAGTTAGAGAGGACAATGTGACTTGGTCTCATGCCTCCCCCAGGGAAGGGGCACTTAGGAGCAAGGTGAGAGTGTTTTGTGCTCTGTAAGCTCTGACCGAGAACTTCCACAGAGATTTTTAAAGGTGCTCCAGCAGAAAGTGGGGACAATAGAGGAACAATCCAAATATGAGTACTAGCCCTGAGAATGTTTGCTATCCAGTTACATTTGTAGATATTTGTTAATCTTAATTCAACTCTAAAATGCAAGTTTAATAAAAATGAAACTGTCACATCATGATAATATTACTAGCAAAGATTACATGACAGTTCAGCCTTTGTTCTTTCCCATGAGATAGTCTTTAGAGTTCATGCTTGGACGGAATAATAATATAAAGCTTTTAGGGAGAAACATGCAGATCACCAAAGCCCAGCTGGATGATTGGATGGCAAAGATCTCCATGGCAACAGTGTACTTTCCCCTGGCACTCAGGTATGCAGGGATGAAGGATATCCAGACACTGAGAAAAGCCAACATACTGAAAGTGATGAACTTGGCCTCATTGAAGCTGTCAGGCAGCCTCCTGGCCAAGAAGGCAACTACAAAACTTACAGTGGCCAGGAGACCAAGATATCCCAGCATACACCAAAAGGCTGTGGGGGAGCCTTCATTACATTCAACAATGATAATCCCAGGTTGAGTTTGAACATTTTTCTCTGGGAACGGAGGGGCAAACTTTACCCAGAGGACACATAAGGCAAACTGAAATAATGTACACATGATAATTATCATGAAAGACACTCTTGGGCTGGTTAGTTTTTTAAGCTTACTGCCTGGTTTTGTTGCCATGAAGGCAAAAACCACCATGACAGTCTTTGCCAAGATACAAGAGACACAGAAGGCAAAGGACATTCCAAAAGCAGCTTGGCGTAGAAGACATTTCTCAGGTTGGGGGTATCCAATGAAAGCTAAAGAAGAAAGGAAGCAAAGACAAAGAGATACCAGAAGAAGAATGCTCAGATAAAAATTATTGGCCCGTACTATGGGAGTTTTTCTGTGATGAAAGAAGAGTCCTAATATATAAGATGGGATGCTGGAGGAGAAAACACTGCTGGCAGTCAGAGCGGCTCCCAATGGTTCTTCGTAGGACAGAAATTCTACTTCTTTATCCAAACACTTGTCCTTCTGGAGATTGGGCCACTGATCCCACGGACACTTTGTGCATTCATGAGAGTCTGCAAATTGAAATGAGACAAAATAATACCTGAAAACAAATGCTAATCTCATGGTTGTACCTAAAAAAGTGTAACAAAATTGGGTCCCTGGGCCTTTTTATCTCTAAATCTACTTGAATCCCAATGCTTTTTCATCTTTTTTTTTATTATTTCTGTGGTATCTCAGTATCACACCTTATACCTATTTGCATTTGTAATGTACCCTATAGTAATATTACAAATATACAAATAATACAATATACAGTACAAACATACAATACAATATACAATAAATACACAAATAATACAAATATAGTATATTTGTAATGTACCCTATAATGTTCACTTAGTTGCAAATTTGGATGAATACATTTTAATTACATTGGGTTTGTGGGGATAAAATTGTAGAAAAATGTGAAAAAAGTATATTTTTTTTCCTTCATGGGGGCGGGGGGGTCTGGATCTGAACAAAGGAGAGCTGATCCTGCCCCCCCCCCCCCCATGCAGCTTTTCAGCTCTTCAGCAACAGATCACTTGTAATAGCTATCTGTATCTGTTACTAGCTGTAATCAGCCAGCAATAGATCACTACAACAGTAGTAACTGCAACATCTCTGACTGAGCCTCTAAACTGGCTGGAGGTGGAACTGTGACAAGACTATAGGTATTTATATATTAACAGATTCCTAGAAAGCTGTAAATTTGCTAGAAAACAAGCAACCCCTGTCCTCCGTAGCTCCAGGCACAGCAGCACAAATAATTCTCAAATTTTACAACAGTACTAGTAAAGTAAATGAAGTCAGATTTCAGCATTCTGCATTGTTCTCTCCTCTCCTGTGCACCTGCTCTATAATTACATTATAAATTGGAAGGCTGGTAGACTGGCAAATCACTGCCGGGAAGAGGAGCTACTGAGAGAAGGTGTGTCAGGAAGGGCATGCCAGCAGACAAGATGGCTCCTTGGGGCAGATTCCTGTTCATGGCTCTTCACTTGCATGTAGGAGATGTGTACATGCTCATGCCCAAGCGTGTGCGCATTCGCACGCATCTATGTAAATTGGAGTGCATAGAAATGCGCATAAATTTATACAAGAGCCACTGGCCAGTGCTCAAGATCAGTTCTGTCTTGTCTACAGCATTCCCGTGCAAACCTACAAACTGTTACTCTGCATCTGTCTCCAGTTATTGACCTGGCTTGCCTTGACTACTCCTGAACTCATCCTGCACCGACCCTGGTTTGTCCCTGGCCTCTGCCCATTATTGTTACTTGGCTGATTACTGACTTGGCCTGTACAGTGACTTAGCTCCTGTTTTGACATCTATATCTGATCTGTCTACCTGTATAGGATCCTCATAGGTGTGTGTATGTGCGCAGCCTATTGCATTAGAGTGTGCACCCTAAAGCTCAAACACACATGCGTGTTAATGTGTCTATATATATATATTTATATATATATATATATATATATATATATATATATATATATATATATATGTATATATATATATGGCCTGGCACATGTATCTGCCTGCCGGCACAATGAAAGAATTGAGTAAGCACTTCTCTTATGGTAGAACTTGTAAACCCGCTGCTACACAGAGTGCTAATGTGCACTAGGTGATTAGGATGCGCTTGGCACACCCTGTGCGCATGCCTGTGGTGACCCCTGCTTGTCTGACCCTGTCTATGTTTCAGGCCCTACTAGATTTCCAAGCTGCAAACATCTGCCTGTTGTCTACTAATGCCTGTCATGTCTCCATCATTATATTGTCATGTTATTCTTATGAGAGTTTTCACAATGTGTAATTTACTGTGTAACCTACTGTTCATGTTGTACCAGCGCCATCTAGTGGCCATTCACATATTACATATTGGAACAATTTTTGTCCCAGCCCAGCTACCATAGCTTTCACCTATGAACTTTGGTGACATCATCTTCCCTCCATATCTTGTTTTCTACAGGAAATCCAGCTAGAGGAAACACAGCTAGTTGCATCCTCCCTCATCTTAGTTTATGGCGGCATCGCTGGTGTGTATACTCTTATGGATGCTTAACATTATCATCCTGTATCTATGTCTTGTGTAACTTACATCTTGTGCACATTTCTTGTATTTGCATTGCTATGTACAGTAATGTCTTATATGCATTGCCACATGTCAGTATACATTAGTAAGTGTATTCTCTTTTCTGTTCCACAGTTTTACCACTCTAATTTCACGTATTTCCTTGCAATAAAAGTTGAAGTTTGACCTTGCTCCTTTGTAAATGCATTGAAGGAAATCAGGGTTATACTGCCTGTCAATCTATGTACCCTCACACATAGGGAGGACAGAACAGTAAAACAGCGACCTCCTAACAAGCTAGAGACACAGTAAAGCTGCAGATTCTGCACAAGCTGATGCAAGACGCTGTGACCTCTCACAAGCTGCAGTGAAACAGCAACCGAGTACAGGTTGGACCACGTGATACTGAACCCCACACAGTGCAAGTGTGCAAACCTGCTACCATGTCAACAAGCAAGTCTGATCCATTGGAGACAAGGTCCCACACCTCAGCCAGTTCCAGAAGCTCAAAGAGGTCAGTGAGCAGCTCCACTATTGCCATTGCCCGCGCAAAGGCTGAAGCCGCCAAAATGCGAGCAGCATTTGCTGAACAAGAGAGACAATTGAAAATAGAGAAAGCACGCATGGAAGCAGTCCTAGCTGAACAACAGGCAACATTGGAAAAGCTAGAAGTGGAGAAGGAAGCTGCAGCCGCTATCGCAGAAGCAGAAGCTTTAGAAGAAGCAGCAAACTCCACAAGTGATAGACTCAGCAACATGCTTGGGCCTGAACCTGGCCATCCTGATAACATGAAACGCACTACAGACTACATACTGCAGCACTCTAAGTCAGGTGACAGTCTGCATTTAGGACCAGGAGCAGAGTCAACCCCTGCTAAAGAGCAGCAGAATCCTCACACACGGCAAGCAACTTCTGCTGACCATTCTCCTCATGTTAAGCAAGAGAGCAATTTTGCATACCATCATCCCTCAGTGCAACCTGAAGTAGATGGTGACTATTACAGCAACAAGTTGACACCAAAAAGCTATACCAGCCCGCCGGGACCTTTACACCACAACTTATCTCCGGGTCCATCAAGCAGAAATGAAGGTATGTCAGACTTCCTTAAATTCTTTGCCCGACGTGAGCTAATAACCAAGGGGCTCTCCAAGTTTAATGACAGACCTGAAGGCTATAGATCATGGCGATCATCATTCAAGAATACGATCAGAGATCTAGATCTGTCTGCAAGTGAAGAAGTTGATCTTCTAGTCAAGTGGCTAGGAAATGAGTCAGCAGAACATGCAAAGCGGATTAGAGACATTAACATTAACTATCCATTTAGAGGGCTGAACGCCATATGGGAGAGACTTGAAGAGTGTTATGGCTCACCAGAAGTAATAGAGAACACACTATTCCAAAGAATTCAAGATTTTCCCAAAATTCATAACAAAGGTTATCAAAAGCTTAGAGAACTAAACGATCTGCTGATGGAACTCCAAGTTGCCAAGGACGAAGGAGACTTGCAAGGTCTAGCATACTTAGATACGGCGCGTGGTGTCAACCCCATTGTACAAAAACTACCTATTAGTCTACAAGAGAAGTGGATCGCTCAAGGCTCCAAGTACAAACAGCAGTACAATATCCAATTTCCTCCATTTTCATTCTTTGTGGACTTTGTGCACCAACAAGCAAAGACCAGAAATGATCCTAGCTTTGACTTCTCAATGTTTGACACCGCATACCCTAAACTAGGTAAACCTGTCTCACCTCGCAACCTGAAAGGTACACCTGTTGCAGTACACAAAACCAGTGTATCTCTTAAAGACTCCTCAATCAAAACTTACAGTACTACAGAGACTGAGAAGGTCCCAACAAAAGACCTGCACAGAGAGTGCCCTCTACATAAGAAACCACACTCATTGCTGAAATGCAGAGGATTTAGAGGAAAACCTCTCAGGGAACGCAAAACCTTCCTCAAGGAAAACCATATTTGCTACAGGTGTTGCGCATCTACCTCTCATCTCGCAAAAGACTGTACAGAGAACATTAAATGCTCAGAATGTGACAGTGGAGAGCATATTACAGCTTTACACCCTGGGCCACCTCCATGGACTCTCACACCTTCAGACCAGGCTGCAGAGCACGGCGGGGAGGAGAGAGATACAAAACCTCCTGAAGTGACACCCCAGTGCACCCAAGTCTGTGGGGAAGGTCTTAGTAACAAATCATGCTCTAAGATTTGTCTGGTTACAGTGTACCCCATTGGTCACAAAGAGAAAGCCATAAGGTTGTATGCCATCCTTGATGATCAAAGCAATAGATCTCTTGCTAGCTCAGCTTTCTTTGATATCTCCAGTATTAAAGGACATAACTCTTCATACTCACTTAAAACTTGCACAGGTGTGAGTGAAGAAAAAGGCAGAAGAGCTACTGGTTACCAAATCGAATCCGTAAATGGGGAAGCATCCTTGCCTCTGCCTACCCTGATCGAATGTAACCAGATTCCAAACAATAGAGAAGAGATTCCTACACCTGAGGCTGCATCGCATCATTGGCATCTGAAACCCATAGCTCATCTCATTCCTGCACTTGATCCAGAGGCTCAAATAATACTCCTGCTGGGAAGAGACATCATAAGAGTCCACAAGGTGAGAGAACAGATAAACGGTCCTCACAATTCTCCATATGCTCAGAAGCTGGACCTAGGGTGGGTCATTATAGGTGATGTCTGCTTAGGAAATGTCCACAAGCCAACCACTGTAAATTATTTTTACACGCATACATTGGAAAATGGACGTCCATCCCTCTTTCAGCCTTGCCCTAACAAATTCCTTGTAAGAGAGAAGCCTGCAGGTATGCTATATTCGGACTTTACTGAAATCCAGAACCCTTCTTGTGGTGAAGACCTAGACCACTTAGGATGCACAGTGTTCCAGAGGACAAAAGAAGATCACAAGATAGCTCCCTCCTTTGAAGATGAGACCTTTTTAAAAATAATGGAACAAGGAATTTTCAAGGATGAAACAAACACCTGGGTTGCACCACTTCCATTCAAAACTCGGAGACGCTGTCTCCCTAACAACAGGGATCAGGCCTTAAAACGCTTCTGTTCACTTAGACGCAATTTCCAGAAAAGACCAGAGATGATGGAACATTTCTTCTTATTTATGGGCAAGATATTTGAAAACAACCATGCAGAGGTAGCTCCACCTCTGAAAGAAAAAGAAGAATGCTGGTATCTGCCAATCTTCTGTGTTTATCACCCTAAGAAGCCAGATCAAATCCGAGTGGTGTTTGACTCCAGCTCACAATATCAGGGAGTCTCCCTCAACAATGTTCTTTTGACAGGACCAGACCTCAATAACTCTCTTCTAGGTGTCCTCATCAGATTCCGTAAAGAATCCATCGCTATAGTTGCTGACATACAACAAATGTTCTATTGTTTCCAAGTTACAGAGGAGCACAGAAACTTCTTGAGATTCTTCTGGTTCAGAGACAATGACCCCACCAAGGACATCATAGAGTACCGTATGAAGGTACACGTTTTTGGGAACAGCCCATCTCCTGCAGTCGCAATATATGGTCTCAGACTCTCTGCCCGAGAAGGTGAAAAAGACTATGGACAGGATGTTAAGAAGTTTGTTGAAAGGGACTTTTATGTTGATGATGGTCTAAAGTCACTTCCCTCACCAGAAGCTGCAATCAGCCTACTCAAGAGGACTCAGACTATGCTTTCATGTTCAAACCTCAGATTGCATAAGATAGCTTCAAACAGTAAAGTTGTTATGGAAGCTTTTCCTACTCAAGATCACGCCAGCGACTTGAAAGACCTAGACTTGGCTACAGACACAATACCCATGCAGCGCAGCCTGGGACTCAGCTGGGATCTCAAGTCTGACACCTTTACCTTTCAGGTCAACCAAGAGGAAAGGCCCTTCTCACGACGTGGTGTCTTATCCACAATCAACAGTCTATATGACCCACTTGGGTTTGCAGCACCCGTGATCATCCAAGGTAAGACTCTGCTCAGAGAGTTAACCACAGATACATGTGATTGGGATTCTCCACTTTCCTCAGAGAAAGAGGCACTATGGATAACATGGAGAGACTCTTTAAAGTCATTATCTAACCTACACATACCTAGGTCATATACCCACCTCTCTCCAGCAGAGGTTCAGTCTAGGCAACTGTTCATCTTTTGTGATGCTTCAGTAAAAGCAATTGCTGCTGTCGCTTACCTCAAAACAATATTCAATAAAGGTCAAGTTCAAATTGGCTTTGTAATGGGCAAGGCAAAGCTGGCACCATGTCCTGAGCTCACCATACCAAGGTTGGAACTTTGTGCTGCTGTTCTGGCAGTAGAACTAGCAGAGCTTATTGTGTCAGAAATAGACATACAACTTGACAATACAGTGTTTCATACAGACAGCAAAGTAGTGTTGGGCTACATTTACAATGAGACTAGGAGATTCTACGTCTATGTACACAACAGAGTGCAAAGAATTAGGAGGTCAACACAGCCTACCCAGTGGCGCTATGTACCAACTGACCAAAACCCGGCAGATCATGCCACAAGAGCTGTTCCTGCAGCCCACCTCAAAGACTCTACCTGGCTCACAGGGCCAACATTCCTCTACAGACCAGTAGTGGACACTCTTGAGGAAGATACATTTGAGTTGTCAGAGCCGAATTCTGATGCAGAGATTCGTCCTCACGTTTCTGTACTCACCACAACAGTTTCTAACAGACATCTTGGATCTGAACGATTCAACAAGTTTTCCACATGGAAATCGTTAAACAGAGCATTAGCTGGTTTGATCCACATAGCCAGATCTTTTAGAGCCACATCTACAAGATCAGAACATTGTAAAGGTTGGCATTACTGTCATAAAGCCTATACATTGGATGAACTCACACAGTCTAGAGACGCTATCATCCGGTGTATCCAACAAGAAGTTTATGCTCAAGATCTTGAACACTTCCAAAAGCAAAAATGCGTTCCTAAAGACAGTTCCCTTAAGAGACTTGACCCACTTATAGATGATAATGGACTGTTGAGAGTTGGGGGACGTATTTCTAAGGCAAAACTTGAGAGTAAGGAATGTAACCCAATAATACTTCCAAACAGTCATATTGCATTGTTACTTGTGCAACACTACCATGAAAAGACCAAGCACCAGGGACGTTTGTTCACTGAAGGAGCTTTACGGACAGCTGGATTCTGGATAGTGGGAGCAAAAAGACTTGTGAGTAGTCTAATTTTCAAATGTATCACTTGCAAAAGACTACGTGGTATATTTCAGTCACAGAAAATGGCTAATCTTCCTGCCGACCGACTCAGTACAGACCCTCCCTTTACAAATGTTGGTCTTGATGTGTTTGGCCCTTGGTCTGTCACTACACGACACACCAGAGGAGGTCGTGCAAACAGCAAACGCTGGGCAGTCATATTCACCTGCATGAGTATTAGGGCTGTGCATATAGAAGTCATTGAGTCTTTGGACACATCCAGCTTCATAAATGCTCTCAGACGTTTCATTTCTATTCGAGGCCCGGTCAAACAAATCCGCTCTGACAGAGGCACTAATTTTGTGGGAGCCTGTAAGGAACTGCAGATCCCCTCAAACATCGACAGTGACCATGTAGAGAGATATCTTGCTGACCAAGACTGTAAATGGACATTCAATTCCCCACACTCCTCTCACATGGGAGGCTCTTGGGAGCGTATGATTGGTATAGCCCGCAGGATCCTTGATTCTATCTTTCTACAGCTGGGGACTTTGAAGCTTACCCATGAGTCTCTTACAACCTTTATGGCCGAAGTAGTGACGATCATGAATGCCAGACCTTTGACTTAAATATCCAGTGATCCAGAAGATCCTCTTTTACTCACTCCTTCTATTATCCTCACCCAAAAGGTTGGTACGGTTACAGCTCCCCCTGGTGAGTTTAGCACTAAAGATTTGTACAAGTGTCAGTGGAGACGAGTGCAAACTCTAGCGGATGCCTTCTGGGATAAATGGAGAAAACAATACATCCCTACTCTACAGTCCCGGAATAAATGGCAAACCAGTAAACCCAACATGAAGGTTGGTAATGTTGTTCTTGTAAAAGACTCTCAGTCAAAAAGAAATGACTGGCCTTTGGGACTGATAACCAAAGTATTTCCAAGTGAAGATGGAAGAGTCAGGAAGGTGGAAGTGAAAGTCTGCAGGCAAAATGAGCTTAAACTCTTCCAGAGACCTGTTACTGAACTGATTTTGTTACTCTCTCCAGAGAATAGTTAATGTGGTATCCTTGGGATACCAAGCGGGGAGTGTCATGTCTCCATCATTATATTGTCATGTTATTCTTATGAGAGTTTTCACAATGTGTAATTTACTGTGTAACCTACTGTTCATGTTGTACCAGCGCCATCTAGTGGCCATTCACATATTACATATTGGAACAATTTTTGTCCCAGCCCAGCTACCATAGCTTTCACCTATGAACTTTGGTGACATCATCTTCCCTCCATATCTTGTTTTCTACAGGAAATTCAGCTAGAGGAAACACAGCTAGTTGCATCCTCCCTCATCTTAGTTTATGGCGGCATCGCTGGTGTGTATACTCTTATGGATGCTTAACATTATCATCCTGTATCTATGTCTTGTGTAACTTACATCTTGTGCACATTTCTTGTATTTGCATTGCTATGTACAGTAATGTCTTATATGCATTGCCACATGTCAGTATACATTAGTAAGTGTATTCTCTTTTCTGTTCCACAGTTTTACCACTCTAATTTCATGTATTTCCTTGCAATAAAAGTTGAAGTTGGACCTTGCTCCTTTGTCAATGCATTGAAGGAAATCAGGGTTATACTGCCTGTCAATCTATGTACCCTCACACATAGGGAGGACAGAACAGTGCCTGTTATCCATCTGCCTGCTACCCACCTCTGGTTCTCCTATCTGCTGTTGCCAGTGCCAGCCTGCTCCTGCCTACTGTTCTTTGGCTGCTACCTGACATCTCTGCCTGATGTGATTCACTGATGACCATCTGCTGTTTGGCTCAGAGATCCTGTCCAGCCCTGTGACAAAAGGACCATCAGGCACTCGTGAAATTCTGCACTCCTGTGCTACCTGTCTAATTTCTCAGGGGCCCCGAATCAAAGGGGGAAGTATACCTACCAACTTTCTGAGACATCAATGAGGGACACTGTTTAGCACAAAATGTGTAGGCAAATGATATATCCCCTGCCATGCCCCCAGTTACAGGGCCCATGAAGAAATAATAAGTAAAAAATAATTGGTTAAACCCAAAAATTCTTTATTTTTACCATTAGGTTTACTTTATAGTGGATTTTTAAATAATGTGATAATAAAAAGGTTTGCGTGGAAGGTTTAGTGTAGTGTAATACTTTTGGTAGTTAACCACTTTACCACCGGAGGATTTTGCTGTCTTACGTCCAGACCACTTTTTGCGATTTGGCGCTGTGCGACTTTAACTGACAATTGCGCGGTCGTGCGACGCCGTACCCAAACGAAATTTACGTCCTTTTTTTCCCACAAACAGAGCTTTCTTTTGGTGGTATTTGATCACCTGTGCGATTTTTACTTTTTGCGCTATAAACAAAAAAATAGCGTTTATTTTGAAAAAATAACAATATTTTTCACATTTTTTTATATGAAATTCCCCCCAAAAAAATTTAAAAATCAAAATTTTTTTAAATTTTTGGCCAATTTGTTTTCTGCTACCTATGTTTGGTAAAAAAAAATCACAATAAGCATATTTTGATTGGTTTGCGCAAAAGTTATTGCGTTTACTAACTAAGGGAAAGATTTTTGTCATTTTTGGTGTTTTTTTTTTTAACGCGCAACGGCGGCGATCTGCGATTTTTTTTGCGGGACTGCGACATTGCGGCGGACAGATCGGACCCTTGACTGACATTTTTGACACTTTTGGGGTTACCAGTGACATTACTGCAGTAATCAGTGCTATAAATATGCACTGTTACTGTAAAAATGACACTGGCAGGGAAGGGGTTAATTTTATTGGAGAGGGAGGGGTTAATGTACGCCTGGTGCTTACTAACGTGTGTGGTGAGAGGTGACTGAGTGACACAGGGACAGATCGCATGTTCAACTATGCTGAACCATGCTATCTGTCCCTGCCTGTCACTTAGGAGATCCGCCCGCTCTGTTTACACAAGCGAGCGGATCTCCAAACTGGATTCCCCCGACGATCGGGGAAGAGCAGCAGCTCCCCTGGCCCGACTCCCGCTGTGATTGAACACAGCGGGAGCGAGCCTCCGGCGGCGCGCGAGCGCCGCCCACAAGGGGTGGAGTCCAGCGACGTAGGTCTACGTCGCTGGACGATAACGAGCCACATTGCTGCAGTAGCAGCAATGTGACTGGAGGTAAAGTGGTTAAGTATTGTATTTATTATAGAGGCCCACACATCTGTCCAAAATGAGGGACAACTGAGGCTACACGAGGAACAGAGGAATTTGGTTTCCAGTGAGGGACAGTCCCTCTAAATGAGGGACAGTTGTGGGTTATGGGCAAGAGAGGCCTTCTTGACCATGTCAAGTTCTTCTACCAGGTACTTGACAAAGTGAAAGTTGTATCTCCTGTAGTTTGGCAGTGAATTATTCCACAGTACCTGCAGCTACAGAGGTCAGTGAGGATTTGTTTCAAGGCTTATTAACTGGTTATTTAAAATATGGAAATATGAACAGAGATAGGCTGGACAGAGCTGCAGCCACTCTGTCTAAACCTCTATACCAACAGGAAGTGTGGAAGCACTGGCTTTAGAATTATCTGCTACAAATGCTCCCGTAGAGTGCTGTGTACAAAGCTCAGAAACCCATGTGTGGGCAGATGCCTAAAATTCTACTGTGGCCTTCATTTATGGGGTTAATGTTTAGTGACTCAAGGGTTAATGTGCAGTGCTGTGTCTGCCATTTGGCCTGTTGTACTTCCTGTAGCAGGAGCATAAATCCCAACCTTGATTGTCCAGGACCGTCCCGGAAATTGATCCCTGTCCCAGGATCTCGGGCAATCAGGACTGAGCCACAGAATGTCCGCGGCATGTGCGGGATGTCTTGGTTCCCGCAAGCCATGGGCAACACTTTGTATGGCAGTCGGGATTTCTCCAGGGCTGCCTCTGCAGTCACTGTGTGTGTCCGAAACCGAGTACACTGAAGCCGCCCCTCCTCCTGCTGTGTTGTTTTCCTGTACACAGATGGGGGGATGAGGCACATCACTCTGCCTGACTGGGGATCGGGGGAGGACTGGGCCAGGGGGCAGGGGGGCAATTGCCCCCTGGGCTACTCTGATGCTCCATAAAAAGGCTGCAACGCTTCTGCCAAAGACATGCTAGTGAAGAGAAGTAAAATGGGGTTAAGAGTTACTGCAGGAGATGGATCCTAATTCAAGGTGAGTATTTTTAAAACTGAAGTACAACTTTAAGGTTTACATTTTTTTTTTTGTACCTTCTTATGCTCGATTCACATCTATGCATATTGTTTTTGAGCGTTTCTGCATTGCTTTTTGCTGTACTTTCCATGGGGTTTTACTGCATTTTTACTGTGGTTTTACAGCGATTTGCGTTTTGTGGTTTTTTTTTTGCTTTACATTTACTGTATAAAACCGGTTGCTAGGGAGCAGACGGGAAGCCAACTGCTGCATCCTTAACAACCAATGAGTCATCAGCTGTCAGCGGGATTTCCCGCTGATGGCTTAGGCTCCATTCACACCTGAGCGTATCGTTTTCAGGCGTTTTTTGGGGCTTTTTACAGGCGTTTTGTTTGGGCTTTTTACGGGCATTTTTTCTGGCTTTTTTCAGGCATTTTTTTGCAGGGGTTTGTAGGAAGGCATTGACATCTAACAAAAACGCTTGTAATCAGCCAAAAAAGAAGCTCATGTACTTTTTTGAGCTTCAGGTGTTTTTCTTCTGGAGACAAAATGCTCAGATGTAAACAGGGGCCATTGAAATTAATGGGATTTTGCTTGTTGGGAGTTTTGAGACTTCAGAGATGAGCGTTTTACGAGCTGAAATACGCTCAGGTGTGAACAGGGCCTTAATGTAAAAGAAAGATTTTCCAGCTGAATTTGTTATTTTTTTTAAATGGCATGCCCCACCCCCCTCCCCCTTAAATCATACCAGACCCTTTGTTCCGGTATGGATGTTGATGGTAAACCCTCCAACAAAATGGCATGGACTCCCCCCCACCATACCAGACCCTCACCTGAGCATGCAGCCTGGCAGGCCAGAAAAGGGGGGGGCATGTGAGCCCCCCTCCTCCTGCACCAAACCCTACCAGGCCACATTCCCTCAACATGAGGGTTGGTCCCTATGTTTATGGGGACAAGGGCCTTTTCCCAACAACCCTGGGCTGTGGTTTTGGGGGTCTGCAGGGGGCTTGTCAGAATATGGAAGCCTCCTTTAACAATTATTAAAAATGTCTTCTTCCTCCACTTCTTCTTCCGGTCTTCTACTTTCTCTGGTCTTCTTCTTTCTCCAATCTTCTTCATCCTCCAAATTTTCCTCCGGTCTTCTTCTTTTTCCGGTCTTCTTCTTTCTCAGGTCTTCTTCTATCTCCGGTCTTCTTCTTTTTCCGGTCTTCTTCTTTTTCTGGTCTTCTTCTTTCTCAGGTCTTCTTCTATCTCTGGTCTTCTTCTTTTGCTCCGCGGTCGCCGCCGACCCACTGAAAAAAAAAAATAAGCGATCATCTTCCGATACTGCCTCTTGCCTTTCTGTCTTCTTCGATGTCTTACATTTCATAAGGAACCATAATGCCCTGGGTAGTGATGTCACAATGGGGCGGGGTCTCTAGATGACATCACCCGATGGCCACGCCCCATAGTTATATAAGAAATGTTAGACATCGGAGCGGACAGAAAGACGGAAGGTAGCATCAGAGGATGATGCTTTTTTTATTCTCAGTGGGTCAGCGGCAGCAACGGAGGAAAAAGACGACTGGAGAAAGAAGAAGACTGAAGACAGGAGGAAGAAGACATTTTTGATAAAGGACTTGTCAAAAATTGTCTCTTGTTCTTTGTTACACTACACTACTTTTTTTGGGGGTGAATGGGTAGGGGTACAATGTACCCCATACTTATTCACATGGAGGGGCCAGGTCTGGGGGTCCCTTGTTAAAGGGGCTTCCAGATTCCAATAAGCCCCCTGCCCGCAGACCCCCAGAACCACAGCCCAGGGTTGTGGGGAAGAGGCCCTTGTCGCCATCAACATGGGGACCTACCGCATATTGAGGGCATGTGGCCTGGTTTGGTTCAGGAGGGGGGACACTTGCTCATCTGGCATGGATTGTGGGGGGAGGGCACGCCCTTTTTTTATTATTATTATTTTGGTGTGGTGTTTTCCCTCAAAATCCATACCAGACCAAAGGGTCTGGTATGGTTTGGGGGGGAGGCACACTGATTTTTTCTTTAATTTTTTTAGCCGGCAAATCCTTTTTTTTTACATTTAGCTGACAGCGGGAAAATTTTTAAGTGCCCCATCCCTGCTGAGTTTGCGCACAGAAATGAACACATACGCAAGTCACGCCCACATATGTAATCGGTCTTTAAACCACACATGTGAGGTATCCCTGCGATCGTTAGAGCGAGAGCAATAATTCTAGCGCTAGACCTCTTCTGTAACTCTAAACAGGTAACCTGTAGAAAATTTTTAAAGTGTCGCCTATGGAGATTTTTAAGTACCAACATTTGTCGCCATTCCACGAGCGTGCACAATTTTAAAGCATGGCATGTTAGGTATCAATTTACTCGGCGTATCATTGGCTTTCACATTATAGAAAAAAAATTGGGCTAACTTTATTGTTTTCTAACTTTTTATTTAAAAAATTATATTTTTTCCAAACAAAATTGCGTTTGTAAGACTGCTGTGTAAATACGGTGTGACATAAAGTATTGCGATTATCTCAATTTTATTCTCTAGGGTCTCTGCTAAAAAAAATATATATATAATGTTTGGGGGTTCTAAGTAATTTTCTAGGAAGAAATACTGATTTTACCTTGTAAACAACAAATGTCAGAAATAGGCCCGGTCGTTTTACCTGTTATATTGGAGATCTCTCCTTGGGGGCAGGGAACACATTGGAAGCAACACACGGGTTGTCCTCTTTTCACCAATTGTCTGAAACCTGGAAGACAGCTGCTGCTACACACCGAACGAGGGACCTGAGCAACCACAAATGATAAATATTATTACACTGTAAATTTCAGAAAAAAATATACACTTATACATATACATAAACCTTTGCTACGTCTGACACTTTAGAAAATCTGATTTCACGGTGTCCGAGGCATTCCTTATTTTATGGAGATTTCCTAAAGCAGTATTAAACTGAAAAGCAAACATTTATTATAATGCAGCTTTCCAATTCTTAGATGTGGTGGCTGCATTCGTTTTCTTTTTAGGCTTTCTTTCTTCTATTTTCATCTGGTGATCCAGCCAGTAAGTCAGTTTATCTTTCAAAAGAACAAGCTTTCTTGCGGATGTATCAGTTTACAGGAATGAGACAAACCATTTACCACTGCCAGGGGGGCTTACGACAATCAGCTTTTATCTATTTATGTAAAACCTTTATCCCAAAAGGAAAAAAAACTCTTTACTGTAACTGTTTATAAAGTTTGAGCTGGAGTTTGGCTTCAATGTGTTAGTGTATCCAAATCTGCTAGTACATTTAACACTCCGATGCTGCTGTCAAAAGGTGCCCCCTGTGCTCCTTCATCCAGAGTGGGGGCACTCTAATGCAGGAGGTGTGTTACTGGCTAGATCACTAGAGATCAAATCAGTCAGGAATTAAATGGAGGACTTTTATTTGGAAAAAAAGCTACAGAACAGATTACAGGGATAGCCTGGTAATTGTGGATAACAAGTGGAATGAATAAACAAAGTTTTAAAATAATGGTGACTAACCATTGACGTAATTTCTGGGAGAGCTGGGACGCACGCCAGCTGAGGAGCTGAGGCCGGGCGCGGGGAGAGGGCTTTCCCCAAATCATCACTGACTGTGGAAACTTCACACTGGACCTCATGCAACTTGGATTCTGTGCCTCTCCACTCTTCCTGCAGACTCTGGGACCTTCATTTCCAAATGAAATGCAAAATTTTCTACAGTCAGTGATGATTTGGGGAGCCATGTCATCTGCTATTGTTGGCCCACTGTGTTTTATCAAGTCCAATGTCAGCGCAGCCCTCTACCAGGAAATTCTAGAGCACTTCATGCTTCCCTCTGCTGACCAGCTTTATGGAGATGCTGATTTCATTTTCCAGCAGGACTTGGCACCGCCCACAATGCCAAAACTACCAATACCTGGTTTACTTGATCATGGGATCACTGTGCTTGATAAACCAGCAAAGTCGTCTGACCTAAACCCCATAGAGAATCTGTGGGGTATTGTCAAGAAGAAGATGAAAGACACCAGACCCAACAATGCAAATGAGCTGAAGACCGCTATCAAAGCAACCTGGTACACACCAGTGCACAAAGCAAGGTCCGTAAAGACATGGATGAGCCAGTTTAGGGTGAAGAACTTGGCTAGCCCACACAGAGTCCTGACCTCAACTAAATAGAACACCTTTGGGATAAATTAGAGTGGAGACTGTGAGCCAGGACTTCTTGTCCAACATCAGTGCCTGACCTCACAAATGCTCTTCTGGAAGAATGGTCAAACATTCCCATAGATACACTCCTAAACCTTGTGGACAGCCTTCCCAGAAGAGTTGAAGCTGTTATAGCTTCAAGGGGTGGGCCAACTCAATATTGAACCCTACGGACTAAGACTGGGATTCCATTAAAGTTCATGTGCGTGTAAAGGCAGGCGTCCCAATACTTTTGGTAATATAGTGTATATGTAAATAGTTAATAGTTACACACACACACACACACACACACACACACACACACACAGGGCTGCTGTTAGAAGCCCCCACCCAAAAAAAAAAAAACTTTTTTTAAAGTTATGAATGGACACATTGAGTGATCAGTACCAATCCCTTATTGTGTTCATTCAGGAAAGGAAGGGGCTGGTAAATGTGACATATTTAACAGACTCTTCCATCCCCCACTCTCTATCTCGAAGGATCCTTTTGTGTGCTTGCAAATGCTGGTGAGAAGGAGGAAAGCCAGTGCACTGCGGTAATAGGGGCACACAGGTGGGGCCTGGGCAGCAGGGGGAAATTTATGGTGCACAGGGAGGGTGACAGCCCATACACATGTAGGGGGCCCGGGGATTCTGAGGGGCCCAGCCGCTCAGGCTCCAACAAACCAGATTGAGTTGTTGCTGTTGTAGTAACTAGCAATTGCTAAAGCAGGGTGGCCACAGAGCAGGGCTTTTTTTCAGCAGGAACGCGGGGGAACGCAGTTCCGGCACCTCCAGCACTGAATGTATGTATGTAATAGCAAGGGGAGTGGGGTGTGTTGGAGGGTCTCTTGATGCTGGCTGCTTGGGGATCTATTGTCACTGGTTGGGATCTGTTATTGCGTGAGGGTCTGTTGTTGCTGCTGGGGGATCTATTGTTGCTGGGGGGGGGCTTATGTTCTTGGTAGGGATCTCCTGTTGAGGTAGAGGTCTATTGTTGGCTGATCTATTGATACTGGTTGCTGGGAGAGCGGTTATTGCTACTGGAGGGGGGTCTAATGTTGCTGGGGTGGATATTTTGTTGTGGGGTGAGGTATTTTGTTGTGTGTGGGAGGTGGGTAGGGGATGGAACCAAGAGACAGTGCTCAGAGGTGGGTAGTGGGTGGAGACAAGGGGTCACTCTGAAGGGGGAAGTTCCTGCACCTATTCTCTGAGAAAACAAAGCCCTGCCGCAGAGTAAGCCAATGCAGCTGAAGGGATGTCTCTTTGCTGGATTGGGCTCTTTGCTGACTATTTGAGGCCATCTCTTTGCTGGATTGGGATGTCTCTTTGCTGAATATTTGGGGCTGTATCTTTGCTGGATTGGATTCATTTTCATATATTAAGTTGTAAGAGTGTTAAAATAAAAGTGTGTGCATTGAAGGACTCGGTGTGCACTGAAGGACTCGGTGGAATGGCCAGTGGGCAGATTCGGTGGGACTGCCAGAGGGGAATATTGGTTGTCAGGCCTAAAGCTGTCTAAGGGGCCCCAAAATTTCTGATGGCTGCCCTGGGTGTGGCGGGGGAGGGGGGGGGCACAATTACTGGAACCGATCCCCTGTATGGCTCTCTCTGCAGCAGCTGAAAGCCAGTGGGAGGGAGAGGAGAAGAAGCCAGCTTTCAGCTGCTGCAGAGAGAGCCATATATGGGATCAGCTGCAGTAATGTCCTCCTCCCCCCGTGCTGATCATCCTCACTGTCCACATCCTACTCACCCAGCTGTCCCCCTGGGCCCCATACAGGAGGACTGGTGGTACCCCCTTATCCCCAGCTCTGCACACACACACACACACAGTATGTATATATATATATATATATATATATATATATATATATATACATATATATATATATATATATATATATATATATATATATATATATATATATATATATATATGCGCATGCAGCTTTGCATTATTGTTTTCATCCCTCTTGCTGCACTATTGTATTATGACTGTGGGAGGTTTCCCAACTGCCAGAATTTTTGACTGATAAGTTGAAATGTGAAATAATTGGCTGTAGCAGAAGGCGGTTTGTTGGCGAAGGGCTGGAGAGCGGTACAATAATGAGGGTCTGCAGGCAACTGTGAAGCATGCAGGTAAGTGTACCTATAAGAATTGTTTGAAGCCAGAAAGTGGTCACACCAAATATTGATTTGATTTAAATTTTTCTTTTGGTCGCTCACTTTGCATTTTTGTTAATTTATGCAAATAAACAATTAAAATATATATATTTTTTGAAGCTAGGTTCATTTTGATGCAAATAGGATGCAGGTTTCCCAATTTGCATGACAGGAGACAATGACCGTCTCTCAATGGAGCCGGTTCACACAGCTCCAAGACGGGCCACGGTCCGCACTGGAAAAGGGTCCTGTGCGTCTTCTGGTCCATTTCAAGTCTGAATTCGGCCAAAAATTGGGGCTGAACTGATTCGCCTGATTCGCCCCTTAAATAAATTTAAAAGAGCAAAACTAAACCCTGGGTGGCTAAACTCCAACATAAAAATGTATATTAGAGCTAAAGAAAAGGCCTTCAAAAAATACAAGACTGAGGGGTCAGTGGCAGCATTTAAGCACTACAAAGAGTGTAATAAGAAATGTAAAGATGAAATCAGGGCGGCTAAAATAGAACACGAGAGACATATAGCGGAGGAGAGTAAAAAGAACCCCAAGAAGTTCTTTAAGTATATAAACAGTAAGAAAGCGAGGCCAGAGCACATTGGCCCCATAAAAGATGATAAAGGAAAAATGGCCACAGAGGACAGAGAAAAGGCGGAAGTGTTAAATAATTTCTTTTCTTCAGTCTTCACAAAGGAATCGGGGGGCTACACGAACCCAGCTTGTAAGGCCGAACTAAATAATACACCTCAGGAAGTGCCGCCATGGCTAACAGAGGATAGACTTAGAGCTAAACTAGAGAAACTTAACATAAATAAATCCCCGGGACCGGATGGCTTGCACCCAAGGGTTCTTAATGAGCTCAGCCAGGTGATTGCCAGACCATTATTCTTGATCTTTAAGGATAGTTTACAGACAGGTATGGTGCCAGCTGATTGGAAAAAAGCCAACGTGGTACCAATATTTAAAAAGGGGCCGAGATATATCCCGGGTAACTATAGGCCGGTCAGCCTAACATCAGTAGTCTGCAAAATTTTGGAGGGGATGATAAGGGACCACATACAAGACTTTAGTAATGAAAACGGTATTATAAGTAGTAATCAGCATGGATTCATGAAAAATCGTTCATGCCAAACCAATCTATTAACCTTCTACGATGAAGTGAGCTGCCACTTAGATAAAGGTAAGCCTGTGGATGTGGTGTATCTGGACTTTGCAAAGGCCTTTGACACCGTTCCCCACAAACGCTTACTGTACAAACTAAGGAAGGTAGGTATGGACCATAAGGTGAGTACCTGGATAGAGAACTGGCTCCAGGGGAGAGTCCAGAGGGTGGTGATTAATGGGGAGTACTCTGAGTGGGCGGGTGTGGAAAGTGGGGTCCCCCAGGGTTCTGTCCTGGGACCAATCCTGTTTAATTTATTCATAAATGATCTAGAGGAGGGGATATCTAGTACAATCTCAGTATTTGCAGATGATACTAAATTAGGCATGCCAATATCTTCTATGCAGGATGTGGAAATCTTGCAAGCAGACCTGAACAAAATAACGGGGTGGGCAACTACATGGCAGATGAGGTTTAATGTAGAAAAATGTAAAGTAATGCACTTGGGGGCCAGTAACCAGAAAGCAAGCTACTCACTAGGGGGGGAACCTCTGGGTGAGTCTAGGATGGAAAGGGACCTGGGGGTACTGGTAGACAACAGGCTTGGAAGTGGCATGCAATGCCAAGCCGCTGCAAGCAAAGCCAACAGAATACTGGGTTGTATAAAAAAGGGGATTCACTCCAGAAATAAAGAGATTATTCTTCCACTCTACAAAACTCTGGTCCGGCCACATCTGGAGTATGCTGTCCAGTTCTGGGCACCGGTCCTCAGGAAGGATGTGCTGGAACTGGAGAAAGTCCAGAGAAGGGCAACAAAAATAATTAGGGGAATGGAGGACATCAGCTATGAGGAAAGACTACAAGCACTGAACTTATTCTCTCTGGAGAAGAGACGATTGAGGGGGGATATGATATCAATGTACAAATACTGTACTGGCGACCCTAGCATAAGGAACAAACTATTCAGAGTAAGGGAATACAATAAGACACGTGGCCACTCACTAAAACTTGAGGAAAGGCGGTTTAACCTTAAAGTGCGTAAGGGGTTCTTCACTGTAAGAGCGGTAAGGATGTGGAATTCTCTTCCGCAAGCAGTCGTATCAGCGGGGAGCCTTGATAGTTTCAAAAAACTATTGGATGGACACCTTAAAGACCACAACATACAGGGGTATACAATGTACGGTTAGCAAACACACACACACATCATAGGTTGAACTGGATGGACTTGTGTCTTTTTTCAGCCTCACTAACTATGTAACTATGTAACTATGTAACTATGTAACAGAGAACAGGGACACAGCGGACCCCCTGCTGTGAGCCGCGGGTGCAGCTCGTGTGAACCCAGCCTGAAGCATTCGTATTTTACTGCATTTTTTCACACCTGCCTAAAACCTTTGCACAGTACTACAATGAGTGCTATAAGTCAGCTCTTACCAGTTCATCTCCAGAAGGCCAAATGACAGCACTAGTGTTAATGGTGAAAGTTTCTCCTTCGGTTCGGGTTGTGTCATAGCTCCCGACCTTCGCTTGCTCTATAATACCGTTATCATTTATCTTCCAGTTGACAATGTCGTAGTTGGCAGGTGGGTCGCCGTTCTCATCAAAGAACATTTCACCACCATTGCTTAGCCTGATGTGGACCTTCTGAATATAGTGAGAGAGCTGCAAGGAAAAAATTGTGAGCATATTTGAGAATTTTTTATAAAACAGGTACTAAAGGCTGCAAAACAATACCCACTAAAAAAAAAAAAAAAATAGCTTAATCTGGGGGAGTATGATATTGGTCCTCTTATTTGGAATTTTTGGGTTTTGTCTCTTTTTTTGTAAAGTCATAATTTGTATAGTACTGTATCTTTAACCACTTCCATACCGCTGAACGTCATATGATGTCCTGGGCTTTCAATAGGGATATCTGAATGATGAATACACCTGCAGGCATCATTCAGATATCCTTTTTTTCTGACGGAGATTCCCTGCACCGTAAAAACAATCATTGCAGCAGTTCCGCAGCTTGATTGTTTTTACAGGCGGTGGGAGGGGACGTCTACCATAGAGTGGACTGAGGACCAGATGGTTCCCGGTTATCTCTATGACTCTCGGAGGCCATTATGACGTTACACCCGCCCCCAACAGTTGTAAACACTGCCGGGTGTTCAGCTGGAAAGCCTGAGGTCGTTTTTTTTTTTGTTTTTTTTTTTTGGTCTCAGGCTATCCAGCCTAGAGCAGAGATGTGGGGTCTTATGAACCCCACATCTCTCCATAAAGAGGACCTGTCATTCCCTATTCCTATTACAAGGGATGTGTACATTCCTTGTAATAGGAATAAAATTGATCCAAAAAAAAAATAAATTCAAGGGAAAGTGTAAAAATATTTTTTTTAAATAAAATAAACAATAATAAAAAATAAAAAAATTAAAGCACCCTGGTCCCCTCGTGCTCGCACACAGAAGCGAACGCACACATAGGTCGTGTCTGAATATGTAAACAACGTTCAAACCACACATGTGGGGTATCGCCACAAACGTTAGAGCGTGAACAATAATTCTAGCACAAGACCTCCTCTGTTACTCGAAATTGGTAACCTGTAAAACGTTTTAAAGCATAGCCTAGGAAGATTTTTAAGTACCGAGCTTTGGCCCCATTCCATGAGTGTGCGCAATTTCAAAGCGTGACATGTTAGGTAACTATTTAGTTGGCATAAGATCATCTTTTAAGTTTTACAAAAAAATTTGGCTAACTTTACTGTTTTTTTTTTTTAACTCATGAAAGTGTTTTTTTTTTTTTTACCAAAAAAATCAAAAACGTTTGAAACATTGCTGCAAAAATACGGTGTGACATAAAAATTTAAATGACTGCCATTTTATTCCCTAGTGTCTCTTAAAAAAATATATGTATAATGTTTAGAGGTTCTGAGTAATTTTATAGCAAAAAAATGTTGATTTTAATAGGTAGGAGAGGAATGCCAGAATTTGCCCAGTTTGGAAGCGGATAATATGTAAATGTAATAATCATTGAATCCTTGAACTTGTAACACGTTAAGTTTTTTTCAATTTTTTTTTCTTTGACCTAAAAACATATGTACTGTAATATCAATCCACTTGGCTTTAAAGGACAACTGCACTTTATTTATTTATTTTTTTACTTAAGCCCCGTACACACGTACCGATCGTCGGCCGACAGAACGTCCTACAAATGTTCGCGGCTGGTGTGTTTGTTGTTTGTCTGTTGAAAAGTGCTCAAAACTTGCCCAGGACATTTGTCTGCCGACAGAAAATGACGTCACTACGTTCCACGCACGTTCGCCGCTACAAAAGAGGAAGTGAGTGTTTGGCCGTGACCCTTCTGGGCATCTCGCGCTGATTTCGGTAGCATTTGTTTGGTTGACGACATTTTGCTATTTTCCGAGACATCGTTCGAGAATTTATTATGGCGACCGTGAATTCGTCCGTTGCTGTCGTTAGTGTTGGAGTTTTGGCTCTGAGACGACGTACGAGCAATAGGAAGAAGAAGCGGACCTCCTGGACGAAAAATTGGTTGCTTAACCGTGATCAATTTTCTCATATGTCCTTGCTGAGGGAGCTCCAGGAAAATAATCCTGATGACTTCAGGAATTATTTGAGGATGACGGATCCCATCTTTTACCGTCTTCTTGCCCTGGTGTCCCCCTATATTCTGAAGCAGGATACTTGTATGCGGCTTGCAATTACTCCTGAGCAAAGGTTAATTGCGACGTTGAGGTATCTTGCAACAGGGAGAAGCCTGCAGGATCTGAAGTTCACCACAGGCATCTCCCCCCAAGCTCTTGGTATCATCATCCCTGAGACCTGCTCTGCCATCATCAAGGTCTTGCAGAAGGACTATATCAAGGTATGTTTGATTGTTTACATTACATTACATGTATTACTAGTTTCACCCGAATTATGATGTTTTTGGATGTACAGCAATTGACACAGGCCATTATTTGTAAACTACCCTCTGTCCGCATGCACATAGTAGTAAAGATGTAGATTATCTTTAACCATTTGTAAAATTACCCACTAACCACCCCACCATTCTCTCCTATGTGTCCCTAAACGCATTGCCTGTTAACAGTATGTCGAATTTATCTAATTTTATTGCTTTCCCTCAAACAATTATTCCTTGGCCAATGTTTTAGTACCTAGTTAATGATTTATCTAAAATACATCAGTCCATCCATTCCCACCTATGATTCTGTATGTTTATGTAATGATGTTAAAACCTTCACTGACCACAAGCCCTTATTGATGTATAAATGCCCAGTTTTACTTACCCATCCCCCACCCACATGCTAAATCTCAAAGTCAGCATATACCAAAGCTCAAGTTCAGCGGTCTTCAAACTATGGCCCACCAGTTGTTCACGAACTTCAATTTCCATCATGCCTAGTCATGTCTGTGAATGTCAGAGAATTACAAGGCCTCATGAGATGTGTAGTTCTGCAACAGCTGGATGGCCGTAGTTTGTAAATCTCAGCTCTAGCTGGTGAGTATAATGGGCCATACACACTAGAAGATTGTCAGAACAATTTATCCTTCCGATTTACCAAAACCAAATAATATGAGGTCCAACAAACACTTTCAAATCCTATGCAATCTGGTAGGCCCTTGCACTACATAGAAAAGGTAAATCTGCACGAAAAAGTCTTCAGAGAATCTTCTAGTGTGTATGGCCCTTTACAATATAAGAACAATAGGAGGTTGAAAATAAATGTATGTAGATGTTACATCCCCATATCCAAACCTTTGCCTTCCTGTTGTATATTTTTTTAGCAAGTTGCATAAGCATTTAACAGACAACTGTGTGTGTAATTAATAATGTGATGTGCTCAAGCACTAATTTTATTTTTTTTATTTTTTCCCCACAGTTTCCTTCAAACGCAGAGCAATGGCTGGAGATTTCTGATCAATTTCTGGAGAAGTGGAATTTTCCCAATTGTGGGGGTGCTATTGATGGGAAGCACGTCCGCATTGTCCCCCCTCCGAATTCCGGCACATTTTTTTATAATTATAAAGGTTTTTTTAGTATAGTCATGCTAGCCATAGTTAATGCAAACTATGAGTTTATTTTTTTGGATATTGGCAAAAATGGCCGCAATTCGGATGGGGGAGTTATTGATCAGACGGAGTTTGCTCGTCGTCTAAAGAACGGCACTCTGAACCTGCCATCCAGGGAGCAAACTGTTGAGGGTATGAGCTTTGTGTTTATCGCAGATGAGGCTTTTGCGCTTGGGGAGCATCTCATGAAGCCCTACCCTCAGAGGAACCTCACCCCAGACCAAAGGATTTACAACTACCGGTTGTCCAGAGCTCGCAGAGTTGTGGAGAATGCCTTCGGGATAATGGCCAACCGGTTCCGGATATTCCTGACGTCCATAAACCTGGCACTGTACAAAGTGGATAATGTGGTCTTGTGTTGCTGCATTTTGCACAACTTCCTACGCAGGAATGCACAAAATTATGTATTGCAGCAACTGGATACTGACCCTGCTATGCCAGGTACAAGTGGAGAGGCCCAACCTTCTAACCAAGTGGAGTCCATGCCGTCAATGGAAGTTGGACGGTCAGCATTGACATCACACAGGGCCGTCAGATCCGCCAGGAATATCTGGACTATTTCGTGGGGAGAGGAGCTGTGTCCTGGCAGCAATCACTGTCACACACCCATTAATCTTGTTAAAGATTGGACACACAAGATAAATGTCAGAGATATATTATTTTTCAACACATTAAACAAAAATTGCAATGATTCTGTATTGTGGATTATAATCATTTGGGCACATATGCCAAACACAATTATTTGGGTTAATCATGTGTTATATATGTGTGACTTTGGAAGGGTTAATACATTCATCAGTGTGTTTCTTGACTGTAGTCTCTCACCAGCTGATCCAAAGTGATGATGGCCATGTGTTATTTTTTAGCCAGTGGTGTAAATACAAGGGCCTTCTGCACCCCACAAAATGTACACAAACCCTGTCACATTGAGAACTAGGTCACACCCAAGGTTCATCTAATGTCACCTTACATTGGTGTTCATTGTCCAGAAGTTGCCCATACTATATATTTCATATAATACATTAGGGTATTAACAAAGTACCTACACCTGTTATGTTGTGTTCATTTATGACTTCCTTCTCACTGCCCACCAATGTTAGGATATGTCAGTGTTATGTGAAACTTGATCATTGTTCATCTCAAAGTGTTATATATATATAGGTAATGGAAAGTGAACTAGAGCAACGAACAAGCAATACACTATAGATTACACTGATCTCCCTACACTGATTGCTACTGGCAATATCAATGCCATATTGAATCCTAGGACTGCTAGTACCTTGAGTGTTGAGTCACACTTATGCGATGCGGGAAGTCTGCGACTTTGCAGCCTTCCAGCATTGCATAAGGGTGACCCGCCACTTACTTTTTGCACAGGATTGTATTCCACAAGTGTTAAGCACTGTGCGATCCAATCCAGATACATCAGAAATAAAGGGTCATGTGCGACTTGTATGCGTGTTCAGTGCGAATGTAGCCATACAAAGTGTATGTCTCAATTCACACTGCACATCTGATGGCATGTAATATCGTAGCGCACTGCTCCTTTATTACATGCGATCAGATGTTCATGCGAAAATCAGCTATACAGTTTGTATGGCTCAATTCGCACTGCACTCGCACAAAAGTCGCACATGATGCATTTATTCAGCCGCATCAGGATAGGATCGCACAGTCGTTCAAACTTGTGTGATCCGATCCTGTGTGAAATGTCAGATCGCACTGTGATATGCGTTAAAACTGGGGGTATCTTTAACATTTCATTGACACCTCCAGCAACTCGCATATGGCAGTGTCCAAAATGCTTTCATTAACATGTAAATATGTGAATAGGACAGCCATCATACATTTAGTGCTTCTTTACACAGCTTTAGACCTCGACCCCCCAACGAAAGTCTAATAAAGAATTGAACACACATTGTTGAATGTAAAAATGTTTTAGTATCAAACATTCACAGGGTTAGGGTTAGGGTTAGGGTTAGGGTGTTGTAAAGTGCTTTTCCCAAACTTGGGTACACTCTTTAACATCTGAGTGTAATTAAAATGCCATAAAACATTATAAAAAATTTGTAACATCAGGAACATCCCAATACAAACATTAAAAACGTAGTAAAATTGTGGCTTAAAATTTGCCAATCATGTCCACAAAATTGCGCATTTTGATTTGTAATGCCGTTGCAGTCTCCTTTATTTGTTCCAGGTCTGCGCAGCATTGGAGAGCCTCACGGGTCAATTTGGCTAATGTGCAACTATGTAAAACATGGTCTGTAAAAAAAAAAAAAAAATGAGTCAATGTGAATCACCTACATGAGGTCATAATAATAGAGAAACATTTGGTGTCCAGGTAATCTTAAATTCCTCTCGAGTTAATACCTACCCTGTTCTTATGCTCTTTTGCCCTAGGCTCTTCTTCTTCCTCCTGTCCTCCTCCGATGCTGTTGCTGATGATTCTGCCGGTCTCCTGAGCTTACTATAGATTTATTAGGGGTGTGAACGCATGATGACGTCATTGTGAGGGCATGGTCGTAATGTATATATATTAAGATGCAGAGACCAGAGACGGGCAGAATGCACGGCAACAGCATCGGAGGAGGACAGGAGGAAGAAGAAGAGCCTAGGGCAAAAGAGCAGACAACATAAGAGCAGAAGATTGGACAGCAGAAGAGTGGAGAGGAGAAGATCCAAAGAGCAGAGTGGAGAAGACCGGATGAAGATATTTAAGAACATTTCATAAACGTCTCCTGTCGTTATTCACATACACTTCCATTTATGTGGTTAATGTGTAGGGGTACTATGTACCCCATACCCATTCACATAGGGATTGGGGTCTGGGATCTGGGGGCCACCCTTTGTTAAAGGTTGCTTCCAAAGTCCTAGGAACCCCCTGGCCGCATGACCCCCCAAAACCACCAGACAGGGTTGTGGGGATGAGGCCCTTGTCCTCCTCTACATGGGAGCAAGGTGCTTTTGTGTGTGCGGTGCAGAGGCCCCCTGGCCCAAAGCAACAAAACCCCCCCATGTTGAGGGCATGTGTCCTGCTGTGGTCCAGGGGGTGTTTGGTCCGCTTGCTCGTTCTCTTTCCTGGCCTGACAAGCTGCATGCTTGGATAAGGGTCTGGTAGGGGTTTTGGGGGTAACCCACGCTGTCTTTTTGTTGTGGGCATACCCTCAAACTCAATACCACACACAAAAGGCCTGGTTGTAAACTTGGGGTGGACACCCACGGTGGGTTATTCAATTTGTCTGTGTACTTCCCCCTCAAAAATCTTCACAGCGCAAGTGGCCCCGCAAGTCAGAGCATCCTGATCCGACTTACGGTGCCACTTCCATTCAAATAAAGAGGCTCCCATAGGGAACTAGTGTTGACAATTGGAGGCTAAAAAAACACTGATAAAAATCATTATGAAAAAACCTACGTGGGCACACAATTGGCTCTCTGACACTTGGTCCTGGATCCTCCACATTTTCGGAAGTGGCTTCCACGCTGCTTGGCAAGTTGCCAGGAGATCTGGGTTCTGACCTGACTGGGGATGCCACATCCTCGCATGACGCAACATCTGCAATGTAAATTTGTAAGGGAATACAAGAATATAAGGTTAAACAATCATTGCAAATACACATATTTCTATGATCCCACTACACAAAAATCTGTGCCTACAAACCTTCATGTTGCTCTGGTGTCTCATCACTTGTTGGCTCCACCAGAATAAGTTCAGGAATAATGTCTTCATCTACATAATACAAAACATTGGCCGTATCATAAAAGTCACAAGAGGTACATTTGTTAGGACATGGTGCCCTGCTTGATAGCTCTTTTAGTAACAAATATGAAGACATGTACATGGTTATCTACGAAAAATATGGTACATTAATGTTTGACAGTGCATAGGAACCAATTACCTTTAGTAGAATCTGTGCCACCATCTGGGCCCATGTCCTCCTCTTCTTCCACAACTGCCGATGGAGCTGCCAAACCTCTCCTCCTCCTTTCCCATTGTTTGGCACGGAGTTTACGTTTTTCTCCTATTTAAAGGTTTGAATAATAATCTGTGATTAATAGGAATGTTTGCTGAGAAGATTCGTGCAGGAAAGAACGTTCGTTGCAACACAATACATATATTTTTAACTATGGCTTCCTGACTTTTAATGTCATATACTAAAACATCATCAATAGATCGATCTAATCACGACATGACAACTAAAATGAGTAATCTAACTTTTTACATAGACATTATAATCTAGACATGTTAATACAACATACACAAAATTATAAAAAACATATTGCATGATTAAAAAAAAAATTAATAAATAAAACTTACTTTTTTTCAAAATCCGATGGATTTGGCCCAGCTGATCCTGCTCACGGTGTTTCAGGTCAGACCACCGTTTACGAATCTGATCTTTCGATCGCTCCACACCGAATTTTTTTACCAAACAGGCCACCACCTTATCCATGATGCCATCTTTCCTGGCATTGGGCCGATCGTAATTTGCCAACTTGCCATCATAATCCATTTTTTCTAAAATGGAGACCATCTCCACCATTTCTGGCTTTGACATGGGTGTAGCCCTTGATTTTCGGGTGGCCCAATCACTTCGGCCCACACTAATTGAGCTCCCAGATTGTTGAGACATTATTCTTGATTACAAGATTTTTCCACTGCTTCAGGTGTGAGTGTCGCATGTAGGCCTGATCTTCGGCACGTACACACCCCTGCACAAGCCCGCCACTGGAGGAGGAGTTGACGCCTGCGCTGTATTTAAAGGACGCCAGATCGTTCGGCCGACGATTCGCTAGCGGACATATCGAGAGTTGGAGCACGATCGAGCGGCGAATCACGACTTTTCCCCACAAACAAAGGTACGACTCTTTTAATAGAAAGTGTGTGTTTTGGGCCCTATACAGCTTTTATTAGGAATATCTTTATTATGTGCCAAAATACATGCTATTTTAATATGTTATGTGTTGTTTTGTGTCTTGCAGGCATATACTGTCCTGCAATATGGTGGACAATTACACCAGCCACAACTTTCTAATAAGTTTTATTGATGAGTTCAGGCAACTGCCGTGTTTGTGGCAAGTGAAGTCCGCAGATTATAAAAATAGAAAACTCAGAAAACAGGCCATGGAACATTTGGTGGCCTTCTACAAGCCCGTCTGTCCTGGGGCAAATTTTAATTATATACGCAAAAAAATAAACAGTATTCGCACTGCCTACAGGCGGGAGTTAAAAAAAAATAAAGGAGTCCACCCAGTCTGGAGCAGGTGCACGGAATGTATATGTACCACGGCTGTGGTACTATGATAACATGCGATTCCTGGCAGACACCATGGAATCCAGGCCGTCAATTTCAACACTGCCTTCTACTTCGGCAGAGGGCTCAGTGTCGGTTGATCCAAGCCAGGATGAGGATTTCCTGGAGGAGAGTTTTACTCAGGTATGGCATTTCACAATATATTGTCTGCTAAAATGTAATCATGTAACAAAATTATAAGCTAAACCATAATTGACCCTTTATGTAAACGGGCATAGCAAGGGGTTGGCATGACAGGCAACCGCCAGGGGCGCAGGCCAAGGGGGGTGGGTCACAAAAACATTGGCATTGTTTTATTGTTTATTTTAACAATCCACTCAGCCTGCACACCCCAGAACCCCCAGTTTGCAGGCGGATTCATGCAGGTGTAAAACATTGAGAGCTGCTTCATGCAGGTGTAAAACATTGAGAGCAGCTGAGCCAAAAGACCAGGAGACTGAGACTGCCTCTCACTGCATCCCCAGCACACCTCTGGTCTTACAAACACTGCTGCATCCCCAGCACACCTCTGGTCCTAACAAACACTGCTGTAGCCTCAGCATTCCTCTGGCTCAACCTTTTTTAATACAAAACTAACAGCTCCTGCAAATGATCCATCCATCCTTGCTTCCATGTCTCTGGTCTCTCACTCTGGGTCAGCAAGGCAGGTGGCTTCCTTATTCCTGTTTCCCTGCACTGCTTCACCCTCAATGCCCTACATCAAGCCCTCTGCAAGTTCAGGCCCCTCTCTCTCTGCAACCCCCTCCTCTCTCTCTCACACCCCCTCTTTCTCTCCCTCTCTCTATCTCTCAACCCTCTCTTTCTTTTTCACACCTGAGACAATGATTGCCCACTAGAGAGCTCTACACTGGGCAAACAAGGGGCAAATTAGAAACTTTTAATGCCCTTTAATTTTTTTTTGGGGGGTGGGTTACAGTTTTACATTGATCTTGGGGGGGGGGGGGGTTGTTGCCAAATACAGCTCCTCAACAAGGGCACTGGAGACCCTAGATACGCCACTGTATGTAAAGTCTGCTATTTGTTCACAATAATATAACAAACATGCATTTTTATATACACTATAACATTCTAATCAATTGTTCATTTCATCAACAGGGAAGTGTCACTGAGGAGGAGCCAGGTTGCAGCCAGGAGCCTGGGGAGCCTGCGGAGCCTGAGGAGCCTGTGGAACTATTTCCACCACCACCTCCTCCTGCCAAACGGAGGCAAAAGAGGAAGCACGTGGATGACATAACCGATGAATTTATCCAGGAGGCCACCATAGCCCTACGTCGGAAACCGGAGGCCAATGAGTCCTTCGGCAACATGACGGCAAAAATTTTGGATAAGGTGGACCTCAGGCAGTGTCAGTATGCCAGAAAAATTATCCTCGATGTGCTGCAAAAGGCTGAAAACGGGATCCTTAATGAGCACAGCCATGCATGCCAGGAGCACCCGTGCCCTCCACCTCCACCTCCACCTCCACAACACCCACCACCTCGCCAAATGCCACATGGCCAGTGGCAATATGGCCAGCAGGATCCAAACCTGCCCTCATGGCAACCTGATTTCAGTTACCAGCAACTTTAATTTTTGTAACCCCCTATTATTTATTTTACCCCTGTTTGCCAGTTTCTAGTTTAATTTTGTCCAAATGGAACTTTTTTATGTTTAGTTTATTATACGGAAAGTATTGATGTTTTCTTTGGTTTTTTTTGCTGAGATACAAAAAATAAAGAAAATGAAAATAAAAAATGGCCTATCTGAATTTGTTAACATGTTTAATATTGTGCATAACCTGAAAAATATGTTTTAGACATTAATTCATACAAGAATAAAGGGTCATATCAATAGTTAGATCTTTGGTGTGAAAATACAAAAATAATGGTGAAGAGTTCAAATTATTTAATTATAAAATTTGATAGAACAGATAGAATAGACAAACATTATCTTCATCATAACAGAACACATGCCTTTTGATTAGAAAAGTATGGCATTATGAGCAGCATCTTCCTTCTTCTCACATTTATCAAGATGAGCATGTGCTCCGCATTTCACCTATTTCTTGGACTTCCGCGAGCCGAAAGTTCTTTCTGAATAAAATGTTGAGTTTACTAGAGAAAATTCTTCCGGGAACTCATTTGGTTTGATCATGCGTGTTGGGATTTGTAGCTGTGTGTCGGCCGAATTGTGTACTGACAGGCGAACAATCGTCCGTTCTGGTGTCCGCAGACAAAAATTTTCATGTTTGCAAGAAAGACTTTTGTCCGCGGATTGTGCGCAGACATCTGTCGGAGGCACCATACTAACACGCGTACAATCGGCAGATCTTTCGTCCGCCGACGTTTGTATGCCGACGATCGGTACGTGTGTACGGGCCTTTAGTGTCTCCCCACCCTACCCCCTTAGTGCTGCCCATCTGGTACTAAACTTACCTTCATCCCCATCCATTCATATTTACCGAATGCCTTGTACTTGGCAAGTGCACTGTAGCTCTACTAATTCCTATAGGAAAGCTGCACTATGAGCAACCACTTGAGGCCATTATAAGTATAGTTTCCCTACAGGAATAAATGAGGCCATGACACAATTTGCCGTATGAAGTGGCCATTTCTGGAGGAATGTTGAACGTCTAGTAGCAGGGATGCACAGGGAAGAACACTGGACTGGAGCCAAGGGCAAGTATAAGACCAAGTGAATAGCACCTAAAGCTACTTTAAAAGTATAATATAATTTATTATACTTAGGGACATGTGCTGTTCAAGCTCATTTGAAGAAGTACAAAGAAACGGGCCATATTGAGGACCACAGACTCAAGAAAGGAAACCTAATGCAGCAGATAAAAGACACACACCTATTTTCCTTCCACATTGGAAGATGTCCACTTGTCCAGCAGTGTCATCAGCACAGAACTGGCGGAATCCAGTGGGACCCAGATACACCCATCTACTGTCCAGAGAAGTCTGTCCAGTAGTGGTCTTCATGAAGGAATTGTGGCCAAAAAGCCATACCTCCAATGTGAAACAAGGCTAAGAGACTCAACTATGTATGAAAACATAGGAAAGGGGATACAGAAAAAATGGCAGCAGGTGCTCTGGACTGATGAATCAAAATGTGAAATATTTGGTTGTAGCAGGAGGCAGTTTGTTCATGAAGGGCTGGAGAGCGGTACATTAATGAGAGTCTGCTGGCAACAGTGAAGCATGGCGGAGGTTCCTTTCAACTTTGGGGCTGCATTTCTTGAGTTGAAGATTTGGTCAAGATCAATGGAGTCCTCAAAGCTGAAAAATACTGGCAGATACTTATCCATTGTGCCATACCATCAGGGAGGCGTGTGAATGGCCCCAAATGTATTATGCAGCAGGATGACAACCCCAAACATACAGCCAATGTCATTAAGAACTATCTTCAGTGTAAAGAAGAACAATGAGTCCTAGAAGTGAGCCCTGATCTCATCATCATCAAGTCTGTCTGGGATTACATGAAGAGACAGATGGATATGAAGCAGCCTACATCCACAGAATATCTTTGGTTAGTTCTCCAAGATGTTTGGAACAAACTATCTGCCAAGTTCCTTCAAAAACCGTATGCAAGTTTACCTAGAAGAATTTATGTTGTTTTGAAGGTAAAGGCTGGTCTCACCAAACATTGATTGGATTTGGAATGCTCTTCTGTTTTGTTTACTTTCATTGTTTTACTTTCCATTTTGTGAATTGAATAAAATAAACTATTAAGACCCCGTTCACACTGGGGCGACGCTACTTCCCGGGGCGACCTGTGAAGTCGCGGTGCGCTGCTCGCACCGCGACCTCGGGGCGGCCGGCACGGACTTCATATCATTGAAGTCAATGCAGGTCGCTTCAGGTCGCCCCAAAGAAGCTCCGGACCCTTTTTCTAAGTCGGAGCGACTTGTGTCGCTCCTATTAGAACGGGTCCACAGCTTCTCTATGGAAGGCGACCTACGGCGACCTGTGAGGCGACCAGGTCGCCTCACAGGTCGCCCCAGTGTGAACGGGCTCTTACACTTCTATTTCTGAAAGCATTCCCAATTTACAGCATTTTTTCACTGCCTAAAAGCTTTTCACAGTAGTGTATGTACTTTATGTATATACTTTATTTTCATGTTTTGGCACGCTTTCAGATAGTGGCTAGAGTAGCCACTTTACCACCGGAGGATTTTGCTGTCTTACGTCCAGGCCACTTTTTGCGATTCGGCACTGTGCGACTTTAACTGACAATTGCGCGGTCATACAACGCCATACCCAAACGAAATTTACGTCCTTTTTTCCCCACAAACAGAGCTTCCTTTTTGGTGGTATTTGATCACCTGTGCGATTTTTACTTTTTGCGCTATAAACAAAAAAAGAGCGTAAATTTTGAAAAAATAACAATATTTTTCACATTTTTTTATATGAAATTCCCCCCAAAAAAATGTAAAAATCTAATTTTTTTAACATTTTAGGCCAATTTGTTTTCTGCTACCTATGTTTGGTAAAAAAAATCACAATAAGCGTATTTTGATTGGTTTGCGCAAAAGTTATTGCGTTTACTATCTAAGGGAAAGATTTCTGTCATTTTTGGTGTTTTTTTTTTTTAACGAGTAATGGCGGCGATCTGCGATTTTTTTTGCGGGACTGTGACATTGCGGCAGACAGATCGGACCCTTGGCTGACATGTTTGACACTTTTGGGGGTACCAGTGACATTACTACAGTAATCAGTGCTATACATATGCACTGTTACTGTAAAAAAGACACTGGCAGGGAAGGGGTTAATTTTATTGGAGAGGGAGGGGTTAATGTATGCCTGGTGCTTACTGACATTTGTGGGGGGAGGTGACTGAGTGATATAGGGACAGATCGCAGGTTCAGCTATGCTGAACCCTGCAATCTGACCCTGCCTGTCACTTAGGAGATCCGCCCGCTTTGTTTACACAAGCGGGCGGATCTCCAGACTCAATTCCCCGACGATCGGGGAAGAGCGGCGGCGATCGTCGCTGCTCCTCCCCTGGCCCGACTCCCACTGTGACTGAATACAGCGGGAGCGAGCCTCCGGCGGCGCGCGCGCCGCCGAGAAAGGGGAGTGTCTGGCGACGTAGATCTACGTCGCCAGACGATAACAAACCACTTTGCCGCAGTAGAGCTCTAGTGAGCAGTGGCAAAGTGGGTAGGGAAAGAGCACTCATCTGAGGGAAAGTATTTGCAGCAGGGAAAGGTTCCTAATGAGTAGGGACAAATCCCAGAAGCCGACTCTTCAGTAGAAACGCGTCAGTGGAGCCAGTCACGCTGCTATACGCCCCGGATCGCACTGCAGGCGACCGTGATCTTTTAACCCGAGCACTTGCTGTCTAAACATCGGATGTTTGTAAGTGTTTTACCTTATATACTTAATAAAAACGTGGGTAATGCGCTATCAGTCCCTTCCTTTTTCTATTGTGGTTCTCTCGCTGGTATTCCCGTTCCTGGAAGTCTCCAGACCCATACAACTAGGAAGCTTTGTTGATTCATCCATCCCACTGGATATTCCATCATCCTTGGCTGATATAATATTGGATTCCTGGGTACCACAGTATATGCTCTATTCTCCCTCATTTGTGGTAAGAGTCCATTCGCATCACTGGGTGTCACCACAAGATTGCACTTTTGTTTTAATATCACGCTTATGGATTTTTATTTGGTAAGAGGTTAATCCACCTACTTTACACATACCAGCACTATCCAGCAGCTGATTTTTCTTCACCTTGGGCAATTTGGATCACCCCTTTCTAGATGAAAGAGACTTTGCCATCATAACTTATTGCTTTATTTGGATAATAATTTTGTCATATTGGACATCTTGGCATTGTTTATTTGCTCACGTATTAGCGCACTTTTGTAACTTATTTTATATATGTTATAATTTTTTCACAGAGACAAAGTATGGACTGCTATGGAAGACTCTTCTTTGGGACCAGACCAACCAGGCTGCATTCTAACCTCTGAAGACAGATGCTGTCGGTGCATCTTTACCCGCTGTACCTCTGCATTGAACAGAAATATGAGTCTTACCCAAAGTGGCACTCTCTCGCTGGGGTTGTTTGTAGTTTGTAGCAGTGCATACTCTGCAATACAAATTTTGACTTATTTGGAACCGGACTCAGTGTCATTACTGCCGCCACACCGTACTACACCTCCCTACACATATATATATATACACACACATTTTTGTAAATATTTTATTATATATTTTCATGTGACAACACTGAAAAAATGACACTTTGCTACAATGTAAAGTAGTGAGTGTACAGCTTGTATAACAGTGTAAATTTGCTGTCCCCTCAAAATAACTCAACACACAGCCATTAATGTCTAAACTGCTGACAACAAAAGTGAGTACACCCCTGAGTGAAAATGTCAATATTGGGCCAAAATAACCATTTTCCCTTCCCGGTGTCATGTGACTCATTAGTGTTACAAGGTCTCAGGTGTGAATGGGGAGCAGGTGTCTGAAATTTGGTGTTATCGCTCTCACTCTCTCATACTGGTCACTGGAAGTTCAACATGGCACCTCATGGCAAAAAACTTTCTGAGGATCTGAAAAAAAAGAATTGTTGCTCTACATAAAGATGGGCAAGACTATAAGAAGATTGCCAAGACCCTGAAACTGAGTTGCAACACAGTGGTCAAGACCATACGGCGGTTTAACAGAACAAATTCCACTCAGAACAGGCCTCGTCATGGTCGACCAAAGAGGTTGAGTGCACGTGCTCAGCGTCATATCCAGAGGTTGTCTTTGGGAAATAGATGTATGAGTGCTGCCAGCATTGCTGCAGAGGTTGAAGGGGTGGAAGAGTCAGCCTGTCAGTGCTCAGACCATACGCCGCACACTGCATCAAATTGGTCTGCATGGCTGTCGTCCCAGAAGGAAGCCTCTTCTAAAGATGATGCACAACAAAAGCCTGCATACAGTTTGCTGAAGACAAGCAGACTAAGGACATGGATTACTGGAACCATGTCCTGTGGTCTGTTGAGACCAAGATAAACTTGTTTGGTTCAGATGGTGTCAAGCGTGTGTGGCGGTAACCAGGTGAGGAGTACAAAGACAAGTGTGTCTTGCCTACAGTCAAGCATGGTGGTGGGAGTGTCATGGTCTGGGGCTGCATGAGTGCTGCCGGCACTGGGGAGCTACATTTCATTGAGGGAACCATGAATGCCAACATGTACTGTGACATACTGAAGCAGAGCATGATCCCCCCACCTTTCGAGACTGGACCGCAGGGCAGTATTCCAACATGATAATGACCCCAAACACACCTCCAAGATGACCACTGCCTTGCTAAAGAAGCTGAGGGTAAAGGTGATAGACTGGCCAAGCATGTCTCCAGACCTAAACCCTATTGAGCATCTGTGGGGCATCCTCAAACGGAAGGTGGAGGAGCTCAAGGTCTCTAACATCCACCAGCTCCGTGATGTCGTCATGGAGGAGTGGAAGAGGACTCCAGTGGCAACCTGCGAAGCTCTGGGGATCTCCATGCCCAAGAGGGTTAAGTCAGTGCTGGAAAATAATGATGACCACACACAATATTGACACTTTGGGACCAATTTGGACATTGTCACTTAGGGGTGTACTCACTTTTGTTCTCCCCATTCACACCTGAGACCTTGTAACTCTAATGAGTCACATGACAACAGGGAGGGAAAATGGCTAAATGGGCACAATTTGGACACCTTCACTTAGGGGTGTACTCACTTTTGTTGCCATGGGTTTAGACATTAATGGCTGTGTTGAGTTATTTTGAGGGGACAGCAAATTTACACTGTTATACAAGCTGCACACTCACTACTTTACATTGTAGCAAAGTGTCATTTCTTCAGTGTTGTCACATGAAAATATATAATAAAATATTTACAAAGATGTGAGGGGCGTATCTCTCTCTCACTTTCTCTCTGTCTCCCACCACCACAACACACCAGTCAGAACTCAGCACTCAGTCAGCAGCTGATTGGATGTTGATCAGATGCTGGTCTTCTAGCATGCCCATTCAACAGAAACCAGACATTCAGACGGCTTCTGTTGGACAAGCTGTGTACACATGGGCCTGAATGTCGGTTGGTTACTGTTGAGCCAGCTGATATCAGCCGATATTCAGCCCGAGTGTACCAGGCTTTACACACAAACAATACAATATTTAAATAGAGTACAACAACAATGCAAGCAATGCTTATCATACTTTAACCACTTGCCGACTGCCTAACGCCGATCTACGTCGGCGGTCAGCCCCTCACAGGCAAAGTGATGTAGGGCTACGTCACTAGCTTGTGAGGGTCTAGGGAGCGAGCACGCGCCCCCGGAGGCGCGCGCTCCCGCGTGGTCATGGACCCCCCACGCGTGTGACCAGCGGACCCGATGTCCGCCGGTCACTCGGCGATCGGCGGGGAGAGGGAGAATGTCAGGCAGCTTGTGTAAACAAGCCACCTGTCATTGTCCTCGCTGTAAAGACACTGATCAAACGGATCTAGTATGTAGATCCGTTGATCAGTGTCCTTACAGCTCAAGCCACAGCCAATCACAGTAGAAAGCACGCCCCTAGGGATACACACAGCCCCTCCCTCCCAAATAAAGTTAACCCCTTCACAACCAGTGTATTTTTACAGTAACAGTGCATATGTATAGCACTGATTACTGTAGAAAAGTCACTGGTAACCCCAAAAGTGTCACAAATGTCAGTCAAGGGTCCGATCTGTCCGCCGCAAAGTCGCAGTACCGCAAAAAAAAATCGCAGATCGCCGCCATTACGCGTTAAAAAAAAAAACAACAAAAATGACAAAAATCTTTCCCTTTGTTAGTAAACGCGATAACTTTTGCGCAAACCAATCAAAATACGCTTTTTGCGATTTTTTTTACCAAACATATGTAGCATAAAACAAATTGGCCGAAAATTTTAAAAAATTTTGATTTTTACTTTTTTTTGGGGGGGGAATTTCATATAAAAAAATGTGAAAAATATTGTTATTTTTGCAAAATGTACGCTCTTTTTTTGTTTATAGCGCGTGATCAAAAAATCGCACAGGTGATCAAATGCCACCAAAAGAAAGCTCTGTTTGTGGGAAAAAAAGGACGTCAAATTCGTTTAGGTACAGCGTCGCACGACCGCGCAATCGTCCGTTAAAGTCACGCAGTGCCGAATCGCAAAATACCCCCTGGTCAGGAAGGGGGTAAAATCTTCCGGGGCTTAAGTGGTTAAAAAAGCCAGCATGCCCTGCATCCATAGATACACTATATTAGATTTTTTTTTTTTTTTTTTCAAAATACATTTGTATGCATTCAATGAGAAAAAAAAATGTGTTCATAAACCTGTAAACTTTTGAAAGCACTTTAACCAGTTTTGGACCGGAAGGATTTTCCCCCTGATGACCAGGCCCTATTTTGGGATTCGGCACTGCATTACTTTAACGGACAATGTTGCGATTTTTATTTTTTGCGCTATTAAAAAAAAAAAGCGACAATTCGGAAAAAAAAAAACAATATTTTTCACATTCTGCTATATGACATTCCCCAAAAAATTTAAAAATCAAATTTTTTTAACATTTTAGGCCAATTTGTTTTCTGCTACATATTTTTGGTAAAAAAAATCACAATATGTGTATTTTGATTGGTTTGCGCAAATGTTATCGCGTTTACTAACTACGGGAAAGATTTATGTCATTTTTACTAGTAATGGCGGCGATCTGTGATTTTTTGTGGGACTGGGACATGGCGGGGGACAGATCGGACCCCTAACTGACATTTCTGACACTTTTGGGGGGTACCAGTGACATTACTACAGTAATCAGTGCTAAAAATATGCACTGTTACTGTAATAATGACACTGGCAGGGAAGGGGTTAACAGTATAGGTGATTAAGGGGTTAAATGTGACCCTAGGGGAGTGATTCTAACTGTATGAGGGTTGGGCTTCTGAGGTGACCATAGAGACATGTGATCCTATACTGTATAGAAGGATCACAGGCGCTCTGTCATCATCCCCGGGAGAAGGACGGTTGACTGTGTTTACAATAGCCGACCGTCCTTCTCTCTCAGTGGGAAACAATTGAGAGTGTCAGGTGGCAATCGGAGCCGCTGACACATGCTCGGCTTCCCCGCTGACAAGCGGAGGCGGGAGCAGCGGCGGAGGCGGGAGCACGGCGGAGGCGGCGCGTGCTCGCCCCCTAGCTTCTCCCAAGCAAATGACGTATGCACATGTAGTTTTGCCTGGGAGAGCCACTCTGCCGCCGTATAAATACAGTACGGCAAGTGGTTAAATAAAACTGACCAAAATCCACCATACTTTCCTTTTCAGTTTACAAATTACGTAGACTGATGAATATTTTACCAGTTAAAAAAAAAAACATCTTTATTCTAATATGAAAATTATATAGAAGCCAAATCAAAATAATATTTGGTACATACTTCAGAGTCTTATCATATTGCCTGTCTTTTTTATTTTTTTCTTATTTTAAAAAATTCCTACCTGCCAAGGCTTCAGCAATTGAAGAGTAGAACAGCCCCCATTATAGAAAGGTCCTTCTCCCTCTTTGCACATGTGCAAGTCATGTAAGGCTTTAGCTATAACATAAATTGCTTGATAAAGATTATACGCCCCTCTTAAATTGGACACATCATTGTACCTGTTCTGTATGCTATCTAGATCTTCCTCTAATGTGCAAATTTTGGTAAAATTTCTCAGAGATTCGCCACTTATTTCCCGATCATATATTTGACAGTCAAATGTACTCTCCCACAACATTTTGGCCCACGCTTTTCCTGGACCAGAAATAGGCTGAATACTGTTAAGAAAGTGTTTAAAATTTGGGATGACAGAGCTATGAAAAGAAAATCCAATGGACCCAGACAGTAACGAAGAGTATTTTCTATCTGATAACAAATTTGAAGTAGACCAAGCTTCACTGGCCACAAAGATCTTTCCAGTAACGTTCTGCACCAACATCTCATCTAGAAGAGGGAGCATTTCTGGGTCAGTGGAAAAGATTAGGACAACCTTGGCTGTGGATTCTTTAATGACCTTGATAATGTGAGGGGCATTTTTATCCTGACGATCAGTCATCAAGTATTCCACAAATTCCACACATGCACCAGCTTTAAGAAGCTCTTGACGAATGACCTGGATTCCCTGTTGGCCGTAGTCTTCATTCAAAGCCACCAATCCAACCCAAGTCCAACCAAAATGCAACAGTAGCTGAGCCAGTCCCTCAGATTGGAAGTGGTCACTGGGAACTGTTCTGAAGAAGGAAGGAAACTGCACCCGGTCACTCAAGATTGAGCTGGTTGAATAATGACTGATCTAAGACAAAAAAATAAGGCTAATTTGACCGTTACTCTTACTAGATACAAGATGCTGCAAAGGGGAAGTCCATCTTAATTTTATATTTCTCTTCACAAATTTCAGACTGTTCTAACAGGAAAAGTTCTAACACTTCCTACCTTGCACAGTCCATTCTTTTTGATCCATCACTATGATGGGCTGCCTCACAGGACATGGCCAATAGGCATGTGCAGGAAACAAAAAAGGTGCAGGAAAACTTCTGTAAGTCCCTAATATTTTGCGATTATATGTAGGGATCAGTAGACTTATTTGAGTGAAATGAATTTTGGAAACGTTCAATTCCACTCCTTGAGTTCCTGAGCTTTGAGTAAGCCTTTGTAAGCTAAAATGTGTTAGCTTTCTGCTGCATACTGGACCACTTGACTTTTAATAAATAAATTCTGCAGATATTGTATGAACTCCAGCTTTGCCTTTTTCATAGCTGAAAGAAGCTTTGGCAATGCTCAGGGCCATTAAAGCCCATTGGACCCTTAAAAAAAACACCCTAATTTCACCTTGCCTATTGACTCCATTGCATTTCACAAAACTGATGAAATATCTCCTGCAGAAATGTTGGGGAATATGTATACCCCATCAGTAACAAAAAACTGTCCACTGCCCCCACCTATAACTAGCCTTCACAGCAAGGAGCACATGGAAGGGCAACGCAAGCAAAACAACAACAAAAAAATAAAATTTCCAGCTCAACTCACCACAAGAGTTAGGACTGCAGATAATATTGGAGTGCCTTGGAGCGGCTCTGCAGCTTAGGCATGTATTTGCAAATGTCTGCTAATTAAACCCTTGTTTTTAACGCAAACTGTTAGACAGCATAATTCGGTTGGTTGCAGACTGGCTGGTGAGCTGAGCTGAGAATTTTCTTTGGTTTTGTTTTGAATGTGAAAACTATTGATTTCTTTTAACCACTTGCCGACCGCCGCAAGTACATATACTGCGGTGGTCAGCCCCCCCTGGGCAAAGTGGGTACGTCACTCGCCCGCGTGCCCCCGCCCCCGCTCGTTCACAATGCCATTCCCGTGCGAGTGACCAGCGGCTCGGATGTCCGCCGGTCACTCGCGATCTCCCGATGGAGAGGGAGAAAGGCAGACGGCTGATGTAAACAAAGCCGCCTGTCATTCTCCCTGATGTAAGTACAGAGATCATACGATTCTGCTATGTAGGATCGTATGTCTCTGTGGTTACATCAAAAGCCACACCCCTATACAGTTAGAATCACACCCCTAGGGACACACTTAAACCCTTAATCTCTAATAAAGTTAACCCCTTCCCTGCCAGTGTCATTTTTACAGTAACAGTGCATATGTATAGCACTGATTACTGTAGTAATGTCACTGGTACCCCCAAAAGTGTCAAAAATGTCAGTCAAGGGTCCGATCTGTCCGCCGCAATGTCGCAGTCCCGCAAAAAAAAAAATGCAGATCGCCGCCATTACTAGTTTAAAAAAAAGCAATAAAAATGACATAAATCTTTCCCGTAGTTAGTAAATGCAATAACTTTTGCGCAAACCAATCAAAATACGCTTATTGCTATTTTTTTCACCAAAAATATGTAGCAGAAAAAAAATTGGCCTAAAATGTTAAAAAAATTTGATTTTTACATTTTTTGGGGGAAATTTCATACAAAAAAATGTGAAAAATATTGTTATTTTTTCAAAATTGTCGCTCTTTTTTTGTTTATAGCACAAAAAGTAAAACTTGCACAGGTGATCAAATACCACCAAAAGAAAGCTCTATTTGTGGAAAAAAAAGGACATCAATTTAATTTGGGTACAGCGTCGCATGACCGCGCAAATTGTCCGTTAAAGTGCCGAATCGCAAAATAGGCCCTGGTCTTTGAGTGAGACTGGTTAAGTGGTTAAGCTTAGTCACAGCCGTTTTTTTTTTTTTTTTTACCTCTGTACCTATTTTCTGACCTGACCTAGCTTGTGGCCTTGGTCCTTTCCATGCTTTCCATTTTACATTTCCAATGCTTCTCTCTTAATCACTTTTGAAAAGGAAAGGCTTATCTACTGGTATTAACCTTTGCTTGATCTTCTGCTTTGTTTCCTATTTTAGTACCTTGTTTTATGGCTACTTCTTTGTTTCTAGCAAGTTCCTGTTCCTAAAAATCACTTTTTTGACTTGGTGTTTTACTACTTCTTTTCTTGCCCAATTGTGGTGGAACCACTACACTGCTTTGCAAGTACCTATGAGGCAAATCTCATCACTATTAGATTTACTACCATGTGTTTTTGTCTTCAAAGATATAAATCCATGGGGGGTTCTAGTTTAATTTTAACAATGGAGCTAATCAGCCTCCCAGCACTCACTACCACTGTTTTGAAGAACCTACTGCATTCACATTCTCAGTATCTACAGAGGAGAAGCAGACTACCTTGTGGATACTCAACCTGTGTATTGGGAACGGTGACCATTTCCAATATCAAGTAATATTCAGGCAGAATGGAAAATCATAGTCACAAGCAACACATGCCTCTGTATGTGGTCATTGCACACTCTTTCCCTTGTTTTTGCACATTTAGCATGGACAGAGCTTCTAAACCTTCTTAATTCTACTAGAAAAGTAGTTTCCATTGCTATCTGTGGGGACATTTCTCTTCACTCCTTGTTTGATCCTCAATTTGTCAAAAAAATAGAATAGAACAGACAGCGATGACTAGTTGACAGAACATCCAACTCTTTCTGACACTATCCAAAGCTCCCAAAAGACTTCTATGTGGTTTTTCCCCAAGACCAGGGATGCTTAGGTGATGGGCCCATGTAAGGAGCTACTATACAAGCCCAGGCAGCACGCAGCGGTTTTCATGAAGAATGTGTACAAACAGCAGGGGCCACAATTTCAAGTTAGTATGCTTTGGGAAAGGGGAGGGGTAGTTTAGGGCATCAAAAAAGTATAAGGGCACTTTGAAAGTGCAGTTATTCTTTTAAGTATAATAAGTTTTTTGTTTCTTTAATTTTGTTCCTCTTATAATTATCTATGTATGTGATAAAGTGTCATGTGCAAATAACCTATAGCAGGACAAGAAAAAAAAATGTTTATTGTTTACCTACTTCCTATTGGTCATCACCCTTAGCTCTATACCTGTGGATATCTGAAAAGTCCAAGAACATGGGCCATCTGTATGGAGTAAGAGGAGACAGAATGCCCAATGATAGCCACCACTGGTGATCGCTCCTGGCAGGAAAAATTGGGGATCCCACTTTCCCTTCCTGTCAACAGCTTTTGGGTCCCATCAATCTCCTCATGTAATGCTGCACAAGAGTCATAGACCTGGAATCCCAGGGAGGTGTTGGGCAGTAGGTCCAAGCTTCTAGTTATCTCTTCCACAGCAAACCTCAAGGCTTGGAACTGCTGTAAAACCTCAAAGCTAAACCTATGACAGATAGAAAAGAGTAATTTTACATTTTAATAGCCTAAGAAATTTAGAAACATACTAAATACAGGCAGAAAATTCACAGATTGTGTTAAACAAACCTCTAGAAAAGTCGCCATCGAAAACATTCCTAAACATGCTAATATAGTAACACGTCATAAAATGTGTTGTGTGTCATTTTTTTCTCTCCATTATTCGTTTTTTTTTAAATTTCATTTATAACTACTAGAAATAATTGTTATGTACAGTATAATGGAGCATGTGTGTGGGAAGTGTTAAAAATAACACTGCCTGGAGGGGCGTGGCTTCCGGCGCTGAAGATGGCCGCATAGATCTTCAGCTCCGCTCGGCCACCCGGGACATCGCTCACCTACAGCCTTCACAGCGGGTTTAAAATCCCCCACGAACGTGGCAGAACCTCCGGGCACCATGAGGAATAAAAAGAACACCTCGCAATCACGTAAGCTGGAGGGATTCCTTGTCTCCACTGCGGCGGGCAGCAGACAAGATGGCGCCGGCAGGTCCCCACAGCGCGCTTCTTCCCGGGACGGGAACCAACACCACAAGCCGCCACCGCTCAGGCAAGTAGCCAACCCGGACAGCGGGAACTCCTCCGGCGCTTCCACCCCTCCTTCTCCCTCCTCGAGAAGCCCGGCGAAGCAGCGCCCACGCTGGTGCTCTCCCCCCCCCCGATCCATCCCAACGATGTGAGATGGAGCAGGCGGCATCCTCTCCACCAGAACCCGGGGGCATGGGCACACCTCCTGCAGACCCCTTCGCTGCCTTCCCAGTGGGGGACCACCCGATCTCGGGTACACTCATGAAAGGAATGCTTCACTCCCTATGGTCCTCTCTGCACTCAGATGTGATGCAGAGTCTCTCTCAAACAAGGAAAGATGTCCAGCAGCTCGAGGTGAGGGTGGACTCTGTTGAATCCTCTATGACAAAATGTACTTTGTCTCTCAACACTCTCATTACAGCCCATAATGGTCATACTGATGACATTGACTGGATCAAGGACAAGCTTGCAGACCTGGAGGACAGGTCCCGTAGAAATAACTTAAAATTAAGGGGGATCCCGGAAACTGTCCAGCCCCAACACCTGCGCAAAATGGCTACAGACCTATTCTCAGCATTGATCCCCTCCTTGTCTTCCTCTGAATTGGAGATAGACAGGATCCGTAGGATCCCTAAGCCTCACTTCATAGCACAAGACCTGCCTCGTGATGTCCTTCTTCGGGTGCACTTTTTTCAGACTAAGGACAAAATCCTAATGGCCTCAAGGCAACTCCAAGTTCTTCCTGGCGACTTCCCGCAGGTGCAGATACTGCCGGACCTCTCCAGGCACACGCTCCAGAAGCGTAGGAACCTCGCCACCATAACAAAGGCCCTGAGGAATCACCAAATAGTGCACAAGTGGAAACACCCGGCTCAACTTTCCATCACCCATCAGGGCCGCACTGTCACAATTGCTTCTCTGGAGGAAGGTATGGCTCTGCTACACCGCTGGGGAATCATTCCGGAGCCTCCATCTGCCTCCTCGAGATCCTCCGGACCTCCTTCGCCACAGACCCTCTCGGATGACTGGCATGTGGTGTCCCGTAAACGTTCTAGCTCTAGACACTCCTCACCCGGAGGGGAGCTCCAGCACCCGCACACACCTGCTCAACGTTAGTCCCTGGCCAAGGTTTTGGTGACCTACTGGCCCCTCTTTTTCGGTTGCAGGTAGTACCTGCCTCTAGACTCTTTTTTATTCTTTGTTTGGTTTCCCCAGCCTCCCTGCCTTCCCTTCCCTTCCTGTTTTGTTACTCCAGTCGGAATGGTGGACTTGTGCTCTTTGACATGCCCGCACCCCCCTCGGCCCTCATGCAGATGACCCTATTTACGTCTCTGAAGATACCATGACCATCAAGTTCCTTTCTTTAAATGTTAATGGTCTAAATCACCCTGTCAAGCGGTTCTCCCTCTGGACTGAGCTTAGCAACAGTGGAGCTGACGTGGCATGCATCCAGGAGACTCACTTCAAGCTTAACCATCAGCCCAAGTTCTCACACAAGAACTTCCCTACTCTTTTTTTCGCCAGCGCCCCTGTGAAGAAAAGAGGCGTGATGATTGCTCTGAGAGACTCGATTTCCTTCTCACTCCGCAACCTGACCCAAGATCCTGACGGCAGATTTCTCATTCTTCAGGGTGACTTTAATGCGCTGCCTTTAACTTTAGTGGCGGTTTACGCCCCCAACACTCACCAGAAGCGTTTTCTATCCAGACTGCTAAAGGAAATCTCCAGTAATGTTTACGGTAATATAGTGGTTTGTGGTGATATGAACTCTGTGGTCGACCCGGGGCTTGACACCTCGGTGCCTGCCGGGGCCGACAACTTTCATTGGCCTCTCTGTTGGCCTCCGAGCAATTGTTTGATGTTTGGCGCTGCCAGCATGGTTCGGAAAGGGATTACTCGTTTTATTCCTGCAGACACAAATCGTACTCACGTATTGATATGTTCTGGACTGACCTCCCTTCGCTGGGAAAGGCCTCCTCCTCGGCCATCAGAAACATCACGTGGTCTGACCACGCGGCTGTGGAGATGGTTCTGGAGGAGTCCGGTCCTAGGGAACGGTCGTCGGTTTGGCGTTGTGATGTAAAGGGGCTTCAGGACCCAGCTGCTGGTAAGTTAATTCGGGACCAGCTCTCAGAATTCTTTGCTATCAATGTTTCCTCCGTGTCGGACCCCTGGGTGCTCTGGGGAGCGCACAAGGCGTTCGTCCGGGGAGTGTGCATCCAACAGTCAGCAAGACTCCGTAAGGCATACAGCCACAAGCTCACGGCTCTCTTAACCGAGATCCGTGACCTTGAGAAAGCGCACAAATCTTCTCCCACCCATGACCTAATCTCGCAACTCTCCCGTGCAAGAGACTCTCTAAAGGCCCATCTCATGGAACGCTTTGACCGTCATCTGAGGGTGCTCAAGCTCAAGTACTATGCGCACGCGAATAGAGCGGGCAAATCTCTAGCAGTCAGGATTAAACAACGCAGAGTGTCCATGCGTATCTCCCATCTCTCACATGGACGGACTGGAGCTAGACTGACTCATCCCAGGGACATCGCGAATGAATTCGCGGAATTCTATGGGTCCCTGTATAACCTGAACCGAGACCCTGACACTCCTCAACCGACTCCGGCTCTTATACAACAATTCCTGGACAAGTTACATTTACCCTCCCTGACAGAAGACCAGAGGAAGTCCCTATCATCCCCGTTCACTTTATGTGAAGTTTCCAAAGCCATTAAATTACTCCCCAATGGAAAATCACCGGGTCCGGACGGTTTGTGCAATGAATACTACAGAATTCATTGTGACACCCTGGGTCCACACTTAGTGGACGTGTTCAATCAGGCCGCTCGCAAAGCTGCATTCCCGAGTGAAATGTTGGGTGCCTACATCTCCACTATCCCAAAACCCGGTAAGGACGCCAGCCTCCCAGCAAACTACCGACCCATTTCCCTTCTCAATAGTGACCTCAAGATCTACGCCAAGATCTTGGCGTCCCGACTCCAGCCACTCCTCCCTCTGCTTGTTAAGAATGACCAAATGGGATTTATGCCAGGTAGGCAAACATCGGATGCTACCCGGCGGATCATCAACTTGATCCACCTGGCTGAGGTCTCCAGAACGCCTTCTCTGCTCCTAACGCTGGACGCAGAGAAGGCGTTCGATAGGGTGAATTGGCTTTTTATGCGGCTCACACTGGAGAAATTTGGCTTCTCGGGTGCAATACTGTCTGCAATTCTTGCTCTGTACTCCTGCCCCTCAGCAAAGGTCCTCACTGCTGGTGTAACATCGACTCCATTTCAAATTACTAATGGCACCCGCCAGGGGTGCCCCCTGTCCCCTACGATTTTCAACCTGATGATCGAGCCCCTGGCGGAGGCCATTAGATCGGATGGCGAGGTACGGGGGTTCCGTGTGGGGTCAGTATCCCACACGGTTAGCCTCTTCGCGGACGATATCGTTATCGCCCTCACTGACCCTACTCGCTCACTTCCGGCTGTCCATAGACTGCTCTCAGAATTCAGCTCCGTCTCTTACCACAAGGTGAACACATCCAAGTCATTAGTATTGAACCTGGGAATTGATAAACGGGTCGCTGACCGTCTCCAGAAAGATTTCCCCTACCCCTGGACTGTAGACTCTATTCCCTATCTAGGTATACTTATAACTCCCACCGTTAAACGACTCCTCCCTGCTAATGTAGAGGTCTTACTGAAGAAGACATCAAAACAATTGGCAGCCATGTCCAAAGTGGAGCTCTCCTGGGGTGGCCGGATGGCCGCCTATAAGATGTCGATATTGCCCCAAATCCTATATCTTTTTCGTGCCCTCCCACTGGCCTTCCCTAGAAAGTACTTAGAGGCTCTTTCCAAGAATATGCGAGATTTTATCTGGGGAGGCGCAAGAGCCCGGGTGGCTGCCTTCACTCTGGCTCTACCCAAGTTCATGGGCGGGGCCAAGCTTCCTGATCTGTATCTGTACTTGTGGTCCACAAGACTGGTCCAGCTCCGTATGTGGTTCTTCAATTCTACCTCCCTTCCCTGGGTTCAACTAGAAAGCCACCTAGCCCCCACTGGGGACCTCCGTCTGCTTCTCCTTGGGGACTTATGGATCCCATGGACGTTATCTCGGCTGCCCCCCACGTCCCGGTCTTCGATCCTTGCATGGCGCAGACTGGCTCTAGCCGGCGTGAGGCAGACGGACGGACACTCCTTAGACTCTCGGTCGCTCCCGGTTTACATCCTGTCCGCTCACATTCCCTCCCTCCAACTGACACACCTGGCCAGGTTGGGTCTGACTTCTATCTCGCATTTCTACGACTGCGATTCTTTGCGCTCCACTGCCTCACTGATGGAGGACTATAGGCTCCCTTCCACGCTGCTTTTCTCGGTCCACCGCATACACAGCTTCTTGGCTGGGCACCCTCCGACGACTGGTCATTTACCTGCTAAGCCCTGGGCGTTCTACCAAACTGATTCACGCACAACCAAAGGCATCTCTATTTTTTATGACAGTCTCCTTGACGTAACAGATATCCCAAAATCTGTGCCCATGATTAGGTGGGAGAAGGAGTTGGCGCTCACTTTCACCACGACACAATGGTCTAGAGCTTTAACGTCTACCTATCGTTATTCACACTGCACCTCCCACTGGGAACTCATGTTAAAAATTGTAAATCGGTGGTATTATACGCCTTATAGGCTCTCAAAACTGTTCCCCGCCACCCCAGCACATTGTTGGCGTGAATGCGGTGGCATTGGAACCCTGATTCACGTGCTTTGGGAGTGCCCCTCACTCACAAGCTACTGGAAAAAAATCTTCAGTTGCATAGCGGACTGTACGGGGATTCTACGGCCTCCGAAGAAGGAACTGGCGCTGTTGAATTTGGGTATTGATGATTACCCAATTCAATTTCGACAGATGATATTACATATTCTGCTAGCGGCTAGAATACTTATTCTGCGCAGATGGAAGTCTCTGGAGATCCCGGCTTTCTCTGAGTTAATAACAGTAGTAAATGATAATTATCGCCTGGAAAAGGCACTAGCAACTAATGACATGATGCTTCATAGATTTACTGAAGCGTGGCAACACTGGAAATATCATAAGCACTGACCATGGTGCTGGGCGGGGCGGTGGGGTCGGTCTCCTCCCTGACGCTTATGTTCCCACTGGGATGTCGGGGAGGGGGCTGTCATCCTCTCCGTGCTTGCCTGGACCGGTGGTCTTTACTCCAATCTGCCGATGCTTTAAGCTTACTCGCCACTCAGCTGGGTCCTAGCACATAGGTTAACACGTATGGTAGCACATATGATAGCTTGACTTGCACATAATGATTACTGCATGTACCTTGACAGTATTGGTCTATGTTCTTACTGCTGATTTTATAGTTTTGGAACCTACACCTGGTCCTGTCTGGAGTAACCCCCCCCTCCCCCCCTCCCCTCCCCTCCCCCCTCCCTCCCCTCTTTTCTTGTACTCAAGTTATGTACTACATGCCTTGTTTCAACTATTTTCATGAGAATGTTTGTACTTGTTGTTTCTCTTGTGAAATTCAATAAAAATTATTATTTAAAAAAAAAAATAAAAAATAACACTGCCTGGGTGTCAAATATGCTAGGTGTACCACTGACGAATAGTTCAGGGCTTTAACAAAAGTAATGAAAAAGTGGTCATAACTTTTTTATTAATGGACATAGGCCGTTAAAAAAAATGTCAAATTTTAGTAGAATAAGACTTCCTCTATAGTAACTCTTCTTCTTTTTCGTTACAGGTAAATAATGTATTCCAAGCAGAGGCAACATGCTATTGAGTTCTTTGACACCATTGAAAAGCTCAACGTCTTTGAATTGTTGACTCTTGTTAGTGAGTCATCTCCATAAAGTTTCTGTAATCTTATGTGAATGTCAGAAAACCTGAATCCCTCCTTCGTCAAGAGCTTAAGCCTAGTACACACGCAACGAATTTCCGCCGACCGGTCGTCCGTCTTTTGTCCAGAGTGGTGTCTGTTGATTGGAATGTGCTCTAGACTGCACACGAATTTTCCCGCAAGACAGAATTCTACTTCAGAAGTGATGTCATGTGTTGGTTTGCTTTCTTTGTGTTCTTTCTTCTCTGAGCATGCCCAGTCTTGCTCATAAGATTTTTCCCTGTCGAAATCTGTACTGACTGCACGAAAATCGGACGTGTTTTGACGGAGGACAAAAATTTTATAGAAGCAAAGAAAACAAAAAAAAAAAAAAAAAGAGGGCGCACCGACCTAGCGCATTATCCTCAATAACAGGCTTTATTGTGTAACATTAAAAATGACTACTCACAGACGTAGATGAAAGTAAAGCATATCGAGCTAAAGCTAAACTGCTCAAATGTCTGGGTCAGTCCATATAATTGTCCATGACCGATGAGATGATGGCTGACGCGTTTCGAGGCCCAGCCTCTTCCTCAGAGCCCTGAGGAAGAGGCTGGGCCTCGAAACGCGTCAGCCATCATCTCATCGGTCATGGATAATTATATGGACTGACCCGGACATTTGAGCAGTTTAGGTCGATATGCTTTACTTTCATCTACGTCTGTGAGTAGTCATTTTTAGTGTTACACAATAAAGCCTGTTATTGAGGATAATGCGCTAGGTCGGTGCGCCCTCTTTTTGTTTTCTTTGCTTCTAGTATCGGTGGACTACCCCAGTCCGTTTTGGGCAGCAAGACCATAGCCATCTGAGAAGCCAGGTGTGAGTCCCGTGAGGAGTGTGGTAGAGGGGCTGGGATACCAAGCGCAGGAGAAAGGTGGTCACACCTTATTGTCTTTTGGAGCATTCACAAAAATTTTATAGCCTGCACACCAGAATTTTTTCGGCTGAAAAGTCGGAGTCGGTTGTCGGAAGCATCATACTAACAAGCCGAAAATCGGCCGAATTTCGACTCATGTGTACAGGGCTTTAATAATTGCAAGTTGCTTCTGCTTGGAATCCATTATTTACCTGCAATGAAAAAGATGAAGAGTTACTATAGAGGAAGAGTTACTCTACCAATGTGAAATTTAAGCAACTTATGTAAGTTAATAAAATAGTTATGCCCACTTTTGCAGTACATTTAGTACAGCCCTTGTATTAAAATTCTATACATACATCAGCTCTGATGGCAGAAAACAATGGAATATAGTGAATTGTCTTTTCTTATCTTACATCTTACAAACTCCTTGTGGAGGCCTGCTTGTGAAATCCACTTTCAGAAACTCTTTGTCAAAATGGATGGGAAGTATTGCTCCGATTAGCACATCTCCGCTCTGTGTGGCTCCAACAAGGCTCAAGCCACTCAGTCTGCTCATCATCTGGTCCAAATGAGAAGCTGGCAGGACATAGGTCAGTATAATATGCCACAGAGACCAGTACACATGAAAGATCAGTCTGAATAAGGGATACACAAGGAATTGTAAGTAAAGCACATGTAAAACATATTACAAAGACTAGATTCACAATGTTGCTTTTAAAAAACTTTTTAAAGCTGTACTCCAGCATTCTCTTCAGTCATGCACAGTTGGACAGGAGCCTCTCCTGTGGAGAAATTGCTTGCTCATAATTTTCTGTACACTGTGAGCTTCCTAAAGTGTGAATTAAAAGCTGCAGCAAGTCAAAGAGATCCCCCAACTTCCTTTTTGGAGGACGTTTAGCATCATCCAGCCCTTTCCTATCCCTTGCCCACCCTTTTCAATCATTAGACTTCGGTTCCTTCAGCCATGGAGGCATATCATTGAATGTGGGCATTACCTAGGTCATGCTCCATACAAATGCAGCCTGCCTAGGACCACCTACTTCCCCAGACTGAAATCCATCGATCAAGACAAGTTAGTATTTGCATAACTCCTCCCAAGAGCCAGCGTACTGCCTGCATCAGGACTGATAACTCTTGAGAAGAATCCTAAGACAGGTTACTGTGATGTTTGCAGTATGTACAGCACCCTTCCAGCCCTTCCCACCAGTCATGATCTGCCTGTATTGCATAGAGGAGCGCAAAATACCAGTGATTAAATCACTAGATCTAAAATAAGGTATGTCATGAAAATTGAAAGGTTTTATTTAAACATTTCATTAGCGTCTTGATAAGGAGGGAAAGGAGGAAATAAGAAAGGTAAAAAATATAGACAGATTAAACTGCAGATTTAAAAAAGCCAGTTTACAGGACATGCACAAGGCCTGCCACCTCTGATAAGCATTTTTGAGAAAATATCAAATAGCCTGGTGATCAAAACTGAATTTTTGCTTCCTATTTTCTTTTTTATTATTATTTAGGTCTGTCTGTATTTATTGTCCTGGTCCGCAATCAATAAAATAATGAATAACAAAATTAAAGGAAACTAGTTGTAACAGAGTCAATGAGAGAGTCTTTGCTCACCTCTCTTTCAAAAAATGTTAGCTAATTGGTTGCCATGCTAAACCATTGGCTTTGATATTGGGAATCGCTGACCTGGAACATGTATGCAGATAAGGACTTATGACTTTTCTCCAGCTTTCCTCAACTGCACTTGGGGACGAGCTGAACTGCCCTGGTTTTGGTTTAAGCAGGGTTTGGTGAACTTCAGAGAAGTTTAGATATTCAACCCAAACCCTACTGAAATCAATTGAAACTGAATCTGTCAAATCTAAATTCAATTTGACCAGGAGCAGTGATTCTTTTTTTTTGTTTAACTAGCAATGCCATTTTCACAGGCACAGGAAGTACAGGAGGCTGGACAAAAGGTGAACAAAAAGAGTTCAGTTGTGCAGTTGTATGCAGGGGATGGATGAGACTCACAGGATGGTGTCTCACACGAATGGAGTCAGTGGGACATGCAGATCAGTCAGTCAGGACCGCCATTGGGGGGGGGGTATGGGCAGTACACTTGTAAGGGGCCCGAGCTTCCAAGGGGGCCTGGCCATCACCCCCTACAGAATCAGCTGTGATTATTTTCACCGGCACCACCTTAACCCCCCCCCCCCCCCCGATTGCGCGGCGACAGAAAAATAGATGAACCTGGCCTGCACAGGAAGTACAGGAGGCGGAACAAAGGCTGAACAAAAAGAGTTCAGGAGCACAGTTGTATGCAGGGGATGGATGAGACTCCCAGGATGGTGCCTCACATGAATGTAGTCAGTGGGACATGCAGATGAGTCAGTTCAGGTGGTAGGTGGAGACATGGTCATCAAACAGGCAAATGAATAATCCAGGCAATCACTGTTTTACCACCACCCAACCTTACCCCGTTTAGCTGCAGAGGCAGCAGCTGGGGGTGTACATATGCTGTGGCCACAATGCTTTGCTTCACAGCCATGGCAAGAATGATACCCCCTGTCATGTCACCACCCATTGTGACCCATTCAAGATAATGAGGGTGCTTGTGTGGGGACCATGAGGTTTAATGCCTCCTCACAACCTGTTAAATCCTCCTCACAACCTGTTCCTCTCTCAAGAACGATCCAAACTCAGGTTACTCCTTAGAGAGTACTATACATGTGAAAGTTATGGTGACATTGTGACTGGTAAGGCGGTGATCAGGGCAACTGTGACTGGCTGTACTGGTCTGCTGACATTGTACTTCTGTGTAATGGGCACCTAGTACTACTCATTCACAAGAAAAAAAAAACTTCTTCATAAACACACCAAACATTTGACATTGATTCTTATTTAAAAAAAATTCCCATAAAAAAGTCTCTCGTAAATCCATCATCATTGACTCATCGCTGACTCATTCAATTAATAATCCAATAGACCTGGAACACATGAATGATTCTGACTAAACAGCTTCCCCAGCTGTCAACAGCTATATAAGAGAAGAGGGGGGAATAGTAGTGACATCATTGCCCAATATGGCCAGTAAACATATTCAGGCAGTGATTTCATTACTATCCTCATTCATTGGCTTAAACGGCCAGGGACCATGTAAGCCAATGTGCTGGCTGGTTGTTAGGGACGCAGTGGTTGCCAGCACCCGCTGCTTCCTTAGAAACGATTGAAAGAAATATTACTTCTATATATGATGCTAGGCTCCTGCCAAACAGGGGGCTAAACAGGCAAATGTTTTGGCTTTTGTCTGAACAACCAAACAGGCAACATAAAACATAAAAAAAGAACTGTATTTCCATTTTTTTTTATTTTCAACAAGTTAATTTCAGGGACATTTGTATTGCCTAATATACCCCAACAACTTTCAGCGGCCATTGTAAGATAATCAGTGTTATTCACTTCACTTGTCAGTGGTCAAAAAGTTGTGGCTTATCGGTGTATCTGTGTGTGTGAGCACCCTAAACAGGTCACATAGGTTTCAATGTTGCATCGAAATCTGAAAGATTACAATGAGAAGCTCACTGAAAATGAATCTTTTTCTTATGAGTGTACAGAGATTGCTTGTAGCATGCACTGCCCATTTATTTAAAAAAAATTAAATTAATTATTTGTTTACAAACTTTTATTAAGACAAAAGTGAAATACAAAGGACTGCATAATTACAACCAAGCTTATCCATAGCAAAACGAGATCCCGAACGGATCTATAGACAAGCCATTGAGAATCATCTTCAAAATGGATGGCACACAATGGTATCTATGAAATAGACAATAAAGAAAAATAAACAGTACAAAGAGAAAATATAACAAACATAAAAAAAGGCACTATACCGGTATAAAGAAAGATACAAGTTAGTACCATAACAGGATATGTATCTTAAAGGAATACTCAGACATTGAAGATCAGGCATTAAAGAGTTGTAAAGTCAGAAGGTTTTTTTATCTGAATGCATTGTATGCATTAAGATAAAAAGCCTTCTGTGTTCAGCAGCCACACTCAACCCCCCTCCCCTATACCTACCTGAGGTCCCTCTCTATCCAGCAATGTCCACGAGTGTCTCAGCCAGCTGAGATTCTACTTCCTGATTGGCTGAGACACAGCAGCAGTGCCGTTGGCTCCTACTGCTGTCAAGCAAAGTCGGCTAGCCAATCAGGAGAGAAAGGGGTGGGGCCGGGTCGGGGCTCTGTGTCGGAATGGACACAGGGAGCTGTGACTCAGCTTGGTTCCCCCTATATCAAGCTGCTTGCTGTGGGGACACTAAACAGGAGGAAGGGGCCAGTATCACAGAAGAGGGATCCGAGAAGAGGAGGATCCGGGCTGCTCTGTGCAAATACACTGCAACAGAGCAGGTAAGTACAACATGTTTGTTATTTTCATAGGAAAAAAAATGAGACTTTACAATCACTTTTTTCCTATGAAAATAACAAACATGTTGTGCTTACCTGCTCTGTTGCAGCGGATTTGCACAGAGCAGCCCGGATCCTCCACTTCTCGGAGTTGGTTTTGCACAGAGCAGCCCGGATCCTCTTCTTCTCAGGTGCCTCTTCGGCTCTCCTGGTCCCTCCCTCCCTTTGAGTGCTCCCACAGCAAGCAGCTTGCTATGGGGGCACCTGAGCCGAGCCATAGCTCCGTGTATCTATTCAGACTCATAGCTGTGGTTCGACCCCGCCCCCTCTCTCTCCTCATTGGCTAACTGACATTGATTGACAGCAGTGGTAGCCAATGGCACAGCTGCTTAGCCAATGAAGAGGGGAGTCCCGGATGGCTCAGACAGTCATGGACATCGCTGGATAGAGAGGGGGCTAAGGTGAGTATTAGGGGGGCTAAGGGGGGCTGCTAGAAAGCATTAAGATAAAAAAACCTGACTTTACCACCCCTTTAACAAACAAAAAATTCCCCCTAGGGATGGGACTATAAAGGCAACCACACTTCCAATAGAGTAAAAATTATATATTTATTTGTGGTATTTAAAATGAATCAGGAGATCAGACTATATAAAGGATAGTGGCAAACAACATTCAAAGTGGTACAAAACATAAATAAAGGTATAACGGTATGAAACCTTAGGTATGATCATAAAAAACACATATACTGTGTATAGGTATACAGTGGAGATGAGGAAATCCTCCAACCCATTGCTCATATCTACAGTTTCATACCATTATACCTTTATTTTTGTTTTGTACCACTTTGAATGTTGTTTGCCACTATTCTATGTATAGTCTGATCTCATGATTCGTTTTAAAAACCAAGAATAAATACATAATTTTTACTCTATTGGAAGTGTGGTTGCCTTTATAGTCCCATCCCTAGGGGGAATTTTTTGTTTGTTGCAGTATTTAGGAACGATGGCAACCCACATCCAGGGTTTCCTATAGCTGAGGATTCACTGCATTTTTAACCACCCCTTTAAGTCAGGAAAACTTTTAGGTCAAGAGAACTGAGGTAAGCGATACAAAAACCAAGGATCCTATTTGGAATCAAATTGAGTTTTAAAATCATTAATGGTATGAAGATTTAATTATTTAAACGTAATTCAATTTAAACTTACAAAGAGCAAAAAACCAAAACATTTTTTATATTCTACCACATTCTCTACGAAAACAATTAAACAGTTAAAAACAATTAAAGATTTCTGGCATGTCCAATTATTATTTTTATTATTATTACTAATTAATATTATTATTATCATTATTATAATACAGGATGTAGACGGTGCCAACAGTTTGCGCAGCACTTTCGAATATATAATGGGAGACAGTACAGGCGGATCCCCGGGTTACAAACATCCAGCATACAAATGACTCCTACTTAAAAACGGAGAGAGACAACAGGAAGTGAGAGGAAATCTCCTCCTAGGAAGGGAAATTCACTCCTGGAAGAGTTCTCATGGGAAAAAGGTGTCTCCCCTGAAGCTTTATAACCAATCCTTGTTTCCACAACAACCCAAAATGTTCAAAATCCAGTTGTCATAGGGGCAGAAAGTGAGGTGTGATCTTCTGTACAGGGGCACAGACAGCAAAACAAATGGTACAGGGGTGTTACCCCTTCCCTATGCTATCCAAAAAACATAAAAATGATTGTTTTGTCTGGAGCTACACTTAAAAAATTTACCTTTTCCGACTTACAAACAAATTCAACTTAAGAACAAACCTACAGTCCCTATCTTGTTTGTAACTCTGGGGACTGCCTTTACAGGTAAGAGAGCCCTACTCAAAAGATCTTACAATCTAAAAGCCCAATCATTCCTTTTAAATTTGAACAAAAAATAACAATGAAAGTACTTTGATTTTTCAGAATGTCAAAAAGCAGAATGGTTGGCCTAACATGGACACAATACAAGATAAAGCCTACTAAGCACCATTGTTTATAATATAATATCTGCATAGAATGAAGTCCTATTTGTAATCTTAAATAACTGCCACTGGACAATTTGTATATAAAGTGATATATATATATATATATATATATATATATATATATATATATATATATATATATATATATATATATATATATATATGTCCTTACCTCATCTCCAGATTTCCAGAAGAGCTCCCTACTGCAATCTACACATGCAGTCTACTTTTTCTACTCTAATATCGGACTTCCTTCACTAGCAAAAGAAGACTAATAAGTTTTGACCCCTTGGAAGTACATCAATCTCAGACATGTGCTGGGAAAACTCTTTCTCTACGATGGGCAGGAGGGATTTTATAGCTTGCTAATAATGAGAGGAGTTAAATCCATCCCAATGTATCCTGTACTCATTTGCCCAGGAGAGAACAATAATTCCCATAGGGACTGAGCTTTCAATTTTTCCTATAATCATTGTAGCCTTGGAAATAAAATGTTACATATTTTAATTTGTTTTGTATTGTAGTTAACTCTGTGGCAGAGTGTTGTACCTGTAGACCATTGATCAAAATGGAAGATTTGGAGCACCCTATATCGGCTATCTTAAGTTAAGCACTTAAGGGCCAGGCCTATTTCTGACAATTGTTGTTTACAAGTTATAATCAGTATTCTTTGCTAGAAAATCACCTAGAACCGCCAAATATTATATATATATATATATATATATATATATATATTTTTTTTTTTTAAGCAAAGGCTCTGGAGAATAAAATGTTGCAATATTTTTTGTCATGCAGCATTTGCGCAGCGGTCTTTCAAACACAATTTTTTGGGAAAAAATACATTTCACTGCATCTAAAAAAAAACTAAACAGTAAAGTTAGCCCAATTTCTTTTCTCTATAGTGAAAGATAATGTTATGCCGAGTAAATAGATACCCAACATGTCATGATTCAAAATACTTAAAAATCTCCATGGGCGACACTTTAAAAATGTCTACAGTTTACAAGTTTAGAGTTACAGGGCAGGTTTAGGGCTAGAATGATTGCTCTCGCTCTAACGATCGTGGCAATACCTCACATGTGTGGTTTGAACACCGTTTACATATGTGGGGGTGACTTGTATATGCGTTCACTTCTGCGCACAAGCTCGGAGGGTTTAATTTTTTTTTTTTTTCTTATTTATTTTACCTTTTATTTTTTATTTTTACACTGTCCCTTTAAAATGTTTTTTTGTTGATCACTTTTATTCCTATTACAAGGAATGTAAACATCCCTTGTAATAGAAATAAGCAGGACAGGTCATCTTTAGTGTGAGACCTGGGGTCAAAAAGACCTCAGATCTCACATCTACACTAAAAAGCAAAAAAAAAAAAATAATTTTTTTCATTATAAAAAAACAGGCCCTTTAGGGCCGTTGGGAGGAAGTAACGCATGACATAAATAAAAATGACATAAATCTTTCCCCTAGTTTGTAGACGCGATAACTTTTGCACAAACCAATGAATATACACTTATTGGGATTTTGTTTACCAAAAATATGTGGCAGAATACATATTGGCCTAAATTGATGAAAACATTTTATTTTTTATTTATTTTTTTTTATTGGGAATGTTTTAAAGCAGAAAATAGAAAATCCCAGTTGTCCATCCATTTTTGCTATGAACATTATGGACCTATTGTTTTTTGCTGATTGTGCTGATGAGTAGGGTTGAGCGGACACCTAGATGTCCGTGTTCGACGGGTTCGGCCGAACTTTAAAAAAAAGTCCGGGTCCGTGTCCCGGACTTTTACCGAACTTTTCCCGGACACCGAACCCCATTGAAGTCAATGGGGACCCGAACTTTAAGGCACTAAAATGGCTCTAAAACACCAAAGGAAAGGGCTAGAGTGCTGCAAATGGCAGCAAAACGTAATTAAGAGCATGGCAAGTGCTCTGCAAACAAATGTGGATAGGGAAATAACTTAAAACAACAAAAAAAAACAGAAAAATAAAACAATGTTCTTCTTCATCTCTGAAGGACGAGGCCCATATGGAGTAGGAGGGAGGTTGAGGTGGTGGTGGATGTGGCGGTGACATAGGCATGCGCACAGGGTGTGCCGGGTGTGCCTGGGCACACCCTAATCACCTAGGGCACATAGCATTGCCAGTGAGGAGATGGGAAAGATCTCCCTCGGACCTGCTCTGCTCTATTTCTCTTTGCCTACAGGTACATGGCCCCGATACATTACTCTCCCTGCTGGCAAACACATGCATGTGTATTTCAACTTTGGGGTGCACACCTTAATGCAATAGGCTGCGCACACCTATGGGCGGTGTAGGTGGAAGCGGCGGTGGAGGAGGACCAGGGCCGGATTAAGAGCATCATGGGCTTGGTGCTGAGGATTTTGAAGGGCCTTAAGGGCCGTGCCTTGCCATGCACCCAGAGGAGGAAGGGTGCAGCAATGCATGCCTAATTCAACATGGGATGCTGTCTCTGAAGCCCATAAACACATCCATGCATCGGCAACTGTCCCTCCTTGTCCGGCCTTCGCGCTGTGTGGGGAGGTTCTGAGGGTGCTGCCTGGGGAAGCGAGCATAGAAGCCAGACTTCTGTGTTTACAAGTGACAGAAGAGCGGTCACAGTGAATATGGCCAACCCGGGGCCTATATAAAAGGTAGGGGCCTGCATGGAGCTGCAGCTCCAATAGCCCCAACGTTAATCTGGCCCTGAGGAGGAGGACGAGGTAGCCAACACTGCTTCTTTTCACAAATTTTAAATGAGGGTACACCCCAAAAGAGTGAGAAAGAGCAAAAATGGAACAATGGGTGGGTAAGGTCGGTATCCATTGCTATTCTGCACAAGGTACGGAAAAGTCCCGTGGGATCCATGCCTGGTTCATTTTAATGAACGTGAGCTTGTCCACATTGTCTCTGGACAGGCGGCTGCGCTTGTCTGTTATAACGCCCCCAGCCGTGCTAAATACCCGTTCAGATAATACACTGGCTGCAGGGCACGCCAGCACCTCCAAGGCGTAAAGGGCAAGCTCAGGCCATGTGCCCAATTTGGAGACCCAGAAGTTGAAGGGGGCAGACCCCTCATTCACTACATGTAGGCGTGTGCACACATACTGCTCCACCATGTTGGTAAAATGCTGCCTCCTGCTAAGACGTTCCATCTGAGCTGCTGGTGCTGCTGTTTGTTGTGGCGTGCTGACAAAGCTTTTCCACATTTCGGCCATGCTAACCCTGACTTCTGAGGTGCTGGCGGTGCCCTGGTTGCGTTGGCGACCTCCTCCTCCTCCTCCTCTGCCTTGTGCTTCCACTGCGGCCCCGCTGTCAGATGGGAATGCCAGCAGCATGGCGTCTACCAGCGTGCGCTTGTACTCGCGCATCTTGCGATCGCGCTCCAGTGAGTGAATTAAGGACGGTACGTTGTCCTTGTAACGGGGATCCAGCAGCGTGGCCACCCAGTAATCAGCACAAGTTAGAATGTGGGCAACTCGGCGGTCGTTGTGGAGACACTGCAGCATGTAATCGCTCATGTGTGCCAGGCTGCCCAGAGGCAACGAAAGGCTGTCCTCTGTGGGAGGTGTATCGTCCGTGTCCTCTGTATCCCCCCAGCCACGCACCAGTGATGGCCATGAGCTGGCCTGGGTGCCACCCTGCTGTGAACATGGTTCCATCTCCTCCTCCAGCTCCTCCTCCTCCTCATCCTCCTCATCCTCCAGAACTGTGCCCCTGCTGGACAATTGTGTCCCTGGCGTTTGTGTGTGCAGGAACCCACCCTCGGAGCCCCTTGCGAATGACTGCCCTGAAAGCCTTGGAAATGTTACCTCTTCATCCTCCTCCTCCTCCTCATCCTGTGCCACATCCTCTTCCATCATCGCCCGAATTGTTTTTTCAAGGAGGCATAGAAGTGGGATAGTTAAGCTGAGAACGGCGTCATTGCCACTGGCCATGTTGGTGGAGTACTCAAAACAGCGCAACAAGGCACACAGGTCTCGCATGGAGGCCCAGTTATTGGTGGTGAAGTGGTGCTGTTCCGCAGAGCGACTCACGCGTGCGTGCTGCAGCTGAAACTCCACTATGGCCTGCTGCTGCTCGCACAGTCTTTCCAGCATGTGCAAGGTGGAGTTCCACCTTGTGGGCACGTCACATATGAGGCGGTGAGCGGGAAGGCCGAAGTTACGCTGCAGCGCTGCCAGGCGAGCAGCAGCAGGGTGAGAACGCCGAAAGTGCGCACAAACGGCCCGCACTTTCTGCAGCAGCTCTGACATATCGGGGTAGTTTTTAAGGAACCTCTGCACCACCAAATTCAGCACATGCGCCAGGCAAGGGATGTGCGTCAAACCGGCTAGGCCCAGAGCTGCTAAGAGATTTCGCCCGTTATCGCACACCACCAGGCCGGGCTTGAGGCTCGCTGGCAGCAACCACTCATTTGTCTGCTGTTCCATGCTCCTCCACAACTCCTGCGTGGTGTGTGGTTTGTCCCCCAAACAGGCAAGTTGTAAAACTGCCTGCTGTCGTTTACCCCTGGCCGTGCTGAAGTTGGTGGTGAAGGTGTTACGCTGTCCGGATGAGGAGGCGGTAGAGGATGAGGAAGCGGAGTAGGAGGAGTTAGGAACAAGAGGCAAACTGAAGCGCCCTGCAATCCTCGGTGGTGGAAGGACATGCGCCAAATTGCTATCCGCCTCAGGCCCATCCGCCACTGCATTTACCCAGTGTGCCGTTAGGGAGATATAACGCCCCTGACCGTGCTTACTGGTCCACGTATCGGTAGTTAGGTGGACCTTGGCACAGATGGCGTTGCGCAGTGCACACCTGATTTTTTCCCCCACTTGGTTGTGCAGGGAAGGGATGGCTTGCCTGGAAAAGTAGTGGCGGCTGGGCACGACGTACTGTGGGACAGCCACCGACATAAGGTTTTTAAAACTGTGCGTCTCCACCAGACGGAATGACAGCATTTCAAAGGCCAATAATTTTGAAATGCTGGCATTCAGGGCCAGGGATCGCGGGTGGGTAGGGGGGTACTTCCTCTTCCTCTCAAGTGTTTGGGAGATGGAAAGCTGAACGCTTCCACGGGACATTGTGGAGATGGTTGTTGGTGACCCAGGTGGTGGTGTTGCTGACAGATCGTCTGTTTGCGGGGTGGCAGGTGCCGGTATCACTACAGATGTGGCTGGAGCGGCCGAGACTGCAGCAGAAGAGGAAGCAGGATGAGCCAGAGACGTTTCTTGGTTTTGAAGGTGTGTACTCCACTGCAGCTCGTGCTTTGCACTTAGATGCCTGATCATGCAGGTTGTGCACAGGTTGAGAAGGTTTATGCCTCGCTTCAAGCTCTGATTGCACAGGGTGCAAACCACTCGTGTCCTGTCATCAGCACATTTTCTAAAGAACTTCCACGCTAGAGAACTCCTTTGAGCTGACTTTGGTGCACTCGTTCCCTTGCTGCGTTGGGCAGTAGCGGGCGTAGTGTCTAGGGCACGGCCGCTCCGCTTCTGCACCCTGCTCCCTCTTCTGCTGTGCTGGTGGCTCTGTGCGACCACCGCCTCTTCCTCCAAACTACTCAGGTCACCTGCATGACGTTCATTCCATGTGGGGTCGAGGACCTCATCGTCCTCCACATCATCTTCCACCCAGTCTTCACCCCTGCCCTCCTTGTCGGTCTCCACAATGCTGAACGCCGCAGCAGTAGGCACCTGCGTTTCGTCATCATCGGAGACGTGCTGCGATGATCCTTGCATGTACTCATCTTGAGAAATAAGTGGTTGGGCATCGCTGCACTCAATCTCTTCCACTTCTGGGGCAGGGCTAGGTGGATGGCCCTGGGAAACCCTGCTGACAGAGTCATCAAAAAGAAGAAGAGACTGCTGTATGGCTTGGGGCTCAGACTGCTTGCCTGATTTGCAAGGGGGTGAGGTGAAAGACGGTTGGACATCGGCTGCAGGTGCCAACTGTGACCTTTCTGCAGTAGACTGGGTGGGAGACAATGTGAAGGAACTGGAGGCACTGTCAGCAGCAAACCAATCTTCTATCGCCTCCACTTGTTCTGGCCTCATCACTTCTAGGGGCGTATGATGCCCTACCAAATACTGATGCAGGTTCTGTCGCCTAATCACACTTGAGGAAGGTGTTTCACTTGTGCGTGTAGCTGGCACAGATCGACCACGTCCTCTCCTTGCAACAGGAGCTCTACCAGCAGCACCACGACCCAGGCCACGGCCCTTATTTGACGGTCTCCTCATATTTCTGTAATTTAAGATCTTGCCCTAGAAAGGTTTTTATTGAATAGCGGAATAGGAAATATGATCCAAAAAAGTGTATGTATCTCGCACGTACAAAACCACACTAGGCCCCAATTACTATTGTTTCTACCCCTAAAAGGATGGATGAGGAGTAGGAGGAGTATGGAACAGACAGCACCCTCAAATCTTCAGAAGTATGAGATGAACCTCAAAAACTTGGAAAGGTGGATCTCACACGTACCGACACAGACTATCCCGCAATTCAATTGATCCTCAAAGGTTTTTATTGAATAGCGGAATAGGAAATATGATCAAAAAAAGTGTATGTATCTCGCACGTACACCACCACACTAGGCCCCAATTACTATTGTTTGTACCCCTAAAAGGATGGTTGAGCAGTAGGAGGAGGAGGAGTATGGAACAGGCAGCACCCTCAAATCTTCAGAAGTATGAGATGAACCCCAAAAACTTGGAAAGGTGGATCTCACACGTACGACACAGACTATCACGCAATTTAACTGATCCCCAAAGGTTTTAATTGAATAGCGGAATAGAAAATATGATCAAAAAGAAAGTGTATGTATCTCACACGTACACCACCACACTAGGCCCCAATTACTATTGTTTGTACCCCTAAAAGGATGGTTGAGCAGTAGGAGGAGGAGTATGGAACAGGCAGCACCCTCAAATCTTCAGAAGTATGAGATGAACCCCAAAAACTTGGAAAGGTGGATCTCACACGTACCGACACAGACTATCACGCAATTTAATTGATCCCCAAAGGATTTAATTGAATAGCGGAATAGAAAATATGATCAAAAAGAAAGTGTATGTATCTCACACGTACACCACCACACTAGGCCCCAATTACTATTGTTTGTACCCCTAAAAGGATGGTTGAGCAGTAGGAGGAGGAGTATGGAACAGGCAGCACCCTCAAATCTTCAGAAGTATGAGATGAACCCCAAAAACTTGGAAAGGTGGATCTCACACGTACCGACACAGACTATCACGCAATTTAATTGATCCCCAAAGGTTTTAATTGAATAGCGGAATAGAAAATATGATCAAAAAGAAAGTGTATGTATCTCACACGTACACCACCACACTAGGCCCCAATTACTATTGTTTGTACCCCTAAAAGGATGGTTGAGCAGTAGGAGGAGGAGTATGGAACAGGCAGCACCCTCAAATCTTCAGAAGTATGAGATTGTGTTCACTGTACCCCACAAAGATTGTGTTCACTGCACCTCAAAAAGGATTTTGTTCACTGCACCCCACAAAGATTGTGTTCACTGCACCCTAAAAGGATTTTGTTCACTGCACCCCAAAAAGATTGTGTTCACTGTACCCCCCAAAGATTGTGTTCACTGCACCCCACAAAGATTCTGTTCCCTGTACCCCACAAAGATTGTGTTCACTGCACCCCACAAAGGATTTTGTTCACTGCACCCCAAAAAGATTGTGTTCACTGCACCCCAAAAAGGATGTTGTTCACTGCACCCCAAAAAGGATTTTGTTCACTGCACCCCAAAAAGATTGTGTTCACTGCACCCCACAAAGATTGTGTTCACTGCACCCCACAAAGGATTTTGTTCACTGCACCCCAAAAAGATTGTGTTCACTGTACCCCCCAAAGATTGTGTTCACTGCACCCCACAAAGGATTTTGTTCACTGCACCCCAAAAAGATTGTGTTCACTGTACCCCCCAAAGATTGTGTTCACTGCACCCCACAAAGATTGTGTTCACTGTACCCCACAAAGATTGTGTTCACTGCACCCCACAAAGGATTTTGTTCACTGCACCCCAAAAAGGATGTTGTTCACTGCACCCCAAAAAGGATTTTGTTCACTGCACCCCAAAAAGATTGTGTTCACTGCACCCCACAAAGATTGTGTTCACTGCACCCCACAAAGGATTTTGTTCACTGCACCCCAAAAAGATTGTGTTCACTGTACCCCCCAAAGATTGTGTTCACTGCACCCCACAAAGGATTTTGTTCACTGCACCCCAAAAAGATTGTGTTCACTGCACCCCAAAAAGGATTTTGTTCACTGCACCCCAAAAAGGATGTTGTTCACTGCACCCCAAAAAGGATTCTGTTCACTGCACCCCAAAAAGATTGTGTTCACTGCACCCCACAAAGATTGTGTTCACTGCACCCCACAAAGGATTTTGTTCACTGCACCCCAAAAAGATTGTGTTCACTGCACCCCACAAAGATTGTGTTCACTGCACCCCAAAAAGGATGTTGTTCTCTGCACCCCAAAAAGATTGTGTTCACTGCACCCCACAAAGATTGTGTTCACTGCACCCCACAAAGGATTTTGTTCACTGCACCCCAAAAAGATTGTGTTCACTGCACCCCAAAAAGGATGTTGTTCACTGCACCCCAAAAAGGATTTTGTTCACTGCACCCCAAAAAGATTTTGTTCACTGCACCCCAAAAAGGACGTTGTTCACTGCACCCCAAAAAGATTGTGTTCACTGCAGCCCAAAAAGATTGTGTTCACTGCAGCTCACACACAGAAAAATGGATGTGGATCACTGACACCTGCCTATCTCCTATCCCACACCACACAGCAATATCGATTGTAGTTTGTAGAACACAGTTTCCCTAAAATTCAGCAGCAGCCTCTCCCTAACAGGATTGAGAAGAGATCGTAGATCGGGACTAAGTGCAGACCCCACACAGCAATATCGATTGTAGTTTGTAGAACACTCTGACCCTAAAATTCAGCAGCAGCCTCTCCCTAACAGGATTGATAAGAGATCGTAGATCAGGATTGAGTGCAGACCCCACACAGCAATATCGATTGTAGTTTGTAGAAGACACTGACCCTATAATTCAGCAGACTCTATCCCTAAAATGCCTACAACTCGCCCTGCCTAAACACTCCGACCTGTCCCTCAATTCTATCCGGACACAAATGGTTTTTTCCTGCCTGTCTTTCCCTAATCAGCAGCCAGCACGTTGATGTGTGCTCTTTCCCTGATCTAAGCAGCAGAATGAAGACGCTGCGGCTGCCTGGAACTTATAAATAGTGTTGAGCGAACACGGACTGTATTATTCGTGTTCGTACCGAATAATTGGATTTTTTTTACCCGAACACGGACACGGACACTTTACTGTATGTTCGGGTAAAAATCCGTGTTCGGTCGTTTTATTTCCGGGTTTTGCATGCTTTGGCGCTCTTTTCATGGCGGGCTTTCAACAGCCAATCAACAATCGTTTAACTGGTGTGCCTTAAGCCATCCCAGCCATGCCTGCAAATGTCTTAGTAGCTGTGATTGGCCGTCTGAAGCATGTGACCAAGTCTTTATAAGTTCGAGGCAGCCGCCGCAGCAGCGTCATTCTGCTGCTTAGCTAAGGGACAGAGCACACATCAATGTGCTGGCTGCTGATTAGGGAAAGATAGGCAGGAAAAAACCATTTGTGTCCGGATAGAATTGAGGGACAGGTCGGAGTGTTTAGGCAGGGCGAGTTGTAGGCATTTTAGGGATAGAGTCTGCTGAATTATAGGGTCAGTGTCTTCTACAAACTACAATCGATATTGCTGTGTGGGGGGTGGGGTGAATCTGCACTCAATCCTGATCTACGATCTCTTCTCAATCCTGTTAGGGACAGAGTCTGCTGAATTTTAGGGAAACTGTGTTCTACAAACTACAATCGATATTGCTGTGTGGTGTGGGATTGGAGATAGGCAGGTGTCAGTGATCCACATCCATTTTTCTGTGTGTGAGCTGCAGTGAACACAATCTTTTTGGGCTGCAGTGAACACAATCTTTTTGGGCTGCAGTGAACACAATCTTTTTGGGCTGCAGTGAACACAATCTTTTTGGGGTGCAGTGAACAAAATCTTTTTGGGGTGCAGTGAACACAATCCTTTTTGGTGTGCAGTGAACACAATCTTTGTGGGGTGCAGTGAACAAAATCCTTTGTGGGGTGCAGTGAACACAATCTTTTTGGGGTGCAGTGAACAAAATCCTTTTTGGGGTGCAGTGAACAACATCCTTTTTGGGGTGCAGTGAACACAATCTTTTTGGGGTGCAGTGAACAAAATCCTTTGTGGGGTGCAGTGAACACAATCTTTTTGGGGTGCAGTGAACACAATCTTTTTGGGGTGGAGTGAACAACATCCTTTTTGGGGTGCAGTGAACAAAATCCTTTTTGGGGTGCAGTGAACAAAATCATTTTTGGGGTGCAGTGAACACAATCTTTTTGGGGTGCAGTGAACACAATCTTTGTGGGGTGCAGTGAACACAATCTTTTTGGGGTGGAGTGAACAACATCCTTTTTGGGGTGCAGTGAACAACATCCTTTTTGGGGTGCAGTGAACACAATCTTTTTGGGGTGCAGTGAACACAATCTTTGTGGGGTACAGTGAACAGAATCTTTGTGGGGTGCAGTGAACACAATCTTTGGGGGGTACAGTGAACATAATCTTTTTGGGGTGCAGTGAACACAATCTTTGTGGGGTGCAGTGAACACAATCTTTTTGGGGTGGAGTGAACAAAATCATTTTTGGGGTGCAGTGAACAACATCCTTTTTGGGGTGCAGTGATCAAAATCCTTTTTGGGGTGCAGTGAACACAATCTTTTTGGGGTGCAGTGAACAAAATCCTTTGTGGGGTGCAGTGAACAGAATCTTTGTGGGGTGCAGTGAACACAATCTTTGGGGGGGTACAGTGAACACAATCTTTTTGGGGTGCAGTGAACACAATCTTTGTGGGGTACAGTGAACAGAATCTTTGTGGGGTGCAGTGAACACAATCTTTGGGGGGTACAGTGAACACAATCTTTTTGGGGTGCAGTGAACACAATCTTTGGGGGGTACAGTGAACACAATCTTTTTGGGGTGCAGTGAACACAATCTTTGTGGGGTGCAGTGAACACAATCTTTGGGGGGGTACAGTGAACACAATCTTTTTGGGGTGCAGTGAACAACATCCTTTTAGGGTGCAGTGAACACAATCTTTGTGGGGTGCAGTGAACAACATCCTTTTAGGGTGCAGTGAACACAATCTTTGTGGGGTACAGTGAACAGAATCTTTGTGGGGTGCAGTGAACACAATCTTTGGGGGGTACAGTGAACACAATCTTTGTGAGGTGCAGTGAACACAATCTTTGTGGGGTGCAGTGAACACAATCATTGTGGGGTGCAGTGAACTCAATCTTTGTGGGGTACAGTGAACACAATCTCATACTTCTGAAGATTTGAGGGTGCTGCCTGTTCCATACTCCCCCTACTCCTCATCTAGCCTTTTAGGGGTACAAACAATAGTAATTGGGGCCTAGTGTGGTTGTGTACGTGTGATATACATACACTTTTTTTGGATCATATTTTCTATTCCGCTATTTAATCAAAAACCTTTGGGGATCAGTTAAATTGGGGGATAGTCTGTGTTGGTACGTGTGAGAGAGATCCACCTTTCCAAGTTGTTGGGGTTCATCTCATACTTCTGAAGGTTTGAGGGTGCTGCCTGTTCCATACTCCCCCTACTCCTAGCCTTTTAGGGGTACAAACAATAGTAATTGGGGCCTAGTGTGGTTGTGTACGTGTGATATACATACACTTTTTTTGGATCATATTTTCTATTCCGCTATTTAATCAAAAACCTTTGGGGATCAGTTAAATTGGGGGATAGTCTGTGTTGGTACGTGTGAGAGAGATCCACCTTTCCAAGTTGTTGGGGTTCATCTCATACTTCTGAAGGTTTGAGGGTGCTGCCTGTTCCATACCCCCCCTACTCCTCATCTAGCCTTTTAGGGGTACAAACAATAGTAATTGGGGCCTAGTGTGGTTGTGTACGTGTGATATACATACACTTTTTTTGGATCATATTTTCTATTCCGCTATTTAATCAAAAACCTTTGGGGATCAGTTAAATTGGGGGATAGTCTGTGTTGGTACGTGTGAGAGAGATCCACCTTTCCAAGTTGTTGGGGTTCATCTCATACTTCTGAAGGTTTGAGGGTGCTGCCTGTTCCATACTCCCCCTACTCCTCATCTAGCCTTTTAGGGGTACAAACAATAGTAATTGGGGCCCAGTGTGGTTGTGTACGTGTGATATACATACACTTTTTTTGGATCATATTTTCTATTCCGCTATTTAATCAAAAACCTTTGGGGATCAGTTAAATTGGGGGATAGTCTGTGTTGGTACGTGTGAGAGAGATCCACCTTTCCAAGTTGTTGGGGTTCATCTCATACTTCTGAAGGTTTGAGGGTGCTGCCTGTTCCATACTCCCCCTACTCCTCATCTAGCCTTTTAGGGGTACAAACAATAGTAATTGGGGCCCAGTGTGGTTGTGTACGTGTGATATACATACACTTTTTTTGGATCATATTTTCTATTCCGCTATTTAATCAAAAACCTTTGGGGATCAGTTAAATTGGGGGATAGTCTGTGTTGGTACGTGTGAGAGAGATCCACCTTTCCAAGTTGTTGGGGTTCATCTCATACTTCTGAAGGTTTGAGGGTGCTGCCTGTTCCATACCCCCCCTACTCCTCATCTAGCCTTTTAGGGGTACAAACAATAGTAATTGGGGCCTAGTGTGGTTGTGTACGTGTGATATACATACACTTTTTTTGGATCATATTTTCTATTCCGCTATTTAATCAAAAACCTTTGGGGATCAGTTAAATTGGGGGATAGTCTGTGTTGGTACGTGTGAGAGAGATCCACCTTTCCAAGTTGTTGGGGTTCATCTCATACTTCTGAAGGTTTGAGGGTGCTGCCTGTTCCATACCCCCCCTACTCCTCATCTAGCCTTTTAGGGGTACAAACAATAGTAATTGGGGCCTAGTGTGGTTGTGTACGTGTGATATACATACACTTTTTTTGGATCATATTTTCTATTCCGCTATTTAATCAAAAACCTTTGGGGATCAGTTAAATTGGGGGATAGTCTGTGTTGGTACGTGTGAGAGAGATCCACCTTTCCAAGTTGTTGGGGTTCATCTCATACTTCTGAAGGTTTGAGGGTGCTGCCTGTTCCATACTCCCCCTACTCCTCATCTAGCCTTTTAGGGGTACAAACAATAGTAATTGGGGCCTAGTGTGGTTGTGTACGTGTGATATACATACACTTTTTTTGGATCATATTTTCTATTCCGCTATTTAATCAAAAACCTTTGGGGATCAGTTAAATTGGGGGATAGTCTGTGTTGGTACGTGTGAGAGAGATCCACCTTTCCAAGTTGTTGGGGTTCATCTCATACTTCTGAAGGTTTGAGGGTGCTGCCTGTTCCATACCCCCCCTACTCCTCATCTAGCCTTTTAGGGGTACAAACAATAGTAATTGGGGCCTAGTGTGGTTGTGTACGTGTGATATACATACACTTTTTTTGGATCATATTTTCTATTCCGCTATTTAATCAAAAACCTTTGGGGATCAGTTAAATTGGGGGATAGTCTGTGTTGGTACGTGTGAGAGAGATCCACCTTTCCAAGTTGTTGGGGTTCATCTCATACTTCTGAAGGTTTGAGGGTGCTGCCTGTTCCATACCCCCCCTACTCCTCATCTAGCCTTTTAGGGGTACAAACAATAGTAATTGGGGCCTAGTGTGGTTGTGTACGTGTGATATACATACACTTTTTTTGGATCATATTTTCTATTCCGCTATTTAATCAAAAACCTTTGGGGATCAGTTAAATTGGGGGATAGTCTGTGTTGGTACGTGTGAGAGAGATCCACCTTTCCAAGTTGTTGGGGTTCATCTCATACTTCTGAAGGTTTGAGGGTGCTGCCTGTTCCATACCCCCCCTACTCCTCATCTAGCCTTTTAGGGGTACAAACAATAGTAATTGGGGCCTAGTGTGGTTGTGTACGTGTGATATACATACACTTTTTTTGGATCATATTTTCTATTCCGCTATTTAATCAAAAACCTTTGGGGATCAGTTAAATTGGGGGATAGTCTGTGTTGGTACGTGTGAGAGAGATCCACCTTTCCAAGTTGTTGGGGTTCATCTCATACTTCTGAAGGTTTGAGGGTGCTGCCTGTTCCATACTCCCCCTACTCCTCATCTAGCCTTTTAGGGGTACAAACAATAGTAATTGGGGCCTAGTGTGGTTGTGTACGTGTGATATACATACACTTTTTTTGGATCATATTTTCTATTCCGCTATTTAATCAAAAACCTTTGGGGATCAGTTAAATTGGGGGATAGTCTGTGTTGGTACGTGTGAGAGAGATCCACCTTTCCAAGTTGTTGGGGTTCATCTCATACTTCTGAAGGTTTGAGGGTGCTGCCTGTTCCATACCCCCCCTACTCCTCATCTAGCCTTTTAGGGGTACAAACAATAGTAATTGGGGCCTAGTGTGGTTGTGTACGTGTGATATACATACACTTTTTTTGGATCATATTTTCTATTCCGCTATTTAATCAAAAACCTTTGGGGATCAGTTAAATTGGGGGATAGTCTGTGTTGGTACGTGTGAGAGAGATCCACCTTTCCAAGTTGTTGGGGTTCATCTCATACTTCTGAAGGTTTGAGGGTGCTGCCTGTTCCATACTCCCCCTACTCCTCATCTAGCCTTTTAGGGGTACAAACAATAGTAATTGGGGCCTAGTGTGGTTGTGTACGTGTGATATACATACACTTTTTTTGGATCATATTTTCTATTCCGCTATTTAATCAAAAACCTTTGGGGATCAGTTAAATTGGGGGATAGTCTGTGTTGGTACGTGTGAGAGAGATCCACCTTTCCAAGTTGTTGGGGTTCATCTCATACTTCTGAAGGTTTGAGGGTGCTGCCTGTTCCATACTCCCCCTACTCCTCATCTAGCCTTTTAGGGGTACAAACAATAGTAATTGGGGCCTAGTGTGGTTGTGTACGTGTGATATACATACACTTTTTTTGGATCATATTTTCTATTCCGCTATTTAATCAAAAACCTTTGGGGATCAGTTAAATTGGGGGATAGTCTGTGTTGGTACGTGTGAGAGAGATCCACCTTTCCAAGTTGTTGGGGTTCATCTCATACTTCTGAAGGTTTGAGGGTGCTGCCTGTTCCATACCCCCCCTACTCCTCATCTAGCCTTTTAGGGGTACAAACAATAGTAATTGGGGCCTAGTGTGGTTGTGTACGTGTGATATACATACACTTTTTTTGGATCATATTTTCTATTCCGCTATTTAATCAAAAACCTTTGGGGATCAGTTAAATTGGGGGATAGTCTGTGTTGGTACGTGTGAGAGAGATCCACCTTTCCAAGTTTTTGGGGTTCATCTCATACTTCTGAAGATTTGAGGGTGCTGCCTGTTCCATACTCCTCCTCCTACTGCTCAACCATCCTTTTAGGGGTACAAACAATAGTAGTTGGGGCCTAGTGTGGTGGTGTACGTGCGAGATACATACACTTTCTTTTTGATCATATTTTCTATTCCGCTATTCAATTAAAACCTTTGGGGATCAATTCAATTGCGAGATAGTCTGTGTCGGTACGTGTGAGATCCACCTTTCCAAGTTGTTGGGGTTCATCTCATACTTCTGAAGATTTGAGGGTGCTGCCTGTTCCATACTCCTGCTCCTACTGCTCAACCATCCTTTTAGGGGTACAAACAATAGTAATTGGGGCCTAGTGTGGTTGTGTACGTGCGAGATACATACACTTTTTTTGATCATATTTCCTATTCCGCTATTCAATAAAAACCTTTGAGGATCAATTGAATTGCGGGATAGTCTGTGTCGGTACGTGTGAGATCCACCTTTCCAAGTTTTTGGGGTTCATCTCATACTTCTGAAGATTTGAGGGTGCTGCCTGTTCCATACTCCTCCTCCTACTCCTCATCCATCCTTTTAGGGGTACAAACAATAGTAATTGGGGCCTAGTGTGGTTGTGTACGTGCGAGATACATACACTTTTTTTGATCATATTTCCTATTCCGCTATTCAATAAAAACCTTTGAGGATCAATTGAATTGCGGGATAGTCTGTGTCGGTACGTGTGAGATCCACCTTTCCAAGTTTTTGGGGTTCATCTCATACTTCTGAAGATTTGAGGGTGCTGTCTGTTCCATACTCCTCCTACTCCTCATCCATCCTTTTAGGGGTAGAAACAATAGTAATTGGGGCCTAGTGTGGTTTTGTACGTGCGAGATACATACACTTTTTTGGATCATATTTCCTATTCCGCTATTCAATAAAAACCTTTCTAGGGCAAGATCTTAAATTACAGAAATATGAGGAGACCGTCAAATAAGGGCCGTGGCCTGGGTCGTGGTGCTGCTGGTAGAGCTCCTGTTGCAAGGAGAGGACGTGGTCGATCTGTGCCAGCTACACGCACAAGTGAAACACCTTCCTCAAGTGTGAGTAGGCGACAGAACCTGCATCAGTATTTGGTAGGGCATCAAACGCCCCTAGAAGTGATGAGGCCAGAACAAGTTGAGGCGATAGTAGATTGGTTTGCTGCTGACAGTGCCTCCAGTTCCTTCACATTGTCTCCCACCCAGTCTACTGCAGAAAGGTCAGAGTTGGCACCTGCAGCCAATGTCCAACCGTCTTTCACCTCACCCCCTTGCAAATCAGGCCAGCAGTCTGAGCCCCAAGCCATACAGCAGTCTCTTATTCTTTTTGAGGACTCTGTCAGCAGGGTTTCCCAGGGCCATCCACCTAGCCCTGCCCCAGAAGTGGAAGAGATTGAGTGCAGCGATGCCCAACCACTTATTTCTCAAGATGAGTACATGCAAGGATCATCGCAGCACGTCTCCGATGATGACGAAACGCAGGTGCCAACTGCTGCGGCGTTCAGCATTGTGGAGACCGACAAGGAGGGCAGGGGTGAAGACTGGGTGGAAGATGATGTGGAGGACGATGAGGTCCTCGACCCCACATGGAATGAACGTCATGCAGGTGACCTGAGTGGTTTGGAGGAAGAGGCGGTGGTCGCACAGAGCCACCAGCACAGCAGAAGAGGGAGCAGGGTGCAGAAGCGGAGCGGCCGTGCCCTAGACACTACGCCCGCTACTGCCCAACGCAGCAAGGGAACGAGCACACCAAAGTCAGCTCAAAGGAGTTCTCTAGCGTGGAAGTTCTTTAGAAAATGTGCTGATGACAGGACACGAGTGGTTTGCACCCTGTGCAATCAGAGCTTGAAGCGAGGCATAAACCTTCTCAACCTGAGCACAACCTGCATGATCAGGCATCTAAGTGCAAAGCACGAGCTGCAGTGGAGTACACACCTTCAAAACCAAGAAACGTCTCTGGCTCATCCTGCTTCCTCTTCTGCTGCAGTCTCGGCCGCTCCAGCCACATCTGTAGTGATACCGGCACCTGCCACCCCGCAAACAGACGATCTGTCAGCAACACCACCACCTGGGTCACCAACAACCATCTCCACAATGTCCCGTGGAAGCGTTCAGCTTTCCATCTCCCAAACACTTGAGAGGAAGAGGAAGTACCCCCCTACCCACCCGCGATCCCTGGCCCTGAATGCCAGCATTTCAAAATTATTGGCCTTTGAAATGCTGTCATTCCGTCTGGTGGAGACGCACAGTTTTAAAAACCTTATGTCGGTGGCTGTCCCACAGTACGTCGTGCCCAGCCGCCACTACTTTTCCAGGCAAGCCATCCCTTCCCTGCACAACCAAGTGGGGGAAAATATCAGGTGTGCACTGCGCAACGCCATCTGTGCCAAGGTCCACCTAACTACGGATACGTGGACCAGTAAGCACGGTCAGGGGCGTTATATCTCCCTAACGGCACACTGGGTAAATGCAGTGGCGGATGGGCCTGAGGCGGATAGCAATTTGGCGCATGTCCTTCCACCACCGAGGATTGCAGGGCGCTTCAGTTTGCCTCCTGTTCCTAACTCCTCCTACTCCGCTTCCTCATCCTCTACCGCCTCCTCATCCGGACAGCGTAACACCTTCACCACCAACTTCAGCACGGCCAGGGGTAAACGACAGCAGGCAGTTTTACAACTTGCCTGTTTGGGGGACAAACCACACACCGCGCAGGAGTTGTGGAGGAGCATGGAACAGCAGACAAATGAGTGGTTGCTGCCAGCGAGCCTCAAGCCCGGCCTGGTGGTGTGCGATAATGGGCGAAATCTCATAGCAGCTCTGGGCCTAGCCGGTTTGACGCACATCCCTTGCCTGGCGCATGTGCTGAATTTGGTGGTGCAGAGGTTCCTTAAAAACTACCCCGATATGTCAGAGCTGCTGCAGAAAGTGCGGGCCGTTTGTGCGCACTTTCGGCGTTCTCACCCTGCTGCTGCTCGCCTGGCAGCGCTGCAGCGTAACTTCGGCCTTCCCGCTCACCGCCTCATATGTGACGTGCCCACAAGGTGGAACTCCACCTTGCACATGCTGGAAAGACTGTGCGAGCAGCAGCAGGCCATAGTGGAGTTTCAGCTGCAGCACGCACGCGTGAGTCGCTCTGCGGAACAGCACCACTTCACCACCAATAACTGGGCCTCCATGCGAGACCTGTGTGCCTTGTTGCGCTGTTTTGAGTACTCCACCAACATGGCCAGTGGCAATGACGCCGTTCTCAGCTTAACTATCCCACTTCTATGCCTCCTTGAAAAAACAATTCGGGCGATGATGGAAGAGGATGTGGCACAGGATGAGGAGGAGGAGGAGGATGAAGAGGTAACATTTCCAAGGCTTTCAGGGCAGTCATTCGCAAGGGGCTCTGAGGGTGGGTTCCTGCACACGCAAACGCCAGGGACGCAATTGTCCAGCAGGGGCACAGTTCTGGAGGATGAGGAGGATGAGGAGGAGGAGGAGCTGGAGGAGGAGATGGAACCATGTTCACAGCAGGGTGGCACCCAGGCCAGCTCATGGCCATCACTGGTGCGTGGCTGGGGGGATACAGAGGACACGGACGATACACCTCCCACAGAGGACAGCCTTTCGTCGCCTCTGGGCAGCCTGGCACACATGAGCGATTACATGCTGCAGTGTCTCCACAACGACCGCCGAGTTGCCCACATTCTAACTTGTGCTGATTACTGGGTGGCCACGCTGCTGGATCCCCGTTACAAGGACAACGTACCGTCCTTAATTCACTCACTGGAGCGCGATCGCAAGATGCGCGAGTACAAGCGCACGCTGGTAGACGCCATGCTGCTGGCATTCCCATCTGACAGCGGGGCCACAGTGGAAGCACAAGGCAGAGGAGGAGGAGGAGGAGGTCGCCAACGCAACCAGGGCACCGCCAGCACCTCAGAAGGCAGGGTTAGCATGGCCGAAATGTGGAAAAGCTTTGTCAGCACGCCACAACAAACAGCAGCACCAGCAGCTCAGATGGAACGTCTTAGCAGGAGGCAGCATTTTACCAACATGGTGGAGCAGTATGTGTGCACACGCCTACATGTAGTGAATGACGGGTCTGCCCCCTTCAACTTCTGGGTCTCCAAATTGGGCACATGGCCTGAGCTTGCCCTTTACGCCTTGGAGGTGCTGGCGTGCCCTGCAGCCAGTGTATTATCTGAACGGGTATTTAGCACGGCTGGGGGCGTTATAACAGACAAGCGCAGCCGCCTGTCCAGAGACAATGTGGACAAGCTCACGTTCATTAAAATGAACCAGGCATGGATCCCACGGGACTTTTCCGTACCTTATGCAGAATAGCAATGGATACCGACCTTACCCACCCATTGTTCCATTTTTGCTCTTTCTCACTCTTTTGGGGTGTACCCTCATTTAAAATTTTTGAAAAGAAGCAGTGTTGGCTACCTCGTCCTCCTCCTAAGGGCCAGATTAATGTAGGGGCTATTGGAGCTGCAGCTCCAGGCCCCTACCTTTTATATAGGCCCCGGGTTGGCCATATTCACTGTTACCGCTCTTCTGTCACTTGTAAACACAGAAGTCTGGCTTCTATGCTCGCTTCCCCAGGCAGCACCCTCAGAACCTCCCCACACAGCGTGAAGGCCGGACAAGGAGAGACAGTTGGCGATGCATGGATGTGTTTATGGGCTTCAGAGACAGCATCCCATGTTGAATTAGGCATGCATGGCTGCACCCTTCCTCCTCTGGGTGCATGGCAAGGCACGGCCCTTAAGGCCCTTCAAAATCCTCAGCACCAAGCCCATGATGCTCTTAATCCGGCCCTGGTCCTCCTCCACCGCCGCTTCCACCTACACCGCCCATAGGTGTGCGCAGCCTATTGCATTAAGGTGTGCACCCCAAAGTTGAAATACACATGCATGTGTTTGCCAGCAGGGAGAGTAATGTATCGGGGCCATGTACCTGTAGGCAAGGAGAAATAGAGCAGAGCAGGTCCCAGGGAGATCTTTCCCATCTCCTCACTGGCAATGCTATGTGCCCTAGGTGATTAGGGTGTGCCCAGGCACACCCAGCACACCCTGTGCGCACGCCTATGTCACCGCCACATCCACCACCACCTCAACCTCCCTCCTACTCCATATGGGCCTCGTCCTTCAGAGATGAAGAAGAACATTGTTTTATTTTTCTGTTTTTTTTTGTTGTTTTAAGTTATTTCCCTATCCACATTTGTTTGCAGAGCACTTGCCATGCTCTTAATTACGTTTTGCTGCCATTTGCAGCACTCTAGCCCTTTCCTTTGGTGTTTTAGAGCCATTTTAGTGCCTTAAAGTTCGGGTCCCCATTGACTTCAATGGGGTTCGGTGTCCGGGAAAAGTTCGGTAAAAGTCCGGGACACGGACCCGGACTTTTTTTTAAAGTTCGGCCGAACCCGTCGAACACGGACATCTAGGTGTCCGCTCAACCCTACTTATAAAGACTTGGTCACATGCTTCAGACGGCCAATCACAGCTACTGAGACATTTGCAGGCATGGCTGGGATGGCTTAAGGCACACCAGTTAAACGATTGTTGATTGGCTGTTGAAAGCCCGCCATGAAAAGAGCGCCAAAGCATGCAAAACCCGGAAATAAAACGACCGAACACGGATTTTTACCCGAACATACAGTAAAGTGTCTGTGTCCGTGTTCGGGTACAAAAAATCCACTTATTCGGTACGAACACGAATAATACAGTCCGTGTTCGCTCAACACTACTGATGAGTGATGATTGTGTTTTAGAAGTTTGTGTTTTTGATTTCAGTTTATGATAACAACTTTATGGATCTGAATATTTTCCTAGAGGTGTCCCAATAAGGATATACTCAACTAAACTTGTTACAGGGTGTAACGCCGCCGAGTGCTCCGGGTCCCGTGGCTTCCCCGGAGCACTCGAGGCGTCCCACGGGCTGTTCCCCCGCATCTACACAACTTACCCGCCGGGTCCCGTCATCCCGGCCGCTCGGTACACGCCGGGTGCCTTCCCCCTCCCGGCGCGCGGCCCCGCCCCCTAGGGCGCGCGCGCCGCTGCTTTGAAATTTAAAGGGCCAGTGCACCATTAATTGGTGCCTGGTCCAATCAGTACCAAAACATATAAAAACCCACTTCCCCTTCCTGTCCTTGCCGGATCTTGTTGCCTTTGGTGCCTTGAGAAAGCTTTTGGTGTATCGTTCCCTGCCTGTGTATCTAACCTTCTGCTGTTGCCCCTGACTACGAACCTTGCCGCCTGCCTTGACCTTTTGCTCCATCTGACCTTGCCTTTGCCTTGTCCTTCTGTACCACGCCTGAATCAGCTGTCTTTGAGGTTGAGCCGTTACCAGAGGATACGACCTGGTTGCTACCGCCGCAGCAAGTCCATCCCGCCTTGCGGCGGGCTCTGGTGAAAACCGGTAGTAACTTAGAACCGGTCCCCTGGTACGGTCCACGCCAATCCCTCATTGACACAGAGGATCCACCTCCAGTGCAGTCACCTGCCGCTAGTCCGGACCCTGACACAGGGGTTTTACGATCTTATAAGCATTAAGGGATGTCTATCTATCAAAACACATAATTTATTCTTATATTGTTTGGTTGATAACAGCGTGCTGTTAATCCAATAATTGAGAATAACATTTTATGAATTTCTTTTTTTTTATTTCACATGTAGTACTGAACTTCCCATTTAGCACAGTAGTATTGTGACTATAGGTGGAAGCAACTTTTCCCTGTGTAGTTATTATTGTGGCACTGCCCCCTTGAGGACTGCTGGATATTACACTTTCGGGTCCCCCTTGGTTACTGTTAGCAACACTGGCCTTCACAATTTACTTTCAAATGTTTTTATTGAAGGAAATAAAGACAATACAAACTGTCAAATGCAAACACGAGCAATAAACAATGAAACAAGCGGTTGATCTGAACAATGCCGAACAGCAATGAAATATACAAAAGAGCATTAACTAGCCCACTAAGAGCGACGACCAAAGAAAAGGTCCGTTATGAGTGCCAAAAAACAGGGACCAGTGTTGGGGAGACTTCCCCAGATCCTCCCGGGAGCCAAGCGTAACCATGTGGGGATGAGGAGTTAAAATATTGCAAATCGGCGAGGGAAACTTCGGCCCCAAGCACCCAAGAGGGTTGCGACCCTTTTGAGGACCAGGTCTCTCACCAAGATGCAACAGGGTTCTCAGCAGAAGAATCCCTGAGCAGGTTCGGAGGCAAGTGCAAAGGGAAGAGGCTCCACCAGGAGGAGCGGGGGAAGTCCCAATCCTCAAAACAATAGATATAGAAGTAAAATAAAATTCAAAAATCAGACGAAAAGAGTAGAAAAGTAGGGGTAAGGGAATCAGGAAGAAGAGGAAAGAAGGGAAGGAAAGTCACCGGGGGTACAGTAGGTGTGGTAAGTCAGGGAAGTCTACAAGGTTATATGCAGATATTGAGCCCATGGATCCCAAACCGCTTCGTACTTAGTAACTCGGTCCTGGAAGATTGCCACCATTTTTTCCTGGGCCATGATCCAAGAGATCTTACTTTTAGCAGCATTAAGAGAGACCGAAGGACGTTTCCAGGACTTAGCCAAGGTGAGCTTCGCTCCTAGGAGCATGAAAAACAATAGGGCGGACAAGCTCTTAGGGTACGTCCGTGGGAAGTCGTGGAGGAAGGTGACATGTGGTGTTTGGGGGACCTGCAGGTTCGTGACTTGTCGGAGCAGATGAAAAAATTTATTCCAAAAGGAACGGATTCTAGGGCATGACCACCAAATGTGAATGAAGGATCCCTGGTGTTCACAACCCCAAAGGTGATGTGCTAGGGAACATAAGCGCCAAACGGGTCAAAATTTTAACGTTTGCCTCAATGAGAGTCGTGTTAGTGACGCCTTTAAAGGATCTATGAAACATACGGTGCCATTCGTCTAGCGAGTAAGCTGTCTGTAAATCACTTTCCCATTTGAGGGCATAAGATCTATTTATCTAAGGGATCCATCAGGGCTGCGTATATGGTTGATATGCCCCCCCTCAACTCCGATGATTCAGAACACCACCGCTAGTAAGAGGTCAATCTTGGAGGTACCTGTTTGTCCGACCACATTGCAGGCCTTCACAATTTAACACTTTACTTCTTGGCTCAGTCAATGATCAGTCCAGGGATATGTAGTTGTTTTTGGTGTTTTATTTTAAATAGGAAAGGGAGAAGGGAATAGTGGGATACTCCAAATTAACTATTTACAAGATGGAGGACTTCTAATTCTTGATACAGCCAGGCTGTTGATTCACCCTGCCACTTAGGTGAATTTGGGGTTAAGTCTCTATCCAGATGACTTGATGAACTATATTCTCTTCAGGACACTTTCCTAGCATCCTCTTTCTCGACCACTGACACCCGTCCTCTGACTATCCTACTCCGGGGTGGCCCCCCTCATATCAGGCCCCTTGACACGATCCCCTGTACTCATGATACTGTTTTTCTAGGGTCTCCAGTGTCTCCCCCTCAGTCAGCTTTCCTGGACCTCTAGCCCTCAGGACGACCTCCTGATGCCACTGCTACAGAGGAGGAGGCAGCTGCCCACCCTCCATCCGGGACTCTGCTCACCAGCCAAAGACCCCTCAGCACATGTGCTCCTGGCTTTTATACAGTACCCCAGAATGCACAGGGACAGCCGGTCCCTGCCAATCACCAGGACTGTATCAAAGCCTTTGTACCCATTGGTCAGGTTTCCTCCCACTGTCCAACATGCCTCCCTATTGGACCAGTGTGAAACACTCTCTAGACCCAATGAATCACATACTGAGCATACTGAGCAGACCTAACTCACAGATCCTGCCCTCTGCTAGACAGAAAGCAATATAGATTTGCCTGCTGCTCTTCTGATAGGCATACAGAGCCAAAAACTATACTCTCTCACTAGCACCTACCTAGGAGGGTGCTACACTCACCCCCCGCCAAACGAGCCATGTCCTGCTCTGCTCTGGGCAGCCACCCCTACAAAAATGATTTTACCAAAAATTTCCAGGGAGTATCCCACAAACCTGGTAAAGGGGGAAAAGGGAAGTAACACATTTACAGGGATATCTCATATGTGGCCAGAAGATATAATAAATTACGTGAAAAAATATATATGATTCTACTGTACAAATATTCACATGGTTGTATACACATAGCAGGTGCATTTTAATCAATGCAACGCCCGCCAAACAAAAATCTGCTTGGACAGGTGAGAAGACATTACCCTGTCTAGCTAACTAGATACAATATATACATTGCATGAGAATCTACATGAAGTAGTGGAGGGCCTAGCCAGACCTGGAAATCCAAAGCAAGCCTGCAAAGGAATTTAGATTAAGCATGGATGAATACATAACTACTTACATCAGTGAGACTGCCCTCTCCTCAGAGGCAACCTTCTCGTTTTCAATGGTTTTTATTGTAAATTTTTCAGAGTACAAATATAGAAAACAATAATAGAAAACATCAAACAGCGGTATAACATTCTCAATGGTCGGCTGTAACAGCCTTAGGGAGGCAAACAAAATAAATGCATCAAAGACCATACTGCAATTTACAAGAGAATTTATGTAGCTTTTGGGCCCGAAGGCTCCCATTTAAATAGTTATTCTGAGACATCGGTCCTTATTGCACTACAACTCTAGAAGCGAGCATTGATGCCTACTGCAAATAAGTAACCTTACGGGCTGCTGCTAGAAAACTGTGCTGGAACCAAAACAAGATGTTATACAGCAGTATGTAACCACTGAGAGAACCTTAGGAAGATATTCTTCAAGAAGACAAGCATGAAAGATAGAGAGAAAGGAAAGTATAGAGAGAAAAGGAAGGAAAAGCAAGGGAAAGAAAGGAAATGGACCCAACCCCGCACCCCGCCCCCAGACCCACGCGGATCCCTCACTCGTTCCCAGTAGGGTAGCTGAGCCATGGTTCCCACACTTTGTCGAATATGTGCATCTTATCATCTAGTTGAGCCGACAATCGTTCATTCATCATGATCCAGGATAATTTATGCCTAAGCTGCTCAAACCGCAGGGCAGGAGACCTCCAGGACCTAGCAATCGTAGAGGCAACCTTCTCACCACATTATCTCTAACTGCACATTCTTGTATAGATTTGATTCAATTCCTTCCCCCTGAGAGCACACTTAACTCGATTTTCCATTGTCATTCCTGAAATAAAGAACAATTAGACCCTGCCAAGCTAACAATCTAACAATTCCATTTCAATTCTCTCCAAGAATCTTTTTAGTGACTAGGGATGAGTTTCAGGTTCGAGTAGAAGCTAAGTTCGACTCGAACATTGGTCATTTGATCATTTGTTGAATGATGAACAAATGTGCTTCTTCGTGGGAAATTCGAGCGCCCGCCCATAATGCACTGCGCGTGCGCCGCGTGTTATGTGATTGGCCAAAGCATGCACCCTGACCTCATTCTTTGGCCAATCAAATGATCTCTGCCATGATTGGACTAAAGGCAGGCTGCCTTTAGCCAATCATGGCTCAGGGGCCAAGTACAAGCCCCACACTACATAAAGGCTGCCCGCGAATCCGCAGCGTGTAGTGTGATTGTGCGAGCGAGGAGACAGGGAGAGGAATGCGGGTGAGGCAGGGAGAGAGTAGCTTTTTTTGGAGTTTGTCAGACAGTTCAGAGAGACATTCCTAGCAGTGTAAGGAGGGCGAGGAACGTGTTTGAGGCAGGGAGAGAATAGTTTCTTTGCCGTTTGTCAGACAGTGCAGTGCCAGTGATTCATTCCTAGCAGGGAGGGAGAGAGATTTCTCATCTATAGGGTTATCGATTACATCATATCAGTGACAGTATTGTTATTCGGTCACTTGCGTACATCTATAAGCACCACAGCTCATCTATAGGGCTATCGATGACATCATATCAGTGAGAGTATTGTTAATTGGTCACTTGCGTACATCTATAAGCACCACAGCTCATCTATAGGGCTATCGATGACATCATATCAGTGAGAGTATTGTTAATCGGTCACTTGCGTACATCTGTAAGCACCACAGCTCATCTATAGGGCTATCAATTACAGCACATCAGTGAGAGTATTGTTAATCGGTCACTTGCGTACATCTATAAGCACCACAGCTCATCTAAAGGGCTATCAATTACCGTATTTATCGGCGTATAACACGCACCCCAATATTTGGAGAGAAATTTCAGAAAAAAAGCTTAAATTTAAAATAAACAGCTTTGAACTCAGAACATTTTTTTTTTTTAAATCAAATGATATCTCACCAGTGCCCATGAATGCAGCCTCATCAGCAGTGTCCAACAATGCATCCTCATCAGCAGTGTCCATATATGCAGCCCACCAGCAGTGTCCATAAATGCAGCTCACCAGCAGTGTCCATATATGCAGCCCACCAGCAGTGTCCATAAATGCAGCCCACCAGCAGTGTCCATGTATGCAGCCCACCAGCAGTGTCCATAAATGCAGCCCACCAGCAGTGTCCATAAATGCAGCCCACCAGCAGTGTCCATAAATGCAGCCCACCAGCAGTGTCCATATATGCAGCCTCGCAAGCGCAATGTCCAAATATGCAGCCTCCCAAGCGCCATTGGAACTGACCAAATTTGTTTTAAAAAAGGCCGGGAAGCAGCGCAGAGAGCAGAAGGGGCAGGCCGGGCCGAGGAGAAGGAAGGACTAGCTGTCATAAGAGCAGAAGGGGGCGGGCCGGGCCGAGGAGAAGGAAGAACTAGCGAGCGCAGTCATCGTGTGACGTCTGTCATAGGCGGGACTTCCGATGACTGCGCTCGCTCGTTCTCCCTTCTCCTCGGCCCGGCCCGCCCCCTTCTGCTCTTATGACAGCTCGTCCTTCCTTCTCCTCGACCCGGCCCGCCCCTTCTGCTCTCGGCAATGCTTCCTGGCCGTTTTTTTTTTTTTAATATCGGCGTATAACATGCACTGCTGCTTTTTCCTCCATTTTTAGGAGGAAAAAGTGCGTGTTATACGGCGATAAATACGGTATATCATATTATGAGAGTATTGTTAATCGGTCACTTGTGTACATCTATAAGCACCACAGCTCATCTATAGGGCTATCAATTATATCATATCAGTGAGAGTATTGGCAATTGGTCACTTTCGTACATCTATAAATACCACAGTTCGTCTATATGGCTATCGATTACATCACATCACTGAGAGTGTTGTTAATCGGTCACTTGTGTACATCTATAAGCACCACAGCTCGTCTATAGGGCTATTGATTACATCATATCAGTGGGAGTATTGTTAATCAGTCACTTGCATACATCTATAAGCACCACAGCTTATCTATCTGCGAGGGCCTGGTTACGGTGTTCAGGCACCACCAACAGCAAAGGCCCAATTTTTGGCACCTGCATAGCACATGCAATTTCAAATTTGTATGGAATTCTTACCAGCAGGTCCCGTTCCTGTGCCCAGCAAGGGTAACTGCGATGGGTTGTGGTGTTCAGGCACCACCAACAACCAAGGCCCAATTTTTCTGTAGTTTTTAAAAACTTTCTTTTCATTGGTACATGTTTCCCCAGGTCAGGACCCGGACCCCCATACACTTTTTTGGGACAATAACTTGCATTTAAGTCTTCAAAATGAGGCTGTTTGATTTTCAAGGTTCGAGTACCATAGACTTCAATGGGGTTTGTTTGTTCGAACAAACTTTTCCTCTGTTCGCGGTGTTCTGGTGTGAGCCGAACCGGGGGGTGTTCAGCTCATCACTATTGTTAATCGGTAACTTGCGTAATCCTATAAGCAGCACATCTCATCTATAGGGCTATTGATTACATCATATCAATGAGAGTATTGTTAATCGGTCACTTGCGTACATCCTATAAGCAGCAAAGCTCATCTATAGCTCTATTGATTACATCATATAAGTGAGTGTATTGTTAATCGTTCACTTGCGTACATCCTATAAGCAGCACATTCTCATCTATAGGGCTATTGATTACATCATATCAGTGAGAATATTGTTAATCGGTCACTTGCGTACATCCTATAAGCAGTGCATCTCATCTATAGGGCTATTGATTACATGATATCAATGAGAGTATTGTTAATCGATCAATTGCGTACATCTTATAAGCAGCACAGCTCATCTATAGGGCTATTGATTACATCATATCAGTGAGAGTATTGTTAATCGGCCACTTGCGTACATCCTATAAGCAGCACATCTCATCTATAGGGCTATTGATTACATCATATCACTGAGAGTATTGTTAATCGGTCACTTACGTACATCCTATAAGCAGCACATCTCATCTATTCGGCTATTGATTACATGATATCAGTGAGAGTATTGTTAATCGATCACTTGCGTACATCCTATAAGCAGCACAGCTCATCTATAGGGCTATTGACAGACTTGTATAAAGTACTCGAAATTTCTACTTGAGTAAAAGTACAAGTGCTCGATCAAAAAATTACTTGAGTAGAAGTGGAAGTGCTTGCAGAAAAAGTTACTTAAGTAGAAGTACTAAAGTATTCAACATTTTTTTTACTTAAGTATTGCAAGTATTTTTTTCAAAAAATTTGCTACTTAAGTACTAAAAGTAAAAAGTACAAGTAGTTTTGAAAAAAAATTTCTACTCAAGTACTGAAAGTAGAAGTACAAGTACTGTGTTATGTAGTTATTAAAGAAATAAGTCAAAAGTTTGAACATCATATTGTTTTTATTATTTCAAATGATTTATTTAAATGATTAACCTGTGTTTGTTAGTAGTTTCTTGATGCACTTTAAGTGCTGTAGCACCATTTATTTGTTTGTTTCATATTTTCTTTTTATTGGAAAGATTTGGTATAGCAGCTTTTATTATACACAGCCTTTATTTTCGTATGCGCTGATTTACAAATGACATTATACACATTTTTTTGAGCTTTATGCAACCTACCATCTACTGTTCTGGCAGTGGTAATTTTTTTAAAAGTAACGAGTAACTATGCAGCACAAAAAAAAAATACTTGAGTAGAAGTATCGAAATCATCGAAAAAATGTAGTGAAGTAAAAGTAGAAGTAGGAGAAAAAAATTCTACTCTAGGAAAGTACAGATACCGCATTTCGGTACTTAAGTACAGTACTTAAGTAGTTCTACTTCGTTACTATACATCTCTGGCTATTGATTATATCATATCAGTGAGAGTATTGTTAATCGGTCACTTGCGTACATCCTATAAGCAGCACATCTCATCTATAGGGCTATTGATTACATCATATCAGTGAGAGTATTATTAATTGATCACTTGCGTACATCCTATAAGCAGCACAGCTCATCTATAGGGCTATTCTCATATCATATCAGTTAAAGTATTGTTAATCAGTCACTTGCGTACATCCTATAAGCAGCATAGCTCATATATAGGGCTATTGATTACATCATATATGTGAGAGTATTGTTAATCGGTCACTTGCGTACATCCTATAAGCAGCACAGCTCAACTATAGGGCTATTGATTATATCATATCAGTGAGAGTATTGTTAATCGCTCACTTGCGTACATCCTATAAGCAGCACATCTCATCTATAGGGCTATTGATTACATCATATCAGTAAGAGTATTGTTAATCGGTTACTTCCGTACATCCTATAAGCAGCACAGCTCATCTATGGGGCTATTGACTACATCATATCAGTAAGAGTATTGTTAATCGGTCACTTGCGTACATCCTATAAGCAGCACAGCTCATCTATAGGGCTATTGATTACATCACATCAGTGAAAGTATTGTTAATCGGTCACTTGCGTACATCCTATAAGCAGCACAGCTCATCTATAGGGCTATTGATTACATCACATCAGTGAGCGTATTGTTAATCGGTCACTTGCGTACATCCTATAAGCAGCACATCTCATCTATAGGGCTATTGATTACATCATATAAGTGAGAGTATTGTTAATCGATCACTTGTGTACATCCTATAAGCAGCACATTCTCATCTATAGGGCTATTGATTACATCATATCAGTGAGAGTATTGTTAATCGATCACTTGCGTACATCCTATAAGCAGCACAGCTCATCTATAGGGCTATTGATTACATCATATCAGTGAGAGCATTGTTAATTGGTCACTTGCGTACATCCAATAAGCAGGACATCTATAGGGCTATTGATTACATCATATCAGGTCATTGAGTATCTATTGGTCAGTTGCGTAAACCCTATATTGATCTGTATCAACATCATGTCCCAAAGTCCGACACGGAGAGGCTGACGCTCACAGGCCACGCAAAGAGGGCAAGCAGCAATTTGAAAGCTGTGATGTTGGTTCCCAGGTTGATGAAGGCAATAACGTGAGCCTGGAGAGAGGGGGTGACAATGTTGGACAAGAAATCAGCAGTCATGTTGCCACAGCTGAAGCATATTGCCAAGTTTGCGCCAGTGACGAGGAGGGAGGGGATGATGAGGTCACTGACTGTACTTGGGTGCCTGACAGGATGGAGGAGGAGGAGGGGGAGGAGGGGGAGGGGAGGGTGAGGCGGGGGAGGATGAGGAGGACGCACAACTCCAACGAGGCAGGATATGCTCCAGGGGCCGCCATAGCAGTAGCCAACATATTGCATCACAGCACAGAGCTCCACAGGTGCAGGGTGCTGTAAACTCCCCACGGACTCACAAAAGTTCATTTGTGTGGGCTTTTTTTCAGCACATGTGCAGTAGACTGCAGTGTTGCTGTTTGCAACATCTGTCTAAAGCAGATCAAGCGTGGCCAGAACACCAGCCACTTGGGCACCACATGCTTGACAAGGCATATGACGACCTGCCATGGAGTCCGTTGGGAACAGCACCTGAAAGAGGCACCAGATCAAAACAAGCATACATCACCTTGCTCCTCATCGGTGATCTCTAACCCTACTATACCTCATGCCTTCTCAAATACCAGCATTGAGAGGGATGATGGTATAGCAATGAGTGCCACAGAGACTTGCACCCAATCTGCTAGCAGTACACCACCGCTTGATTTGAGCAGCAGGCAAATTTCACTACCCCAGTTTTTGAACTAAGAAAAGAAAATACAAAAAATACTAAAAAAAGAAATACTGTCCCAGCCATCCACATGCTCAGCGGCTTAATGCTAGCTTGGCCAAATTGCTAGCATTACAGTTGCTGCCTTTTCATCTGATAGACTCTGCTCCTTTTTGCAAATTTGTGGAATGTGCTGCACCACAGTGGCAGGTTCTAAAAAGGCATTTATTTTCGCGTAAGGCCATACCAGTTCTCTACTGTCATGTGGAAGGTAGTGTTTTGGCCTCATTGGACAAAGCGGTCAGCAGGAAGGTACATATTACTGCTGACTCTTGGTCCAGCAGGCATGGACAGGGACATTACACTTCTTTCACGGTGCACCGGGTGACTCTGCTGGCAGCTGGAAAGGATGCAGGACAGGGTTCGGTGTTACAGCTTGTTTTGCCGCCACGCATGCAAAAGCTGATGTTGGTTCTGCCACATCTGGCTACTCCACCACATTCTCCTCCTACTCCTCCTCCATGTCCTCTTCTGCTCAATTCTCCTCTGTAGCAGCAGTGCTCCCTAAGCGTTCAAGGGGCTACGCAAGCAGTTAGGCTAAAAGATGTGCTTCATTTGGTCGGCCTAGGGGATAGGAGTCACACCGGTGCAGAGATTCTGTCAGCTCTGCAGAGGCAGGCTCAGAGATGGTTGACGCCATGACAGCTTGAGCCAGGAATGGTTGAATGCGACAATGGCACCAACCTTCTCTCCGCCCTCCGACAGGGACACTTGACACATGTTCCATGCTTGGCACATGTTCTGAATCTGGTGGTGCAGAGTTTCTTGAGCAGATACCAGGGCTTCTAAGATCTCCTGAGGCAGGCCAGAAAAGTCTGTGGCCATTTCCGCCATTCGTTCAATGCCAGTGCTTGCTTATCTGACATTCAAGGGGAATTCAACCTGCCCACCAACCGCCTCATTTGTGACATGCCCACCAAGTGGAACTCAACGTTGGCAATGCTGCAGTGGCTGCACAAACATCATAGGGCCATCAATCAGTACCTGTTTGAGTATGGCATAAGGACAGGGTCAGGGGAGCTTGGCTTTTTTTCGCCATGCCAGTGGCTTTTGATTAAGGATGCATGCATTGTCCTGTCACCATTTGAGGAGGCCACAAGCATGGTGAGGCGGGATGATGCATGTATCAGTGACACTATCCCGCTAGTCTACCTTCTGGAGCACACACTGCGTGGAATCATGGACAGAGGCGGAACAGCGGGAGGAAGAGGAAGACTTCCTTTCCTCACAAGGCCCCCTTTATGCAGATATCATTCCTGCAGAGCCACAAAACACACAGGAGGAAGAGGAGGAGGAAGATTTCGGCAGCATGGATGTAGAGGAGTTGTACGTGGTTGGGGAGAGGTTTCTCCTGCTGACAATGTCATCCTTAGTGACCCAGAGGACTCAGAAGCTCATGCCTCCACCAACTTACGTTGCATGGGCTCCCTGATTCTGCAAAGCTTGCGAAAGGACCCGAGGATTCATGCTATCAAGGAGAGGGATCAATACTGGTTGGCAACCCTTCTTGATCCACGTTACAAGGGTAAAGTTGCAGAGCTCATCCTGCCTTAACTGAGGGAGCAGAGGATGAAACATCTTGAGGAGGCCTTGAAAAAAAATGTGTGTACCACCTTTCCAGACACTGGGAGGTCAACATTCTCTGGACGTGTTTCTGAGGCATCATTCAGCCAAAGGATGAGCGGTGGAGAAGGTGGCCGGCTGACCGATGCCTTTAAACAGTTCTTTTGTCCTCAGCAGCACCCAGGGCTGTTAGGTTTAAGCAACCATCGCCATCATATGTTGCATGATTATCTAGGCGCAAGAGCAGACTTGGAGACCTTTCCAGCTTAGCATCCACTGGGTTACTGGGTCTTGAGGATTGACCACTGGCCAGAACTTGCTCAATATGCAATGGAACTACTGGCCAGTCCTGCTTCCAGTGTGCTTTCCGAACAGACGTTCAGTGCTGCTGGAGGTTTTGTGATGGACAAAAGAGTGCGTCTGTCCACAGACTCTGTTGACCAGCTGACTTTTATCAAAATGAACCAGTCCTGGATCCCCAAGAGCTATCAAGCCCCTGATGCTGATGTAACTGATTGAATTTGCTATGGGTCTGCCATCCCTTGAAGTCTGCATATGCTGCCTATTCTATTCCTCTACCTTGATTCTGCTAGCTTCCAAGAATGTTTTTGGTTTGAGTCACTACCAACCCGCAAGGCCTAATTTATTTGCACTTGTATGACAGGTGCATACAATTTAAATGTCGTATGTCGTTTTTAACAGCAGGCCCTGTCCCTGTGCCCTGCTAACTGTGAGGGGTTACACCAAAGGCCCAATATTTTTGCACCTGTATGACAAGTACAGTACATGCAATTTCAAATTTGTATGGAATTCTTACCAGCAGGTCCCATTCCTGCACCCAGCAAGAGTATCTGCGAGGGCTTGGTTATGGTGTTCGGGCACCACCATCAGAAAAGACCCAATTTTTTGGTACCTGTATAGCACATGCAATTTCAAATTTGTATAGAATTCTTACCAGCAGGTCCCATTCCTGTGCCCAGCAAGAGTAACTGTGAGGGGTTGTGGTGTTCAGGCACCACCAACAACCAAGGCCCAATTTCAGTTTCAGTTCCTGCCGATACTAAACTTCCAGGTCCCCATCACTCTAGCCAGTTTGCATAGCCACCACCCAACCTTGGCCAGGTCAGATGACAGCACAGCGCCCCCACTAGATCACTGATAAGAACACATACAACACTTGATCTTTGCCAATTTCAAATTAGTATGGAATTTTTACCAGAAGGGCCCGTTCCTGCGCTCAGCAAGAGTAACTTCGAGGAGTTGCGGTGTTCAGGCTCCACCAACACCCAAGGCACAATTTTTCTGTACCTCTATGACAAGTGACAAGCACATGCGATTTCAAATTTGTATGGAATTCTTACCAGCACGTCCCATTCCTGCACCCAGCAAGAGTAGCTGCGAGGGGTTGGTTACGGTGTTCAGGCACCACCAACACCAAAGGCCCAATTTTTGGAACCTGTATGACAAGTACATGCGATTTCAAATTTGTATGGATTTTTTAGCAGCAGGGCCCGTTCCTGCACCCAGCAAGAGTAACTGCGAGGGGTTACGGTGTTCAGGCACCACCAACAACCAAGGCCCAATTTTTCTGCACCTGTATGACAAGTACATGCCATTTGAAATTTGTATGTATATTTGTATATGACATTTTTTGCTTTAGAAATTTCAGTATAGCTGCAGCAGGCTACATACATCGTAGAGATGCACTACTTTACAGGCACATTCAGGGGACCCCCCAGGCACGATATTTGAAGGAATTTTTCATTTTTTATAGTTTCACTTTTAGCCTCATTAAAATCAGTAAATCACTGCTCCTTTACAAACGATTGTTTTTAAAAACTTTTTTTTTTCATTGCTACATGTTCCCCAGGTCAGTAACCGGATCCCCATACACTTTTGTGGGGCAATAACTTGCATTTAAGCCTTCAAAATAAGGCCGTTTGATTTTTGAGGTTCGACTCCCATAAACTTCAATGGGGTTGGTTTATTAGAACAAACTTTTCCTCTGTTCGCTGTGTTCTGGTGCGAACCGAACAGGGGGGTGTTCAGCTCATCACTAGTTGCTAGTAATTTTTTTTTGGGGAAGGTGCATGTGATCAGCACAGTGCCAATCAGCACTGTCCAGACAGAGGGTCAGGGGAGAATGAAAACTCTTCCTACAAGCTTTACTAGGAAATGATACAAGTCACAAGGCTGCTATATACTGATGATGAGAAAAGGTATTAAGCAGGTTATATTTACTAAAATAATTGTATTTCCATGTTCTGTGTACTGTGGGAGACCAGATATAGTGACTGCAGACTTCTGGGTTTAGGAACACTTTAAGCTTTAACATTCAAAAGATAATATCTGCATTATCTAGTGAAGGATACTGAGTTATTACGTGTCTACGTGCTGCGAAATGCACATGGGCCTTGTTAATTATCTGAGACAAAGCGAGGTAACCACTATGGACTGTAATTAGGAGAGGGAGGGGGTGATATTGTTTACCTGTATGAATCTTATATAAAGGCCAGACGGTGTATGCAGTGCAGGGGAGACGGACAGAATGAGGTAGGTGTATAGGAAGCTAAGAACTTATTGCATCTGATTTTAGGTAATTTCCAATCTCTCATTGGGGTTGATTTAATTTGCAAGGAAAGTTGCACTTTGCAAGAGAATTCACCCCAGAGCTTAGCGTATGACATGAAGCTGTTCTGACTTCCATCACCCAACCACGTGTAAGCAAAAATGTTGTATTTTTTGGTATTTTCCATGCATGTGATTGGGTGCTCTTTGGCAAGCTCTTGTGAAAATTTTCTTGCAACGTGCAATTTACCTTAAAAATTGAACAGCCTGTTTACCCTTAGTAAATCTGCTCCATTACTGCAGAGAGGTACATACAAGTCAATGGAGCCCTATAGCAAATTTTTGTTGGGTTTCCCTGCTAAGGCTGGATACATACTATACAACTTTTGATAGTGTTTATGTTTGACCTCATATTATATGGTTTTGGTAAACTGTAAGGAAAAAATCTAAAGATAATTGTACAGTGTGTATCCAGCTTATCTCTCTGTAGCTGCTGGCTATATCAACTTTTACATTAGGTTACATAGTTACATAGTTAGTCAGGTTGAAAAAAGACACAATTCCATCTGGTTCAACCAATAAAAAACAAGAAACAGTAAAGAAAACCCAACCATAGAATCCCATATACACAATCCTATACCCGCAGTTGATCCAGAGGAAGGCGAAAAAAACCCCAGCAAAGCATTATCCAAATTATTACAGCAGGTGAATAAATTCCTTCCTGAACCCCCGAGAGGCAATCAGGTATTCCTTGGATCAATTAGGTGTATTGATCTTAACATAAAGTAGGCGTATATAAAGGACAGTCAGTGGGAGATCTGTCAGTTACAGTCATAGTCAGACTATTAGCCCCCGTTCACACTAAGGCGACCTGTGAGGCGACCTGGTCGCCTCACAGGTCGCCGTAGGTCGCCTCCCATAGGGAAGCTGCGGACCCGTTCTAATAGGAGCGACACAAGTCGCTCCGACTTAGAAAAAGGGTCCGGAGCTTCTTTGGGGCGACCAGGAGGCGACCGCCGTAGACTTCAATGCTAGACTTCAATGCTCCGAGGTCGCGGTGCGAGGTAGCGTCGCCTGCATGTGAATGGGGGCTTAGGGAGGGACTAGTGCTTAAAATAAAAAACTTATAACAAAAACTTACAACGATAATAAACATGATGATACTTTAAATTCCTGAAATAAATACCCTCTTTAACCACTTGCCGACTGCCCGCCGCATATTTACTGCGGCAGGCTGGCTCGGCTGCGCAAAATGACGTAGCCCTAAGTCGGTCACGCATGTGGTGCTGGGGGCAAGTGCGCGCCACTGGCGGCATACTTCTGCCTCCACTAGACAGCGGGGATGCCAATCCATGGGACCGACGGCCGAGATTGCCGCCGGGCACCCGTGATCGCTCCCCACTGAGAGAGAAGGACGGTCTGCTGTTGTAAACACAGCCGACCGTTCTTCTCTCTGAAATGATCACAGAGTGCCTGTGATCCTTCTATATAGGAACACAAGTCTCTATGATCATTTCACAAGTCCATCCCCCCCATACAGTTATAAAACACTCCCCTAGGCTCACACTTAACCCTTTGATCATCACTGTGTTAACCACTTCCCTGCAAGTGTCATTATTATAGTAACAGTGCATATTTTTAGCACTGATTACTGTAGTAATGTCACCGGTCCCCCCAAAAGTGTCAAAAATGTCAGTTAGGGGTCCGATCTGTCAGCCGCAATTTCGCAGTCCCGTTAAAAATCGCAGATCACCGCAATTACTAGTAAAAAATAAATAAATAAATAAAAATGACAGAAATATTTCCCCTAGTTTGTAGACGCGATAACTTTTGCACAAACCAATCAAAATACACTTATTGCGATTTTTTACCAAAAATATGTAGCAGAATACAAATTGGCCTAAAAGGATGAAAGATTTTGATTTTTAATTTTTTTTGGGGAATGTTATTTAGCAGAATGTGAAAAACATTGTTTTTTTTTTTTCTACAGAATTGTCGCTATTTTTTTGTTTATAGCGCAAAAAATAAAAATCGCACAGGTGATCAAATACCACCAAAAGAAAGCTCTATTTGTGGGGAAAAAAAGGACATCAATTTTATTTGGGTACAGCGTTGCACGGCTGCGCAATTGTCCATTAAATTAAGGCAGTGCCGAATCGCAAAAAATAGCCTGGTCATGAACGGGGGCAAAGCCTTCCAGTCCAGAGCTGGTTAAACTCTAGCTTCTTCAACTTTTTTTTCAACTACAAGCCTCAGCTGTGCTTTAACCTCTTTACGACCACTTGCCGCAGTTATACTGCGGCAGGCAGCCGCTCCTGCGTAAATCGCCGTAGGTATACGTCGGTCGCGCGCAGGGAGCTAGGGGGCAAAGTCTGTCACCATTCCACGAGTGTGCGCAATTTTAAAGCATGACATGTTAGGTATCTATTTACTCAGCATAACATTATCTTTAACATCATACAATAAAAATTGGGCTAACTTTACTGTTTTTCTGTTTTGTTTTGTTTTTTTTTTAATTCATGAAAATGTGTTTCTTCCAAAAATATTGCATTTAAAAGACCGCTGCGCAAATACTGTGTAGCATAAAATATTGCAACAATCGCCATTTTATTCTCTAGGATCTTTGATAAAAAAAAAAAAAAAAAAATATATATATATATATATATATATATATATATATATATATATATATATATATATATATATATATATATATATAAAATGTTTGGGGGTTCTAAGTAATTTTCTATCAAAAAACACAGATTTTAACTTGTAAGAAACAAATGTCAGAAAAAGGCTTAGTCCCGGTTCACACTGGGGCAACTTGTCGCGCTCCATTCAGTGCAATGGAACCGTTCTAATCTGAGTGACTCAAGTCACTCCAACTTAGAAAAAGGTTCCTGCACTACTTGGGGGTGACTTCAGAGCGGCTTGCGTTGACTTCTATTAGAGAAGTCGTTTGCAAGCCACGCTGAAGTTGCGCTGCACGGGGCGGCTTCAGAGTTGGGCAACTTTGAAGCTGCCCCAGCGTGAACCGAGCCTTAAGCATGAAGGGTACAACAATGGTAATAACACATTTTAGCATACAGGGTGATTGGTAATAAGGACTAGGTTTAAGATGACACTTGACATTAGTGTTGCCAACCTCCCGCAGCATTTTAAAAATGGGAAATTTACTGACGGAGCACATCTTTTACTGACAACGTAAAAAATGACATTAACCACTTCAGCCCCGGAAGGTTTACCCCCCTTCATGACCAGGCCATTTTTTTGCGATTCGGCACTGCGTTATATTAACTAACTATTACGCAGTCGTGCGACACTGTACCAAAATAAAATTGATATCCTTTTTTCCCACAAATAGAGATTTCTTTTGATGGCATTTGATTGCCTCTGCAGTTTTTATTTTTTGCGCTATAAACAAAAAAAGGCCGTCAATTTAGAAAAAAAAACTTTTTTTTTTTAACCTTCTGCCATAAAACATTGCCAATATTAAAACTTCAAAAATGTAATTTCTTTATCAATTCAGGCCAAAATTAATTCTGCTACATATTTTTGGTAAAAAAAAAAATCTCAATAAGTGTATATTGATTGGTTTGCGCAAAAGTTATCGCGTCTACAAACTATGGGATAGATTTATGAAATTTAAATTTTTTTATTTATTTTTTACTAGTAATGGCAGCGATCAGCAATTTTTAGCGGGGCTAGGACATTGCGGCGGATAAATCTGACACTAAGTAACACTTTTTGGGGACCAGTGACACAAATACAGTGATCAGTACTAAAAAAATGCACTGTCTCTGTGCTAATGACACTGGCAGGAAAGGGGTTAACATCAGGGGCAATCAAAGGGTTAAATGTGTTTCCTTGCAGTGCTTGCTAACTGTGGAAGCCGCTGATTGGCTCCCGCTGTGTCCAATCACAGCGGGAGCGGGCCGAATGTGGCGCGCATGCGCCCCCTAGACCCGGAAACTAAAAAGACATACAGGTACGTGATTTCCCGCTGTATGTATGTGGGGTGGTCCGGAAGTGGTTAAAAACTAAGACAATTAATTCTTACACAGTATAAACACAATATGGAAACACTGACAATACCGATAACAAGTCATTTGACTGGTTTACACCTAAAGAAGTCAACACAGCATGATAAATTATCAGCCCTTTATATATACAGATAGTTTGTAAAAATAGATTTTTACAAACTGTCCGTACATTTACTGACAGTTGGCCACTCTGCTTGGCACCCAGATCAGCATAAACAGTAGCAATGTCCAATGGCGTCACTACGGTTGGTGTCACCTGGTGCGTTAAAACATGGTCTCACCCCCCCCAATAATTTTTTTTTCCCATATAACACTGCATATAATGGCATTAATAGTACAGTAAACACCTATCAAGCAACTAGCAATAGCAATAAGGAATTACAATATCATAGGAAAATAATAGAACTCCCCAGGAAATAACAACCGCCAGGATCAGTGCCTGTTTCTGAACTAACAATCCCCAGCATTGCTGTCAGTTTCCGAAATAATAATCCCCCACATTGGTGTCAATTTCCACAATTATAACCACCAGCATTGGTGTCAGTAGCAGCAATAATACCCTCCCGCATTGGTGAAGATTTCTAGAATAAAAGCTCCCAGCATCTATGCCAGTTTACGTAATAATAACCCCCAGCACTGGTGTCTTTTTCTGCAATATTTATCCCCAGCATTGGTGTCAGTAGCAGCAAAAATAACCACCAGTGTTAGTGCCAGTCTCCACAATAATAACCCCCATCATTGGTGCCGATTTCTGCAATAATAACCAACAGCATTGGTGCCAATTTTTGCAATAATAACCCCCAGTATTGATGTCAGTAGCAGCAAACATAACCACCAGCATTAGTGCCAGTTTCCGCAATAATAACCCCCATCATTGGTGCCAGTTTCTGCAATAATAACCCCCAGCATTGGTGCCAATTTCTGCAATAATAACCCCCAGCATCGGTGCCAGTTTCTACAATAATAACCCCCAGCATGGGTGCCAATTTCTGAAGTAATAACCCACAGCATCAGTGCCAATTTTTGCAATAATAACCCCCAGCATTGGTGCCAATTTCTGCAATAATAACCCCCAGCATTGGTGCCAATTTCTGCAATAATAACCCCCAGCATCGGTACCAGTTTCCGCAATAACCACCAGCATTGGTGCCAGTTTCCACAATAATAAACCCCAGCACTGGTGCCAGTTTCTGCAATGATCCCCAGTATTGGTCCAGTAGCTGCAATAATAGCCCCCAGCATAGGTGGTCAGTGGTGTTATGCTATTTTAAAACCCAGCAGCATGATAGAGATAATTAACACTGACACTGTCCACTAATTCAGTGCAAGGGGTTAATTAACACTGACACTGGCCACTAAATCAGCACAAGTGGTTAATTATCACTGCCGTTGACCACTAATAGAGCACAAAGGGGTTAATTAACACTGACACTGGCCACTAAATCAGCACAAGTGTTTAATTAACACTGCCATTGACCACTGATAGAGCATAAAGAGGTTAATCAACGCTGCCATTGACCACTAATACAGCACAAATGGGTAATTAACACTGACACTGGCCACTAATTCAGCGCAGGGGGGTTAATTGACACTGGCCACTAATGCATCAGTGACCAGCATCATTATTAACCCCTTCGTGCTGCACATTACTGGTTAATGGCAGGTGAGTTAATTAACCCCTTCACTCCCAATTACAGAAACCACCACAAGGAGTTAACCAGTCCAGTGCACTGGAAAAGCCTTACGGCTGAATCACTGCACCATTACACTGCTAGGCAATATACAGTATATTCTCCTCTGTCTGCATTGGTTACGTTTTATCTCACTTAACTAATCCAAGCAACATGCACGCTCCCTGGCGGTGCCTCTCTCTTCCTGTCCCGACCTCAGAATGACATCATGTCAGAGGCGGGGACTAGAAATGATCTGTTGGGGTGGAGTTAACAGAAAAGTGTAAGGCTTCGTTAACATCTTGGTGTCTTGCAATTCTGTTTGCAGGATTTACCGCGATTTGTCGGGTGACAATCGCGGCAAAGTCGCACCGCGTTTGGGGTGCCATTGGAAGTGACGGGGATCGCACAGGCATCCCGCGATTTGCCCTGATTCAGGATTGTGGGCAGATTAGCAGCGATTCTGCCCGCAATCTGGGACACTGAGATGTGAACAGAGTCTTATTGATGTCTACTAGTGCTGAGTGCAAAAGGGTTCCAGCACCCGGCACCCCACTGCAGCTCTGCAAGGGCACTGCGCAGGCTCTATTCTGGACTTTGTGGTGATCTGTGCACCACTGTGCATGGTTAACTGCCATCAGGCAGACTTTACCTGGCACTGTCTGCACTCTCATCATTTCATGCCCCCCTTGTCCTGGCCCTGATGTCACCCCTATGGCAGGTGTCACCTGGGTGCGGTCCACACTCCCATAGTGACACCACTGGCAAGGTCCCCTAAAGTGTAGCAGTGAGCAGTAATAAAGCTTGGTTTACGGAACACAGGAATTATGCTGACAAGGTGCATTGATGTTGACGAGTGATCCGAGTACCAACCCACCTGCCCGATCCCACCAGGAAGCCGACACTGCACACCCCTAATCACAGGCAGTGAGACACTTCCTGGTCCGCAGCTGCGCAGACTGGGAAAACAGTAAATTTAGCCCAATGTTTTTTCTATAATGCGAAAGATAATGTTACGCTGAGTAAATAGATACCCAACATGTCATGCTTCAAAATTGTGCACGCTCATGGAATGGAGACAAACATTGGAACTTAAAAACCTCCATAGGCAACGCTTTAAAAATTTCTGTGGGTTACCAGTTTTGAGTGACAGAGGAGGTCTAGGTCTAAAATTATTGCTCTCGCTTTAACGATCGCAGAGATACCTCACATGTGTGGTTTGAACACCGTAAGCGCGACTTGCAGATGCGTTCGCTTCTGCACGCGAACTTGGAGTTACGGGGCCTTTAAATTTTTTTTTCTTCTTTATTTTATCTTTTATTTTTTTATTTTAACACTGTCCCTTTAAAAAAAAAATGTCTTGATCACTTTTATTCATATTACAAGGAATGTAAACATCCCTTGTAATAGAAATAAGCATGACAGGTCCTCTTTAATGTAAGATCTGGAGTCAAAAGGACCTCACATCTCACATCTACACTAAAAGCAAAAAAAAATTAAGGCCGTTGAGAGGAAGCGACGTATGATATTGCTTCGGTCCCCCAAGGCCATAGAGTTGAGTGGGGGCCAGCTTGGACCGGATCATTTTCCCCGCTACCGATGGGTTCGGTAAGCGAGGAAAACGGCAGGAGGAGGGGGGGGGGCCCATAAAAGTGAAAAAAAGAGGTGTAGTAAAAATGTAGCAAAGGTGTGGTATAGGTGCAGTATTGGTATACCTAAAGTAGAATTATAGGCAAAACTTTTTTTTTTTTTTCATTTTGGATAGAGCAAGGGGGGGTTATAACCCCTGTCAGATTTTTTTTTTTCACCACCTGTGTCCCATTGCGGAGATTTCCCTTTACTTCCTGTCCCATAGCCAAACAGGAAGTGAAAGGAAATCCCTACAAATTAACCACTTTACCACCGGAGGATTTTGCTGTCTTACATCCAGGCCACTTTTTGCGATTCAGCGCTGTGCGACTTTAACTGACAATTGCGCGGTCCCAAACGAAATTTACGTCCTTTTTTTCCCACAAACAGAGCTTTCTTTTGGTGGTATTTTATCACCTGTGCGATTTTTATTTTTTGCGCTATAAACAAAAAAAGAGCGTTTATTTTGAAAAAAAAAACAATATTTTTAAATTTTTTTTATATGAAATTCCTCCCAAAAAATATGTAAAAATCAAATTTTTTTTTACTTTTTGGCCAATTTGGTTCTGCTACCTATGTTTGGTAAAAAAAAATCACAATAAGCGTATTTTGATTGGTTTGCGCAAAAGTTATTGCGTTTACTAACTAAGGGAATGATTTCTGTCATTTTTGGTGTTTTTTTTTTTAACGAGTAATGGCGGCGATCTGCGATTTTTTTTGCGGGACTGCGACATTGCAGCGGACAGATCGGACCCTCGCCTGACATTTTTGACACTTTTGGGGGTACCAATGACATTACTACAGTAATCAGTGCTATATATATGCACTGTTACTGTAAAAATGACACTGGCAGGGAAGGGGTTAATTTTATTGGAGAGGGAGGGGTTAATGTATGCCTGGTGCTTACTGACGTGTGTGGGGGGAGGTGACTGAGTGAGTCAGGGACAGATCGCAGGTTCAGCTATGCTGAACACTCTGATCTGTCACTCCCTGTCACTTAGGAGATCCGCCCTCTCTGTTTACACAAGCTGGCGGATCTCCAAACTAGATTCCCCGACGATCGGGGAAGAGCAGCGGCGATCGCCGCCGCTCCTCCCCTGGCCCGACTCCCGCTGTGAATGAAAACAGCGGGAGCGCGCCTCCGGCGGCGTGCGAGCGCCGCCTACAGGGGGAGGAGTCCAGCGACGTAGGTCTACGTCGCTGGACGATAACGAGCCACTGTGCCGCAGTAGAGGCACAGTGGCCGGAGCTAAAGTGGTTAAAGGAATTCCTTGGGGACCCCCAGGTTACCAGAATTAGTATCCCCATTGGAAGATTTCCCCTCTATTACTTTTCCGGGGACAATCCAGAATTTGGGATTTTCTTTTACTTTCACTTTCAATGATAATGGTTAATAGGAGAAATAGAGAGGGTGAATCTCATTAGCGGGGGCACAGACAGCAATAAAAACCTGACAGGGGGTCTCATCCCTCTCCACTTTGTCCAAAAATTTTTAAAAATTGTTTTGCCTTTAGTTATACTTTAACATACCTCCCAACTTTTTGAGAGGGGAACGAGGGACACCTAATAGCAAACGTATGCAGGCATAGGACACGCCCCCTGCCACGCCCCTTTAAAGGACAATTATACAAAATAAAGATTAGTTAAACCCACAAATGCTTTTTTTTACCACTACTATTCCTTTATATTGGCTTTTGAAATTTACAAGTGAAGAAATTTAGAAATCGGATGAAAGGTTTAGCACTGGGAAACACATTTTTAAAGATAAGGAGTGAATTTTATATACAAATATATAGATTAGACCAAAATGAAGGACAAATGAGGAGGAAAGAGGGACAGAAGGACTTTGTTCCAAATCAGGGACAGTCCCTCAAAATCAGGGACAGTTGGGAGCTTTAATATCCTGCCTCTAGTAACTCAGTCCCTGCTAGAAGTGTGAACAATGGGCAGTGCTGTTTACACTTTCTTTTCAGGGGGGATGGGTGGTAAAAACAGGAGGTTGAGCCATGTTTTATTGCTCCTCTTCCAGAGCTGCAAAGGAAGCTGTATAGGGATATACACATGTAAAAATGATCCCCTGTCATGTTTCACAGGCAGTACTGCCCGCTGAACACGATGAGCTGCAACGACATTCCATGCATGCAGTTTTAACACAGTGGTGAAGGATTTTAGGGGAGTAAAACAGGCAATGTATCTTCCCCGCCTAAAATACCTTGTCTAACAGCACATTCAGTACTTTCCTCTTTTGACCTGGACACTACAGAAGAGGTTACCAAACTTTTCTCAGACTCCCACCTAACCACTCGACCCCCTTGCCCCCATTCCCTCGCAACCACTACAGTCACCCCCTTCCTCTATCCTATGTTCTCTCGCTCACATTTTCAATCTCTCCCTCTCTAATGCCACCTTCCTCTCCCTTTTAAAGCATGCACAAACCATCCCCATACTTAAAAGTCCCTCACTGGACCCCACCAGCCTGAGCAGCTTAGGACCCATTTCCTTGCTCCCATTTACCTCTAAACTTTTAGAGTGCTTAGTCTACAACTGTCTGAGCTTCTGTCCCACTGAAAACAATCTTCTTGACCCCTTACAGTCTGGCTTTCGTTTGTAGCACTCCACGGAAACAGCCCTATTAAACTCACTAATAAATTACTAACTGCTAAAACCAATGACCACTACTCCATACTCTTACTACTAGACCTCTCTGCGGCCTTTGATACTGTTGACCACCTGCTCCTCCTCAACAAACTTTACTCCCTTGGCCTCCAAAACTGTGCTCTGTTCAGGTTTTCCTTATATCTATCGCAGCTTTTCTTCAATGTTACCTACAACTCTGTCTCCCCCTTTCCACTTTCTGTAGGGGTCCCCCAAGATCTGTCTTTGGACCCCTTCTCTATCTACATCCAGATTCTTGGTCACTTGATCATCTCCCACAGCTTCCAATACCATCTGTTTGCTGATGACACCCAAGTGAATCTCTCTAACCCTCAACTCACTCCTTCAGTCTCCTCTCACATTACTAACTTACTAACTGCCACATCAGCATGGCTGTCACACAGCTTCCTCGAACCAAATCTTTCTAAAACCAAGCTTGTAATATCCCCCCTTGCTCATGCCCTCCTCCATCAAGATAAAGAATACAACTATCAGTCCCGCACCCCACGGTAGGGTACTAAGTATAATTAATGACTATGACCTGTCCTTTCAGCCTCAAATCCAATCACTGTCCAAAGCTTGTAAACTTCACCTCCATAACATCTCTAAAATATGCCCCTTCCTAATCAATGAAACCATCAAGCTACTCATTCACTCCACTCTTATCTCTAAGATCTCTATTGCAACTCCCTTCTCATAGGCCTACTTCTACACAGGCTATGGCCCCTTCAGTCTATCATGAATGTTACTGCCAGACTCATCTACCTTACCCAGTGCTCAGGTTGAAGGGGTGGGGGTCAGCCTGTCAGTGCTCAGACCATACGCCGCACACTGCATCAAATTTGTCTGCATGGCTGTCATCCCAGAAGGAAGCCTCTTCTAAAGATGATGCACAAGAAAGCCCGCAAACAGTTTGCTGAAGACAAGCAGACAAAGGACATGGATTATTGGAACCATGTCCTGTGGTCTGATGAGACCAAGATAAACCTATTTGGTTCAGATGGTGTCAAGTCTGTGTGGCAACAACCAGGTGAGGAGTACAAAGACAAGTGTGTCTTGCCTACAGTCAATCATGGTGGTGGGAGTGTCATGGTCTGGGGCTGCATGAGTGCTGCCGGCACTGGGTAGCTACAGTTCATTGAGGGATCCACGAATGCCAACATGTACTGTGACATACTGAAGCAGAGCATGATCCCCTCCCTTTGGAGACTGGGCCGCAGGGCAGTATTCCAACATGATAACGACCCCAAACACACCTCCAAGACGACCACTGCCTTGCTAAAGAAGCTGAGGGTAAAGGTGATGGACTGGCCAAGCATGTCTCCAGACCTAAACCCTATTGAGCATCTGTGGGGTGTAATGTCATCATGGAGGAGTGGAAGAGGACTCCACTGGCAACCTCTGAAGTTCTGGTGAACTCCATGCCCAGGCAGTGCTGGAAAATAATGGTGGCTACACAAAATATTGACACTTTGGGCTCAATTTGGACATTTTCACTCAGGGGTGTGCTCACTTTTGTTGCCAGTGGTTTAGACATTAATGGCTGTGTGTTGAGTTATTTTGACGGGACAGCAAATATACAAGCTGTACACTCACTACTTTACATTGTAGCAAAGTGTCATTTATTCATTGTTGTCACATGAAAAGATATAATAAAATATTTACAAAAATGTGAGGGGTGTACTCACTTTTGTGAGATACTGTATATATATATATATATATATATAAAAAAAAATATATATATATATATATATATATATATATATATATATATATATATATATATATATATATATATATTTATATATATATAAATATATATATTATATATATATTTTTTTTTGGGGGGGTAAATAAAAGACCAGACTGGAATCTAATGGCACTTTTCCACTGCAAGTACCGGCTCATAGCGGCTCGGCTCTACTCGGCCCTGCTTGGCCCGGTTTGCTTTTCCACTGCTGGTACCGCATGGTATAGTGTCGGAACGGTTCGGTGCGGTACGGTATAGGTTTGCTTTTCCACTAAAGTAGTACTAAAGTTAAGTGGGTGGGATAACAAGGGGGTGGGTGGGATTCTCTGACCAATCAGTGGCTAGTAGTGACTGCATGCAAAGGATTGTGGGATATGGTACCAGTTTGGTACCTGTTGGAACCACAATCGAGTAGGTACTGTTTTTTCAGAGCCGTACCGTACCGTACCGTTCGGTTCCATGCAGTGGAAAAGCAAACCTATACCGTACCGTACCGAACCGTTCGGACCCTATACCATGCGGTACCAGCAGTGGAAAAGCACAAAAGCATGCCGAACCGGTACGGTTCCATGCAGTGGAAAAGCGCCATTATTGATAAATCACATATTTGAAAAATCAACAGGTTCCTTTTAGAGTGTCTTTTTTGTTTGTTTTTGCAGGTTGATGCCCCATCTGTACCAAACGCTCTGGCATCTTGTTGTCCTGTACAATGCCCCGACCTCGTACTCAGATGGTAACCCAACAGACCTGCCTCCCAGCGGGATATTGGTATCTGGAGATGTTCTCATTGGGGCTGTGATTCCCCTCCACATCAACCCTATTTACCAAGAAGTCACCTTTCAAGAGAAACCCCCTGCAGATGTTTGCACAATGTAAGACAAATAGTAGAATTTCTGTGTATGGTTGTGGGGCTAGGAGTGGAATCTCACACCATTCTGTGGTTCCATAATGATGTATTACCATTGGATGGAAATAAAGCTCTTAAGTTATTTTATCACATGAGAAACAAAAAACAGCATTGGCAGAAGGTACCTGGGGCCCCAGTAAAAGTAGTGTTATGGACCTCACCTAAGTGAGTCCACCTCTTGCTTCCTTACCTGAGGATAACAAATAATGGAAAATGCTCTCTAAGGGCCAGCATTGATATGTTTTTGCTCACGTCAGAACTTCTTTTCTCCCCATACAAGTCAACAGTTACAGTATATTAAAGCAGCTCATCGATTAGGAAAAGGTCAACTGCAGCTTGCTGCAATTCAGAAACAGGTTAAGTGCAGGTCAGAAGGAGGTTAGTTGCAGGTTGATGTAAAGTAGAAACAGGTTAAGGGTAAAATCAGAAAGAGGTCAACTGCAGGTTGCCGCAACATATAAGCAGGTCAAGTGCAGGTCGAAAGGAGGCCAGCTGAAGGTTGATGCAACTTAGGAGCAGGTCAAGTGTAAGTCTAAAGGAGGTCACCTGAAGTTTGATGCAACTTATAAATGTAGCACCCTCCTAGGTAGGTGCTAGTGAGAGAGTATCGTTTTTGGCTTGGTCTGCCTATCAGAGGAGCAGCAGGCAAATCTATATTGCTTTCTGTATACCAGAGAGCAGGATCTGTGAGTTAGGTCTGCTCAGTGTGCTCAGTGTGTGATTCATTGGGTCTAGATAGTGTTTCACACTGGTCCAATAGGGAGGTATGTTGGACAGTGGGAGGAAACCTGACCAATGGGTACATAGGGTTTGATACAGTCCCAGTGATTGGCAGAGATCGGTTGCATTATGGGATACTGTATAAAATCCAGGAGCACATGTGCTGCAGGGTATTTGGCTGGTGAGCAGAGTCCCAGAGGGAGAGTGGCAGCTGCCTCCTACTCTCTAGTGGTGGCACCTGGTCACAGGCAGTCGGCCTGGGGACCAGAGGAAAGAAACTGAGCCCAGAGGTCCAGGAGAACTGACTGGATGGGTAGAGACACTGGAGACCCTCGAAAAACAGTATTGTGAGTACAGGGGATCGTGTCTAGGGGCCTGACCTGAGGGGGGCCACCCCGGTGTAGGATAGTCAGAGGACGGGTGTCAGTCTGTGGAGTGAAAGGGGATACCAGGAGGGTATCCTGAAGATAATCTATCCTATCAAGTTATCTGCACAGAGACTTAATCTAAAATCCACCTAGTGGCAGGGTGAATTAGCAGCCTGGCTGCATCGCAAGTAAGAAGTCCTCAACCATTGTGAATAGTTCAATTTGGAGTATCCCATTCTCCCCTTCTCCCATCCCTAATTAAATAAAACATCAAAAAAACAACTACATCCCCTAGACTGTTCATTGACTGAGCCAGGGAGTAAAGTGTTAAATTGTGCATGTGGCAGTTGCTAATGGTAACCCAGGGGAATCCTGAAGGTGAAGAAATCCGCAGTCCTCAAGGGGGTAGTGCTACAGAAGAAGGTCAAGTGCAAGTCAGCAGGAGGTCAACTGCAAGATGGTATAAGTTAGAAGCGGGTCACATGCAGGTCAGAAGGAGATCAACTGCAAGTAGATGCAACTTAGAAGAAGGTTCCATGCAGGTTAGATGGAGGTCATCTGCAGGTTGATGCAATATAGAAAACAGAAAAAAGATCAAATGCAGCTATTGGTTGATGCACCTGTCACTGAACTCTGAAAGATCTCAGAAGCATCTCAAACTGATGTCAAATGCATTTACCCATTGATACCAGCCCAAAGCCCCTTAACACAGCTCCTGGTGCTGGTTTGGTATCTCTTAATTTGTTTTCTGTAAAACAGAACTTGTAAAATGTTGGTCCAAAGAACTACTTACCACTTCACTATGGAGCAGAAGAGAAGCCATAGTATGCAGTATGCCACCTACTAACCAGTGAACCTGGGAGGTTCTCTTGCCAGAATGAAAACATAACACATAGCTAAACAGTGCCCAGTGATAAAATTGAACTCCATGCAAGCAGCTAAATACACAGATGAAATACTTACCGCATAAAAGAGCTGTTGTAAGACTCACACAACAAATAGCATTGGCGATCTGGCTTTCTCCTCCTGCATTTAAAGCAATACAGATAAGTAACCTTCCTGGACAGTGATTGGACAATAAAGGAGCAATAGTTGATTAATGAGGTCATCAGACTGTACTTTACGGTTTCTTTCTGGTTTATTAGAAGTCTTGATTGGCTCCTAGTGATAAGAAAGAGATGTACACCACTCAGGCAGTTGGAACTTCACAGCCAGCCATGGGTGCAGGACCTCGGATCGCCACCGCAAACAGGATACAAGAGAAATGGCCGCACACCAAGCGATAGCTCACGATGAAAAGCTTTATTGAACAAGGTACCATCCATTTTGCTATACCTTGCATCCTTGTTCAATAAAGCCTTTCATCGTGAGCTATCGCTTGGCTCCTAGTGCTGCCTCTCCCTCTCCCAGTCAGGGTTATACTGTACACCTTTTTATTGTTTTTATATGATTGTGTTTTTATTGTTTGATAGTGATATGTTCCAGCTGTTAAAATATCACAATTAACAAAAAAGTTATTTATTTATTTTTTTTTTACACTTTTTCCATTCTTCATTTTCAGGTTCCTCTTTGAACAGTATCAGCTGTTGCAGGCTATGCGGTTTGCTGTTGATGAGATCAACAAAAGCGTCAAACTTCTCCCCAATATCACTTTGGGCTTCTATGCTTATGATTCCTGCACTGTACTGCAGAGGGAGCTAGAGAGCACCCTGTGGATGATGACGGGTCACGATCGGGTCATACCCAATTACTGCTGTCAAGACCGTCCTCCACTGGCTGCCGTCATCGGCCACTCAATGTCCACATACTCGATCCTCATGGCTCACATTTTGGGGTTGTATAGATACCCACAGGTAAGACACATAAGTCATCAGAGGTGAGGAAACTAATGTGTTTTTTTTTTTTTTAAGGAGACCTTCAATTCAGCTAAATTCCCCAGTACTTTAGGGAATGTTGGTTTATTTGCATTAATTATTTCCTTTATTAAACTTGATACTGACCTTCTATAATCCCCTGTACAGTAGCGTTTAGGCTCAAAGAACGAGGGGCAGAACTAGGAGCCACTCAGGCTGTGCTTACAGTGAACATGCTGACAGGAAAAGTGACCAGAGATAGCAGAATGATGACTCATTACATCCTTTGTAGTCCAATTATCAATCTTAGAGTGTGTTCTTGACTAGGGATGATCGAACGGTTCGGGTCGACCATCGGTTCGAACCGAACATTGGGTGTTCGAAATTCGGCCGAATTCTGAACTTTTTGTGGTAAAAGTTCGGAATTCAGCCACCAGAACCGCTCAAAATGCAATGGGACAGGAACTGGGCTTTAAAAGCCCATGATTGGCCCAGAAACATCAGTAAAATGTGATTGGAGTGACTACGGGGTACAGAGCCCAATGAGAAGTATATACGCCCCCCATACGCCCCCCAGTATATAACATAGCCCTACCAAAACTCTAGCACTGTAATACAGGGGCTGTGGAAGAGAGTGGAAGCATTTGTCCTGCTCCAGTGTCATTTTGCAATTATTAGTGTGAGGAAAGGGATATGCAGTGTAGTTAGGGTACTATATACCACTATAGTTAGATTAAAAAATCTAGTTTTTGTAGGGATAGCTTTAAGTGTCAGGGTGACCGTAGTGTAGTTTAGGGTGACCTGACTCTGCCATATCAGGGTGACCGTAGTGTAGTTCAGGGTGAACTGACTCTGCCATGTCAGGGTGACCGAACTCTGCCATGTCAGGGTGACCCCACTATGCAGATTCTGGGTTAGGGGTATACATATATATATATCAAAAACAACAATTTTTAAGAACTTTTTTTTGCCTGATTCATAGTCCCTGGGGCATGACCCAGAACCCTAGGCACTTTTTAGGGGCATTTATTGGGTTTTAGGGCTTCAAAATTGTGTTTTTTTATTCCAGAAGTTCGGGTCCCATTGATTTCAATGGGGTTCTGGAATCCGAACCAAACTTTTGGGAAATTCGGGTGTTCTGGTCAAACCGAACTTTTCAAAAGTTCAATCATCCCTATTCTTGACCAAGCCGTGGTGCTGCTGTTGCTGTGGCACTCCCAGGCTTGGCTGTGCCGTTTGGCAGAAGTGTTTGGATCACAAGACTAGCTGAGAAGAATTACAGATCTATTGGCAAGCAAAACAGTTCCGGTCAAGGGACTTTAAAGAATAGTACAATTTTACTGGTTTTTACTATTTTTGAACATATAATTGCTACACCAAAAGTGGTCTCTCCTGTATCCCCATTATGACCACCCTTCACATGTTTACTTTTTTTCCTCCATAGCAACATTATAAATTTGTACCAGCAAATATTTTATTAACTATGATAATTGGCTTGTACCTTTTCACCCAACAGATAAGCTATTTTTCAACCAGTTCTCTTCTAAGCAACAGGGCAAGGTTCCCTTCCTTCTTTAGGACCGTTCCAAGTGATACTTTCCAGTCTCAGGGACTGGCACAGATGGTCACGCATTTTGGATGGACATGGATAGGTCTTGTTGCTGCTGACAATCATTATGGCCAAGAGGGCATTAAAATCCTTAAGCAAGAAATTGCAAAGTCTGGAGCTTGCGTGGCATTCACAGAGTATATACAGACCTATTATAGAAACATCCATAAGATCGCCCAGGTTATTAAGACCTCAACAGCTAAAGTTGTGGTCGTTTTCTCTACGGATATCTATCTTATGCCCTTACTTGCTGAACTTTTGATACTTAACACAACTGGGAAAGTCTTTGTAGCTAGCGAAGCTTGGTCTATTTCAAACATACTCTCAGTAGATATGTATTCTTCTGTCTTGTTGGGAACAATTGGTTTTGCATTCCGCAGCTCAAAGATCCCAGGCTTCCAAAGCTATCTTAACAGCATTGACCCATATAATACTGCAGGTGCTTCTTGGGCCAACATTTTCTGGGAAGAAACATTTGGATGCACATTACCTGATCAAAAGATTGTTAATGGATCAAGGAATGCATTAAATGTATGTACTGGAGATGAAGACCTTAATAGCATCCATAATCTTTATAACGATGTATCAAGCTTGAGAGCATCTTACAATATTTACACTGCTGTCTATGTTATAGCTAAAGCTCTTGAGGACTTTATGTTTTGCAAAGATGAGGAAGAATCCTTTCCAAGGGGGAAGTGCGCCGATATTGGGAAATTTAAAACATGGCAGGTAAAAGGCTGTCCAAAAATGTTTTTTTTTTTTTTTTAATGTGAGTCTGATAATTTATAAGCAATGCATGCAAATTTAGGAGCTAATTATTCATAATTTTTTTGCAGCATTTAAACAAATAATGAATGTAGTTTTTTTTTCTTGTTATGTAAGTAATATACAGGGGCATCTCATAAAATTAGAATATCATCAAAAAGGTCAATTATTTCAGTAATTCAATTCAAAAAGTGAAACCATATATTTTATATAGATGCATTACACACAGAGTGATATATTTCAAGCATTTCTTTCTTTTAATTTTGATGATTTTAGCTCACAGCTAGTGAAAATCCAAAATTCAGTATCTCAGAAAATTAGAATATTACATAAGACCATAAAAAAATGATTTTTTTTTATACAGAAATGTTGGATTACTGAAAAGTATGTCCATGTATAGTATAATTATGCACTCAATACTTGGTCAGGGCTCTTTTTGCATATATTACTAAATCAATGCGGCTTGGCATGGATGCATTCAGCCTGTGGCACTACTGAGATGCTAAAGAAACCCAGGTTTCTTTGATAGAGGCCTTCAGCTCATCTTCATTGTTGGCTCTAGTGTCTCCTATCTTTCTCTTGACAATACCCCACAGATTCTCTATAGGGTTTAGGTCAGGCGAGTTTGCTGGCCAATTGAGTATAGTGATACCATAACCATTAAACCAGGTATTGGTAGTTTTGGCAGTGTGGGCGGTGCCAAGTCCTGCTGGGAAATAAAATCAGCATCTCCATAAAGCTGGTCAGCAGAGGGAAGCATGAAGTGCTCTAGAATTTCCTGGTAGAGGACTGTGCTGACACTTTGTACTTGATAAAACACAGTGGACCAACACCAGCAGATGACATGGCTCCCCAAATCATCACAGACTGTGGGAAATGTTGCATTTCATTTGGAAATCAAGGTCCCAGAGTCTGGAGGAAGAGTGGAGAGGCACAGAATCCAAGTTGCATGAGGTCCAGTGTGAAGTTTCCACAGTTAGTAATGATTTGGGGAGCCGTGTCATCTGCTGGTGTTAAACCACTGACTTTTATCAAGTTCAAAGTCAGTGCAGCCCTCTAGCAGGAAATTCCAGAGCACTTCATGCTTCCCTCTGCTGACCAGCTTTATGGAGATGCTGATTTCATTTTCCAGCAGAACTTGGCACCGCCCACACTGCAAAAACTACCAATACCTGGTTTATTGATCATGGTATCACTGTGCTTGATTGGGCAGCAAACTCGCCTGACCTAAACCCCATAGAGAATCTGTGGGATATTTTCAAGAGGAAGATGAGAGACAACAGACCCAACAATGCAGATGAGCTGAAAGCCGCTATCAAAGAAACCAGGGCTTTCATAACACCTCAGCAGTGCCACAGGCTGATCGCCTCCATTCCATGCTGAATTGATGCAGTAATTCATGCAAAAGGAGCCCCGACCAAGTATTGAGTGCATACTATACTGTACATGGACATACAGTGGGTATGGAAAGTATTCAGACCCCCTTAAATTTTTCACTCTTTGTTATATTGCAGCCATTTGCTAAAATCATTTAAGTTCATTCTTCTTCCTCATGAATGTACACATAGCACCCCATACTGACAGAAAAACACAGAATTGTTGACATTGTTGCAGATTTATTAAAAAAGAAAAACTGAAATATCACATGGTCCTAAGTATTCAGACCCTTTGCTCAGTATTTAGTAGAAGCCCCCTTTTGATCTAATACAGCCAGGAGTCTTTTTGGGAAAGATGCAACAAGTCTTTCACACCTGGATTTGGGGATCCTCTGCCATTCCTCCTTGCAGATCCTCTCCAGTTCTGTCAGGTTGGATGGTAAACGTTGGTGGACAGCCATTTTTAGGTCTCTCCAGAGATGCTCAATTGGGTTTAAGTCAGGGCTCTGGCTGGGCCATTCAAGAACAGTCACGGAGTTGTTGTGAAGCCACTCCTTCGTTATTTTAGCTGTGTGCTTAGGGTCATTGTCTTGTTGGAAGGTAAACCTTCGGCCCAGTCTGAGGTCCAGAGCACTCTGGAGAAGGTTTTTGTCCAGGATATCCCTGTACTTGGCCGCATTCATCTTTCCCTCAATTGCAACCAGTCGTCCTGTCCCTGCAGCTGAAAAACACCCCCACAGCATGATGCTGCCACCACCATGCTTCACTGTTGGGACTGTATTGGACAGGTGATGAGCGGTGCCTGGTTTTCTCCACACATACCGCTTAGAATTAAGGCCAAAAAGTTCTATTTTGGTCTCATCAGACCAGAGAATCTTATTTCTCACCATCTTGGAGTCCTTCAGGTGTTTTTTTAGCAAACTCCATGCGGGCTTTCATGTGTCTTACACTGAGGAGAGGCTTCCGTCGGGCCACTCTGCCATAAAGCCCCGACTGGTGGAGGGCTGCAGTGATGGTTGACTTTCTACAACTTTCTCCCATCTCCTGACTGCATCTCTGGAGCTCAGCCACAGTGATCTTTGGGTTCTTCTTTACCTCTCTCTCACCAAGGCTCTTCTCCCCCGATAGCTCAGTTTGGCCGGACGGCCAGCTCTAGGAAGGGTTCTGGTCATCCCAAACGTCTTCCATTTGAGGATTATGGAGGCCACTGTGCTCTTAGGAACCTTAAGTGCAGCAGAAATCTTTTTGTAACCTTGGCCAGATCTGTGCCTTGCCACAATTCTGTCTCTGAGCTCTTCAGGCAGTTCCTTTGACCTCATGATTCTCATTTGCTCTGACATGCATTGTGATCTGGAAGGTCTTATATAGACAGGTGTGTGGCTTTCCTAATCAAGTCCAATCAGTATAATCAAACACAGCTGGACTCAAATGAAGGTGTAGAACCATCTCAAGGATGATCAGAAGAAATGGAAAGCAAAGGGTCTGAATACTTAGGACCATGTGATATTTGAGTTTTTCTTTTTTAATAAATCTGCAACAATGTCAACAATTCTGTGTTTTTCTGTCAGTATGGGGTGCTGTGTGTACATTCATGAGGAAGAAGAATGAACTTAAATGATTTTAGCAAATAGCTGCAATATAACAAAGAGTGAAAAATTTAAGGGGGTCTGAATACTTTCCGTACCCACTGTACTTTTCACTAAGCCAACATTTCTGTATTAAAAATCCTTTTTTTTTTTCTGGTCTTAAGTAATATTCTAATTTTCTGAGATACGGAATTTCGGGTTTTTACTAGCTGTAGGCCAAAATCATCAAAATTAAAAGAATGACATATTTCAAGAATTTCTCTCTGTGTGTAACACATTTATATAAAAAATATGAGTTTCACTTTTTGAATTTAATTACTGAAATAAATAAACTTTTTGATGGTATTCTAATTTTATGAGATGCACCTGTATGGTCTATGTAATATTTGATCTTTTTTCTAGCCTTTAACACTTAACCCCAGACTTTTTGAAATCCTAACAGGAAACCTAACCCTTACAGATATACCCAGTTAAACGTAAAAATACCTTATAAAACACAGTCCTAACAATAACCCCTTTGTGATCAGAGGGCATTGATACCTAAATTCCCAGGCTAAATTTAGCATTGTCCAAATGCCTCCCACAATTACAGTATTAAACAGAGGAACACTGCCAAATTCAGGCTGGAGGGGCAACTGCAGTGCCTTCTGCAATCTAAAGACTTATTTTATCAATAAAGCCTCCAGCCTGCATGTCAGCAGTCACTGTGTCATAGCTGATATAGTGATCACATGATCAGCAAGCACTCTGATTGGTTCCCAATCATTAGCGGGGACCAGAGCTGTCAATGACATCTGGGATTAAGAGTCTCTACCCACACGAAGTGGTAACTGATGGATCCCCAGTGATGGGCATCTTTCACTTCTTTTAAATCTGAATGTACCGATTGACGGATGGGAAGACTTTAACCCTCATCCCATGACAATAATTTATCCCTAATTAAATCCCTTACAATTGCAATAAATGTATCAAGTGCAATATATACAAGCCCTAAAGCTTGACAGTCCTGACACATGATCTAGGAGCATCAAGGTCTTGGAAACCAGTGATCCAGCAAATAACTGATTGGTGGTGGCATTTTTAAGTCTGCAAACGCAAACCCCTATTTGCAAATGTATACAACAGCAGACATGAACTACGGCTCCTCTCTTTGGAGAGCCTGTGGCAGGTTCTACAGAATGGGGACACATGTCATTTACTCCACTAATTCCACTCTTTGGAAGCTCAATCTTTTTTTAATTCATTCAGGGATATTTTTTTTCTACAAATAAGAAAATTACATAGGCTGCCAGCAGAGGCGCAACTACAACCTTAAGGGCACCCAGTACCCAGTGCAAGAAACCATGAAAGCCCCCCCCCCCCCGACCCATACTGGGCCCTTTCTCATGTTTTGCAGTGGGCCCCCACATGGTGGTGGAACGCCAGGGCCCAGTCGAAGTACGACTTTTAAGACCCTGGTAGTTCTGCCACTGACTTTACTATTACTATTACTAGCGGGCATTTTGGAGGATGTAACAGAGCACTCTGGAAGATATAAGGGGGCACTCTGGAGGTACTAAAACAGTACCTGCAGAGTGCCCCCTCACATCCTATTGAGTGCCCTCTTGGGATCAGTGGCAGTAGTGGTTGTGGGGGGGGGATCAGTGGAGGTGGTGTTATGAGAGAGGGATGGGATCAGTGGCAGGGGAATGGAGTCAGTGGTGGTGGTAGGATCAATGGTGGTGGGGGGGGGGGGAACCAGTGGCAGAGGGATAGTGGTGGGAGGGATGGGATCAGTGGCAGAGGGCTGGTAGGAGGGATAGGATCAGTGGCAGAGGGATGGTTGGGGGGATGGGATGGTGGTGGTGGGGGTGGAGGGATGGGTACAGTGGCAGAGGGATGGTGGTGGAGGGATGGGATCAGTGGCAGAGGGATGATAGGGGGATGGGATGCTGGGAGGGATGGTATCAGGGCAGAGGGATGTTGGGGGATGGTATGAAGGGATGGGATCAGTGGCAGAGGGATGGTGGGGGGATGGAATGGTGATAGAGGGATGGGACCAGGGGCAGAGGGATAATAGGGGGTGGGATGGAGGGATGGGATCAGTGGCAGAGGGAGGGTGGGGGATGGGATGGTGGTAGAGGGATGGGATCAGTGGCAGAGGGATGGTGAGGGGGATGGGTTGGTGGTGGAGGGATGGGATCAGTGGCAGAGAGATGGAGGGATGGGATCACTGGCAGAGGGATGGTGGTAGAGGGATGGGATCAGTGGCAGAGGGATAGTAAGGGAGATAGGATGGTGGGAGGGATGGGATCAGGGAGAGAGGGATGGGATCAGTGGCAGACGGATGGTGGGGGGATGGGATGATGGAGGAGGGATGGGATCAGGGGCAGAGGGATTGGGGGGGGTGAAATGGATGGATGGAATCAGTGGCAGAGGGATGGTGGGGGGATAGGATGATGAGAGGGATGGGATCAGGGGCAGAGGGACGGTGGGGGGGGGATGGGACGGTGCTGGAGTGATGGGATCAGGGGCAGAGGGATGGTGGGGATTGGGATGGAGGAATGGGATCAGTGGCATAGGGATAGTGGGGGGATGGGATAGGATCAGTGGAAGAGGGATGGTGGGGGGGATGGGATGGTGGTGGAGGGATTGGATCAGTGTCAGAGGGATGGTGGAGGGGATGGGATAGAGGGATGGGATCAGTGGCAGAGGGATGGTGGGGGGATGGGATGGTGGTAGAGGGATGGGATCAGTGGCAGAGGGATAGTGGTAGAGGGATGGGATTGGATGGGGGTATAGGGATGGGATGGTGGTAGAGGGATGGAATCAGTGGCAGAGGGATGGTGAGGGGGTGGGATGGCCTTGGAGGGATGGGATTAGTGGCAGAGGGATGGTGGGGGGATGGGATCAAGTGATGGGATCAGTGGCAGAGGGATGGTGGGGGGTGGTATGGAGGGATGAGATCAGTGGCAGAGGGATGGTTGGGGGGATGGGATAGTGGTGGAGGGATGGGATCAGTGGCAGAGGGATGGTGGGGGGATGGGATGGTGGTGGAGGGATGGGATCAGTGGCAGAGAAATGGTGGGGGATGGGATGGAATGGTGGTGGAGGGATGGGATCAGTGGCAGAGGGATGGTGGGGGGGATGGGATGGTGGTGGAGGGATGGGATCAGTGGCAGAGAAATGGTGTGGGGGATGGGATGGAATGGTGGTGGAGGGATGGGATCAGTAGCAGAGGGATGGTGAGGGGGATGGGATGGTGATATTGGCACTCACCTGTTCTCAGATCCCCCTCCTTGATCAGCGCTCTCAATCTGGCTTCACAGTGCCTCCAGTAGCAGTTCTCCCGACATGGGGACTCTGTCTTCACATTGGCTCACGCAGGGGAGATCTCCTCCCCCTTCACTCTACTGGCCCATCAGCTGACTATCTCCTCCACCCGAAACTGATCTGCTTTGAGGAATAGGCGAAGCACTGTGCCAGTAGCAGTGAGTGCTCACTCAGGCACAGTGAGTGTATAATGTCCCGAATGACATGATGCCTGCAATAAGCGGCAGTGGCAGGTGGCGCCCACAGTGTACACTATGTCTGGGACATAATGCCCCGATCATTGCCTAGAAACGGCGACCGGCGGGCCCTCCCACAGTGGCGGAACTTCATGGCCCAGTCGCAAGTGCGACTGCTGCAACCCTGGTAGTTCTGCCACTGGCTGCCAGTGCTGACCTTGGTGTTATGTCAATCCTCTGAACATGTACAGTAGTTCTTACCTCCCTATCTTGTAGTGAGATAGTGACTTAGAAAGCCAGATCACCATAATGGTCAGCCAATTACTCTTCTTAGAAGGAGGCCAATGGTGGCCTCTTTATTATTATCAATAGAGATTTTCTTTCACAATCTTTCAGTAGAAATAAAAAATTACTATTTCCCCAAAGAGGACCACATTGCCCATGGGATCCTTTGGTTTACAGATTACAACAAAGAGGGAACAAACAGTATTAATCCCAAATTAACTCTTATTTGTCTTCCTTTGGTTTGAATACTGTAAGCTCCCAAAAGTGAATTCAGTGCTCTAGGTTACACTACACATACATTTTCCTCTCATTATTTAATGATGAAAATTTAAGCTAAGTCTGATGCTGGGTTGTTGCTATCTGTACAGCTTTTGCACTACTTGAAGAAAGTACGGGTTGAACTAAGTGACCAGAGAAAAGTGTTCTTTGATGAGAATGGGGATCCACCGGCTGCATATGATGTTGTGAATTGGCAAAAGAACCAAGAGGGTGCCATGGTCCAGGTGAAGGTTGGAAACTACGACAGTGTGGCCTCATCTGAAAAAACCTTTTCCATAAATGCAAGTTCAGTGCGGTGGCCAAATGGCAGACAGGAGGTAAATCCATACAACATCTCTTGATAAATCTGTTTGTAACTATAATGGCACAAATTACAATGGTGTTGGAACAGGTCTACACATAGGCAACAGTAGGAGTGAATACAGGCCCATTAAATCCTTCTTTAACATATCTGCATACTTTTTTCATTTTTAATAAGGTAAAATGTTTAAAAAGGCTACGTTTGTTGAGTGCACTGGGACCCAAAGAGTAGTGTGTAGATGGGATGTAACGCGATGCAGCGGGAGTAGCACACTCAGTCCCAGTGCAGTTGTATTTAAATAAAGCAGAGACAGTTCACAAAAAACTAGGGTTGCCACATCATCCCTTTAAACCAGAACAGAAAGGTACTGCGGCAAAGTGGCTCGTTATCGTCCAGCGATGTAGACCTACGTCGCTGGATCCTGCCCCCTCTCGGCGGCGCTCTCGCGCCACCGGCGGCTCGCTCCCGCTGTATTCAGACAAAGCGGGAGTCGAGCCAGGGGAGGAGAGGCGGTGATCCCCTCCCCCCACACACATCAGTAAGCATGAGGCATACATTTAACCCCTTGATCACCAATAAAGTTAACCCCTTCCCTGCCATTGTCATTATTACAGTAACAGTGCATATTTATAGCACTGATTACTGTAGTAATGTCACTGGTACCCTCAAAAGTGTCAAAAATGTCAGTTAGGGGTGCGATCTGTCCACCGCAATGTCGCAGTAGCGCAAAAAAAAAATTGCAGATCGCTGCCATTACTAGTAAAAAAAAAATAAAAATTACAAATCTTTCCCGTAGTTAGTAAACGCAATAACTTTTGGGCAAACCAATCAAAATACGCTTATTGTGATTTTTTTGTACCAAAAATATGTAGCAGAAAACAAATTGGCCTTTTTTTTGGGCAATGTTATATATCAGAATGTAAAAAAATATTGTTTTTTTTTTTTTCAAAATTGTCGCTCTTTTTTTCAAAAATTAAAAATCGCACAGGTGATCAAATACCACCAAAAGAATGCTCTATTTGTGGGAAAAAAAAGACATACATTTAATTTGGGTACAGCGTTGCACGACCGCGCAATTGTCCGTTAAAGTAACGCAGTGCCGAATCGCAAAATATAGCCTGGTCAGGAATGGGGTAAAATCTTCCGGTCTTAAAGCGGTTAAAAATATGCTCATTGAGAGTTTTTTTGTCAAAGACATGTAGCTAAATACATTTTGGCCTAAATATATGACAAAAGTTGAATATATTGGATATTTTTTAACTGTCAAAGTAGAAAATGTCAATTTTTTTGCAAAATTTTCGCTCTTGGCCTGGACGTAAAGCAGGAAAATCCACCGGTGGTAAAGTGGTTAATCAGCCACAGAACCTTTGTAATTAATGTGTGTCCTGGTTTAAAGGGATAAGGTGGCAACCCTACAAATAACAAGTGTGAAGACAGCCCAACCGGGAACACTCACAGTTCCAACAGCGTGTAGAGAGCAAGATGCAGCGCCTGTAGAGAGGGGAAGAATAGGACCTGCCTGTCTTATGCCCAAGCTGGCAGGTGTCCAGAGAAGTTGCAAGCCCTAAGCTTCCCCTTCTGGTTAGGAACCTTTCCCTGCTACTAGTTCTGTCCCAACCAAGCAGGGTACCTGTCTCTACTCTACCAACTCGCAAATGTGTGCCAAACCTGAAAGACAAGGCCTTAAAAAGGCTCTGCTTGGCCCAACATGGCCACCAGAGTCACATAGGGCAGCAGCATCCAATGGGATAGCTTCCCCATTGACACAGGCAACCATAGAGGAACACTGTTCCTCCTGAATTCCTCTCCAACTGCAGTGCCACTGCAGGAAAGTGCCACCTGCAGTGGAGAAAGTAGACTGCACCTGCCTACAAGTGTATTAGGACGACAGAACATTTTCCTCTCTCCTCATCTCCATAACATAGGGAGAAGGTGTTATTTAGTCCAGAGAGCAATGAGAACAGTGTTAACAGATAACAGAGTGCAGGGTCAGAGAGCACAGGAAGTTAGCATCCAGATTATCCTCAATTATTCATAAACTGATTTCCCCCGCTCAAACTGGATTTATAGCTAACCGCCAAATTACAGACAACATCAGATTGGCATGCAATATAATACAAGATGTGGGTTTATCCAACAAAAAATTACTGTTGCTCGGATTAGATATCCATAAAGCATTCGACAGTGTGTCTTGGACATACCTACAGAAACTTTTGCCTTCTTTTGGATTTGAAAAGGAGTTCCTTAATGGATTCTCAGCGCTATATGACCAGCCCAAAACCAGAATAAAAATACCAGGCTGTAACTCTCCCTTCTTCCCCCTGGGCAGAGGTATGAGGCAGGGCTGCCCCCTGCCCCCCCTCCTATTTGCTCTAGCTCTTGAACCTCTTTCCATAGCGATACAAAACCACCCAGATATTATTGGATTTAGGAAAGGAGACGATAACTACAAATTAAGCCTATACGCAGATGACACCCTTTTATTCCTAACAGACCCTCATATCTCGCTACCAACCCTTCTACAAACCTTATATACATTTGCATCCCTCTCAGGTTTAGGTATTAATGTTTCCAAAACAGTAGCGCTCCCTATCAATTTTACAGATCCAGAACTCACACAGCTTAAAGAAATGTATCCTTTTTCTTGGGCCACCGATAAACTCCAATATCTTGGTATAAAACTTACTAAAGAATATAATAGCCTATTTGAAAGTAACATACCCCCCTTATTTGCTAGTATACGTATTACCCTTAAAACCTGGTCTTCCTTTCCTTTATCATTCCTAGGGAAAATAACGGCGATTAAAATGAACATTCTCCCCAAATTAGTATACTTATTTAGAGCTCTCCCTATCTCCATCACCAAAACATATGTCTCCGAAATACAATCTTCAATAAATAAGTTCATATGGAATAATAAAAGACCCAGATTTTCCCAAAACATATTGTACCACCCTCAATCCTCAGGAGGGATGGGTGCCCCTAATATTTGGTCCTATTATGTTAGTTGTAGACTATCTCAGATAACACAGTGGCATATAATAAAAGAAGCTCCTCCATTGGTTAACTTCAAAGCGACTGCCATAAAACCATACCGATTATCTAGCATTCTCTGGCACTGTACTGTCCCAACTAGACTGATCTCTACACGCAATAAAATTGTCTCTGACACCCTAAAAATATGGGCTAAAGTATGGGGCTTTAAAGACTTATCCTCCAGTCCACCTTTGGCGGTCTCCTTTTTAGGCGACCCCAGATTTGAACAGTTTTTCTGGTGGGATACTAAGAACCTACACAGAATAAAAGACCTCTGCGACGGTGGAACGTTCCTCTCCTTCAATAAACTTAAAGAAACCCACAACATTCCAGACTCGGAGTTATCTAATTACGATAAAATTAAAGAACACGTTAACACTTATTACCCCCTCCCCTCTCTCAACTCCTTGAGCCTTTACGAACACTTATGTCTGAATAATCCTAAGGGGAAGGGCCTTATATCTTCTATTTACACAAACTTTATTACAAATGTCTCCTCACCAAAACTCAAGTATATGTTGAAATGGGAAACAGATTGTAATATAACATTCTCCCCAGCAGAATGGTCTAGTATGTCGCAAAATATACGTAAATCCACCAAATCTTTAAATATCAGGGAAACGGCATTGAAAGTTTTTACCCGCTGGTATTACACTCCAGCACAACTTAATACATTTTTCCCAGATACCCCACCAGACTGCTTCAGGGGTTGCGGTGAAATAGGCACCCTTAAACATATTTTCTGGGACTGTATTAAACTTGCCAGCTGCTGGTCCCTGATATTCTCATTAATAGAAAAATTAACAGATAAAAAAATCACTCTTCTACCTCAGCAATGCTTGCTATTTCACAACGTTCCAGAAATACCCCCTCATCTCACAAAACTAATACACACCATATGTGTTGCAATGTTGTGGACAATAGCTTATCATTGGAAGGACACCGAAGTCCCATTCTCCCAAGTATTGAACAGAATCGAAGAGATCAGGTCCATGGAGAATCTTCATCACACAATAACAAGCTCTAAAAAGTCATTTGACCTAAAATGGAACCCATGGTTTCTATATAAATGCTCCTTAGTCTCATAAATCTTACTTAACCTCCCTGGTGGTATGATTCTTTTGGATTTTAGGTGCTGAAAGCGGTACCATTATTTTGCATGCAATTCTTGTGAATGAGCAGCCCACACCAACTGTATACATTTATTATATATATATATATATATATATATATATATATATATATATATATATATATATACATATATTATATATATATACATATTATATATATATATATATATATATATATATATATATATATATATATATATATATATATATTATATATATATATATACGTATATATATATATATATATATATATATATATATAATGTATACAGTTGGTTTGGGCTGCTCATTCACAAGAATTATGAATATATATATATATATATATATATATATATATATACGTGTATATATATATATATATATATATATATATATATATATATATATACACATATATATATATATATATATATATATATATATATATATATATATATATATGTGTATATATATATATACTGTATATATATATATACATAAAAAGTACAGTAAAACTGCAGGAAAGGGCACTGGGGGGCAATGTAATGTGATTTTATTTTATTTTGCATTGTATCAGTGTGTTTGGTGTGTTTTACATTTGAATTTGCCGCCGGTTCCACCCCCCGGCGGACGTCACGTCACCGGAGACGGAAGCCGGGGCTCGCAGACGATCGGGAGGAAGCTCCTCCGCCGCATACCGCCCGTGTTCTTCGCTGGATCCAGGAGAAAAGGTAAGTAAAACCTCTTCCAGGATCCAGCGATCTTCCTAGCGCTACCCCAAGTGTGGCTCGAGGTTACCGCTTTTGGCTCTAAAATCTTACCCCGAGTCACACTCCGGAATACCGCTAGGAAGGTTAAACCACCATCCATGCACACTCCATATACTATCCCTCCGGCATTTCTCAATTATCTACACAATGATATACTAGATAGACCTCTCAAGTGGTCTTTACCCTCCATTGAATGATGGAACCCAGTACTTTCTAATATGGGCAGAATCTGGTCCGCTAGTAGTTTTTATGTTCTATGTATTTATACCATCTGTGATACCCATTGAGAATTTTATATTTTTCTGAAACCTTTATTTTTTTCTATTAAATTTACAAAAAAAAAAAATACACGCGTTACATAGGTATTTCCTATATTGTTCATTTATATTTCTTTTTACTGTGATGTATATGCACTGGTTCATACTATTGCATCACTAATGTTGTATTTGAAAACCTTTCAATAAACGTTTTTAATCAAAAAAAAAAAAAAAAAAAGGAAGTTCCCACAAGATTTTTGGCAGAATCAACTTTTTTTTTTTTTGTTTTTTATTTATCGAACAGATATAACAAAATGGTTACAAAAGACCAAAAGGAGGGAAATAAGAGAAGCTTGTGGTTATTTTTCAAGTGCTTTCATTTGGCTTACACTGCTTATGCAAAGATGCAGAACTCATGGTTTAGAATAGGTTGTGTAGATTTGTGATTGAGGGTCAATGTTAGAGATCACAATAGAGAGTTACAGGGACAGAGTTAAAAATTTAAGTTTTTTTTACCTACTTTTGTAGTTTACTATGAAATCATTTTGGACATATGGTTGGGTGCCAGATCCATTCACAGGTCTTTTTGTCTGTGGTTATTATAGCTGTTTCATTATTAGCCTTTGCCTTCCTTTTACTAGCTTTATTCCTTAATCTGAATTTGCAACAATGTGAGGCCCTGCTACTGAATTAGTTGGATTGAACAAAGCACAGGGTTCTTTCAGTGGCTAGAGTAAGGGGATCCAGAAATGCTGTTTAGAGCAGAGAAAACTAAGCTTTGGTTTTCTCTGGGTTTACTAATTCCCAGAGCAGGGTTTGGAGCTTGGAGGTTTTGAAGAGCTTTGGGAGGAAAGAAGTTTCCAATCTTGAATCCAGGTCTTGCCAGAGACCAGCAGGCTGAGAATGCAACTGTTATAATCAAGGACATAGCAGCAATTTGTGAGGCTGCAATGGAGCAGCCAGCATGTACGTGTCTACTTGGTGCAGGTACAAGCATAGTCTGCGATTGAACAGACAGAGGCCCTAAACCTGAGGTCCACAGCAGCAGGTAGCTGAAAGATAGGGCCGAGTGTTACATGCAGAGGTTGGACGAGCGCACAACAGTGCTGAGAGTGAGTTGGTCTGTGGGACAAAACCAATGGTCTAAGTTTGGGAGTTGAGCAGCACTGCTGTGAAACAAAGCCAGGAGTCTAAAGTAGTTTACTTCCATATATTGTAGTGATGGTGGGAACTCCTGTGATCGTAATTGTTTTTGTGTACCTTCCTTTCCTTCTCAAATAAAAGTGAGCCAACAAGCCCTGAAACAGCATATCTGGCATGGACGGAACTCACTGGTGAGCGCTACACTTGAGCTATCAACCCCCAAACATCACAGTATGTGGATGTCTATGGTTAGCCTCATGCAACAATTTTCCATCATGTTCTTACATGTTCTCTATCTAGTCAAGCTACTAACAAACTTAATATCCCTGTGTACTATAACAAATTTTAATCTATTCCTAACTTCTTCCTAGGTCCCCATCTCTGTTTGTAGCGTTAGCTGCTTGCCAGGGTCCAGGAAGACCCACCGTAGAGGGGAGCCTATATGCTGCTTTGAATGTGTCCCTTGTCCACAAGGCGAGATCTCTAATAACACAGGTAAGAAGATTCATGGCAAAAGCAATGAAGTTGCAGTGGAGGCACATAGAAGTGTCCCTCTACTCTCTTTGGTTTAAAAAAAGCCATCCTGGTCAAAATATAAGAAAAAGAGGATTAGAAACTTTGTAAGGCTTTTTTTGTCAAGTTCTCTATGTCAAGTGATGTCTCCTCACTATTTATCCTGTCGACCATTGTCACAATCTAGAAAGTGAGTAGGAATGCAAAGCTTTATGGCTGGAACAGTTGGTAATGGGACTATGTTCCAGTAGGGAAAGTTGCTTCATTAAGAATACTCAGTAGCGGGATTTCCTTTCATTTTTTCTCATTCACTTCCTATTTTGTATCTTATGAAAAGAAGTATAGGGAGGACTCCACCACTAGAAATCTCTTCAATATCCAGACAGTGACTAAGATTTAACAACTGTTCCCACCCTTCTCACTCTAAAAAAAGAAAATGTTTGGCTGACAGATAGTTGGTTTTCATGCATAGTTCACTAAAGCCCCGTACACATGTAGCGATCGTCGGCCGAACGATCGGCCGTCTTTTGTCCAGGGCTGTCGTGTCTGTTGAAAACTGCAAAAGACTGCACACGAATTTTGTCTGCCAACAACAGCCGACTGCAGAAGTGATGTCATGTGATGGTTAACTTTCCTTTTTTTTTTTCTTTTCTGAGCATGCCCAGTCTTGCTAATCTGTTGTCTGTCGGCCGAATTCTGTACTGACTGGCGAACAATCGGCTGTTCTGGTGTTGGCCAACAAAAATTTTAATGCCTGCACGACAGATTCTGTTCGGCCGAAAATGCGCTGTCGGCTGTCGGAAGCATCATACTAACAAGCCTACAATCGGCCGATCGGTCGTCGGTCGAATATTTACGGCCGACAATCGGTACGTGTGTACGGGGCTTTAATCTACGTTATCTTCCTATGTGGACTGTTCCTACTAAGCTCCCTCTGTTGAAAATACCTCTAAAACACCTCCCAAATCCTAAAGCTTGTTTCTCTCTCTGTCTGGTCCTCCCACACTGCAGGCCCCCCTAAATTACTGTGCTTTTTATAGCCTTAGGCTTCCTTTCCACCCGTAGGGATTTGGCTGAACAACCCCTGTGATAACATGCATCCCCCTTTAAATGAAAATATTAGACAATCTTAAACTGCTCATTTTAGATTAGTTAGCTAATGGATGCAACTTTTTACTGTGTTTCAGATGGACCACTTTTTCCCTGATACTATTTTTATTCCACCCACACTATCCCCTATTTTGTTTCCCGACAAGGCATTTTCTATTTTTATTTTTTTGGTTTTGACATTTGGCCCTGATTATTCATGCAACAACCTCACCACTTGGGTAAATATATTATTTAGTTGAAGCTCAACCGTGAACTTATCTAATGACTGGGTTCACCATTTCCTGTTTAGCTTTTGTTTGTCACCCCTGCCCTAACTGGTGATACATTCTAGAAGCAACATGGCATTATGCTGCCTTTGGCCCCCAAGAGCTGCTCTGCCAAGGGAGCCTCCCCAGCGTCAAGCCTAGCCACTTATGTAGCTGTCACTCTCCTCCATTCTCCCCTGGCCTTCTGCCGCCCACATGGTCTCTAGTCACTGGCCTTCTGCACAATGCTGCCATACAATTGGAATGGTCACTTCTAAGCACTTTTAAAGGGGGGGAGACAGCACAACCGCTCTAGTGTAGTAAGTTCCAAAAAGGTTTAGTTTTAACAGATGGAGTGCCTCCTCCATGCTGACAGCAGCACCCCTAGTTTGTTCGTTTCCTTTGTCTATTTATAAGGGCTACCCACTCATTACCCCACCCCCCCCCTTTATTTTGTTTATCATCATCGTTTATTATGTGCCATATTACCAGTAACAATTTATTCTCATTATTATCATTCGTTTTACAATTATCCATGAGTGGTTTAGGCGCTGGTAGCCAAGTGACGTAAGGCATAATTATTTAGCTTTGGGCTTTTGCAGTCACTTCTAGGCACTTGGCTTGAAAAAAATTGATACCATGCATTCACAGAAGTCATTTAAAGCCTGATCTCCCACAAAAGCAAAATCACTGTCATTTTTTGCGTGAGATCAGCCAATAGCCTAGTAGCAGTCACTGCGCATATTTGAGAACGTTGTGCAGTCTGCCAGTGACTAGTGTAGGACCTGGGGAGAAGAAAGAGAGCAGCAGCTAGGTGACGGGGGATGGTTGGGCAGAGTTCTGATACTTGCGTATCAGTACATGCACAGTTGATAACAGTTGCCATTTGTGAATTGTAATTGAATATGTCAATAGCACTTGTGTGTCAGCTGCTATAAGGTGACAAAGAGTCAGAAAACCTCCTGTGCACTTTTCCACGGGAGTGGGAGGTGGGAGGGAAGTGCTATCACTTAATATGTTTAGGCTCTGACTTGTTTTGACAGCCCATTTATAAATATTCTCCATTTTCAGATGCCATAGATTGTTCCAAATGTCCATGGGATATGTGGCCAAATACAGAAAAAGATCAATGTATTCCAAAACCCATTGAGTATCTTTCATACAGTGAGCCACTGGGAATAACTTTGATGGCTACAAGCCTTTCCTCTTCCATGATCCCAATTTCCATTTTTAAACTTTTCCTTCGTTACAAGACCACACCAATTGTCAGAGCCAATAATTACACTGTGAGTTGTATTCTGTTATTCTCCCTGTCACTCTGCTTTCTCTGTTCTTTGGCTTTCATTGGTTATCCAGAGCCTGAGAAGTGCCTTCTGCGCCAGGCTACCTTCGGTATGGCCTTTGCCCTCTGTGTCTCCTGTATCTTGGCCAAAACTATAATGGTAGTTTGTGCCTTTATGGCCACCAAACCAGGAAGCAACCTTAAGAGATGGACCAGTCCTTATGTGTCTTATATGGTGATTGTCACCGGTTCTCTTCTACAGTTTTTTCTATGCAGTATTTGGGTGGTGGCTGCTCCACCATTCCCTCAAAATAACACAGAAACACAACCTGAAATCATTGTTGTTGAATGCAATGAAAACTCACCCACTGCCTTTTGGAGCATGCTGGGTTATCTTGGCCTCTTGGCCTCCATCAGTTTTGTTGTTGCATTCTTGGCCAGAAGACTCCCCAATAACTTCAACGAAGCCAAGTTTATCACCTTCAGCATGTTAGCCTTCCTAAGTGTCTGGATTTCCTACATCCCGGCCTCTCTCAGCTCAAAAGGAAAGTACACCGTAGCCATGGAAATCTTTGCAATCCAGTCATCAAGCTGGGCTCTAGTGGTGTGTATGTTTTTTCCTAAATGTTTCATCATCCTGTTTCGACCAGAGATGAACTCCAAAGAACATCTCATGGGGAAAGACAAGGGCCGGAAATAGAACATAGATAACAGACCATGAAATGAGTGTTTTACTTAAAACTAAAAATGGTCAAATGGTCATTGTCCGCAGAACATTTGTACAATTTTGTAGCTTCAGATAAAATGTAAAAAATGCATTTTATGTATTAAATTTATTGGGCATTATCTGGTTTATGAATTTTGTTTCTGTGTGTTCTATACAGATAGTATTTAATATTTATGTTTATAATAAAATTCAATAGCAATGAGACTACAGCCTGGATGATTTTTACACTTTGCTTTCCGAAATGAATATTACAAGTTGTACAGTTCTCCTGAGACATGGGGTCACAACACCACATCACAAATTAAATTGGCTAAGGTGTCAAAGATGTGACATAGCCAATACTCCTGGTCGTTATGCTCTTACTTTGTAATCAAAATGTGACCTTCTGACATTCTAGGAAAATGAGCCCTGCATTTTAATTATATAGGTGGAAGATTACAAGACAGGGTCAGCTGGATGTAAATGCCTTACAAGGACTAGTCCATGGTCAGAAGCATAAGTACTACATCCCCCCCAAACTATATCTTTTTCACATTCAACAATATGCAAAAATCCCCCCTCCACAAAATCTATCCTTCCTGCACAAATGCTCCACCCAGCTCAAATCGTCTCTCCTTAAATCCATCCTCCCTCCTAACACAATCTTCGCCCACAGGCATAAAACTTCGTTACTACCCAGGGTAATTTTGTCCTCCTTCCATCCTTGACCTTACAGACCCCAGATATAGTGTGGCCTATGGCTAAAGTATGTTCCCAGGCTCCCTCTTGTCATTTGTCATGTGACATGTTACATGTGACATGTTAAAATCATTCAGGAACCTAGGAGCAGTGTCCTTTGGCTCTGAAAGCAGTAAAGTGAATGTAAAGCCTTCCATTTTTTTTAAGCAAAATAATAAACATGTTATACATCCTCCAGCACTCCCCCAGCCAACCATTGTGGTTCCACCGGGCTTCTTCTCCATCAGTCCATTACCATGCGCTGATGAGCAGAACGGTGGTTATCACCGCAGTACCGTCCAGTTTGGTAGAGTCACAGCTGACAGCACCCCAGAGGAGCTCCATCCCGTAAATCTTTGCCCTGGTTTTGGTTTTCCAGTGTGTTTGAGAAGAGCTCTGTACTCATTACCACTAACATATTGTTTACTTATGGGTCTGTTTTAAAAAAAAACGTTTTACTGTTTTTACATTTACACTGGTGTTATAAACATTGGCTACTCTGCACACAGCTGACATCTATATCACTCATCAATGGTTCCATTCAGTGCTCTTTTGTGGTTCCTTTGGTGTTTTGCTTGCCCTTCAGCACCACTCCTGGTGCAGATTTTCCACACAGCTGCTTTATGGTCCCCAGCTTATCACCATGGAGAGGATTTTTTGTCTTGATCCTTCAGCGCAGTACGTTTGTTTTGGTTTTACCTGCTCTGTGCTACGGTTTTGCACAGAGCAGCCACCAATCTGTAAGAATATTTAATAACAATATCTCGCGCTCGTACTTCATTATGTCAGAATATTTATACTGCTCTCAATATAACAGTGTCTATTTATGGTTAATAAGCAAAGATCTATGAGGAAGGGGAATCTTCACCTATTTCCAGAAATCAATATGGCGTGAATTCTTTTTAATTGATTAATTTCTTTTTAAAAGCATGTACCAATCTTAGTGAGTACAGTCTACAGTATGGAATATATATAAAATATTTATTCACCAGACATGTATTCACAATATATGATCAAACAAGAAGTGACATAAAAAAAATAACTCTACATGAAATACTAACTTCAAACAATTAATGCAATGTGATGTTTAGCTCAATAATGAAAGTGAAACTGAAACAAAGTGAAAGTGAAAGCAAGATTACCATTTCTCCCGGTATAGCATGAACCATAGGTATATGTTCTATATAAACAGACCACAATTGTCTGCGAATCACACGGCCGAAGTCACTCCACTGCAGATGGAGTGAGAATAAGCCATGCAAAACAGAAGACTAAATTCGCAATAATGCGCTAAATCTGATATTAATAAAATGTATAAAAAAAAAATCAGCTTTTTAGAGAAAAATCTACCATGGTTTATACGACTGGGATTGTAATCTTATTACCCTTAAATATGCAATATAAAACATATAAGGAAGGAAATAAACAATTGTTAAATAAAATCAATTAACATAGCAAAGTTATATTTATCACACTTAAGATGGCAGCTAGCTTCAAATGGTTGTTACCAGAGTCTTAAGATGGATGCCAGTGAGGGAGGAGTTTTGTTTGGTGTCCCTCAAAGTTTCAGATGAATGATGGAGCAAGATGGAGTATGTCTGGATGAGTCTATAGATGGATGTAGTAGTGTGTGTGTGATGTAAGTGTAAGGTGTGTTGTCAGTAGTGATGTGTCATGTCTCATATCTGGGTCCTTCTTTTATATGGTATGAACAAAGGGCTATTAAAATTACCATAAGTTAAACCCAGAGGGATGAAACATTATCCCCATTGGTTGGGATATTCTATACCTTAACTGGTGAGGTCAGAGCCACACCTCTCCTGATAATTCAATACCTTGTATAATAAAATTAAAGGATGATTTCTCTATATGTGAGAGTAATCACAAAACACAACATAAAACTTTGTCCATACTCCCAGTACATACATAAATGTCCATCTGTATCTCCATCATTCACCTTGGCAAGTAATGCCATTTCAATAATTATATTTTTAATACAATATAATATTTCTATATGGGAAATACCAAAATTATCCCAAGACTGCATTTGGTATTTCGTCCAAAGATGGCAGTATCATACCGTTCATTAAATTTTGTATGTAACAATAATTACCACTATTCTTATCTAATGATCTTTGACCTGTTGGCTAGTGAAAGTCCATTAATTATTTGACCATGCCATAGGCTGTCAGACATTTTTTTCTGGGATTGGAAGATCTATGATACCTCAAACACTTAAACACAAACTTCTCTGAAATGAGGTAATTAGTGACGAGATACACATGTTCTTACACTTAATAGAAAGAATAATTCCAAGTTAGATTTCTACTGTAAGAATATAAACCCAAAATGTGATATAACATTCCTAAATATATATTTATATGCCTTACATAATATAATGACATAATTATGGCTAATATCTTCTCACACATAATAATGTATCTTTAAAAACTTATATTTAGTTCATTTTAAATGTCTGCTAGAGTATACTGGGGGTATTGTCCATTGTTAAATAATTACAGACAGAGTGGCACTACCATTATGTCTTATCAAAAGAGGTGTCTACGTAAATCTTATTTACAATCTTAAAAGAAATACAAAGACCTCTGTTAAAACTCTACTCTCTCTTGTAAGCTTGTAAGAGACATTTTGAAAATGAACATATATGAACTCCCATTCACCTTGAACAAAACGGACGCTGCACTGTCCAACATCATATATGCATAAGATGAAATATACATGGCTTTTTAAATCCATTTTTTTTACCTATTATTATTTTAATCACCCCCAATAATCCCGACAAATCCTTCTCTTTTCGGGTCCCCCACCGGTGCTCCTGGCTCCTCCCTCCTGCCCAGTAGAGATGTATAGAACTGTTCGCCGGCGAACAGTTCCCGGCGAACTTAGCATGTTCGCGTTCGCCGCTGCCGGCGAACATATGCGATGTTCGGTCCGCCCCCCATAAGACATCATTGAGGCAAACTTTGACCCTGAACTTTACAGTCAGCAGACACATTTCCAGCCAATCAGCATACCTCCCTCCCACACCCTCCCACCTCCTATAAATAAGCAAGGGCAGCATCCATCTTAGATCATTCTGAAGCAGTGTGTGTAGTGAGAGTAGGGAGAGAGCTGCTGCTGCTGCTGCTGCTGCTGCTGCTGCTGCTGCTGCTGCTGTTAAGCTAGGGACAGTTAGTCAGTGTTCCTGGTCTTGCAGTGTTCTTGGTCCACTACTGCTGTAATATCAGCACCCCAAAAAGCCCTTCTAAGGGCTGGTATTTGTGTTTTTTTTTTTTTTTATATATATATATATATATATATATATATATATATATATATACCTAGCGTCCCCAAAAGCCCTTTTAAGGGCTGGTAATTGAGTTGTTTCTTCTTATATATATATATATATATATATATATATATATATATATATATCTATATCTATCTAGTGTCCCCAAAAGCCCTTTTAAGGGCTGGTAATTGAGGATTTTTTTTATTTATATATACATATATATATATATATATAGTGTCCCCAAAAGCCCTTTTAAGGGCTGGTAAGGTAATAGAGTTTTTTCTTTATATATATATCTATATATATCTATTGTACACTGCAGTTGCCTGCCCGCTGTGTGTGAGAGGCCACAGACCTACCACAGACTGTACTGTGTGCACACCACACTCATTTCGGGTGGCACAGGCACAGTACCTTGCATTTTAAAAAATATTTTTTTTTTCCTCTGTCATAATTGCAGTGAGTGCTGTGTCAGGTCCACAGAGTGCACTGTACCCACTGCAGTGCACTGCCCACCACTGATATATATACGGTGGCACAGCATCTTGTTGCAATAAATTGAAAAAAAAAAAAAAAATTTTTATTATTGCAGTTGCCTGGGCTGCCAGTTACTGTCAGGTCCACAGAGTGTACTGTGCCCACTGCAGTGCCACTGTGTGCCCACCCACCACTGATATATAAGGTGGCACAGCAGCTTGCAAAGTAAAAAAAAATATATATTTTTTTTAATTGCAGTTGCCTGGGTGCCAGTGACTGCTGTCAGGTCCACAGAGAGTGTACTGTGCCACTGCCCACCCACCACTGATATATAAGGTGGCACAGCAGCTTGCAAAGTAAAATAAAATATATATTTTTTAAAATTGCAGTTGCCTGGGTGCCAGTGACTGCTGTCAGGTCCACAGAGAGTGTACTGTGCCACTGCCCACCCACCACTGATATATAAGGTGGCACAGCAGCTTGCAAAGTAAAAAAAAATATATATTTTTTTAAATTGCAGTTGCCTGGGTGCCAGTGACTGCTGTCAGGTCCACAGAGAGTGTACTGTGCCACTGCCCACCCACCACTGATATATAAAGTGGCACAGCAGCTTGCAAAGTAAAAAAATATATATATATTTTTTAAATTGCAGTTGCCTGGGTGCCAGTGACTGCTGTCAGGTCCACAGAGAGTGTACTGTGCCACTGCCCACCCACCACTGATATATAAAGTGGCACAGCAGCTTGCAAAGTAAAAAAATATATATATATTTTTTAAATTGCAGTTGCCTGGGTGCCAGTGACTGCTGTCAGGTCCACAGAGAGTGTACTGTGCCACTGCCCACCCACCACTGATATATATGCCTGCAAGAGAAAAAGCCAGCCGCAGAGAAGCCGTATTCCTGAAAATATAAGAAAAATGCTGTTTTTTAGGGGTTCTGGACATGCTACAGAGCTGAAACTTGACAGGTACACTTTTTAGACCCCCCAGACACTAAATACAAAAAATGATATGCCTGCCTAAAAAAATGCCCGCTAAATGCCTGCAAGAGAAAAAGCCAGCCGCAGAGAAGCCGTATTCCTGAAAATATAAGAAAAATGCTGTTTTTTAGGGGTTCTGGACATGCTACAGAGCTGAAACTTGACAGGTACACTTTTTAGACCCCCCAGACACTAAATACAAAAAATGACATGCCTGCCTAAAAAAAATGCCCGCTAAATGCCTGCAAGAAAAAAAGCCAGCCGCAGAGAAGCCGTATTCCTGAAAATATAAGAAAAATGCTGTTTTTTAGGGGTTCTGGACATGCTACAGAGCTGAAACTTGACAGGTACACTTTTTAGACCCCCCAGACACTAAATACAAAAAATGACATGCCTGCCTAAAAAAATGCCCGATAAATGCCTGCAAGAGAAAAAGCCAGCCGCAGAGAAGCCATATTCCTGAAAATATAAGAAAAATGCTGCTTTTTAGGGGTTCTGGACATGCTACAGAGCTGAAACTTGACAGGTACACTTTTTAGACCCCCCAGACACTAAATACAAAAAATGACATGCCTGCCTAAAAAAATGCCCGATAAATGCCTGCAAGAGAAAAAGCCAGCCGCAGAGAAGCCATATTCCTGAAAATATAAGACAAATGCTGTTTTTAGGGGTTCTGGACATGCTACAGAGCTGAAACTTCACAGGTACACTTTTTAGACCCCCCAGATGCTAAATCCAAAGAAATTTTTTATTTTTATTTTTTTTTAATTTTTCCAATAATTGGCTCTCTATCAAAAAATTATAATTTTTAAGAACTTTTTTTTGCGTGATCCCTCTCCGGCATGCCACAGTCCAGGTGTTAGTCCCCTTGAAACAACTTTTCCATCACTATTGTGGCCAGAAAGAGTCCCTGTGTGTTTTAAAATTCGCCTGCCTATTGAAGTCTATGGCGGTTCGCCCGGTTCGCCGGTTCGCGAACATTTGCCGATGTTCGCGTTCGCCGTTCGCGAACGGCGAATTTTAGGTTCGCGACATCACTACTGCCCAGTGCCCCCATAGGAAGCGACTTCCTATGGAGGCACTTGTGTGTGTTCAATACTGAGCTGGGCTCTTTGCATCTATTCAGACAAACAGCCTGGTTTGTCCCTGCCCCCTGCTCTGACAGGATTTGACTGACAGCAGCAGGACCCAATGGCTCCCACTGCTCTGAGAGCCAGCAGAGCTGCTTAGAGAGTGCTTACAATGATCAGCTTTTATTTAATCATGTAAAACCTTTATCCTAAAAGGAAAGAAACTTGCTGCTGGAGTGTGGATTCAATATGTTAGTGTATCTAGTACAAATAACACTCCTCCCCCCCCCCCCTGACTGACAATGCTGCTGTCCAAAGGTGCACCAAGTGCTCCTTTATATTAAGTGGGGACACTCTAAAACAGGAGGTGTGTTATTGGCCAGATCACCAGGTGAAACCAGAAAGGAAGGAGCTTACAAAAAGGAAAACTATTGCAGCCACCACATCCAATGATTAGTAGGTTGCAATATATTACATTTTTAGTTTTGAGTTTAATACCACTTGAATTTTATTGCTAGGGTTGGGCGAACGGTTTGGCCCAAGCATGATTTCAGGCCAAACATTGGCTGTTCTCCCGTTCGACAAACACCCAAGTTATCAGGGGTACCAACCGTTTGTTCGGCCTGCCCCACACCACCACCGCACAGTGCATTGGCCGCCCTGATTGGCTGAAGCAATGAAAGCTTTGTCCAAACAGGGCACAGAGCACTGTCAGAGCCATGAGAAAGTAATAATGACTCTACCCAATAATGGCTCATTGCTCTTTGTCCCACCCCACACTATAAAAGTTTTCTTTCAAAAGCGGCCATTTTCAGTGTGATATCACCATGGAGAGAGATAGAAAAGGGCTCTGTTCAGTGCTACTAGAGAGTTAGTGTGCTATAGTGTGCTATTCTGATTTTATTGTCAGTGTAGAATATCAGTTTAGCGTGAATCTAGTGATAGTTCAGTGAGTGTGAGTGTAGTGACCATTCATTTTTACTTTAGTGTCAGTTTATTTTGTCAGGGCAAGTTTACTGCATTGTAGTTCAATGCATTAGTGCACGTTTAACGCAGTATATTTCTGTGCATTACATGCCGTTTAACCCAATATATTTTTAAGTGTGTTACATGTCGTTTAATGCAGTACATTTCTTTATGTTAGTGCATGTTTAACGCAGTATATTTCAGTGTGCTACTGCACGTTTAAAGCAGTATAATTCAGTGTGTTACTGCACGTTTAATGCAGTATATTTCTGTGTGTTAGTGCACATTTAAAACAGTCAATTTCTGTGCATTACTGCATGTTTACCGCAGTATATTTCAGTGCATTAGTGCACATTCAACACAGTATAGGGCACGCTTAATGCCGTATATTTCTGTGCGTTAATGCATGTTTAAAGCAGTATATTTCAGTGTGTTAAACCTTTAGCACAGTATATATATTTTTTTCCCCAAAAAACATGTTGTATAAATAATATTTGTATCCATACAGAAATTAGCCATGTATCAATTACAGACTAAAACGTTGCATCTCTAAGTACAATGGATACACATGGTATTCAGTGTACAATATACTTCAAGAGTTTAAGGCTTATGGTTTGAGGTAATTATCATTACAAACATATTGGATCAAATAACAGTAAGTGAGTAATCCAGTACCTAATGTACAGTGGGTACGGAAAGTATTCAGACCCCCTTAAATTTTTCACTCTTTGTTATATTGCAGCCATTTGCTAAAATCATTTAAGTTCATTCTTCTTCCTCATGAATGTACACATAGCTCCCCATACTGACAGCAAAACACAGAATTGTTGACATTGTTGCAGATTTATTAAAAAAGAAAAACTGAAATATCACATGGTCCTAAGTATTCAGACCCTTTGCTGTGACACTCATATATTTAACTCAGGTGCTTTCCATTTCTTCTGATCATCCTTGAGATGGTTCTACACCTTCATTTGAGTCCAGCTTTGTTTGATTATACTGATTGGACTTGATTAGGAAAGCCACACACCTGTCTATATAAGACCTTCCAGATCACAATGCATGTCAGAGCAAATGAGTATCATGAGGTCAAAGGAACTGCCTGAAGAGCTCAGAGACAGAATTGCGGCAAGGCACAGATCTGGCCAAGGTTACAAAAAGATTTCTGCTGCACTTAAGGTTCCTAAGAGCACAGTGGCCTCCATAATCCTCAAATGGAAGACGTTTGGGACGACCAGAACCCTTCCTAGAGCTGGCTGTCCGGCCAAACTGAGCTATCGGGGGAGAAGAGCCTTGGTGAGAGAGGTAAAGTAGAACCCAAAGATCACTGTGGCTTAGCTCCAGAGATGCAGTCAGGAGATGGGAGAAAGTTGTAAAAGTCAACCATCACTGCAGCCCTCCACCAGTCGGGGCTTTATGGCAGAGTGGCCAGACGGAAGCCTCTCCTCAGTGTAAGACACATGAAAGCCTGCATGGAGTTTGCTAAAAAACACCCGAAGGACTCCAAGATGGTGAGAAATAAGATTCTCTGGTCTGATGAGACCAAAATAGAACTTTTTGGCCTTAATTCTAAGCGGTATGTGTGGAGAAAACCAGGCACTGCTCATTACCTGTCCAATACAGTCTCAACAGTGAAGCATGGTGGTGGCGGCATCATGCTGTGGGGGTGTTTTTCAGCTGCAGGGACAGGACGACTGGTTGCAATTGAGGGAAAGATGAATGCGGCCAAGTACAGGGATATCCTGGACAAAAACCTTCTCCAGAGTGCTCTGGACCTCAGACTGGGCTGAAGGTTTACCTTCCAACAAGACAATGACCCTAAGCACACAGCTAAAATAACGAAGGACTGGCTTCACAACAACTCCGTGACTGTTCTTGAATGGCCCAGCCAGAGCCCTGACTTAAACCCAATTGAGCATCTCTGGAGAGACCTAAAAATGGCTGTCCACCAACGTTTACCATCCAACCTGACAGAACTGGAGAGGATCTGCAAGGAGGAATGGCAGAGGATTCCCAAATCCAGGTGTGAAAGACTTGTTGCATCTTTCCCAAAAAGACTCCTGGCTGTATTAGATCAAAAGGGGGCTTCTACTAAATACTGAGCAAAGGGTCTGAATACTTAGGACCATGTGATATTTCAGTTTTTCTTTTTTAATAAATCTGCAACAATGTCAACAATTCTGTGTTTTTCTGTCAGTATGGGGTGCTATGTGTACATTCATGAGGAAGAAGAATGAACTTAAATGATTTTAGCAAATGGCTGCAATATAACAAAGAGTGAAAAATTTAAGGGGGTCTGAATACTTTCCGTACCCACTGTATGATGCAATATAAGGTAACAGAACAAAACAGGGAGAAAAGCAATTGGGGAATGGTGGTAAGGAAGGAGAAGGGAGTTGAGGAATGAGATGATATCCCGTTTTGTGTTCCTGGAGAGTAACACAGTATTTTTCTGTGTGTTACTGCACATTTAACGCTGTATATTTCAGTGCATTAATTGCCATTTAATGCAGTATATTTCAGTGCCTTAGTGCACATTTAACACAGTATATTTCAGTGTGCTACGTGCCGTTTAAAGCAAGAATATTTCTGTGCATTAGTGCACATTTAACGCAGTATATTTCTATGCGTCATTGCACATGTAACGCAGCATATTTCTGTCTGTTAGTGCACGTTTAATGCAGTATATTTCAGTACGTTACGTGCCGTTTAGCGCAGTATATTTCTGTGCGTTACTGCACATTTAATGCAGTATATTTCTGTGCATTAGTGCACGTTTAACGCAGTATATTTTTGTGCGTTGCTGCACATTTAACGCAGTATATTTCAGTGCGTTACATGCCGTTTAATGCAATATATTTCTGTGCGTTAGTGAATATTTAACGGAGTATATTTCAGTGCATTATGTGCCATTTAACGCAGTATATTTCAGTGCGTTACTGCACGTGTAACGCAGTATATTTCTATCCATTAGTGCACGCTTAACGCAGTATATTTTAGTGCCTTAGTGCACATTTAACAAAGTATATTTTAGTGCATCATGTGCCGTGTAACGCAGTATATTTCAGTGCATCATGTGCCGTGTAACGCAGTATATTTCAGTGCATCACGTGCCGTGTAACGCAGTATATATCAGTGCGTCACGTGCCGTGTAACGCAGTATATTTCAGTGCGTTAGTGCATGTGTAGCTCAGTATATTTCAGTACGTTACTGCACGTTTAACGCAGTGTATTTCTGTGCATTACTGCATGTTTAACACAGTTTATTTCAGTGCGTTAGTGCAGTTTTACTGCAGTATATTGTAGTGTGTCGGTGGAGTGTGTCTGTGTATACTCGGGTTAAAGTGCAACAAACACCACTTTCCATTGATTAAAGTGCATCCACGTACACATTTCCACATCTTTATTACATTTTGTTAAAAAACACCTTCCCATCATGTCTGGGAGGCCAACAAGGAGAGACAGACGTTCCCATGGCACTGTGAGGGGGCGAGCAGCGTATATTTCCACAGGCAAAAATGGACATGGTCAGTCCTCAGGCAGGGAATAATTTACTCTGTTAAGTGATGTTGCCAATGCTATTCAGCCACATCATGCAGATTTGGTGGTGGACTGGCTTACTAAACCATCCTCATCCTCTTCATTCTACTTCACCCAAGCAGAGACTAGTGCGCAGTCCACTGCAGTTGCCAGAGTGGCTAAATCTGCCTCCTTGTCCACAGCTAGGAAGGTAGGAACATGAGCCTACAGCCATCATGGAAGAGTAGAGAACAGCCACCCTATTTCATCACATTGTGGAGCTATTATCTCCCAATACCCTTCCCACAGCTCAGCTGTCTGGGCCTTTTTTACCACATGTGCAGCCGATTGCACTGTTGCAATTTGCAAACTTTGTCTCAAGCACATCAAGTGTGGCAAAAACACCAGCCGTTTTGGGTACCACATGCTTGACAAGGCATTTAACCTCCCACCACTCAGCCCGTTAGTAAGGACACCTGAAAGCCACACAAAAGGGGCGCAATTCTGCTACTTCTCCTTACTCACCTCAGTCTACCCCCGCAAAACCTCATGACCTCTCAGCAGCCTCCACTGACAGGGATGATATGGTATAGTGAAGGGTGTCCAAGGTCCTTGCAGCACATCTGCCAGTAGCACACCACCAGCTGTAGACTACAGCTAATTTGCAGAATGTGCTGTACCACAATGGCAGGTTCCCAGTCGCTATTTCTTTTCACTTAAGGCCATTCCAGCTCTGTATCATCACGTGAAAGGAAATGTTGTGGCATCATTGAGCAAGGCAGTCAGCCGTGAAGTCTACGTTACTGCTGACACGTGGTCCAGCAAGCATGGTCAGAGATGCTATATTTCATTCACAGCACACTGGGTAACTCTGCTTGCAATTCAGGAGAATGCAGGACAGGGCTCAGCGCTGCAGCTTGTTATGCTGCCATGTCTCCATACAGCTAATGGTGATGATGTTAGATTTGTCAGCTCTACCTCCTCCTCCTCAATGCCCTCCTCTGTTGAATTGTCCTAAGAACCACAAGTACCCCTAAGAGGGCTATTTAATGAGTCAGGCTAAAAGGTGCCATGCATTGCTTCAGTCGGTGTTTCGAGGGGACAGGAACCAGAGGCAGGCTTCAGATGTTCATGTTCAGATGTTTGGCCTGCCTCCAAAGAACCCAAAAAAATGCCCAAAAAAACCGCTAGCGCCAAAAAAAAACGCCCAGGTGTGTTTTTGCAGCAGGCGTTTTTTTGGGCATTTTTTTGGGGTCTTTGGAGGCAGGCAAAACATCTGAACTTCTGTATAGGGGTATATATATACACACACACTTATATGTATTTTACACATATATAGGTGTGATAGGAGCGTAACCATATTGGTGTTAATTATTTCATTAGCGCAAGTATAGTATTCTGTTACTTTCACACCTATATATGTGCAGGTGTATATATACAGACATGTGTGTGTATATATACCCCAATACACAAGTTTAGATGTCATGCCTGCCTCCAATAACCCCCAAAAAATGCCCAAAAAAACGCTTGCTACAAAACCGGCAAGGTGTGAAAATAGCGAAGCCATATCCCTGTTCTATAAGTGACCCAATACGAACAATCTTTTTTTTTTATGGTTCTGGACATGCTACAGAGCTGAAACTTCACAGGTACACTTTTTAGACCCCCCAGACACTAAATCCAAAGTCAAAATAAAAAAAATCTCTTTTTTTTTTTCAATAATTGGCTCTCTATCAAAAATGACAATTTTTAAGAACTTTTTTTGTGTGATTAATAGTCCCTGGGGCATGACCCAGAACCCTAGGCACTTTTTAGGGGCATTTATTGGGTTTTAGGGCTTCAAAATTGTGTTTTTTGATTACCGAAGTTCGGGTCCCATTGATTTCAATAGGGTTCTGAAATCCGGGCCGAACTTTTGGGAAGTTTGGGTGTTCTGGTCGAACCGAACTTTTCAAAAGTTCGTTCATCCCTAATGTGCATGAAGAGAAAGGTGAATAAAAGGCCAAATCGCATGATCAAGAAAAAACAGTGTAACCAAGATGAAATATCCACAAATGATATACACTGCCTGGCCAAAAAAAAAAAGTCGCCATCTGGAATTAACTAAGCAACTAATACCTCGTTTCCACTGAGGGGATCGGTTTGGGTTGATTCGGTACGATACACTATTTTGAGTGTTTCCATTATGAAAGTGGCCCATACAACAGAACCAAACTGCACCATTCCTGGTCCTCCTTCAGATGAAGAGATATAGGAAATGGTACGGTACGGTTAGGGCGTCACGCAATACATACCACTGATTGGCGGACAGGAAAACGTCAATGCTCACATCAAATGAAAGCGTAAAACAAACACCACATTTGGTGTGAACCCCGTATGGCCCCTGGCGGTTCGACTTGCAGTGGAAACGCTCACCTGAATAGGCCAGACCATTCCAATCCTTCCAAACTGTACCGACCCAAACCGTTCCGCTCAGTGAAAACTAGGCATTACTAAACCAAGCATGCAGTTACTGCATGTGCCCAAAGAATGAGGTCTGCTGACTAGCTGAATATACGAAATGACCAGGTTATTCCATCAATGGATTTTTTTTCTTCCCTGATGGCACAGGGCATATTCCAAGATGACAATGCCAGGATTCATCGGGCTCAAATTTTGAAAGAATGGTTCAGGGAGCATGAGACATCATTTTCACACATGGATTGGCCACCACAGAGTCCAGAACTTACCCCCATTGAGAATCTTTGGGATGTGCTGGAGAAGGCATTGCACAGTGGTCCGACTCTACCATCATCCATACAAGATCTTGGTGAAAAATGAATGCAACACTGGAGGAAAATATATCTTATGACATTACAGAAGCTTATCAAAGCAATGCCACAGCGAATGCGTCCCTTCATCAAAGCCAACTAAATATTAGGGTGTGTGACCTTTTTTTTTGTTGGCGACTTTTTTTTGGCCAGTTAGTGTATAAGTGACATAAAAAAGGGGAAGGGGAGAGTGACTGCAACACATTGGAGGACCAAAAGATATGGGTCCATAAGTGAACGAAAAAGAAACCAACAAAACCAAGAATCCAAACAATGTTTATGATAAAACTAAAATCTTGAGTGAAATGTGAAGACATAAAGAAACAAACATACATGCATAATGAAAGAAAGAAAAAGATTGTGTCTCAATCAACCACATAGGGTGCTGCCATAGTAGAAATGAGGATTTTTTTCTCTCCTTTTTTCTCTCTCTCTCTCCCTGTTTCTAATGTGTTTGTTATTTTCAGATTTCCTTCTGTGCTTCTCCTGAAGAAGTGAGCTTTTATCTCACGAAACGCATAGAGAAACAATCAGCATAGACTATTAATTTTTTGATGGAACGCTTCTCACTTTAATTGTTCTTATGTTGTCTACTCTTGTATTCTCCTTGGCAATTGTATATGACTGTTTTTAAATGTATGTTACATTGCTGGTTTAGATTAATACAACTATTTTATAAATTTTATATACATATTTTCTTTCTTTTACTTTGTGTTGGAGTGTTACTCACTAAAGTCCCTTGGGCAATGATTTATTTTTGTGTTTGTACAATATGGGACTGAGATACACCCGTGCCCCTTGCATGCCAGCTTCCTTTATATAAAGGTATTGGGGCGCCTGCCTTTACACACACATGAACTTTAATGGCATCCCAGTCTTACTCCGTAGGGTTCAATATTGAGTTGGCCCACCCTTTGCAGCTATAACACCTTCATCTCTTCTGGGAAGGCTGTCCACAAGGTTTAGGAGTGTCTACGGGAATGTTTGACCATTCTTCCAGAAGCACATTTGTGAGGTCAGGCACTGATGTTGGACGAGAAGGCCTGACTTTCAGTCTCCACTCTAATTCATTCCAAAGGTGTTCTTTTGGGTTGAGCTCTGGACTCTGTGCTGGCGGGTCAAGTTCCTCCACCCCAAACTCGCTCATCCATGTCTTTATGGAGCTTGCTTTGTGCACTGGTGTTCAGTCATGTTGGAACAGGAAGGGGCCATCCCCAAACTGTTCCCACAAAGTTGGGAGCATGAAATTGTCCAAAATGTCTTGGTATGCTGACGCCTTAAGAGTTCCCTTCACTGGAACTAAGGGGCCAAGCCCAACCCCTGAAAAACAACCCCACACCATAATCTCCCCTCCACCAAATGATTTGGACCGGTGCACAAAGCAAGGTCCATAAAGAGACGGATGAGCGAGTACATTTTTACTAAGGCTAGCAGCATAAGGATTAAAAATAGTTCATGCTGATTGAGAGAGTTTAGTTGCCCTTTAAAAAGAATATAAAATAACAATTAAAAAACGGTTACAGTTTCTTGAAGCCATAGGCACATTTATAATAGGAATGTATAGCTGGTTTTTATATGGATACTTGAGCTTTATTATTCTAAATATGATATGTGCATTATCTAGTGAAGGATACTGAGTTATTACGTGTCCCCGTGCTGCGAAATGCACATGGGCCTTGTTAATTATCCCGGACAAACCAAGGTAACCACTATGGACTGTAATTAGGAGGGGGGGGAGGGGGTGATATTGTTTACCTGTATGAATCTTATATAAAGGCCAGGCGGTGTACGCAGTGCAGGGGAGATGGACAGAATGAGGTAGGTGTATAGGAAGCTAAGAACTTATTTTAGGTCATATTGGGCCTTTTCCGTTGTCTCATTATGGTTGTTTTACTAAAGACAGATAGACTTTTCACTTTGCAAGGGATTTTGCACTTTGCAAAGAAATTTGCTCCAGAGTTTAGCGAATGACGTAAAGCTCTGCTGACTTCCATCATCTAACCGTGTCCAAGCAACATAGCTGTATGTTTTTATGTTCCTTGCATGTGATTGGGTGTTCTTAAGCAAGCCCTTGTGCAAAAGCCCTTGCAAATTTGTAATTTTTTGTAAAGTTTGCTCTTAGTAAATCAGCTCCATTGCCTGTGGGGAGGAACCTATGAATCATGGGGCCCTATAGCAAAATTCTGTTGGGGGTTTCCCTGCTTTCTGTGTAGCAGTTAGCTATATCAATTTTGACAATGGGGGGGGGGGGGGTTGTTTACAAAAACTGATGCACACAGAATCTTAGTAACCAATCAGCTTCCAGGTTTTATTGTCAAAGCCTAAAGTGTTTGTTACCCCAACATTTATTATTCCTAATATGTGCTTGTTGTACCATGTATTTGTATGAAAATGTATCCTGTTTTCTTTGTATCGCCGCCTTTGTATGAAATCTCCGGTGTTCCTGTCAGTCCCTTAGCTTTTCTATCAAAAACTGACCACACTAAACAGGTGAACATAGCATCATCAGTTCTCTAGCTGCGCTGAGAACTCAGCTGGCCCTCCTCCACTGATGAGACTTATCCTGACATCCCCCCCACACACACGCACGCACACACACACACGCGCACACACGCATGCACGCACACACATGCACATGCACACACACACACCACACCCACACGCACACACACACGCATGCACGCACACACATGCACACACACACACACCACACCCACATGCACACGTGCATGCACGCATGCGCACACTTACACGAGTACACACGCACGCGCACGCGCACGCACACACACATGCACACACACCCCACCCACATGGACGCATGTGCACACTTAGACGCCTTACACACACGCGCGAACACACGCACACTCACACACGCGCACACACACACACACAAGCACGCACACACCACACACATGCACACACACACACCACACCCACACACACACGCATGCACGCACACACATGCACACACACACACACCAAACCCACATGCACACGTGCATGCACGCATGTGCACACTTACACGAGTACACACACGCACGCACGCACACACACACACATGCACACACACCACACCCACATGCACGCATGTGCACACTTAGACGCCTTACACACGCGCGCGCCCGCACACTCACACACGCGCACACACACACACAAGCACACACACACCACCCACACGCACACACACCACGCATGCGCACACACGCACACACACTCTGCACAGCCATTTACTGGGAAGCTCAGTGTGCTGTTGCTTCTCCTCCCCCAGCTCTTATGCAGCTGAGAACAGAGGGGATGTGATCACTTATAGAAAGGGAAAAAAGGTATTTATAATTTTATATATATGTATATATAAGTTCGAAGCTGATTGGTACTATTCACATCTGCACCAGATTCTGCGTGCACATGTTCTTTGTAAATCTCTCCCAAGGTGTGTTGATCTTAACATAAAGTACGCCTGAGTCCCCATTCACATCGGGGCAATTTGACATGTGATTTGACATGTTGAATCGCATGCCAAATCGCTATCTATTGCCGGCAACAGCACCGCCCGAATTGGTGGGACGCCGACTTTGCAGCGTGGCACTGATGTACTAAAGTAGTTCCTGCACTACTTTTGGCAACTTGGGGGGGGGGGGGCGATTTCAATAGACATATGTGCATGAACCCGCACAGATGTCTTTCAAATCGCCCCCCCAAATTCACAATGAAATGGGGGTTGAACTCCCACGATTTCAAACCTGCTCCAATGTGAACTTCCCCTTAACGACTTTAAGACCGGAAGGATTTGCCCCCTTAATGACCAGGCCACTTTTTTCAACTTGCCACTGTGTGAATTTAACTGACAATTGTGCGGTCGTGCGACGCTGTACCCAAATAAAATTTACATCATTTTTTTCCCCACAAACAGAGCTTTCTTTTGGTGGTATTTGATCACCTGTGCGATTATTTTTTTGCGCTATACACAAAAAAAGAGCGACAATTCTGAATAAAATCATTATGTTTCACATTCTGCTATATAACATTCCCAAAAAAAAAATGTAAAAATCTAAATTTTTTAACATTTTAGGCCAATTTGTTTTCTGCTACATATTTTTGGTTAGAAAAAAAAAAATCGCAATAAGCGTATTTTGATTGGTTTGCGCAAAATTTATTGCGTCTCCTAACTACGGGAAAGATTTATGTCATTTTTATTGTTTTTTACTTGTAATGGCGGCGATCTGCGATTTTTTGCGGGACTGCGACATTTCAAGGGACAGATCGAAACCCTAATTGGCATTTTTGACACTTTTGTGGGTACCAGTGACATTACTACAGTAATCAGTGCTAAAAATATGCACTGTTACTGTTACAGAAGCGCATTTGTGACACTGGCAGGCAAGGGGTTAACAGTGTGGGTGATCAAGGGGTTAAATGTAAGCCTAGGGGAGTGATTCTAACTGTGGGGGTGGCGTGGCTTGTGAAATGACCATAGAGACCTGCGATCCTATATAGAAGGATCACAGGGGCTCTGTGATCATTCCAGGGAGAAGAACGGTCAGCTGTGTTTACAACAGCTGACCGTTCTTCTCTCTCCACAATTGGACCCGCCTGCCCACTGCATCGGCTTCCACGCTGACGATGCACACAGAATCTTGGTAACCAATCAGCTTCCAGGTTTTAGACTAGCCTCCTGCTCACGACCGACGTACAGTTATGGCGGTTTGCGCAGGAGCCGCTGCCTGCCGCAGTACATCTGCAGCGGGCAGTCATAAAGAGGTCAATCAGGGACAGGCAGCGGAAGGTCATTCACCATAGTCAGACTGCTAGGGATCGGTGCTTAGGATAAAAGTTATACTAAAAGCCACAATAATAACAAACACGATGATATTTTTAATTATGACAAAATAATTCATGCTCAGTGTCTGCCACCTCTCTCCGCCAATCCCTACACTGGCTTCCCATTGCCCAATGAAAAAAATTGAAAACACTAACAATAACTTACAAAGTCATTTCCAACTCTGCACCAAGCTACATCACCAATCTTCTCTCCAAATATCATCCAAATCATGCTTTCCACTCCTCCAAAGATCTCTTACTTTCTAGCTCCCTTGTCTCCTCCTCCCATGCTTGTCTCCAGAACTTCTTCAGAGCCTCTCCCATCCTCTGGAACTCACTACCCCAACCTGTCCAGTTACCTCCTACTCCACTTTTATGCGATTCCTGAAAACTCGCCTCTTCAGGGAGGCCTATCCTGCCTTCAGCTAACAACCAAATCTTTTACTTCCCTCATCAGTTCATCTCTCACAGTCCCTACCTTTTGTTTCACCAGCCCCCTCCCTATTGGACTGTAAGCTCGCAGTACCAGGGCCCCACTTACCCTCTTGTATTAAATTGTTTTGTTGCTGTATTGTCTCACTTTATATTGTAAAGCGCTACGCAAACTTTTGGTGATATATAAATCCTGCATTATAATAAAAATAACAAAAATTTCCTTTTTGGTGAGATACTCCCAATAGGAAAATTGCAGACCCTGCAATTTTCCTCATTAGAGCCCTGCAGATAAAGCAGCTGATTGATCATTATGAAACCACTCCCATACAGATTAATTTTCCACATGGACACAGATAAACACACGGGGATTTCTTTAGAATAACGGAAGATAGGAATCTGCAACAAAGTTTGTTAAAATCCCTGCAATGTACAGAGATCACCCAGAGGGGAATGTTTTTTCTCAACAAAATTGGAGTTGCGCTTTAACCACTTGCCGACTGCCCGCCGGCTTTTTACTGTGGCAGGACGGTTCGGCTGTGTCCAGTCACGTGACTGAGTGCATGTGGTTTCAGCGGCGCACACACGCCGCCAGAGCCGCGCTCCCGCTGCGTTTAGACACAGCGGGAGGCGGGACGTGGGAGGAGCGCCGCCGATTGCCTCTACCCTCCCGCGATCGTCGGAAAAACCGAGAGAAGACCTGCCTGCTTATGTAAACAAAGCAGGCGGATCTTCTGTCAGACAGGCAGGGAGAGATCAGCAATTTCAGCTAAGCTACAACCCCGATCTCTCTGTGCCTGTCACAGAACCCCCCCCCCCCCACACACACACACACACACAGTCAGTAAGCACTTTAGGCATACATTTAACCCCTTTGATCACCGCCAGTATTAACCCCTTCCCTGCCAGTGTCATTTATACAGTAACAGTGCATATTATTTAGCACTGATTACTGTATTAGTGTCACTGGTCCCCAAAAAGTGTCAAAAATGTCAGTTAGGGGTCCGATCTGTCCGCCGCAATGTCGCAGTCCCGCAAAAAATTGCAGCCATTAATAATAAAAAATAAATAAATAAAAAGTCCAAAAATCTATCCTGTAGTTTGTAAATGCTATAACTTTTGCGCAAACCAATTAAAATACACTTTTTGGGATTTTTATTTTTACCAAAAAATATGTAGCAGAATATAAATTGGCCTAAACTGATAAAAAAAAATTTAAAATTTTTTATTGGGAATGTTTTATAGCAGAAAGTAAATAATATGGCAATTTTTCAAAATTGTCGCTCTTATATTGATTATAGCACAAATTCTAAAAACCGCAGAGGTGATCAAATACCACTAAAAGAAAGCTCTATTTGTGGGAAAAAAAGGACGTCAATTTTATTTGGGTACAGCATCGCACGACCGCGCAATTGCCCGTTAAAGTAACGCAGTGCCGAATTGCAAAATAGGGCCTGGTCATTAAGGGGGCAAAGCCTTCCAGTCTTAAAGTGGTTAAACATTTTAATCCAATACTACCTAAATTGCAAATAATGGGTCTAGAATTATTGCTCTCACTCTGATGTTTGTGGAAATACCTAACATGTGTGGCACTGTCCCTATTTACATACACATATACACTTGTGTTCATGTGTGGGCAGGATGACATGGAGGCTTTATTTGTTTTCAATTATTATCTTCTAATGACCACCTCTATGACAAAATCTCCCCCCTGTCCTGCTCTAACCCAGTGTTTCTCAACATTTTTTCAGTCAAGGCACCCTTTAAAAATTATGGACAGTTTTGAGGCACTCCATTCTAAAATTTGAAAGCGATTCTATTAGTTTTGCATAACACAGCAACATCCACACAAGTAGAACATCCAACGTTAGAGGTGATTTATTATTTCATAGCAAATACACTTTTGCAAACTGGTACTGACTAGTATTCCAATGTTTCTCTTCTCCCTCAATTTTTCTCCATCACTCAGCTAAGGTGCCCTCAAGAAGTTTGTAATGGTGCCCAATGAAAACCTGTGGATTTGTGTAACTATAAGACACCTTTATCCACCATCCGGCTTGTATATAATGTGGGGGAACTTTTTAGGCATTTTGCCAAGGCACCCCTGAAGAAACCTCAAGGTGCCCCAGGAAGCCTGGACACCATGGTTGAAAAAGGCTGTTCTAACCTGCCCACTTCTGTCTGGGTGAGTCTAGGATGGAAAAAGACTTGGGGGTACTGGTAGACAACAGGCTTGGAAGTGGCATGCAATGCCAAGCCGCTGCAAGCAAAGCCATCAGAATACTGGGATGTATAAAAAAGGGGATTCACTCCAGAAATAAAGAGATTATTCTCCCTCTCTACAAGACTCTGGTCCGGCCACATCTGGAGTATGCTGTCCAGTTCTGGGCACCGGTCCTCAGGAAGGATGTGCTGGAACTGGAGAGAGTCCAGAGAAGGGCAACAAAAATAATTAGGGGAATGGAGGACATCAGCTATGAGGAAAGACTACGAGGGGGATTGAAGACGATTGAGGGGGGATATGATATCAATGTACAAATACTGTACTGGCGACCCTAGCATAAGGAACAAACTATTCAGAGTAAGGGAATACAATAAGACACGTGGCCACTCACTAAAACTAGAGGAAAGACGGTTTAACCTTAAAATGCGTAAGGGGTTCTTCACTGTAAGAGCGGTAAGGATGTGGAATTCTCTTCCACAAGCAGTCGTATCAGCAGGGAGCATCGATAGTTTCAAAAAACTATTAGATGGGCACCTTAGAGACCACAACATACAGGGGTATACAATGTACGGTTAAAAGCAAACACACACACATCATAGGTTGAACTGGATGGACTGATGTCTTTTTTCAACCTCACTAACTATGTAACTATGTATCTATGTACAGTAGTTCACTCTAGTCCTCATTGGATACACTTGTTCCTCTAACTACACACAGAATCGGGCCTCAACCATTACAACCTAGGCAAACTGATAACACTAGAAATGTCAAGAGACAGAGCTGCATTCTTGAGTGACTGTGGTGTAAAACAAAATCCCTGCAAGACTCCACCCTATACAAATCTGCCCTCCCAAAATACAATTCCTGCCTCCATGGTGCTAAACAAAACCTACTTGGTCACTCTTATTAATACTCTGTCATCCAGTCTTCATCAGCTCTTTTCTACCTTTAACTGTCTACGTTTTCCCCCACCACCTCTATCCACTAACTCTCCCACCGTTCGAGAGATTGCTGATCGCTTAAAAACAAGATTGATACATTTCGTGAGGACATCACTGTATGGAGATCTTCCCAGCTTAACAAAACCTACTGTAGGTCTAACAGCACATTCCTCTTTTGACCCGGCCAATGCAGAAGAGGTGATCAAACTTTTCTCAGGCAACCACCTGGACCTTGTTCCCTCGCAACTTCTATAATCACCCTCTTTTTTTATCCTATATTCTCTCACACAGATCTTCAATCCCTCCCTCTCTATTTGCACCTTCCCCTTCCTTTTAAAGCATGCACAGACCATCCCCATACTTAGAAAGCCTTCACTGAACCTGATCACCCTGAACAACTTAAAAGAGAAGTATGGGTTTGTTTGTTTTTTTTAAGAATCATACTTACCTAGGTGAGTGCAGCATCAGTTGGATGCTGTATCTGTCCCCCGGCGCCTCCAACACTGAGAACCGAGTGCTCAAATACCACCGATCGTTCGGTTCTCACAGCTCCCTGAGCAGAGAGCTGCTGACTGTCAGTCAGCAGCTCTCTTCTCTGCCCCTCTCCCCTTACTCACTGGAGTGCTCAGCTGTGGAAGGGGTGGGAGCGGCCAGCTCAGCCCTCAGCGGCTCGCTGAGAGGCTGAGGCGGATGCCAGTCCAGGCATGTGGGCGGATCCCGACTTCATTGTCGCGATCTTATCCGAGCCTGGACCGGCTCTGTGACATCAGCTGACAGCGGACTTCATCCCACTGTCTACTGAAAACTGGTCACTGGAGTGCAGATTGAATTGCACTGCTGTGATCCACAGGAGAAGTACAGCCAAAAAAGCTTTGGCTGTACTTCTTCTTTAATACCCATTTCTTTTCTCTCATTTACCTCAAAACTTTTAGAACGTTTAGTCTACAACTTTCTGACCTACTACCTCACAACAACAACTTTCTTGAGCCCTTACAGTGTGACTTTTGCTTGCAGCAGTTCACAGAAACTGTCCTACTAAACTCACTAATAATTTACTAGCTGCTAAAACCAATGGCCCCTGCTCTATCGTCTTACTATTTGTCCTTTCTGTTGCCTTTTATACTGTTTACCACCCACTCCTCCTCTATAAACATTACTCCCTTGGCCTCCAAGACTCTGCTCTTTCCTTGTTCTCCTATCAATCAAAGCGTTCCTTCAATGTTTCCTTCAACACTGTCTCCTCCTTTCTATGTCCTCTTTCTGTAAGTGTCCCCCAAGATCCATCCTGGGACCTCTTCTCTCTATCTACATGTCCTCTTTCTGTAGGTGTCCCCCAAGATCCATCCTGGGACCTCTTCTCTCTATCTACATGTCCTCTTTCTGTTGGTGTCCCCCAAGATCCATCCTGGGACCTCTTCTCTCTATCTACATGTCCTCTTTCTGTAGGTGTCCCCCAAGATCCATCCTGGGACCTCTTCTCTCTATCTACATGTCCTCTTTCTGTTGGTGTCCCCCAAGATCCATCCTGGGACCTCTTCTCTCTATCTACATGTCCTCTTTCTGTAGGTGTCCCCCAAGATCCATCCTGGGACCTCTTCTCTCTATCTACATGTCCTCTTTTTGTCACTTATTAAACTCCCACGGATTCCAATACCATCTATTTTCTGATCACATTAGACAAGTGCACACTGAAAATGTTTATTTCAATTTTTTTTTGATGCATCCGTTTATTGTTCACGAAAGAATTTCATTTAGTTATATTGACAAATATGCTAAAAGGGGTCACCATGAACCAATTGCAAAAAGTGTAACCCAACTAAAATGGAAAAACGCCCATGCACCCAATGGTCAGTGAGCTACTGCACTCGCGACATGGAAGCCTCCAAAAAACATAGAAGGGGAGGGGCAATGTATGGGACTTTAATGGTGTCATACAAAAAATTAGTAAAGACAAATTAATAAAATTTGAAAAAAGTATTTATTACATCAAGACAAACATATCTTAAAACGTGTGGAACGAATAGGGTAAATATACCCACTTCAGAGGACATTGGATACAATATCATATTAATTGGACAAGAGGGACATGGAAAAATACATATTTAATCAAAAAAACAGAAACTCCGGTAAGTAGGTACAAAGGGTCCATGTCCGTCTGAGATACTTTACATGTTTCGCTGTGTTTTGGACCGCTTCTTCAGAAGTTTATTATACACAATGGTCTAAATTTTCTAACATAGAGCAATAAAACAAAAACAAAAGAAAAGAAAAACAGCGTCAATAATGAAAATTCAGTAATACATATTCTACTATATCAACTCACTGATAGTAACCCATATGACCAGGCCGTCCCTCTTGTCAGATTAATGTGATATTGTATCCAATGTCCTCTGAAGTGGGTATATTTACCCTATTCGTTGCACACTTTTTAAGATATGTTTGTCTTGATGTAATAAATACTTTTTTCAAATTTTATTAATTTGTCTTTACTAATTTTTTGTATGACACCATTAAAGTCCCATACATTGCCCCTCCCCTTATATGTTTTTTGGAGGCTTCCATGTCGCGAGTGCAGTAGCCCACTGACCATTGGGTGCATGGGCGTTTTTCCATTTTAGTTGGGTTACACTTTTTGCAATTGGTTCATGGTGACCCCTTTTAGCATATTGGTCAATATTCCATTGGGTACGTAGGTGTCTTTATGTATAAATTGATGTACATGGCCATATAGCAGTCCTTTCCTTCATTTAGTTATATTCATTATGACCCAATTCATTTTCAGAATTCGTTTCATAGCTTCAGCATTCATTTCATATATTCATTGGCCTGAGTGGATTCGAAAAAAATTTATCAGTTTTTCATGAAGATTGCTATATATTTGCGATATGTTATCGTATTGGAAAGATTCAATATTTTCGGACACTAGAGAAATCCCACCAAGAAAACCCATCAAGAGAAATGGCATGAGCTGATTGGACAATATCGGCTTGCATCATGTGCGCCTGAATTAACAAATGGAAAGAATTCACACGCACCTGGCAAAGTCCATCAGCCCATCTGTGCATGCACAGGTGATTTTCCATGCATACACATATACAGGAAATGTTTTGGACTCCCCTGCTAGCAGTCTTTGCGCATGGGTGGGAAAACCCATATGGACGCAGATAGCCAGGGAAACCAGTGCATGCATAGATGTGCTGTTGAAGGGCACTCTCAGGATCCGAGCCCTTTGGTAAATACACGCATGCGCAGGGGGCGGGAAGAACTTCTTACCTAGCTGATTGATGTGGCTTTGCAGGACAAATACATTGTGTTACTGAACAAAAATGTCCATTTGTAAGAGAGACCCGCTTTAAAGACTGATAGCCAAGCCCTCTTCCCCATCTCCAAACATTCCCCCTGTCTATTGACTGGCAATACTTATAGAAAAGTTACACCAAACTTTCTTAGAAGCCTGGGCTATTGACAGATGTCTTCACCTTCTTACTGCTGTAAACTGGAAAAATTAAAATTGGAAAATATATAATTTTTTTGCATAAATGAAAGAGCAAACTGGCATCTAACTGAACCATATCTGAAAAATCAACAGGTCATTTTTAGTGTGTTTATTTGTTTTTACAGGTTGATGCCCCATCTGTACCAAACGTTCTGGCACCTTGTTGTCCTGTACAATGTCCCGGCCTCGAACTCAGATGGTAACCCAACAGACTTGCCTCCCAGCGGGATATTGGTACCTGGAGATGTTCTCATTGGGGCTGTGATTCCCCTCCATATTGACTATCTTAACCAAGAAGTCACCTTTCAAGAGAAACCCCCTGCAGATGTTTGTTTAATGTAAGACAAGTCATAAAATTTCTGTGTATGGTTGTGGGGCTGGGTGTTGAATCGCACACCCTTCTGTGGATCCATAGTTATTTATTACCAATGAATGGAAATAAAGTTCCTAAATAGTGTTGGGCTAACAGTTCCAGTTTCGGCCCCAACATCGCCTGTTCGCCCGTTCGGCAAACAAACGAATTTGCGGGCGAACACCCCGCTGAGCACCCCACAATGCACTGAGCACTTCACAGACCTCTGATCAGGTGCAAGGCTTTCCCAGTTAGGGCACAGAGCACTGTCAGAGGCTTGAATGGACAAAGTGATGATGACTTTCTCCAATGACGGCTCAGTGCTCATAGTCCCACTGCACACTGTAAAAGGTTTAAAAGATTCCTTCCCATAGTAAGATTTTTAAGTGTGTTGGAGTGGAGATAGATAGGGCAAGGCTCAGTTTGCTACTTTCGAGTTAGTGTGTTTAATTATTGTGAAGTGTGTGAGTGTTAGTGTAGTGTTAGTATAGTGTGTTAGTGTAGTGCATTGTTTAACACATCATTACAAAACATTTAGAGCTGTATATCCTTTTTTTTTCTTTTTGGTTGCCGCATGTTTTTTTTGTTTCTTTTTTGTCTTTTTGTCTTGTTTTTTATTTTCCCCTGCCTGCCCCCATTTTTTATATTGTTATCTGCGGTTTTTTCAACTGCGATGCTGCCCCCCCCCCATTTATTTAACTTATTTTTTTTATAGTTTTTACATTTCTGTCAACGTCAGTCCTCAAATTAAAGTGTACTTTCTTTTATATTTTGGTAATAACCCCCCCATCATGTCTGGGAGGCCAACAAAGAGAGGCAGACGTTCCCTGCCACTATGAGGGGGCCAGCAGTGTCTGTGTTCATAGGCAAAGGTAGAATTAGTCAGTCCTCGGGCAGAGCACATTTGCCTCTGTTTAGTGATTGGAAAGACAAGGACTCACTGCTCAAGGTGGTGTAATTGCCTGATGACTCACACTGGTGCATGCCCCAGGTCGCCTCCGTGAAAACTTGGTAAAGGAAAAGGAATTGGCTGCACTCCAGGTTGGGTCAAAATCCAGATTTATTGACTGGACATCCAAATATGACAATCGTGACACGATTGTCATATTTGGATGTCCAGTGAATAAATCTGGATTTTGACCCAACCTGGAGTGCAGCCAATTCCTTTTACTCTGTTTAGTGATGTTGCCCATGCTACTCAGCCACAGCATGCAGGGGAGAGGATCGACTGGCCTATTAATCATTCTTATCCTCCTCATCTTCTATGATCTAAGCTGACACTAGTGCCAGAGCAGCTTATTTTGCCTGTCCACAGTTACTCCTGCCATAGCCCCAGCATCATGCATGGAGGAGTCAGGTTAAATATTTGAACACAATGTCAGCCACTTGCTTCCTGAGGATGCACAGATATTTTTTGATTCTGATGTTGCTTCTGAGGTTGAGGAAAGTAGGAACATGAGACAACAGAGAGGGGAGAACAATGATAAACAACAAAATGGCAGTCCTGTTCCTCCATCTGCAGCGTATTGCCAAGTTGGCTTCAGTGATGATGAGGATGGAGGGGATGATGATGATGAGGTCACCGATGCAACTTGGGTGCCGGATAGAGCAGAGGAGGAAAGTGAGGGGAAGAAACAGCCACAAAGAAGCAGGATGTCCTCCTTCATGGAAGAGTAGAAAGCAGCCACCCTATTCCATCAGATTGTGTAACAGTTATCTCCCAGCCCACTTCCCAAAGCTCAGCTTTCTGGGCCTTATTTAGCACATGTGCAGCCAATCGCACTGTTGCAATTTGCAGTCTTTTCCGCAAGCAGATCAAGCGTAGCAAAAACATCAGCCATTTGAGTACCACATGCTTGGCAAGGCATTTAACCTCCCACCACTCCTAAAGCCACACACAAGGGACACAATTTTTCTCCTCCTCACTCCTCACCTTTCATGTCTATCCCCCACTATATCTCATGATCTCTAAGCAGCTTCCACTGACAGGGATGATATATCTAAGGATGTCACAGATCCTTGCAACACGTCTGCCAGCAGCACACCACCAGCTGTGGAGTATAGCAGGCAAATTTCCCCAGCTGCTGCATTGAAAAAATAAATACACTCCCTTCTACCCACATACCCAGTGTCTAAATTCCAGCTAAACTCCTGCCTTTTCGTCTGGTGGATTCTGCCCCTTTCTGTGAATTTGCAGAATGTGCTGTACAACAATGCAAGGTTCCCAGCCGCTATTTCTTTGCACTTAAGGCCATCCCATCTGTACCGTCATGTGAAAGGCAATGTTTTTGTATTGTTTTGCAGGGCAATCAGTGGCAAGGACTATATTACTGCTGACATGTGGTCCAGCAAGCATTGTCAGGGACAATATATTTTGTTAACAGAACACTGGGTAACTCTACTTGCAACTAGGAAGGATGCAGGAAAGAACCCAGTGCTGGAGCTTGTTTTTCTACCATGTCTCCATACAACTGGTGGTGATGATGCAAGATATGTCAGCTCCACCCCTCCTCCTCCATTCTCTCCTATGCTGGATTGTCCTATGAACCACCAGTACCCCCTAAGTGTTCAAGGGGCCATTCAACAAGTGAGGCTAAAAGATGCCATGCAGTGCTTCAGCTGGTCTGTCTAGGGGACAGGAGCCATACTGGAGAAAAAATTATTTTAGCTCTGCAGGGGAGGCCCAGAGGTGGTTCACGCCATGGAGGCTTGAGCCAGGAATGGTGGTGTGTGATAATGACACTAACCTTTGACAGGGAAAGTGAGTGCTGATAAAGGATGCATGCACTGTACTGTCACCATTTGAGGAGGCGACAAGGATGGTGAGCCGTTACAATGAATGCATCAATGAAACAATCCTTGTTGCGTTCCTGCTGGGGTAGACTCTGCATGGCAATATGGACAGGGCACTCAAGGCAGTGCATCTTGAGGAAGAGGAGGACTTCCTCTCAGGGCCCGCTTTTTGTAGTCACCATTCTTGTGACATCACAGAACACAAAAGATGAGAAGGTGGAGGAGGTGAATTCTGAAGTTTTGGAGACATAGAAGCAGAGGAAGACATATGTCCAACCTTAATGGATGATTTTCAGTCCCCAGAAACCTTGGGAGTTTGACGTGGCTGGGATGAGGCAGTTCCAGATTCTGTAATCCTCAGTGACCCGAGGACTCTGCTTCTCATGCCTCAGCAAACTTGAGGTGCATGGGCTCCCTTATTCTTCAAAGCCTGCGAAAGGACCAGAGAATTTGTGGTATTGAGGAAAAACATCATTATTGGTTGGCAACCCTCCTTGACCACCGTTACAAGGGCAAAGTCACAGAACTTATCCTGCCCTCACAGAGGGAGCGCAGGATGAAATATCTTGAGGACACCACAAAGAAGAGTTTATGTAACGCCTTTTCTAGTCTCTGGTGGGTTACAGTCTCATGGAAAAGCTATTGACACTTCTGTTGGTCAAAGTTGGAGCGGCGGAGAAGGGGGACGCTTCAGTGATGCATTTCAAAATGCTGTCAGTTTTAAGATCCCATTGACAATATCTGCATCATATGGTGGAAGATTATCTAGGGGTGAAAACAGACAGGGAGAGCTTTCCGCTCGAATAGGCGATCCGCTGGGTTTCTGGGTCATGAGAATAGACTAATGGCCAGAACTTGCCCAGTATGCAATTGAGCTTCTGCACTGCCCTGCATCCAGAGTGTTTCCTGGATGGGCATTCAGTGCTCCCGGAGGTTTTGTAACAGATAAAAGAGCTTGTCTGTCCACAGGCTCCATTGATCAGCCGATATTTGTCAAAATGAATTAGTCCTTGATTAGCAGTAGATTTTTAAGCCTCTAATGCTGATGTCACTGATTTAGTGTTATTGGGATCTCGAATCTCTGCAAGACTGTCTAAGCTGCCTAGCTTTGTGGGTGTTGATTTTATCTTGAAGTCATTTTTTGGTAAAGGTTTCATGGAAACAATTAACACCCAAGGACCATTTTTTCCGCATTTGTTTGACATCTGCATCAAAGTACATTTTTTTACAGCAAGGCCAATTCTTGCTTTCATCAAGAGTACCTCTAGAAGGCTGCGAGGTAAAAGCACCACCGATACCCAAAAAGCAATTTTTCCCCAACTGTGTGACAGGGAAGTCAAATTTCAATTTTTTACAGCAAGATCAATTCTTGCTTTCATTAAGACTACCTCCAGAAGGTTACGGGGGGAAGGTACCACTAACACCCAAAGACCAATTTTTCCACAACTGTGACAGGGGCATCAAATTTATTTTTTTTTACAGCAAGGCTAATTCTTTCTTTCATCAAGTGTACCTCTAGAAGGTTTCTGGGTAAAGGCACCACCAACACCTAAAGACTAATTTTACACAACTGTTGGACCAGGGCATCAAATTTCAATTTTTTACAGCAAGGCTAATTCTTGCTTTTATCAAGAGTGTCTCTAGAAGGTTACAGGGTGAAGGCACCATCAGCACCCACATACTTTTTTTCCACAACTGTGTGACAAGGACAAAAAAAATTCAATTTTTTACAGCAAGGCCAATTCTTGCTTTTATCAAGAGTATCTCTATAGGGTTACGATGTGAGGGCACCACCAACAACCCAGGCCCAATTTTTGTAAAAAAAAATGTGTTAATATTGGCCTGAGTACTATAATTTGGTTTCTTCACATAAGGCTTGCTCACTGTGGTCCCAAAAATGTGTTATTTCCAGCCAAAGTCTGCCAAAGAGACAGTAGAATTTAAAAAAAAAGAATGTCTAATCTTATTTCGAGTGCCCTAATATGTAGCCTCATCACACAGACTCCAATCAGTTTACAAAATAAAGAAAGCTTGCAGGGAAAATCAGTTTAAATATCATTTTTTTTCTTTATTAATGTCAGTTTTGCTGCAGCAGGTTCTATACACAGTACAGATGTGCCACTTTACAGGAAGACTTAGGGGACCCCACTATATTTAAAGGAATTTTTCATTTTTATTGTTTCACTTTAAGCAGTATTAAAATCACTGCTCATTTAAAAACTATCTTTTTTAAAGGTTTTTTTTTGCATTGGTACATGTCCCCCAGGGCAGTACCATTTTATGGCCAATAATTTGTATATAAGCCTTCCAAATGAGGGCTTTTGATTTTTCAAGTTTGAGTGCGTTTGGCACATCTCTTTTCTCATTATTCTATTGCATAAGCAACAAAACACAGTACTGGCAGAAGGTACATGGGGCCCCAGTACAAGTTGTGTATGGACCTCACCTAAATGAGTCTACCTCTTGCTGACCCTTCCTTTCCTGGGGGGAAAAAATAATGTAAAATCCTCTCTAAGGGCCAGCATTGTTCACATCAAAACTTCTTTTCTACCCTTTCAAATCAACAGTTAGATAATTTATTAGGAAAAGGTCAACTGCAGGTTGTTCAACTTAGAAACAGGGTAAGTGCAGGTTGGAAGAAGGTTAGTTGCAGGTTGAAGCAGGTAAAGTGCAGAATCAGGAGGAGGTCAACTGCAGGTTGATTCAGCTTAGAAGCAGGTCAAGTGCAAGTCAAAAGGAGGTAAACTGCAGGTTGATGCAATATAGAAACAGATCAAGTGCAGGTCAGAAAGATATCAGGTACTGGTTGATGCACCTGTCACTGAACTCGTAATGATTTCATAAGCAACTCAAACTGATGTCAATTGCATTTGCCCATTGACACCAGCCCAAAGCCCCTCGACTCACGTCCTGGTGCTGGTTTGGCATATTTAACACTGATTTTTGTAATACAGAACTTGTGAAAATGTGGTCCAAAGAACTACACCACTTCATTATGGAGTGGAGGAGAAGCCATAGTATCCAGTATGCCACCTACAAACCAGTAAACCTGGGAGGTTCTCTTGTCAGCCAATGCAAGCATAGCAACAAAAAGCTAAACAGTGGCCAGTGTTAAATTTGAAGTCCCTGCAAGCAGCTAAATACACAGATGAACGACCTACTGTATATGAGAGCTGTTTTGAGACTCACATAGCACTGCCAAACAGCATTGCCGAACTGGCTTTCTTCTGCAGTTAAAGCAATACAGATAAGTACTCTTTCTGACCCCCAGACAGCGATTGGACAATGAAAGAGCAGCAGTTTAATAATGAGGTAAACAGGCAGTTTTTTACTGTTTCTTTCTGGTTTATTTGGAGTGTCTGCACACAGAATGATATGATGACAGATTGATGGTGATATTTTCCAGCTGTTGGGATAAAACAATTACCAAAAATTGTTTTATCTCCACACTTCTTACTCTTGTTCCATTCTTCACTTTCAGGTTCCTCGTTGAACAGTATCAGCTGTTGCAGGCTATGCGGTTTGCTATTGACGAGATCAACCAAAGCGTCAAACTTCTCCCCAATATCACTTTGGGCTTCTATACTTATGATTCCTGCACTGTACTGCAGAGGGAGCTAGAGAGCACCTTGTGGATGATGACGGGACATGATTCGATCATACCCAACTATTGCTGTCTTGACCATCCCCCACTGGCTGCCATCATTGGCCACTCAACCTCCACATACTCCATCCTCATGGCTCACATTTTGGGGTTGTATAGATACCCACAGGTAAGACACATAAGCCATTAGAGGTGAAGAAACCAAAGCCACTTGGGTACAGACTGGATCAAGGTGTCACCATTAGTCAAACACTGGCCAATCAGAACCTCAATGTTGCTAACTAGCTGGTTTAGTAGCAGTTGTTGTGCTTAGTAATATAATCCACAAAAGATTAGGAGACACGGTGATCTGGAATAGGAGACTGGGCCAAATGATGAGTATGTAACTGTGACCTCACTATCTCTATCTGACTCTGCATCAATATAGAGACACAGGCCATACCACCGCTACTTACTTCTTTTTTTTTTTTAACTCTAATGAATAAAAACAGCAACATCCCACTGGATACAGGTTCCTCTATTAATGCATTTCTCTATGATATAGGGCTTAATCTCAGGGCTTCTAGGATTAGGTCCCATACCATGAATTGAGGAATGCTTTGGAGACAAAGCCTGTGTCCGGCATGTTGTAGCTCTTTACAATATTGCTCCTTGGACAAAAAGTTTTAGAAATAAGAAAAAAGTAGCTATGATACTGTCTGTGCCTGCCACTGAACGCATTGTTCCAATAGTGAGACATATCCAGTATGGGCCTCAAGGCTACATGGCTGGTTTTTCCACAAGCATACTAGTTGGCCTGGGACCAGTACCAAAATTGTTACTACATTTACAGTGTACAGTAGCTCTGTTAAATAGTTCCTAAGTGATACCAATATGAGCTCACATGATTCTTAATAGTTGCACCCACAACCTGTTTTCCAATACTTTTCAAAGAGTCATACTGGACTCATAATGCCCCATTTCTTCTGTTGCTAAACAACATGCTTCTGCTTGGCAAAATCATGGGGTAGGTGGCCTTACAGCCAGCAAAGATCATTACAGCAGGTGTGTCTGAGACAAATAACTGGAACATTCTCTGACAAAAGTATCTTCCTGAGGAAAATGTTTAGATTTCAGACATAAAGGCCATTATAAAGCAGAAAGTCTGAAAATAAAGTAACTATAAGGTAGAACGTTTTGATAGAAGAGACTTTGCATGTTTCCTCTGCCTAAAACATTTTCCCCTTTCTCCTAGCCGTTACCTTTTTAGTGTACACTGTCTACAGCCCATGCATATGTACAAGATACATAAAAACAGGGTTGGAGAACACTGTGGAAGATAGATAAAAACAGAGGATGCACTGGCCTAGTGCATTATCCAACAACAAATTTGTAAAAGATAAAATATAAAATATAAGTACTCACAAATGTAGGTAGTAAAAGTGCTCATCAGGCCACTGCAAGTGGTTGCATTATCTCAGTTTTGCCAAAGCTTCTAGCTCAGGGAGGACCTCACCAGGGTTTCTCCTGTCTGACACATTTCGAAGGTATGTCCTTCTTCATCTGAGCCAAAACAGTTTTGGATAATGCACTAGGCCAGTGCACTCTCTGTGTTTATCTATCTTCAAAAGTGTTCTGAGGACAACCCTAGTCCTAGAGGGCAACAAGGCTCTAAAGTAATATCCACTTCTGACTACCAAGCTCTTTTCTGATTTGTACTATCATACTTATGCTCAGGAGAGTATTGTTGTATGCATATGTACACTCTGGGCTCATTGCTGCCATCTATCAGATGCTGAAAGTGTAGCCAGGTGCTAATGCAATGCAGTTTCCATTGCACGTGCCCATGAGATACTGTACATCATTTGTGGCTACCCAATGGTAGAACAGAGAGGACTCTGAATCTAAAAGATGCAGCTGAGAAGATGGCAATGATGGCTCCTTTGAAGGACTATATAATAAGCAATTACATTTCTTCACAATGATTGTATTCATAACAAAAAGTTTGCTTTTTTTTTGTTTTCCATATTAAATGGAATTTATTTGAATGATTTTTTGGTTTTGTGTACAGATATTTTTAGCTAAGTTTGTCTTGAATGAAGTCAGAAAATGTATCATTACATAATCCTTTAAAGAAGCATTGACACTCATATCCATTATAGTAGACCTTGTTTTTTAGCACACACAACCTAGTCCTAGATCATGATTATCTAATTTCGGCACCATGGAAAGTCAAAGAACACAAATAGCCTAAAGAGCTATCCAACATTGAAAAACAAGAGTAGAGACAGATATATACTCTACCCACAGAAGATCCAGATTGTCAGCCATAACCAGAGATGTATAGTAACTAAGTAGAACTACTTCACTACTGTACTTAAGTACCGAAATGCGGTATCTGTACTTTCCTAGAGTAGAATTTTTTTCTCCTACTTCCACTTTTACTTCACTACATTTTTTCGATGATTTCAATACTTCTACTCCAATATTTTTTTTTTGTGCTGCATAGTTACTCGTTACTATTATAAAAATTACCACTGCCAGAACAGTAGATGGCAGGTTTCATGAAGCTCAAAACGTGTATCATCAGCGCATACGAAAATAAATGCTACTGTATGTATAAATAAAAGCTGCATTTGAAATAATAAAAACAATATGATGTTCAAACTTTTGACTTCTTTCTTTAATAACTACATAACAGTACTTGTACTTTTACTTTCAGTACTTGAGTAGCAATTTTTTTTTAAAACTACTGGTACTTTTACTTTCAGTACTTGAGTAGCAAAATTTTTAAAAAAACTACTTGCAATACTTAAGTACAAAAAATGTTGAATACTTTAGTACTTCTACTCAAGTCACTTTTTGATCGAGCACTTGTACTTTTACTCAAGTATGGGTTTTGAGTACTTTATACAACTCTTTCCATAACAGGCAAAACACAGCCTCACAAATTTGAGTACAACATTTTTTCAATCAGAATCCTTTCAGAAATATTTTTTCTGCATAAAATGACTACACTATAAGTGGTCTACCTTGTATTCCCTCCATGACCACCCTTCACATGTTTTCTATTTTCCTCTATAGCAACATTACAAAAACTGACAATAATTTTTTTTATTTTTTTAATGATAATTTACTCGCAAATTTTCACTCAACAGATAAGCTATTTTTCAACCAGTTCTCTCCTAAGCAACAGGGCAAAGTTCCCTTCCTTCTTCAGGACCGTTCCAAGTGATGCTTTCCAGTCTCAGGGACTGGCACAGATGGTCACACATTTTGGATGGACATGGATAGGTCTTGTTGCTGCTGACAATGATTATGGCCAAGAAGGCATTAAGATCATTAAGAAAGAAATTGCAAAATTTGGAGCTTGTGTGGCATTCACAGAGTATTTGCAGACTACAAACAGAAACATCCCTAAGATTGCCAAGGTAATCAAGACCTCAACAGCTAACGTTGTGGTGGTTTTCTCTACAGATGTCTATCTTATTGCTTTACTTGATGAACTTTTGATACTTAACGCAACTGGGAAAGTCTTTGTAGCTAGCGAAGCTTGGTCTATTACAAACGTACTCTCAATAGATAAGTATTCTACCATCTTGTTGGGAACAATTGGTTTTGCATTCCGCAGCTCAAAGATCCCAGGCTTCCAAAACTTTCTTAACAACATTGACCCGTACAATACTCCAGGTGCCTCTTGGGCCAATATTTTCTGGGAAGAAGCTTTTGGATGCACATTACCTGACCAAAAGATGGTTAATGGATCAAGGAATGCATTAAATGTATGTACTGGGGATGAGGACCTTAATAGCATCCATAATCTTTATAACGATGTGTCAAGCTTGAGAGCATCTTACAATATTTACACTGCTGTCTATGTTATAGCCAAAGCTCTTGATGACTTTATGTTTTGCAATGATGAGGAAGGATCCTTTTCAAGGAGAAAATGCGTAGATATTGGTAAATTTAAAGCATGGCAGGTAAAAGGCTGTCCAAAAATGTTTTTTATTTTTAATGTGAGTCTGATAATACATAAGCAATCAATGCAAATTTAGGGGCCAAATATTAAATTATTAAATTAAATTATTCAATTTAGGTGCTAAAGTGGGAAGACTTTAACCTTTACCCTTTGACATGAATTGAACCCTTAAATAAATCTCTGACATTAATTATCAAATGCAATACATAGAAGCCCTAAAGCTTGACAGCTGACACATGATCTATGAGCACCGAGATCTTGGAGACCAGTGACCCAGCAAATAGCTGACTGGTTGTGACTAAACCTCTTCTGGCCTTTTTATATCTGTAAACCCAAACCTCTATTAGCAAAAGTATAGAATAGCGGTCATGAAGTCTGGCTCCACTTATTGGAGAGCCTATGGCAGGTTCTAAAGAATGCGGTTACGTTTAATATACACCATTATTTTCACTTTTAAAAAACGGATTCAGTTTTTCATTCTTTAAGGAATATTTATTTCTACATTAAATAAACCTGCTTCAAGGAAATTACATAGGCTGCCAGTGCTGACTTCAATGTTATGCCAGTCCTCTGAACATGTACTGTTTACACATCGGTAATTCTTATATCTCTATCTGTATTCTTGTAGCAAGTTAGTGGCTTAGAAAGCCCTAAAGTGAGATCACCATATTGGCCAGCCAATTTGGCATTTTTAGGAGGAGGTCAGCAATGATGGCCCCTATATTATTATCATGAGATAATTTCTTTCACAAGCTTTCAGTAGAAATAAAAAATGACTATTAACGCAAAGGGATCCTTTGGTCAACAGAATACAAGAGAAAATAATGTTTTTATTTAATTATGTAACAAACAGTATGGCAAATATCAAAACCTGAACCCCCTCTATTTCTCATTCATAATAGAGGCCCTTATGTATTTGTATTGGGCAAGTACCTGGAAGTTTGTCCATCCTTATTAGCAATCAATTCCAAATTAACTCCTATTGGTCTTCCTTTGGTTTGACTACTACTTCCCAAAAGTGAATTAATTATTATGGGTTACACTACACACAAATTTTTTTATGCATGATCTAATGATTAAAATTTGAGCTACATTTATTTCTGGGTTGTTGCTATCTTTTCAGCTTTTGCAATACTTCAAGAAAGTACGGGTTGAATTAAGTGACAAGAGAGAAGTTTTCTTTGATGAAAATGGGGATCCACCAGCTGTGTATGATATTGTGAATTGGCAAAAGAATCAAAGGGGTGCCATGGTCCAGGTGAAGGTTGGAAACTATGACAGTGTTGCCTCACCTGCAAAAACATTTTCGATAAATACAAGTTCAATGCAGTGGCCTAAAGGCAGACAGGAGGTAAATCCATACATCTGCTGTTAAATCTGTTTGTAACTATAATAGTACAAAAGTGATCCAAGCTTTATGTAAGTCTAACCATAGTTCAAAAACTAATATTTTTGTAATTTCAGGATCAGGGTCTGAAGCTTGGATGCTTTGGAGAGCTTTGGGTGGAAAGAAGCCTCCAATCCTTAGCCCGGGTCTTGGTGGAGTTCAGCAGGCTGAGTGAGCAGCTGTGCACACCTGTTATAATCAATGCCTATTATACGTATGCTGGTTTTAGTTAGTGGCTGGCTCAGGCTAGGGAGGAGAGAGTTATTGTGAGTAGGGTTGAGCGAACACGGACTGTATTATTCGTGTTCGTACCGAATAATTGGATTTTTGTTACCCGAACACGGACCCGAAAACTTTACTGTATATTCGGGTAAAAATCCGTGTTCAGTCATTTTATTTCCGGGTTTTGTATGCATTGGCACGCTTTTCATGGCGGGCTTTCAACAGCCAATCCCAGCCATGCCTACAAATGTATTAGTAGCTGTGATTGGCCATCTGAAGCATGTGACCAAGTCTTTATAAGTTCGAGCCAGCGCCGCTGCGTCATTATGCTGTGTAGTTCAGGGACAGAGCACACATCATACGTGCTGGCTGCTGATTAGGGACAGACAGGCAAAAATAATTTGTGTCCGGATAGAATTGAGGGACAGGTCGGAGTGTGTTAGGCAGGGCGAGTTGTAGGGCATTTTAGGGCGAGGCTGCTGAGATTTTTAGGGTCAGTGTTCTACAATCGATTTTGCTGTGTGGGGGGGGGGGGGTTTGCAGTGACCGATCTTATCAATCCTTTTAGGGAGAGGCTGGAGATAGGCAGGTGTCAGTGGTCCACATCGATTTTGCTGTGTGTGGGGTGCAGTGAAAACAATCTTTTTTGCCCACTGAAGAGGAGGGAGAAAAGTATTTTTCTATCAGTCACTGTGTGCAGCGTTTTTCCTTCAGTGCTGCTGTGCTGACTGTGATAATACACTGCTGTGTTCACATGTGCTATTATTGAGTGATTTCAAAAATTATACACTTTTTTCTATTCCACTATTCAATATACACCCTTGGGTTAAAAAATTAAATTGTGGCATAGTCTGTACTAATCTAGTTAAAAATTACAAACTTAAAAGGGGAATTTTTTTTTCCCTCCATAGTTTGCAGCAGAGCTGAATGATATAAGACACTGCTGTTCACATGTGCTATTGATAAATCACACCAATTTTATATCATATTTTCTATTCCGCTATTCAATAAAAAACCTTTGGGTATAAACAATTAAATTGCGGGATAGTCTGTGTTGGTACGTGTGAGATACACCTTTCCAATTTTTGGGGTGCATCTCATACTTCTGAAGATTTGAGGGTGCTGCCTGTTCCGAACTCCTCCTACTCCTCATCCTGCCTTTGGGGGTACAAAAAATAGTAATTGGGGCCTAGTCTGGTTCTGTACGTGTGAGATACATACACTTTTTTTGATAATATTTTCTATTCCGCTATTCAATAAAAACCTTTGGGTATAAACAATTAAATTGCGGGATAGTCTGTGTTGGTACGTGTCAGATACACCTTTCAAATTTTTGGGGTGCATCTCATACTTCTGAAGATTTGAGGGTGCTGCCTGTTCCGAACTCCTCCTACTCCTTATCCTGCCTTTGGGGGTACAAAAATAGTAATTGGGGCCTAGTCTGGTTCTGTACGTGTGAGATACATACACTTTTTTTGATAATATTTTCTATTCCGCTATTCAATAAAAACCTTTGGGTATAAACAATTAAATTGCGGGATAGTCTGTGTTGGTACGTGTGAGATACACCTTTCCAATTTTCGGGGTGCATCTCATACTTCTGAAGATTTGAGGGTGCTGCCTGTTCCGAACTCCTTCTACTCCTCATCCTGCCTTTGGGGGTACAAAAAATAGTAATTGGGGCCTAGTCTGGTTCTGTACGTGTGAGATACATACACTTTTTTTGATAATATTTTCTATTCCGCTATTCAATAAAAACCTTTGGGTATAAACAATTAAATTGCTTGATAGTCTGTGTTGGTACGTGTGAGATACACCTTTCCAATTTTTGGGGTGCATCTCATACTGTCGAGGATTTGAGGGTGCTTCAGTCTGCCTCCTGCCTGTTCCGAACTCCTCCTACACCTCATCCTGCCTTTAGGGTACAAAAAATAGTAATCGGGGCCTAGTTTGTGTTTGTACATGTGAGATACACCGTTTTGTAAAATTTCTCCTATTCCGCTATTCAATATACACCCTGTTTGAGTGTAAAAAATTAAATTGCGGGATAGTCTGTATCGGTACATGTGAGATACACCTTTTTAAATTTGTTTGGCGCATCTCCTTCTACCGCCGAGGATTGCAGGGCGCTTCAGTATGCCTCCTGTTCCCAACTCCTCCTACTCCTCTTCCTCATCCTGCCTTTAGGGTACAAAAAATTGTAATTGGGGCCTAGTCTGGTTCTGTACGTGTGAGATACATACACTTTTTTTGATAATATTTTCTATTCCGCTATTCAATAAAAACCTTTGGGTATAAACAATTAAATTGCGGGATAGTCTGTGTTGGTACGTGTGAGATACACCTTTCCAATTTTTGGGGTGCATCGCATACTTCTGGGGATTTGAGGGTGCTGCCTGTTCCGAACTCCTCCTACTCCTCATGCTGCCTTTGGGGGTTCAAAAAAATAGTAATTGGGGCCTAGTCTGGTTCTGTACGTGTGAGATACATACACTTTTTTTGATAATATTTTCTATTCCGCTATTCAATAAAAACCTTTGGGTATAAACAATTAAATTGCGGGATAGTTTGTGTTGGTACGTGTGAGATACACCTTTCCAATTTTTGGGGTGCATCTCATACTTCTGAAGATTTGAGGGTGCTGCCTGTTCCGAACTCCTTCTACTCCTCATCCTGCCTTTGGGGGTACAAAAATAGTAATTGGGGCCTAGTCTGGTTCTGTACGTGTGAGATACATACACTTTTTTTGATAATATTTTCTATTCCGCTATTCAATAAAAACCTTTGGGTATAAACAATTAAATTGCGGAATAGTCTGTGTTGGTACGTGTGAGATACACCTTTCCAATTTTTGGGGTGCATCTCATACTTCTGAAGATTTGAGGGTGCTGCCTGTTCCGAACTCCTCCTACTCATCATCCTGCCTTTGGGGGTACAAAAAATAGAAATTGGGGCCTAGTCTGGTTCTGTACGTGTGAGATACATACACTTTTTTTGATAATATTTTCTATTCCGCTATTCAATAAAACCTTTGGGTATAAACAATTAAATTGCGGGATAGTCTGTGTTGGTACGTGTCAGATACACCTTTCCAATTTTTGGGGTGCATCTCATACTTCTGAGGATTTGAGGGTGCTGCCTGTTCCGAACTCCTCCTACTCCTCATCCTGCCTTTGGGGGTACAAAAAATAGTAATTGGGGCCTAGTCTGGTTCTGTACGTGTGAGATACATACACTTTTTTTGATAATATTTTCTATTCCGCTATTCAATAAAAACCTTTGGGTATAAACAATTAAATTGCGGGATAGTCTGTGTTGGTACGTGTCAGATACACCTTTCAAATTTTTGGGGTGCATCTCATACTTCTGAGGATTTAAGGGTGTTGCCTGTTCCGAACTCCTCCTACTCCTCATCCTGCCTTTGGGGGTACAAAAAATAGTAATTGGGGCCTAGTCTGGTTCTGTACATGTGATATACATACACTTTTTTTGATAATATTTTCTATTCCGCTATTCAATAAAAACCTTTGGGTATAAACAATTAAATTGCTGGATAGTCTGTGTTGGTACATGTGAGATACACCTTTCCAAATTTTGGGGTGCATCTCATACTGTCGAGGATTTGAGGGTGCTTCAGTCTGCCTCCTGCCTGTTCCGAACTCCTCCTACTCCTCATCCTGCCTTTAGGGTACAAAAAATAGTAATCGGGGCCTAGTTTGTGTTTGTACGTGTGAGATAAACCGTTTTGTAAAATTTCTCCTATTCCGCTATTCAATATACACCCTGTTTGAGTGTAAAAAATTAAATTGCGGGATAGTCTGTATCGGTACATGTGAGATACACCTTTTTAAATTTGTTTGGCGCATCTCCTTCTACCGCCGAGGATTGCAGGGCGCTTCAGTTTGCCTCCTGTTCCCAACTCCTCCTACTCCTCTTCCTCATCCTGCCTTTAGGGTACAAAAAATTGTAATTGGGACCTAGTTTGTGTTTGTACGTGTGAGATACACCGTTTTGTAAAATTTCTCCTATTCCGCTATTCAATATACACCCTGTTTGAGTGTATAAAATTAAATTGCGGGATAGTCTGTATCGGTACATGTGAGATACACCTTTTTAAATTTGTTTGGCGCATCTCCTTCTACCGCCGAGGATTGCAGGGCGCTTCAGTTTGCCTCCTGTTCCCAACTCCTCCTACTCCTCTTCCTCATCCTGCCTTTAGGGTACAAAAAATTGTAATCGGGGCCTAGTCTGTGTTTGTACGTGTGAGATACACCGTATTATAACATTTTTCCTATTCCGCTATTCAATATACACCCTTTTGGAGTGTAAAAAATTAAATTACGGCATAGTCTGTATCGGTACGTGTGAGATACACCTTTTACATTTGTTTGGCGCATCTCCTTCCACCGCCAAGGATTGCAGGGCGCTTCAGTTGGCCTCCTGTTCCCAACTCCTCCTACTCCTCTTCCTCATCCTCCCTTTAGGGTACAAAAAAATTTTAATCGGGGCCTAGTCTGTGTTTGTACGTGTGAGATACACCGTTTTTAATCCTTTTTCCTATTCCGCTATTCAATATACACCCTTTTGGGGTAAAAAACATTAAATTGCGGCATAGTTTGCATATTTGACTGTGAGATACACCCGTGCGATACTGTTGTTGTTTTGTTCCGCTATTCAATAAACACCTTTCTAGGGCAAGATCATAAATTACAGAAATATGAGGAGACCGTCAAATAGGGGCCGTGGCCTGGGTCATGGTGCTGCTGGTAGAGCTCCTGTTGCAAGGAGAGGACGTGGTCGATCTGTGCCAGCTACACACACAAGTGAAACACCTTCCTCAAGTGTGAGTAGGCGACAGAACCTGCAGCAGTATTTGGTAGGGCATAATGTGCCTCTAGACGTGATGAGGCCTGAAGAAGTACAGGCGATAGTAGATTGGGTTGCTTACAGTGCCTCCAGTTCCTTCACATTGTCTCCCACCCAGTCTACTGCAGAAAGGTCAGAGTTGGCACCTGCAGCCAATGTCCAATTGTCTTTCACCTCACCCCCTTGCAAATCAGGCAAGCAGTCTGAGCCCCAAGCCATACAGCAGTCTCTTCTTCTTTTTGATGACTCTGTCAGCAGGGTTTCCCAGGGCCATCCACCTAGCCCTGCCCCAGAAGTGGAAGAGATTGAGTGCAGCGATGGCCAACCACTTATTTCTCAAGATGAGTACATGCAAGGACCATCGCAGCACGTCTCCGATGATGACGAAACGCAGGTGCCAACTGCTGCGGCGTTCAGAATTGTGGAGACCGACAAGGAGGGCAGGGGTGAAGACTGGGTGGAAGATGATGTGGAGGACGATGAGGTACTCGACCCCACATGGAATGAAGGTCATGCAGGTGACCTGAGTAGTTTGGAGGAAGAGGCGGTGGTCGCACAGAGCCACCAGCACAGCAGAAGAGAGAGCAGGGTGCAGAAGCGGAGCGGCTGTGCCCTAGACACTACACCTGCTACTGCCCAACGCAGCAAGGGAACAAGCACCAAAGCCAGCTCAAAGGAGTTCTCTAGCGTGGAAGTTCTTTAGAAAATGTGCTGATGACAGGACACGAGTGGTTTGCACCCTGTGCAATCAGAGCCTGAAGCGAGGCATAAACCTTCTCAACCTGAGCACAACCTGCATGATCAGGCATCTAAGTGCAAAACACGAGCTGCAGTGGAGTAGACACCTTCAAAACCAAGAAACTTCTCTGGCTCATCCTGCTTCCTCTTCTGCTGCAGTCTCGGCCACTCCAGCCACATCTGTAGTGATACTGGCACCTGCCAACCCGCAAACAGAGGAGCTGTCAGCAACACCACCACCTGGGTCACCAACCATCTCCACAATGTCCCGTGGAAGCGTTCAGCTTTCCATCTCCCAAAAACTTGAGAGGAAGAGGAAGTACCCCCCAACCCACCCGCGATCCCTGGCCCTGAATGCTAGCATTTCAAAATTCTTGGCCTTTGAAATGCTGTCATTCCGTCTGGTGGAGACGCACAGTTTTAAAAACCTTATGTCGGTGGCTGTCCCACAGTACGTCGTGCCCAGCCGCCACTACTTTTCCAGGCAAGCCATCCCTTCCCTGCACAACCAAGTGGGGGAAAAAATCAGGTGTGCACTGCGCAACGCCATCTGTGGCAAGGTCCACCTAACTACCGATACGTGGACCAGTAAGCACGGTCAGGGGCGTTATATCTCCCTAACGGCACACTGGGTAAATGCAGTGGCGGATGGGCCTGAGGCGGATAGCAATTTGGCGCATGTCCTTCCACCACCGAGGATTGCAGGGCGCTTCAGTTTGCCTCCTGTTCCTAACTCCTCCTACTCCGCTTCCTCATCCTCTACCGCCTCCTCATCCGGACAGCGTAACACCTTCACCACCAACTTCAGTGGGGCCAGGGGTAAACGACAGCAGGCAGTTTTAAAACTTGCCTGTTTGGGGGAAAAACCACACACCGCGCAGGAGTTGTGGAGGAGCATGGAACAGCAGACAAATGAGTGGTTGCTGCCAGGGAGCCTCAAGCCCGGCCTGGTGGTGTGCGATAACGGGCGAAATCTCATAGCAGCTCTGGGCCTAGCCGGTTTGACGCACATCCCTTGCCTGGCACATGTGCTGAATTTGGTGGTGCAGAGGTTCCTTAAAAACTACCCCGATATGTCAGAGCTGCTGCAGAAAGTGCGGGCCGTCTGTGCGCACTTTCGGCGTTCTCACCCTGCTCGCCTGTCAGCGATGCAGCGTAACTTCGGCCTTCCCGCTCACCGCCTCATATGTGACGTGCCCACAAGGTGGAACTCCACCTTGCACATGCTGGAAAGACTGTGCGAGCAGCAGCAGGCAATAGTGGAGTTTCAGCTGCAGCACGCACGCGTGAGTCACTCTGCGGAACAGCACCACTTCACCACCAATAACTGGGCCTCCATGCGAGACCTGTGTGCCTTGTTGTGCTGTTTTGAGTACTCCACCAACATGCCCAGTGCCGATGACGCCGTTGTCAGCTTAACTATCCCACTTCTATGCCTCCTTGAAAAAACAATTCAGGCGATGATGGAAGAGGATGTGGCACAGGATGAGGAGGAGGAGGAGGATGAAGAGGTAACATTTCCAAGGCTTTCAGGGCAGTCATTCGCAAGGGGCTCCGAGGGTGGGTTCCTGCACACACAAACGCCAGGGACACAATTGTCCAGCAGGGGCACAGTTCTGTAGGATGAGGAGGATGAGGAGGAGAAGGAGGAGATGGAACCATGTTCACAGCAGGGTGGCACCCAGGCCAGCTCATGGCCATCACTGGTGCGTGGCTGGGGGGATACAGAGGACACAGACGATACACCTCCCACAGAGGACAGCCTTTCGTTGCCTCTGGGCAGCCTGGCACACATGAGCGATTACATGCTGCAGTGTCTCCACAACGACCGCTGAGTTGCCCACATTCTAACTTGTGCTGATTACTGAGTGGCCACGCTGCTGGATCCCCGTTACAAGGACAACGTACCGTCCTTAATTCACTCACTGGAGCGCGATAGCAAGATGCGCGAGTACAAGCGCACGCTGGTAGACGCGATGCTGCTGGCATTCCCACCTGACAGCGGGGCCACAGTGGAAGCACAAGGCAGAGGAGGAGGAGGAGGAGGAAGAGGTCGCCAATGCAACCAGGGCACCGCCAGCACCTCAGAAGGCAGGGTTAGCATGGCCGAAATGTGGAAAAGCTTTGTCAGCACGCCACAACAAACAGCAGCACCAGCAGCTCATATGGAACGTCTTAGCAGGAGGCAGCATTTCACCAACATGGTGGAGCAGTATGTGTGCACACGCCTAGACGTACTGAATGATGGGTCTCCCCTCTTCAACTTCTGGTTCTCCAAATTGGGCACATGGCCTGAGCTTGCCCTTTACGCCTTGGAGGTGCTGGCGTGCCCTGCAGCCAGTGTATTATCTGAACGGGTATTTAGCATGGCTGTGGGGGTTTTCACAGACAAGCGCAGCCGCCTGTCCAGAGACAATGTGGACAAGCTCACGTTCATTAAAATGAACCAGGCATGGATCCCACGGGACTTTTCCGTACCTTGTGCAGAATAGCGATGGATACCGACCTTACCCAGCCATTGTTCTATTTTTGCTCTTTCTCACTCTTTTGGGGTGTACCCTCATTTAAAATTTCTGAAAAAAAGCAGTGTTGGCTACCTCGTCCTCCTCAGGGCCAGATTAACATAGGGGCTATTGGAGCTGCAGCTCCAGGCCCCTACCTTTATATAGGCCCCGGGTTGGCCATATTCACTGTTACCGCTCTTCTGTCACTTGTAAACACAGAAGTCTGGCTTCTATGCTCGCTTCCCCAGGCAGCTCCCTCAGAACCTCCCCACACAGCACGAAGGCCGGACAAGGAGGGACAGTTGCCGATGCATAGATGTGTTTATGGGCTTCAGAGACAGCATCCCATGTTGAATTAGGCATGCATGGCTGCACCCTTCCTCCTCTGGGTGCATGCCAAGGCAAGGCCCTTAAGGCCCTTCAAAATCCTCAGCACCAAGCCCATGATGCTCTTAATCCGGGCCTGGTCCTCCTCCACCGCCGCTTCCACCTACACCGCCCATAGGTGTGCGCAGCCTATTGCATTAGGGTGTGCACCCCAAAGTTTAAATACACATGCATGTGTTTGCCTACATGTACATGGCCCCGATACATTACTCTCCCTGCTGGCAAAGTGAAATAGAGCAGAGCAGGTCCGAGGGAGATCTTTCCCATCTCCTCACTGGCAAACAGAGTGATAATGCTATGTGCCCTAGGTGATTAGGGTGTGCCCAGGCACACCCGGCACACCCTGTGCGCACGCCTTTGACACCGCCACATCCACCACCACCTCAACCTCCCTCCTACTCCATATGGGCCTCGTCCTTCAGAGATGAAGAACATTGTTTTATTTTTCTGTTTTTTTTTTTTTGTTGTTTTAAGTTATTTCCCTATCCACTTTTGTTTGCAGAGCACTTGCCATGCTCTTAACTACGTTTTGCTGCCATTTGCAGCACTCTAGCCCTTTCCATTGGTGTTTTAGAGCCATTTTAGTGCCTGAAAGTTCGGGTCCCCATTGACTTCAATGGGGTTCGGTGTCCGGGAAAAGTTCGGCAAAAGTCCGGGACACGGACCCAGACTTTTTTTTCAAGTTCGGCCGAACCCGCCGAACACGGACATCCAGGTGTCCGCTCAACTCTAATTGTGAGTGCTGTGGTTCCTGGGCTTTTTTAATCCAGCCTACCCACCGGTGGCATCAGTTTGGGGAAAGGCTGGGTTCAGAGATCTTTGGTTCAGCCACACAAGCAGGACATGCCTCCACTTCTGTGGAGGATGACTGCTGTGCCTTGCAGTCCATCGTAGGCACCGGGGATCTGACAATCCACCAACACTGGGAAGAACGCCAGCTATTGACTACTGCACCTGTTGGGGTATAAAGCTTAGCTACTAAAAATGTCTACTCTGCAAGACAAGCAGGAAGAGTAATGCAGTTGCTATGGATAACCATAGAATAAGGTACATTGCAGCCAGTCATGAAGCATGGTAACCAGTATAGGTGATAGATCCTCCGGTAGCAAGGGGGTTTATGTTCTGGCTCCCTCCTTAGCGGTTTGTTTCCAGTAGCAACCAAAAGGAAACCTGCCTTAGGGAAATCCACGAACTGGTTGTACGAGAGTGAAACAGTTAATAAGTGCCCGCATAAGGGTCCATGCTATGTGCACCACAGGACCCCATTCTGTTAGGTGTGAGGTAACAGAGGTTCACTGAAATGGTGGCGAGGGCGTGGGCTCAGCAGCATCCCTCCTAATTGCAACATACATCAAGCTAAGGTGTGCAGTGACACGGTACAGTGCTTTTAGAGGAACTCTGTATTTTTATTGCTGCACACGGTGATAAGGCTTATCTCTAAGTCAGGGAACTGCTTTAATGTTTGACTTTCACATGACTGTAAGCCCTGCTTGATCCCAGGCATTTGTGAACGCATTCACAAAGAAGGTATCCCCACGTGTCGGGTGAGTAGCCCTGCCCACAAAACAGCACAGTCATTAGGACCCTGAGCTCAATTCCCCACTCAATGTCATAGAATCACCAGATGCCTCCTTCCAGTATCCACTGGAAACTCTTCAATGTTGAAGGTTAAAGCCTTCAATACCACATGATATCTGACATGGACTGAACTCACTTTACATTTAAGTTATCAACCCCCCCAAACATCACAGCATGCTTATGACTACAGTTAGCCTTGTGCAACAAGTTTACATCATGTTCTAACATGTTCTCTATCTAATTTAGCTAATTTAGCTATTAACAAACTTCATATCCCTTTGAGCTACAATAAACTCTAATCCATTCTTAACTTCTTCCCAGGTCCCCATCTCTATTTGTAGCGTTAGCTGCTTGCCAGGGTTCAGGAAGGCCCACCGTAGAGGGGAGCCTATATGCTGCTTTGAATGTGTCCCTTGTCCACAAGGCGAGATCTCTAATAACACAGGTAAGAAGATTCATGGCAAAAGCAGTAGGAGTTGCAGTGAAGGCACACAAAATTGTCCCTTTTGATTTTAAAATGCAACCCCAGCCATAATAAAGTTTTGTTTTGGATAAAGTGAAAGAGTATAAGAACCTTTGTAAGTTTTTTTTTTCTTCTATGTCTAGTGATGTAGTCTCACTATTTGTCCTCAGGGACCATTGTCACTCACAATATAGAAAGTAAAAGTGAGAATAGAAAGCTTTATGGCTGGAACAGTCAGTGATGATATGTTCTATTAGGGACAGTTGTTCCATTAAGAACTGTAAGTGGTAAGATTGTTTCTCCATTCTTTCCCATTCACTTCCGGTTTTGTATCTTATGAAAGAAAGTATAGCGAGATCTCCTCAATTGGAAATCTCCTCAGTACCCAGACAGCAACTAAGTCCTGACAACTGTTCTCACCTTTCCCACTCTAAAAAAAAAAGTTTTGGCTGATAGGTGTCTGGTTTTCAAACATAGATCACTTATGCCTCGTTTCCACTGAGCGGATTGGTTCAGGTCGGTTCGGTACAGTACGCTATTTTGAGTGTTTCCATTATGAAAGTGGCCCATACAACCGAACCACACCGCACCATTCCTGGTCCTCCTTCAGATGTAGGGCCATAGGAAATGGTACGGTACGGTTAGGGCAGAGCTACTGGCGTCACACGATACATTCCACTGATTGGCGGACAGGGAAACGTCAATGCTCACGTCAAACGAAAAGCTCAGTCCAGATAATAGTCCAGACTTCCAGTGGAAACGCTCACCTGAATAGGCCGGACCATTATAACCCTTCCAAACTGTACCAACCCGAACTGTTCCGCTCAGTGGAAACGAGGCATTAGTGTATGTTATCTCCTTATGTGGACTGTTCCTATTTAGCTCCCTCTCCTAAAAGCACCTCCTAAATCCTGAGGCTATTTTTCTCTTTCTGCCTGGTCTTCTAATACTACAGGCTCCCCTCCAGGGTCCACGCACTGAAATTATTGTCCTTATAGCCTCAGGGTTCCTTACCAACTGCAGCGATATGGCTTAACAACCCCCTGTGATAACATGCGTTCCCCTCTAAAGGCAAAATTGGGCAATCTTAAATTGCTCATTCTAGAGTTTGTTAGCTAGTTGGTGAAACTTTGTTTCAGTTTGACATCATATTTCATGATATCATTTGTATTACACCTACACTAACCCCTATTGAGTTTCCTGACATGGCACTTTCTCCTTTTTTTTTTTCATTTTTACATTTGCCCCTGATCATTCATGCAACAACCTCATCACCTGGGAAAATATATCCTTTAGTTTGATCTCAACCATAAACTTGTTTAATGGTTTCACTATTTCCTGTTTAGTGTTTAGATTTTGGTTGTCATCCCTCTCCCATAGTGGAGATACATTCTAGAAGAAACATGGCAATATACTGCCTTTGGTCTGAGATCTGCTTTGCCAGGGGACCCACCTCAGCCTCAAGCCTGCCTGCTTAAGTAGCTGTCACTCTCCTCCATTCTCCCCTGGCCTTTTGCTACCCACATGGTCACTGGTCACTGGCCTTCTGCACAATGCTGCCATAAAATTGCAATGGTAACTTTTAGGCACTTGGCTAGACCAAATTGGTCTCCCACAAAACAGTACCATCTCTCAAAAGCAATGTAGCTGTCATTTTTGTGTGAGACCAGCCAAGAGCCTAGTAGCAGCAAATGCCAAATGTTTGAGAACATAGCGCACGTTGCCAGTGACTGGTGTAGGACCTGGGGAGAATTAAAGAGAGCAAGTGATGTGGAGGCAAGGCACAATTCTGATGCATGCATATCAGTACATGCACTGTTGACATCAGCCACCATTGTGATAATTTTAATGGAATATGTCAACAGCACTTGTGGGTCAGCTACTATAATGTGACCAAGAGTCATAAGACCTGCTGGGAGGGCAGTGCTATCGCTCCTTCTCACTTCCTAGATTTTTTTTTATTTGACAATAACTATAGGGTGTCTACCTGAAATAACAGATGCAATTAATATGTTTAAGCTCTGACTTGTTTTGACAACCCATTTATAATACTTTTTCATCTGCAGATGCCATAGATTGTTCCAAGTGTCCATGGGATATGTGGCCGAATACAGAAAAAGATCAATGTATTCCAAAACCCATTGAGTATCTTTCATACAGTGAGCCGTTGGGAATCACCTTAATGTCTACAAGCCTTTCCTCTTCCATGATCCCCATTTCCATTTTTAAACTTTTCCTTCGTTACAAGACCACACCAATTGTCAGAGCCAATAATTACACTGTGAGTTGTATTCTGTTATTGTCCCTGTCACTCTGCTTTCTCTGTTCTTTGGCTTTCATTGGTTATCCTGAGCCTGAGAAGTGCCTTCTGCGCCAGGCTGCATTCGGTATGGCCTTTGCCCTCTGTGTCTCCTGTATCTTGGCCAAAACTATAATGGTAGTTTGTGCCTTTATGGCCACCAAACCAGGAAGCAACCTTAAGAGATGGACCAGTCCTTATGTGTCTTATATGGTGATTGTCACCGGTTCCCTTCTACAGTTTCTTCTATGCAGTAGTTGGGTGGTGGCTGCTCCACCATTCCCTCAAAATAACACAAAAACACAACCTGAAATCATTGTTGTTGAATGCAATGAAAACTCACCCACTGCCTTTTGGAGCATGCTGGGTTATCTTGGTCTCTTGGCCTCCATCAGTTTTGTTGTTGCATTCTTGGCCAGAAGACTCCCCAATAACTTCAACGAGGCCAAGTTTATCACCTTCAGCATGTTAGCCTTCCTAAGTGTCTGGATTTCCTACATCCCGGCCTCTCTCAGCTCAAAAGGAAAATACACTGTTGCCATGGAAATCTTTGCAATTCAGTCATCAAGCTGGGCTCTAGTGATCTGTATGTTTTTTCCTAAATGTTTTGTAATCCTGTTTCGACCAGAGATGAACTCCAAAGAATATCTCATGGGGAAAGACAGAGGCCGGAAATAGAATGTAGATAACAGCCTGTGAAATGAGTGTTTTACCTAAAACTAAAAATGGTCAAATGATTATTCTCCCTGGAATATTTGTACAATTTTGTAGTTTCAGATGAAATGTAAAAAATGTAACTTTATGTATTAAATGACCCTATTGTTGGGCATTATCTGGTTTATGAATTTTGTTACTGGGTGTTCTATACATATAGTATTTAATATTTTATTTTTATAATAAAATGGGACTACAGCCTCTATGAATTTTACACTCTACAAAATTAGATAATACATTTTGATGTATTTATCATTGCTAAAAATATTTCTTTAATAGCAAATAGTGTGGAAGGTTTAGAGGTTTTGTTATATTTTAAATCCCATCTCCAAGTACACTTTAAAAGAATGGTGCCACAAGAGGTGTTCCACAAAAAAAAAAAAAAAAAAAAACAGCTTTGACAAACAGCTAATCCTCCTCTGTGGTGCTGTCCCAAACTGTTATTCCCCCCTGCCTACGATTATTCAACCCAGAAGACTGAGGATATCTTGGGTCACAGAGCATTACAGTATGTAACAGTAAAACAAAAAAAAATCAGTTGTACAGTGCTCCCCAGACAGAATGCCACAATACCACATCACAAAATACATTGGTTAATATGTCAAAGATGTGGCATAGCCAATATTCCCAATTTTTATGCTCTTGCCTTTTAATCTAAATGTGATCTTTTGATACTCTAGGAAAATAAGCCCCGTCCTTTTCAATATATATATATATATATATATATATATATATATATATATATATATATATATATATACAGTACATATATATATATATATATATATATATATATATATATATATATATATATATGGAATAGTCCATGGTCAGAAGCATAGATACAACATAATGTAAGTCTCCAACTTTATCTATTTTACATTGAACAATTTGCAAAAATCCCCCCTCCACAAAATCCTCCCTTCCAGCCCCAATCCTCTCCCCCTAATCCTCCCTCCCAACACAAATACTCTCCCCCCAGGCATAAAACTTTTTTACCACCCATAGTCATTTTGTCTCCCTTCCACCTCTGAACTTACAGACCTCAGATACAATGTGGCTGACGGCTGAGGGATGTCCTTACTCCATGGAGGAACCTAGCGGCAGTTTCCCTCAGCTCCGATGTCTATTGCTGTGACATGCAGGCAACAGGGAGAGATTCCAGCTGCTTCAGTGTTGAGCAATCCCAGGGTTGGGAACCGGGGGCACCCTGCAGGAGGTGCAGCGTATGTGCCCTGGGTGTCCAGTGCTGGTGATGCTCCTTCTAGGATTCTTAGAAATTGGGCACTTTTAATAGGGTCGGATGTGTTCCCATCCTTCAACCCCTACAGCAATACAGGACATAGCCATAACATTATAGTTTAGAGGATGGAGCCACAGTGTGGGACATTGATATCCAACACTCCCAGAGGTGCCAAAGAGCCTTACAGAGTTGCAGTGCTGGAATAGAGGGTAGATAGGATGCAGGGGCCACTGGAGAGGTGAGTATAATAGCTCTTTCACTGCAGGTGAGTACTGTATGCATTTGTTTAAGGATCTGGCAAGTGTTTTTAAGTGTAAAATAACCAAAAAATGTTTTTTTTTTACATTGTTGTTCTTATTATCCAATTAAAAAAATTGAGGGGCATTTATTAAAATAGATTCTCAAATAAATAAAGCCTTATATTACTTTTTATGTGAAATTCTGTAGTGGAAACGTCCTTTATATAAGCTTCCTTTATATAGAAAAACATTAAAATGCCAGTGGTGATTAAATATTATCAAAAGAAAGCTTGATCAGTCTAAAAAAATTATATAAATTATTTTTAGTAGAGTGTTGCATGAGTATTTGCCATTCAAAGTGTGACAGTTCAGATAACTGAAAAATGGCCTGGACTGGAAGGGGGTAAAACAACTTGAAGTGGTTAAGATACTTGGGTAATTAAAATGTAAAGTCGTGTAAATAGCTCCCTTTATGGCTTGTAAATGTAGTTATGAAAGTTTTTTTATACTTATTTGATTACATTTTTAACAAACACCTATTGAGCTAGCCAGTTTTTGCTTTTCTTGAGGCCTCTTTCTTTAATAGGGTGACCATCAGCAACCAGTTCTGCAGGACAGTGCTTACCCTTTGGCTTTCATCCTAACTGCTGCAGTCAATGACCTTGGCCATTGATCAGCAGCTAAGGCTGAGACCTTCTGTAACCTTATCCAACCTTAATTTATTTATTTTTTTGTATTCCTTATTTTCAGATTTTCAGAATAAGGAGTCATACTAGAATGAACAATTCAATCAGAAGACAGACAGAAACAATCAAATTACAGTAAAACAACATGTAGGGGAGCAGCCATTGGCATTTATAAACACCCGTAGCAGACTTGATTATTTCTATACAACAAACAATTAAACAGAAATTTCTCTTATAGGAAAATCACATCAATACAGTTAAGGTCCGTACACACGATACAAAAATCGGAAGTATAATTTTGTCCGACGAACGATCTGCCGATTTTCAGATTGTTAGTATAGTGCTTTCCACAGCCGGTTATGAATTTTTGGACAACAAAAACTGGATATTCAGGCTATAAAAATGTTATCGTTAGTCAACACAATGTCCGATTTTCTTTTAATTGGTACAGTTTGCGTCCGAAAAAAATCGTAAGAGCAAGACTACTCATGCTCATTAATGAAAGAACACATACAAAACAATTAAACATGACTTCACTTCTGAAGTTGAATTCTGTTGTATGGGAATTTTCATATGAAAGTAACCTCTTCACTTTCCATATGAGACCCGCATGAAACAAAAAATGGACGAAAGATCTGATCCTGTGTACGAGGCTTAAATCTCCCTACATATTTCTACTGACAGCAAACAAATTAATTGGAGTAAGTTCCTTCTGTATTACCAATGAAAATGTGCACAGGTGCAAAGGGGGATGTAGGGAAAGACAGGGTAAGATTGTCTCCCAGGTGGAGATTCCCCGGAAAGGTAGGGAACTCCAACAGACCGTTTACCTATAAAGAATAGATAAAGTAAAGAGAAAACAAAGACCAGGGAAAAAGAGTCAAGGCAAAGGGTTCAGGCTAGGTGATATGCATACAACCCATGCCAAGAGAACAAGGATTAGATCAATCAAAGACCCAGTGTGTAATAACCCTGCGTAAAAATTTCCCTCTATTACTACATCAGTTGCTGAGAGTTCAAATTGTTGTGCTAATCTGCTGAGCAGTTATGATCAGTCCATGCAAACCACATTTTTGGAAACATCTCACCTAACATTTTTGCTGGACAACTTGGCTCGTAATGCTCATACAGAAAGCTAAAAAAAAAAAAGATATCATGGATCAAAAGGTAATAGACTTGGAAGAACAAATCCGCCTTTTTAAAGCTACAGATAGACTGCACCATACAGTGCCTTGAAAAATTATTCATACCCCTTAAATTTTCCACATTTTGTCATGCTACAACCAAAAACGTAAATGTATTTTATTGGGATTTTACGTGATAGACCAACACAAAATGGTACATAATTGTGAAGTGGAAGGAAAATGATAACTGGTTTTCAAAATGTTTTACGAATAAATATCTGAAAAGTGAGGCGTGCATTTGTATTCAGCCCCCTTTACTCTGATACCCCTAACTAAAATCTAGTGGAACCAATTTCCTTTAGAAATCACACCTGTGAGTAATTCAATTTCAGTATAAATACAGCTGTTCAGAGGTTTGATGTAAAAAAATATATACGTAGTATATTGTTCAGAGGTTTGTTAGAGAACCTTAGTTAACAAACAGCATCATAAACGCCAAGGAACACATTTACAGCAGGGTTAGGTTATAAAAAACTATTCCAAGCTTTGAACATCTCACGGAGCACTGTTCAATCCATCATCCAAGAATGGAAAGAGTATGGCACAACTGCAAACCTACCAAGACATGGCCGTCCACCTAAACCGACAGGCCAGACACGGAGAGCATTAATCAAAGTAGCAACCAAGAGGCCCATGGTAACTCTGGAGGAGCTACAGAGATCTACAGCTCAGGTGGGAGAATCTCTCCACAGGACAACTATTAGTCATACACTCCACAAATCTGGCCTTTATTAAAGAGCGACAAGAGGAAAGCAATTGTTGAAAGAAAGCCATAAGAAGTCCCATTTGCGGTTTGCAAGAAGCCATGTGGGGACACAGCAAACATGTGGAAGGAGGTGCTCTGGTCAGATGAGACCAAAACTGAACTTTTTGGCCTAAAAGCAAACGCTATGTGTGGTGGAAAACTAACACTGCACATCACTCTGACCACACCGCCCCCACCGTGAAACATGGTGGTGGCCGGCTGGCCGCATCATGTTGTGGGGATGCTTTTCTTCAGCAGAGACAGGGAAGCTGGTCAGAGTTAATGGGAAGATGGATGGAGCCAAATACAGGTCTAATCTTAGAAGTAAACCTGTTAAAGTCTGCAAAAGGCATGAGACTGGGGCGGAGGTTCACCTTCCAGCAGGAAAACGACCCTAAACATAAAGCCAGAGTTACAATAGAATGGTTTAGATTAAAGCATATTCATGTGTTAGAATCAGTGTTAATTTAGTCGACTAAAACCGACTAAAACGTTTTCGTCGACTATAAAAAATTCAGATGACTAAAATACGACTAAAACTAAAATGGCATTTTAGTCTTAAGACTAAAATACGACTAAAACTAAAATGGCATTTTAGTCATAAGACTATAACTAAAACTAAATTGAAATTTGCTGCCAATATTAACACTGGTGTAGTGCTGTGCTAGTGCATGCTCAAAGCTTAATACCATAAATAATAACATATTCGATTTTTCACTCCAGGACCAGCAGTAGTATATAATGAGTTTGGAAATTGTAGAGAAATGCTTAAATAATGCATTACAAATTACAATTGAACTACACCCATTCGATTATAGATGACTAAAATGAGTTTTAGTCGACTAAAATGTAAAATGTTTTAGTCGACTAAAATGTACTGGAGTTTTAGTCGACTAAATACGACTAAAACTAAAACACTTGCAGAAGACTAAAATGGGACTAAAACTAAAATGCCATTTTAGTCCTAAGACTAAGACTGAAACTAAATTGAAATTTGCTGCCAAAATTAACACTGGTTAGAATGGCCCAGTCAAAGTCCAGAAATAAATGCAATTGAGAATATGTGGCAAGACTTGAAAATTGCTGTACACAGACGCTCTCCATCCAATCTGACAGAGTTTGGGCTATTTTGCAAAGAAGAATGTGCAAACATTTCACTCTCAGGATGTGCAAAGCTGGTATAGATGTCCCCAAAAAGACCTGCAGCTGTAATTGCAGGTAAAGGCGGTTCTACAAAGTATTGGCCCAGAGAAGCTAAATACAAATGCACACCACACTTTTCGCATATTTATTTGTAAAGAATTTGGAAACACATTTACTATTTTCCTTCCACTTCACAATTATGTGCCACTTTGGGTTGGTCCACCACATAAAATACTAATAAAATAAGTTTACGTTTTTGGTTGTAACATGACAAAATGTGGAAAATGAATACTTTTTTAAGGCACTGTATATGCCATTTTATTTATTTTGCCTACAGGTACACTTTAAAACATTTTATCATACAAACTGTACATTATAAAATGTGATAGATGTGTAAGAGTGTAAGAGATTATTATCAACACAACATCAGAAACTACATAATAACTAATTTTACACAAGTTACCCAAATGCCAAAGTGTCCTTTGATACTGGCAGCTATGACAAGGGAAAAAGAAAATTAAGTAATGATAATAATAATATCCTGGGAGATTTTTACCCTTTAAAACAATTTGCATCATATAATCATATTCGGTCTTATATTCCCTTAAGTCTAATTACCTTTGCAGTGTATAAAATATCTGTCAGCTTTGCTTTCTGGCGGTGCTGCCACGTAAGTGATTGTATACGTGATATCTTCTTGTAATGAAGTCTGTTGGCATCTGAGAAAGCAAAAGGCAAAAGTGGCTCATTTTGGGTCTCACTGATGCTCTCCACTCTTCCAAAGCTAATTTCTCCATCGATCGAAGTAACTGTCATAGTCTTTACACAAGGGACTACCATAGACCACCATTGAAACGCTAAAGCTTCTCTAAGAGCAGACAACTCGCATCACATACATGGAAATCTGTTATCCATGAGAAGTCTGCTTGTCCATTTCTTTGTTTTAGCACTCTCTGCGTGACTGTCTAGTCCCCAACTTTCTTCTTTTTGCTCACAATGAATAACTTAAGATGATCTTCAGCTTTGAGACAAACAAAGACTAAAACATTGTAACAGTCAATTCCTTCTTTTGTTATATAGTCAATTTGGTATTTTTTTTTTTATAAATAAGGATGCTTGTATATAATGCCAGTATAACGATTAAGGTTTTCTTTTGCATGTAATATTGGTGGAACTGGGAATTTTTCTCTTGTATGTTGCGCTAAAAAAATATAAAACAACTCTTCTTGTCCAAGACACAGACAGAATAAAGAAGGTGTTGCCTTGTGTGTAACACTAATAGAATGAAGAAGGTCTTGTGTTGCGTGATATCATAAGGCCTCCTTGTGCAATTTTAACTAAAAAAGATCTTCTCTGAAACGTTTGATGGCACTGAAGGTCTCCGCCTAGAAATAAATGAGTCAGTAGAAGGCTATAGTATCTGAAGCTTCATGGTAGCATATAAGTGTGATGGTCTTCTGTGTACATTACTAGCAGGTAATATAACGTTTAGTATACTTAATTTTGAAAAAGCACCTGCATGGCCTACAGAATAGAGATATTTTTCAGCTACAATGGCATGACCGAGTTGTGCAGTACTATGTGCCTGCTGTTCTGTAAGATTTGGGGGTTTTATATAGTTTTTATGGATGTCTTGGACTGTCTGGAGCCTATGCATGGTTGCCACTTGCCGGTTGTTCCTATTAATGGGTACCTAAAGCAGCCAGGCGATCTGGTGATTGGAGGAACTTTCCCTATTCATGTGGACAGAAGCTACACTGAAAACACATTTACCAGCAAGCCAGAGGACCTCAAATGCAAGCTGTAAGCCTATGTAACTTTTATGACTAAATAAATGATTGCTAAGTGAAACATAAAAAAAATAAATGCAATAAGCATGAAGCAGCTACTAGGACAAGTCTCTATATAGAGCATGGGTGTCCAACCTTTTGGCTTCTCTGGGCCACATTGAGTGTAGAGAAATTTTCTCGGGCCGCATATAAAATATTTACTATAGTTAAGGTATATAAGTAATAAAACGCTGCCACGCCCTTCCCACGCTGCCACCCCCCCCCAGCACTAATTTAACACAACTAGAGGATGATCCCTTCCGAGGCAGCCTCTGCCTACAGTTAGTTGGAAGCCACTGTGGCCGTGCCCCCCGACCCAACTTCCTTCAAAAAAAAAAATTGTCAGGGGGCCGCATTGCTTGCGGTTCTGGGCCACATGAGGCCCCCGGGCCACAGGTTGGACATGCCTGATATAGAGTATATCTGCTTATGATTGACCAAGTACATTTACAGAATCCTGGTGGGATAGCTCATTTGGGCTTGGACTAGGATCCAAACAAACTTAAGCTCATCCTTAGAATCAACATAAGAAAGTGTGAAAAAGAAAAAATCATGCCTACCTTAGTGTTAAAAGGTTAGTTTATTATTAAAACAAAATTTAAAATAGCACCTAGAATGATCTATGAAATCCTGCATATAAGCCAGAATCCAGACCTTCTTTCCAACATTTCCCAATAAGTCCCAAACATGTGCAGATTTGTAGACGAAGGGAAGTCCTATTTTATCCTTCTTGCTGTGATGATGGAGGTGTGCTCAACATATGAAGGATGGCTGAAATCATTCTGGATGCTACTTTTTTGGCCAGGGTTTGCAGAGGGTACACATGGCCTATAGCTATGTAATTTAACCACTTCTGGACCAGAAGGATTTGCCCCCTTAATAACCAGGCCATTTTTTGCGATTCGGCTGTCCGTTACTTTAATGGACAATTGTGCGGTCGTGCGATGCTGTACCCAAATAAGACTGATGTCCATTCTTTCCCAAAAGTAGAGCTTTCTTTTGGTGGTACTTTGATCACCTCTGCGATTTTTATTTTTTGCGCTATAAACAAAAAAAAGCGACAATTCTTAAAGAAAAAAAAACAATATTTTTTACATTCTACTGTATAACACCCCCCCGCCCCCCAAAAAATAAAAAATCTATTTTTCTCATTCTTTTAGGCCAATTTGCATTCTGCTACATATTTTTGGTAAAAAAAAATCCCAATAAGTGTATTTTAATTGATTTGCGCAAAAGTTATCGAGTCTACAAACTAGGGGAAAGAATCATGTCATTTTTATTTTTTATTCATTTTTTACTGGTAATGACGGCGATCTGCATTTTTTTTAGCAGGACTGCGACATTGCAGCAGACAGATCGGACCCTAACTGACATTTTTGACACTTTTGGGAGGACCAGTGACATTACTACAGTAATCAGTGCTTAAAATATGCACTGTTACTGTAATAATGACACTGGCAGAAAAGGGGTTTACCTAGGGTTGATCAAAGGGTTAATTGTGAGCCTAGGGGAGTGTTTTCTAACTGTGGGGGGGATGGACTTGTGAAATGATCATAGAGACCTGTTAACCTATATAGAAAGATCACAGGCGCTCTGTGATCATTTCACGGAGAAGAAGAACGGTCAGCTGTGTTTACAACTGCCGACTGTACTTCTCTCTCAGAGGGGAGCGATTGAGGGTGGATCGGCATCCTAGTGGGGGCGGGAGCACACTGGCGGCGGCGCACGCTCACCCGAGGAGCGCTCCCGCGGATCGCCGTACAGGTACGGCGATTCGCACAGCCAAGCCAGCCTGCCGCAGTATATATGCGGCGGGCGGTCGGCAAGTGGTTAAAATAAAATCATCTTTACTGCAATGCACCATGATGTGTAACCTACTTGGGGAAACTTGACTGTGCTGTAAATTGTGTTTTAAAGGTGAACCTACCCTTTGAAAACAGCTAGTCATTGTAATACATTTAGTATGTAAGTACATCATGCTCAAGGACTGGAGAAACTTATTTTCCTGGGCAATATAAAATTTCATGTAACCTATAAAACAAATAGTCTGTTAGCGAAAACTCCCTTTGTCCCTCTTGTTGTATATGATAGTCACTTATTCATAAATGGTACTTTGAAATCATGGATGTACATAAGTTGGATTAAGCTGGACATTGACTAACTAATCTTCTTTTTTGGATACTTTACTCTCTACGCTAGCCTTGAACTTGATAATTACCATAGCATGCAAGCCATGATATATGCCATAGAAGAGATTAACAAGAATCCAAACCTTCTACCCAATCTCACCCTGGGCTACCAGATCTTCGACACTTGTACTGTACTCAGACGGGCAGTAGAAGGAACTCTGTGGATGTTGTCTGGAGGGAAGGAAAGCATTCCAAATTATCGGTGTGAACAAACAGGCACTTTTGCTGGTATTGTTGGTGACTCTGGGTCTACACGCTCCATTCTAATGGCACACATTTTAGGTCTTTATAGATATCCACAGGTACAAAATAATACTTTTCCTAAAATTGAACTCTGGGCAGATATAAAAGATACACCTTAATGCCACTATATATTCATTAATACATCATTAAATGTATCCTCTTACTGCAAGAAGTGTACGTATCTGAATTTGACCTGTTACTACCCTCCTGCAGTTCCTGTGTAACAAAGCTGGAGTGTGAGAGGAAGAAGCAGAACAAACAGCCAGTCATTTCTTGTTCTAAAGAATCCTATGAATAGGAGAAGAGAGCAGAGTGACAGATAGATGAGCACATCATTGTGCTAATTCTCTTTTCACTGTCTAATCACAGGCTGGGGGCAGTTTAGGATTACCCGGGCTCAGGAATGGTGCTGGCCATCAGGCTGAGGACATCTAATAACATAAAAAAAGCATTGTGGGTTAGATCTCTGGATTAGAGCTAAACTTTGCAGCTGGTTTTGTTATTTTGTCTTTTAATTGGCTATTCGTTATTATCTTGTTATTGCTGGCTGGAGTTCTGCTTTAAAAAATGTAGAATTGTCTGGACAAAGGTGGACCCATAATGAGACAATAAATAACTGGTAGCTAATTTTTAGACATAGGAAAACTGTACCATTTAGAAATATTGGAAGAAACTTCCGGAAGATTCAATAGGAAGTGAAAATAAATCAGTGAAAGGTGACAGAAATATCCTCTTAGACCAGGGGTGTCAAACTCAACTTCATCAAGGTCCGCATCAGCATTTTTATTGCCCTCAAAGGGCCAGTTGTATCTGTAATACTAGATGTCCAAAGTATCCCAATCCCCTTACATCAGATGTCAAGAGTCTCCCCCCCCCCCCACATCAAAGTGCACCCTCCTCTACCTTGTGTTGCTGCTAGGAAGAAGCTGGGGGCAGAGCTGGGAAGCAGAAAGTGCAGGGTCTGGAGGAGGCCTAAAGGAAGGCTGGAGCTCTACTGCAGCTCTAGTAGGGGTGCAAGGGCCACATGAAATGGCCTGGAGGGCCGTATTCGGCCCACGGGCCTTGTGTTTGACACATGTGTCTTAGACAGTTGTCACCAAAACAAGTGTACTCATTGAAAGATTTCCCTTTGTTGCTCTTCTGGTGACAACTTAAAATTTTTATTTTTTTCTCTCACTTTCAAGTCCCACCGACAATAGTTACCAGGACACATAGAAAGTGAAAATCTCCCAAACGGTAGATATATAAAAAAAAAAAATTATAATTTTAACCCCTTATTAATCTATCCAAGATTTAAAAAAAAGTTTTACCATTAAAAACACTTTAATACATGTTTTTTATTTAAAGGCTATTCTCCCTTTTCTAGAAAATAAGGTATTCAGTCATATGCCCTAGCAGATATTAAAAAACTGTGCAGCTTTGTAAAATGTTCATTCTTTTTATTGTCATACCCGTAAGCCATTTGGACTCCCAGAAGCCAGGTCAAAAAATTCCTAATTAGCAACCCTCACATCCCATCTTGTTGATAGTATGGGAAAACCATTGGTTGCTAACTTCCAGAATAACAGGAATGAAAAACAATTGCTTCACACCCTACCAAACAGGATGTAGTGGTTGCTAACTGTAAGTTTTTTGGCCTTCTGAGAGGGCAGAGAGTAAATGGCCTACAGGTATGGAAGAAACAAGAATGTGTTCCCATATATGGCCCTAGAAGGTTACATAAATAAAAAATGGCATTGAAATGTTGAGTTCCCCACAGGGTGACCGTTGATCAAACACTAAGACTATAGAAAAAACTTGTGAAAGATGGAGGATCCTTCACAATGAAAGAGATCAACTAAGGGCACCCACGAGGCAGGCTGCAAAAATTGTGTGAAAAAATTTATTAGGCACTTGTGCCGTGAAAAGCAGGTATATACATGGGAAAAGATGTGGCACAGCAATGTATAATAACTTATTATACTTATTATACATTGCTGTGCCACATCTTTTCACATGTATATACCTGCTTTTCACGGCACAAGTGCCTAATAAAGTTTTTTCACACAATTTTTGCAGCCTGCCTCGTGGGTGCCCTTAGTTGATCTCTTTCATTGTGAAGGATCTTCCATCTTTCACAAGTTTTTTCTATGGCCTACTGGTATGGCAAGGAAACTATTGAACATTAAAATTCTACCAAGTTTTACCCCTTTCCTTATTTGCCACATTTATTTATTTAATGCTTTAGAATTCAAAAGACTAGACATTAGGCTATTCCATGTCATGTAAATGCAATTCAACTTATCTGGGAAGCCTCCATCCCATGATTTAAAAACATACTGTGGGCTCCACATTTTTTAAAGAATACTACAGTGAGGCCCAGTGATGTCACCCTTGCCTAAGAGAGCCAACTGGGGCCCAGATATAAGATGAGCAGGATGAGTGTTTTTAACTTTTTCCTTATAGTGTTGATGTTTTATACCTTTTAATGGGCATTTCTTCATCAGTTGGTGATGGGCTTCCCAAGAAACGTGATCCTCTTTACACACACTAAATCTTATTCATACATAGATGACACCAAATTACCAAAATTTGCTTTGTTTATCCAGTATGTCTAATGAGGTTCCTGTCATTTTTTTAATCCACAGATAAGCTACCTCTCAACCAGCCCAACTCTCAGCAACAGAAAAGTCTTTCCTTCTTTCTTTCGCACCATACCTAGTGATGCATTTCAGTCCCAAGGTCTTGCTAACCTAATCCTGTATTTTGGTTGGTCATGGGTTGGCTTTCTAGCAAGTGATAATGACTATGGCCAAGTAAGTCTCCAGGTGGTAAAGCAGGAATTAATCAATGCTGGTGCATGTGTAGCTTTCATCGAAACAATTATGACTGGCCAAGCCAACAGGAATGCTCCACACATTGCCAAAGTTATTAAGGGGTCAACAGCTAAAGTTGTGGCAGTGTTATCTTCCAACTCAGACTTTTTACCAGTGGTAGAAGAGTTAGCAAGGCAGAATGTGACTGACAGAATCTGGATAGCCAGTGAATCATGGTCATCCTCTGCTCTTCTTTCTAAAGAAAAGTACCGGCATGTCTTGGAGGGCACTGTTGGGTTTGCAGCCCATGGAGGACAATTGCCAGGATTTATGGAGTATCTTAACAGCTTACATCCATCAAAAGCTCTAAATGATTCTTTTATAGAAGAGTTTTGGGAGCAAATGTTTTCTTGTAGATGGACTAACCACCTGAATTCAGATGATGGGACAAGTAACAAAACAGCACGTGTCTGCACTGGAGAAGAAAACCTTGGGAAGTCAATGCTGAAAGTTGATTTTGGAATAACCTTCAATGTCTACACTTCAGTTTATGCATTCGCATGGGCCTTACACAGTCTACTTCACTGCCAGCCAGGAAAAGGCCCATTTCATAATGGATGTGCAAACATTTTGTCATTTGACCCTTGGCAAGTACGTTACTTTTATTTTTCACAAAGTCAATTGATAATATGTTTTGTTGGTTTTGCTTTAATCCTCTTCCTAATGTTATTTTCTAGCTTCTCCATTATATTAAAACAACAAAGTTTCAGACATCAGACAAGACAAACATATTTTTTGATGACAATGGAGATCCTCCAGCCCTTTATGATATTGTGAACTGGCAGATAAGTTCTACTGGGTCCTTGGAGCAAGTTATAGTAGGAAGATATGACTCCAGCTCTACAGATGGGAACACCATGAGTCTAATCCATGCTAGCATTGTATGGGTTAATAACAAAACAATGGTACGATTGCACCAGATGAAAAAAAGAAATACTCATGCTATGTAGATGTATCTTCTTTAGGAAGCTTACCATTTATTGTTTCCCTGTCTATATAGTTTAAAAAATATAAAGTATAAACTGTGTACTCTATCCCTGTCCTTATGGGGCTTCTTATATGATGTCACCACCATAGTCAGACAAACACTCACAGACAGTTTGATTAAATAGGCTGGATGCCTCAGAACATGGGAACAATACAACGGTTACAAGAAGGTTTCCCATCCTGCAAAACATACAATTTTATGTAGAACACAGGCCAGGGACCCAGCAAGTTAAATCTGATTGGCTTTCAAGCTTCTGCTGTATTTGGCAAAATGTGCTCCTTTCTTCTGAATAGATGGGGAGGGTATGTGAGACATTGGCTGGGGCATGACATTTAGGGTCCTCAGGGTTTATGGCTGATGTGGAGAAAATAAACATTTCTCATAAAATAGATCAGTGCTGGGTCCTGGAGTCTGAATGCTTTAAAGAGCTTTGGTGGGATAAGGCTTCCATTCCTATGTCCACACCTTACCTGGTAGCCTTATTATTAGTATCAGCTGACAAAAGGCCTTTGCATATGTGACTCTTTCTTTCTTTCTTTCTTTCTTTCTTTCTTTCTTTCTTTCTTTCTTTCTTTCTTTCTTTCTTTCTATCTTTCTTTCTTTCTTTCTTTCTTTCTTTCTTTCTTTCTTTCTTTCTTTCTTTCTTTCTTTCTTTCTTTCTTTCTTCTATAGACTTGTAGACTTGCTATACAAAGTATTTATACTGTGTTTGTTTGCTGTTGCGTTGAATAAAGTTGCAGGACAAACTTGCTGTATATATATATATACAGTATCTCACAAAAATGAGTACACCCCTCGCATTTTTGTAAATATTCTATTATATCTTTTCATGTGACAACACTGAAGAAATAACACTTTGCTACAATGTAAAGTAGTGAGTGTACAGTTTGTATAACAAATTTGCTGTTCCCTCAAAATAATTCAACACACAGCTATTAATGTCTAAACCACTGGCAATAAAAGTGAGTACACCCCTAAGGTAAAATGTCCAAATTGGGCCCAAAGTGTCAATATTTTGTGTAGCCACCATTATTTTCAAGCACTGCCTTAACCCTCTTGGGCATGGAGTTCACCAGAGCTTCACAGGTTGCCACTGGAGTCGTCTTCCACTCTTCCATGACGACATCACTGAGCTGGTGGAACTTAGAGACCTTGCACTCCTCCACCTTCCGTTTGAGGATGCCTCACAGAAGCACAATAGGGTTTAGGTCTATAGACATGCTTGGCCAGTCCATCACCTTTATCTGCAACTTTTTTTAGCAAGGCAGTGGTCCTCTTGAAGGTGTGTTTGGGGTCGTTATCATGTTGAAATACTGCCCAGTCTCCAAAGGGAGGGGATCATGCTCTGCTTCAGTATGTCACAGTACATGTTGGCATTCATGACTCCCTCAATGAATTGTAGCTTCCCAGTGCCGGCAGCACTCATGCAGCCCCAGACCATGACACTCCCACCACCATGCTTGACTGTAGGCAACACACACTTGTCTTTGTACTCCTCACCTGGATGCCACCACACACGCCTGACACCATCTGAACCAAATACCTTTATCTTGGTCTCATCAGACCACAGGATATGGTTCCAACCATCCATGTCCTTAGTCTGCTTGTCTTCAGCAAACTGTTTGCAGGCTTTCTAGTGCACCATCTTTATAAGAAGCTTCCTTCTGGGACGACAGCCATGCAGACCAATTTGATGCAGTGTGCAGCGTTTGGTCTGAGCACTGACAGGCTGACCCCCCACCCCTTCAACCTCTGCAGCAATGTTGGCAGCACTCATACGTCTATTTCCCAAAGACAACCTCGGGATATGACACTTAGCACGTGCACTCAACTTCTTTGGTCGACCATGGGGAGGTCTGTTCTGAGCGGAACTTGTCCTGTTAAATCGCTGTATGGTCTTGGCCACCATGCTGCAGCTCAGTTTCAGGGTCTTGCCAATCTTCTTATAGCCTAGGCCATCTTTATGTAGACCAACAATTCTTTTTTTCAGATCCTCAGAGAGCTCTTTGCCATGAGGTGCCATGTTGAACTTCCAGTGACCAGTATGAGAGATTGAGAGTGATAACACCAAATTTAACACAACTGCTCCCCATTCACCCCTGAGACCTTGTAACACTAATGAGTCACATGACACCGGGAAGGGAAAATGGCTAATTGGGCCTAATTTGGACATTTCCACTTAGGGGTGTACTCACTTTTAGAAAACGACAAGAGAAGGGCACACCGACCTGGTATTAGCCATACCAGGGTTTGAGGACGCCATCACGCTAGTAGAGAAGTGTTCTGGAAGCGAACGGTTCCCATTTACTACATGCTTGCACATATCCTATCTTTTTGAGTATATTGTACGCTACCCTTCTTTGATTTTAATAAACTTTTTTAGTGGTAATGCACAAGTTCGGTGCGCCCTTCTCTCGCTGTTTTCTTGTAGTACTTTTTGGATACCCTTGGTCCTGAGGAGGGCAGAAAGCCCGTTCCATTTGTGCAAAACAACCACCCAAAATGTTTACCTTCCTGCACACCACTTGGGCGCAGGAGAGATACCGTTGTGAATGGTGCCGTAGTCTTCTGGAACCTGTTAAGTGTCCCAGAAGACTGCGGGGGAAGGAAGGGGGAACTTATGGCTCAGATCGCTGTGGCGATCTGAGCCAGAATTGGGAGCAGGTCTGCCCACAAAGAGTGCCAAATGTGGCAGTGGAGGGGTGGATGGTGCAAACAAGCAGAACTTCCCCTTTTTGGGTGGAGCTCCGCTTTAAGATTGAACCATTAACCTCTCATCACTTTTAGAACATGTCTCAACAATATTTTTTCTTTTACTTTGCTCCTTGATCCTGTAGTGAGAAAAAACTTTTATTACTGATTCCTTTATGCATATTCTATTTCTTTTCATTAAGGTTCCACCATCAAAGTGCAGTTCAAGCTGTTCTCCGGGATTTATGAAGGTGACTATTCCTGGAAAGCCTGTCTGCTGTTTCCAGTGTGTGCAATGTCCTCAGGGACAAATCTCCAATGAAACAGGTGCTTTATAAGATTATGTTTAAGTTTCTAAACACATGCTGAATTTTGTACAATACTGACATTAGCCTTCTTCTCTAGATGCTGTGAATTGCCTCCCTTGCCCCTGGGACATGTGGCCCAATCTCCAACAAGATGCATGTTTGCCAAGGACCGTTGAGTTCCTCTCCTACAGTGAAGCACTTGGCATTAACTTTGCTACCATCGCCATATTCTCCTCTGTTGTCCCACTTGGAATTTTGGGAGTTTTCATCCATTATAGGACCACACCAATAGTGCGAGCCAACAACTGGTCTTTAAGCTGTCTTCTACTCATATCTTTGTGCCTCTGCTTCCTTTGCTCATTGGCGTTTATTGGATACCCGCAACAAGATAAGTGCCTTCTCCGCCAGGTTACATTTGGTTTGGTCTTTTCATTGTGTATCTCTTGTGTTCTAGCCAAAACTATTACAGTCGTCATTGCCTTCAGAGCCACCAAACCAGGAAGTCCATTAAGAAAGTTTACTGGCGTAAGAGTATCCTACTCTCTCATTGTCCTTTGTTTACTAATCCAAGTATCCATTTGTGTGACTTGGCTTTCTTCTTCGCCTCCTTTTCCAGAGTTTGACTCTAACACTCAGTCAAATGTGATTATTTTGAGTTGCAATGAAAGTTCTCCTACAGCATTCTGGTTTATGATAGGATACCTTGGTCTTCTAGCTACCATCAGTTTTGTTGTTGCATTCTTGGCTAGAAGATTACCCGACAACTTCAATGAGGCAAAGTTTATAACCTTTAGCATGTTGGCTTTCCTCAGTGTTTGGATATCCTACATCCCAGCCTCTCTCAGCTCAAGAGGGAAATATATTGTAGCCACAGAGATCTTTGCCATTTTATCTTCTAGCTGGGCTCTTGTGGTTTGTATTTTCCTGCCAAAATGTTTCATCATATTGTTTCAACCTGATATGAACTCCAAAGGACTACTGATGAAGAAAAACTGTGGCTGAAAAAATGTAGACATTAGAGATGGGCTGAACAACCCCCTGTTCGGTTTGCAGCAAAACTCTCGAACAGGGGAAAAAAATCTAAACCCAAAACGCAAACTTTATTGAAGTCTATAGAAGCCGAACAGGAAAAATCAGAAGTGGCCATTTTGAAGGGTTATATATAGTAATTGGACATAAAAGGGATTTGGGGGTCCGAGTAATGCCCTGGGGGACATGTATCAATACAAATATTTTTTTTACAAACAATCATTTCTTTTTAGGAACAGTAATATTTTAATAATGCCTAAAGTGCAACAATAAAAATGAAAAATTCCTTTAACTATAATGTCTGGGGGGTTCCCTTACTCTGCCTGTAAAGTGCCGCATCTGTATTGTGTATATAACATACTGCAGCAAAAATTAAATTTAAAGCGGAGTTCCGGGCACAGAAGTCATTTTTTACTAAACATACCCCCGGGACAGTCAGGGCTAGCACATTCCACAATGGCTAGCCTCTGATCTGTCCCGGTTCGCACTTACCTTTTAGAAGAAATACTTACTTATAAAATTTCTCCCACAGCGTTTCCATCTCTCTTGTGGGCAGCTGAAGCCGGCGCGGTCCTCTTCTGTGTCTTCTTCCGCGTCTTCTTGTCCCAGAATGCGCCTGCACCGGCCCCTCTCGTCACTTCCGGCGCGGCGCCGCATTCCTCCACAGCTTCTGGGCATGCCCAGAAGCTGTTTAGCAGGGGAATGCGGCGTCGCCCGGAAATGACGAGCGGGGCCGGTGCCGTCGCATTGATTCCTGGGAGCTATGACGTTCAGCTCCCAGGAATCATAGCGAGACAGGAAGTGACGGGGTGAGCCGAGGAAGTTCTCTGAGGTGAGTATCTTCGATCTTCAATTGCAAGGTAAGTAAACAAAAAAAAAAAAAAACTATCCAATTCCTTTTCAGGTGATGTCTACCTAGCGGAGGGGCACAAAAAAAAATATAGTTTTTGTGCCCGGAACTCCGCTTTAAAAAGAAAAATACAAGTCAAAACACATTCAAATTTCACTGGTCCAGCATGCACTGGTCTTGTTACCTATTTAAGAACTGTCGAAGCGTGGAGGAGGCATTCGGCAGGCAGCTGTCCTAGAAGGTGGACCGTTTTTTTGGGGGGTTTTTTTCAGGTTGGCGGTGCGGCAACAGGAGTGATTGATGATGGATTTACATTGAGGGACACTGTGTTTTTATTTTTTGCACACCCCCCCCCCATTTGCTCATCCCCCCTGACCTGCCAGGCTGCATGCCCAAATAAGGGTCTGGCATGGATTTTGGGGGGTGGGTCCCCATGCTGTTTTTTTTGGGGGGGATGGGATTCCCCTTAAAATCCATACCAGAGCCATCAGCGGGGAAGCCCATTAACAGCTGATGATTTATCAGTTGTTAAGGATGTCGCAGCCAGCTTCCCAGCCCCGCTCTTTAGCAACCGGTTTACACTGTGCCCTGATTGGGCAAAGCTTTTCCCAATCAGGGCGCAGAATGCACTGTGCAGCGCGCAGTGCATTGCAGGGTGTTTGGAGGGGTGAATACCCTACAAATTCGGATGTTCAGCTAATGATGGAACAGGCAAATGGTTGGCCTGAACTTATGCTCAGGCAGAGCTATTCACCCAACACTAGTAAACATCTATCTCATGCAGGACTACAGTTATGTAACCATAGAACTGTTTATGTTGTGCAACGCTACCCCCATAGAGAGCTGCTGGATTTTGGGTCCCCATATTCCTGCACAGCCAGGCAACACGCATTTTTCAACTTCCACACAGAGTCAGTAACAGTCCATGAGCTTGTTTTTTTTTTTGTTTTATTGAGGGAAAACAACATGGATGGGCATGTGGGATTTTGGGATGCACAACTTGACTTGGTAGAATAACTTGAGGACAAACTTTCTTCTCTATGTACACAAAAATGCAGATCCTGGACTGTACTTTCTCCAGAGTGATATTAATCTCTAATCAGTAACAAAGTTGTCTCTGTTGGGAGTAATATGTCCCCTTGGTAAAATAGCACAAAGTCCTGAACTAGCAGGAGCTCTATGTCTCCTTGGTGAAACTCTCAAAATCCCAAACTTGCAGAAAATACCAGTCGCCTGGCTGCCTTGAAAAGTGTCCCAGAGCAGGGGATTTAGTTTAGCTTGTGACACTGTCCCATAAAGGCTTGCTAAATATTGTCTCTGGCAGCCTTCTTCCTTGTAGTCCCTGGAGGTGTAGGTAGAGGTACTCACAGTGTCCCTTAGAATCCTGCTGCCTTGGAAAAGTCTGCTGTTTAGGCCTCCTGCTGGACAGATCTTCCCATGCTGGACAGGGTGACCCCTGGATGAGATTGAAGGGTAGTGAAGGTCCCTCTTTTCAGTTTCCCCTCCTCAGCTCCAGCCAAGACGCAGACATCCCCCCCCCCAAGCCCCGGGGTCCACTCTCGGGCCGCACGATGCTCAGCTCTCCATATTCTTCCCATATTCTACCGGACAACAACAATTTAACTGAATACTCTTTTCAATATTTAAGGGCCAGTCTTACCACCCTGCCAGGCCTCCTGCCTGGGGATTGGTCAAAACTCCCATCAATATTCAGGCTCTTCCTCTTTCCCTCTGCCCACTAGCTTCTAGAAGTATCCATGGAGCTCCAGAACCAGGTGGAGTAGAAAGAGGTCTAGCCTGCAGAGCCTTCCAGTTTGACCTTAATCTGAACCCATAGCAATTATTCAACCTCATTTACCTACTGTGAGGAGCATACATTTACATAACCAAGTTGCACACTAGAGGGTGCTACATATACCCCACCCCCCTCCAAAAAAAAAAGAAAAAAGAGGCTCTGTCCGTAATGGACCGAAGGATGACTCCTGGTCCTAGGAGCAAGGATATCCCATAAAAAAATATATAAACAACGGGGAAAGGGTACAAACTTCAACAGGGGATACAGTGCCTCACACAAGAGAGTACACCCCTCACATTTTTGTAAATATTTTATTATACCTTTTCATATGACAATACTGAAGAAATGACACTTTGCTACAATGTAAAGTAGTGAGTGTACAGCTTGTATAACAGTGTAAATTTGCTGTTCCCTCAAAATAACTCAACACACAGCCATTAATGTCTAAACCACTGGCAACAAAAGTGAGTACACCCCTAAGTCAAAATGTGCAAATTGGGCCCAAAGTGTCAATATTTTGTGTGGCCACCATTATTTTCCAGCACTGCCTTATCCCTCTAGGGCATGGAGTTCACCAGAGCTTCACAGGTTGCCACTGGAGTCCTCTTCCACTCCTCCATGACGACATCATGGAGCTGGTGGATGTTAGAAAACTTACGATCTGCCACCTTCTGTTTGAGGATGCCCCACAGATGCTCAAAAGGGTTTAGGTCTGGAGACATGCTTGACCAGCTCATCACCTTTACCCTCAGCTTCCTTAGCAAGGCAGTGATCGTCTTGGAGGTGTGTTTTGGGCAGGGCCGTCTTTAACGCAGGGCAAATGGGGCAGCTGCCCAGGGCCCTGTCACTGTTTTGGGGCCCAAAGCAGCTGCCCCTAAAGCCTGCGCTGCCCGCAAATCAGGAGCCCCATCGGCACTGCAAGTGACAGTCCATCCACTCACTGTGTACTCGGCATCAGCATAAAAAAAATTCTCAAGCAAGGAGGAGCAGGCGGGGCCGTGAGCTCCACTGAAGCTCTGACCCCGCCCCTTGCCATGCATGTGCTGCCTGAGATAGGAGACCTAGGGGAAGGATCGTGCAGTGGATCCGATGTCAGAGTGCTGTGGCAGCCAACAGCACAGGTGTGAGCCCAGCAACCCACGTATGGTGATCAGAGCTTGGCTGCCTAGGATCAGGTAGGTCTTTCTCCTCCTCTGGCTCCCCATATTATGTAGTGACCTGACCTGGCTGTGGCTGTATTGATTAGAGAGCACACAGCATGTGCTGATATCTTCCACACACACACAGTGCTATTTCACTGCTTGATAGGCTTATTTTAGGCCTGGTTCACATGTATGCGGGTTTTCATGGGCACAGAAGTCCATTCATTTGAATGGGCTGCCATGCCTGCATTTCCTGCAGAAAAAAGATGCATGCCTCATTATAAAAATGCAATGGCCTTGAAATCGCTGCATTTGGACCATGCAATTTCCCTACAGTTCCTGCACCAGCAAACATGCTGCATTTTTAGATGCGTGGATCACACATTAAAAAACTGTGCATTTGCGTATGCAGGAACCACAGGTAAGTCGCATGGCTCAAAAGCAGTGATTTCATGGCCACTACATTTTATAAATTAATCTTTTTCTGCAGGAAACACAGGTATGACAGCCCATTTAAATGAACAGGCTGCTGTGCATGTGCAAATGTGGGCTGCCAATCTGCATATATGTGAGCCAGGCCTAAAGCAATAGTAAAGTCATTTTACAAAATAAAAACTCTGATCCCCTTGCCGGTCTGTCATAATGTGCTAGTATGCACTGCATACTAGCACATTATGACAAACGTACCTGCAAACTGAGTCTTTCATTCCACCCCTTGGCACATCTCTCTTCTCCCAATCTTCTTTCTGGGTTCTCAACCTTTGACCACTTGAATGGACAGGCTGCAGTGACATCACTCCCGCACATGTGCACGGGGATGACATAGCCGTAACACACAGAGCATTCTCTAAATGTAATGTGAGCTGCGAATGCGTGACTCAAATCCTCAAATCGCATTATCGCTGGCAGGCAGGGGGGACATTTATAACAGAAGAGACCACTAGGGTCTCTTCTGTTATAACCACATCAGTACCAGGCACTTTTACCCTCTCCTGCCCAGGCCAATTGTCAGCGCTGTCACACTTTGAATAACAATTTCTATCAGTTTGGTGTACTTTGATAAGGGGCACTGGGGCACTGTAATGTATAAAGGGGCTATGTGATAAGGGGCACTGTAATCTGTAAGGCTCCTTTCACAGCTAGGCGTCCCGAATCACAGGCGTAATCGCGCCATTCTGCCTGCAACCCCAAATCGGTGGATGCCGTTGTGATCCCCATCACTTTTAAGTGCACCCCCGATTGTGGTGCAATTTTGCCACGATTGTCACCCGACGAATCACAGTAAAATCATGCAAACAGAATTGTGGTACGCCTGTCGCCCAATAGAAGTCCTTTTTGGCACTAGGCACACTGCGATTCTGATTCTGCGCAATTTTACCGTGAGTCGTCGGGTGACAATCGCGGCAAAATTGTGACGCAATCGGGGTGCACTTAAAAGTGATGGGGATCACAATGGCATCGCATGATTTGTGGAGATTAGGGATCACATTCAGAATTGAGGCGATTCCACCCACGATGCCTAGATTTCAACGGAGCCTAAAGTAGTAGTGTGATAAGTATAATTGGGCACTGTAATAAGGGGCACCATGATGTGTAAATGGCCACTGTGATGTGAAAATGGCTGTAATGTAACCGGGCGCTGTGATGTGATGAGGGGTACTGGGATTGCAGGGGCAGGGGGGCCCAAGAAAATGTTTGCCCAGGGTCCAATCTATATTAAAGACGGCCCTGGTTTTGGGTCATTATTATGTTGGAATAATGCCCTGAGACTCAGTCCCTGAAGGTAGGTGATCTTGCTCTGTTGCAGTATGTCACAGTACATGTTGGCATTCATGGTTCCCTCAATGGATGTTAGCTCCTCAGTGTCGGCAGCACTTATGCAGCCCCAGACCATGACACTCCCACCACCATGCTTGACTGTAGGCAAGACACACTTGTCTTTGTACTCCACACACGCTTGACACCATCTGTTATCTTGGTCTCATCAGACCACAGGACATGTTTCCAGTAATCCATGTCCTTAGTCTGCTTGTCTTCAGCAAACTGTTTGCGGGCTTTCTTGTGCATCATCTTTTAGAAGAGGCTTCCTTCTGAGACGACAGCCATGCAGACCAATTTGATGCAGTGTGCGGCATATGGTCTGAGCACTGACAGGCTGACCCCCCACCCCTTTAACCTCTGCAGCAATGCTGGCAGCACTCATACCTCTATTTCACAAAGACAACCTCTGGATATGATGCTGAGAACGTGCACTCAACGTCTTTGGTCAACCATGGCAAGGACTGTTCTGAGTGGAACCTATCCCGTTAAACCGCTGTATGGTCTTGGCCACCGTGCTGCAACTCAGTTTTAGAGTCTTGGAAATCTTCTTATAGCCTAGGCCATCTTTATGTAGAGCAACAATTCTTTTTTTCAGATCCTCAGTGATTTTTTTTGACTTGAGGTGCCATGTTGAACTTCCAGTGACCAGTATGAGAGAGTGAGAGCGATAACACCAAATTTAACACACCTGCTCCCCCCTGAAACCTTGTAAAACTAAAGAGTCACATGACACCGGGGAGGGAAAATGGCTAATTGGGCCCAATTTGGACATTTTCATTTAGGGGTGCACCAGCGGTTTAGACATTAATGGCTGTGTGTTGAGTTATTTTGAGGGGACAGCAAATTTACACTGTTATACAAGCTATACACTCACTACTTTACATTGTAGCCATGTGTCTATTCTTTGGTGTTGTCACATGAAAATATATAATAAAACATTTACAACAATGTGAGGGGTATACTCACTTTGTGAGATACTGTAAATGGCCAGAGCAGCTGTCAATCAAACAGCAAAGGGCACTGACTGCAGTGGTTGGAATGAAAGCCAAGGGTAAGCACTGTCCTGTCATGATGTTTTGAATGCCTATCTCATTTTTTGAGGCCCTAAAAATTTAAGGTTAGTACAAATACCCCTAAAATGCCCCTTTGTGGAAAGTAGACAGTCTGAGGTATTTATTAGGGATGATCGAACGGTTCGGGTCGACCATCGGTTCGACCCGAACATTGACTGTTCGAAATTCGGCCGAATTCCGATCTTTTTGCTGTAAAAGTTGGGAATTCGGCAACCAGAACTGATCAAAATGCAATGGGACAGGAACTGGGCTTTAAAAGCCCGTGATTGGACCAGAACCATCAGTAAAAGCCAATTGAGGGGGCAGGAGAATGCTAGGAATGTGATTGGAGTGACTAGGGGGTCCAGAGGCCAATCATTCGTGAATACGCCCCCCAGTATATAAGATAGCCCCGCCAAATCTCTACCATTTTAATACAGGGCTGTGGAAGAGAGTGGAAGCAGTTCTGTTACTTTTGCTCTCAAAGTGTAATTTATTTATATAATAAATTATAATTATAATATAATTATAATTATTAATGTGATGAAAGGGATATCTAGTGTAGTTTTTGGTACTATTTTCCACTATAGTTAGATTTAATAATCTAGTTTCTGTAGGGAAAGTGTTAAGTGTAAGGGGACCGTAGTGTAGTGTAGGGTTAACTGACTCTGACTGCTATGGCAGGGTGACCAAACCCTTCCATTTCAGGGTGACTGCTATAGAGAAAAGATTGTTTCTCTTAGAACACATATAGAACATGAAGGTGGCTTCGCCCCTGTCACCCTGCTTTTTGTTGCAGGCGTTTATAGGGCTTTTTTTGAGGACATGTTTGGAGTCAGGCATGACATCTGAACTTCTGTGTAGGGGTATATATACACACATACTTATATGTATATATACACTTACACATATATAGGTGTGAAAGTAGCAGAACACTATGCTTGCGCTAATGAAATAATTAACACCCATATGGCTTCTCTGCTATAACACCTATATATGTGTATGTGTATGTGTATGTGTATAAATACATATAAATGTGTGTGTATATATACCCCTATACAGAATTTCAGATGTTTTGCCTGCCTCCAAAGACCCCAAAAAAATGCCCAAAAAAAACGCCTGCTGCAAAAACACACCTGGACGTTTTTGTAGCTGACGTTTTTTTGGGCATTTTTTGGGCGTCTTTGGAGGCAGGCATAACATCTGAACTTCTGTGTAGGGGTATATATACACACACACTTATATGTATATATACACATACACATATATAGGTGTGAAAGTAGCAGAACACTATGCTTGCGCTAATGAAATAATTAACACCCATATGGCTTCTCTGCTATAACACCTATATATGTGTATGTGTATAAATACATATACGTGTGTGTGTATATATACCCCTACACAGAAGTTCAGATGTTATGCCTGCCTCCAAAGACGCCCAAAAAATGCCCAAAAAAACGTCAGCTACAAAAACGTCCAGGTGTGTTTTTGCAGCAGGCGGTTTTTTTGGGCATTTTTTTGGAAATTCTGTATAGGGGTATATATACACACACACTTATATGTATTTATACACATACACATATATAGGTGTTATAGCAGAGAAGCCATATGGGTGTTAATTATTTCATTAGCTCAAGCATAGTGTTCTGCTACTTTCACACCTATATATGTGTATGTGTATATATACATATAAGTGTGTGTGTATACCCCTACACAGAAGTTCATGTTATGCCTGCCTCCAAAGACGCCCAAAAAATGCCCAAAAAAACGCCAGCTATAAAAACGCCCAGGTGTGTTTTTGCAGCAGGCGTTTTTTTTGGGCATTTTTTGGGGGTCTTTGGAGGCAGGCAAAACATCTGAAATTCTGTATAGGGGTATATATACACACACACTTATATGTATTTATACACATACACACATATAGGTGTGATAGGAGAGAAGCCATATGGGTGTTAATTATTTCATTAGCGCAAGCATAGTGTTCTGTTACTTTCACACCTATATATGTGTATATATATATATACCCCTACACAGAAGTTCTGATGTTATGCCTGCCTCCAAAGCCCCCCAAAAAATGCCCAAAAAAACGCCTGCTACTAAACCGGCAAGGTGTGAAAATAGCGGAGCCATATCCCTGTTCTATATTAATTCTAATACAAACAAACTTTTTTTCTGGTTCTGGACATGCTACAGAGCTGAAACTTCACAGGTACACTTTTTAGACCAGCCAGACACTAAATCCAAAGAAATCTTTTTTTTTTCAATAATTTTTTCAATAATTGGCTCTCTATCAAAAGTGACAATTTTTAAGAACTTTTTTTGTGTGAAAAATAGTCCCTGGGGCATGACCCAGAACCCTAGGCACTTTTTAGGGGCATTTATTGGGTTTTAGGGCTTCAAAATGGTGTTTTTTGATTACCGAAGTTCGGGTCCCATTGATTTCAATGGGGTTCTGAAATCCGGGCCGAACTTTCCGGTAGTTCGGGTGTTCTGGTCAAACTGAACTTTTGAAAAGTTCGATCATCCCTAGTATTTATTAAGAAGCATATACATGAGAAAAACAGACATTTAAACTTTTAATTTGTTTATTCCATTTTAGTCTACAAATGTTTTAATTTTCTAAAATTTGCAAAAACTTCAAATGCCACTTCCATGCAATGTAGGAACCCCTTCTGTAAATAGTTTGCTCAAATTGGGCCCAGTGTCATGTGACTCGTTAGTGTTACAAGGTCTCAGGTGTGAATGGGGAGAAAGTTTGTTAAATTTGGTGTTATTGATCTAACGCTCTCATACTGGTCAATGGAAGTTCAGCATGGCACCTCAGGCAAAGAACTCTCTGAGGATCTGAAAAAAAGAATTGTTGCTCTACATAAAGATGGCCTAGGCTATAAGAAGATTGCCAAGACCCTGAAACTGAGCTGCAGCACCATGGCCAAGACCATACAGCTTTTTAACCACTTACCGCATACTAACGTAGATCTACGTCGGCAGACTTTGCGGTGTTATACCGGGAAGATGCCTCTAGCTAGAGACACCATCCCGGTACCGTGGTTTAGAGCTGACGGTTGGCTTTCCGTTGGTAATGACCGATGCGGCTCAGGAGCCGCTCGATCGATACCCGGGTGAGCGGGAGGGAGCATCCCCCCCTCCCGCCTCCTTCCGTGGCTTTGCTCGGGGCTCCCACCCCACCGGGAGCCGCGAGCACCCAGCCGGCACGTCCGCCGGCTGGATGGAGTCCCGATCAATGCCAGAAATGGCTTTGATCGGGTCTCCGATGACGTAACCCGGAGGCGGCGTCCATGACGTCACATCCGGGTTACTGTGCTGCAAAATGCGGCAAATTTAAAAAAACGGCTGTGTGCAAAAACGCAGTTTTCGGCGTTTTGCATACATGGAAGTGTAGTGGAGGGTTTGGGGTCTTTTAGACCCTCGATCCCTCCATAAAGAGTACCTGTCACTACATATTGGTGTCACAAGGGATGTTTACATTGCTTGTGACAGCAATAAAAGTGATCAGATTTTTTTTTTTTAAAAACCTGTAATAAAGTTAAAGAAAAAAAATAAATAAATAAATAGGAAAAGAAACTAAAAAATGTAGCTGCCCCCGTCACTGTTAGCTCGCGCACAGAAAAAAAACGTATACGGAAGTCGAGCCGCGAATGAAATCGCTGTTCAAACCACACATGTGAAGTATCGCCGCGATATCCAGAGCGTGAGCAATATCACCATGATCATCAGAGCGTGAGCAATAATTAAAAAAAAAAAGAGCTACACTCTAACTCTAAACTGGTAACCGTTAAAAAAAATTTAAAGCGTCACCTATTGAGATCTCTATTGACCGTAGTTTGTCGCCATCCCACGGGGGGCGCAATTTTAAACCGTAACATGTTGGGTATCTGTTTATTCGGCGTGACATCATCTTTCACAATATCCAGAAAAAATTAGCTAACTTTACGGTTTAGTATTTTTTAAATGCAGTGAAATGTGATTTTTCTAAATTTTTCCCAAAAATGGCGTTTTAAAGACCGCTGGGCAAAAAAAATATTGCAATGACCGACATTTTATTCTCCAGAGTCTTTGCTTAAAAAATATATATATAATGTTTGGGGGTTCTAAGTAGTTTTTCTAGGAAAAAATACTGGTTTTAACTTGTAAACAAAAAGTGTCCGAAATAGGGCTGGGGCTTAAGTGGTTAATAGGACAGGTTCCACTCAGAACAAGCCTTGTCATGGTCAACCAAAGAAGTTGAATAAATAATGAATAAATAATATTGCTGCGCTAAATGAATGAAAATCAATGACAAATAATCGCTTAGTGAAAAATGGTAAATAATGTGACCATAAACTCAAATAATGTAATAGGGGGGGGCGGAGCCAGCAGCCGGAGTGGATGGCTGAGTGATTTCATCGCTCTGCCACAACGGGTACCATTAAGCCTTACCGAGCGTAGTCACAGCACATCCAACCGGTCAGAATCCTCCCTAACGGTGCCAGGAACCCACATGTCCACCGCGGGGAAAAGGAAGCAGCGGGACAAGCCGAAAAAGCTGACGGAGTTCTTCAGCCCTGCATCAGGCCATGTCAGCCAAGATGGCGCCGGCGCCGGATCCAGCACTCCCGCCGCACACAGAGGAGGATCGAGCCGCTCTGCTGCATCGCTCCAGGAGGCTGGTGAGTCTCCTGACTACCCCCTTCCCCAGCTAGCATCCCCTTTCACCAGCCCACTCAAGCAAAAGAGAAGGCTCACAGGGGACAGTGAAGACAGGGAGCTGGATGGCCATGATGAGGTGGAGGGAGAGGCCATGGAGCAAACAATTTCATATGGCCAGCAGCTAGATGCCTACCCCACAACTGGACAGGCTATTACTGACACAGCCATGAAGGATATGATGAGGACACTGAGAGGGGCCTTACAGCAAGATATGGTGGCTTTCATGAGGTTGACCAATAGAGAAATTGCTTCACTGGGAGACAGAGTGAATTATACTGAGAATAAGCTGGGGGAATTTACAGGAGCGCACAATGATCTTGTTGATGCTCATTTTGAGTTGGAGGAGGAACTCAAACACCTCAAACTGAAAGTGGCAGATTTGGAGGACAGAGCACGCAGAAATAACATTAAGTTCCGGGGGATCCCAGAATCTGTGAAACCGGCGGAGCTCTCTTCTTTCATTCAACAACTTATGCATACTGCTCTCCCCACTCTTACTCCTGCAGACCTTCTCATTGACAGGGCTCATAGATTGCCAAAGCCATCTCATATCCCTGAAGCAGTTCCCAGGGATGCCATTGCCCGCATACACTTCTTCCATGTTAAGGATCAACTAATGCGCTTCTCGAGGCAACACCCTGCTCTCCCAGATCCATATGCTGGTGTATCATTGTTTACTGATCTCTCACAGGCCACCGTCTCTGCCAGGCATAACTTAGTACCTATTACCAAAATACTCAGGAATCACAAAATCCTGTATAAATGGGGTTTCCCTGCTAAAATAACCGTCACGGTTAACAACGTGTCCCATACCATCTCGTCACTGGCCAAAGGCTTGGAACTCCTCAGATAATGGGGCTATCTTCCTCCTGGAGGCGACGGAGGTGCTGGCACTACTCAGGGGCACCCACGTCATGCCTCCAACTCCCATGCAGCAGCTACTGGAACTTGAAGTCTCACTTTTCGGATAAGCATTTCTTCCGACCGGAACTCATCGCACCCGTTGTGTGGCTCACATGACTTTGATTCCCCCAATGCTTTTATGCGGGATCGCCCGCATCCTTGTTGGAATTCTTTGGTTTTACCTACCTGCCTATTTTTGTTCTGACTGACCTGAAATTTTCCAGGTATCCAGTCTCATGAGTAACCCTCTACTGCATCCTATCCTTTCCTGGAACCAGATGAGCTGTACCATTTCTCATTGTTCAGTTACCTTCCCTACCCCCGCTTCCCTTCTTGCCACCAGGAGATATTTCTGCATCTTCTTCCACCGCCATGGTCATTAGACTGATGTCCCTCAACGCCAGGGGCCTTAACAGCCCATATAAGCGAAGAAGCCTCTGGAAATCAGCACTGCAACACGGATGTGATATCATATGTATTCAGGAAACTCATTTTGCAGATACCAAAGCACCTACGTGCACTCACCCTAAATTCCCCCATATCTTTTCAGCCAACGACTCTACCAAAAGGAACGGAGCTCTTGTAGCTTTTAGAGACACGCTAACCTTTCAACTGCTACATAGAGCGGAAGGTACTCATGGCAGGTCTCTCCTGCTAACAGTGGAAATCAATAACAATGTGTATACCATCGTGAACATTTATGCTCCTAATAGGCATCCTCTGAAATTTTTGCAAAAAACCTTTTTATGGGCCAAAAGACAAGCTAAGGGTCGATTAATATTCTGTGGAGATTTTAATGTTATTATGAACGCTGAACTAGATTGCTCCTCAGTGGGGCGGAGACGCAGGCCGAATTTGGGACCTCTATGTGTAGAAGAAGAATTGTTTGATCCCTGGCGGTGTCTCCACACCACTGAGAGAGATTACTCCTTTTTCTCAGCTGTCCATGGCAACTATTCTAGGATTGACCTGTTTTTGACGGACAAGTATCTACTGCAGCAGGTTGTTAAAGCAGACATTCATTCTATCACATGGTCGGACCATGCTCCTATCACTATGGATATAATGGATGGCTCCAACAAACACCATGCTCCCATCTGGCGCAATGATACTTTTGTTTTAGCCCACCCGGAGTACAGTGCAGAACTCAAATGTAAAATTGCAGAATATTTTGATATTAATGCTAATGGGGTGACCTCCCCTGAGGTGGTTTGGTGTGCTCCCAAGGCGGTGGCTAGGGGCCTCCTGATTCAGCAGACAGCTAGGGAAAGGAAGAAAAGAACAGCTCATATCACTAGGGATGATCGAACGGTTCGGGTCGACCATCGGTTCGGCCCGAACATTGGGTGTTTTTGCCCAAAAAGTTCGGAATTCGGCAACCAGAACCGACCAAAATGCAATGCTTCAGGAAATGGGCTTTAAAAGCCCGTGATTGGACCAGAACCATTAGCAAAAGCCAATTGAGGGGACAGGAGAATGCTAGGAATGTGATTGGAGTGACTAGGGGGTCCCTAGACCAATCATTAGTGAATACGCCCCCCAGTATATAAGATAGCCCCCGCCATATTCCTAGCATTGTTATACTGGACATGGAAGAGAGTGGAAGCAGTTCTGTTAATTTTACTTTAAAAGTGTCATTTAGCATTTATTACTGTGAGGAAAGGGATATCTAGTGTAGTTAGAGTGCTCCTTTACACTTAAGTTAGCTTCAAAAATTTAGTTTCTGTAGGGAAAGTGTTAAGTGTAAGGGGACCGTAGTGTAGTGTAGGGTTAACTGACAGTGACTGCTATGGAAGGGTGACAAAACCCTTCCATAGCAGGGTGACCGCTATAGAGAAATGATCATTTCTCTGAGTTGCTTCGGCACAGGCATATGGCTTCTCACCAGCAAGCATTTTTCATGCTGCAGGGGTTGCCACTGCCAGTGCTTTTTTGATGTCAGACATGACATCTGAACATGTGTATAGGGGGTATATATACACATATATGTCTGTATATATACCCCTAGACATATATAGGTGTGATAGTAGCAGAAATATATGCTTGTGCTAATGAAATCATTTACAGTAATATATTTCTGCTACTATCACACCTATATATGGCTAGGTGTCTATATACATATAATTATGTGTGTATATATACCACTATACACAAGTTCAGATGTTTTGCCTGCCTCAAAAGAACCCAAAAAAACGCTAGCGTCAAAAAATAAAAATGCCCAGGTGTGTTTTTGCTGGCATTTTTTGGGGGGTTTTGGAGGCAGGCAAAACATCAGAACTTGTGCACAGTACCACTATACACAAGTTCAGATGTTTTTCCTGACTGCAAAGAACCCAAAAAAATGTCTGCTATTAAACCGGCAAGGTGTGAAAACCGAGAAGCCAACCTCCTGTGCTGAAAGTGTTCTAATACAAACAATCTTTTTTTTTTTATGGTTCTGGACATGCTACAGAGCTGAAACTTCACATGTACACTTTTTAGACCCACCAGATACGAAATCCAAAGTAAAAATCAAAAAATCTCTTTTTGTTTTCCAATAATTGGCTTTTTTATCAAAAATGACAATTTTTAAGAACTTTTTTTTGTGTGATTTTGTGTCTGGGGGATCTAAAAGGTGTACCTGTAAAGTTTCAGCTCTGTAGCATGTCCAGAACCAGAAAAAAAAGATCATATAGGTGTAAAAGGAGGGTCCCACATCCCTGTTCTACTGAAAAATTATCTTTTTTTTTTTTCATGGTTCTGGACATGCTACAGAGCTGAAACTTCACATGTACACTTTTTAGACCCCCCCCCCCAGATACTACATCCAAAGTCAAAATAAAAAAATCTCTCTCTTTTTTTTTTTCAATAATTGGCTTTTTTATCAAAAATGACAATTTTTAAGAACTTTTTTTTGTGTGATTAATAGTTAATGGGGCATGACCCAGAACCCTACTTTTTAGGGGCATTTATTGGGTTTTAGGGCTTAAAAATTGTGTTTTTTGATTACCGAAGTTCGGGTCCCATTGATTTCAATGGGGTTCTGAAATCCGGGCCGAACTTTCGGGAAGTTCGGATGTTCTGGCCGAACCGACCTTTTCAAAAGTTTGATCATCCCTACATATCACCAAGTTGCAGTCTCAAATAGCAGAGTTGGAGCAACTCCATAAGTCAGGGAGGGCGACATTTACTACTATTTTGACCGAACTCACTACTTTACGGAACGACCTCAGGACCACACTTTTACGTGACCATGATGTAATTTTCAAACGGTTGAAACTGAACTGGTACTCTCAAAGCAATAAAGCGAGTAAGCTTCTAGCTGCCCAACTTAGAAAGGAAAGGATTAAGTCAAATATCCCTCTGATAAAACATCATAGCACGGGTCAAATTTTCAAAAATCCTAAGAATGTAGCTAACGTCTTTAGGGACTATTATAGCTCATTGTACAACCTTAAAGACGATCCTGCCACATATGCCCCTACTGACCTCGACATTGACCATTTTCTGTCCACACTTTCTTTGCCCTCAATAGACGAGGCTTCTTTGGAAATCCTGAACCAACCCTTTTCCCACGAAGAAATACTAAAGGTAATCGACTCCCTCCCATTACATAAATCCCCGGGGAAGGATGGATTTTCAGCAGAATATTACAAACTGATGGCCCCCACGATCGTTCCCCATCTTGTCCCTCTTTTTAATTCGGCCCCCTTGACTAACACTTTTCCCCAGGAAATGCTTCAGGCCACGGTCGTCACCATACCTAAACCGGGAAAGACAACTGACTCCCCCCTAAATTTCAGACCTATTTCTTTGCTTAACGTGGACCTGAAGATATATGCAAAGGTGATAGCAAACAGACTTTTACTTTGTACGCCCTATTTGCTAGGATTGGATCAAGTGGGATTTGTGAAAGGCAGACAAGTGACAGATGGCATCCGTCGCATGATTGACCTTTTAAAATATGTTGAGGAACACCCTACGCCTACGGCCTTTTTGGCACTGGATGCTGAAAAGGCCTTTGATAGGGTGCATTGGGGTTACCTGTCCAAAGCCCTTACTCGGTTTGGGTTTCATGGATTCATTCACTCAGCCATTATGGCCCTCAGCTAAAGTCCTCACTGATGGGATCCTATCAGACTCTAACAAATGGCAGACGCCAGGGGTGTCCTCTTTCCCCCATCGTTTTTTCACTAGCAATAGAACCCCTTGCGGAAGCTATTAGGTCCAATCCTCGCATCCGAGGTATACAAGTTGGTCAAACTGAGCACAAACTGGGACTTTTTGCTGATGACATCATTCTGACCCTGACCAACCCGACTGTGTCGTTGCATGAGCCGCAAGCAGTTATTCAACTGTTTGGTCGCGTATCATATTATAAAGTTAATACCTCCAAATGCCATGCTCTTCCGGTCTCTATCTCGTCTGCTGAAATCAATCCCCTTAAAGATATTTTCCCATGCAATTGGGAGGCCCCATCCATAACTTACCTGGGCATCCAACTTACCTCACCAGTTAAAAAACTGTATGATTGTAATATGTTACCGTTATAAGATCGCATAGGAGAGGAGTTCTCCCAAATCAGAAAAGTGCACCTTTCCTGGCTGGGCAGAATTGCTGCATACAGAATGCAGGTACTACTGAAACTGTTGTACTTTTTCAGGACTGTCCCCATCCCCATCCCCCAGTTATTCTTCAATAAACTGGCTTCCCAGTTGAGGAAGTTTATCTGGGATGGGAGACCCCCTAGAATTGCACTCTCTCTCCACTCTATACAAACCCTGTAAATTCTGAGGGGTGGGACTCCCTAACGCACAAGCTTATTACCGAGCAGCAGTCCTATCTCAAGCTCGATATTGGTTTGTTCATCAGGAAGATAACCTGTGGAACCAGATTGAGAAACAGGTCTCCCCTGGACAGAATCTGCATGCTTTAACATTTGCGGCCACTTTGCTCCACAAAATGAGGTCCCCTGACTATCCCACGATTCAAGCCACGCTACAAGTGTGGACCCATCTCTTCAGACAAAAATTCCAAGATGAGGAATGTGTCACGCTCACTACCCCACTAGCAGTGTATGATTTGCTCATACCAGGGGTCTCAACCCTGAATTGGAGGAGACGTGGTTACAACTTCTCCACTCTACCAATCCAGCCCCATTCCGCCCTTGAAATGTTGACTAATTTCCAAATTACAGCATATCAGAAAGCTCATGCCTCAGTGATCCCCCCTATACCAAAAAAACTCTGGGAATTCCTTACTGCCAAGTCCATTCCTAACGTTAAAGGTATCTCACTCTGCTATAAATATTATAATTATCAGCCGCCGCTCCGGAAATCCCCCACTATCCTTAAATGGGAGGATGAGCTGGGCCAGTCCTTCTATGTTTATCAGTGGATGAAAGCATTTCAGGCCAGTCGCTCATCCTCGGCGTGTGTGGACCATTGGGCAACTCCCAGAAGCTGTTTCACAGATACTATATGACGCCAGCTAGACTCCATGCTATGAATAGGAAATGCTCCCCCCTCTGCTGGCGTGAATGCCATGAAAGGGGTAACCTTTTACATGTATTCTGGGGTTGTCCAGTGGCCCGGGCACTTTGGGAGGAGGTATTTGCCTGGGCATCTCAGATATTGGAAGTAATATGTGTACCCTTTCCAGCTTTAGCCTTGTTGGGACTAGGACTGGATTCCTTTCTGCCTGGCCCCCTGAAGGTGTTGGCGCATATTTTACTTTCAATAGATTTTTATTGAAATTTTACAAAATACAAGAAATTAAACCATAGTCGTATTCAACATGAATCAACCGTGACAAGATCATAAGTAAGAGAATGCGCTTGAACATGGATATGAGAATTTGTATACATGTAGACAATATAAGTACATAAGGTATTGCATAGGTACCAGTATCAGAAGTCACATAAAAGACCCGTGACAGTCCATTAAAAGTGCATTTTACAGAACGAGAACCCAAACTTTAATTAAAGGTAGGGAGGGGAGGAAGGAAAGTTGCCTGCAATGCAGACCTTAACTAGGTGTAGGGGAGAAATATGGGCTTTGCAACCATGCCTGCCACTCCTTATAGAATTTTGGACCCTGGAATTTGGAGTAAGCATATGCCTTCTCCATAGAACATTGGAAGTTGACTAGCCGGATTGCTTCCGTGTGGGAAGGTGCAATGGGTTGTTTCCAGTGACGTGCTATGACCGTTTTGGCAGCCACTAGTATATGTACAGAGACTGTTCTTAGGGAGGGTGGGAAGGTGTCCAGACCCAACGAGAGTAAGGCCAGGGCAGGATCTGGGGGCCTGAGGATACCAGTAGTGGTGGACAGAACCTCAAACATCTTTCTCCAGAAACTGGACAGGCCTTTGCAGGACCAGAAGATATGCAATAACGACCCTACTTGATCGCAATTGCGCCAGCACAATGGGCTCTGGGAGTCAAAGATTTTTGAAAGTCGATACGGTGTTAAATACCATCGGGTGAGAATTTTTTGGGATTGTTCCCAATGATTCACACATTGGGTGGATTTGTAAGAACAGCGTATAGCAATCTTCCATTGTGCCTCTGAGAAAGACGTTTGAAGTTCCCTTTCCCAAGCTAACATATGTGGAGATTTCAAAAAGGTCAGGTTTTGGCCTATGAGATAATAAAACAAAAATATACCTTTTGTTGGGGGCGAGGGGGACGTAAGGAATTGCCATACTTGTATGGGGATATCAAGTGTAGGAGGGGGGTATTTGCGCACAAAGCTTGCCAGGCTATTATAGGTGAAGCGTGCTTGCGGGGGCAGGTTGAACTCTAACCGAAGATTCTCAAAGGATTTAAGGGAGTGAGATTGGAGGAGCTGGTCGATCGTGCTAATGCCAGCTGCCTGAAATGCGGAAATGTTGGTGTATGGAAGTAGTATTTCTAGTGTAGTAATTGGGAGCGGAACACGTTTGTATACAGTGGTGGGTGGCAGTCGTGCGAGGAGGGAGCGCCAGGATTCCAGTGTGGCTTGTGTGGGTAAAGGCAGAGACTTGGCATCCAATGGTTTCCACTTGTCTGCTAGTAGTAGAGTAGAAAGGGTGGTTACCTTGGATACGGTCGATTCGACAGAAACCCATGGAGTAGTGGGACTTTCTGTAAACCAGTGTCGCAATGCTGCCAGGTGGGACGCGTCGTAATAGTTAAGTATGTCTGGGAGCCCCAAGCCACCTATCGCTCTGTGTTTGATCATATGAGAATGCGCACATCTAGCCCTTTTCTTTTGCCATATGAATGCATGTAGTATTTTAGTCAAGGGACGTATATTTTTCTTAGGGAAGGGGATGGGTAGGGTGCGAAAAATGTACAGAATTTTAGGTAAACAAACCATTTTGAACGCTGCTATGCGACCCATCCACGATAGTTCTACCTTTTTTAGTTTGGCTACATCCGAGGCAATGGATTTAAGGAGGGGGGACAAGTTGGCGGAGACCATGTTAGAAGTAGGGAATGTTAAGTCTATACCCAAGTAATGTATGGGTTGGGTGGACCACGTGTATGGCAGAACAGTTTGCAGGTGAGAACTGGCAGTTGGATGGACTCCCATATTCAGTATCACCGACTTGTTAAAATTGACCTTATAGTATGAGATCTTACTGAAAGATTGCAGGATGTCGTGAGTGGCAGGTAAGGAGACTGTAGGGTTTGTGAGGCTCAGAATGACGTCATCTGCAAAAAGTGTGACGACATGGTGGGATCTGGGGAATTTAAATCCTGACACTAGTGGGCTCTGCCGTATTTGCGCTTCTAATGGTTCAATTAGGAGGTTGAATATCAGGGGGGAAAGTGGGCATCCCTGACCATTTGAGATGGAGAACGGTTTAGAGAGTGTGCCAGCCGACATCACTCTAGCTGAGGGGTTCGAATATAACGTGAGGATAGAAGACACGATGGGACCAGAGAAACCGAATTTTTGTAGGACTGCTCGCATGTAACCCCAGTGAACTCGGTCGAACGCCTTCTCTACATCAATAGATAAGAGCAGAGAAGGCGTCCGAGTGCGCTCCGCATAGTGCATCAGGTTTACCACACCCCTGGTGGTGTCCGGAGCCTGTCGACCCTGGACAAATCCCATTTGGTCGTCCCCTACTAGGGATGGTAGGACTTTGGCTAGGCGATTCGCTATGATCTTCGCGTATATTTTTACATCTGAGTTTAATAGAGAGATTGGCCTAAAGTTTGCCGGGGTGTTGGGAGGTTTCCCAGGTTTAGGCAGGGTGGTGATGTGGGCCTGTAACATCTCATCGGGTAGAAGTCCTGTGTCTATAGCTTGTGCGAAGAGTGTCAACATATGTGGGGATATGATATCTCGCATGGCTGTGTAATATTCATTAGTCAGGCCGTCAGGCCCCGGGGATTTGTTGGACGGCATTGATTTGATAGTCTTGGATAATTCTGAGGGGGCAATGGGGCTATTTAGGAAGGATAGCGTTTTCGGTGAAAGTGACGGGAGATGTAGGTGTTGAAGGAAAGCTTGTATGTCAGTGTCCGTGGGTTGCGGTGTGGAATTATCTGCATTTAAATTGTATAGGGCACTATAATAGTCCGCGAAGGCGTCGGCTATTTTTTGGGGGTGAACGTGCCTCTCGTTAGTGTGTGGGTGTTGGATACTGTCTATTTTTGTTTTAAGCCGCCTAGCTTTAAGGCGTGAGGCCAGAAATTTGCCGGCTTTGTTGTGGGAAGAGTAGTAGTTAACACGAATCCGCGCTAGCATTTTATCATGCTGCTCAGTCAGCAGTCTGCGGAGGTCCGAGCGGAGAGATGTCAGCCGGGAGGCATGTGTGGGGGAAGGGGAAGTCTTATTCAGCATATCAAGGGAGCGGATTTCTTCCGTTAGGCGCAGGAGGGCAGAATTGTGCCTTCTTTTTAACCGGGAGCCTAATTGGATTAAAAGTCCTTTTATGAATGCCTTATGCGCGTTCCAAAGGGTGGAGGGGGAAACTTCTTGTGTGTGGTTTAGGTGGAAAAACTCCTGTAGGTTCGTCTGTAGCTGTTTTAGGGTGTCAGGGTCCGAGAGTAAGGAGTTGTTGCATTTCCAAATAAAGGTGGAGGTGGCGGGTGGGCTGGTGGATAGGGTCATGTGGACAGCGGCGTGATCCGACCAGGTGATGGAGGAGATGGATGAATCAACAAGGAGTGGTAGTGTGGCAGAGTCGACTAAAAACATGTCGATCCTGGAGTATGTGTTATGGCTTGCAGAGAAGAAAGAGTAGTCTCTCTCCTCTGCGTGCTGATATCTCCAAACATCGTGGAGCCCTTCTGAGTGCAATAAAGCGGCTAGAGAGGGAAGTTTAGAGTGTGGCCTAGCCGAGGAGTCTAAGGCATGGTTGGCTACGAGATTAAAATCCCCACAAAGTATCAATTTACCTGACCTTAGTTTCATAACTTTTGAACACAGTTTACGCAGAAAGGATAGCTGACGTACATTGGGGGCATATGCGTTAACTATGGTATATACATAATTATCGATAGTGCAATTAACAATCAGATAGCGGCCTTCCTTGTCTTCCACCACTCTGGAAAGGGAGAAGGACAAGGAATTACTAAAGGCCAACATCACACCGCTTTTTTTTGCATTAAACGAAGCATAAAACACATGTGGGTAATCCGGGTGATTGCACCGTGGAGCTTTTCCCAGGAGAAAGTGGGTTTCCTGTATTGCTAAAATGTCTGCTTTAGCTGAGCATGCCTCCTTCCACATCGAGTGGCGTTTCGCGGGGTGGTTCAACCCTTTAACGTTCATGGACAGAAAGTTAATAGGCATCGGAGGTTATAAAAGGGTCCAGGATAAACGTGGATGTCCCAGCGGCAAAGGGGCGTATGGAGCATGGGAAGAAGTGGGGGGGTCTGATCCCGCCCGTGCACGGGCCCAGGTGTGTAGAAGGGGGTAACAAAATTGTACCTGAGGCGTTCTTCCCGAATGTCGGAAGGCAGGGCCCACTCGAGGCCATAGGAGAGGTAGTCTTGGATGTTCTGCGTTGACAGTGGCTTGGGTGGTCGATGGAGGAAGGCACAGTACGGCTAGTTGTTCGGAAGCTGCGGAGGAGGGTGAAACTGCATGCATACAAAAAGTAAGGCACAGTCACTTGCACGGCATGGTTAGCGATGAGGGATTCATCTAAACAATAGAACAAAAGGGACGAAAAGACAAACAAACATATAACAGGTAAAAAAGGGGTAAAAGAGCACGGTGAAGAGTGCTACTTTAAGGCAAGCAAGGAGGGCCAGGCATGCCCGGTAATGGTGGACTGTGAGTGTCACTTGTGGCGGCTGCGGGATCTTGAATTTCTTGATGCCACTTGCCATTCAGGTTGCACGCGGGGTGGTAGCGGAGGCAGAGCACGGGCAGATGAGGATTCTGGGGCATCGGGTACAATACCCCATTGGCGAAGAACCCGTAATCCTTGGTCAATGGTGGTGACCTGCGTGTTCGAGCCTTGGTGGGTTATACACAGTTTTGCAGGATATTTCCATTTGTAAATGATTTTATGGTTGCGAAGCGCCTTGGTGATAGTATTGAGGTTGCGGCGTTGCTGCATTGTATACTGTGAATAATCTGGCAACACTTGGACCGTCGCCGCTCGTTCCGAAAGATGATCTCTACGTCGGAAAGCCTCCAATATCTTTTCCTTAGCTTGGAAGAAATGTATGCGGAGCAGGACGTCTCTAGGAACATCCTGCGGAAGAAAGGAGGGCTTTGGGATTCTGTGAATCCTGTCTATGGTGAGGTCCGCATTAGTTAGGGCGGGAACGACTAGTTGAAAAAGGTCACGAACAAAGTTCGGGAGCTGGTTGGGTAGGACAGTTTCTGGAATGCCACGAAGCTTTAAATTGTTACGCCGTGACCTCTCCTCCAGGTCGGCAAGTTTGGCGTGGATGCGGTCAATGTCAGTCTGTTGGGCTGTATGAGAATCCACTAGGGCATTATATGAGACTGCAAATTCATCCATCTTGCATTCCACATTGTTAACCCTTTCGCCCAGTCCATGTAGCTCCTTTTGGCAGTAAGCTATGGAGGATGATACAGTGACTTGCATTGATTTATGCATCATGGACAGCATGTCTCTTAAAGCAGTGTCCGAAATAGGCTGTCCTGTGGTAGGGATGGAGGCAAAGGGGTCTGGTGCAGGTACATAGGCCCATGCAGAGGCTGTAGCAGGGTCTTGGTCACTCACCTCCATGGATGTAGAGCGGGCTGTGTGGTGGCTGTCTTCCCACCGAGGCTTCGATTTGGCCGGGCTGTGGGTGGATGGCGTGGAGGGTGAGGAGTCTTCAGATCGCTCTGGTCTAGATTGCTTGTTCGCCTCTGTTGTGTCTGAGCGCGCCGGTGACGTCACGGCTGCGACATGGCTGGGAGACACTAGAGGGCGGGCATCGCTAGCTTGCTTCTGGGCTCCGGCGCCATTTTTCTGTAGTTCCGAGGCCACCGGGTGGAAAAATTCGGACAGTTTGCGGACTGCTGGCGGGTCTAACTTCCTCCACGACATGATGCGAGGGTGCCTCGGGTGTTCCCCCAGAGATCCCTGTAGGTTAGGACGTCTGACACTCCCGTGGATGGGCCGTAGATGCGGTATTAAGCGGGCATGCGGCGGAGCTCCCTCTTCAAGCGGCCATACTGTCCGGCGGTCGCCACGCCCCCCCCCCCGTGTTGGCACATATTTTATTTGCCACAAGAATAGCAATAGCAGCCAAATGGAGGTCCAACCGACCCCCCGAACCTGGTGATTATCAAACATAGAGTTGCCAACCAGTTCGTAATGGAACAAATGCTAGCCTTCAAACACAGGAAAGCAGATAAGTTTAAGCAACAGTGGCATTCTTGGACTTTACAATCCCCTGACTTGATTTGAATTTACTTCTCTTGACATAATACTTTAAATAACTATCTCCATCCGCAGTCTACAATGCTCTGGTGGCAGTTCCCCCGTTCCCCTTCCTTCCCCGCCCCTCTACCCCACCCTTAGTTAGTTAGTTTTCTGTTTCTTTTTTTTCTTTTTATCGCTACCCCTCATTGGCAACCATCTAGGACTCATGCTAGGGAAACACACTCAGATAGTGGCGACACCTGGGTTTTGAGAATTTAAGTAGCAGGTGGCGGCACCCTCACAGTATGCACCCAATTCGGGTGAGGGTCCGGGAACCATGAATGTTGCACTAATTCCCTAACTTGAGGCTGGTCTCGGCCGTGGGCACTGTATGTAATTTTATATTTGTTTACATTTGAATATGTTATTCGAAGTTGTACCATTTACTGTTTGTTCTTCAATTGACAGTGTCCCTGTACCTCGGCTTTTCACATGTTTTCATGTATTATTATTATTCTATTTTATTTCTTCAATAAAAATTTATTTACAAATAATGTGATAAACATTAATAAATATTGAATAAAAAAAAATAAATACATAAAGAAACACAGGAGAAAAAGAGGAAAAAATTCCTACGAGATATAGGCGACTTTAGGAACCATGAGGTTTTTAAATGGCAACGACTCCTTAAAGAAGAAGGAGCAACTATGTCCCATGATAGCACACCGGAAAGAGAACTCCCAGTGACCCCACCAGTGGCCAGGGAGGGGTCAACAAGGGACACCTAACCAACAGGCAGGACAAGTAAGAGGGAATTACAACTATCCGGCTCCACCCATTAGGGGAAATGGAAGAGGTAGAAGATCTTCGAGAGGAAGAGCATCTAGAGGAAGAGGTGGTTTTTACCCGAATTTTAATCCGAATTTTAATCCGAATCATAATCCCAATTTTAATGCTCATCCGAATCCTAACTTTTACCCGAATTTTAATCACAATTTTAATCACAATCAACAATGGCAGGGGAATTCACAACCACAATACCCCAGACAGGGGAATGGATAGCCTCAGCGCCAACAAGGAATTAGAGGAACCCCTAATCCAAGAAGTGATCAACTCACAAGAGACAGTGGCCAGCCAGACCAACAGGAGTTTAACATCACGACTGAAAATAGGTTTACAACACTGCGAGACCAAGAGAATGATCCCACTCAGGATGTTTTTTTGGGGAACCCCAGGGGACAGTGGTCCTATCGAGAGCAGACCACCGGGGGGGGGGGGGGAGAAAAGACAGAGAGGAAGAAAAGCAGGCAGAAAATGCCAGAAAAAGAGAACACCAATAGGAGGAGGCATTTTTAATTTAAGTAAAAAATCATTAAACCAACAGGAATTAAAGCTTCTAGACAAAGGTCTTAAATTTGCGCCCATGAAGAACTTGAATAAATTTGACACGTACATGAACCTACAGAAATTAGTCCGTACGGTTAATCAAAAGAAATATTTTCTCTCAAAACCAGATAATAGGCCGCCAGTGGTACAAATGGGATACCATTCCACTCTAAGGAACAAATCAGTTTTCAATCCGGCCAATACTGGTAATCAACATATAGAAGTCTTCCGAAATATGGTGACAGACGATTTGGAAAAATGTAATGTCCGGAAAATTCCTAATCCACAATGGATTAGACAGGGCATTAAAGATTTGGAAAAAGACAAAAAAGTGATAATTAGACCAGCGGACAAAGGGGGAGGATTGGTGGTTATGGATCGATCGTATTACAAAGGAGAGATGGAAAGACAATTATCCGATACGGAAACCTATCAATTATTGAACAACAATCCGACATTGGAATATAAACAGGAACTGGATCAACCAATAAAAAGAGGAGCGAAGAAAGAGATATTAAACAAAAAAGAAGAATTATTCCTTAACCCCTCTGCATGTAGGATACCTATAATTTATTTCCTACCAAAGATCCACAAGGATCCGGAGAAACCCCCGGGGAGGCCCATCATAAATGGGATTGACTCCGTGTGCGCCCGATTGGGCCAATATATCGACTATTTTCTTCAGCCCTTAGTCAACCAAACGTGGGCATTTACCAAAGACACCAAACATGTCATTCAATGCCTAGATCAATTGGAAGATACTGATGGATGTATATTGGCCACAGCGGATGTCGGGTCCCTTTATACAATTATCAGTCATGAGGAAGCGATAGCATCCACCAAATGGGCTTTATCCGAATCGGATCTTACATTCAAACATAAAAAGTTCCTGTTGAAATGTTTAGCTTTTTGTCTCCAGCATAACTATTTTTTGTACGATCACCACTATTACCTCCAAACGAAAGGCGTCGCTATTGGAGCTAGATTTGCCCCTAGTGTGGCCAATATTTTTATGGCCCATTGGGAACAAGAGCACATTTTAAAAGAACGACCACCAGAATTGATCTGTTATAGAAGATTTATTGATGATCTTCTGATTGTCTGGAGAGGCGACCAGAAGTCTTTTAACAGAAAAGAAAAGAAAAAATGGATAGAAATAACAAGAACATTCAGCTAACCTGGAATATTAATAATGATAATATAGTGTTTTTAGATTTAGAGATTTTTAAACACCAAGGATGCCTTTTTACCAAAAACCATTTTAAACCGACAGATAGGAACTCCTATCTTCCAGTAGATAGCTGTCATCACAAAATGTGGCTGTGCAATATTCCCAAGGGACAATTCGTAAGGCTACGGAGGAATTGTACCAAGGAAACCGATTATGTTATCCAAGCAGAGATGCTGGGTAAAAGATTTTTAGAAAAAGGTTACCGAGCTGAAGAAGTACAAACAGCCAGAGAACAAGTCCAACAAATGGATAGAAATGCCCTAATAGGAAGAACAAATGGTGAAAGGAGAGAAAATCCAACTAAGGAAGAATTTAGGGTCATTTTAGACTATAATGTGCAATATAAACAAGTGGAGAAGATTGTGAGGAAGCATTGGGATATCTTGAGAAAAGACAGGATACTTGGACCGGTATTGCCCGAAAGACCGAAAATCGTGTATAGGAAGGCCCCAATCTTGAAAGATATGATCGCACCAGGTGCTATAGATCCACCTATACAGAAGAAGGAGGGCCTTTCCTCATTTATAACGGGCTTTCATGCATGTGGGAGATGTCCCGCATGCAGACATGCAGTGAATAATCAGAAGAAGAGAAAAGAATTCAAGTCCAACAGTACGAATAAAAAATATCCCATCAAAGATCTGATAACATGTAGTACCGTAGGAGTGGTCTACATGTTAGAATGTGGATGCGGTCTTCAATATATAGGGCACACCTCCAGAAGTTTAAGTGTTAGGATGGGGGAACATGTAAAAAACATCAAAAAAGGCTCCATCAACCACAATGTATCAAAACCCTTTCGATTGGTCCATAACCGCGACCCTAGATCCCTCAAATTTTGGGGGATCGAACGGGTGGTTAGACACTGGAGGGGTGGAAATTTCATTAGGCAATTAAGTAAACGTGAGTCTTATTGGATTTATGAGGCCAAGGTCCTTGTACCGAGAGGTTTGAACATTGAGTTCAACCTAAACTGTTTAATCAGTGATAAATAATTTTACTTTGCCCTATGTATTCCTTTGATTAATGGTGTAATATATTATCCCTCTGTCCTATTCAATTCCCTTTTAAACATTGTAATGATTTTAAAATATTTTAAATGATTTTAGAATAGTTTTACCTATTTTATACAAGCCTTGGTTGATTTTAAATAGTTATATAAGTTTTAATAATATAGAAAATAATTTTTTATTGTCCAATTAATTTTAATATTTAAATATTTTATTTTTAACATAGTTTCTGGTAATGATAAATAATCATGTAGGTTGAGAGTTGAATGGGATTATGAATTCGGATCCAATGCATTGTATTCAGGATCACCTCTTTCATATTGGCGTTTTTTAAATTAATTTTTTAATAGGTCTAAACAGGCTATTTATGGACAGTAGTCCAATCATGAATTTTATGTTAATTTGTTAAACATTAAAGTTTGAATACTTTTTATTTATATATTTTATATATTTTTTATTTTTCATTTTTAGCACTTAAGGATGAGATTAGGATTGTATTGATAATTAATGTATAAACACTTAAGCTGGACCACCGGGGGCGTGATGCGAGCAGGCTCCCTAAGAAAGAAATGTCTTTAAAAGAACTTTTTGGATTGGAGGATCGATCGGTGTATGGACACCGATAGTGAGTCCTTTTAAAATGCAGACAGGGCGGGTCAACTATCTCTGACATGAGTGCTGGCAGATCCCTGTAATGGCGCTGGGCGGTGCGGTCTCCATGCCAGTAGTGGGGCGGGACGACGGCCGCAATAGCAATATATAGGATCGCTGTTGACGCTAGGCTCCACCCCACTGATGAAGTCGATGACGCAACGCGTACGGGGGAGGAGCCTGCACGTCATTACGCTGATCCCGGAGATACCAGGAAGTGTCTGAATGCCGAGATAGCTTGCACTGCTTAAGTGCTATACAATGTAAGTGTGATTCCAGCATATGTAATAAATAGCCTTTTACTGAGACAGAGAGCACTAGATCTCCTTTTTATTTCTTCACCAATGCCATATACAACTTGAATGATTGTTTGGAGGCGGTGGCAGGAGGGCTTACCAGGCGACTGTGATTTTACCCTATGCGTATTTAGGCTCTTATGAGTCTTTCCTTGAGGTGAGCTGCTAATCTTACCATTGTCACGTGGATCACTTGGAGTGAAGCATGCAGCACTTTAATCACAGATGAAGATTCATTTATTTATTATTGTGTCACTTTAGTTGCACTGTGTATTGGGACTTATTTATCACAGTAATATAGTGTCACTCTACTTGCACTGTGTATTGGGACTTTCAATATCACGATTTTTTTTGATTCAATATTTATTAATGTTTATCACATTATTTGAGTTTATGGTCACATTATTTACCATTTTTCACAAAGCGATTATTTGTCATTGATTTTCATTCACTTAGCGCAGCAATATTATTTATTCATTATCTCAGGTGTTTTGTGTTTGGCACTGATTGCCTGCAGCTTTGTGCTCATCACTTGTATTATTTAGATAGGGATTGCGCTGATTATTTTTATTCTTTATTATAACCAAAGAAGTTGAGTACACGTGCTCAGTGTCATGTCCAGAGGTTGTTTTTGGGAAATAGATGTATGAGTTGTCAGCATTGCTGCAGAGGTTAAAGGGATGGGGGGGGGGCAGTCTATTAGTGCTTAGACCATGCGCCGCACACTGCATGAAATTGGTCTGCCCAGCTGTCGTCTCAGAAGGAAGCCTCTTCTAAAGATGATGCACAAGAAAGCCCGCAAACAGTTTGCTTAAGACAAGCAGACTAGTAAGTACATGGATTACTGGAACCATGTCCTGTGGTCTGATGAGACCAAGATAAACATATTTGGTTCAGATGGTGTCAAGCGTGTGGGGCAGCAACCAGGTGAGGAGTACAAAGACAAGTGTGTTTTGCCTACAGTCACGAATGTCATGGTCTGGGCCTGTATGAGTGCTGCCGGCACTGGGGAGCTACAGTTCATTGAGGGAATCATGAATGCCAACATGTACTGTGACATACTGAAGCAGAGCATGATCCCCTCCCTTCCAAAATTGGGCTGCAGGGCAGTATTCCAACATAATAACGACCCCAAACACACCTAAACGACAAACACGCCTTGCTTAAAGAAGCTGAGGGTAAGGTGATGGACTGGCCAAGCATGTCTCCAGACTTAAACCAAATTTAGCATCTGTGGGGCATCCTCAAATGGAAGGTGGAGGAGTGCAAGGTCTCTAACATCCACCAGTTCCGTGAGGTCCTCATGGAGGAGTGGAAGAGGACACCAGTGGCAACCTGTGAAGCTCTGGTGAACTCCATACCTAAGAGGGTTAAGGCAGTGCTGAAAAATGATGGTGGCCATACAAAATATTGACACTTTGGGCCCAATTTTGACATTTTCACTTAGGGGTGTACTCACTTATGTTGCCAGCGGTTTAGACAATAATGGCTGTGTGTTGAGTTATTTTGAGAGGACAGCAAATTTACACTGTTATACAAGCTGTACTCTCACTACTTTACATTGTAGCAAATTGTCATTTCTTTAGACCCGGTTCACACTACTCCGACTTGGGACGCAACTTGTGTGACCTCAAGTCACCCCAAGTCGCTTATCATTACAAATTCAATGTAAATGAATGAGAGCCGTCTTAATATGCACTACTGAAGTCGCTCCAACTTCAGAGAAAATGCTCCTGTACTACTTCAAGGCGACCTCTATCCGACTTGTACACATAGAATTCAATGGGAGTCGCCTCTAAGTCGGATCCTTATCTATTTTCAAGCGACTGTGATCAGACTTTCCAGAAAGAAGAAAAAGATTACCCAGGCATTCCCCACAGACAAAGTCGCCTATCATTTAAGTCTCTTCAAAGTCACGCTAAAAAGTAGCTCCTTCATGGGGTGACTTTCTGGTCGCGGTAGTGTGAACCGGCTCTTAGTGTTTTCACATGAAAAGATATAATAAAATATTTACAAAAATGTGAGGGGTGTGCTCACTTTTGTGAGATACTGTAGCAGCTGAGGCTGGGACCTCCTATAACCTTACTCAACATTTTGTTTTTTCTTTTTAAAAATTTTCAGATTTCTAAAATAAGGAGTCATACAAGAATAAACAACAATCAAATGAAATTACAGTAAAACAACAGTGGTGCCAAGGAAGGAAGTGGGAAAAACCAAGTAAGATTGTCTCTCAGGCAGATGTTCCCCTAAAAACTCAGGGAATGCCAAGAAAACATCTACCAATAAAGAAAAGATAAAGGGAAGAGAAAACAGACCAGAAAAAAAGAGTCAAGACAAAAGCCGAAGGGAAGGGAGTATTTTGTGACTAAAGCCCCATATACACGCGTCGAAAATTGGCAGGGAATTTTCGTCCGACGACCGATCTGCCAATTTTCGGCTTGTTAGTATGATGCTTCCGAAAACCAACTCCGACTTTTCGGCTGAAAAAAATCTGGTGTGCAGACTATAAAATTTTTGTTGGCCGTCAACGTAACGGCCGATTTTGGTGCAGTCAGTACAGATTTAGACAGGGAAAAATCTGATGAGCAAGTCTGGACATGCTCAGAGAAGAGAGAACACAAAGAAAGCAAACACATGACATCACTTCTGAAGTAGTTTTTTGTTGGGCGAGAAAATTCGTGTGCAGTCTAGGCACATTCCAACCAACAAAACACAACTCTGGACAAAAGACGGACGATCGGTCGGCCGATAATCGTTGCGTGTGTACGGGGCTTTAGTCAATCAAAGACCAGGTTGTCCCGATCCTTAATAATCCTGCATAAAAAAAACCCCTTTATCACTATGTCTTTTGCTGGGATTTCAGAATATTGCATTAATCTCCTGAGCAGGTAGGATCAGTCCATGCAAACCCAATTTTTCAAAAATACCCTATGTAACATTTTTTCTGGACAGCTTGACCCATTACAGGAAGTGGAAAATAACTGATATCCAGAGGTATCAATGATCAAAAGGTAATACAAATCTATTGCAGGGGGAACTTCGAAGAATGGAAAAAAGTTGCAAGAAAGTTGGGACCGGCGCTACCACTTTAAATCAAAAATTGTGTGTTTGTGCAGTCTCAAAACCTGCACGAATCATACGTATTGTGAAAGTGCATTTAGTGCATACAGTGCGTTTAAAATTGCTGCGTGCTAGTAAAAACTTCAATAAATTGTCATGGGCTGTGCTCAGTGTACCATATATCACATATACATAGGCATATATAAAGTGCTGAGTGCTGTTAATACCATTAACCACGTGAGTGATTCTATGTTTGTGACAGTATATGGCGCCAGTGGATCTCCACCTGTTATGCCGCTGCTTACCGCACTTGTAAAGTAGATCACTCAGTCTTCCTCGGTCACTGAAATAAAAGATAAGCCTCCATTGCGTAGTATATGTTGGTAATGTTAAAGTAGCATAGCATCCACTCACATTTAGGGAGTTCACTATCAGCTTATGTGTTCGCCGAGCTGCTTCCGCGTTCCACCGGCTCAACCCACCGTTCCCGGAAGTGACGTGCTGACGTACTACAACCACGCCCTACGCGTTTCGTCATTCGACGTCATCTGGAGCGTGCCATCTAGCGATACTCTCGGTCTTTTTATAGGCTGGGCTGTCGCTATCTTGGTGCACCTGCCCTAAGGCCTAAACAGTGTAATTCATCATGTGAACTCCCTATTTGCTGTGTTCGCCGTACATAAAAGTATACATTTATTAGAACCATAAAAACAACCAAACACAAATGACAGTTATTCATACTAAAAACATATAGTATAATGGTGTGTTGTGATGCTGTGTGGGGACCAGTGATGTGCCCGATATAATCGGGGTGAACAGATGTTTATTGGTGTGATAAAAATATATGCTAAAATATTAATAAAATATTAGCAAATAAATAGAGTGACAAAGTGATCAGGTGATATATTAAAAGTTTGGTATTTATTGTTGGTGGGCCCAGATTCCATGCGATTGGTGTTCGACTATAAGGTGCCCATACATGTAAAAATAAACTGGTGAAAAATCGTATGAAAATATATTATTGAAAAAATCTGAAAAAATTAAAAAACTGAAACAAAGTCTCTGAGGGACCATTCCTGGATGAATGTTCATAGTGAGAGTAACTTCCATTGCTAGAAAATTCAGTTGAGTCCCAAAATCTTTAAAGCAGAATAAGAAAAAGAAAAAAGCTTCTAAAATTTAGAAGTTAGGTGGAACAAGATAAAAATGAGATTAAAGGCAGGGGGAACCCATTACGATAATAAACACTCGGGGTAAAATCTTCTTATAAGTTTTTTTCCTTTCATAAAATCTTCATGTAAAAATGAGGAGTTATAAACCGAAGGGTTCAAAAGTGTTTAAAGAGGTGTAAAAAAGACAAGGAGTTGGATTTCTTCTTTGAAAGGACAAAGAGTTGGATTTCTTCTTTAAAATATTAAAATATTAAAATATTAAGTTTGAGGAGGGGTTCCTGGGAATGAATGAGACAAGGACATGAGACGAAGAGGTACGTTTCTAGTTTCAGATCGATAAAAATCGATGATAAAAAATTAAAAGTTAAAAATTAAAAATTAAAAGATTAAAAAGGGGGTCATTTAGAAAACACAAAAAAGGCTTAAAAATCTGTAATAAAACAATTTAAATCAATGTCAATGTTTAAGCCTTTTGGTTGAAGGGTCTGCATCAAATATATCCACTTCGTTTCGTTTCTAGACACATCTATTCTTTTGTTGCTTCCTCTCCAGTTGTTCTTTATTTTATCTATGGCATAGAAGACCATGCCCGTGGGATCCTGAGAATGATGTGACTTAAAAAGTCGTGGGAGACTATGCTTGTCAAACCCTTTGCGGATATTCTTCACGTGTTCTCTTATGCGGACGAATAAAGGTCTAGTGGTGCGGCCTACATATTGTAATTTACAAGGACATTCCACCACGTAAGTTACATGGGTGTTTGTGCATGTTTGGTGTCCTTGATTTCAAAAACCTTCCCCGTGCTGTATGCCGTGAAGGATGTCGTTTTTCTTTTCTTTTCCTTCGATGTCCTGCATGGTAGGCATTTACCACATCTAAAGAAACCTTTCAGGCTGGTTGGGAGGTTTATTTTCTTTGGGGGGTCAATAACATTGTGCACTAGCCGGTTCCTTAAGCTGGGTGCCTTCCTGTAGATGAAAGTGGGCTGTGTGGGGAGGATATCCTTCAATGTGGTATCCGCTTTCAGGATAGGCCAGTGTTTCCTTATAATCTTTTCTAGGACCTTATGTTGTGTAAAATCTGTAATAAAACAGAGGCCTATATAGACCTCAATAAATATGTCAGGAAACTGAATATTAAGAAACATTTCACATTGAAACAGAAGCAAATACAAAGACCCACATACAGTGAATACAAACAAACCAATTTAAAGAATCGCTCCACGTTCAATCCCAAGAATCCTCAAAATGAGAATTTGGAGGTCTTTAAGCGGATGGTGGAAGCAGACATAAGAGCATTGAAGATTCAAAACAGAAAGGAAAAGGACACATGGGAAACCATCAAGAAACTAGAGAAAAGAAAGGGAGTGGTAATAAGACCAGCAGACAAGGGAGGAGGTCTTGTAATTTTAAATAAAAAAGAGTATGAAGAAGAGATGGAGAATCTTCTCAATGTACCAGATACCTACATTAAATTAAGAGGAGATCCCAAACAAGCATTCCAGAAAACTCTACACCAGTATGAAGAAAAAGGAAAGGAGATGGGCATTTTAAACAAAAAGGAGGCCAGATATATCTGCCTGGAAAAACCAAAGAGCCCAGTCATTTATTACATCCCTAAGATGCACAAAAATGATAAGAAACCACCGGGCCGCCACATCGTAAGCGGAATTAACTCTGTACATTCAAGGTTAGGAGAGTACCTTGACCAATTTCTACATCCCCTAGTCCCAGTGGGGAAGTCCTACTTGAGGGACAGCAAGCAACTGCTAGCAGAAATTAAATATTTGGATGTAGAGGAGAGTGACATCCTGGTAACAATCGATGTAAACTCCCTCTACACCAACATAAAGCAACAAGACGGCCTACAGGCAGTTGACAGGGCCTTACATACCCATACAGACATGAAGGAGGCACAGATTGGATACATATTGGATGGATTAAAAACAGCAATGGAATCAAACTATTTTTGGTACAAGGGGAAGTATTATGTACAAAAGAAGGGAGTGGCCATGGGGGCTAAGTATGCCCCCTGCGTGGCAAACATCTTTATGCAAAAGTGGGAGGAGGAACAGGTATTCAGTGTGCCCAGAAGCAATTTGAATTACTACCGTCGATATATCGACGATATCATTATCGTTTGGAAGGGAAGTGCAGAATCCCTACAGGAATTTTTCGATGAAATTAACACCAACGCATACGACATCACGTTCACAGGAAACTTTCACCATGAACATATTGCCTTCTTGGATCTGGAACTATCCAAAAAAGAAGGCAGACTAATCAGCAAAACATATTTTAAGAAAACCGACAGGAATGGGTATATCCCTAAAAATAGCTGCCACCACCCTAAGTGGTTAGGCAACATTCCTAAAGGTCAGCTGATGAGGATCAGAAGGAATTGCAGCAACCTAACGGATTTTGAAATACAAGCCCTGATATTGATTGACAGGTTTGTGGAGAAAGCGTACAAACGAAGTGAACTTACCAAAATCAAGAAAAAAGGTGGAAGAAATGAACAGAGAGGACCTGATAAGCGATACTCCAGGCAGAACAAACAAAAACAAGAACACTGAATTTGCTTTCCTAACAGGATTCAATACACAACATAAGGTCCTAGAAAAGATTATAAGGAAACACTGGCCTATCCTGAAAGCGGATACCACATTGAAGGATATCCTCCCCACACAGCCCACTTTCATCTACAGGAAGGCACCCAGCTTAAGGAACCGGCTAGTGCACAATGTTATTGACCCCCCAAAGAAAATAAACCTCCCAACCAGCCTGAAAGGTTTCTTTAGATGTGGTAAATGCCTACCATGCAGGACATCGAAGGAAAAGAAAAGAAAAACGACATCCTTCACGGCATACAGCACGGGGAAGGTTTTTGAAATCAAGGACACCAAACATGCACAAACACCCATGTAACTTACGTGGTGGAATGTCCTTGTAAATTACAATATGTAGGCCGCACCACGAGACCTTTATTCGTCCGCATAAGAGAACACGTGAAGAATATCCGCAAAGGGTTTGACAAGCATAGTCTCCCACGACTTTTTAAGTCACATCATTCTCAGGATCCCACGGGCATGGTCTTCTATGCCATAGATAAAATAAAGAACAACTGGAGAGGAAGCAACAAAAGAATAGATGTGTCTAGAAATGAAACGAAGTGGATATATTTGACGCAGACCCTTCAACCAAAAGGCTTAAACATTGACATTGATTTAAATTGTTTTATTACAGATTTTTAAGCCTTTTTTGTGTTTTCTAAATGACCCCCTTTTTGATCTTTTAATTTTTAACTTTTAATTTTTTATCATCAATTTTTAGCGATCTGAAACTAGAAACGTACCTCTTCGTCTCATGTCCTTGTCTCATTCATTCCCAGGAACCCCTCCTCAAACTTAATTTTTTAATATTTTAATATTTTAAAGAAGAAATCCAACTCTTTGTCCTTTCAAAGAAGAAATCCAACTCCTTGTCTTTTTTACACCTCTTTAAACACTTTTGAACCCTTCGGTTTATAACTCCTCATTTTTACATGAAGATTTTATGAAAGGAAAAAAACTTATAAGAAGATTTTACCCCGAGTGTTTATTATCGTAATGGGTTCCCCCTGCCTTTAATCTCATTTTTATCTTGTTCCACCTAACTTCTAAATTTTAGAAGCTTTTTTCTTTTTCTTATTCTGCTTTAAAGATTTTGGGACTCAACTGAATTTTCTAGCAATGGAAGTTACTCTCACTATGAACATTCATCCAGGAATGGTCCCTCAGAGACTTAGGGCCGGATTTAAAGAAACTGCAGCTTCAAACATCTATGACGTGTTTCAGTTTCGCCGCGTTCAAATCAATTAACTGGCGCTGCGGCGAATTGGCGAGTAAAACAGCAATAATGAATTCCGCCGTCAGCGGGATTCACTTACGATCGCGGCTTCGCCAATTCGCAAACTTATGTCTTCGTGCTTATAGCAGTTTCACATAGCGATGTGGGCTAGTGGATTAGTGCACACATCACATGTCTGTAATTCATCTCCCTCTGCTGTAGGTTCGAGGCTTACCATCTCCACCTACTTTTTTTATTTTCTTTTTTTGTTTATATTGCTAAAATGTAACGGATTACATCATATATATTGCTAAATAATGTTACACTCAGAAGCGCTTGCAAGCTTACACCATTTTAAGTGTTTTTTTGATCTTGTCTGTGTGTCGAATCGATGTTATGAAGGAAAGTACCAAAGGCAAGTGACCAAACCCCTACCCTACTTCAGGGCAAGATGAAACCTCACAATTTTACCATGGTCTTCTTCCCACATTCCATACAATGTTTAGTTCTTTAGCTATATGTGCTTTTTAGCCTTAACACACTCCTTTTTTTCCACCATACAGCTTTATTCTGCACAATAGCTAAGTGCTTTGCAACTTCACTGCAGTTAACAACGTCATGGGTTCAAATCACATCACTACACTTGGGATCTCTTTTCACTCTCATTTTTTTAAACAGTTTTTTTAAACTATCTTGAATTTGGGGGGGGAGGGGGGTGTCCTACCCAAATTTCAAGCACATCAATGGAAACAACACAATTTTGATTTTATGAGTGTGGTCCTAGTTTTATCGAGATGCAATTCTTTACATATTTACCATGGTTCTTACAATTTCTTGACCAATAAACATAGGTGTCTGATATTGGACTCTCTCCATATTTCAACAACACAGACCCTCATAGTCCAACACTACATTTGCCTCACACCTCAACACAACACTGTCACATCCCTACTCTACATTACAACCCCTCACATCACCAGTACAAGCAGCATGCAAAGTGCAAAACTCCGGCCTTGGCAGCTTAATGGGCCATACACTAACAATTTGTCTAGACTTTTTCCTGTAGACTTAACCAAACCATATAATATAAGCTCAAACCTCAACACTTTCAATTTGGATGCAATCAGGCAGGCCCTTGCACTACATAGAAAATGTCAATCTGAAGGATAAAGTCTTCTCTAAATCTTACAGTGTGGATGGCCCTTTTGTCTGTAGGCACCCACACAAAACAAAAAAACACATGTTCAATTCTAATGTATTTATTTATTTGAGAATGACAGCAGAAGGAGGGATGCAGCAAAAGAATATTGTCACTCTCCAGTCCGTGTGCCTTTACAGCGCCAGACCACGATCTTTGCTCCATGGCTACGGGATTCTGATGTCTTCCACAACTTCCGGCAGAGTTCAGAATCCATTCTGCACCTCTACCAGCTCATAGGGGACAGGCATGGCAAGGTTGCTGGGCAGCTTCCAAGCCACTTTCGAAGTTCCAGGGTGTTCATGTTGGTCATTGGCCATGTGCCTTACCAAATATCCACTGACCACAAAAGAAAATGAGTGGAGTCCATCAAGGTGGGTTTCTACCACCTACACCCGCAAGCAGTACCACTCCTGGAAAAATAAAACAAAGGATAAGACATTTCATAATGAAAATCACATCTTAATGCCTGTTTGCTTCATTCTGAACTTCATTTAATTTCGACATCACGAGTGAAATAACACATTTTATGCCAACTTACACAAACCAGAAATCATTAATGTAAACATTTGAATACACACCTGTGACGCCAGACAGCCCATCACCACAGGCTTCCCATGGTACGTGCCATGATTCCAAGATGTTGATGTTCTGGAAAATTACAACACCATAAGATACCAAGCAGCCGTTCATGTTATCAATAACTACACAGGTGGCATAGACACAAATAAACACCTGCCAGCTCTTCTCAGCCCTTTACACTATTCACAATACCAACATGTTTATGGTTAGAGGTGCATGTTTTTGCTCAAGTAACACAATTTTACCAATGTTGACTACACTTTATCTACAATGGCAAGTGTCATTGGCAGATGATAATCACCCTCTGTCTCCCTGTGAGTGGCACCTCTGCTAACTAGCTAATTAATACACATGCCCTATCTTGACCGGTTACAGTACTTACATGTAAAGTGGCTAGCAACCAGGGTATTCCGGGTGGCCATACCGGCAGCGGTGCTCCGCCGCCTGGGGGCCGCCGGCTGACGGACCTCTGGCTCCCTCTCCTCCGTCAGCTCCCAAGAATCATCCCGGGCAACGCACATGTTGTGCAACACGCAGCACGCCAGGATGATCTTGGAAGCCTTTGTAGGAGAGTACAGGAGTTCACCCCCAGGCCGGGCCAAGCAGAGAAACCGGGACTTGAGAAGACCTATGGTCAACTCAATGATACTCCGGCTTCTCCGCAAGGCCCTGTTGTAATTCCTCTCTGCTGGGCCCTGGGGGTACCTGATTGGAGCCATCAGCCACGTCAGCTGCGGGTAACCAGCATCCCCTGAAAAATAAGTAAAATATACATTAGTTATTCATATCATGTGACTTTAGATGACTCCTCAAAATGGGAGACAATTAGGCATTTTACTAAACAACCTGCTCGTCTGTTTGCAAAAAATCATATGAAACATCTCAACTCTGTCTAACTGCCTAAATCACTAATACAAATGGGAAAAAGGACACACAAAGTGGTGGGTTTCTCTTGCAAGTTCCAACTTGGCCCCTATTTTGTTCCTATTACATTAGCCTAGGTCTTACTTCTGGAATATATCTGCAACTAGAGTGAGGAAACCAATATTGGCTCACTTATAGTGTTGAGCGAACACGGACTGTATTATTCGTGTTCGTACCGAATAATTGGATTTTTTGTACCCGAACACGGACACGGACACTTTACTGTATGTTCGGGTAAAAATCCGTGTTCGGTCGTTTTATTTCCGGGTTTTGCATGCTTTGGCGCTCTTTTCATGGCGGGCTTTCAACAGCCAATCAACAATCGTTTAACTGGTGTGCCTTAAGCCATCCCAGCCATGCCTGCAAATGTCTCAGTAGCTGTGATTGGCCGTCTGAAGCATGTGACCAAGTCTTTATAAGTTCGAGGCAGCCGCAGCGGCGTCATTATGCTGCTTAGATTCAGGGACAGAGCACACATCAACGTGCTGGCTGCTGATTAGGGAAAGATAGGCAGGAAAAAACCATTTGTGTCCGGATAGAATTGAGGGACAGGTCGGAGTGTTTAGGCAGGGCGAGTTGTAGGCATTTTAGGGATAGAGTCTGCTGAATTATAGGGTCAGTGTCTTCTACAAACTACAATCGATATTGCTGTGTGGGGGGTGGGGTCTGCACTCAATCCTGATCTACGATCTCTTCTCAATCCTGTTAGGGACAGAGTCTGCTGAATTTTAGGGAAACTGTGTTCTACAAACTACAATCGATATTGCTGTGTGGTGTGGGATTGGAGATAGGCAGGTGTCAGTGATCCACATCCATTTTTCTGTGTGTGAGCTGCAGTGAACACAATCTTTTTGGGCTGCAGTGAACACAATCTTTTTGGGCTGCAGTGAACACAATCTTTTTGGGCTGCAGTGAACACAATCTTTTTGGGCTGCAGTGAACACAATCTTTTTGGGGTGCAGTGAACAAAATCTTTTTGGGGTGCAGTGAACACAATCCTTTTTGGTGTGCAGTGAACACAATCTTTGTGGGGTGCAGTGAACAAAATCCTTTGTGGGGTGCAGTGAACACAATCTTTTTGGGGTGCAGTGAACAAAATCCTTTTTGGGGTGCAGTGAACAACATCCTTTTTGGGGTGCAGTGAACACAATCTTTTTGGGGTGCAGTGAACAAAATCCTTTGTGGGGTGCAGTGAACACAATCTTTTTGGGGTGCAGTGAACACAATCTTTTTGGGGTGGAGTGAACAACATCCTTTTTGGGGTGCAGTGAACAAAATCCTTTTTGGGGTGCAGTGAACAAAATCATTTTTGGGGTGCAGTGAACACAATCTTTTTGGGGTGCAGTGAACACAATCTTTGTGGGGTGCAGTGAACACAATCTTTTTGGGGTGGAGTGAACAACATCCTTTTTGGGGTGCAGTGAACAACATCCTTTTTGGGGTGCAGTGAACACAATCTTTTTGGGGTGCAGTGAACACAATCTTTGTGGGGTACAGTGAACAGAATCTTTGTGGGGTGCAGTGAACACAATCTTTGGGGGGTACAGTGAACACAATCTTTGTGAGGTGCAGTGAACACAATCTTTGTGGGGTGCAGTGAACACAATCATTGTGGGGTGCAGTGAACTCAATCTTTGTGGGGTACAGTGAACACAATCTCATACTTCTGAAGGTTTGAGGGTGCTGCCTGTTCCATACTCCCCCTACTCCTCATCTAGCCTTTTAGGGGTACAAACAATAGTAATTGGGGCCTAGTGTGGTTGTGTACGTGTGATATACATACACTTTTTTGGGATCATATTTTCTATTCCGCTATTTAATCAAAAACCTTTGGGGATCAGTTAAATTGGGGGATAGTCTGTGTTGGTACGTGTGAGAGAGATCCACCTTTCCAAGTTGTTGGGGTTCATCTCATACTTCTGAAGGTTTGAGGGTGCTGCCTGTTCCATACTCCCCCTACTCCTAGCCTTTTAGGGGTACAAACAATAGTAATTGGGGCCTAGTGTGGTTGTGTACGTGTGATATACATACACTTTTTTGGGATCATATTTTCTATTCCGCTATTTAATCAAAAACCTTTGGGGATCAGTTAAATTGGGGGATAGTCTGTGTTGGTACGTGTGAGAGAGATCCACCTTTCCAAGTTGTTGGGGTTCATCTCATACTTCTGAAGGTTTGAGGGTGCTGCCTGTTCCATACTCCCCCTACTCCTCATCTAGCCTTTTAGGGGTACAAACAATAGTAATTGGGGCCCAGTGTGGTTGTGTACGTGTGATATACATACACTTTTTTGGGATCATATTTTCTATTCCGCTATTTAATCAAAAACCTTTGGGGATCAGTTAAATTGGGGGATAGTCTGTGTCGGTACGTGTGAGAGAGATCCACCTTTCCAAGTTGTTGGGGTTCATCTCATACTTCTGAAGGTTTTAGGGTGCTGCCTGTTCCATACCCCCCCTACTCCTCATCTAGCCTTTTAGGGGTACAAACAATAGTAATTGGGGCCTAGTGTGGTTGTGTACGTGTGATATACATACACTTTTTTTGGATCATATTTTCTATTCCGCTATTTAATCAAAAACCTTTGGGGATCAGTTAAATTGGGGGATAGTCTGTGTCGGTACGTGTGAGAGAGATCCACCTTTCCAAGTTGTTGGGGTTCATCTCATACTTCTGAAGGTTTGAGGGTGCTGCCTGTTCCATACCCCCCCTACTCCTCATCTAGCCTTTTAGGGGTACAAACAATAGTAATTGGGGCCTAGTGTGGTTGTGTACGTGCGAGATACATACACTTTTTTTGATCATATTTCCTATTCCGCTATTCAATAAAAACCTTTGAGGATCAATTGAATTGCGGGATAGTCTGTGTCGGTACGTGTGAGAGAGATCCACCTTTCCAAGTTGTTGGGGTTCATCTCATACTTCTGAAGGTTTGAGGGTGCTGCCTGTTCCATACTCCCCCTACTCCTCATCTAGCCTTTTAGGGGTACAAACAATAGTAATTGGGGCCCAGTGTGGTTGTGTACGTGTGATATACATACACTTTTTTTGGATCATATTTTCTATTCCGCTATTTAATTTAACTGGGCCTCCATGCGAGACCTGTGTGCCTTGTTGCGCTGTTTTGAGTACTCCACCAACATGGCCAGTGGCAATGACGCCGTTCTCAGCTTAACTATCCCACTTCTATGCCTCCTTGAAAAAACAATTCGGGCGATGATGGAAGAGGATGTGGCACAGGATGAGGAGGAGGAGGAGGATGAAGAGGTAACATTTCCAAGGCTTTCAGGGCAGTCATTCGCAAGGGGCTCCGAGGGTGGGTTCCTGCACACGCAAACGCCAGGGACGCAATTGTCCAGCAGGGGCACAGTTCTGGAGGATGAGGAGGATGAGGAGGAGGAGGAGCTGGAGGAGGAGATGGAACCATGTTCACAGCAGGGTGGCACCCAGGCCAGCTCATGGCCATCACTGGTGCGTGGCTGGGGGGATACAGAGGACACGGACGATACACCTCCCACAGAGGACAGCCTTTCGTTGCCTCTGGGCAGCCTGGCACACATGAGCGATTACATGCTGCAGTGTCTCCACAACGACCGCCGAGTTGCCCACATTCTAACTTGTGCTGATTACTGGGTGGCCACGCTGCTGGATCCCCGTTACAAGGACAACGTACCGTCCTTAATTCACTCACTGGAGCGCGATCGCAAGATGCGCGAGTACAAGCGCACGCTGGTAGACGCCATGCTGCTGGCATTCCCATCTGACAGCGGGGCCACAGTGGAAGCACAAGGCAGAGGAGGAGGAGGAGGAGGTCGCCAACGCAACCAGGGCACCGCCAGCACCTCAGAAGGCAGGGTTAGCATGGCCGAAATGTGGAAAAGCTTTGTCAGCACGCCACAACAAACAGCAGCACCAGCAGCTCAGATGGAACGTCTTAGCAGGAGGCAGCATTTTACCAACATGGTGGAGCAGTATGTGTGCACACGCCTACATGTAGTGAATGACGGGTCTGCCCCCTTCAACTTCTGGGTCTCCAAATTGGGCACATGGCTTGAGCTTGCCCTTTACGCCTTGGAGGTGCTGGCGTGCCCTGCAGCCAGTGTATTATCTGAACGGGTATTTAGCACGGCTGGGGGCGTTATAACAGACAAGCGCAGCCGCCTGTCCAGAGACAATGTGGACAAGCTCACGTTCATTAAAATGAACCAGGCATGGATCCCACGGGACTTTTCCGTACCTTATGCAGAATAGCAATGGATACCGACCTTACCCACCCATTGTTCCATTTTTGCTCTTTCTCACTCTTTTGGGGTGTACCCTCATTTAAAATTTTTGAAAAGAAGCAGTGTTGGCTACCTCGTCCTCCTCCTCAGGGCCAGATTAATGTAGGGGCTATTGGAGCTGCAGCTCCAGGCCCCTACCTTTTATATAGGCCCCGGGTTGGCCATATTCACTGTTACCGCTCTTCTGTCACTTGTAAACACAGAAGTCTGGCTTCTATGCTCACTTCCCCAGGCAGCACCCTCAGAACCTCCCCACACAGCATGAAGGCCGGACAAGGAGGGACAGTTGGCGATGCATGGATGTGTTTATGGGCTTCAGAGACAGCATCCCATGTTGAATTAGGCATGCATGGCTGCACCCTTCCTCCTCTGGGTGCATGGCAAGGCACGGCCCTTAAGGCCCTTCAAAATCCTCAGCACCAAGCCCATGATGCTGTTAATCCGGCCCTGGTCCTCCTCCACCGCCGCTTCCACCTACACCGCCCATAGGTGTGCGCAGCCTATTGCATTAAGGTGTGCACCCCAAAGTTGAAATACACATGCATGTGTTTGCCAGCAGGGAGAGTAATGTATCGGGGCCATGTACCTGTAGGCAAGGAGAAATAGAGCAGAGCAGGTCCCAGGGAGATCTTTCCCATCTCCTCACTGGCAATGCTATGTGCCCTAGGTGATTAGGGTGTGCCCAGGCACACCCAGCACACCCTGTGCGCACGCCTATGTCACCGCCACATCCACCACCACCTCAACCTCCCTCCTACTCCATATGGGCCTCGTCCTTCAGAGATGAAGAAGAACATTGTTTTATTTTTCTGTTTTTTTTTTGTTGTTTTAAGTTATTTCCCTATCCACATTTGTTTGCAGAGCACTTGCCATGCTCTTAATTACGTTTTGCTGCCATTTGCAGCACTCTAGCCCTTTCCTTTGGTGTTTTAGAGCCATTTTAGTGCCTTAAAGTTCGGGTCCCCATTGACTTCAATGGGGTTCGGTGTCCGGGAAAAGTTCGGTAAAAGTCCGGGACACGGACCCGGACTTTTTTTTAAAGTTCGGCCGAACCCGTCGAACACGGACATCTAGGTGTTCGCTCAACCCTACTCACTTATGCAAAGTACTTTGGGGATATGGCAATACCATTGGAATCATTTGTAGGTTTTCTTTGGGTGGCTAGAGGACACCATTTACACATTGGTTAACCACCTTCATTGGACTCAAAGACAACTTTGCAAATCTTTCTTTTGTGAGCTGCTAAGCTGCTGATCTGGTTGTGTGTGAACAGCCTGACAACTCCTAACACATCCATTTTAGGTAGGCTTTGCTTAAATCAGGGTGTACACCGATGTAGCTTATTCCTATGTCTATGTAATCTTACAGTTTATGTTGTTAAGACAAAATACTTTACCAATAAGCCACCCTTCGAGCATTTGTCCACTTTCAAACACCTCGTACAGAGTACTTGTTCTTAACATACTGGAATCATGGCACGACCCTGGGTGACCAGTGTTGACACTCATGATGCGCTGTTTGGCGTCACACACTAATTGGACGTTCACGGAGTGGTACTGCTTGCGGTTCCGGTATTCACTTTCGTGGCTCCTTGGGGGCCTAATGGCTATGTGGGTGCCATCGATTGCCCCTAGGATTTGCGGCATGTGTGCCCGCCGGTAGAAACCCAACTTGACTTCATTCCACTCATTTTCATTCTGTGGCCAGTGGATAAAATTGGGCACTATATCCACTATGGCATTAATGACCAACATGAACACCCTTGAAACTGTGGGCTGGCTAATGCCCATGATACTTCCCGAAGTGGCTTGGAAGCTGCCACGCCCTAAAATATACAAAGTGGCCAGCAATCTGGCCATGCCGGGCACCGCATGGCCGCGCTGTGTGTCCGGGTCAATTTTCTCTGCTATGAGCTGGTAGAGGTGTAGAATAGTTCCTCGCTCGAGCCGGAACTTCCTCCTGACATCAGAATCCCGCAGCTTGTCCAAATAGATCCTTGGAGCAAAAATGCGTGGCTGGCGAGGTAAGGGCACACGGACTGGAGGTGCTGCTGCTGGAGGTGCTGCTGCTGCTGCTGCAGCTTCCCCACCTTCTGCTGCCTCCTGTGCCAGGGCCTCCTCAAACAAGGCACCGATAAATGCCAGCATTGCACCATCTAATGCGTCTGGGATATCGTCCTCCATTTTGAACGCGCAAATTCGCGAATGCGCAGATATATATAGAAACGGCCGCTAATTATCACACCTGTGAGCCAGCTATAAAAGGAGCACATGGCCAATATGGCTGCTGGATGTTATAGATCGATGTTTCTTATGTGCTAGCAAGACCCTGTGACCCACAACCTACATTATCTGGAGGTAAGACAATTGTATCTCTCTCTCCCAAAAAAAAGGAAGGAGAGAATTTGTACTTATCTTGGGTGTGCTTAAGTTGTCTATGGTGAATCCCCTCCAACCCACAATAGCTTGGGAACCCCTCAAGTGTCTTTTAATCATTGGCAGTTGGCCCCATGTGCATGTGGTTTGGACATGTGTTTTCTCATGTTTGTTAAAGGTGTGCAGTCTAGATTTGGCATCTAAACCTGCCCCCTTACCTTCCCAGCTTCCAAAGACACCATTTTTGCTTTCCTGATAACTGTAATTTATTATGTGCACGTATGTAGGTCATGCGATTTCTCATGTATGTTTAATGTTTGCAGCCTCCTTTTGCCTATAAAGGATTACACCACCCCCCCTCCACCAAGTCTGTTTGTGCCATTAGGTAAGTGTTTGGAGGGCCTTGTGTGATTTGTACCCATATGCGTTTTCTTATGTGTTTTTTTTTTACATTTCTTTGCAGCCTCTTCTGCTCTTTGCCACCACCACCACCACCACCACTGTGTTTGTGCCATTAGGTAAGTGTTTGGAGGGCCTCGTGTGATTTGTACCCATATGCGTTTTCTTATGTGTTTTTTTTTTACATTTCTTTGCAGCCTCTTCTGCTCTTTGCCACCACCACCACCACCACCACTGTGTTTGTGCCATTAGGTAAGTGTTTGGAGGGCCTCGTGTGATTTGTACCCCTATGCGTTTTCTTATGTGTTTATTTTTTTCCATTTCTTTGCAGCCTCTTCTGCTCTTTGCCACCACCACCACTGTGTTTGTGCCATTAGGTAAGTGTTTGGAGGGCCTCGTGTGATTTGTACCCATATGCGTTTTCTTATGTGTTTTTTTTTTTCCATTTCTTTGCAGCCTCTTCTGCTCTTTGCCACCACCACCACCACCACCACCACCACCACCACCACCACTGTGTTTGTGCCATTAGGTAAGTGTTTGGAGGGCCTCGTGTGATTTGTACCCATATGCGTTTTCTTATGTGTTTTTTTTTTTCCATTTCTTTGCAGCCTCTTCTGCTCTTTGCCACCACCACCACCACCACCACCACTGTGTTTGTGCCATTAGGTAAGTGTTTGGAGGGCCTCGTGTGATTTGTACCCCTATGCGTTTTCTTATGTGTTTTTTTTTTCCATTTCTTTGCAGCCTCTTCTGCTCTTTGCCACCACCACCACTGTGTTTGTGCCATTAGGTAAGTGTTTGGAGGGCCTCGTGTGATTTGTACCCATATGCGTTTTCTTATGTGTTTTTTTTTTTCCATTTCTTTGCAACCTCTTCTGCTTTTTTTGCCACCACCACCACCACCGTGTTTGTGCCATTAGGTAAGTGTTTGGAGGGCCTCGTGTGATTTGTACCCATATGCGTTTTCTTATGTGTTTTTTTTTTCCTTTTCTTTGCAGCCTCTTCTGCTCTTTGCCCACTACTACCACCACCACCACCACCACCACCAAGTCTGTTTGTGCCATTAGGTAAGTGTGTTCTGTAACTGTTCACTAATTATACTGTATATGAAGAGCAATCTGCAAATCCTGTTTTTTCTGTTTTCTCTTTTGTCATTTCAGATTTAGGAGTTTGGGGCTCTTTGCTGCTGCTGGACAGCCAGATTCTCTGCCCACCTCGTGCTCCCATGGCCCCACCCACTGGAAGGATGAGAAGGGGCAGGGTGGCCAGGGGGGCCAGGGGGGCCAGGGGGGGCAGGGGGGGCAGGGGGGGCAGGGTGGGCAGATCGTCTGGCTCTGGTGTGAGGGAGGCTCCAGCTGTATCCATGAGGGAGTCCACCATCCCCATCCCGGAGGAGGAAGCCGGGGGAGGTGTTAACACACCAAGTGGACAAGCTGGCTCTTCTGACAGTAGTCCTGGAGCGGGTCCGTCCACCAGAGTCAGCTTGTCCACATTACCCCGGCTTCCCCGTTTCACCCACAATCAGTGCTGTGCCCTGGTCCACGCCTATATGGCCAGATATCAGGCGATACATGGGACCAGGGCCGCGTCTTACTCAGTAACAGAGAAGAACAGATTGTGGGATGAAATCCGGGATGCTGTAAATGCACTGGGTGAAGCACCTCGCCACCGTGACAGTGTGCGGAAGAAGGTCAACGACATCTGTGGGTCCGTTCGGAAGAAGCTAATTGCATGGGCTGCGGAGGGTCTTTATGACCGTCAAGGTCGGCTGGATGAACGTGCACGAAGTTCTCTCTGGGATTATCAATTACCTTTCTTGAACATCATAGGACCCGATACCATCTTTCCCAGAGAGGACTTAGATTCGGATGCTTTGCACCGAGGTAGGATATTATCTTGGATGTCAATTGTGTGAGTTGTTTGGAAAAGATTAACTACTATCCTATGTGTGACATTAAGAGAATGTGATACTTGCCCTTCCAATTGTCCTTTTTTTGTTTTCCCCAACCTGCAATTTGTTCATCTGTAGCACGGATCTCAGCCCCTCCACAGCCCATGCAGCTTGGCGAACCAGACGGACTCACAGGTGTTGACATCAGTGCTGACCCTCCTCCTGGTAGGTCCAATATCATACTGTGCCAAACAATGTAGATGTTTTTTTTTTTCCAAGATAGCTCATATTGCTATGTCCTTTACAGAAGATCCGCAGCAGGGAACACACCCAGTGCAGCTAGGCCTGGAGGAAGGTGTTGGTATGTCTAGTCAAATAATGTTTTTTTGAATCTTATTAACCCCATTAACACACATGTTTTTTCTTATGAAAGAGTGTTGCCTTTTAGATGTTTACCCTGCAAAACACAGTTGACAGCATTAATGGGTGCCGTCATTAGTAGGCAGACCAAGCCTTCTTAACCTTTGGGAGGGTTTAGCAAGTGTCCTATGAGCCCAGGAAAGCACTTTTGAATGTTTGGCCTCAATGCTTCATTCATGAAGCTAGGAGGGCAATCTGGCCATAATCATTACTGACTAAGGTTATGTACTAAACATGTTTTTTTTTTTTTGTTTTTAAAAGAACATCAGGCCCCTCTTGACGTTGCAGCTGGAGTTGGATCAGGAGCTGGCGACGATTCTGCATCCAGTGCTGTGGTATGTGATATAAGGGAACAAGGTGCACATGTAACATTTCAATGGTAGCATTGATTTTGGACTAGATGTGGCTTACATTGTGTGTGTTAAATTAGTGCTATGACATTCTGACGATGCACCAGCACAACAAGAGTTCTATCTTGAACATCAGGGAATTATGTTATAATTTGGTGTGCCACTAATGTTCCAAAAACATCCAGGATCTTTAAAGTCCGGTCCGTCTTTGATTTTCCAGGTCCAAATTCATGGGTATCGTTTGGTTGGGTTGTCCTGTAGCCGATTGATGGCAAGATTTTAGACAACATACGTAGATGTATAAAGTCATTGGTGTAGTAACAGATTTACCAAAAGCATAAACAACCTACCACACCAGGGTTAATTGGGAACACCTTCATGTTGAATCTTTTTTGCCTTTGTCATATTAGTCATACCAATATAATATGTACCCATTATCAGAAGTGTTGCTAGCTTGGATAATCTTACAATGAACAAGTACTCATTAGAAGCACATCAAACTTTTCAACGTTCTGCTTGGGGTGTTAAGTTGTCAAACTAATCTGAAATATTTAGGCATGATGTTTGATAATGATTTGGTCTATTTCTTCTGCTTTCAGGTAGCCTTAGATGCAGAGGGATTGTCACCTACCAAACTTCGTCCATCTATGCTGGATGTAGCCGAGAGGCTGCTTGATGAGTATCAGGTCCAAAATGAGTTAAGGAGGCGTACTCAGCAATCTACTGAGGCAGTACGTCTGCTCGGGCTCATACAGGAATCTGTAGCAACAATGGTACAGGTTCACCAGGATATGTTACAGGTTCAACAGGATATGCGTAACAGCTTGGTAAGTTTAGCAGACCAGCATCAACGGGATCGGCAAAGTGTTGACACTCAGGTGCTGGCCACACGCCAATGCCTGTTTGGATCTGAAGATGCCCCATTGGCAGAGCCCTCCCAAACATCTCACTCACCTGCCACTGCAGGTTGTGGTAGTGGGAGGGTAATGCCAGTGTTGGCCACTTGTCAGGCAGCTGGGGATGGGACAATTCCTCCTGTAGCCACTCCTAGCACTTCACACTCCGTTCGGACTCCCACACCCCTCAATGAGCAATCCTCCTGCACAACCTCAATGCGCACTGGTTCCACAGTACCCCTTCCACCTGACTACATTCCCTCCACACCTTTATCACTTCACTCCTCCCCAGGCCGTTCTTCTTTTTTGTCACCAATGCGACATGTCGTTTGCCCCCGCACCGTGGACCACAACAAACAATCAACCACCACTCCCCACACATCTTCACAACCCTTGCACCACCAGCAGCATCAAATAGCCTTGGAGCAGCAACGATCCCATCTCATGGTAATGGCACACGTTGCCCAAATGCTTAGGCTGACCCCAGAGCAGATGACACTATTGGCAGAACATCTTCTGTCTGGGACATTTCCAACGTTCAACACCCTGCATCATCAGCAGCCTCAGACAGAAGATATGATCCTAATGGGCCACTTGAGCACAACTCTACAGTTAACCCCAGACCAGATGGAACTATTGGCCCACCATTTGATGGCAGGAAACTTAACAGTGCTCACCACACTGCTTCAGGCACGACCACCAACTTGATTTTTTGTTTTTTTGTTTAATTTGGTTTAGTTTTGTTAATGATTTACATTGGCCAATTTGTTGGGTCATTTTTTTTTTTAATTTGAGGGTGGCACAATATGATTTATTATAGTGCTTCTTTTGGGGATGAAATAAAATTTTATGCAAAATGATTAGTTTGTGTTTGCTCTTTGGTTTTTTAGGAGTGTTGGTGGCCAAGTAATGGCCCTGGTTAATGTAGGCATTTATACACACGTGCTTCTCTATCTCCAAACATATGATTTCATGTAAATTTAGATAACTCAATGTTCACATAACGACCCAAGAAAAGGTCTCCCTTCAAATGTAGCTTCAAAACAAGTCTCAAGGCTAACATAAACCAAAGCCAACATACTAACAATTACAGACCACACCACTCAACTAAACAAATACAACACAAAAGACATTCGATGTGTACACCAAAAAGAAAACTTGGGTAATAAAATAAATGTTTTAATAACACATGTGGGTGTCTACCAACTGTAGCGTATAAAAAATATATTACAATATATAATAGAATGAACTAAATTGCCAATGTAACATTTGTGTTGCAAAGAGCAACATACTTAAATTTAATTTAGATAAACATTTTAAACATTTTTTATGTTTTGACATCATTTTTTGGAAGGTTTTCACAAAAACAATTCTTTTTTGTAAACATTTGTGCTTTTGTCGTTTGCCCTAAAAACAACAAGGCTTTTTTGTAAACATTTTTGGTTTAGTTTGTTACCAAAAACAACAAGGCTTTTTTGTAAACATTTTTGGTTTAGTTTGTTACCAAAAACAACAAGGCTTTTTTGTAAACATTTTTGGTTTAGTTTGTTACCAAAAACAACAAGGCTTTTTTGTAAACATTTTTGGTTTAGTTTGTTACCAAAAACAACAAGGCTTTTTTGTAAACATTTTTGGTTTAGTTTGTTACCAAAAACAACAAGGCTTTTTTGTAAACATTTTTGGTTTAGGTGTACGTTTAGTAAACTGAGAAGTTTTCTCTCAGTTCAATTCTCGGCAGTTCTCAGAGAAAAAATATCTCCTCTGGCACCCAGTTTAGAAGGCGGAGAACTTCACTTCTCACAGGGTGATCAGAGGAGAAGTTTTTTCTCTGAGAACTGCCGTGATCTCTGTATAACTGGGTGGACTGCCTGTAATCTCGCGAGATATTGTGAGATTACAGGCACTGCTAAGTTTAAAAAGTGAAACTAAAGTTTAAAATAACTCGTAATGACATGTTCTGACACATGAAAACATATCTATACACACACACACACATGCACGGTATATATACATACAGTATATATATATATATATATTAGTGCTGTCAAAATTAGCGCGTTAATAACGCATTAACTCAGATTCATTTTAACGGCGATAATTTTTTTAACGCGCGATTAATGCAGCGCGCATCACCTGTTTGCTGTTTGACCCATGGCCTACGACGTCCAGACGAAGCTACGCAAGTTAGCCTGGCGGCACACCCCCTCATCGCTCCAAGCAAGCATCGGACGCCAGGAACCACGAGGAAGAGCGGAGACTGATGACAGCACGAGAGCGGACAGCGGAAGCAGACGCACTGACCTACAGATCGGCAGAAAGGTACATAATAAAGCATTCACCACACAGGGGTGAAGAAATGGCTTTTAGCCATCGGAGCACTGTTTCCACTTATATGCGGTACTGAACCGACGTTTATATAATAACGGCAATACAGCCATATTCTGCTGTCCCAACCAAGGAAATCTTGAGCGGTAGTTCTTACAGCCCTGCTTTCAATACTTAGATAAAACCACCCCTAAACGATTTCCTCGGAGCAACTCAATAAGAACAACTGCCCATACACAGTCACCAATTAAAATCGACGACCGATTGCCCAAAAGGAGCCCATTCAAGAACATTTACGGCTATTAAAGCATGTTGTGATTAATATATGTATATCACTTGAAGTATATGCCGGCCGGTTATCTGTCACTTTATGTTATGTCTGTCTTGTTTCCTATTAATGCACTGATTGTATTCACTAACAACCTTATCTTGCACGGGTGTTACTAAACCCCAATATATTTAATTTATCAATAAACTGTCTATGTTACACACTAATAGCCTCAAACATTACTGCTGACTAAATTGACCCTCTTTCTTCTGTGGTCTATACAGAAAGAAACACTTCATGAAGTTCATATATATTGACCCGTGGCCTAGCCCGTAGTTGGAGAGATAAAGATGCAGCAGCAAACAGAAATGGAAAAAGAAAGGGGTCTTCTGAACGGAAAATTTATATACAAAACGAGGTCTGATGGTTCTGTCGACAAGACAAAAGTTATCTGCAGTTATTGTCGATGTCAATTAAGTTATCACCGCAGCACGTCGAGTTTAAAATATCACTTGATGGCGAAGCATACAACTGACACGGAGAGCCCCCCTCCCCCTCGTCAAAGGCAGACCACAATGGATCAAAGTTTGCAGCGGAGATCGATGGATAAGTCCACAACTAATAGACTCACCTCAACTATAGCTAAATGGGTGGCTACAGCATGTAGACCAGTTAATGTGGTCGAGGACGAGGGTCTACTTGAAATTATTCGCATCGCATCTAACGATTCTACATACGAACTACCTTCAAGAGCCACCATTACAACCAAGATTCACAACTTATATGAAGAGGAGAAAGCTAAAGTTCAGGAGGCATTGAGACAGACAAACACGGTTGCGCTCACCGGAGATTATTGGACTTCCCTCAGTAACCATAGCTACCTAGGCGTCACAGCACATTATTTTGACGCGCACTGGAAACTTCAGTCTCACGCTTTGACCGTTATGAAGACAGAAGATAGACACTATGCTGACGTTTGCGCTGAGCACTTTCTTCAAGTAGCCAGACAGTGGAACATTGAACTCAAAATTAAAATAGTGACCACTGATAGTGCACGCAACATGATTGCAGCGGCCAGGCAGCTCCCGTTCGAGCATATGCCTTGCATTGCACACAGCCTCCACCGAGCCATCACAGTTTCTCTCCAAAACAGCCCGTTTGATGGCGCCTTGGCAAAATGCAGGAAGTTAGTGGGTCATTTCAAGCATAGCCCTGCTAACGCAGCCGAGCTTGAACAGCAGCAAGTCAAACATCTTCAAAAGAAAGAGTCACTCGTACAGGATGTGTCTACTAGGTGGAACAGCACCCTAGAAATGATAAAGCGTGTTGAGAGAAATCAAGAACCATTGAGAGATGCACTGGGCCTACATGCAGGCAACATCAACATGCCAACTGCAGCTGAATTTGATAAACTGAAGAGGTTGGAGACTGTGCTGGAACACTGCAGGTAATTTATTGATACTCTTATTATTATTATATTTGTGTGTGTGTGTGTGTGTGTGTGCGCGTGCGTGTGTTAAGAGTGAGAGATTGAAAGTGAGTGAGAGATTCATTATGTCTAACTAAAGTGCTTTTCTCTATTATTCCAGGTATGTGAGTGAACTTTTAGGAGGAGAGAAATTTGTTTCTTGCTCAGTTGTGCTGCCCGCGTTGTGTCATCTATCACGTGTGATGGAGGTCTCAGAAGATGACCCAGCCTACATGATTAAGTTTAAGGAAACTTTCACAACTGACATGGACAAACGGAAGGAAAAAACCAACACCACATGGCTGAGGGTTGCATCAGCACTGGACCCTAGGTTTAAGGACCTCAAATGTCTGAGCAGGGCTGACAGAGCTGAGGTGTGGAGTTCAGTCTGTGCCTTGCTCAAGAGGGAGGGGCTTGCACAGCCAGATAAACCAGTGACACTGACAACTGAACCACCTAAGAAGATAACATGTCTCATGTCTGTGCCAGAATCTTCATCTGATGATGATGAAGAGGACTGTATTGAGAAATGTGTGGAGCGCTACAAGGCAGAGCCCTCTATTGCCATAGAGGACTGTCCCCTGCAGTGGTGGTCCAATCATGAAGGGGCACACAGTGAGATGGCCTACCTTGCACGCATATACTTATCAACACCTGCCACATCCGTACCTTGTGAAAGATTGTTTTCACTCTCAGGACATGTTGTTCAGAAAAAGCGAGCTGCCCTGTCATCTGAAAATGTAAACAGGCTCGTCTGTTTGAGCAACTGGCTCAGTGCAAAGAAAGAGAAATAATCTGTGAGGAACCTGTGGGTTTTTTATATTCTTTTTCCCACCTGTTTGATAGACATGAACACGTTCTTTGTAAAACATGTCAATGTTC